>NC_135669.1:38542133-39793999 GCF_964188315.1 Podarcis muralis | reverse complement strand
AAGAAAAAAAGAAACACTTCATTTGAATCAATGTCTTAATTCCTGATGACAGGCTTTGTTGTCTGGAAGCATACCAGTTTGAATCCATAACAAACAAACACAAAATGGGGTATTATTCCCCTTACTGTGCGAACAAATATTTTCCAAACCATAGAAAATAACTTACATATGGGGAGGGAGGGAAGAGAAAGAGAAATATAAATAAATAAAAGATGAAGAAGAAAGGCGTGACAACCCAGAAGAGAAATCAAAACTGGGAATTCAAGCGCTGGTACAGAAACAGACAAAACACGATTTTGCTTGCACGGGGGGAAATGTTGGCTTCTGAATCCTCCAGGATAATGTCAAGTATGCTCTAAAATATTAAAGTACGCTTCTCCCCTACCCCCCAAAACAGAACTGTTAGAACTATAGTTTACCCCACACAGAGCTACACTTCCCAGCGCCCTTAGGAAACTACAGTTCCAAATATTCAGCTTCTCCTGCCCCAGGTTGGTGCTATAGGGGCCCATTTCAACATTACAGCTTCAGCACAGAGGATGTCAAGATGGGCTTCCTTTGGGATATGCCCCACTCAGCAGTCAGAATGTTTTAGAATTCTTGGGGCTTCCTATCACAGTCGCCGTATCCAACCTCCCGTCTCCAGTGGCAGCAATTCCTAAAAGCAATCATTCATTTATTTGCCTGCATTATTGACAGGGAGCCTTCTAGGGAGAGCCATCGCAAGGCAATGGGCAATGCAAACGTAAAGTCAATAGGATGAAAAGTTACAAACGTCAATAGGATTTAAAAGACCCCAAAAAAGAAGAAAGAAAGATAACCAAATGCAAAATACAGAACGGAGCCAGCAACAGATTAACTAAAGTCCCATAAAATCAGATGGCTTGACAACAAAAACCCTTGGGTTGGCCCAATACATTTTGCTGTGAGGTGAAAGGACAAACGTTACATCAATAGCGGTGATGACAAGGCATCCTCCCCTCCACCAGAGGGCAGCATGCTAGCTTGGGAGGTGCAAGACACACACAGCTCTGTCTATTCCATGCCCCTCAGTACCTGCCTCATGCTGCCTAACAGTAGGGCCAGTCCTGTCTGTCCAACAAAGGGGTGGCTGGTTAAAGGGCAGGAAAGATGCTTTAATTTTTTTCAGTCAAAGAGCCATCCTCATTATTTCGGCAGGCAGGGTTTTAAAGGCGCCACCAAAAATTGTCGGAGCCTCTGTGATGTCTTCAAAATGTTGGCAACCCTAATAATCCGAGTTGACAAGCGGCCGTTGTTGCTGTCCTTTTTTGCGCAACGGATGAAGTTCTGAGCCAGCTCCATATTTTAATATTCTTTGATTTCACTAATGCAAGACAACGGCAAGGCGTTTGTTGTCTTAAAAGACTTTCTCCAGACATGTTGAAAAGAATGAAGCCTTTGGCGAAGCATGTGAACAGCACAGCTTCAATGACCTGGTGCAGATGCAACACTGAGCCTGAGGGACTCTTGAACTCCTCCTACCTGGCGTGCCTAAGAGTGAATCTCCTGTACTGCCCGCACCCCGCAAAAAAAAAAAAAAAAAAAAAAAACACCACTGACGTTAACCGCTAATGACATGCTCTGTCTTCCTGGTTCAAATCTGCCCCCAGTTCAAATTCTACCCTCTCTGCACAGTAACCATATTAACCTACCTTACAGGGTTGTGGTAAGAACTGCCAAAATAATGTACATAAGGTACAGGGAATCTGCGGCCCTCCAGATGTCACTGGACTACAACTCCCATAATCTCTTACTACTGGCCTTGCTGGCTGCTGGGAGTCCAGTGACATCTAGAGAGCCACAGGTTCCCCTTCCCCAATGTGCATTTAGAAATCTGAACTCTCAGAGGAGCTCTAGAAAAGGTATGGAGAACTTCCTCGTTTATTTCACAGCTCTCTCCCTGGGAAGAGCAAAGCAGCAGCAGCAAAGGGCTCTATGTGAGGGTGCAAGCACCATGTGCACATTTTGCACTATGCTTTGGTTTACTAATGCAAGGCAACAGTAGGGTATTTGTTCCCTTAAAAACAGAGACTTTTGTATGGAGTTGGGGGGTGGTAGTGGTTAGCTTTAACCACAGCTAACATCGGTGTCAGCGGATTCCTTAACCCCAGTTAAGTTGGAGATGGAGCAAAGTGAGTCCTGATGTTACACATGGACTGGCTCAATATACACAGACTTGGAGTGTGTGTGTGTGTTGCTTAATATTTACAGAAGTATAGGATCCCAACAACTTTTTTAGAAAACATTTTACCATGTTTCTCTGGTGATCTTATTTGTGAAACATCAACACTGCTAGGATGACATCTGACTGTCTGCAGCTGAGAGATCTGCCATCTTGCAAGGCTTTTGGAGGGCCAGAAACTCAAAGACTGCAGCCTTTAAGACATAATATACCTGTATGCTCCTGTGCCTTGATTTCAGCTAAATCCATTCAACAGGTTTCCACTTTTCCCCACAAGAATAAAACCAAATAATAATGCCCACTTTTATCCCAAAATTGGCATGTACTTGGCACTGGACAGGGCAGTTCTGGGTTGAAAAGGACATAATAAATGCCTTCTGCCAGATTCAGAACCCTCAACACAACTTCTACATTCACTGAAGCCTGAGCACACACACAAAGGCCATTGTTGAAGCCCATATTACAATACATTATATTGAGGAAGACATGGGGAACCTGTGGCCCTTAGATGTTTTGAACTACAGCTCCCATCATCCTTGACCACTGTCCATGCTAGCTGATGGGACTGATGGGAGCTGGAGTCCAACAACATCTGGAGACTGCAGGTACCCCATCCCTGAATTAGGTTATTGTATTAATATTATGGCTAGCCCAGCCTTATTTGTTTTTTAACGTTGTTTGTTTTTTAATGTATCTGTTCTGTTTCATGATTTCTTTGGTAACAGTGCAATACAGTGCTACCTCGGGTTACATACGCTTCAGGTTACAGACGCTTCAGGTTACAGACTCCGCTAACCCAGAAATAGTACCTCAGGTTCAGAATTTGCTTCAGGATGAGAACAGAAATCGTGCTCTGGTGGCGCAGCGGCAGCTGGAGGACCCATTAGCTAAAGTGATGCTTCAGGTTAAGAACAGTTTCAGGTTAAGAATGGACCTCCGGAACAAATTAAGTACTTAACCCGAGGTACCACTGGCACGATTTCGGTTCTCATCCTGAAGCAAAGTTCTTAACCTGAAGCACTATTTCTGGGTTAGCGGAGTCTGTAACCTAAAGCGTATGTAACCCGAGGTGCCACTGTACTTCCATAAGAGACAGCCACTTTGAGGAGAAGCCCGTTTGAAGGAGAAACCAGTTCCAAACGTTTTGCTGCTGCTGCTGCTGCTATGGCAGGATGGCGAGGGAAAAACCACCAAAAACTAAGTTCTACTCAGAGTCGACCCATTGAAATTAATGAACTGAAGTTAGTCATGCCCATTACTCCCAACTGGCTTACTCTGAGTAGGATTGGGACTGGATAAAAACTTGAACAACAAATGCGATCCCACATTTCACAATTCATAAGCCATACCCTGCACCACTTGGGATGATTTCATCCCATTTCCCTTCTTCAAAAATGCACCATTTTCTTTCTTTTTTTATTTAAAGATGACTTTTATACCTCCCCACCCACCTTTTCCCCTGCGGGTGAGGAGGGGGAAATGAAGGGAAAGTTGTTGAAATAAACAGCTTCCTCCCCCCCCCCCTTTTTTTGTGCATCATAGATTAACACACCACACTTCAAAAAATAAAATAAATCTCCCGGGCTGTTTGCTGTGCCCAACCGTTACCAGAGCCCTTTGAAGCAAATCTAAATGGGATATTCCATTTGCAAGTAACACTTTGGTAGTCAAAAGATCTTACTCTGAGGGGGATTTAATGCAAAACCACTCAGACTGGAGAGAGACACACCATCAGAAAGGAGGGCCAAGAAGTGTTTCCAAGCCCATGTAACACCATTATGGAGGGTGTCGGCTTAGGAACTGTCATAAACACTTCATAATCACTCAGACACAAACCGGGTTGCCTGGAGCACATTAGTTTATTAAGTGCTGAATAGGTGTCCAGCAGAACAGAGAACTAAAGCACAACTCTATAGATAAAAGGGGGAAGTTTGCACGCACTATTAAGAGGCTTGGGGCATTGGGGGGCTTTTTGGGTGAGCGGGAGGGTTTCTAAATATAGAAATCTAAAAGGGAAGCACCTCTGTACAGTTACCAAGAACAGATAATAAGACAAAACTCCTCATCTATAGATACCTAAAGTGTATCTTATCACAGGAAGGGGGCATGGATTACTTTGGTGGCTTTTAAATACTAATCAGGGGAACCCCAAGGCTTATTATCTGTAGGAGTGATGCTGTCAGATTGGGCTTTGGGACAGAGGTCTGAGGTCCCTAACAACAGAATGAGCAGGAGGGCTGGCAAATCACAGCAAGGCTTTTTAAAGTAAGTGAAATAATGTGCACGGCCAGCTAAAACTGGGGCCTCCAATAAGGCCATTTAAGTCCAGAGTCCAAACCTGCCTAACTGTACCACCAATCACAATAGACTGGCATTCCTGAAATGGCTTCTACACCACTACTGACCTTCCTCCACAAAACACAGCTGCGGGATTATGTCCGACTCTCAAATCATGAGGCTTGATAGTGAAGACCAGAGAGGCTGGGCCATGTAGATCAATGGAAGGGGGTGGGGAACCTGTGGTCTTCCAGGTGTTGTTGGACTCCCAGTTCCCATCAACCAGCATGGCCAATGGTCAGGGATGATGTGAGTCCAACATCTGGAGGGCCACATGTTCCCCACCTTTGAAGTAAATTGACCCTAAATCCTAAAACACACTCTGTTGCATGCAAGGGGGTTCCAAACGGACATGAGAAAGGTTGTTCTGAAGGTGGAACCTTTGCAGCCCATCAACTGGAAGAAACAGCTCCTGAACTAGGGATGGCTCGGAATTTATCAGGAGCTCCTCCAAGGGAAGACTGAGCACACATTGAACAAATGGTCCTGAAAAAGACAACTTGCCTGCCAGCTTCTCCTGCCAACACATAGCCATAAGGGAGCACATGGTGTATTCTGAGGCACACTCAGTGTACACAGGGCAACTATCTGCCCTGGGTCTAGTAGGAAAACAGGAACACAGAAACCCCAGCAATGTGCAGAGGTTCTTTAGCTGGCAATGTGAAAATGATTTTATTGCTGGACTGTAAGGATGGGGAAGAAATCTGATTCAGTTTGCATTTAATGGTTAATCTACTTAAATTTCCACTTCCTGAAACTGAAATGTAGTCGGCCTTTGAAGTTCTAACTTCTCTGAGTTTTGCAATGCAGCTCTCCAGCTAAATAGCACGCAAAAAAATGCATACACCAGGGGAAAGTGTGCAGAAAAATCCATATATGAGTAAAAATAATACATTTTCTGTTGTGGGTGGGGGTAGATCTTGAAAAACAAAAACAACCATACATATAAGGAGAGATCGGCACTAAAATACTGAGGGTTTTCATGAGGCCATAAAAAAAACCCAGCAGATTGTTTTGCAAATGTGTAGAGCTTAACTTAAGACTACAAAAATAAGAAAACAAGAGAAATAGAAATTGACAGATTCTGCCACCCTCCTGCAAAAGAAGCTTCTCCTCAAGTGCCAGCACATGACACAGAATCTGTTTAACATCATCCCTGCCTTCCCCCGTCTCTGCTGCAAACCATCTTCCAAAGTTTGTTGCCACCAAAGCTGCTGATGCAGGTCTCCTGTTCTTAGCTCGGTATCATAGCGACACCTAATGCCCGGTCCCCAAAACATCACTCTTTGTGACAGCACAGCACTCAAAGGATATAAAGACACTCGTTCTCGTTTGACACACCTGACAAAATATTATGAAAAGCAGTAACTGATTGAAGAACATTAAAATAAAAAAATAAAAACCTGCTGGGTTAATCCAGAGGCTTATATATATCTTTTTCCTTTTACAGGTTTTTATTGATTTTTATACAAATGCAAATGCAAGAACCATTAAACACTTACCTAGCAGTACATATAAGAGTGTTTGTTCTATGAACTGAATTTAGCCATTAGCTTACTCATTCAATGTTCACATATATTACTTAACATAACCTCTCCCCTGAGAAGATTGAATGGTTGGTGTAACAAGGTCTTGATTGTGGTCATTAACTTACTCTAAGTCACAAACGAACAATCACACCCTAGACCAGTGTTTCCCAACCGGTGTTCCGCGGCACACTAGTGTGCCGTGAGACGTTGCCTGGTGTGCCGTGGGAGGGAGGCGGGCGAGTCGGGCGGCGAGAGGCGGGGCGGCGGCGGCGAGGAGAGGCCGCCCAGCGCGGGGCTCTTGCCGTCTGCCTGCCTGGCTGCCTGCGTGGCGCTGACGTCACGGGGCTGTAACGTGCCCCACATAGGGACACGCGGGGCGGCGAGCGAGCTCCCTCCCACATCCCATCGCCGGCTCTGCACCAGGCGGTAGAGCTCGGCGAAGTCGCCGCGCTGGAAGGCCAGCAGCGTGCGCGCCTTGGCCAGGCTTTCGCCCGCCTGCGCCTCCAGGCACGGCGCCTCGGCGTCGGGCGGCAGCGAGCCCAGGAAGCGGCCCAGCCGGCCGGGGTCGCCCGCCTGCAGCAGCGCCTCGCACCCGCACGAGACCTGCTCCGCCGAGAAGCGCGGCGAGCGCGGAGGATCGGGCGCGGCGGAGGCCAGCCCCGCGCTTGGAGAGGACGCACAGCCGTCGCCAAACCTGATCCTCCTCCTCCTGCTCCGCCGCCGTCCTCTGGCTCTCGGCCGGGAGGAGCCTGCGGCGACGGGGCGGGCGCCGAAGTTGGCAGAAGTTGGCGCGCCTCCTCGGCAGCGCCTTCGTCCTCCTCCTCCTGCCTCTGCTCTCCTCCGGCGGCGGGGGCGCGCCGCCCTCCCCGGCCGGGGGGCTCGGCGGGGCCCGCGGGGAAGGCCGCCATGTTCGCGGCGCGCGGGATCGCGGCCCCCCTCGCCCGCCTCCGGCCCGCTCCCCTCCCCCTGCGCACTGCCCTAGCCGTGCGGGTCTCCTCCCCCTGCGCCGCCGTCCCCTTTCCACATCCTAGGAGCCGCGGTCCGCCTACCGCCCCCGGGCCGCGGCGCGGCTCCCAGCCCGGGCTGGCCTCCGCCTCCTGGGATGCGCGCCCACCCCCGCGGCCCCCCAAACTTCGGAGCAACTCTCCAGACGCTTCTCCCCCGCCTCGGTCTCCCTCCTTTCCACTTCTCTTTCCCCCTTCCTTCCCTCTTTCTTTCTCTTTCTCTCCCACCCGCCTTTCCTTCTATTAACTTTCCTTTCCCCTCCCTTCGTCCTTCCTACTTTTACTCCTGGGCTCCTCCCCCCTTTGCGCAGCCACAAATCAATCTCTCTCTCTTTTTTCCCCTCTCTCTCTTCTTTGCTCAGATGCAAAAAAGCGCCGCTTTTTGGAAATCCGGACTGCTGTCCCCGCTGAAACGATACTTTAAAAAAGGAAGAACCCACTGGCTCTTATTTCTGTTTAAAGCAGTAGATCCCGAACTCTTTTGGCCCACTGCCCCCTTGGTTCCACATCCCCCAGTGTCCCCTATGCTTACTCTATAGAAAGCATTACAGGGGTTAACGCGGCTCGCTAAGGAAGATATTAATAGAATTCTGCATTTGGGGGGAGACCCTAACAGTCATCTACCATTACCTTCTATGCTGTTACTATTTTTTATTTTTTTTTACATATGTAAAAAGTGACCTTTCCCCATCTGGCATGGTGGTGTGCCTCGAGATTTTTTTCATGAAACAAGTGTGCCTTTGCCCAAAAAAGGTTGGGAAACACTGCCCTAGACCAACCCCAACCTCTCTCACCGCCAAAGGAACACAAGCGAATAGCAAAGAGAACCTTCACAAGCAATGCTGACACAAAACCCCACACGTACATTAAGCAAACTAGAAACATAGCCACCCAACCCCATCCCCACTCACTATTTCCCTCTCCACCTTTCCCCCTTTTCTTTCTAATGTAACACTAATGTCTCAACAAATGAAACTGATCTGTTGAAAATGTAACTCGAAAAGGTAGACATTGCACATACCTTTGTAAACCAAGAAAACTTTAATAAAACATGCTTTAAAAAAAAAACTTATGCTGAGGAAAGGGGTCCATGTTTCTTGGGAGGAATCTCTTTTTATTATACCTTTAATCCCTCTCCTGTGTCTGGTGAGATTCTCAGAAATTGCTGAAAATCCAAGATATAGCCAAGATATGTTCAGGGGTATTTCAGACTGGTTGTTCCATTGTTGAGCTACAGTGGTACCCCGCAAGACGAACGCCTCGCAAGACGGAAAACCCGCTAGACGAAAGGGTTTTCCGTTTTGGAGGCGCTTCGCAAAACGAATTTCCCTATGGGCTTGCTTCGCAAGACGAAAGCCCATAGGGAAATCTCCGGGACAGCGGGGAAGCGCAGCGTGTCTTCCCCACTGTCCTCGGACCCCCTCCCGCCGCCCGGCATCGGAACGAAGCTCCGATACCGGGCGGGGGGGCGGGGACACCTTCTCCCGCCGCCCACCATCGGAACGAAGCTCCGATGCCGGGCGGGGGGGCGGGGACTCCTTCTCCCGCCGCCCGCCATCGGAACGAAGCTCCGATGCCGGGCGGGGGGGCGGGGACTCCTTCTCCCGCCGCCCGCCATCGGAACGAAGCTCCGATGCCGGGCGGGGGGGCGGGGACACCTTCTCCCGCCGCCCGCCATCGGAACGAAGCTCCGATGCCGGGCGGGGGGGCGGGGACGCCTTCTCCCGCCGCCCGCCATCGGAACGAAGCTCCGATGCCGGGCGGGGGGGGCGGGGACACCTTCTCCCGCCGCCCGCCATCGGAACGAAGCTCCGATGCCGGGCGGGGGGGGGGCAGGGACACCTTCTCCCGCCGCCCGGCTTCGGATGGCTTTCCTGAAGACTTGGGGTGGGAGGAGGGTTTGCCTTCCCACCGCCAACCTTCAGAATGCTGTTCTGAATGTTGGCGGTGGGGAGGAAAAACCCTCCTCCCACGCAAGCCCCGGGAACAGAGGGAAAGCACTGCGCGCCTTCCCCTCTGTTCCCGTACCTGTCCTGAAGGCTTGCGGTGGGGAGAAAAGCCCTTCTCCGCACCGCCAGCCTGGCAAGCAGTTTCCCTAGGAACGCATTAATTGATTTTCAATGCATTCCTATGGGAAACTGTGCTTCGCAAGACGAAAAACTCGCAAGAAGAAAAAACTTGCGGAACGAATTAATTTCGTCTTGCGAGGCACCACTGTATTGCTAATTTTGCCGCATTAAGAAGTCTTCTAAGTTATCTGTGCTGCAAGCTGGAGCCCAAGTCTATGTCTAAAGATGGTAGGTCTAAGGCAGAATTTGGAGAAGGAGGTTGGCTTGTAATTGCGGGTTTAATGGAGAATACTTAATTCCAAAAGTTTTTAACATTCAGAGAACCTCCTTTAGTGCTTTTGCTTGGCTGGAGTGTGTTTCAGCTATGAACATGCCTCTTTGATTGCCTAGACAGTGAGGTGTGTATGTGTGTATAGAAATCCCATGGCTCAGATGCAAAGCCTGTATCTTCTGGGAGTTGTGTGTTCAGTTTTGTGAACCCAAATACTTTTTAAATTATTATTACAGCAGGAATTTTACCTCATCCCTGATTTTATCATTCTACCTTGAATTTTATTTTCATTGTAGTACATTTCTCATACACCACTTAGAGCCATCTGTGAATAAGCAGGGTATAGTTTGTCGATGTAAAGAAAGACGAATGTAGACTAAAGAACATAAGAAGAGCCCTGCCGAATCAGGACAATGGCTCATCTAGTCCAGCATCCTGTTCTCACAGTGGCTGACCAGGTGTCTATGCAGAACCTGCAAGCAATCAGGGCATGAGTACAACAGCATATCAATGAGGTACTTACAGGTATGCTCCATATCTGTATCCCATCGCTGTAGCCAATCATGAGCAGCAAAGGAGGCTCATTGCCAGTGCTGTGCATCTCGTGCAATTCTACATTCCTTGAGGTATCTAAAAGGTCCAGAAGAAAAACTTGAAGTCACAGTGGTGTAGCATCAAAGCAAGGTGACTCTTACACACGCACACACGGTTTAAACATTCTGAGCAGCTAACAACAGACGGAGCTTGGCAAATGCTGACATTTACCCAGAATTCTGGTAGGACAGATGCTTTGCATGCACAAGGTCACAGGTTCAATCCCTGGTTGTGCTGGAAAAGTCTCCCACCCCGTCTAAAAACCCTGGAGAGCTACTGCCAGGGAGTGTAGACCAGGGACAGCTGAAGCGGTATCCTCCATTTGTTGCTGTACTACAGCTTCCGAACCATGGGCAGCATGAACCATGACGGTTGAAGACACATTGGGATTTTGACAAGCGAGTCCAGAAGAGTTATTCTCTCAAGATGTCAACATCTGAGGAGGGAATTACCTTGCAGACTATACACCAACCTTACTTAAATTTTGGCAATGGAGCATTGCAGCAGACTTCTGTATTACATTTATTTATTTACTTATAAATAAGTAAATAAATAAATGTAATACAGAAGTCTGCTGCAATGCTCCATTACCAAAATTTAAGTATTAGCCTTGTGCAAGACTTGTATATATATTAAAAAATAGCAAATGAAAGTTAATTTTTCCTCCACCAACCTCCCCAAACCAGAAGGCTCCATTGTGCCCATTGCAAAACTTGGGGTCCTTTTTATTGTGCATTCACGATGGTATCAGGACAGTTATACATGATGTTTGCATTTGCAAAAGGTTTGGCCTTAGTGCTATGTCGAAAACAACTGATTGCTATGAAACATCAGCAAAAATGTAAAAACTGGGCTGTGTAAGTGATACTAATCTGAAAGTGCCAGGTCTTAGCAAACCACTGGAAGTATAGAATTGGGGCCTGCTCCTAGTGGACGCCTGCTAAACATCATATGGGGGGAAAGCCGCAGATGCTGAACAAGCAGGCAGTGGGACATATATAGAAGAAGGTAGGCCATGATATATCCAAGTCCCCAAGCTGTTTAGAACTGTAAATGGTCAAAGCCAACATCTTGAATGACTGGCAACCCAAGAACAAATATAGAAAACAGGATAGTGGGTGGGGAGAGACGTACCATTCAAGTCAGAATTTTCAAATCTGACCCATACAATTTTCTCTTTTTCTTCTGTAGGAGTTGTACCACTGTAGGCCTATAAGGAAAAAGGGAATGAGGAGAGAAAATTGTCAAAATATTATTATTGCCTACCCATGATGATAACGCACAAAACAAGCTATAACAATCTACTAATCCAACCTGTGGGGCTTGCAACAAAATGTTGCAGTGTATCCTCCTAAAGAAACAGACAGCTATTTCCTTCAGGCAGGGCAGGCCATTCCACATGCCATTTTACTTTTCCAACAGACTCTCATTATAATAGAAGTACTAAGTGTGCTTAGTCCTCTTTGTTCTGTGAGGCTTTCATGGGCAAAAGGGGCTGCCCATTTAGACTGATTTTAATTTTAGATGCAATATTGGAGTTCAACTCAAGGAGGCCAATATCTTCTCCTTGTCTTGCAGTGGCCCCGTTTTGCCTAAAATCCTATCAACACTCACCATGTTAAGTTTGATATTAAGAGGAGTTTTCAAAATACAACACAATCAAGCCATTAGTCATGGGTCTACTCTGCCCAGAATTTAATTGACTAAACTGTCGGAACACGACAGCCTTAATAGCTGTATTCTGCAATCTGTTTTAAGTAACCTATTCTGCTCTACTGTTAAAGGAGAAAAGTAAGGGGGGGAAATACACCAGTCAGCATTACAAAATACCTGTACTTACCTGTGGTACAACATCTTGCAGAAAGGTAACAACACTTTCCATATACGACTGTTCTCTGTATACCCAGAAAAAAAGAGAAGAAAAATGAAAATCCAAGAATACTTCATTTTACTTATGACATTTTATGCCACCTTTGAAGGACTCAAAGTGCTCCCCTGTTTCATCTTCACAACAGCCCTGCGAGGTAGGAGAGGCTGAGTAGGTGTGGCTGTAAGATGGGGAGCAAGCCTTTTCTATGGGAGGCTAAGATTTGAGCTATACTCAAAATTGCCACACGGGAGGAGAGACTGCAAGATTACTGTTGTGTTTAACCTTAACTCTAAAAGTCAACAAAGTAGTTAAGGAAGCAAACATGAAAACTCAAATAAAATGTTTTGATATGGACTAAAATATGAAAGCCATACAAAACTACCTAGCAGCAGATCTCAATATTATCTATCTACTCAAACAATAAAATATATTCATGACAGCAAGTTAATAAGAAATTAGATAAAAGAACCCAGTGTGTTTCAACCTAGCAGATCTTCCTCAGCAGAATAATGATCAATGCACTTCTACAGCATAACCAGCCAAAACTTTTGGGGAGCAATATAGTGAGGGGGGCGGGTATGCTCACTGAAATAAATATATGATTTCAGCAGTGGCAGGACCTGAGCGAGGCTTCGGCTGGGGAGGGCGGCATATAATTTATTATTATTATTATTATTTTATTATGTTGAAAAGTATTGCAAAACCTGCTGAACATGAACATACTAAGTATTTTTGTCTAGGTTATTTTTTTATTCACGTATTATTTATGTATCACTTCAGCCAAAACAAAACAGTTCCTAAACAACTCGCAGGAAAGAAAGGTGGGGGGAAGCAAAATTTTATTATCTAATTTAGATGGTCCCTGTTTTGTTTTGATTTATTGTATTTCTATGCCGCTTTTCATTTAAATGAATCCCAAAGAGTCTTACAAACAATAAATAACAGTAACATGAAATAACATAATAGAACATATTTTCTTCTGAAGCGTCTGTAACCTGAGGTACCACTGTAGATTGATTTTGTAGTCATCCCAGAATAGAAAGAACCAACTTGGGTGGCTCTAAAAGAAGATTAGACATATTTTTGGAGGAGAAGGATATCAATGGCTACTAGCCATTTTTGGAGCAATATGCCTCTGAAAACTAGTTGCTGGGAGCCACAGATGGGGAGAATGGCTGTTATGCTCAGGTCCTGTTTATGAACTTCCCATGGGGGCATCTTGTTTGCCACTGTGAGAAAAGGGTGCTGGAACAGGTGGGCCTTTGGCCTGATCCACCTGCAGCGCTCTTCTTCGGCTCTTAAAAAGGAATACCTGTTCTCACGTAGATGGGATTACTCTAAGTTGGAGCGGTGCACCTTTGGCTCTCCAGATGTTGCTGCTTCCTGCATTGCAGCAGGTTGGACTAAACAACCCTTGGAGTTACTTCCAATTCTACAATTCTTTGAACTACAACTCCCATCAGCAAGCCTGACTAATGGTCAGGGGTGGTGGGAGTTGTAGTTCAACAACATCTGGAGGGCCCCAGGTTCTTGGCCCCTGCATTAAGAGGTAAGGCATATCAGAAAGGCGCTCAACACCTTTCAATAGCCTCTGCAGTGGAGATGCACTCCTTTAAGCTTCATCTTCCATTTGTAACTCCAGGTGAACCACACAAGATTCCTCAGTGTACAAAGCAGCGCTGCAGACACTTACGTGACAGCCTGTGGACGAACCACCACTCCTCCAGTACATCGGCTTGGGCGACGGGGAGACTCAGCAGCCATTGCTGATCTGTAGATTCCTGCATGCAGAAGAGGTTTGATTTTTTTAAAGTTATTTTTACAGAACGTCTCACAAGTTTTTTGCCATTGAGAGAACCAGTCTTCCACACTTATCACCAGTGATATTTAAGCAAGTAGCTGCTGCGTCACAAGAGGTCAATGGCAGTATCATCCTGCAGCAGACCAGAAGAGGAAGGTTATGATGAAAATATGATGCAACCCAGATCCATACTTGGTAGCACAGGCATAGATGCTTTATGGCCTTGGTACAACTTTGCCAATTCTTAAACTTGACCAAAAAAAGAGGGAACAACCTCAGGATCTAAATAAAGCACAATTCTTTATTGCAGTTCTAAGTGTTTGTGAGTTAAGAACCCCTTTTTCAGGAGCTGTGGAAAGAAACAATGGCAACATAAGTCTTAAAATGTAATGTATCGTATACTACATATATGCTAGAGAAAGTTTACCCAGTCTAAAAATCTTTAAAGCACATGGTCAAAAGTGCACCTATTCAAAAAAAGGTCTGGAAAATATTCTTTTCTTTTGTGATTCTTTTAAAAGTCTGATATGGGTGTAAGTGTTCAGGACAGATATATTTTTCGTCATGTGCTTGAAATATTTTGGGGCCGTGTAAACTTGCTATAGTATGAAACTTACATTATATTATATAATGCTGCCATTATTTCCATTTGTAGCTCCTGAAAAATGAGTCCTTAACTCCAAAATGTGCAGCTACAATAATTTTTCTTCACTGAGCACCTGAGCTTGCTCCCTCTTTATGTGCCCTGTACTTCTGAGGTGCTCTTCCTCTCTACTGACTGCGTTTTAATTTTTAAACTGTCCAGCTCACTATGCACATAGAGTATGCACTTGCATGAAGATGCACACACACAAGTTCACACCGTTTATAAAGTATATTTGACTTGTAAGTAGCCCCCGTGTCTAGTTCAGGTGTGGACTACTGAAATATACTCTACACAGGGCTACCCTTGAAGACGACTAAGAAGCCTCAGCTAGTAAAGAATGTCGCAGAGAGACATCTGTAAAGGGTCCTGAGATGGATTCATAAGCATTCCTTAAGGAACTTGCCTAGGCTGCCTGCACAGGGTCCAGTTTATGGTACTGAGATTGCTGTACAAATTCTGAACCACTCAAGACCCAAATACTTGAAGAAATACATCTCCCAATATGTGCCAGCCCATGCCTTAAGATCAGCAGGGGAGGTTCTGCTTGTGATTGTGATTATGGGTGAGGACTTGACAGTGTGTTTATCTGCAGTGACACCTAGCCTATTGAACTCTCTCCCTTTGAAGGGGAGAATGCTTGTGAACAACTGCACTACTCTAAAGCAGCTAAACCAGAAGAGAGAGTGAATCTGGTGAAGCACAGAGACATGTAGGCAGCAACAGGCAGGCAAATTTGAAGAGGAAAATGTTTTGATATCGGTGCAGTAAACTGAAAGCCACAGGAGAGGTTTCCCACAGACATCTGCTTGGCCACTGTGAGAACAGGATGTTAGACTAAATGGGCCTTTGGCTTGATCCAGCAGGCTGTCCTTAACTGCCCTGGGATAACAGCTGATATGGGGTTGTTTAGAAGCTGAGTAAATGAGTAAGAAAAGGATGGGAGGGTGCTTCTGCTTTAAATCAAATAACTAAAAGCCAGCACAACATTGCCAGCTAACACTCAGAGAGCCAGTGTGGTGCAGTGGTTAGTGTGTCATACCAGGCCAGCTCAGCTATGAAGTTCATTGAGGAACCTTTTGCCATTTGCTGTCTATTAGCCCAGCCTAGCTCACCGGCTTGCTGTGAGGGTGAAATGGGAGAGGGAGGAGACACCATTGGAGGAAGGGCGGGTTAAAAGCAGACAAAATACTTCCAGTGTTCAATGAATGATATCTGCCATAGTCAAGAGCCATTCTTTTTCAAAACCTCGTCTTTTGTGGGTGGGATTTTCCTTTTGGAACACCCTTCCCATCTTGACAAATCAGGTTCTGAGATATTTATCGCTTGCTGGTGTGTGACCAGACAACAGAAAAACAGACATTGAAACTGACCTTCCAGCTGGAAGAGAACTGCTGGTGCAGAGAAGATCAGTACCTGATCCTGAGTAGATGATCCTGAATTATGAACACTTGCTGGACACAGCAGTCGTTTGCCCCTTATGAAGGAGATGATGTGGGCAATCAGTGCACAGACAAAATCCCCGAGGTTCATTTGGTTTCTCCTGGAAAGTGATCAACTCAATCTGCTCTCCTGGAGCAGCTGGGTGAGGGGGTGGCAGTACAGTAAGCCCACAACGTATGTAGGGGTTACATTCCAGGGATCATGCCTAAACTCAAAATTGTGTACAGTCAAAACCCATTGGGTTCCATGGAAGGTGAGGCTGCCCAATTTGATTTTTCACAGAACCGTGCCCCCTTTATTTATTTGTTTGTCTGTTTATTGCCATGCATGTAAAGCTGAATGTGCACAAGTTAATGAGTATAAGTTGTATAAAAGATAGCCAATTAGCACACATCCCAAATAGCTTTCTCCAAAGAAAATCTACAGTACAGAAAAAAAACAGTACTGACTTGCTCTCCTGTCACCTTCCTTGCTTACCTTGAAGATAGATGCCCCCTAAGGGAAGCAACATGACAGTTCCTCCACTCCCCAAGACTAGGCTGGGTTCAATTTTAAATGTCTTACTCTGAATATTTTCGTCATTTAAAGCAGAGTCAAGAGTGTGGTCAAAACAAACCTGCTCCCCTCGCTCAGGCATATGCAATGCACTGGCCAGCAGGGGGCTACGGCACACACTAATGACCCGAAAATCCAGGGTTGGCAGAGCTCTGTTACCACTGCTTAGGAACAAAAGCACAAAACCTGGTGGTAGTTGCTACCTCCTGCTAGGACACAAAGCAGTTGGTATATCCCACTCCAACCCACTTCTCCATCTGTTTGAACACTCAAAGAATAGCAAGGGATTGTAGTGGTGAGCTGTCAAAGGTTTGTTCTACATGGAGTGCAAAAGCATTCGTGCTAGGGAAAAGGCCACAATTCAGCGACACAGCATCTTCTGTGCCTACAGAAAATCCAAGGTTCAGTCCCTGGCATCTTGAAGCAGGACAAGGAAAACTATCTGCATGAAACCCTGGAAAGCAGTTGCCAGTCAATGTAGACTATACTGAGCTAGATGGACCAATAGTCTGACTCAGGAGAAGGCAGATGCCAATGTTCCTATAGCCTCACCACTCACTTTCAGCTGAATTATGACTCTAGTCTCTATCTCTCCAGCTAAAGTTTTCCCACCTCTCCTACTGCCATACGTTTCCACCCCCTTCTCAAGCATTTCCCATCCACTCATACAAGCATACCTACATATACACACATACGTACATATAATACACATAGAGGATGTACTAGCCTTAATATTTTTTTTAAAACTGTTCCTGCTTTTCAGCAGGCTTTCTGTGGTTTTTAATTGCTCTGTAGTTTCATTCTTGTGGGCCTTGTCCTACATTGCTTTTTATGTTGAAGATGGCAAGCTGCCTGAATATTTATTACAAAGGTAGGGGATAAAAGCTGAAAAACAAGAAACAATGAGTGTGTTTGACCCCATTTACACATTATATGTACTTGCATGTATGCCAAATACAAAAATAAATGTCATACCTGCTAACCTCTTTCACACAAACATGTGATTACACATACACCTCTGCCCCAACCCCAGAAAGGTTTGCCCAGTGCCTTTTTTAAATATATTTAGGCACCAGACAAAAACATTCCTCTTCTTCCAGGTCTTTGTTTAATTAAACAATCTGTGGCCTTTTAAACTTTGATAGGGTCACTGTCTGTTGCTCTTGTTATTTTGGTCTGTATTTTTTTGTTTTTATATTGTAAACCTCTCTGTGATCCTCAGATGAAGGGCAGTACAGAAATACAAAAAACAAACAAGCAAATCTGCAGCTCATTACTGTATGAGATTCCAGTTATCCCCACATTCTTTCCCCAACTGCCATATATTTCTTCTTCCTTATGTCTCAGCTATTGCATATATATCACACCACACACATAAAACTTTATGCATGTAAACAATTCATGAGAGATATACACTGGCATATGCATGATATGTGTGTGTAGGTGTAGCAAAGCCTATGATGGCTCATAGGACAAATTCAAAAATCCACATTAGCATACCATCCCCAACATTTCTCGGATGAAAATAGGGATGTCCCATTCAATAATGGTAATTTTACTATTTATACTCCACACATCTTATTGGGTTGCCCCAGCACTCCAGGCAGCTTCCAACACATATCAAAACATAATAAAATATTAAACATTTAAGAAAACTTCCCTATACATGATTGCCTTCAGACAGCTCGGGGGTTGGATAATTCCATACCCTCCAACATTTCTCTAATGAAAATAGGAACATCCTAAGGAAAAGCGGGACATTCCAGGATCAAGTAAGAAACTGGGGTGGCTTCTCTAAATCAGGGACGTCCCTGGAAAACAGGGACACTTGGAGGGTCTGTATTAGGGCAATACATTTAGTAGGCAGAATGAAATGTCACAAAATAAAGTGTGCACAAGTTTTCAAGTTCTCCAGAACCCCAGCAGCCGAGATGGTAAATAAAGCAGGGAGTGGGAGGAGAGAAAAAAGTGGCCAATGTTGCTGCAAAGGAGTCTGGATTTAGTCTGTCTTACTGTGTGTTTGTTTTGTGTGTGTGTGTGTGTGTGTGTGCATCTCACACACAATCACATTTGCTTTTATGCGAACCACTTCGACAATGCTTGTGTTTGTAGAGAATGCAGTCCATATCTAAATCAGCAATGACTATGTATGCACCCAGGTGTGTAATAATAAGAAGAAGATGATGATGAACAATTACTCCACCATTTATGAATTGCTTCCTATGAAGCGCCTCAAAGCGATTTCGCAATGCCAGGCTGGGCCCAAAGCTAGTCAGAGCCAGAGACAAAATTGGAAGGAATAGAAACGCTTGCTTCAGGTCCATAACTCCCAATGGCTCTACTCTTGAGTAGAACTCTGTCCTGGACTTGAAGCTGCCTTTGATATATGCAGTCGCTTTCTACACGGGTTGCATCCAGCAGGTGCCAAATTCCTATAACACTCCCTCCCACAAAATGCCCACCTTCCACCCCTTTCCCCTTCCTCACTTACCTGCTTCTCCCTCCTCCTCCATTTGCCCCCCATATCCCCCTTCCTCACACACCCCACAGATGCCAACCATGTCCTCCCCTCCCCAAGGCATGTCATTGCCTCCCTCACTCCCCTTGGCCCTCGTATGTATACAGTTACCTCAGACATTTCTCCCCCTTCCTAAACATTCCCCCCTCCCACTTCCTCCCCCCTCAATAAGGAGCTCTCCCCCCCCCCCAATAATGCCCCCCTCACCGCTGCCCCTCCCCCCACCCCTTGGCACTCCTGTCAGTCAGCCCTCCCCCCCTCCTCAGCCGCCCCCCCCGCTCCAACTAGCCCCGCCCGCTCCTACCTGCTGCTGCCGCCGCCGATGCGTCCCGCTTCCTCCCCTCGCTGACAGTGTTTGGGACCCTCTCGCCGGCCACCACACCGACAGCCAATGGCCTGCCAGAGAAGGCGGGACTTGTTCGGCCGGCTCCTCCAATGGCACCGGGGGACCCGGGGAGCGACGTCACGGGCACTGCGGGTGGTTGCACTTCCAGAGCTCTGTCCCGCTGCCCAGAGGCTCCTTCTTTCCGTTCGTCTCCAGCAAGGATAGGCTGAGAGAGCTTAGCCTCCCCTCCCCAAAAAAAGTGGTGAGAGCTGGCGCGGAGGGAGAGACTCTTTGGGCACGCCCACCTGGAGAAGGTTGGGGGGAGGCTTTGTTTACATCCGGGGATCAGATAGAGGCGGGCGCTTCAGCCGCAGGCGAAGATAGGTCGCGGCCGGTCCGAAGCTGAGTCAGCGCGACCAATGGGCTTCGAGGGCGTCAGAACGGGTTTAGCCACGCCCGCCGCTGGTGACTCGTACGGTTGTTTACCTCTTTTTACTTGGCGAGGTGAGGAAGGAGGAGCGGAGGAAAGAGACCGGGGCGCGTGACGACAGCGCGCGGCTGACGGCGCGACGTAACAAGTAAGAAGCCGGCAGGAACCATAGAGAGGGAAGAATATAGAGCGGCAAAAGATATCTCTAGGTGATTTCCGGTCTTCACAAAATTGAATTGTGTGTGTACAGTATGTAATTTATTTATATATTCTTGCGAAATAATTGCGTGAGTCTCTGTGTTAAAGGGTGTATTTTTTGATGCTTCGAGCTGCGTCCCAAGCAGGGGTTTGCGCCATTGAGATGCCAAGGGATAGAGCGGCCTTTGCAGTGGGGCGATTCGACAGGTGCAGCGCAGTCTCCCTCACCTTGGAAACGTGGCTGTGTTGGAAGAGGGAATTTCAGCAGACTAGCCCTCTTTAGCCACCCCGCACCATGCTAGCCTTCTAGGGCCATTGTCCAATATGTTGAGGAAGCACCTTTTAAATACTGTACTTAAAAACACACGTGTACCATTATGTGTTAACTATTTGGGGGCATAGTGGTTAAGATTGTTGCTCCAGGTCCTGGGAGACCAGAGTTCGAATCCTCACTCAGTGGGTGACCTTAGGCCAGTCATGGTTTTTAAGCCTAACCTGTGGGACACGGGTGGCGCTGTGGGCTAAGCCACAGAGCCTAGGACTTGCCGATCAGAAGGTCGGCGGTTCGAATCCCCGTGACGGGGTGAGCTCCCGTTGTTCAGTCCCAGCTTCTGCCAACCTAGCAGTTCTAAAGGACATCAAAGTGCAAGTAGATAAATAGGTACCGCTCCTGCAGGAAGGTAAACGGCGTTTCCGTGCACTGCTCTGGTTCGCCAGAAGCGGCTTAGTCATGCTGGCCACATGACCCGGAAGCTGTCTGCGGACAAACGCCAGCTCCCTCGGCCTATAGAGCCAGATGAGCGCCGCAACCCCAGAGTCGGCCACGACTGGACCTAATGGTCAGGGGTCCCTTTACCTTTATCCCCACAGGGTTGTTGTGAGAGTAAAATGGGTAGGCAGTGGAGACCATGTATGCTGCCACCTTGAGCTCCTTGGAGGAAAGGTAGGGTAGGAATGGAAATAAAGTGAGCAGATGGGACAGGTAGCTCCCCCACCCCAGTAACTGAGCATACCTGGGCAATGTGAACTTTGTAACCATCTCATCCCAATCTGTCAACCTGGCATCCTCCAGCTGTTTCGTGGACAACAGCTCTCATCAGCCCTAGCCAGCATGTGCAGCAGTTACAGATCAGTGGCTGGCTGGCTAAACCAGGTGAGGATAGCCAATGGGTCTCAAGCCCTCAGTGAGTTAGGGACTTTCCCTGCTTGCAAATTGAGCAGACAAGACCAATAGTGGGTCCAACGGTCAAGAATGAGGCTTCTGCACATGTTGTAGAGGGAAGTGAGGGGCAGATGGGGCTCGTCAACCTTGGAAGATAGCCCATATAGCAGAAGGAAAATTCTGATCCTAAATTTCTGCTGCATTGCGGGATCTCTTCGAGAGAAGCAGAGGCTTAGGAGTAAACCCTACACAAATCCAGAGTGAAGTCCCTAAGATGGTTGGATGGCGCCTTGTGCACCTTTTGGCAACTCCTGCATCCAAGCATCCGTGAGGCTGGGCCGCCCAGGACCTCCTCCACACACACTGCCCATGTTTGCACCCCAGGGAGGTTACTTCGGTGCTCCTAACTCAGGCTTGACTTCAGCCTTGGAGGCGCACTCCATGGTCTCTTGAGACAGATGCCAACAACACGCTAAAAGTGATAATTCAGGCAGGGGCTGGAAGGTAGGGATGGAAAACTACTGTGAATTTGTACAAAAATATTTGCGAACTGCTCTGTCTGGGTCTGAGGAAAGGGAGCTCTTTCTTCAGAGTGTACAGCTGACTTGTGAAATGCACAAATGGGGAAAGAGCCTTCAAAAAGCTAAAACTGCCATGTTGCAAAAGTGACTTGGGTTGCTTATATGAGAGGAAGCCAGAAATACGTGCTTGTTCCCAAATGGTGTTTGGGTGTATCCAGATTCCTGCAGGATTGGGGTGCAAGGAAGCCTCCTGTTTCCTGCTTTTGTTATCAGATGCTGCTGGCCTGGGACCTTTTGGGAAGGAGCGTTGGGTATAAATGTAATAAACATGCGATATGGAAAGTCTTAGGGGATTATACAAAAGAGGTATGACCCAATCACAGCAACCTTCTCCCCACTTGTGATTCCAATCAATTGCTAAAAAGAGGCACAGTACTTCCAACTGTGGAAGTAGAATATAGTCTTAGGGTTAGATAGCCCCATAAATTTGTCTAATCTGCTTTTAAAGGCCTTGCTACATCTTTTGGGAGCAAACATCATAGTTTACAATGATGCACCTTTCCTTCCTGTGAAGCATAGATTGAATCCTCATCTGAGGTCTTATAGCTCAGCAGTTCAGGAGCTGCTCCAGAGTAGAGTTTTAACACAACCAAATTCCTGCAGCTCTCTGTGGCATTTCGGTGTGCGGCAACATGACATGGAACTGTGTGTGACCTTGTGTCGTGTCAACCATGTTGTTCTTTTCATTTTTAATAAAGCAAAAGGAAGAAACAGAAAACCACCCTGCCAGGTTTTTTGCTAACTTTATTTCATTATAAGTATACATGGCTCAACGTATGCAAAGAAACTAGAAAACTATCCCAATAACTTAAGAACCTATGGTGGAAATGTCACCATCAAGAGCACCATCCATTGTTGGAACAGTAAAATATCTCATGCTTGTAAAAAGGAATGTGTTGTATATCCAAATGTGTTGCTAAAAGGAAAAAAAATCAAAAAACACCTCTCAAGAATTAGGAGTCAATAACTGATGGAGGGAAACTACGTTTCGTTCCTGTTTTTGAGCTAAAATTTTGGCCCTTTATCTTACAAAAAAATTATAATGAAAATACAACTAAGATAAAGTACTGCATAGTATTTTAATCAAAATACAGAAACCAGCATTGCTGTGTGACGAAGACTCAGCATCTCCTCTGCGTACGTTTCATTTCTGAATAGAGAAATCTAAAAGTTAATAAAGAAAGAAAATAGACCTAGTATTATATTCTCTAATAGGGTACACTTCAGGCAGAACGTATTAAGTACTACGAAAATACATATTTTCCATTCTTTTTAATAATTTACTTTCATTAAAAAGTTGTGAGGTCGTCACAAGAAGTTTATACAAATTCATTACTTTGTACTAAATTAACCCCACCCCCCAAAAAAATTCATCATCCAAAATCAAGGTGTTGTGTTTTTGTGGGTTTTGCTAAGCCCTGTTGTAACAATTATGCAAAAGAAAGTTAGGTGGGGAGACTACCTTTTGGTATGAAGGAATATAAATTTACACACATTTTTACAGCAAACTCCTTATAACCCTAAGAACGTCTACAAAATTCACAGTTATATTACAAGCAAGTACAAGTTTGAGATAAAGCTGTTCGAATACCAACCCGCCCAAAAAAAGGTTTTCTGCATTAAAAAAAAAATAAAAAACCAAATGAGAAAAAGATAAAATAAAAATATGCAGTTTCAACTTATTTGTACCGAAACTTCATAACTTTGAACTGGACCGCAAGGTATAATAATAATAATAATAACAATAATAGGGTTTTTTTATTTGTACCCCACCCATCTGACTGGGTTGCCTCAGTCACCCTGGGAGGCTTACAACATATATGAAAGCATAATAAATCATTACACATTAAAAAGCTTCCCTATGCAGGTAAACTGCATTAATGACTGAAACCCTTTCAGCAAACACAAAGTGCTTTCCTGGGCTGGTGGAACAATGGGTTCCCCAGCTTCTTCTGTCTTCGAAGGCTACGGCGCATGGCCAGCTTACTGGTGGTTTTGTGTTGGGTCGTCGTGGAGGACAAGATTTCAGGCTGGACGCTGACGTTCCTAGTCATCCCTCTCCTGGGCTTCTTTAGCAAAGGCCCCGAATTGGATTCTTCCAATGTCCTTTTGCAGCTCACTGTCGCTGCTTTGGTTGGCTCGCTTGGAGGTACCTTGAAGGCTTTTGGATCCATGCCTGCGTTCCCAGAGTTGGAGGGAGAGAGGGTCCCTGGCAGGCTCCGTCCTTCTGAGTCACGCATCCTCAACCCAAACAGTCGGCCGCACTTCTCCTCCTGTGGCACCGCATCCTTGTTTGACACCACTGCTAACGTTGGCGCGCTGCCTTTGGTGGCCTCCCCAGGTGGCTCTGAAGGTTTACTCAACGCCGTGTTGCGCGTCAGCGAAGGGATGGTCTCGGGGGAGCTGAGCCGTGGCCACAAGTCATCTTCTAAAACCTGGTGGGGTTCAAGAGAGTAAAATTATGTAGTTGCGAATCCAAAGACTCAGATATTTCCCAGTATCTGTTCAGACAAATCCTAGAGAAGTTTGTGGTGGTCAGATAATCCAAGAGATGGAGAGCTTTAAATGCCTCTTGAAAAATATGTATGTTTACCCAAGGTTTTGCTGGACTATTGACTCTTAAAATAAACTTTACACATACGGATAGAAGACTTTTTACTAGTGTTACTAAGTTGGAATTTCTCCTCTTAATTCTTTTTCATGCACTGTTCAGTTTTACTTAGGACAGGCTTTTTAAAAGGAATTTTTAGTGATTATTATTGTTGTACTCTTATTTCAGGTATTGGCCCTCCAGATGTTGCTGAAATACAACTCCCATCATCCCTGGCTGAAAGTTTTATTCAATAAGAACCTGAGCCTGCTCCCTTGTTTCTCATCCTATTTTTCTCTGAGGTGTTCTTTCCCTCATTCTGCTGCCATCTCTGGAGACAAGTCTCAGGTCCAATAAAATAAACTTCAAGCTTAGAAAATTCAGCTTTTCAAGCTCTGGAACCCCAGCTCAACACCTTGCCATTATCCCAGTGAGAAGCAGCAAGGTTAAATGTAAGCAGAAGGTAAAATACAGACCTCCCAGGTACTGAATGCTCAAGTATAGTCTAATGTCGTAGTTCCCAACATGGGGCACACGCCTTACAGGGGAGCAATTCAGGAATGAGTTATTAACAGTGAATGGCCTTTTAGGCTTCCTCCACGTGAATAGGTGTTCACTTTTTGAATAATAAGAATTATATGTCATGGTGCATGGCCAAAAAAAGATTGGGAACCACTGGCCTAACATAACCAGCTGAAGCAGGGCGGCTGCTCAGAGGTGGACAGGTGGTTTGAATGGGGCTGCTAACATCAGAGACCAGAATCTTCCTGGACATCAGGTGACCACCCAAATCAGCCATCCACACAAACCAGCTGGGAGAAATTGCCCAGGGATTTGGAGTCTGCTCTCACTGATATCCAGACCATACCCAGCCTTCTTTAGAAAAAGGGTTTGTGCAAAGGCTAACAACATAGGGCTGAACCATAGTTTTGTTCCAAGGCACTGTGGTAGACTTAAATGGCTGAAATGCCTTGCCCCTTGTCCTTTTATAAGTCAGTCTGGCTGCCATCTGCCCAATTAGAATTTTTGTTCATTCAATTACTTTCAAGTTATCTATGGCCATTTATATACAAGGAGGTAATTTGCAGTTCAAATTAGCTGAATTCTAAAATTTTACATTGAAATATATTGTTGAAAATTTAAAACAGGCCCTTCTCAAAAAGCCACCTCCGGAATAGCCAGAGAAGTGGGAGATCTTGCTGTACATCTTGACCTTCTAGTTCTGTAAGGCACCTGCCGTTTACACAGCGTATATTTAAAGCACATTTAAGCACATGACTCTCCACCCCAAGATCCCTGCGAATAGTAGTTTACCTCTCACAGATTTAATTCCCAGGACCCTTGATGGACTACAGCTCCCAGGCTTCTTTGGGAGAAGCCATGTGCTTTAACTGTACAGTGTGGATGTGATCCCAGTGAGCTTCAAGGCTGAGTGGCATTTGAACCCTGGGCTCCCGGGTCCTTGTCCAACACACTAACCACTCACTGGGGTAACTCACCCACATACCCTGCATAGACAAGATTCCTTTCACCCCTGTGGCTACAATCCAATACACACTGGCTCAGAAGTAAGCCCCACTCAACAAAAAGGAACTTCTTTCTGAGCCCTTGCACTGCACCTCTGAGCATACACAGAGCTCCTTTCATCTCCAAATAACCAGAGCCTGCCAAGCCACCCCAAACATCTAGCTTTCCAATACCTAAACTCCTGTGAGACCTCCATCTCACCTGTCCTGTGCACATTATAAAAGGCTGGGTGATACATCAAAGGTATTAAGGCAAGACAAATGTCCCTCCCACCACATACATACCCTTAGAGCATTTCCCATGTGAATCTGTAATTGCCTCTAATTTTAATAAATGGGGATATACTGTACTGTAACAGGCAGGCCTCCAGCACTGCATGTTCCTAATTGTACCAACTGGATATTTTTTGTCTTGCATTAAGGAAAAAAGCCACGTGCCTTTACTGGTACATGTTTAAATTAGGTATTCCTCAGCCCCAAGCGCCACCATTTGGGGTTTGTTTGTAAACCAAGTCCTCCGCAATCCTGGGCTTTTTGGAGAAAAATTCAAACTTTTTTTGCTTGTTTCTTTAGTTGCTTCTTTGGGATTGTATTCAATTAAGTGCTGTCCTTCCAGGGTTTCTCTCCCAGCCTTAGCTGAAGATGCCGGGGATTGAACTTGGGACCTTCTGCATGCAAAGCAGATGCTCTGCCAGTGAGCCACGGCCCTGTGCCTTGGCAAAGTGCCCTCTGGTGGACCTTCTTGGATGACCTGACAGTGGCAGCAGCATCACTCCCAGCACTGCCAGGCAGCTGAGTCCAGCCACTGTTTTAAATTTCTCACAGTGGTCCAACCAAGGCATCACTCCGGGGCACTGTGGGAAATTTAAAGACCCTGGCACCAGCACTGCTCAGGACACCAGATGAGAAGTTGTTGGTTTTTTTAAGGTGGAAAGGTGGCAGGTGTGAGCTGTGGACCCCACAAGCCCTATTGGAGGGGGGGCTGTCGAAAGAATCCCTGTGCCAGTGCCAACCTAGATACCACCCAAGGTACCTCTTGCCAGAGAAAATGAAGGGCTGCATGCTGGGACATCGTAGGGGCAGAGCCTAAAGCTGCCCGTGGTCCCTTGCTGGTAAGAATCAGGGCTGCCACCTCCCTGCCATAATTCTGCCTGCACCTTTGCATTAAGGTAAAGGGACCCCTGACCATTAGGTCCAGTCGTGGCCGACTCTGGGGTTGCGGCACTCATCTCGCATTATTGGCCGAGGGAGCCGGCGTACAGCTTCCGGGTCATGTGGCCAGCATGACTAAGCCGCTTCGGGCAAACCAGAGCAGCGCACGGATACGCTGTTTAACTTCCCGCCGGAGCGGTACCTACTTATCTACTTGCACTTTGACGTGCTTTCGAACTGCTAGGTTGGCAGGAGCAGGGACTGAGCAACGGGAGCTCACCCCGTCATGGGGATTCAAACCACTGACCTTCTGATCAGCAAGTCCTAGGCTCTGTGGTTTAACCCACAGCGCCACCCATGTCCCGCACCTTTGCATAACCACATGCTAAACTTTGTGCCTTGATCACAACAGAGTGTGATGGAACGATGAGCATTTTGACTTCTCCAAATAATAATATAAACTGAATGTTTTTATTATTAAAAGGGAGGGAGGGGAGGAGGGCAGGCCCTGGGCTCCCTGCTGGGATTTGCCAGATGGACTCCTCCTATAAGCCCTGTTTTGCTCCTTAAGAAGAGGAACATCAGAAGTGCCTCCTGGATCAGGCCAATGGCCCATCTAGTTCTGGCATGGAGAAGGTGTGTGGGGGGGGATTAAGCCCTGAGGTTCAATCAGACTTTACTAGGGGACCGAGCCTTTAATGTGGCAGGTCCTGCCCCGTGGAACTCCCTGCCAGTAGAACTCGGCAGGAATGGTCCCTGCCTGTTTTCATACTTCTTTTGAAAACTGCTTTGTTCAGACAGGCCTTTGAAATATGTAACTCTTTTCCCAAACCAGATTTTATGGCTGCTTCTACTGACACTTCTTCTGGTGTTTTATCACTGCTGGTTTAATTTTGTATATCGTAGACTGCCTTGATTTTCTGGAAGAGGCGAGAGAGCAAGAGAGGTGAATAGGATAGAGAAAATGAAAGAATGAAATAACAGAATGAGGGAGGTGAGGAAGGGAGGGGAAGAGGAGGAGAATTAGGAAAAGAGGGAGTCTGAAAGTGAAAGAACAGGAGGGAGGGAGGAGAGAGGAAGAAAGAAAAAGTGAAAGAAAGAAAGAAATCCCACCTTTATTTACTAGCTGCGCCTGTATAGAGACCCCTGAGTAGCTCATCCAAACCTTTGTGGGGGGTTTTTCCATTTTGCTTTGCCAAAGAAGAGCTATTCAAAGACTCAGGGGAACATCAAAGCAGCCAGAGCTATTCTGAGCCCAGTGGCGGTAATTGCCGGTTGCTTCAAAACACCCTAGCTGAGCATGACTCCCCTCCCCTCTGACAAGACAAGGACTGCTGTACAAAGGGCTTCCAGAAGGCAGTGGCGACAGAGAGAAGAGCAGCAGCCAAAACTCCAGCAAGGGGTGAGCAGCCACGGAAACATATACTGCACTCCAAGGATCTTCTATTTAAATCATGGCAAATCAAGTGGCTAAGTGGAGAGGTATGTGACCAGACCAACATCGCCAAAGGCCAGGGATGATGGAACTTGTAGTCCATCAATATCTGAAGGCTTATTATTTATTTTATTTAGTAAAGGTGTAAGTTGCTTTCTCTGGCCCAGAGGCAACTCAAAGCAAATTACAACCAAACAATCAGACAGTGAACCCCACATAGATGCATTAAAACCAGGAGGACCAAGAAAGCATTAAAAAAACCCATTCCACTTGCTTCTGTAAGGCCATTGATTATTATTATTACCCCAGCCACTCTGGGCAGGTTCCAACAAAGTATTAAAACACATTTTAAAAAACTCAAAACATTAAAAACCTCCCCGTACAAGGCTGCCTTCAGATGTCTTCTAAAAGTCAGCCAGATGTTTATTTCATTGACATCTGATAGGAGGGCGTTCCACAGGGCAGGCACAACTACGAACCAAAGGCCTAGTTAGAGAGGAAAGTTTTTGCCTGGCGCCACAAGTGATAAGTTCTACCCTGGTGGAATCTACACACATATAAAAACAGTTCCGAAAATGTTTTTTTTAAAAAAAAATAATACACTGAATTTTCCATAAGGCTCGCCATCGCCATCTAGTGCCACATTGTATATTGCACTTAAAACGTTTTATTTGCAGCTGTATGGGTGAGTCCCCTGCCATGACCTCTCGACATCATGACTCGGGATTCCACCCCTCTTTTCTTACCTTGACTGGAGGAGTGGAGCAGCGTGAAGGAGTCATTGCCCACATCTCAGGGCTGCTGTAGGACGGGCCTTCGGCCAAGTTGAAATACAGCTCCTCCTCCCCTTCCAAACTGCTCTGGTCGCTGCGCACCGAAGAGAGGCTGATGACGATGGCACTGGTGTTGTCCGCCCGCAGCATGCGCTGCCTCCAACGTCCCAGTGCGCGGTTCACCAGCATTTTGGCAAGAGACTGCTGGCGCCCTCCCTTTCGGTTCCAAAGGTGGGCAAGGAGATGCGGAAGGAGAGAAAAGGAAAGTCACCATCCCATAACTGCGACATGTACAGTGGTACCTCAGGTTACATACGCTTCAGGTTACATACACTTCAGGTTACAGACTCTGCTAACCCATAAATAGTGCTTCAGGTTAAGAACTTTGCTTCAGGATGAGAACAGAAATCAGGCTCTGGCGGCGCAGCAGCAGCAGGAGGCCCCATTAGCTAAAGTGGTGCTTCAGGTTAAAAACAGTTTCAGGTTAAGTACGGACCTCCGGAATGAATTAAGTACTTAACCTGAGGTACCACTGTATTTGGGGAAGTTTCATTTCTCAGCTATGCCTTCAGACGGTCTTTAGATAGATGTTGTGATCAAATCCTGCAAAATGGCTTCCTGAGATCTGATATTATATTTATTTATATCCTTCCTTTTCCACCAGACCGGGACTCAAGGTAGCTTACGCAAAACACATAGAGCTCAAAATATACAAAAAAATAACCAGAGAGAAAAGACTTTGCTACACAGGTTTCCCACCCAATCCTAGAGGGTTCCTGTCCTCTTTTCCCTTCACAGTGATAAGTTAAAGAAACCCGTTCATGAGAGACTGAGAGAGAATATTCTCAATTCACTACCCAGCCACAGGTACTCCACATTTATTTTTCTATCATGGTTTTGGCTGGAGGTGGGGAAACTGGTGGCTATTGGTATGGTTTCAGATTAAGCTCATGCTTACCGTAAAATACTTTTTCTCTTCATGGTCCTGGCACATAGAAATGGCTTCCTGCGGTGGGATCATGTTCCACAGCCCATCACTACCCAGGATGATATATTTGTGCTTCTGAGGATCTAACGTGTGCACACTTGTGTCCGGTTCGGGAGATACAACAAACTCGCCGCTGTAGAAGTCGTAGCTCCACAGATCACCTGGATTGGGAAGGGTACAAGAGATAAAACACAAAAAAGAGTTTTATAAGTTTCAATTCATTTAACTGGGGTGGGCAGGGTAGAGAGCCACTGCTATCAAATGCAACAGTTCAGGATGGAATCTGAAAATCAAACTCCCTGTGCTTAGAAAACAAAACTGCCAGGATTTTAGAAAAGAGTTCAGACTAGCTTTCTCCCTGCAGGGCTGTCACAGCAAGCTGCTATTGGACTATGGAGGATTAGGCTCTCATTAGCCAGGGGGACTATACTAGGGGAGAGCTGTAGATCCGTATCCCTGGTTCAATCCACAGCGTCTCAAGGTATGGCAATGCAGAATATATCCATAGAACATCCCCTTAGTTACAATTCCGGGTTTTAAGGTTATATTAATGTTACGCATCCATCAGCACCAGTTTGAACAAGATCCTGTTACCAGTCAGAAGCAAATGGCTACAGCTCTTGGCAGAGGCAGCAAGCAGAAGGTCAGGCAGCCAAGCAAGAAACCCTGCCTGAAACCCTGGAGAGACACTGCCAGTCAGTGTAGACAATACTGAGCTAGATGGACTAGTGGTCTGATTTGTGTAAGGCAGTTTCCAATATAACCCAAGAGTTAAGAGTGTTGAGGGTACAAACAAAAAAAACCAATGACTTCATTGGGGAATGGCTTGATTTTATTATGCAGTCAAATAGAAGGCAGCACAACTGGGCACACACAGTGGTAGTTTTCAGCTATGGAACTTGACATTCACCATTACTTCTTCTGAAAATGGAACTCACCTTTCGGTTTAACCTATCTATCTCGTCTGGGATTGAGATCCTACTGGATTTCAGTGCTCTATACACATCCTAGCCCTTTGCTGTTAATTTCGATCAGTCCTTTGCTGGCCCGTAACTGTAAAACTGCATTTGTTTGGTTGCAGTTAGTGGTTTTATCTGGGATTGTTGTAATAAAGGTTGACTGACTTATTGCCCTATTTTGGAATGGAGGTGTTCCTGTGACAGGAGAAAGGGAAAAGGGGAGATTTAATGCTCTGTAAGTTTATGAGACCTTTTACAGTAGCTGCCACGTCATGCCTGGTTGTTACAGACTGTTACTTTCAGTTTGTTTTGTACTGAATATATTTCTACACGCTTGTATTCTGTGTTGTTTCTATAAAAAAACAATATATATACAGTTGCAATTGAAAATATTCAACCCCCATTGCAAATCAGGTTTGTTATCATTTCAGCTGTTTGCAATGAGCAACACAAACAAAAGCAATTGAAATCGCTCAAGCGGTTTCCCCAAATCCAGCTGGAATTGCAGCTTATACTGGCTTCTCCTACTGCCTGTGAGGTAGGTTCTACTGAGAGGTGGTGTTGGGCCCAAGTTCACCCAGTGAGCTTCATGGCAGAGTGGGGATTTGAACGCAGGTCTCCCAGGTCCCAGTCTGACACTCTAGCCACTGCAGCACAGTGGCTCTTAAACAGGCAATCATCCCTTCGCATAAGCAGCCTGAAGGAAAAGATTTTCTGACTCGATTTTTCCTCATGTTACACAGCCCCTTAATGAGGGCTGTAACGTCTTTCAGTGTGTTACAGTACATGCACACCTGAAAAACAAACTGTTACCCCTTGACAAGAAAAGGACCTAGGGCCGTAAGCCAAAAACAGTTCTACTCAAGAGTAGACCCGCTGGACTTCATGGGCCTGAGTTTGTCAGTCCTTTAATCTCAAAGGATCTGCTCTGGATAGTACAGCTACAACAGCTACAACCCCTAGCAACTGAATAACAGCATTTTGTTGTTTTTGTCATCAGAAAGCTCAAAACCCTAAAGCGCTGAGGCCCCAGTAAAGGCAGCCATTTTTGTGTGAGCTCCGCTCCTCGCAAGGCTTCTTTTTCTGCCCACGCAGGCACTTCAGAAAGCGGCAAGCCGCTTTAGGAAATAAGAGACCCAAGCTCTTTTGTTTCCTGAAGTACAATGCTCATTTCGCCATTAGCGCCGCACGCCATCCAGCTGACAGCGTTTTCAGACGCTCGACAAGGAGCCATTCGAATCAATTACTCCTATTTACTACAGCCAAGCACAACCTGAGCCGGTCCTCGTTCGAGAGCTAATTTCTGCCTCTGCTAAAGCAGAGATAAGAGGGAAAGGGAATAACTTGTTCTCCCATTAACAAGGCTAATTAGGGGGAGACACACACACACACAGCATCCCTGATCGCAGGGGAGGCTATCTTCTCCGCCCACCAGTTAGCACAAAGAGGTTGAATCAGCTTATATTAAAATGGGGGTGGGGGATGAAGATGAACTGCATGGAATCAGGCCCTGTTACGGCCTGAGAATATAAAAAGAGAGTGCTGGATCAGGCCAATGGCCCATCTAGTCCAGCATCGTGTCCTCACAGTGGCCTCCCAGATGCCTGAATGGGAGGCCTACAAACAGCACTTTTCCCACTTGGGATTCCCAGCAACTGACAGCACAGGTAGAAGATAGCCATCGTGCCTCATAGCCTCAGACAGCCTTATTTTCTTCTACTGGTTTTCTAATTCTTTATAAAAATAGAAGAAAAAGCCCTGCTGGATCAGACGAAGACCATAGTCACGTCATACATTTAAAGCATTATGATACCACTCGGAACAGGCATGGCTTTCCCCCAAAGGATTCTGGGAACTGGTGCTGAGAGTTGTTAGGAGACACCCCTGTTTGCCTCACAAAGCTACAATTCCCAGAGTTCCCTGTGAAGAGAGATTGACAGAAACCATTCTGAGAATCAGAGAATTCTGAGAGGAGAACAGGGTGCCTCCCATGAACTCCCAGCACCCCTAATAAATAACAATTCCCAGAATCCTTTGGGGGAAGCCATGCCTGTTTCAAGTGGTATCATAATGCTTTAAATGCATGGCCAGCTAGAAGTCTATCAGGAGTCCACAAGCAGAACCCAAGCCTGACAACATCCAAAGGGCTACTGATTCCCCCCACCTGCTCCTGGCTCTCAGAGAGGCCCTGATCCGGGCTTGGGCTTTTGTGTGGCTCCTGCTCCTCCTGAGTATCCACACGTGGACCTAGGCAGACACTTTGCCAGCAGCTCCTAAGCTCCAGTATGGCTTTCTGCCTCTTATTTATTGCATTTATGTCCCCCACCCTTCCCTTTTCTCCAAGGAGCTCCAAGGGGAGAATCATAGAGTTGGAATAGACCACAAGGGCCATCGAGTCCAACCCCCTGCCAAGCAGGAAACACCATCAGAGCACTCCTGACATATGGTTGTCAAGCCTCTGCTTAAAGACCTCCAAAGAAGGAGACTCCACCACACTCCTTGGCAGCAAATTCCACTGTCGAACAGCTCTTACTGTCAGGAAGTTCTTCCTAATGTTTAGGTGGAATCTTCTTTCTTGTAGTTTGGATCCATTGCTCCGTGTCCGCTTCTCTGGAGCAGCAGAAAGCAACCTTTCTCCCTCCTCTATGTGACATCCTTTTATATATTTGAACATGGCTATCATATCACCCCTTAACCTCCTCTTCTCCAGGCTAAACATGCCCAGCTCCCTTAGCCGTTCCTCATAAGGCATCGTTTCCAGGCCTTTGACCATTTTGGTTGCCCTCCTCTGGACACGTTCCAGTTTGTCAGTGTCCTTCTTGAACTGTGGTGCCCAGAACTGGACACAGTACTCCAGGTGAGGTCTGACCAGAGCAGAATACAGTGGCTCTATTACTTCCCTTGATCTAGATGCTATACTCCTATTGATGCAGCCCAGAATTGCATTGGCTTTTTTAGCTGCCGCGTCACACTGTTGGCTCATGTCAAGTTTGTGGTCAACCAAGACTCCTAGATCCTTTTCACAGTGGAGAGAAATGGTTCTCTCCACTCATCTAATCGCCACAACAACCCTGTGAGGCAGGCAAAGCTGAGAGGCAGTGACTGGCCCAAGGCCACCCAGTGAGCTTCATGGCTAAGCAGGGATTTAAACCCTGGTCTCCCAGGTTGTAGTCCAACACTCTAACCATATGAGCTCTCTGTCTCTTCTGCTCCTGGGGTGTGTGAAATAAGTCCTAAAGGGGGTATATCTGGATCAAAGACTCCTCAGGGTTTTAGACTGTGCAGAGATCTGTGGGGGGGGCATCCTCTAAGGACGCCCCACGTTGCAAGTCTGGGCAGGGCTAAACCTTTACACCAATTTTTCCACACAGAGAGGTAGAGTGCCAACGAGGCAGCTAGTCCTGACATGTTAAATTGGTTACTCGTCATTCAGTGGCTATTGAGCATGCTCAGTCCTCATTGGGCTGTTTTAGGGGGGAGGGGAGGTGGAAGTTGCCCTCTTAGTTTTAATTATTATTTATTTTTTCTGCGCTTCTGCAAAATGTAGGGATCCCTTCAAGCATGCCCATAACTTCCCTCTTGATTTTTTCAGTAGCGCTGCACAGCCATTGGCACTCTGCCACCCGACTTCGCTATTAGAGGGAGCAATATATAACAGGTTTACACAATCCAGTCGAGGAGTGGTTTTTTGGGGCACGACTGGAAGACTCATAAGCATATCCACCTGCAATTAAGCCTCCACCTGCCATTTACTGGCAAAGGAGCTCATCTGGAAAAATGGCTGGGAGGCAGCCAAGAGACTGTCGGATTAATTGCCTTCAGTGGGAGGTTTGGAAACGCTCGAGTCTCACTAAGGCAAAAAGACGGGGGGGGGGGGAGGAAGTTCTCCCTATTCTAACACCTTAATACATAAATGGAATGCTGAGCTACAGCACTTCTTCTAAAAATGAAACAAGATCCCAGTCCTCATGACTCAATGAAGGAATGATTTAAATAGACCCTGAAAGCTGCCTTGTACTGTGTCAGACCATTGGTCCATCTAGCTCAGTACTGTCTGCACTGACTGGAAGCAGCTCTCCTGGGTTAACTCCCAGCTCTACCTGGAGATGCGGGGGATCGAACCTGGGACTTTCTGTGCATATGACAGATACTCTACCACTGCCACAGCCTTTTAAAGGCTTTTCATAGTGCAGGCAATTTTCCACTGACGTGTGTTTGAGTCAAGCACAACCACATAAATTCACGCGTTGCTGCGAACCCAGAAGTGGCACTTAAAGCAGCAATAACAGCCCCCCAAAAGTGCAAAAATGGTGCAAAAACAAGTGTCTAGCAATCCCCCGAGCCTTTGCAAATGCAATCCCAGGAGTGCTGCTGGGTTTTCCAAGTGTTTTCCAGAGGTTCGGAGGATTTTTGCAATCAGACCTTAATTCAGAGCCATGAGCCACTGGAATCTTTATTCTTTGGAGAAGAATGTATTTTGGCAAATATATATTTGCAGGCAGGCAGGCCTCAGATTCAATCCCCAGCACCCCCAGGTAAGGCTGGGAACGCAACCTGCCTGAAACCCTTGGAGGGGCAGCATCAGTCACTGTAGACAACCCTGAACTAAGTGACTCAACATAGGGCAGTTTCCAATGTCCCTAAGCGATGGGAAGCCAGTGCTGAATGCCGCAGCTCAGGAGAAGCAGATCTAGCAGGCAGGGCGGCTCTTCTTTCTTGTTGTAAAAGGCCAGGAAAGAGAGGAAGAAATCTATTCAGGTGCAGAAGTTACACACACCCAACCCAAGAGGCCCCTGCTTGGGGGTGCAGAGGCTAGAACAGCGGGTGGAGGGGTTGCAGGGAGAGAGAAGAGAAGAGAAATATTTCCGGCAAGGTAAACAGATCCACATGTGCCCGAGAGCCAGCAATGTAAATTCAGCAGCGCAGGCCCAAATCCCCACACGGGGAAACAGCCGCCACTCATCCTGTTTTCGATTACGTTATTGTGTACACTTTGCAGCACATTTGCTTCCAGTGAGAGGGAAAGAAATTGCAGGTTTGCACCAGGGGTAGTGGGAGGTGGGGAGGGCGATCAATATGGATAGAGGGGAAGACAGAAAATCCCCTTTGCTCATAAAGCCTGGTTGTAGTAGGGTCTCGCTAAGGTGGATGTCAGGCAGGCAGCTGTGGCCAAGGCCTTGCTAAATCTAAGATGGATTGGGCCAAAGGCCCATCTAAGTCTACATCCTGCTCTCTCAGTGCCAAACAGATGCCCCAAAGGGAAGGCCACAAGCGGGAACTGAGCACAACAGCATCCCACTTGCTATTCCCAGAAGCTGGTATTGGTATTCAAAGCTGCTATTCAGAAGCACACTGCGTCCGACAGTAGAACACAGCCATTGTAGCTAAAAGCCTTATTCTCTGTGTATTTGCCCAATTCCTTTTTAGAGTCATCCAAGCCGGGAGCCACCACTGCCTCTTGTGGAAGTGAGTTCCATAGTGTAACTATGTGAAGAAGGACTTTCTTTTGGCTGCCTGAGTCGCCCAGCCTTCCCTGGATGGCCCCGTGACACAAACCTCTGCTCCCTAGGCACTTTCCCCACCCAATTCATAATCTTAAACACCTCTGTCACGTTCCCCGACAGGGCGAAGACACACACAGTTAAAGGCTGGTTTCTCAAGAAGCAAAGATATCAGTGAAATTCCCAGAGAGAGACTGGGAACCAGAAGCTGCAACCAGAATCCACAGGGCTGGTGTGGTGGATCCCCCAACTGTGACAGCAAAGCAGAGGGGATAGAAGGGGTTAACTTAACTCCACGAAGTGTGTAATTAAAACATTAACCATCTGCTAAGGTCCATCTGGCTTTCATTTCCTTACAACTGGCACACAAAAAGGGGGAGGGGCTTTTTTTTTTTAATTTGCTGAGCGCACTTCTGAAGTTCCTAGGCCATGCCTCGCCTCGCCTTTCAAGCTTCTCCACGCACACAAACACTCACAGTCCTCCATTAAAATGATCTCCTGTGGGCATGAACACAAGCCTGCAATATTACTCTGAGAGCCCCAGGAGGAAGATAATCTACAAAACCTATTGTGAGGGAAGGGCGGAGGGCGGCGGGGATGGGAAATCAAGCGTATCCCGAGGCTTCTCCTCCACCACTTTGAAAATTCACAGCACCGACTAGGCCTCGCATTTGCACAACAGCAGCAGCCCAAGGAGAGCATGGCAATCCAGCGTCCAGGCCGAGGGCCACATTCTCTTGTGGGGGAACATTGCAGGGGCCGCATACTATTGCTGGTTTGGGCACGAGGCAAAAAACAAAAAAGAATCTGCAGCAACAGATCTTTATTTAATTTATTCCATTTCTTTGAAATCTCTTCCCGCAAACTGTCTCTCAATTTCGTGATAAAGATATGGCTCTTACCACAGCAAGCTATATTCCAGTTATGCAAACGTCAGAGGTTTCTATCGCTTGCCACTCAAAAGTCACCCCCCGCCGCCACCAATCTCTCCATCAAGGAAGTGAGAGGCATTAATGCATGCCAAAGACACATTTCGGCCAGGAAAAGCACCCAGGGAGGGTGCAGGGACGGGCTGGGGAGGGAATGCAGCCCGGGGAAAGGCCCGAGGGCCAGACAGAGGCACCTGAAGGGCCATATCCAGCCCCTAGGCCTGAGTTTCCCCACCACTTTTGTAATAGTATATGTAGGATAGCAGGTGCAGTGCCATATTAGAAGGGGGGACAGTCAGCTTCAAATCCCCACTCAACCCTGAAGCTCATTGGGTGTCCTTCAGCCGCTTAGCCTAATCTACTTCACAGGGTTGCTGCGCGGACAAAACAGGCTAGCAACCCCATTTACACCACTGGTAAATGGAATCAGAACAACATGGTGTAGCTGGAAGCGCCCCTGTGAACATTTACTGCTGGGTTGCCGAGGCATGTCTTTGTGGTGTACAGAAATGGAGATGGAGCGGGGAGGGGGAGGGCTGTGCGGCTCAGTGGGTGGAGCACCTGCTTTGCATGCAGAAGGTCCCAGGGTGAATCTCTGTCATCTCCTGGCAGGGCCGGGGGTGTGGGGAATCTTATTACAGAAGGATACAAGTAAACAAACCTAACGAGTTTATATGGGAAAGGGTGTGTTTTCCTTGATGTACTGGAATAGTAAATACCACGATCCGTGCAACAAATTGCTTTTGGTTTATCGCGGGCTTTTTTTGTTTTGTTGGCTGTTGTCGGCATCCATCTGTCTCGAGAGGCAATGGAGTGTGCCTCCGGGGGTGAAGCCAAAGTGCGACATTAGCAGCACCGGAGCAAGCTCCCTGGGGCACAAGCCTTAACTTTGAAATACTGTAAATCCTATCGTGTGCCTTCACAGCAGTCAAAGTGATTGGAGGAGGAACTTGGCAGAACGAGCCAGCTATTGGAAAAGTGAGACCGTGTCTGGATCAGAGGAGTTATTTGAGGTCAGAGCACGCTTCCTTGCTCCAGGAGCTACTGAGGTAGGTGCATCTACGAGGGCAGCCAGCACTGGGCGCCAGCCAAGAGCCTGGAGCATTATTGACAACCTAACAGTTTTGAGGATAGTGGATAGAGACACACAGGGCAGCTTTCCACCCTCAAATGGAGCATGCAGCATTTTCCCAAAGCTGCGAGAGCCTGTTTGCCACCTGAGCCGACAAGCTTGGCTGCAAGGGGGGCAGGGAATGAGCAGCTGGAGCCCCTCCCCACAAGCAACTGTGCTAGATTACCCAAGAGGCAGATTAGGCACATGCTTAGGGCACCAGAAAGGCAGGGGCACCCAAAAGAAAAATGAGATTTTAAAAAATAAAACGATTTGGCATTTGAGTTTTATTTATTTTTAAAGCATCCAAGTGGTCCATCAGGACTTTGATATGACTTCATTACATTCCTCTACACACACTTGCCCTACTTTTTTTGTTCTCTTAACCCCACATAAAACCAAGGATACTAACATAGTTCAAAATAATGCGAGGAAATCAGATCCTGTTATGTATTACAATCAATCTATGGGGGTTTTCTAATATATATATTTTTACGGTTTAGTATGGTTTTTATGTTGTATTACATATCGGGGGACAATATTTTCAGTGCTTAGAGCGTCTAAAGTGGTGATTTTCGGCTGGTCCAGACCCAAGACCCACCTCTGACCCACAACGTGGGACCTGATTTCACATTTGATTTATATTTCAGCAGTGCTAACAGTGCCCATTATTAATACTAAAATGGCGGCTCACAGAGCACTATACCTTTGCATTACTAAATGAAATGCAGTAATTTTTGCACTTGCTCTTACCCGAAAGAAGCCATCGAAAAGGAGCAATTTTTGCATCCCAAGAGAAGTCTGGAAGCCACCGAGATACACAAGGCAGCGAAGAAAGTGCCCCTGTGCCATGGGAGCTCCCTCACCAGAGGCATAGATATAGGAAGGCAATCCATTCAAAGACTAGCACAATCCACCGTCTCTCATGAGGCCTGCACTAACAAAAGTTACGGTGAATGCTGGCCCTCCCGGAACCAGGATACAAAATCCACTTACAACCATGAAAGCCACTGTGGTGTAATGATTGTAGCGTTAAGACGAGGGCCTGGGAGACTAGAGTTCAAATCGCTCACCCTCAGCCTAACCTACCTTGAAGGGTTGCTGAGAGGATAAAATGGAGAGAACGATATATGCCATCTTGAACTCCTTGGAAGGTAGGTGCGATATAAATGAACCTGAAATGAAACTGGGGTTTCCAGTGCTGGAAATCTGGGAGGCCAATTTTATTCCTCCACTGCATGTTAATAGTTTCCTTTCCCTCCTATAGGGAAAAAGTGCCTGCATTGGACTGGAAGCTGCAAGCTGCACCCCACTGCCCCCAAAGATATCCATAGCACTGGCAGTCAAGTTAGATCTCCTCTGCCCCCATCATCTCCTTGGCCTGGCCAATCGCTTGCTTACCTAGAGCCCGAGCCACCGCCAGGAACGGAATCTGGTCAATCACTGTGCTTCGCCGCACAGGGCCGTTGTGGGTCAGGCGAGGCCTCTTCCACACGACCCGATTCACGCCGGATTTATTGATCACACTAAAAGAGTCAGGGTGGGGTGGCAGGGAGAGGAATTCAGAAGGAGGGAACAGAGAAGAAGAAAGAGAAGGCAAGTCAGTTACGAAGCTGTAAAACTGTCAAAGTGTGAATGATATCATTGTTTTTATCAGTAGGAGCTGCAATAAAATGTTGCAGTGCAGAGCTGTGCTGCTCAGGGGTCTAGCCAGCTAAGCACCCTATTCCATCCCCTACTCACAATTTTCCCTCTGTCAGTCGGCATTTTGCAACAAAGACTTCGTGGAGCTGCTTTGGGGGTTTTCTCCCTACTTAGGACATTTCACCCTTAAAAGCGTATATTGCAAGCTACCTTGTACTGTATTGAGTGAGACTATTGGCCCATCTGGTTCAATACTGTCCATTAGGAGACAATTAGAGAACCTAATTCCCCTCACCGAGCTAAAATTCTCACTTATCGATCAATTCCTCTTTCCAGGGAACTCTGGAAACTGTGAAGGGGATACGGTTTTCCAAAGAACTCTCAGCATCCTCAACAAACTATCATTCCCAAGGTTCTTTGGAGCAAGCCATAACTGCTTAAGGAGTGTCTGCTTTAAATGTCTGGTGCAGATGTAAGCTAAGTTTTACTTTTCAATTTCAGTGGGTCTACCTTGAATATGACTATCATTGGATACAACCCAGTATGTTCTGAGCTGACAAACAAATGATAATATAAATAAATAAATAAATAAATAAATAAATAATATAAATAAAGTGGAAGACAAAAGCTGTAGAGAGAAATCCTTGCCACTGGAAAACCAACAGCAGCAGAGGAAAAACAGAAGACTCATTCTGAACCCCCTAATGCGTCCAATTTCAAGAAATGACAAAATAGTGTTCTCAACTGCAAAACTTGGACTCAGATCTATCTGAAGCCTAGAAGCTGAGGGGCTGTACGGCCAAATGAAAAAGAGGGAACAACAAAGAAGCCAATCAGGCCAATGAGGAAACCTCTTAACACCGATAGGCTGCAGCTGATCATGTGGCAAGGCCAGACTCCCTATAAAAGCTTCCGGATCCCTTGAAACAGACAATGAAAGCCCTTCACTGGCAGCCTAGGGGTGGTCCTCGTGCTGCTCCTTCCAATGTGTTTCTTTCCCCACCTCTGGGGTAGGGGAAATAGACACAAAGGCAGCACCAGACAGGTCTGTTGCCCAGAGATGCCACCACCTGCCACGACCAAATTGCTGATGTTCGAAATCTATTTTTTTATTTTATTTATTAATTATTATTAATTATTATTATTATTATTTACTGCCTGCCCTTCAACCTGAGGTTCCAGGATGGGTTACAGTATCAAAAACCATTTTAAAAACAATTTTTAAGAAAGCTTGCAACCATAAAAATAAGATGGGACCCAGAAACATGCACCTCAAGTGCCAGAAACCAGGGTACAGAGGTGCGTCTTCAGCAATCTCCAAAAGCTGTATAATAAAGGCATTTATTTAGACACTTGCCTTGGCCCCTCACCAAAAGCAGGAGTAAAGTTTGTTCGCATTAGCCTTTTTCTAAAAAAAACAAACCTAAAATATGTAAAACTACCCAAGTATCTCAGGATTTTCCCCAGCAACAGTAAGAAGAAAGGAAGGGAGAAGCAGACGTCACCAACCCTCTGGCAAAGGCTTCGTCAGGGACAAGAGCTGCACCTTGAAATTTTTAGCACCTGCTCTCTAGCGCTTAACCAGCAGGACCAGTTTGGGAGCCAAAAAGCAAACCACAGATGCCAGGAAGCAGGTGTCAGTTAGCTATTAATCCTTCAGAGTAGCAGAAAGGAGCTGTATGCCCAATGGGGACACAGAACTGCTGAGACGCGGATCAAGGAAACTACAAGCAGCAGTATGGGGGCCACCCATAAGGTCACAGATAATATGGAATGCCACCCCCAAAATGTGTTAGCAAACTGAGTTAAATAAAGCAGACAGAGTCCAGAGAGAAAAGGGATACTGATGGCACTTTACTGAGGAACGCAAACCAAAAAACAGTGTATAATTTAAGGAGAAATGAACAGAGAGGTTTGGGCTGTCTTATTTCAGGCCTTGTATTTAGCAGGGAGACATTCAAACCAAATATAGAGGGAAAACTCCTGCAAGAACTCCACATCTGATCAGATCAGACCACCTGCTACCTCAGTAAAGATCAGGTCGCTCTGACCAGTTGCTAAGCGACACCCCCTCTTGGGTAGCTGACTAACACCGAGGACAGAATTAACCGCAAAGCCACCTGTGGAATGACCTCTGGTTTTGAACTTCCAACATCACTCCTCCTAAATGAGAACGCCGTTAGATGAGGGCAGACAGGGCTGTAGCCAAAACATGGCCAACCAAAAGAGGGATGTTATCAGTGTGCTCAGATAACCCCAAGGTTTCCAGGAAGCGTACAAAACAAATCTAAAAGGGGGCAATTCTTCCCCCACCCACCCAAAAGTTAAAAAAAACCAAGCTCAAGTATGGCCAGTGCTCTCCAGCGCACAAAATGCCTAGTGCAAGTCAAAAAAGAACAATGAAAAGCCAACAAAGGGAAAGTCTCAGTTGAGCTTGTTACAGCTTCAAGGATTCTAGAGGAAAACATGGCTGGCTAACTTGAATTCTGAACAGGGACACTTCCTTTACATGGGAGGGAAGAGAGACACCAGGGGAGCTAAAAGGTAAAGGTACCCCTGCCCGTACGGGCCAGTCTTGACAGACTCTAGGGTTGTGCGCTCATCTCACTCTATAGGCCGGGAGCCAGCGCTGTCCGCAGACACTTCCGGGTCACGTGGCCAGCGTGACAAGCTGCATCTGGCGAGCCAGCGCAGCACACAGAACGCCGTTTACCTTCCCGCTAGTAAGCGGTCCCTATTTATCTACTTGCACCTGGGGGTGCTTTCGAACTGCTAGGTTGGCAGGCGCTGGGACCGAGCAGCGGGAGCACACCCCGCCGCAGGGATTTGAACCGCCGACCTGACGATCGGCAAGTCCTAGGTGCTGAGGTTTTACCCACAGCGCCACCTGCGTCCCTATATCAGCGGAGCTACTATGAAACTAATAAGTGTCCCATAAGTGACTTTAGGTCAAATTGCTTAAAAATTTTGGATTTAACTTTTTGTTGTACACAATTCAACAATCCCAAAGTCTGAGAATCAGTAGCACAGATGTTGTAAAGGAGGAGTGTTGTGGTAAGTTGGCTGCTCTGTTGTGGCTAATGCATTCCCCCCCCCCTTTTTTTTTAACAGAGGTCAAGACCTTAGAGCAATAACTATCCCCCGTGGAGCTAGACTGGTGACTGGGAGCAGCTGCCGGGACCATATAACACTGATCCTAAAATAACTCCATTGGCTCCCAGTACGTTTCCGAGCTCCATTCAAAGTGTTGGTGTTGACCTTTAAAGCCCTAAACAGCCTCGGCCCTGTCTACCTGAAGGAGCGTCTCCAGCCCCAGACACTGAGGTCCACCTCCAAGGGCCTTCTGGTGGCTCCCTCATTATGAGAAGTGGCATTGCAGAGAACCAGACAGAGGGCCTTCTCAGTAGTGGCACCCGCCCTGTAGAACGCCCTCCCAGCAGATGTCAAACAGAGAAACAGTTATGTGATTTTTAAAAGAATCTGAAGGCCACCCTGCTCAGGGAAGGTTTTAGTGTTTGTGTTTTTAATTTTTTTGTTTTGTTGGGAGCTGCCCAGAGTGGCTGGGGCAACCCAGTCAGATAGGTGGCATACAAAACAAAACAAAACAACAACAACAACAACAACAACAACAGAGCAAGCCTGAAACAGGAGGGGATTCTCATCCTGCAACATGTGCCATTCCCTAGCGAAAAAACCCGATGTGCCTCTCCACCTGCTCTGCGCTCAAATAACGGGAGGTTAACGAGCCCCACAGAGATGCGTTGCTGGTGATGTCAGCGAGAAAAAACCTTCGGGTTATCTCTGTTTCAGAGAGACTTGAAAAGAGAGAGGAGGGCGGAGAGGGAACGGTGCCCATCCATATGCTGCAGCGCTCAGGGCAACGCTCCTATAAAGCGCTGCCAACTTCCAAGCCCCAGGGGTTTTGTTTTGCAACAGCGGCACGGCAGCTGACGGACCCCCTGCTACACACACACTCGCCTGCTCTCAAAATCCCCCCCTCCCCAAATCCTACGATGGCTGGAAAAATAATTAAGCGCATCATGCAGCACCAGCAACAACTGCGGACTGAAAGATTGCGGGTGGAGGGCGCACACAGGACATTCCGGGCTTTTGGGTCACACTGCAGCGTGACCACAGGATGGGAAGAAGAGCCCCCGGTGGATCAGAATGGAGGTCAGTCTAGTCCTCCAGCATCCTGTGCCCCACAGGAGACAAACAGATGCATCTTGGGAAGCCCATAAGAAGCCAACAGTCCTCTCTAGCTGATGTCGCCCAGCCACACGATTTCAGAGGCAATGCTGCCTTTGGCCCTGTAGAATACATCCCTCGTGACTAACAATCCTTGGTTTGACAGGGGAAAGAATGCACTTCTTCGTGCAGCACGTAGTTAAACTGCGGAACTCGCTGCCACAGGAGGCAGCGATGGCAACCAACCTGGATGGCTTTAAAAGAGGACTGATCAAATTCATGGAGGAGATGGTTATTGATGGTTACATGGCTATGCTCTGTCTCCACAGTCAGAGGCAAGAATGCTTCTGAATATCATTTGCTGGAAACCACAGGAGGGAAGAGGGTCTTGCACTCGGGGCCTGGTTGTGGGTTTCCCCTAAAGGCATTTGGGTAGCCCCTATGAGAACAAGATGCTGGACTGGATGGATCACTGGCCTGATCCAGCAGGCTGTTCTTGAATTCTTAGGATCACCCTGCACAGCACTGGTAAAGGGTAAAGGGACCCCTGACCATTTGGTCCAGTCGTGACCAACTCTGGGGTTGCAGTGCTCATCCCGCTTTATTGGCCGAGGGAGCCAGCATACAGCTTCCGGGTCATGTGGCCAGCATAACTAAGCCGCTTCTGGCGAACCAGAGCAGTGCACGGAAATGCCGTTTACCTTCCCGCTTGAGCGGTACCTATTTATCTACTTGCACTCTGACGTGCTTTCGAACTGCTAGGTTGGCATGAGCAGGGACCGAGCAACGGGAGCTCACCCCGTCACGGGGATTCGAACCACCGACCTTCTGATCGGCAAGTCCTAGGCTCTGTGGTTTAACCCACAGCGCCACCCGTGTCCCGTAGCCACCCACGTCCCGTGCACAGCACTGAGCTACACGTTAAAAAGAAATCCAATTTCAAATCTCACCGAAGTAAAACTTTCAATAAAAGGCCTTTGGCCACCAGTTCTTATCTCAGATCAAGTCCCCACTGCCATATCTATGATATGGATAATAATAAAAATAATATTAATACTGAACTATCTTGTGTGGAGTACTGAGGTCAAGAATGGTACATTCTTTGCCTGTGCTGCACTGCTTCAGAATGCAGGAGGGCTGACATGATTAAATGCTCCCCCGTACAAATAATAAATCGCCACACACAGAAAAACCAACATGCCAGGGAGGAAATTTAATGTTAGACCTGACCAACGTTTGCAACTGCACTTTGAAGTCTGGCTGGTCTGCAACTGCACCTCACACTCGGGCTGCGATGGAAACCATGACTGCCAGGGATTCCAACCACGGCTGACATCAGCCAGGGTGACACTAGATCAGCAATAGCCAATGGGGTGTCCTCCATATGTGGACTACAACTCCCATCACCCCCAGCTGGCATGGCCATAGCTTGGGAAGACAAGAGCTATAAGACACCACATAGGCTACCCCTGCTGTAGACTGTGTCTGCAGACAGCAGGGCAAAAGGAAGATTAGCGCCAAATCTACTCCAACTCTGGTTGGGATGGGACCCTGGCTTGGTTGGCCTCTTGCCCATAGCTGGCATCCTGATTGGTTGCCATCCATGCCAAAATGACATCCAACCCCAGCAGGAGAGCAAAATGAAAAGGGGAACTCCTGAGGGCTGGCTCATGATTTATGGACTACGACTCGCAGGGAGCCAGAGCTTTTTCTGCGCCAGAGCTCAGCGCCAGATGCCGGGGTCTTGCAACCAAAGGGAGCCATTTGCTTTCATGACTTTCTTTGCAAATTTCCCAGGAGCATCTGGCAGCCTGCTGCTGGAAATGGGACTGGACGGACACTTTGCTCTGATCCAGCTAATAAAGTCATACATTCATATATACATTTTAAATATTTCGTTTGTTTGTCCATTTCAACAGCCAACCAGCATCTCCCTCTCACACAAATAAAACACATTTTTTAAAAAGCCAGATAAAACAATTTTAAAAAGCTTAAAACGATTTGAAATCCTGAAAAGCTAGCAGTGTTTAGAAGCTGAGGGAAATGGAGAATTTTTCATTTAGTGCTGAAATTATAGTGAAGCCTCCCCTTATTTTGGGCATCGATGGCAGCAAGGTAAGAGCCTCAGATACGCACATCTCAGTGCAGGGGCAGATTTATCATTTGGGGGGACATTTTCAGAGACTGCTGTATTATACGATCTTAGCCAAGTTTACCATCATTCAAAATCTGGAAACATTTATAACCATTGGCACCTCCAGTTAAAAAAGGGGGAATCAGCAACTGACAAAAAGGCTCTCTCTCCCCTCACCCCATAAATTGTCTGCCTGTTCATTTCCAGGCCCAAGTCACATTGATGTTCAAAGTCCTAAATGTCTCAGGCCCTGAATATCTGAAATGCCGTCTCCTTCACTACAAATCCCCTCGGCAGCCAAGATTGGCAAAAAAGCATCATGTGGTGTCATGTGATTGACAGCCCACACCAGTCAAAGTGGTCCACAGGGGGTGGAGGGAGTCAGGATCTGACCTGTCGGCCAGATCCAGCTGCCAACCCCAGGGATAGATGACCAGGGAGCCTTGTGAAAACACCTCCCCTTGGGAGCAGCATGGGGCGGGCACGATGGTACTTTTTCTTCTCATGCTGTTGGGCCTGCTCCCTCTTAGATAAATTGCCCCCACCTCACTGAACAACCCCTTACCCAAAGGTTTCTTTTATTGTCCTCTTAAAATTGTACCCCAGCATATTCTGCGGGGGGACCTTTGTGAGGGGATAACTAGTAAGTTGGAGTCTCAGACAGGTTTTCTTTAAATAAACAATAAAGATTTATTTAAGGCAGGATAGTATATAACACAAATGGGTTAAACTTAGGCTACTTCAGGAATACAGTGCGATTTTGCTTAAATTCGTCCTCAGTTGTTTTAGAGTTTGGTCCCTTTATACGGTGATACTTTCTTTCAGTTATCCACCCCCTTTAACAATCCTACTCCTGGGGTACTTTAAGTAATAGACCAGCGGTGTCCAACCAGTAGATCGCAATCTACTGGTAGATCCCCAGCTGATCCTGGTAGATCGCGGGGTCTTTATTGTGTACAAAAAGTCACGGGAGGGTGGGAGCCAAAAAACTCTGTGCAACACCACACTCTGTCCTCCACAATACGCTCAGCAGAGGCTGCTTTTTTTCAGAACCAACTCTTTTTCCCATTAACTCTTTTCACCTCAACTTGTCTCCCTACCTATCTCCCAACCTCTCCAACCTCAATTCCAACCCACCACAACCAACCCTCTTAACTAACTGTCTCTCTTCAAATCCTCTCCTTTTAAACTCTCCCTCCTGGCCAATCAGAGGCTGCCGTTCGTTAACCATTTGCTGGCAGGTAAAAACAGAAGAAGAAAAAAAACACTTGTTGATCCAACTCATGGGTAGGCAAACTACGGCCTGGGGGCTGCATCTGGCCCAAGCGCCTTCTAAATCCGGCCTGCGGACGGTCCGGGAATCAGCATGTTTTACATGAGTAGAATATGTCCTTTTATTTAAAATGCATCTCTGGGTTATTTGTGGGGCCTGCCTGGTGTTTTTACAAGTAAAATGTGTGCTTTTATTTAAAATGCATGTCTAGGTTATTTGTGGGGCATAGGAATTCGTTCATTTCCCCCCCCCAAAAAAAAGTCTGGCCCCCCACAAGGTCTGAGGGACAGTGGACCAGCCCCCTGCTTTAAAAGTTTGCTGACCCCTGATCCAACCTGTCCAACAAAACGCAACTTTTCCGTCACACAGCACAAGATGATAAAACAAGATGGCTACCTGCCCCCGAGGCCTTCGATCCGCTGCCTCTCCTTCGGGAGCTCAGGCTTGTGATCCTGCGTCACCTCCACAGCCCGGATGAAGTCGTCCTTGGGGTCGTCTTGGACTCCGAGCACCACGCCCGAGTCGCCGACGTGAGCCACATACATCTTTGAGCCCCGGATGATGACCACGCTGGCGGTCGTCCCGGACGTGCTTGGCAGGCCCGTCATGGTCTTCGGCCACTCTGCTGCAAAGCGGGGTCAGGGGAGAGAGAGAGATGAGAAAATGGATTTTAACTTAGGCAAAACATCTTGAACAAAAATCACAGGCATAAACCAGGCCCACAGATACTCATTCCCCAAAGGGGTCAGGTGGCCTCGGTGTCGCAGCGTGCCTTCCATCGGCCTCAGCTGGTGGCCCAGCTGCGCCCCAATCTGGACAGGGACAGCCTCACTTCTGTCGCCTAGGCTCTGGTAACCTCTCGGTTAGATTACCTCAACGTGTTTATACATGGGGCTGCCTCTGAAGACGGTCCAGAAACATCAGCCAATGCAGAATTTGGTGGCCAGGTTGCTCACCGACACAAAACAGTTTGAGCCGGTCCTGGTCTGACTGCATTGGCATCCCATTAACTTCCTGGCCCGATTCAAAAGGCTGGTTTTGACCTAAAAAGCCTTAAATGGCACAGGACTACAATACTTCAAGGACCGCCTTCATTATATATGTTTAGGAGCCAGGCGGAAACATTCCTCTTCAACCAAGCCTTGGGCTGCTCAACATACAGTGATACCTCGGGTTAAGAACTTAATACATTCCGGAGGTCCGTTCTTAACCTGATACTGTTCTTAACCTGAAGCAACAGTTTAGCTAATGGGGCCTCCTGCTGCCACTGCTGAGTAATTTCTGTTCTCATCCTGAAGCAAAGTTCTTAACCCGAGGTACTATTTCCGGGTTAACGGAGTCTGTAACCTGAAGCGTATGTAACCTGAGGTACCACTGTATATCCTTTTAAATGTGTTTTTTTTGAGGGGGGGAATTGGTATTTTTTGTTCTGGTTTTTATTATGTATTTTGTTTTATCTTATATTTTAATGCTGTGAACCGCTCTGAGGCCTTTGGATGAAGAGCACTATACTGTATACAACTACTACTACTATTACTACTACTAATAATAATAATAATGGGGAAAGTTTCGCAGCATAAGGCCCACATTCCCTTATTTCCAGAAGCTGCATTCCAGCAGTGGGCAGAGTCAAAAGCAATCGTAACCGTGGAAGTGACTATTCCCCGTATCCAGTGAGCCAGTTCCCAAACTCAAAGGCCACATGCGCACCATCAACTTAAAGCACTAGTATGGGACTCTAAAAAGCCATGGCTTCTGCCACCCCTAAATAATTATGGGAAAGGCCGTTTGTTAGGGGTGCTGAGAGTTGCTAGGAGACGCCTGCCCCCCTCACAGAGCTTCAATTCCAAGAATAAGGCTTGTTAAACCACACTGTGGCTCCAGGAGGGGAATGGGGGGGGGGGTCTCCTCACAGCTGTCAGGAAGGGGTCGCTTTTGAATGGTACAGCGTCTGCTCCGCGTGAGGAAGGCCCAATGGTCAGGTGAAACCCCCACCCCCCACCTGAAACCCTAGCGAGCTGCTGCCAGTCAGTGTGGACAATATTGAGCTATAGGGACCAATGTTCTGACTTGATATAAGGCCACTTCCTACATTTCCCAACTCTTCTGAGACACTGAGGATGCCTTTGGGGGGGGCGGCGGGGGAGGACACAACATATACACCACAAATATCACTGCACCACGAGGATTAAAAAAAACAGCAGCACAACAAACTGTGTACAACCACAGTCAGCTCATGGTCAAATCCGTTTTTTGTTTGAGCCCACGCATACACAGAAGGCATGCTTAAACTCGGAGATCCAATCAAGACTTTTCAAGACACCTCTCCTCTCCTCTCCCCTACACACACACAAACACTGTACAGATTTTTGCAGCCCCTTCTCTCTCTCTCTCTCTCTCCCTCCCCCTTGCGAACCAAATGCGCTCAAAGGAACAAAGGCAGGTCCCTCCCCTACACCCCTGAGCCATTGGCCAGGGAACAGAGCCAAGAGTGCATCAACTGGCCGCAGAACGTGCCAATTGCCAGCCAGGGTTCGGAAGCCCAGATGCTAGGAGCAACCCTGGGTCTTGACACTGATTTTAAGCCCCTCGCTCCTTCTTGCAGCTCGTTCTTCTGCTCTGAATGCCCAGCTACTGGGAATCACAAGTGGGCATATTCCCTGTTGCGTTCTGGACCTGCTTGCGGACTTCGCACAGACAACTGGGTGACCACTGAGTTGCTGGGCTTGGTGGGCTTTCGGTCCGATCCACCAAGGGCTCTTTTCTTAGGTTCTTACGATCCGGAATTAACAGCAATGTACAGCCCCTGTCAGTCCTGCCTAAACCCTGATTATTATTAATATTATTATTGAAAGCATTTTATTTATTTAGCTATTATCTGCATCCCACTTTTCCTTCTGGGTAACAAAGCTGAAGGCAAGATCCTCAATAACCATGCAAAGCAGATGTCCATTTAAGGAGAGCTTGACTGCACCCAAGTCCACCCCGTGAGTTCATGGTTAAAGTGGAGATTTGAGTCCAGCTCTTCCAGATCCTACTCTAAGGCTGCATTCACATGGAAGCTTGTTCCATTTCCTTTATTCAGTTCTGCATTATATTTGAGCTTTCAAACAACGTAAAAGCTACTTCTTGAACTTTTAGTGGAATATAGTGCAAGTTCAGGGCTAATTCCAGTGTTATTTCTTTCCAGGAAAAGAAAAATCCATTCGTAAGTAATATGGAAATGAGTACGAAACTTGCACTATAGATTCGGCACTATAGATTCGGAATTTGAGCGAAAGCTCGAATGCAATGTGTAAATGAACAGTTAGGGAAATGCCGATAAATAGAATGCCTGCAAGTAAAAAAAATCAGGGTTTGGGCAAGAATGACAGGCACTGTACTGTACAGTGCAGTTAATTTAGGGTCATAAGAACCTAAGAAGAGCCCTGGTAGATCTGACCAAAGGCCCAGCATCACAGTGGCCAAATGGATGCCTTATAGTACTTTTCAGACCATTGGCCCACTATTGTCTACACGGACTGGCAGCAGCTCTCCAAGATTTTAGTCAGGAAGTCTTTCCCAACTGTATCCCAAGATGTTGGGGACCGAACCCCATCACACAAAAGAGGCTAGGCCTCTTTCCTAATGTGACCTGCATTAAAAATGTTTTATTTTTTTAAATAAAGAAAAGCTTCCTGTCCTATTAATCAGGAGTTCCTTTTTAGTTAGTTGAAGAAGAGAAGAAGAGTTTGGATTTGATATCCCGCTTTATCACTACCCGAAGGAGTCTCAAAGCGGCTAACATTCTCCTTTCCCTTCCTCCCCCACAACAAACACTCTGTGAGGTGAGTGGGGCTGAGAGACTTCAAAGAAGTGTGACTAGCCCAAGGTCACCCAGCAGCTGCATGTGGAGGAGTGGAGACGTGAACCCGGTTCCCCAGATTACGAGTCTACCGCTCTTAACCACTACACCACACTGGCTCTTGAGAATATTTTGATCGATTCATCAGCTACACCTTGCAAACCTTAGCATGACTGCAGTCTTCCCAACATGCAGTGTTCCCTCCCACCCAGTTCATTTATACCCCATCTTTCTTCTGTGACCTGATCGCAGTGCCCCAAGACCTTGCTATGCCATTGGCCGCTGAAGGCTGCCATTTTACTTTCCCATGGTTCCCTGGTGCGACACTACACTGAGTGCACCCCATGGCATTGTGGGGAATTTAAAATGGCACCTGAAGAGGCTGCCTCTGGAAAAACTTGCAGCCAGGTGAAGGGGAGAGGAGAATAACGGGGGGGGGGGGGCTACAGAAAGCAACCTGATATAGCCCTGATGCTTTCTTATGTAGCCTGAAAAACCAGGAAAATGGGTAAGAGAAACAGACCCTAAAATGGCACACACAAACACACTCCGGTTCTGCTCTGCAAAACAATTAAGGAAGGAAATCTGAAATTTGACAGCCACGCTCCATTCTTTATGAGAACCGGGCATTTGTAATATATATTTCGGACATTCCCCTTGTTGTCACTAATTCAGTCCAGGCCTGTTTCCTGGCTACAACAAGCTGTAACCAATTTTGGCCATACCCTGTTTCAACAAAGAGCTTACAGGGGGTTTGGGATAGAGGAAGGGAGAGACAAAGGCTGAAATGCTAACCCCACTTTACATGGAAGCCCCACTGAATTCAACAGGGCTTACTTCTAGGTAGGCACATAGAAGGAATGCAGCCCAAGGAGAAAGGGGTACAATTTTATTAATGGATAGGAACCCAGAGTTCTGCAAAGCGCTTAAAATGCACAAATGTTTCCTTTTGTGATATACACTGACAAAACGAGCTATTAGGATATTCTGAGTTTTGTACTTAATTTTTTCTTCATTTCCACACATATCACATATCCAAGTTCAGGAACACTACCCAGCTTTTGCGCTGCTAACCCCATCACAATTCAGGATCAAGGAAGGGGATAAATGACCACGAATTTCAAATAATGTACATTTTTTAAACCGGGGGGGGGGGGGAGTGAGAAGGCAGAATGAGCAGTTAAACAACTGCAATGAAGAATTAAGCCTGCAAAGGGGAGGGGGGTTTAATTGCGGTGGGTGTACAAGGTGACAATGCTACACACATTTAACCAGGAGTAAGTCCCACTGAAATAAGCAGGATTTTATTTTTATATCTCACCTTTCTTCCAAAGAGCTCAAGACAGCATATGTGATTCCCCCACTTCCCCAGGTAGGTTAGACTGAGAGATGCCGACTGGCCCAAAGTCACCTAGTGAAAACTTTGTGGCTGAGTGGGGATTTGAACCCAGGACTCATGGGTCCTACTCTAGCCAACTACCACAAACTTGCGAGTGCCGTAGAAGAGCACCTCTAGAGTGTGAATGCAGGTGAATGGAGCTATGGACTAAAAGCACAAGCAATCCAAAATACTGAAAATTAACTGAAGAGTTACTGTATTTTTCCATGTATAAGACTGTATTTCCCCCCAAATTTTTAAAATTTAAAATTGGGGGTTGTTATACATGGAATGTTGCAATTAATTATTTCTTAATTTTGGGCTCAAAAAATAGGGGTTGTCTTATACATGGGGGTGTCTTATACACAGAAAAATACGGTAACTCGAATAGACTCTTGTCGACCGCCCCAGTGCCTCTGCATTCATTGACCATGTCAGGCAGGAGGAAACCATTGGCTTTCTAAGCAATCATACAGCTCTCTGGATGTTGATGGGCTTAATGCCATCAGCCCCAGCCAACACATTCAAGGATGACGGGAGCTGGAGTCCCAAAACTTCTGGACAGCCACAGGTTGCCCACCCCTGGCTGAAAGTTATGTGAAACCACAGGTCAACAGTTCCACATGAAGATGAGATTCTGTCTATTCACAGATGTGTGCAATTACTTTGTAAGCGAGACCCAGTCAACACTTCCTCTACACACAAAGTCCCAGCTCTGAAGTCCGGTTCCATTCATGTGTTCACCCCAGAGATCAACAGGATTTGGCACCAAGCAAGCAGGAACAGAACTAAGGCCCAAGCCAACATCTACTCCCCATTTGGGCATACTCCTCCCTACTTGAGTGTTCATAAAACTGGGCCACAATTCGGCAGGTGATTAATTTCGGAATAAGCCCCATTGGGGTTAGGCTCCCCTTGGAAAGGGGGCTATAACTCAGTGGTTGAACATCTGCTCTGCATGCAAAGGTCTCAGGTTGGATCCCCAGCATCTCCAGGTAGCAGGGCTGGTAAATATTCCTGTCTGAAATCCTGGAGTGATGCCGACAATACAGTGGTACCTCGAGTTACAGACACTTCAGGTTACAGACGCTTCAGGTTACAGACTCCGCTAACCCAGAAGCAGTACCTCGGGTTAAGAACTTTGCTTCAGGATGAAAACAGAAATCACGTGGCGGCAGCAGGCAGCCCCATTAGCTAAAGTGGTGCTTCAGATCAAGAACAGTTTCAGGTTAAGAACGGACCTCCAAAACTAATTAAGTACTTAACCCGAGGTACCACTGTACTGAGCTAGGTGCCAGTGTTAGAAACAGGTAAATCAGCTAATTGCCAAATGGCTCCTTAAACCTGGGTTACAGTCAACACAGTTAAATGTCTAGGCACCAGGGGGGGGCAGTGAGATTTATTATTATTATTAGTTTCATTTCTATACTGCATTTTAGTTTAAACAAAACAAAAAAAATCTCAAAGTGGTTTACAACACATTAAAATATCAAATAAAACAATCCAGAATGAAACAAAGCGAAGCTTCAAGGAAAATATTTCAGATCCTTCTCTAATTGACATTTTGCTTTCCCCATATTTATTTACCTACTTAATTTATATAGCTGCTCCACAGCAGGAGGACTCTGGGAAGCCAGTGTTAAAGTGTTGGACTAGTACCCGGGAAATCAGGGTTCAAATCCCCACTCAAGTCACGAAGCTCCCTCACTGGGTGACCTTGGGAGTCAAGCACAGCCTCTTAACCTACCTCACAAGGTTGTTGTAGGGATTAACTGAGGAGGGGGTGGGTGACCCACTCTCTGGGGGGAAAGGTGGGATATATGGTATATGCAGTAAATAAGCTCTTCTGCTTACTTGCTGAAGAAAGCTGGACAGGCCAACCAGATGGAGATGTCAATTGCCAACCAAGCATCCAGAGATCTCCATGTAGTCACACCTGGACCCGTGCCATTAGCAAAATGCGCCTGGTGCCTGGCTAATTTTGAACACTGGTGGACCCCAATGGTCTAACTCAGCTTAAGGCAGCACCTGAATTCCTGTATTCCCACTCAGTGCAGTAGGACACATTTCCTAGGCAACACACACAGGATCTGGCTACATGTCTGAATATGCATGTCACAACTTTTTTTTATTGGCAGGTCAGAAATTCAGAAACCAATCTATTATCAAGAATACTATTTTTAATTAAAAAACCCATACACAATCCTATCCAATGCATAAAAAAATTAATCCAACAGCAGCCCAAAATAATACTATCCAATTTATCCCGAGTCAGATTTAATCAGGATCTGTCTTCCCTTATGTGAACGCTACAGAAAGGAAGTAAAAACCTGGAGCTACTTTAATTCCAGGAAAGGAGGTGTCATGGAAGATGCTCCCCAAAACACACACACACACACACACACACACACACACACACACACACACTGGAGGGAGCCCCTCTGCCATTGTAAATCCATTTGGAGGGAGTAAGCTTCATTGAAAGCAAAACAATTAAATAACAGAATGAGTAACTCAGTGAGAGCTACCTCTGAAGTAGGCGTGAACAGGGGAGGACTTTGAAGCTGGCACTATAACACTGTGTGGCACAACATCCAGGATCTTCCTGAATCTTGTAGGACTTACTTCCAAGGAGACCTGCACAGGCTTGCAAGAAAAAGTGCTGCCATTCTGGAAATCCCACTGGATTCCACCAGGAAGATGACAGCCGGTTGCATCTAGTGTTATGTTCTTAGAGCCTAGCCACTGAAATCAAAGGGGCACGACTAAATCAGGTCTATGTCTTTCAATGGGGAAAAGAATTTAGTTGGATACATCCTTAGACAACTCCATAGGAGTTAAATCTGAGACGCTGCCCATAGGGGTGCGAGGCTTTTGCTCATTTACCTGGGAGCAAGCCCAACTCATTGGAGACAAACACCTTCCTCCTGAGTAAACCTGCATCTATCCGGAGCAGCAGTTGCAATCCGAACCCTACTTACCCGGGAGTAAGCCCCACTGAACTGAAGCATGGCAGGGTTAGGACTGCGTTGTATAGTAGGCAATCCGAACCTCACTTACGGGAGGAGAGGGGGCAAGCCCCACTGAATTCAGTAGGCCTTACTTCTGAACAAGTATCGTTAGGATTGCGCCGTTACTCCCGAGTAAACTCCGGCGCACAGTCCTGCTGTCATCGTGCACCCATTTACTTGGCTGCAAAGCAAGCCCCGCTGACTATATAGGGGGAAGTTGCGATGGGGGGGGAGGTAAACAAACAAACAAACAAGGCGATGTGGGGTTTACAAGCAGCGAAGGGCAGCAGTAACTCACGCAGCTTCTTCCACATGGCCCGGTGGCAGGCGAGGAAGCCCTTGCGGAGGGCGGCGCAGACGGCGGCCGGCTTGTGGGATCGGAAGCCCTTCTGCTTCTTGATGAAAGGCCAGAGGTTCTCCCGGGCGAAATGGGCCGCCTCGCGCCCGCCGTGCCCATCGCAGACGGCGAAGAAGGCCACCGAGCGGTCGCCGCCGCCATCATCGCCGCCTAATGTTCTGCCGCCGCCGCCGCTCGCTGCGCCCATCCCCGACGCCGCCTCTGGCTCCGGCTCGACCAAGATGCGGGTGACGTCCTCCATGTATTTCCTGCCGCCTTGGTCCGAGAAGAGGCTCACCCCCAGAGAGCAGGGACCCTCCATGCGGGGAGATCGGGCCGCCCCCTCTGCCTCCTCCCGACGGGAACCAGGCTGCGGCCGCCGCGGCCGCCCCCCCACCTCCTTCCTCCGCTTTATCCCTTCTTCTTCTCCTCCTCCTCCTTCCCTGCTCCCCTGAAAAGCCTAGAGGTGATCCGCGCTCGGCTTCTTTCTTTTGATGCCCCCTCCTCTCCCCCCCCCCAAATCAATCAATCTCTCTCTTTCTCTCTCTCTCTCTCCCGGCCGGCGGTGACTTTATTGTTTATGACCGTCGGAGGAAGAGGAGGAGCCGCGGCGGCGGCGGCGGCGGCGCTGGCAGGCGCTGTCCAGGCATGCCCTGTTCTGGTTCTCCCTCTCCCCGTCTCTAACCCTCCGCGCGGGCGGCTCGGAGCGCGATGTAGCAAAAGGCGGAACAATCGCCGCTTCCGATAGAACGCCGGGGAGGTTCGACGTTCCAAGGGAGGAGCGGGGGGCGCGCCTCGCGTGCACGAGCCTCCGCCTCCCCCGCCGAAAAGGGAAAACGAGGGAGGCGCGCGCAGGGGAGAGATTTGCCAGTTCTCCCTGTTGCTCCTTCCTCCCACTCGCTCACAAACTCAAATCTATTCATGCGTGTTTTAAGGATCTCCTTGTAATCTAGGCAGAATGGGATGGAATGGGTTGGCGGTTACAGTGTTGTTAGTATTTTTAAATTAATATTTATTTGATCGTTGGATTTGTTAGTCGCCAAAGGCAGCGAAAAGCGAAACAAAAATAACCCATATTAAAACTTAGGGGAGGAAGATAATGCGTTCAAAACACCCCGCACACTTCTCAAAAGCCCTACAGATAAAGGACAACCGAGGATCCTGGTCATAGAAGAAAGCTTTTGTCTGGCGTTGATTTTTTAAATTTATTTTATCGTTGTACTCTGCCTTGATCCGTTTTTACAGGACTCAGGAGTGCAAGTTATTGAATTCATAAACAAAACATTAACATTCCATTGTTAAAGAGTATCTTTTAATTCATATTATATTTTTTTCTGTAATAATTGTTATGATGGATTGAGGTATCATTATTAAAGCATGCTTTAATTCGTGTTATTATTTTTCTTCTTTAGTCAATATTTGTTGTTATAATTCATGCATGCATTGTGCAAGAAGTGGCCTTTTTGGAAAAAGTTATCCCAAGTTGTTCGAAACCATGTATATATTGTTTTATTCAATAAAGTTTTATTTGACTTATTTTTTTAAACAAAAAAATGGTTTGATTCAGGTTAAAAGGTGTTTGTCTTTGATTTTTAAAAAATATTTTAATGGCATAATGAATTCATATTCATGAAGCTTTCTTGGCAGGGTCTCTGCCTTTAACCTCTTACTTGTGCTATGGTAACAACATATAACAGAAATATTTAGAAATTTGATTTTTTTTATATTGAAATCAAAATAATGGGGTAGGATCCAGACTTAGCCATATTTAAAGTACATATACTCCGACACACACACACACACACTAATTAGACTACAACAGGCTCCAGAAATTGTTAGTCTTATGACTGTCTTGGCCTTGTTACATACATAGTGGTTAGAATGATGGACTGTGAAGAGCTGCAATATGTTTTATGTGCCTGTGACACAGGGCCCTACCTTCCAGTTAAAATTATGATAATTAAGCTTTGATATAGTTGACAACAGTCCACCCTGCTTGCGTTTAATTTCCCTCTGACCAGACTGCTTGCATTTTTTACTACTTTGTGTGTGTGTTTATATACCGGCTAATTAGGCATGGATAACACACTCCATGCATCTGATGGACACTATTTCACGAAAGCCTATTATGCCATAATAATATGTCATTCCCATTGAGCTCAGTGGGACTCCCTTCCCAGGGTCATTAGGTATATGACTTCAGCCTCAGTCGTTAAGGCGTTACAAAACACTTTGTTTCTTTATCTTTTTACCTGAGGCTCTGCAAATAACAGGTTTGACAGGTCTCTCTGTCCAACAGGGCTTGCAATCAAAAACTAGACAAAACACAGGAAGGTTTGTAACTTGGTACCTTGCCTGTCTTGCCAGAAACTTGCAACAAGGTGTGTTGAAAAGTGACCTGAATATCTCAAATTGCTAGATACCCTTTTAATTTATTAAAATGTATATGCCGCTTAATAAAAAAATATATATCCTAAGTGGTTTAATATTAAATGGTTCAAATTGTTCGTTAAAAATAGCAATAAAAACAGACTTTAAAAAACTGGTGACATAATACAGTTAACAAAATATAGATAAAAATCGGTGATTTTTTAAAACAATTGCACATAACAAGGTTTCACATCTGAGTAGGCTTACCTAAATCAAAAAGTTTTAAGTAGGTGTCAAAAAACTAAAAATAAAGGTGCCTGCCTGGTAATAATAGGGCTGTAATGTTTAATCAGTTAGGTTGGTGATTTTTGCGAAGGGGCAACAGTTAGGAGGGGAAAAGCTTAACTGACTCAGAAGGTGCCCTTAATTAATCAGACAGCAGATTGTTGTTTAAATAAGTTAGTCTTAATAAACGCGATCCTAAAAACTGTAAATGACAAACATTATTTTATGAGAAGTATTCACTCATTTTTTTAAAAAAAAAAGTTTATAGTCTCTAGGTTTTGTAGAACCTGAGATATGATGCAAAATATACTAGCACTATTCTTAGTCAGTTTTGTGCATGAGATTTGTGTGTATTTTACAAAGAATGAATTAAAAAGAGGCTTGTCAAGTTTATGGAGAATGGCTGACCACAATGGCTATGTTCTCCCTGTGAGAACAGGATACTGGACTCAACAGATCCTGATCCAGCAGGGTTTTTCTTATCTTGCAGACATTTTTCTAGAACTTCTGTTCAGCCAATGAGGGGAATCAGATGCTGGACTGAATGGTCCTTCGCAATTATGTTTTTATTCGTTATAATATTTTGGGATAGACCCTACATCTTCAGAGGCAGTCTACCTCTGAATAGCAGCTGCTAGGGACAGATAACAGAGGCGGGCTACTGCCCTCAACTCCTGCTTATAACACACATAAGGCTGGCGCTTCTTGGAAATATATCCGCCAGACAAAATGGATCGTTCTCTGAGCCCAGGGAGGCTAAGCAGGAAGGTCCATTGCTTGCAAGGAAGCAAACCTTTCAACCTCTTTTCCGCCACTCTTCCCAGCATTCCGCGAGAGCCCCGGCGGGGGAGACTAAAACGTGCAAAATATCCCGACCCCGACCAATCAGAAGTGAGGGAAGGCGGGCGAGGTGCGCGCCTGCGTGAGACGGATGCGGACTTGAGCGCGCCCCGATTACGTTAAAGAATGTTTGGGCGGCCAGTTTATGTGGGGAGCCGGCTAAGCTGTTCCTAAGGCAACGAGGCACAAGCAATCGAGCTCAGATGTCTAGAACAGGAAGTGAGAGACGAAAAAGGAATAGTATAGAACTGCTGTACTGTATAGATATTTAAGTGGTGATAGTTTGCCATAGGTATAAGTAGCCATAGGTATAAGTAAAACTGTATAGCTATATATCAGAAAATAATAATAATGATAATAATAATAATAATAATAATAATAATAATAATACTTATAACCCGCCCATCTAGGCGGCTCTGGGCGGCTTCCAACAAGAGATTAAAAATACATTAAAATATCAGTCATTAAAAACTTCCCTAAACAGGTCTGCCTTCAGATGTCTTCAGAATATGCTTCCTTCCACCTACATATATGATAGATAAGGCTATTGTCTGTTGCCGAAGGACTTTTTGAAATTCAGTATATAGTATTTATATCCTGCTTTTCCTCCAAGGAGCACAAGATGGCAACCCAATTCCCCTCTCTCCTTGATTCCCCCCCCCCATCTTCACAACAACCTTGTGAGGTAGAATAGGGTGAGAGGTATAATGACTGGCCCAGGGTGAGCTTCAGGATTAAACTAGGCTTTGAGCCTTGGACTCTGAAATCCGAGTTTTGACATCCGTTGAAGAGTTACAGCGCCTGCTGTACAGGTTACAGCTACATTTTCTGTGCTCTTTCAATAAAGATTGTAAAATATCCAAGCGCTTGAAATCACACATGACAACCAACACCTGTATACGCACAGTTGACAGGATGGAGAAAAGGAACCTTTTGGCTGCCTTAATTTTGGGCACAGTAGGATGGTAAAGGGCTAAGCATATAGGGTTACTAGTGAGTATGCATCACCAGCAAGTCATTGTGTTTCACTGGCAAAATACGTGGGCCGTGGCAATCAGGCCTCTGTTAAAGACCCACTGTGTAGTCTTGGGCATGTGACAATAATGCAGTCTCAGTTCTCCAGACTAAAATTGGAGCAAAGGTCACCACAGTGTTGCAAAAATTGCAAGATTTAAAAACATGCAGAAAACAGTTTTTTAATAAATGGTAAGTAACTAATCACATATATTGACTTGTTGTATACCTTTGATGCCAAAGCACTAACTCTCAAGTATGTGATTCTCTTTAAGTCATGATCATAATTCCTGGATTTGCCAGATGGGAAACAAATAGGGCAGGCATGTGAAGCAGGGAAGGTAGGGGGGGGCAGCTGGGTACACGTGCCCCAGGCCTGAGAGGGCTAAGTAGTTTGGATTCGATATCCCGCTTTATCACTACCCGAAGGAGTCTCAAAGCGGCTAACATTCTCCTTTCCCCTCCCCCCCCCACAACACTCTGTGATTTGAGTGGGGCTGAGAGACTTCAGAAAAGTGTGACTAGCCCCAGGTCACCCAGCAGCTGCATGTGGAGGAGCCAGGGGCGCCGACTTATAAAAAATATTGGGGGGGCCCATACCGGGGTCCTGGGGGAGGGAGAACGCGAGAAGCAGCACGAGCCTCTGAGAGAACGCGAGACCCCGCGCAGCTGCTGCTCCTGCCTCAAGGCAGCGGGTTGGCCGGGTAGGCATCGGTTCCTTGCTTGAGCAGGACCCCCGTGCCTGCCCGCCTCCCTCCAGGTAGACCGGGTAGGAACCTGTACCTTCATATAGAAGCGCCAGGCGGCCGCAGGCAGGCAGGAAGGCAGCAGGCCAGGGTGCGTGGACGTCCCATGCCTGCCTGCCTGCCTGCCTTCTTCCAGGTAGACCGGGTAAGAACCTGGACCTTGGTATAGAAGGCAGGCTTGCAGGCAGGCAGGCAGGCAGGCAGGCAGGCGGCTGCTGCTGCTGTTCGGTCGGCGGCTCCTTTGCTTTGCTTGCTGCCGCCCAGGCCCCGGGAGCCACAGAGCCAGCGCCGCCTGAGGAGGAATATCCAGCCCATTCAGAGACGCTGCTGCTTCTCTCTCTCTCTCTCTCTCTTGTTGTTGTTCCGTTCGGATTCCCCCTCCCACCCGGCGGCTCCTCTGGCGCGTCCTGGCAGCAGCGGCGGCGGCAGCAGCTCCTCCTGCAAAACACTTTTCCCTCTCCCTCGGTGTGTTTGTATTTGCGTGTGCGTGCGTGCGGCGAGCCAGTGCACCTCCTGCCTCTCTCTCCCTCTCTCTCTCCCCCGCCGTGCAATCTCCTCGGGACTCTCCAGTCCTTTTGATGTCGCCGCGGCCGCAGCGCTGGCCTGCCAGACTTTACACGAAGGTTCGCGCACTAATAATTTTCTTAAATTATTGGGGGGGCTCTGCCCCCCCAATCGAATTTTTGAGGGGGCTCGGGCCCCCTCAGGCCCCATGGAGTCGGCGCCTATGGGAGGAGCGGGGAAGTGAACCCGGTTCACCAGATTACGAGTCTACCGCTCTTAACCACTACACCACACTGTCTCTCTCTAAGCTGGCAGAGGAGCTCCACAAGGGGCCTGCCATACTTATGCTGTCATGCCAAGAATGCCGCATTTCTCCCAGCTGACCAGAGTTAAAGGGCGAAACCGCCAGCGGTGAAATGCCCATGCCTGTCTGTATGCACTGCACGTCTTCAATAGTAACATCTGGACCTGTGTTACCATGTTCTAACATGTAGCATCAGATCAACTTAGATGGCAGTGCCGTGCTGGCGCATCTCATGGACAAGACTCCCGCCCCATGCCTCAGACAAGCTTTGCACGGGCCTGAAATAAGGTATTATTTGCCTAACAGCACATACCTTTGCCCTAACTTGGGGATAGGCAGGACATTTTTTAAAATTGAAGCAGGGAGTGTGGCAATGTGGATGCTCAGAATGCACTATAGCAGTGACCTGATTCTGGAAGAAAACCAAAGGCTAGAGGTTGGCTGTGGTTCCTGACTGGTGGCAGAGAGACAACTCTGCCCCTTGCTTAGAGGCTCAGATTTCCATATATTTAATGGTTGTAGTTCAGTGGTAGAGCATCTGTTTTTCATGCAAAAGGTCCAGGTTCAATCCTTGCCATCTCCAGGCTGGGCTGAGAGTGTCCTCTACCTGAAACCTTCTGTACATTGAATCACAGAATTGTAGAGTTTGAAAGGACTACAAGGATCATGTAGTCCATGAGTAGGCAAACTAAGTCCCGGGGCCAGATGTGGCCCAATCGCCTTCTAGATCCAGATTCTAGTCCAACCCCCATGCAAAGCAGGAATCTTTTTGCCCAACATGGGGCTCAAACCCACAACCCTGAGACTGAGAGTTATCATGCTCTACTGACTGAGCTGTCCAGGTTTTGATTACCTTCCACAGTCAAAAACTTTTATATTGAAGGAACAGCAGCTGAAAAAGACCCAAAATGAACTTTGTACATGTTCAGAAACAAAGTTTGAATCCAATGCTAGTCCTACTCAAGAGTAGGCCATACCTTAGGCCCTTTAATTTAAATGGGGCTAATCTGAGCAGAGCTTAGTCAAATACCACACCAGATAGATAGATCTATCTCCAGGGCTAAGTAGTATTTTTGAAAACTGTGGGAGACAAGTCACAACTCAAATAAAGCCCAAGGACTACTTGTCACTTTGCCTGCTTAGCTTAGTTCTACCTCTGCTTTCCAAGAAGCTTCCCAATCCTGCAACCTAAACTAGTTCAATGCACATGTCATGTGTGACTACCAGTACACTAACTAAAATGTTGCACTGTGGTACAGGCAGCTACATTTACAGCACAGTTCATGTACATTTCCATGAACTGTGTGCACACCATACATTTCTATAACAAGTTCCCCAAAGAATCCTTAGAACTGCAGTTTACCTCCTCAGAGAACTAGAATCTCCAGCACCCTTAACAAACTACAATTCCCAGGATATTTTGAGGGAAGTTTTAAACATGCTTTAAATGTTCACACTATGCCAACATGCTCAGCTCCATTTCTGAATATAAAGACTGTTGTATTGTTGTTGTGAATGTTATTAATATATTACAGGTTATTGATGTGCCAGACACTCTTCTGACGAAAGACTTTGTCTCTGCCCCAAGAGCTTGCAAGCTAAAATCCAACATGGGAAATAAGAGGCAGTGAAAGATAAAAGGAATAATCTGTGACACTTAAGATTTTCTTACAGGCTTAATTCAAATACAGCAAGGAAGGGGAGCCTGTGGTTCTCCAGATGTTGGACTACAAGTCCCTTCAACCCTGACCACTGGCTGTTGCTGGCTGGGGATGATGGATGTTGTAGTCCAATAACATCTGAAGGCTCACAGGTTGCCTCACATTGAAGTACAGCATTGTAACCAGCTGGTTGGGCCAAAGGCTTTTCTGAAAAGTAAGCTTTGGTGGTAGTAAGAAAGTTGGTGACAAAAAGGGGTTTGGGGAGATACTCCCAAGAATCAAAGCCAGCTTAGGAATAAGGTGGCTGGCATCATGTAAAAAGGGTGCATTTAAAATACACGTTGACTTTCCCAGATGTTGTCACACCACTACAAAGGAACATGAGAAGCTCCCTTATACTGAGCCAAACTACTGGTCTATCTAGTTCAGGGGACAGCAACCTTTTTCAGCAGGGGGCCGGTCCACCATCCCTCAGACCATGTGGTGGGCCGGACTATATTTTTTGGCGGGGGAATGAACGAATTTCTATGTCCCACAAATAACCCAGAGATGCATTTTAAATAAAAGCACACATTCTAATCATGTAAAAACACCAGGCAGGCCCCACAAATAACCCAGAGGTGCATTTTAAATAAAAGCACACATCCTATTCATGTAAAAACACGCTGATTCCCAGACTGTCCGTGGGCTGGATTGAGAAGGCGATTGGGCTGCATCTGGGCCACAGGCCTTAGGTTGCCTACCCCTCATCTAGCTGAATAATGTCTGCACTGGCTAGTGGCAGCTCTCCATGTTCCAGTCCCAGCCTTTTGGAGATGCCAGGGATTGAACCTGAGACCTTCTGCAAGCAAATAATATATCTGCCACAAAGCTACAGCTCTCCCCTATAAATTAAGTAAGTTTCCAGTCCTCATGGTTCTGAATAAAGGACTGATTGAAAGCTGAGACAGACCATTGGTCCATCCAGCTCAGTAATGTTTATGCTGACAGGCAGCAGCTCTCCAAGATTTCAGACAGGGTTCTGTCACATTCTTATCTAGCAATGCTGGGGATTGAACTGTCTGTATGCAAAGCAGTCCATCTATCACTGAGCTATGGCCCTTCTCCTAATAGGACATCAGATCTACCACACACCTGGACAGCTCTTCAGAAAGGTGCGGAAAAATTCCATTTGTAGTTTGTAATGAGAAGGCATGGCACATATTTGAGGATCTTGGAGAAGTTTTTCTTAAGGGTACACTCTACACATGCCTGGGGGAACTATGTGCAGAGGTCCTTTTTGAAAAAGATTTTTTTTCGCTTTGAGGAAAGGCACAAGTTTAGGAACAGTTTTTCCTCTGTACCCTTAAGAAACTTATTTTTCCTTTGTTGATGCTTTTAACTTTGCCATTTTCAAAATTTAAGCTTGGAGACCTCTTTGATTGTACTGCAACCCTTTTAGAAAAGCAAACAAACTACAATCTTTAAACCTGCAACCCTATGGAATGTGCTGCAACCTATTAACAGGAATTTATTAGTAATAAAAATAGTAACAAATAATAACTTAGCAGTACATATCGTTACTAATATTAAAGTTGACAACCTTTAAACGGGCAACCCTATGGACCATCTTATAATATTTTTTATCCCACCCACCCCCCTTTTGATTTTAAAATGTGGACCAAAAGGGATGAGGAAAACCCCCTCTTTTTTTGTTCCAATGTGCTTCCAAACTATACAGAAGAATCTTGTTTTCGTTTTTTTAAGAGTTAACATTGCTATTTTGTTTCTATTAAGAAAAACAGAATAATTCTGTTCTTTCATTTCTATTGTGAAAAATAAAACTATTGCTATTTTACTTTATTAAGAAAAAAAAACAGGGTTTTGTTTCGTTTTCAAAAGTTAAAGATGCATTATTATTATTATTATTATTTATGTTATGGGCGGGGGAGGAATAAAATAAGTGACTTTGCTATTTTATTTTACTTAAAGAATGGAAAAAAGTCTTATTAAGTATTATTATTCTCCTTCTTCTCCTCGCAGGCACATTTCCACTGATCCCCGAGACAGACGGATGCCAACAATATTATTATTATTATTATTATTATTATTATTATTATTATTATTATTATTATTATTATTACTACTATTACTATTACTATTACTATTACTATTATTATTATTTCATTAGAAGTAGCAGCAGTGAAAAGACCGCAGCCACCGGGTCACACGCCAGAGGAGAGAGAAGCAGCGCGAGACCCGCGGCCTCGGCCTTTCCCCTCAGGCCTCCTTCTCCCCTTCCTCGCGCTCCCTTCCTCCTTTTCCCTCCCTCCTTCTTTCCTTCCTTCCTTCGTTCCTTCCTTCCTTCCCTCCCTCCAAAGCGGCAGCAGCAGCGGCGACGGCGCCCCCAGCGGCTCCCTCCCGAGCAGGCCTCGCCCCGCCGCCGCGGCCTGAGGCGAAGCAGCCGCCGCCGCCGCCGCCTCAGCAGAGAAGGCGCTAAATCCCCCGTCGCCTCGCCTGGCTGGGAGGCGGAGCGAGCAGGAGGCCCCGAGCGAAGCAGCAGGCCGGCCCGAGCCCGGGAGCAGCGCCGGCGGGAGGCGGGCGAAGAGGCAGGCGTCGCCGCCGCCGCCGCCGGCCTCCCTCTCTCTCTCTCCATCCACCCCTCCTCCGCCCGCCCGTCCCTCGCTCGGCACAGGCAAGATGGCGGCCGTGGAGCTGGAGTGGGTGCCCGAGACGCTCTACAACACCGCCATCTCGGCCGTGGTCGACAGCTACGGCCGGGCGCGCCGCAGGGACATCCGCTCCTTGCCCGAGAACATCCAGTTCGACGTCTATTACAAGGTGGGCAAAGGCCGGCGCAGGGCCGGGCCGGGGGGACCCCGCCGTGGGGCTGAGGGGAGGAAGGGAAGGGGGCACCCCCTTAATTGTATTTGTGGGGGGGTCCGCGTAAGGGCGTCAGTCAGGAGCGCCTCTCTTTCCCCCACCCCCGCCCTGTACCGCTTTCCCAATTTGGGGGGTGGGGGGAAGGAAGATGGCTGCAGCCCAGCCCATTTTCGCCTCGGCCTTCCTTCTGCATCCAGCCACCCATTTCCCCAAACGCGAGCTTTTCCTTCTGCCGTCCGAGTGGACTCCCCCCCCCCCCAGCCATGCCTCCCCCCCCCCCCTTGCTCCTAAAACTATTACTTGCGCCCCCTCCCGCTGTCAGATTTGGAACCCCCATCCTTATTTGTTTTGCTCAGGAAGCGTCCCAACAGTTTCTTTGGCCCCCTCTGTGCAATTCAGAAGGGGGCTCTGTTTGCTGCTCGCGTTTTATTTGCAACCCACGCCCCAGGAATCTTGTTTTTGCCCATCGCCTCCGCCTGCTCCATCAAATGGGGTTTGCACCCTCTTCTGAATGACCAGTATTTCAGAATTGGATTTGCTCATGTAAAAAAACAACCACCACTATCCTCTTTGCTTGCGCTCCCTCACTGTAGAATGTGGACCCTCAGATAATCTATGTTGCTTATTTACCCCACTCCCCCTTATTTGGCTTTTTCTCCCCTTCACTGCAGAGCTTGCCCTGAGTATTTTCACCATTTCTTGGAATAATACTCACCATCATTATAGTACCTCTCCCTGTGATCTCCTCTTTTTTATTTTGCCCCTTGCAACCCCCCCAAAACCAACCCCCTTTTTTGCTGCCTTTTCCAGAATTTTCCTTCTCAAAAACTGACTGCCTCCCATTCCAGTTTTGCACACCCATCCTAGGCAAGTGTCCTGACACCCCCCCCCAAATTCCTTGATCCTTTCTTTTATTTGCACTTCTTACCCTGTATATAAGCACCCATTCTAGCATTTTCCCCCTAGAAAAAACTAGTATCACTTTTTGCCCCACACCCCTTTCCTCCAGAACTTGGAACAGATTTGTGTCTCAGATTTGGGGGGCACTTTCCAACCAGGCCTGTTGGGGCAGGGTGATGGTAGCAGTTAAGTCTGCATAGGAGCCTAAGATTGCAATCCTGACTCCACTTATCTGGGGGCAAATCCTGTTTAATTCAGCAGGACTTGCTTCTGAGTAGATATGGTTAGGAGGATTGCACTATAAATGTGTAACTGATATCTCTCTCTCACCCTCGACTGCAGAGGATTAACTAGAGTACTGTTTTGTTGGAGTGGGGTGTCATAATCAGCACTGCTGTGGCTGTGTGTTTCCAGCGCTGGTGTTTTTCTTGAGAGAGTAGAATGCTTTGTAATACAGTGATGCTGGATTATGCTGTCTTGCCTAGACTCTATTGGGAGCAATAGAGAGAGATTTGTGTCCCTCACCTCCCTTTGGTTTGTAGAACTGGGGTGCTGAAGAAAATAAGGATTTATTCTCTCTCAAGGTTCTCATGACAGCTGGAGTTCTTTATCAGAAGCACCCTTTTAACATAAAGACTGCTTGCTTTTCATTTTTCCTAAAATTGCCATCTCAAGTTAGTTTTATTGCTATTTGTTTTGCCATCCAGTTAAATATTCAAAGTGGTCCTTTGAAAATGTCAACTTTATAGATCAAGGGCAAGTCGAAGGATGCCTGGTATTTTCCTAGAGTTTGTATTCTATAAGCTGCTCTGGGTTGCGTGTAGAGTCTCTGCTTCCATCATTCTTCGATGTCAATCTTATTGTTTGTTATAGAGCAAATTGCTCTGTGGTGTTTATCCAGTGTTCTTTAAAAGACAAAGAAAAGTAATACTCATTATGGGTCTATTCTTGATAGTGGAAAAATAGGTTCAACTTCTACCTACACATTTTGGGGTGGTGGGTATACTAGCGTGTGCCCCTGCTTCTTAAAAAGGCAGAAAGAATAATAATTGATTCCATCCCCACCTTCCCAAGCCTTAGCATATGAGAATTGTTTTCCAGTCTTTCTGTATGTGAGCTTTTAAAAAGGTGTCTCGATAAAAGGCACCTCCCACTTTCATCATTGACCTAGTCTAGAAGGACAATCAAACGGGAACAGCACTGTGATGGGATCCATTTAAGTCACTTCCAGATACCCTCTACCTTAGATATTGGGGGGAGCCATTTAAATATTCACATTTAGCTACTGAATGGACAAAGCTTTTGGTTCAAGGGAGGTTTTTCACTCAGCATATCTACACAAGAGAATCTTAGTTTCTGCAAAAGGCACCCCTCTGAAAGAAAGTAGTGTATATTTATTTGTACGCTGCCTTTTTCCTTGACGAGACTCAAGGCATCTTATAGATAAAAATAAGAACTGCTAAAACATAGAAAAATCAATCAAACATAGAATGAAATGGAGAATAAAGCTGTACCTTGAAAGGATAGAGCTGCTGCATTTGGAAATGCAAGGATGAGCCTTGTCACAGGCAGGGAAATCTGCAAACGTGTATGTTGGCTCGAGTTCATATATCATATCCCCATTTATGTCATAGAATCATTGAACTGTAGACTTGGAAGGGACCATAAGGATCATTTTGTTCAACTCCCTGCAATGCAGGAATCTTTTGCCCAACACAGGGCTCAAACTCATGGCCCTAAGATTAAGATTTTTATTCTGTACTGACTGAGCTATCCCAGATGAGGAAAGCTGTGAATGCTAAGTGGGCATTTCAGCAGGTTTCATTGCTTTCATCTACACCAGGAATGGGAAACCTTTGGTCCTCCAGGTGTTGCTGAACTGCAACTCCCAATAGTCCCAGCAAGTGTGGCCAGCAGCCTAGGGTGATGGGAGTTGCAGTTCAGCAACATCTGGAGGGCCAAAGGTTCCCAACCCTTGTTTTAGATTAATTTATAATCATACAGCTGGGATAGCCAAGTAATTCATTTGCTCTCCTCTTGCGGCAGGCAGTGGTCCAGTTTCTGAGCCATGAATTGGGGTGGGACAGTGGATAGAGGAACTTGTCACTGAGCAAGGGAAGTCAGACCAGATGCCCTTCCAACCCCATTCCATTTGATGTGTATCTCCTGATAGTTACTCATGAGTGATGTACACTTTTAACTATATTTGTGAATGATGCTGTCACCTAGGAGAAAGTATGCCACAGTTCAGATTCCTAGTTCTTCTCATAATGATGGCCTTGAGCAAGGTATTTTGTCACATCTCTGCTTGTGATCTGAAGGACATTTCAGAGGAACTTTCCAAACCATATCACAGAAGTTACTGGCCCACAAAATAACGTTAATAGAACTCTCAGCTCTGGAAGGAGGGTGGGGGAGAGAAACCATCTTCCTTCTCACTTACAAAAGTTTGTTTGCTTTAATCCCTGGTGATTATTCTGACTCACCAAATAGCTATTTATAGGCATGATTTTAAAAATGTGTATTTTCTATCGCTCTCATTACAGTATTTCCATATTAGTGTCCGGATTGTTTTTCCATGGATAATTCTTTTTCTGCACTTTAAAAGTAAGAATTTCAGGATACATGCATTGCTTCCACAGTCTTCTGGCTGCATATATTCATAGACTGGCAAATGCAGATTCCAAGATGTCTGCAAGACTCACTGCTGTTACCAAGCCTGTGCTGTAGTTCACATAAATCCAGCATTTTAGGGTACTGACTATTCTTTACATGTCTACTCAGAAATAAGCCCCAGTGAGTTCATTGGGTTTTTCTTCCAGGTTACGAATGTATAGAATTGCAGCCTGAGGCGCAAGTGCTTTTTTCAGCCATAAGCCCAAATCCTTGAGCCTGATTTGAAAATTAAGCTGGTTCACAATGTCACATCTAGGGTGCTGTGCAGAATACATACCTAACACATGTGTTTACAAGAACATCACAGGCTGCTCATTAGCTACTGAGCCATGTACAGGATTCTGTTATTAACATCCAAAATCATGAAGAACTTCAGATCAGGACACCTAGGACACCGTATTTCCCTGAACGTACCCAGTTGATAATTATGGTCATTGGAAGAGGTCCTACTGGCCATGTCATGGCTAGCAGATCAAGTGACAGCGTGGAAAGCAAACTTCCTGAAGTGGCACCAACCCCCCGCCATACAATTTGAAAGGCATTGACAGTGATGTGTTTTGGGCACCTACTGAAAACGTACTTGGGCATTTCCTGACCATTTTTAGATGGCACACCTCAGTATTTGTTTTACCCTTTAGCATTTTGCTTTAGTGTCTCGATCCCTTCCCAACATAACTCTGCTGAAGAGCATCTGATTTGCAAAAGGTTCCAGCCCGGCATCTCCAGGTAGTCCTGAGAATGTCCCCAGGTTGAAACCTTGCAGAGCTGCTGCCAGTCAGTGTACACAGTACTGGACTAGATGTACCAAGGGTCTGACTCCTTATAAAGCAGCTGTCTATGCTCCTGTGATTCTTATGGATAGTACATATTTGCATTTTGTTTATATTCTAGCCTTCTGATTTTATGGTTTTTACTTTGTAAACCATTTAAGAGATTGCCTCCACCCAGGGAATATTTTGAGGAATAGCAGTCTACTGTAAAGCTATCATACGCATCTCTCCATTAGGCATTTAGACATCCCTTCCCATACTTCTAGTCTGATATGTGTAATGTTTGTGCATTAACTTAGGTCATCTGGGATACAGTATGGATTCTGAATCCTTGTTTAATCAAATTTATGTACAAGTTTCCCCAAATCACTGGTGGTTTCTCTTGTGTCCCAAAGGTTTCATAATAATCTTAATAAGTACTAAAAGCTATTTGATTTTTTTTAAAAAGAAAGTTTTATATATTAAACACTCCTTAAATTTATTAAACAAATGCCTGTTTGTTTAATAGCCTTAATAGCCTATGTTCCCCTGTAATGTTTATATTTTAAGGAAACAAATGAAGGAACTGAAAACTCTTAACATACTAATTTAACCGCAGTGAGTAGTCACTGGGGATAAGTCATCTGGGAGCAATGTTAATATGCAACTTTGCAATTGTCCAGTGCAACTAGTATTGCATTTATCCCTTTATGTAACAATTTGGTGTTTTTGAAACAGAGGCAAGGTGGTGGTTAGGGCTGGGTGACAACTGGTTTTCAGTATTGTGATATATCACCAGCTAAACATCGCAATATATCAGTATACTGTATCACGATAGCTGAAATAAGGAAGGAACTATGCAGAGGCGAACAGGACAATGTCCTGGCAACTGCTACTACTTAAGGGTCTAACTACTTAAGGGTCTAAAACTGATAAATGCTGATATTATCAATCACCTCATGGTCACTTTCAGCAGCAGGCAAGCCAAAATGCAGTGGTGGCCTGCAAGGCTTTGTAGCAGTTGCAAAAGTGTTGGCAGCCTGCAAGGCCTTGTCGTGGCAGTAGCAGTAGTGGCAGCCTGTGAGGCGTTGCGGTGGCGGCAGACTCTGAAAAAACATAATAGTATAACTTGCCCTCTAAGATCACTGTGTTTGATTCCACTTCTTACTGAGCTAAGGCTGTGTACACACCATACATTTAAAGCACATTACCACTCCCAAATAATCCTGAGAACTGCAGTTTGTGAAGGGTTTTGTAGCTTGCGGCTGGCGCTGTGGTTTAAACCACTGAGCTTAGGGCTTGCCGGTCGGAAGGTTGGTGGTTCGAATCACCGCGACGGGGTGAGCTCCCGTTGCTCGGTCCCTGCTCCTGCCAACCTAGCAGTTCAAAAGCACGTCAAAGTGCAAGTAGATAAATAGGTACCGCTCCAGCGGGAAGGTAAATGGCATTTCCGTGCGCTGCTCTTGTTCGCCAGAAGCGGCTGTCTGTGGACAAACGCTGGCTCCCTCGGCCTATAGAGCGAGATGAGTGCCGCAACCCCAGAGTCGTCTGCGACTGGACCTAACAGTCAGGGGTCCCTTTACCTTTAAGGGGTAAACCACATTTCCCAGTATTCTTATTTGTGGGGAGTCATGTGCTCTACATGCATGGTGTATTTGCAGTCTGCATCGTCAGTTGAAACACACTTATTTTTTATTGTATTTACAGATGAGGAGGCCGCCTCCAAATTGAGGCCCTACAGGAGCTTTTTCTTCAAAATTTAAAGTGGCTAGTCTAAGGACTTTTTTATTTTAATTTTAAAAAGTGAACAGCCTTACGTGTTACTTGGCCCATAGCATAGGTTTTAGTTCCCCATGTGTTGTTGGCCTTTCTGAGCTTTGCTGAAACTTACTGAGTAAGCTCTCTTGGTGTGCTGGCTGGATTGCATCTTTAATGTGCTGCAGTGCAAACTATTTACAAGGCCTTGTATTTCTTTCCATAGTACAAACAGCATCAGGTAGGAGAGCAGGGGTAATAATGCAGAGCCCTCCTGATGGTTTGAGCTCCAACTCCCATTATCCCTGACCAAAGCCACACTGGCTGGAGCTGATGAAAGCTGTAGTTCGGAAGATCTGGAAGGCAGCAGGTTGGGGAAAATGATTTAGAAAATCATACCACAAGATGTGGTTTGGTGCAGGATCAATTTGACTTATATCAAATTGATTTAAATCACGGTTTAAATCACAGTTTAAATCACTAGTCAGTAAGACTTGATTTAAATCCATTTTTTTACAGAAAGACTCATTCTTGCTGGTAGAATCTTAATATTTACAACCAGATGAAGGTTTCATTTTTGGAATAATAATTTTTCAGAGTAGTTTTTACAGTTATTTCTTCCAAAAGCATTTTATTTTAAAAATCCGATTTAAATAAAAAAAATCCGATTAAAATTAAAAAAAAACACCATTGATTTTTATCCACCCTGGTTTGGTGGAATGTCTCATTTGAGCCACTGGGTGCGTTCATAAGACCTTCAGAATCTAAAGTTTGGAGGTTCAGGAAGGAGCAATGGTTTCCAGTGCTATCCAGTTGCAAAACATAGTTTGCTACTGCATGCAAATGCATCATATGGATGCAGACAAGAGTGCCAAACTGTGCCAGACTGCAATTTGAGCAAACCCTAGTTTGCTGCATCTGAAGCAGCAGCAACTAGAAGTGGGAGCTTTGAAACTCTCACATTCAGGGAGTAGGGAGGGAGCAAGAATCCTGATCACAGTTTGAAGGATAATCTGAATGTGGCCACTGTGGCTAGACATCTGAACAGAGCCGTGTGGGGCTCCCCGTGTCTGTTGCCCTCTATTTGTGGGTGCAGTTAAAAGATTCCATTCACTGGTTTATACAAATATGGAATTTTTTACCAATCTGGATATCAAGCTGTAATGAGCCCTGAGGAAGTGACTTGGTGGGACTGGCTGCATGAGGAATGGGAGGTGCTCAAGGAGCTGAGGGGCTCTGATCCTGGGAAAGGGGCTCAGCGCGTTCAGAGTCAGAGGTCTGGAACTGGGGGAAGGGCTGTGTGTCTGTTCCCATCAGATACGCTGAATGTTGCCTTGATACTGACTGATGAAGCATTATTATAATTTTGTATATGCGTACTACCTTGACATACTTTATGAAAATGTGGATTAAAAATACTACAGAACAAACACATACACCACAGAGTTTGTTCTCGTCTAAATGCCTTATCTGTTCTCAGCCTTATCTATACCATGCAGGCAGGTTTGAAGGAGAGAAACTGTACTGTACACTTCCTTATTCTTCTAAAAGGAAGGATGGGATGCAAAGTTGAATTACAAATGAATAAATAAGTGAATTTTTGGTATCTTCAAAAATTGAACACTCACTATTCGGTTTGTTGGCTAGCTTTTCTGTCTGCAGAATCTTGATATTTCATGAGCACTCTATGTTACAAAGTGTGTGTAAAAGTTAAATGAGCAGACCCAGCAAAGAATTACTAAAGCGTATGCTTCCGTAGTCCTCACATGAGACTTGGTGCTTCTCAAGATAACATGTGAGCATATGCTCTTCATAACACACTGTTCCTTAATCCAACTCCTGCATTGATTCCCCCCCCCCCCCTGTGTAATTATTCTAGGCAAAGACGCCACATCTCAAATTGTGAAAACACACAGTCTTAGCTTGTGGCATCTTTCCTATTGTTTGGTATATTTTTCCAGATCAAGTGCTGTATACAATTAAGTTTTACTCAGGCCAGATCGATTGGGCTAGCCTTGGATAGATGTCCAAGCACAATTAGACGGTTTGAAAATAGTTTGTTGTTTTAGTTATGCTTCTTCCATGTTCTTCATATGTTTTGGATATGCCTGGTGCCCACCTGGGGGAAGTATATAGCCACGTATCTTATTGTCATGTGAAAATTAGTGGAATTGCCTGTTTTGCCAAAATTGCAGCAGATAGTTTAAATTTCTGGGAACCAATGCCATGTGATAGCTAAGAGTTCTTGTTACGTTTGCTTCATGTTACCTTTTTTCAGGTTGCGTCCTGCGGTGACCTGGAAGTACCGGAAAGGGTTACTTCTGGGTTTCGCTGCTCACGCACACGCAGATGCTCAAAATGATGTCACGCGCATGCGCAGAAGTGGCGAATCGCTACCCACGCATGCGCAGACGTGGGTTGCTTTGCTTTCATGTTGCGAATGGGCCTCCTGAATGGATCCCGTTCGCAACCAGAGGTACTACTGTATTGGTCGTGTTGGCTGAGGCTGTTGGGACTCTGACAACATCTGGAGGGCCAGATATATATATGCCTCTAGGGTAGCCATTCTCAACCTGTGGGTCCCCAGATGTTGTTGAACTACAACTCCCATCACCCCTAGCTAGCAAGGCCAGAGCTCAGGGATGATGGGAGGAGTTGTAGTCCAACAACATCTGGGGACCCACAGGTTGAGAGCCGCTGCTCTAGGGGAAGCCCACAAGCAGACCCTGAGTGTAACAGCCCCCTCTCCCCTCCTGTGGTTTCCAGCAACTGGCATTCAGAAGCACCCTTGCTTCCAACAGGAACATAGTCATGGGGGTTAGTAATCACAGATAGCTTTATTCTCCATAGTTGGCATCTGGGTGGCCACTGCGAGACCAGGAAGCTGGACCAGATGGGCTACTGGCCTGATTCAGCAGGCTGTTCCTTATGTTCTTATCCACAAGCAGCTGCCTGTCCTTTCTTGGAAATGGGTTATTCAGTGAGGTGGACTTTCATTCTGACCCAGTTCTTAGCGATGCATATTTGGACCGGCCATTTCACTGAGCCTCTTCTGCAGGCAGCTAAATGGATTTCCTTTTGTACATGTTATCTTTGTTTCTCCAGCAAGAGACAGAGGGAAAAAAATATTTTCAAAATATGACTAGGACATCACAAAGGAATTATATGGTGGTTTTTTTTAAAAAAAAAATTCTGGCAGGATTACAGTGCTGCATACAAATTATCTGAAAAGGCAACACTATATTAGGGAAGGAGAAGCAAAAACAATCCGAGAGAGGATTTCATGTTGTTCTTTTTCTCTGGGATAACAAGATGGAGTTAAAATTTAAGGTCTTTAATCCTGTAGTGAAGTCGGTAAGACCTTTTTTTACTGAGAGTTTCATTTGGAACAAGGAGCTCCAGTGAAACACTAATATTGCATACTGAAGGAATTTTTCTTTAGTGGTTTTGTTTCTTCCTCTTTCTCCTAAGAGCATTCACTTTGCATGCATCTCATTCCAGTTTTGGGGGTGTGGGGGTGTGTCCAGGTGGTCTCCTGAATAGATGCTGGCCAGACTCCCTACATATTCATGTCCCACCTGCCTATTAGGCCTGGGCAATATATTGATATATCGCCCAGGACTGGTATGAGGAGCAGACCGCGATGTTTGCTTCAGTCAGCAGTATATTGCTGGTGAAACGGCCACTGCTCCTGAGTCCCTCTGCTAGCAGCATCTTCTGGAGGGAGACAGTAGTTCCTTCCTCCAGTGGGCACTGCTAGCAGAGGGACTTGGGTGAGGAGGTGGTTTCACCAGCGATATACCCCTGAGTGAAACCGCCATCCCACTCTACCCTTGTTCCTCCTCCTGCATCTTTAAACTGCTCAACTGAGGAGTGTGCAGCTACCCTTGCTTCAGCCGAGCAGTTAAAGGTGCCCCCAGCCCAGCACGGCTCCCCCCAACTGCGCTGAGCAAAGCAGCCCCAATGCTCCTGCTCCTTGCTTGCGGGGCGGGGGGGGGCTGTCTTGGTTGGGGAGGGGGAACCTTCCCTATCCAAGCTGAGCTGTTCAAGCAAGCTGCATTGTCCCAGTCTCTGAGTACCTGGGCGAAACCACCTCAGCTCCCATTGTGAGAACTAGGGCAGTTTCACCCGGTGCCCAGCATGCAGAGGCCAGTGCAGTTTCTTTTTTCAGCATTGCGGTATATCGCCAAACCGTGGTGATACACCGCGATGTTGAAAAGCTAATATCGCCCAGCCCTGCTGCCAATAGCACGCCAACCATATATTTCGCAGCTGAGTGTAAGTAAATAAATCATCCCATGTGCTCCTATGTATGCAAGGCTTCTGGGCTGGGTCACTGATCCAACATTGGCATTAGAAAAGGGAAATGAAGACCTCTGCATACCATTAGGAGGAGTCGCCAAAGACACACCATTAAAAAGCAGCAGCATTTCTTCCAAAAATAAGATTGGGGTAATGGGCTTAGGAGGGGACCTGTCGCATCCCTACAAATCCATTATGAATCTCTAAATCAGAACTGATTTTGTAAGCTGCTCTGAAAAGCCTTTTAGCTACTGGGCATGGTATAAATGCAGCTACATCATGACTCTTTAGTAGAGGGTCATTAGTCCGTCCATGTTTTGCTTGTCTGGTGAAGGGGTGAAGATTCCTCCTGCCACTGGATCCTTCCCCCCCCCCCCCAAGAATTTTTGAGTTCACTTTCCGCATGTATGTGCCCTTGCCCTGTTCACATGCTGCCTGTGGTGTAGTGGTTAAGAGGGTTGGACTACTAGGATCTAGGGAAACCAGGTTTCAAATCCCCACTGGGTCCTGAATCTCTTGCTGGGTTACCTTGGGGGCCATTCTCAGTCTCCTGGCCTACCCTACCTCATGGGGTTGTTGTGAGGATAGAGCAGGGAAAAAGGAAAACCATCAATGTATGCCATCTCAAGCTCCTTGGAGGAGAGGTCGGATGTAAATCTAATAATAATAGTAAAATTTAAATAGCCTTCAATTTACTCATACGCTATGTGCTGCTTACTTCAAGTGGTGGGAAGTTCCAGGGGCTGCATGGCCTAGGTTTGCTTTCTTTTGGAGGTGAGGACAGGGCACCGAAGGCTTAATGGCATTGGGAGGGGAGAAAGTATGTGGTTTATTTACAAAAGCCAGATAGCATGTGCTCTCCTTCTGGGCAGCAGATCCCATACCTCCCATCTGATATCCACCAAGGGACCCTTTGCACACCAAACTGCTTCTCACTTTTAGCTCCTATCTGTTCCATTAACTGCCCTTTTTGTTCTCCCCCCCCCCTCTCTCTCTCTGTGTGTGTGTGTGTGTGGCTTGTGTCCTTGTTCTCTCTCTCACCCACACCAACTCACACCCTTCTCCTTAGCCAGGGATGTCATCATCTCCAAACACTGTCATCATAGATAAAGCTATTAATGACCACCAGCCTTGAAGACAGAGGCAGCGTGGCTTTGAATGTCAGTTGCTGGGAATCACAGGTGGAGAGAGTTGCTGTTGCACTCAGGTCCTGCTTGTGGTCTTCCCTTGGGGACACCTGGTTGCCCACTGTGAGGACAGAATGCTGGACTAGATGGGTCTTTGGTCTGATTCAGCTGGGCTCTTCTGATGTTCTTCTGTTCTTTCATTCTGCACATTCCAGGGAAATCTCTTTTCTAAGGAACCATCTTCTAACAATTATCTCCCAGACAAATTAAAAAACACAGAAGTAGCCATGTTACGTCTGTTGCAGCAAAAACAGCAAAGAACCTTTTGGCACCTTAAAGATTTACCAGATTTTGGTATAATACTTTGTGGGTCAGAGTCCACCTCGCAATATGCATGAAGAATAATCCCCAAGTACAGGTGTGGTGGAGGACTATAAAGTAGTGAGATCAGAGGGAAATGCAAAGCAAATTGTGCAGATAGTGACAACTCAGTTAGTGCCACTGCGCATGCAAAGTAAGCACAGTCACCCTATATTACCGCAGTGATAGGTGATAAAACTGTCAACTTGGCAGTGCTGAGTTGGTTAACACCTACAGAACCATAAAGAGACTATAAAGAACCATAAAGGCAGAAGGTTTCTAATTGTGGCCTGCAAGCTCCATGCAGCTCTGCAGAACGATTGTGAGACATTCAGGAATATCTGGAACTGTATACTGATTTATGGTTTTTTCCTGATGACTGAGATGGAGGCTGTTTTGAACAGGGCTGGAGTTACCAAACCAGCTAATAAGACTGATTAAGGGACCAACCATATTTACTCAGAGTTGTTGTTGTTTAGTCGTGTCCGACTCTTCGTGACCCCATGGACCAGAGCACGCCAGGCACTCCTGTCTTCCACTGCCTCCTGCAGTTTGGTCAGACTCATGTTTGTAGCTTCAAGAACACTGTCCAACCATCTCTTCCTCTGTCATCCCCATCTCCTTGTGCCCTCCATCTTTCCCAGCATCAGGGTCTTTTCCAGGGAGTCTTCTCTTCTCATGAGGTGGCCAAAGTATTGGAGCCTCAGCTTCACGACCTGTCCTTCCAGTGAGCACTCAGGGCTGATTTCCTTAAGAATGGATAGGTTTGATCTTCTTGCAGTCCATGGGACTCTCAAGAGTACTCAGAGTAGACCCAATTAAATTAAATTAGTCATATTTAGTTGTGCCCTTTAGTGTCACTAAGTCTACTCTGAATAGAACCCATTGATTTTCATGATATAGACCGATGCAGACTGCTAATCTGTCCCTTAAAAGCTACCACTTAAAGGGACAGCAGCCTGGGCTAGTCCTGGGTCTGTGATTTTCACAATATGGGGCTGCTTTTTGTGATAATCCTGGAATGGAAGATAAAAGTTCAATAAGTTGTTTACAAAACTGTGAAGTTTGAGAATAGCTGCTTAAAGGCAAGCCCATAGTGATATTCCAATACATAGTGATAATCTCACCCTGAATAATTGAGTAGAAATTTTGTGTTAAAGCAGAATGGGATGTGGAACAAGGGCATGGCTCCTTGAGAATAAGAAGCTATATTGGACTGCTTTAATGAAAACAACAACTCAAGAGTTCTTCTGAACCTTTACCTTTAGATTCCATCCACGTTGGCCAAAAATGGGGAAAGATTGATACCCACTTTAAGATTCCCCAATATGGGAGTTCATGAGGTTTTCTGTTTTATACAGAGTGGCTTGGAACCCAAAGCGCAAAGATCAAAGCGGGTAAAGAGCATAGAGTGACTCAGAAACAGAATGGAGTTTTTAAAAACACACACATAGCAGGTGAACATGTATACTGACTGGAATTGCTCCTGAAATCATCACAAAGTAGACTGTGAGCTGCTCAAATCTTTTCTACGCCACGAACTACCGGGCAGATTTTTGGCAAGGTGACATATCTTGACCTTGGAACCCATCTAATGGCAGGTTTCTTCTTTCTGGGTACACTTACCTAGATGGGAAGAAGAGTTGTAATGTTAAGCTAGCATTGCTGTACTAAATGCTGGAATCTCAAAATGAAATTGCAAACAAAAGCATAAAAAAAAACATGGAGCAAGAGCTGAAACAAATTCAGTAAATAAATCTGCAGTAGGTAGATCACTGCACTATTCTGCCTTGCAGCACACTTGTCAGGATTGCTGAGAAATGAAGCATTTTTCAAATGCGCTGTAAAAATGTTGAACATTACTATTTGCAAGCCTGAACCAGGATTCGACAGTGCAACAATCATTGTACACTTGTTAGTTTAGCAAAGTCATGAATGATTATGGTCCGGATATTGTATTTGACTTTTTTCATCTTGGGGGCGAAAAAAATTCTCAAAGGCCTGACCTACTTCCACAGGATTTATATATTTTAAAAAGCTAATTATCTAGCTATGGGCTGGCCTGGATTTTGGCAGGCAGCTGGAAATGAAAATGAGCCTACATTGTTGCTGCTATGTGGAACACTAAAATGGGTCTAAGTTAATGGACAATCACAGTGTTGTGGTGTTAGAATGTCTAAATTCTAAGGAGACCCATTTTCAAATCTGGTATGAAGCTCTCACTGGGTGACTTTAGCCCAGTCCCAGCTTAATCTTCCTCACAGGGTTGTTGTGAAGATAACAACTGGGGAGAGGGAGAAAGTTTCAATCAGTATTGTTCTTCCCCCTCCCAAAAAATCTGGAGTTTTGAAGTTAGGAGCCAATTCTGGTGGATCGGACCAAAGGTCTGTCTATCCATCCCTCTCCCAAGCTGGTATGCTTCATATGTTTTTACTTCCCCTGCCAGCAGGACCAATGATCAAGTTTGACTCCAAAATATGGAGGGGGGGGCACCTGGTTGGGGAGGACTGATCAAGCCCAGTGCTCCATCTCCAGTAATGGAGCCACCAGCATACATTTTAAAAGGTAAAGCAACGATAAATACAGATAACATCATTAGGAAAGTCATAATATGGGCAACTCCCCACTTACACTTGCTCATCTTGTGCACAGTGCGTACACACAGCGCCAGGAAATTAATTCAATTCATATCCGGAAATGGCAGGAGAGAGCTGGAAAGTCCTTGTAGCTCACAAGGAGACCCTCCGTGGATCCCAAGAGGATGTCAGTGAAGAAGAGGGTGGAGGTGCGGTGGGGCTTTGTTTGGGATGCTCAGCCTCCCTGCCTAACAGCTGGTGTGTGGGGTAGCGCAACAGCAGCTACTTTCCCGTGCGTCCTCTAGCCTCCTGCCAGCCCCAGAGCTTCCATTCTAGTTGTGGATATTTTGGGATACAGTATGGATTGAAGAAAGGGGGGCAGAAAGTGTGTTTAGAGGGCGCTTCCAATTTTAGACGATTTCACTTATGTGCGTGGTCCCCTGGAATGTAACCTCCATGTAAGTGGGGAGTCACCTGTATCCTATTTAAAACAATACACAAAACTGTGCATCTAAAAGTTGCAGGTCTTTGCCTACCGCTGGAAAGTTAGTGCCAAGCCTCCCTGGAGGAGGGTGTTCTAGAGTCAGGGCAGGGGGCACAAGGATAGGGACCCCTGTTGCCGGTCCTTATCTAATTCAGCATTGAATGGCAAAGATAAGGAGGGAGAACGAGAACAGCTCCCTGAAGAAGAAGATCTCAGCATCCAGGCAGGTTTATTCAGGAAAAGGTGGTAACTTAGTCCTCTATGACTTAAGAGAATATCTGTGTGTCCCAGAACAAATTCATATTTAAGAAGTTCAGAGGTGATGGGAAAGCTTATCTTTTCAGAGACATTTGTTTGCCACTTTCATATTTGAGGAGGCCCAAAATTACTTCCTAAGGAACATGAGGATTCCCTAGAACACAACTGGAACGGAGCTTTTCAAAGGAAACAGATCATTCAATTACATCTTTGCGTTAACTTTCAAATACCCTCCTCCCCCCACCACATCAAATCACTCGATTTTTCACACCATTTGGGTATATACCATTGAAATCCTGCCACAGATATATTCCGTTTAAACATGTTTGTTGGTATTTAAGGAAAGAGATTAGCAGTGATATGCCAAGCTGTCAGAATTTCTGATAAGGTTAATAAAGACCAAGACAGCCTTCCAAAACAGCTTAATCCTTGTGGGTGAAACTGGCAAATTATGAGTCGAGAAGCCTTTCTGCTTCATCTTTGAGGGGGGAAAAGAGGAGTCTTTAGACCTAGTAAACAAGCAACCCGGAGTTTTGTACTGTGTTACAGCTTATACATATATATCATAGTTGCTGACAGGTATCTAGTGTATTAAAGCCATTGCGATTGCTCAATGTGATTCATCAAGTTCACTCATATTCTTCTGTGTGATACATCCAGTTAGCCAAAGAAGCTAGGGGATCAGGAATATAGATGTGGACTCACAGGCTCCGTCTCACGTAAAAGTTCCCTTCCACCATAGTTTGTATTAACCCTAGTGTAGAATCATTCATACATTGGTGCTAGCCAAGGATTATCCTTTTTAACCCTATGTGAGACCATGCTTTGAGGTAGCTTTGCAAGCCATAGTTAGGAGGCAATTCTGGGTAGCATCACATGTGATTAGTGCCAGCATGCCCACAACACTACCCTACGCTCAAGGAAACCTTGGGAAAGTGTCTACAAAGCCACTGTGTATGCCTGATTTTAGGAGATTGGAAACACGGTTACATTGGGCCATTGAGAACAATGGGATTTTCTCTCAAGTAAATGTGTATAGAATCTCTTTATCAACCTGCCTGCACACTGTGATCAATGGAAGAGGCAGTCCTGGTGGTTCCTAGGTTAACTGAGTTGTGCGGTTCAGGTGCCCTTGGAAGATCCTTTTCAGTGGTGGCTCCACATCTGTGGTATGACTTCACCACTGAGATGTGTCTCACCCCAACTTAGTATTGTTTCAGGCATCTGTTTTTTGTTTTTTTTTAAAAAAAAAAACATATTTCACTAGGATTTTAGTGGCTAATGAGTTAATTGTGCTACTTATGCAGTATATGAGAATTACTTTATTGATTTAGTATGCTTTCATATTATTAATTTTTAAAATAAATTGCCAGTATAGAATCTTTCATAAAACCGCATCCTTGAACATACTTTGCTTTGACCTATACTCCTAAGAACTGCAGACATTTTAATCTTTAGCTGTGTTGCATCCTCATTATGTTTTCTCCCATCCTTTGCGGGCCAGAAAAAGAGTTTTGTTTTCTAAAAAAATTAACTGCTGTGGATCTATGTAAACAAGCTCTCAAAACTTTCCTAGAGTTCAACAGCCTTTGTGGGAATTCCCTTGGCAGCCAACCAGTTAGGTTGGCAGTCTGGATCAAAGGTTGCCACTTCTTGGGGAGCTTTAATAGGTGATAGGCTCTTTTAAGCACTTGTCATGCATGGTCACTGAATAATCAAGCACAGCTTCTAGCTATTTACACTAGCAGTAAAGATGCTTGGAAATCTCATTTCCCCCAAGGTTGTTGTACATAGAAAGTGCACGTGCTGGAGTATTTGCAACACAATTTCTGTAAAGTAAAACTGAATACCCTGAGGATTACAGTGGACGCTTGGGTTGCGAACGTGATCCGTGCGGGATGCGCCACCGCCGAAACCCATAAGTAACCCGTTCAGTACTTACGGGTTTTGGCGGCCCGCAACCCGAGAAAACGCAACCTGAAGCATCTGTAACCAGAGGTATGACTACTACAAAGAGCAGAGGTTTTCACTTTTTTGAGTCCAGTGCTCCCTTGACCAACTACATTCTTTCTGCGTCACACCTGTGGGGCTCAGGAGCCCAGCTATGTCACCCCTTGCCTGCAGAGCTGGCAACCTCTCACCCTTTTTTGAACACCCTCCCTTGTGGAGTATTCCCTCAGCCTCCTCTCCCCTCCCCTCTACTTGGGAGTCCTCTGGACAGCCGCAGCTACCGCCCCTGGTCTCCCCCCCCCACGTCGCCCCAAAGAGAGGTCCCTCATCACACTGCCCCCATGGGGGCCTGAGAAGAGGATGTCATAGAGCAGGGGTTGGCAAGGTATACAGGCCATGGGCCAGATCACTCCCATGGAGATCGCCTGTGGGCTGGACTGGCGCAGCGCGATGCCGGATATCGCGTCTGCGCATGTCCGCAGTGCTGGAAATTGCTTCTGCGCATGCCCAGATGCCAAAAATTGTGCCTGCGCAGAAGCGATTTTCAGCATCTGGACATGCGCAGATGCGATTTCTAGTATCTGCGCATGTGCAGACACACTTTCCAGTGCGCTCAGTAGGTTACCGCACTGCGCCGGTTTAGCGCAGCACGTGGGGGATTTGCCAAGCGGGCGGCTTGGTTCAGGGGCGGTTCATGGGCCGGTAAAACGGTTTTCGTTGCCGACCCCTGTCATAGAGCATGGGGTTGCCAGTGTGGTGCCCACATGCCCCCAGGGGTCTTCCCAGGCGTCCCCAGGATCCTTCCCCCTGCAGAAAGTAAGCTTTAAAGAAGTTTTTCTTGTTGCCTGTGAAATAGTTTGTTCTGAATGCTTGGTTGCAGTGTGTGTGTATCATGCCTTTGGCAAGTTTCTCCAGTTTTGCTGGTGACCCCTGACATAGAAGCATAGTGAAACAGTCTTGCCAATGTCTATTAAAAGCTACTGGCTTGTACACTGATGAATTGTTGTTTTTAAGTACCCTACAAACGTGGTCGATGTAAGTCATTTGTGGCATGACAACACAGAAAGGAAGTGGGGGAAAGAAACCTCTCAGGGTTCAGTTTATAATAAATTGAGCCAGATCATGGTTAAGGAAGCCTAACTGTGGCTTTCTGCTGTCTCTGTGAAGTGACAAACCACTGTTTGCAATTGGCTGGCAAACCAGAATCTGAAACTGTAGTTTGAAAGCCATGGTTTGGTCACTTTGGTGTGATGTCTGAATTGTCAGGCTATCACTATAGAAGGGCAGATGTTTAAACCCTTGTTAGCACAAAACATGATTTGACTCGATGCCTGAACAAGCTTTCTTTCCCTATTGCCTGGAAGCAGTTCTTTTTTGCCATAGGCAAGTCAATACTGGACTATTTACAAGCCTGACTTCCTGGGACGGGATGGTAGAGCAAATGCTTTGCATTCAGAAGGTTCCAGCTTCAATCTCCAGAACCTCTACATAAGGCTGTCAAAAGATTCTGTCTGAAAATCTGATATGCTTCTACTGGTCAATGTAGGCAATACAAGAGTTCAGTGAACCCATGCTCTGACTTAGCAAGCTGCACTTATACAGTGGTACCTCGGGTTACATACGCTTCAGGTTACAGACTCTGCTAACCCAGAAATAGTACCTTGGGTTAAGAACTTTGCTTCAGGATGAGAGCAGAAATCGTGCAATGGCGGCACGGCGGCAGCAGGAGGCCCCATTAGCTAAAGTGGTGCTTCAGGTTAAGAACAGTTTCAGGTTAAGAACAGACCTCCAGAATGAATTAAGTACTTAACCTGAGGTACCACTGTACTAACAAAACGCAGTCCTTTAAAAAAAGAAAACCCTTAAACAATATGTTCCTGATGTAGACATTTTTTACAACAGTGCTGTTTCTAGTAGCTTCAGTCCCCAGAGAATGGGGCAGACTGCTGGACTTCAGAAAAACATGCAACGTAGTAAACAAAATTTTGCTGGCTTATCCTCTGTGTACTGAGGGGTGTGTGTGTGTGGAAGTAATGCACTTTACTTGGCAAAGCAAAGCGAAAAAAGCTGTCAGAGCCTGATGGCTCACATGAGTGTTACAAAGAACAAATACTCTACAATCCAGAAAGCTTTTTTTATCTTGTGGTTCCTTCCTCTCCTCCTTGTGATTAATTCTGGCAAGCAACGCTATGCAACTCACTGCCCTTGCCATATAGCTTTGCCCCTTCTGGCCCAGCGATACCATCACAGCTGGCAAAGTGGATGGGACCAGACAGATAACTTGCTAGGTTAAGCTTAAACCATGAGCAGAGACGTGTTTACGGGAGGGCAAATGGGGTAGTTGCCCAGGGCAGCAAAGCTGAGAAGGTGTTGCCATGTGCACACCACCTGCAGTGACCACCCCAGGGTGCAAGGCAGGTTGCATGCCTAGTTCTTTGACAGGAGAGGCTTTGCCCTGCTGCTGCTGCTGCTGCTGCCGCCGCCACTACTGCTGCCAAAACCACACCTGAGGAGGGAGGGAGGCATGGCAGCGGATGGAGAGAAAGAGCACACTACCACATGGGATTGTGAGGCCTTTGGGACTTGCACTCCGAAGTTGAGTCGAGGTATCCCCAACACACATGCAAGGAGGAAGGAATTTGGTGCTTGTGTGCTCTGTTGAGGTTGCACATGAACAAGTTCCTGGGAGGATATACCGGTACCACTTCTGCCCAGGGGTGGCAGACACCATATAAATACACCACTGGTCATTAGGTGTACCAAGTAGCCTGATTTTGTGTGAGGAGCAATGTTTTGTGACCCTGTTTGTCAGCGGAAAGCAGCCATGCCCTGAGCTAGAACAAACAGTGTGCCACACTCCTGGCTTGATATTTATGTCACTCAGTACAACTCATAAAATTCTTTTCTCCCTCTTCCTGCAGCTTTACCAACAAGGCCGACTATGCCAGCTGGGTAGTGAATTCTGCGAACTGGAAGTTTTTGCAAAGGTGCTTCGAGCTTTAGATAAAAGGTAAGTCAGTGCTTACAAAAATGGCAGCTCCTCTCGCTTTGCAAGATGAACATTTCCCCCTGTAAAATATAACTGGATGCAGCCCAATCACCACTGAGCATTTTTGATCCCTACCAGTTTCAGTGCTTAACTGACTGGTTAGAATCAGTGGGTGCTCGGTGCTTAGAACAGGGGTGTCAAACTCAAATTCATCGGGGGCCGCATCAGCAGTTTGGTCACCCTCAAAGGGCCGGTTGTATCTGTAGGACTATGTGTCCACTCTTTATTATCATAAATTATTGTCACTGCATTCAATTATTATTGTTTTTTGTAATAGTGTAAGTAATAACAAGCTCTGAAACTCTTGGACCTTTTGTTGCTTTTCCTGGTGGCTAAGGTTAGCAAATTTGGCTCCATGTTTGGTCTCAAAGTGCCGGCGTAAATTGTATTCCTTCATCACTGCCACTGCCTCATAGCAAATAAGACATACCGGCTTGTCTCCATTAATCACAAACATGTATTCACTTTCCCATCTCTCCTGAAATTGCCTTCCCTCTGCATCAACTTTTCTTTTCTTGGACATTTTTGGGTTATTTAATTGTAGTTTATGGTCCCTATACCACTGTAAAGTGACACGGAAGTGGTCAGTATATCCAAAGTTTACCGCTCAGACTTTTAAGCAGAATAATAAGCAGACCCCCCCCCCCCCCAATAAGCCTCTGCTACTGTGGGCAAGGAAAGGTTTGTGGGGGTGGGGGGAAGAAAAGCAGAATTCTCCCCAATGTATGTTTTTCTTCTTCTGCCTAACAGCCCTGTTAACAGGCTCTGGCAGCTGCTTTTGTGTTGGGGTGGTGGAAGTTTGATTGATTAAGAGCTCTCAGCCTTGTGGTGCTCGCATAATTCATGTGGCTGATATTGGCTGTAGCAGGAATTCTGGATGATGGATTGCTTCCTGTTTTTTCAAATCAGGGCTGGAGATGGCATTTTGGATTTTTTTGTGAAAATTGCAGGGTTTGGGGGTGGGTGGGTGTCTTCTACCCCACCCCATCTCAAGGACACAGCATAAATCTGTTCCGTGCTGTAAAATGTGGCAGCTGTTTGTGTGTGAGTGTGTACGTGCTAATTGCAGGTGAATGTTAAGCTTTTCTGAGTTCCTGTATTACGGCAAAGAGAGATGGTGGTGTATCCAACTAAGTCCTACCACTGAAATGACTGTAAGGTAGTCATACCTATTAACTTTGGTGGGTCTGCTCTGAGTAGGACTAGCATTGGATACCACCCATAGATACAGGGAGGGCAGGGAATGCATCTGTTCCAAAGGGTTTAACCAGATTGTAATTTGTGGTCTCTTTACTTTTTAGTACAGAGTTTTTCAACCCTTTTGAGTCCACGGCTCCCTTAACCAACTACATTCTTTCTGAGGCACCCCTGTGGGGCTCAGGAGCCCAGTTATGTCACCCCTTGCCTGCAGAGCTGGCAGCCCCTCACCCTTTTTCAAACACCCTCCTTTGTGGAGTGCTCCCTCAGCCTCCTCACCTCTCCCCTCTCCTTAGGAGTACTCCGGGCATCTACTGCTGCTGTCCCTGGCCTCTGAACTGCTCCATCAAACAGCTGTGCAAGCCTTTGGGAGGCAGAGACGCGAGGGCATCAGAGGAAGGAGGGAAAGAAAGAGGGTCAGAGGCCTGTGTTGCCCGCAGCACCCCTGACCATAATTCACGGCACCCCAGGGTGCTACAGCACACTGGTTGAAAACCACTGCTTTAGTAAATGGCTTGATAGTTCAGTGCCTGTTGGTTAAAACAGAAACTCACACTGTAGTTCCCAAGGGGTAAGCCCCTTAAACTCATTGGAGCTTATCCCCGGTAAGCACACCTTTGGACTGCAGGCACAAAGTGTTTGTTGGAAGGAGGTAAAACGTTTTTATCTTCTCCCTCTTCCTTCTGTTTCCCTTTCAGACATCTACTTCATCACTGTTTTCAGGCATTGATGGACCATGGAGTAAAGGTGGCATCCGTGTTGGCCTATTCGTTCAGCAGGAGGTGTTCCTACATAGCAGAATCAGATGCTACTGTAAAAGAAAAAGCTATCCAGATTGGATTTGTCTTAGGTAACTGTGGGTGAAATAGGATATTAGTCTATCTTGCTTGCTTGGAACTTTGTAAGAGGCACATGAAGAAGAAACTGAAATAAGATTTTCTTTCTCCCCTATTACATATTTTACTAAGGATGTCGTCATGCTGCAGTTCGCATGGCTGCTGAAAGGCGGTACTGCGAAGTACAGCATGACCATAAACTGGGTGAGGAAGAGGGACTAAAAGATGGAGGCAAACGGGTACCTGGCCTAGGCCAGCAAGTGGAGGTTCAGAGGGGTAAGGAGTAGGCAGTGTTGGCGAGTGAAGCGAGAAGGGGAGCAGCCTATAGAACACTGTTTCTCAAACTTGGGTCCCCAGCTGTTGTTGGACTACAACTCCCATCACTCCTAGCTAACATCACCAGTGATGATGGGAGTTGTAGTCCAACAACAGCTGGGGACCCAAGTTTGAAAGAGAGAAAAAAACTGCTGGGGGGAGGGGAGAGAAAATAAATAAATTGCTCAATTCCTTTCTTCAAAAGAAAGTCAATACTGTATGGCTTGGATCCAGAGAATTGCCCAACTACTAACAATAGTAAATAAATTAAATGGGGAAGTGTAGGGCCCTTCTCTATGGTAATGGCGCCCTGGTTGCACAACACCTTGTCCATGTCCCTTGCCTTTGTAGGAGGCTTCCTCTCGGACGCCGGCTGGTACAGCGATGCTGAGAAGGTCTTCCTCTCCTGCCTTCAGTTATGCACACTTCACGACGAGATGCTCCACTGGTTTCGTGCAGTGGAGTGCTGCGTGAGGTAAGCCCTGTCCCCATTTTTTGGCAAAAGGGTGAGATACTTGTGCTGCAGGGTGTGTCTGTGCTTAACGCGAGTAAATTATGAAGTGGCCATGATGACTAGTTAATGGGCTGCTGTTCATGGAGGCCACCTGTGTAGATTGTGGAGGCCTTTCCTAGTGCCTGTCCATCCCCAGCGACAGTGACTCTGACGGGACAGAAAACAGCTAGTGCAGAGGTCAGGTGTCAGGCAGGTTTAGCACACCTTTTGCTTCCTGTCCTTCCCTCTGGTTGCCATGGTCTGTGTTTCTGCTTGATCCTGCACTTTAAAGCACACACATTTCCGCTCCATGGCTTAGATGGCTTTAAAAGGGGCCAAACAAATTCCAGGGCGGTCAGTGACTCCTGCAGCGATGGCTATGTTCTACTTCCTACAGTCAGAGGAAGCATGCCTGTGGATACGAGTTGCTGGGAATCGCAAGGAGGGAGAGTGGTGCTGAACTCAGGTCCTGCCTTCAGGCTTCCCATGGGCACCTGCTTGGCCAGTGTAAGGAAAGAGCATTGGACCAGGTGGGCCACTTGTCTGAGCCAGCAGAGCTCTCCTTACATTCTTCTGGGATTGCCCTCCGGAGACCCATATGTCCAAATTGGACCTCCCTGGGATTTCCAGCCAGTCCTGTGCAATGGCTGCTGGAATGGGATTCATTGGCAAGCAATCTTGGGAGATGACGCGCATCTGTGAGTGTGTACGGTTAGCCGATCACTCACCCTCCCCATTCCCAGAGTGGCTGACAAGGGCCAAGTGAGACTATCCGTAGCAGGAAGCCTTACGATACAAAGCTCGGGGTGATGGTTCTTTGGGGTCATTTGCAGCCCCGTGGGTGTGACTGCACCCCATGATTCCCCATTCAGAGCACTACACTTACAGGTAAGGAACCTGTTCTTCCTCCAGTGTCCCAAGGACCTCTTTGTTACCTGGTCTGCACTTGTTTAAAAAACAAATAAATCCAAGGCCTGGGAAGTACGGACTGCATGTTCAGGGCCATGGTCTCAATCAATCTTGCTGTGTGCTGCTGATGTGCAAACAAGGTGACATTTCCTGCCTGGAGAGCCAGGTCACTGCTGTCCCCCCCCCCCCCAATCGTCCTCCGCCTGCTTGTTATTGACTCTTGGGGGATTGTGCTGACTTAATGCTTAGCTGTGATTTCCTGCAGATCCTTGTACTGCAGAACTGGCAGAGGACTTTGTCATTTAAAAAAAAAAAAGGCTGGAAGAGGAGACAGACCCTATTCCTGTTTTATTAATATGTGCAACTCAATGCACTACGTAATAGCATTCCAGTACAAGATGGCTGTTTGGAATTATTCCTAGTCGTCTTTGCAAGAACACACTCACCTGCTCAGGGCTTCGTTGAATGCTTTATATCCACTTTTAGGCTTTCCCTAATAAATTACTAGGGACGCGGGGGCGCTGTGGGTTAAACCACAGAGCCTAGGGCTTGCTGATCAGAAGGTCGGTGGTTCGAATCCCCGCGACGGAGTGAGCTCCCGTTGCTCGGTCCCTGCTCCTGTCAACCTAGCAGTTCGAAAGCACGTCAGAGTGCAAGTAGATAAATAGGTACCACTCCGGTGGGAAGGTAAACGGCGTTTCCGTGCGCTGCTCTGGTTGGCCAGAAGCGGCTTAGTCATGCTGGCCACATGACCCAGAAGCTGTACACCGGCTCCCTCGGCCAATAAAGCGAGATGAGCGCCGCAACCCCAGAGTCGGCCACGACTGGACCTAATGGTCAGGGGTCCCTTTACCTTTAATAAATTACTACTTAAGGTGGATTAAACAGAGTAACTTTCACTTGTCTAGGAATTGAGATCTATGGTGGGAATGAACTTCCAGATATCTTACCATTCCCCCCACCCCCCAAAAAAAAGTTTTGCCTGCTCTGTCATGGGGAGAAGCTTCTTTGGTTGCTCTGAAGCAGACATGTCCTGGTTGTTTAAAAGCCAATAGCCTCCCCCCCCCCCCCCGGGAGGCATCTTAAAGTGGGTGAGGGGAGGCTATTAGAACAGGAGGGTGATTGTGGCAGCACTCCTTCCAGTGCTTTCAGTCACATGCAGGCTGCGTCCACACCATATGTTTTATCTCTTTATTGTTTTAGAAAATATATTTCCATACTGGAATTTCATTTTAAAAATTCAGAGAAGTTTACAGCGATTAAAAATACATTAAGAACAATACCAAAAAAAAGGACCACCAGCTGACTTACCATGAAACATATTTTTCTTGTCTGCATAAGCCTGGCAGCAAAGAGAAGTCTTCAGCAAACACTGGAAAGTCATTTAAAGCACATTCCTCACTCCAAAGAATCCTGGAAACTAGTTTGTTAAGGGTGCTTGGAGTTGTTCTGTGAGGGGTGAACTGCTGTTCCCAAGATTCTTTTGGTGGTGGGAGGGAATGTGCTTTAATCGTGTGATGTGTATGGAGCTGTAGTGCCTTGTAAGATAACCCTTAATCTCTGGCCAGTTTATTGGTGTCACACACTCACTGAATTAAATGGTCAGATTACCAGAGGCATGTGTCCAAAGTACAATCCTTTGGTGTATTCAGAAAAAAATTGGGAAAGGAATGTGCTTTTTTTATTTTAAAAAAAATATTACAAAATGTACAACTCATATGATTACTACAAAATTCATTAACCACTCATTAATCATAGCAATTCACAATAAATAAAACACACACACACAGCTGTGTAATGTCTTGTAATTCGTTGTTCTACAATGCCACAAGCAAAATCTACTTTCTCATAAATCCATCAGTATTATCCTCCCTTTAAGTCTTCAGAAAGCAAAATACCTCAGACACATCTGCAGTATGCCATATTTTAAATCTGTAATTGAGGTCAGGGGCAGTATTTCTTTTCCAATAAGGATGAGTTATTTTATTTTTCAATCCAGTGTTTTTATTGCATGCTTTTAAAATGCACCTGGTATTCTGTGATATACTGGCTCGACAGTGAGCTCATTACACTTGTCTTGTACACCACAATGCAAAACATTTTGGTTTGTTAAACCAGAGTTTCCTGTTGCATCTGAACTGGACAACTGTGGTTTAATCCCTGACTACAAACTAGAATTGCTTTCTATCTTGGTCTGTAGACAAAGGCCAACCCAGTCACTGGAAGCTGGTTTAACAAACCGCCAAGGTTTGCGTCATCCAGGAGAGGGGAAGAGGAACACATGGGCGAAATACTACTTCTTGACCCAGTAAACAATGGTTTGTTGAACCAACATTTGCATCTGAACCAGGCTGCTACCTCTGAACGTGTCTTCCTGCCTGTGGTTTGGCGGCATGCATTAAAGAAATTACTTAGGATGTTAAAATACTATTTAACGGTGATGAGAAGCTTCCGTGTTTCATTTGAGGATGCAAGATCACAAAGCCTTTTAATAGTCTGAATCGCTCAGCAACTTTCCCGCTCAAGGTTTCAAGATCCTTTTGTGTCTTGCTCTAGGTTGCTGCACGTCCGGAATGGCAACTGTAAATACCACCTGGGAGAAGAAACGTTCAAATTAGCGCAGTCTTACATGGACAAGCTAGCAAAGCACGGCCAGCAAGCCAACAAAGCTGCTCTATATGGGGAGCTGTGTGCCCTGCTCTTTGCAAAGAGCCATTACGATGAGGTGAGCGTCTTTCGCAGAATCCAGCCTAAAATGTCTCCACATGGGAAGTAGCTCAGTGGCAGAGCATGTCTTTTGTATGCAGAAGCTTCAGTGCTAAGATCCTCAGTCGAGCACCTTCCCTCGGTCCCACCAACACCAGAAGCATGCTTGGTGGTGACATGAGAGAGCCTTTTCTGTGGCTACTCCCATATTGTGGAATTCCCTCCCAAGAGAGGCTAGACTGGCTCCTTCCTTGCTGTCTTTCTGATAGCAGGCTAAGATCTTCCTATTCCGACAGGCCTTTGAAAACCTGGTGCAGACCATGTTGATCGCTGTCAGGGCAATCAATATTTTAATGCCAGTTCGAAATGCGTTTTGCCGTATTTTAACTGTTGTTTTTAACTAGCTTGCCTTTATTAATCTGTGTCTTACTTTTTAAAATGTTGTAAGCTGTTTTGAATCCCAACTTGGGAGACAGACGGAGTATGAATATATTTAATAATAATCCCCGATGGCATCTCGGGCCAAACCAGGAGAGGCCTCCACCTGAAACGCTTCTGTGTAGACAGTGCTGAACTAGGCGGACCAGTGACTTGGTACAAGGCAGCTTCCTATGTAGTAAGAACAGGCCAGCTATTCTTTCCAGCACAAAGTGTTCTGTGGGTTCACTCGGCAGCAGCGCGTGGGCAGACAAAAGCAGGTTTCACTGAGGTTTGGTGACAGAATTCCAGCTGGTAAGGTGGTGCCAAATAAAATTAGCATTTGGCTAAAGCTAGCACTTGGCTCAGGTTCAAGTGCCAGAGTTTGCAGGAACCGAAGTGTTTTCGCAGCCTTTGTTGGGATAGTGTTTAAATCCTCAGCTGGGAACAAACAATTTAGGAACATAGGAAGCTGCCCTATATTGAGTCAGGCCATCTAGCTAAGTATTCTCTACGCTGACTGGCAGCGGCTCTCCAGCGCTTCAGATAGGGAGTCTTGCCCTGGCTCTTATCTGGAGATGCTGGGGTTTGAAACAGGGACCTTCTGCATGCATAGCAGACGCTCTACCACTGGGCTACGGCCCTTCCATCACCCTGGAGATTGGTGGCTCCAAGATCTCTTGCAGGACTCTTGGCTCCATGCAGTTTGCCAGAGTGTCTTTCCCTAGGACTGCCTGTTCCTCTGCTCTTGACTTCAGCTTTACACCTCGACAGACACCCAGCCACACCATCGCGACAGCTGATAGTCTTGCTAGAACAGCAGATTCTCACAGTTCAGAGTTTGAAAGCCAAGTTCTTGGGAGCCTCTGTTTAGATTTCTGTGAACATCTTAGGTGCTGGATTAAGGACTGGAGAGCTCCCTTTGGCCAGGAGGCCAAAGGTCGAAAGATAAGTGGTGGGGCAGCGAGGCTCCTGCGAACCAACTGCTCCTAAACTTTATTTGAATGGCCAGGCTTGGAAGTCGGGACAGGAGAAGGGATCTGCAAGCCCCATTGGGGGTTCTGCACCTGCCTCCCCACTCCCAGCCTTCTCTCTGATTTTCATTAGAGATTACACTCTCATCTCCATAGTGGTTTAGTTCAAAAGGCAGAGCGATACTTCAGTGAATAAAGTCATGTATTTGTGTGTATTGTGATATTGGAACCCAGTACCAGTTTTGATGGACAGCCCTTGGGCTTGACGCCCTCAATTCCACCCTCTGCTTCCCTCACTGTGTCTTCTCTCTGCCATTGTTGCCACTGCTATTTCTGCTTCCTCATTGGTGCCAGACAGAGCCAGTGAGGAGGAAGGCAGTGGCAGCTCCTCCTGCTGCTCGCTACTTCAGTTATTGAGAGGCAGGGTGAGCCAGCAGGTTTCCAATGAAGAGGAGGAACAGGTTTAAGAGGCTCTTCTGAATGGATCCCCTGCTGCATTGAGGGTTCTTGGCAAATGCCCAGGCGCATCAACCATTGACAGTGATCCTGCTGGAACCTGAATTTGCTTGGTTTCATCATCCCTCCCTGTTTCCTTTTTTCCTTTGGCTATCAGATTGTAAGCCTGCAAACAAGAGCTGCTTTTGCATTTGGGGGAAAAAAATAATAATTCTGCACAGCACATAGAAAATTTGAGGCTTTTTATAAAATCTTGAATAATCCTGACAATATCCTTGGGTGCTCCACAGGCTTACAAATGGTGCATAGAAGCCATGAAGGAGATCTCAGTTGGATTGCCAGTAAAAGTAGTCGTGGACGTTTTACGGCAAGCTTCTAAGGTAAATCTAACTCTTCTACAAATAGCCTGCATGCAATTGAGCAGGGATGGAACCCATTCCGTGTTTCTTGCAGAGGGAAGTGGGCAGCATCTAGTACTGTTAAGAATCAGCCATAGAGGAGAAAATCAACAATTGAATTCCAAAAGCAGCATTTCAGACGTGTTGACCTTTATGCTTTTCCTTACAATTCATTGCTCTGTCTCCCCCCTTTTTAATGGGACAGGCTTTCCACTCAGTTTAGCAGAGTCGATGGCTATTCTTGAACAGTGGCTGCCCATAGGCAGGCAAGAATGCCTTTGCATATTCATGGTCTCTCATGCCTGCTTTCTCTTCCTCTTGGCTTAGGCTTGTGTTGTAAAACGTGAATTTAAGAAGGCCGAACAGTTAATAAAACATGCGGTGTATCTTGCACGGTGAGTATATGCCCCGTTTCCGAATGTTATTGCCTGCTGCATCTTGTTTGTGGTTCTAAGTTGTGTTCCTATCTTCCAGGGAGCACTTTGGAGCCAAACACCCAAAATATTCAGACACACTACTAGACTATGGGTTTTACTTACTCAACGTAGACAATATATGCCAGTCGGTTGCAATTTATCAGGTAAGGTCCTTTGCTGCGTCTGTGCAGCCTTCAGGATTCTATTAAGTGGTTTTGTGCCTGTGTGTGTTTATTTCTGCTCAGAATTCTTTACTGCAGGTGAAGTTTTGTTACTGTACTTACTTTTTTTGCCAAAGCAGATAAAATTTGCAGGCATGGTAGCCCCATGGTAGCAGATTAATCCTGCCAGACTTCAGAAGGAAAGCTGTAGTGATTTTCCTGAAAGAACAACCTTTGCAGTTTGGGGCAGTTAAAAGAGGATTCACTTAATCTCCTCTAGTGTTTTATGGGCAATTTTTATGAAAATAGTAGAAGAAAAAAATAGCAGTATCCCTTGGTAAGAAACCCGAAAAAGAGGTCCAGAGTGTTGTGGGTGGATAACTAAAAGGGATTTGCTTCCCTCCCAGTGGTTTTGTGGGCACAAGTTTTATTATTGAAATTGCTGGGAGTGCCCTAAAATTGAGATTTCTTGGGGGGCGTGATCTTTAGGGAGATTTCTTTAATAACAAGACCGAACATCACTCCCTCCCCCTACCTGGCTCTTTTAGATCTATATATAGATGTGGATAGAGATCTAAAAAAGAGATAAAGAACTCATTTGACACCTATTAACAGCAGCAAGAGCAACTAGCACAATTCTAGAAGACATTTGATTTAGACAACTTAGATTGCTGGTATTCAAAAAGTCTGGCAAACTGCTCTTCTAGAAACAATTTTCCACGAGTTGAAAGTACTTGGAGGACATACTGCAAGAAACCATTCTTTTGCAATATGGCACAGCATTATTTTATTTGCAAACAAAGAAGCCCATGGCCATATGGTCCCTCTGGTTTATTCCAAGGTGTTGGCTTTGTGAAAGTATGTCTAGGCAGACAGATGATCTTTATAACAAAAACAATAAATTTATTACTTATATGCTATGAGAGAAGGCCATTGCTCAGACACAGTTGGGGGGGTGCAGGTGTTGTGAGCCACCCCGTCCTTCTCAGCCACCCTCCAGCTGCAGGTTGCCCAAGAAGGACGCAGCAGCTCAGGCTCCCTGTGAGCTCAGCCTCATTTGCAAAAGCCTGGTGGTCCTCAGATAAAGGGTGGTATAGAAATTTAACTAATCATCAACATCATGTTTCCAGTTAGATTTTACCCATTGGCGATTTGTGTTGACAGCTGTGTGAGATACTACTTCAAATAATGCTTCATCTGTCCCACACAAGCCATGCTTTTAAAAATGTCTATGGCAGCTTCCGGGTCCTAGCTAATTGAATATTGTCTCTCACTCAAATTGTTTCAGACCGCGCTAGACATCAGACAGTCAGTATTTGGGGGCAAAAACATCCATGTCGCGACAGCTCACGAAGACCTGGCTTACTCTTCCTACGTTCACCAGTACAGTTCTGGGAAGTTTGACAATGCGCTGTGAGTACTCTGTTTACACTTTTCTGGACCCAAAGGTTTTCTTCTTGCGTAATGTAAAAAATATATATATATTCAAATGTTAAAAAGCATGTGGTATAGTCTTGCTGGGGCTGTACCACTTCAGACCTCATGTGGAAGAGATTGCAAGTCACGTCCATTCCCTTTGTTGCCGGCAAAGCTTTTTGTGGTTGCTGCTGTTGTTCGGAGAACTTTTGGAGCCACCTGGGCTGCTGTGCTAGGAATGTCAACGTGTGTTTTATATTCTCTGTAACACTTTGAGGTTTCATTTACAGTGGTACCTTGCAAGACGAATGCCTCGCAAGACAAAAAAACTCGCTAGACGAAAGGGTTTTTTGTTTTTTGAGCTGCTTCGCAAGACGATTTTCCCTATGGGGTTGCTTCGCAAGACGGAAACGTCTTGCAAGTTTGTTTCCTTTTTCTTAACACCGTTAATACAGTTGTGTGGTGGCCTTTTTTGAGGTTTTTGAAGACTTTGGTGATTTTTGAAGCTTTTCCAAAACTTTCCCAACACCGTGCTTCGCAAGACGAAAAAAATCGCAAGACGACAAAACTCGCGGAACGAATTAATTTCGTCTTCCGAGGCACCACTGTACAGTTAAATGGTATATGAATGTATTTTTTAAAAAAAAAAATCAGTGTTCTGATACTGGAGATAGTAGATAGCCATAATGGCTAGCAGCCATTGGTTGCCCTATGCTCTGTGAATTTGTCTAATCCCTCTTTTCATGCCCTTGAAGTGGGAGGCCATCACTACTGCATCTTGAGCACCTGATCCTGTGCTTCTTACTGTTCCTCCCCCTTGGCCTTGTTAAGAGTATTTGGACTGTATTCTACTCTTTCCATGATGCTGAGTTGGTATTGATATTCTGCAATAATAAACATGCATTTATTTACTTACAAAAAAGTTGGTTTTATTGGTTTTGGGTGGGAACCAGGACAAACTGAACAGAAGCACTTGATACTGCAACATTTTGTTGCAGGTCCCACTGAGTCTCTCCCTTACAGATAGCTTTCAAAATGTGGTCATGACAGCCTTGTAAATACACTACTAACTTGGACATGGAAGCTTCTAGTCCCTTAGCAGGCTAGTAAAAAATATGCTTCCAGGTGCCCTCTCTCTTGCTTACGTAGAATTCCTAGTCACCTCTGGCAGCCAATGTAGTTCTTAAATATGAGCTGAGTTGCAAGTTAACATGTTGTGCAAAGAAGACTTTGCCCCGCCACCCTAAACTTGCCAGTTAGGTTTGTTGGATGATCCTGAAGAGAGTATGGGAGATGGAGAGAAATAATTATTTCTTTGTCAGGAGGAGAATTTCCTCCCATCTCCTTACCACCAGGCAGACAAATGCAGTCTTTGTTTCTAAGGTGAAAGTTGTGCCTTTTCCCAAGATGTCTTGCAAACATACCAGAATCTCTCACATAAGTCTTTTTCATCCTGTTCCTCCCCTCGTGTTCTTAGCATGTGCTAAACAGCTGCCCAGTGTCTACAAAAACCCACGGTATGCTAATGCAATTCCCACAAAACCCTCTGTGCATGATTTAGATGGCCCTTCTGGGAACTTGCTGTTTCTGTGTTGACTACTCAGTAACTTTCCAAGAGATTTCCCCCTCACGTGTGCCTGTTTGCTCTTGACCTTAGATTCCATGCGGAGCGTGCGATTGGCATCATAACCCACATTCTCCCAGAAGACCACCTTCTCCTTGCCTCCTCCAAAAGAGTTAAAGGTACCTCCATGCTGCTTTTAGCTGTGGCGCTTAGGGAGCAGAAATAACTGCTGGTACTGTAGCAAATAAGGAACACGGGTGGCGCTGTGGGTTAAACCACAGAGCCTAGGACTTGCTGATCAGTAGTTCGGCGGTTCGAATCCCTGCAACGGGGTGAGCTCCCGTTGCTTGGTCCCTGCTCCTGCCAACCTAGCAGTTCGAAAACACGTCAAAGTGCAAGTAGATAAATAGGTATCGCTCCAGCAGGAAGGTAAACGGCATTTCCGTGCACTGCTCTGGTTCACCAGAAGCGGCTTAGTCATGCTGGCCACATGACCCGGAAGCTGTATGCCGACTCCCTCGGCCAATAAGCGAGATGAGCGCTGCAACCCCAGAGTCGGTCATGACTGGACCTAATGGTCAGGGGTCCCTTTACCTTTACTGTAGCAAATGTCAAGGACAGGTAGGGAAGGAAATGTGTGGGAAAACAGTGCCTCTCTCCACCGTGTCCAGCATCTTCCACCTGAGGCCCACGCCTCACTCTTCCTAAAGGCAGGGTCAGCTCTAAGTGGCTCATGTGTTTGAGCTTTGCGTACACCTTCAAAGCGGCCCAATAATTGGAGTTGGGAAAGGGCTAGAGTTGAGCTGAAGGACTTTTCAGATAATGCCGAAGTCAGCATTCACTTCCTCGGGGTCCTAGCTGATGCCTTTAATGGTGTTGGGTCTTCTAATGTGTCTCTTTCCTCCCCCCTTTCCCGTGCAAGCACTGATCTTGGAGGAGATTGCCATTGACTGTCACAATAAGGAGACAGAACAAAGGCTACTCCAGGAAGCCCACGACTTACACCTGTCTTCGCTCCAGCTTGCCAAGAAAGCCTTTGGGGAGTTCAACGTGCAGACGGCAAAACACTATGGTAACCTTGGCAGGCTTTACCAGTCCATGAGGAAATTTAAGGTAATTATTTGGGGGGGGGCAGCAAATATTAATGACATGTCTTCCTTGAACTGTATCTCTGGCTCTCTTGACAACCATCTAGTAAAAGACCAGCAATTCACCATTGTCTTAATTTTGTGGGCGTGTTCCAGGAAGCGGAAGAGATGCACATCAAAGCAATCCAGATCAAGGAGCAGCTTCTCGGCCAAGAAGATTACGAAGTTGCTCTTTCCGTGGGACACCTTGCCTCGCTCTACAACTACGACATGAATCAGTACGAAAACGCCGAAAAGCTTTATTTGAGATCCATAGCAATTGGTGTGTAAACACTTTTGAGCCTAAGCTTGCATATACAGTGATGTTGTCTCTTGCGGGGGGGGGGGGGAGGCGTGTAGGTGAGGTTCTCTTTCCCCTGGAAGAAGTCCAGGTAAAAAAGGAAGGATGGTTAGGAGGTGGGGAACCATAGGCCCTCTAGAAGTTCCTGAACTACAGCTCCCATCATCCTTGGCCATGCCTGCTTTGAGCCGGCATCCAACAATATCCAGAAGGCCAAAAGTTCCCCACACCTGGCTTGGATTTGGGGCAGGCTATGAATTCCCGCTCTCCAATGAAGCTCACTGAATGACCTTAGATCAGGCACCGTGTCTCAGTCTAGCCTAACAACACACACTGCCTCAGTTTCTGTGATACAGCAAAACCATAGTTAACTGTTTGCAGCAGACACGTCTTCCTGAGCTGTTTGTCTCCATCACAAATCACAACCCTTAGTTTAGGATTATGGCCAGACCATGAGTCTGGTTTGTTATCATCCAGCATGAGCCAGGAACAGATAGCTATGCTATGGTTTCTGGCTTACCACTGGGATTGCCAGCAAGGTGTCTGTGGGTTCCCCAACACCTCCCTTGGCACCCTCACGATTGTTCAAGTTTCTTTTTTATTATCATTAAAGGAAAATTAGTCATTGGGAGGCAAATTCTTGTTTCCGGCCATTTTTGTTTCATCTTCCCAGAATGCCTCTGGGCCCCACAATCATTCCTAGAAGGGAAAAAGTAGAGGGCAGCTGTAGCTGTTGATTTGTTCTCCCTCCTCCCCAGTCAAGCTTTAGTTTTAAAGAAAAGAGGTTTGAGTTAGAGGGGGAGGGAAGGGGATTCTCTGTTGCATGGTAAGAATTGGGAAGGGTGCTGGGAGAATGGTGGGGAGCGTTGCCTATTATATTGTTGTGGTTGTGTTATTTTGGGGTGTGGCCGCAGAAGAGGATGGATGTGCTGTGTTGCTGCCTGGGTTTGTACTGTTTTCAGGGGAGGGATATTTCCTTGGCGGGTTTGTTTTGTGACAGGGAATTGTTGCCATGAGCATCCCGCTGCCACAAGGTTCTTCCACCCATTTCAAGACAATTGCTCACCCATCCATTCATTCAAGACCCCTTTTCTTCTAAAAGAAAACCCAGGGGTGGCTAGCAATAACTTGATAAAGCAAAGAGAGTAACAACAAGCCAAGCAATGTGGGAACTATCCACCGATAAAAGTACTATGATAGCCTGCCTACAAAACAAGAATGCTCTCCCACCAGAGGCCCCTGCTGCCTAACCAGTGCTTTTCAGGTGTGTCCCCCAGACTTCCAGATAAGCTTCTTGCAGAGGGAGCAGGAAAGACAGGTGGCTTTCTGTGCACACAGCATTTGGATCCATCCCAACGTAAAGGACCTAAGGCAATAGCGGAGGCCTGTGAGCAAATAATTGTGCTTCGTTTTAGCTGGTGAAGAGGTCCAACACGCTGGACATGGTTTTGGGGGAGATGTTTGAAGGGAGCAAATGCTGTCCCTTCTCCACCAATCTTGGTTGGTTTAATCATAAATACAGTGGAACCTTGAGTTGCGGACGTAATCCATCCCAGAGGCACGCCTGCAACTCAAAGTGTTCGCATCCAGAAGTGCTGCGCATGCGCGCGGCGCGATTTAACGCTTCTGCGCAAGCGGCGAAACCCAGAAGTAACCATTCCAGTACTTCTGGGTTGCCGCGGGATACAACTTGAAAAGATGTAACCTGAAGCGAACGCAACATGAGGTATGACTGTAGATCCCTCTTCCAGGTCTATTTGAGGTGGTGGGGATAGCACACACTCAAGATTTTATTTTTGAGGGCATGCGGGAACCAGTATAAATAGCAATGTCTTCTCTGTTCCTTTAGGCTGGGGGTGGGGAACCTGTGGCTCTTGATATGCTGCTGGACGTTGCCTGCCATCAGCTCCAGCTAGCACGCCTAGTGGTCAGGGAGGGTGGGAGTTGTAGTCAGGCAACATCTGGAGAGAAGAGGGAAGACACAGTTTCCCCACCCCAGATCGGAGAACATGGTAAAATGTACTCCAGCTGAAAGGTATCGGATTTTTACTTAATGAAATAAAATAAAGAGCAGGCTTCTCTGTTAGGCAACACTGGAAAAAAGTACAGCATTAATTCTCCTTCACATTTTGTTTATTTTTAGGGAAGAAGCTTTTTGGGGAAGGTTACAGTGGACTAGAATATGACTACAGGGGCCTCATTAAACTGTACAATTCCATTGGCAATTACGAGAAGGTATTTGAGTACCACAACATTTTGGCCAACTGGAACCGGTTGCGGGATCGGCAGTTTTCAGTGACAGACGCCCTCGAGGACGTGAGCACCAGCCTGCAATCCACTGAAGAAGTTGTCCAGTCTTTCCTGATGTCTCAGACCGCCGAAGGACAGATTTGCTAAGGACCTTGGTCAATTTTACCAACGACTATTTTTTCCCCCCTTCTTCTGTTCCCACCTCCCCAAATTTACATGGGAAAAGTCATACTGTGAAATTTGAAACCATGTAGTTTTTTGTGTGTGTGTTTTTCTCTCTCTCTCTGAGGGGGCTGCAATTGCATTGAAACACTGGTCCAGTCCATTAGAAATCCCCTGTTTTCTCGGGGAGGGGAGGAATCTCAGCTTTGAATGGAGTGACCATAACAGACGAATGTGTGCTAAAATTCTTACCAGCATGAGTACGGCATGTTTTGTTTTGGCTCACGTTTTCAACTTGAGAGAGAGAGAGAGAAAGAGATACATACATACACATATATATAAATATATATATAAAGGAAGAAAAAAACAACCCCATAAACACCCCTAACGATGTTCTCTTATTTTTTATTTTTTGTCCAAGTGAAGCTACTTTACACGAAATCTCTGCGAGAATGGAAAGAGAGCAATAAAGCCATTAAACTATTCTGAGAGTTGCATTATTAATTGATGGATAAGGAGGGTGCCCACTGACCAGTGCTTGTGACAAGTTTGAAGTCCTATACGACCATATGATTATTCGTGTTATACAGTGTAAAAACAAGGAAAAAACTTATTCGATACGGATTGTTGAAAAAAGTAACCACAGATATTCATACACACACAAAAGAAAAGGGGTGGGGAAAATCTTCGCTTCTTGCCTTCTGCTGCCTTACGAAGAGACATGGCGAAGAATTTCCTCCTGGGAAGTGATGCTTGGTTTCTCTGCCTCCGTCTGAACCACCGTTTGCACTTTCAAAGAGCACCCAAAACGGACCAGTGTTCACCTGAAAGTGGTAACCACTGGCAGAATATGTTAGTCTCTCAGCTTTCTTGCTTTATTTTATTTTGTTTTTGTTTTCCGTACAGGGCAAAAGAGTTTTCTGTAATAGGACCGGGAGATTTCAAGCAGACCAGCCCGTCCTTAGGAAAAGAGTCTCGGACCAATGGCTTTCAAGTCACAATTTCTGCCCTTTTGCATTTGCTTTTTTAAACTCGGTAGGATTCTTTCACGAAGGGGTGTATTTTCAAGTGATGAATGGAGACTTTATATACATACATGTACGAGATAACAAAGCTAGGAGCTTCAACGTTCTTCGGCGGTTTCAAAGGCATGTCTTTTTAAAATACTAAGTTTACACAGGTAAACTAGATGTTTAGCACCGTAAGCAAAGCATAGCAAATGCTATTCCTTCCCCTTTCCCCTGTCTTTGAAACGGGCTCTCTCTAAAGGCTATAACTTGCTTGTGCTAATTACATTGGTCGTCACCATTAAGGGAAAAAAATCTGGTTTTGTTTTAATATCTGCAGATGATCTTTTTTTTTTTTATTGTACAGCTTGCAGGGGTCAATGGATAATGCCAAAAAAAAGAGAATAAGCACAACAGGTCTGTCTTTCTTCCTTTCTCTCTCAGCTTCATCATCATTATTTTTTACGTTAAAACAGCCAGAACTCAATTCTTTTTATATATATATATTTTAATGTCTGTCATAATATGTTTTTTAAAAAGCAAAACAAAAAAATATATAACTATGCCTGTCTCACTAGCTTGTCTTAATTTTGGGGTATATGTGTGGTTTGTGGGTTTTTCTTTTAATTGTACCATCTTTTTAACACCGAGGTAGTAAGTGAACTTTGAAAGACCTATGTAGCATATAGTGAGCTAGGCTGGAAAGGAAGGAGGGGGAGAGTTCCTATTTACCTCACTTCTTAATGCAGAGATGCAGGCAGTGTCTCTGTGGTTAAGGGTTTTGTCAGGTGTTCTCCTCTATTTTCAGGGGGTTTACAAGTTGCCCAGGGAAAGCAGGAGAGAGAGAAAAAGCCTCTCTAGTGTTTGGAATGAGTTTCATTCATCTCCCCACCCCCCTTTAATTTGTGAAGTTTTTGGGTGGGGGATGGAAAGCAAGTGGGGGCAATCTGTCGTCAAAAGAGAGCATCAACAGTTAGCGGTCGGTGGCTTTGGAAGTTGCTGAGAGTTCCTCAATTAATTAATAGCAATAGTGTTTGGCTTTTAACCTGGAATATTGCAGGCTGATAGTTTTTGGTTGTTGTTGTTTTTTTAAAAAAATAATAGTGCCTTTTTAAAAGATACTTCCTTCCCTGTGCATGGTGGGTGGGGTATCTCGTCAACACCCTGCTTGAAACAAAAGGTGTTGATTTTTGGAGCTGTGGCTTTAGCATCTCTTGTTATTATGGGAATTGCCGGATGCCAGAACCACACATGGTAGGAAGACCTTCCTGGAATATTGTTGCAGGCCCAGAATCAGCCTCCCTGCGTGGTGCTTTCCGGGTGTAGTTCTGAACCACAAGTCTCCGTGAGCTGGACAAGTATTCTGAAATAAAAATGCCATTTCCCCACCCACCCACCATGTAAAAAACTTTTTCTAGCAGAAGTGTCCCTCAGAATAAAACTTTGCAACTGTAATCCCCATAGATACCCAAGGCTGCAGGTGTCAGATCTTCAGCAGGCTGGCTTCCCAGTAAGTGCCCATTAAAAGTTGCTTTTGACTGACAGCTTGAGTGTCGAACCGGGGTGGGCTAACGTGAGCCCCTCCATGCGCTGCCAGATTAGCAACTTCCTTCAGCTTTCACAAACCTGATGAGAGTTTGCAGTCCAAGACGTTTGAAGAGGCACCAGGTTGGCGGTTGCCAATCTAAAGAGCCACAGTTTAGCTGCTGTAAACCAAACATCAGAATAGATTGGTTGTTGGGAGTCAAAGGCTTTAATCCAATTGCTAAAGTCGCAGCACGTCTGTTGCCATTCTAGACGAAAGTAAAAAAAAAGAAAAGCCCAAAGTTGCAAAACACTACCATTAATACAACAATGCCAATTATATTGCCTCAGAGAGCAAAAACAAATAAATAAATTGGATTGCTGTAACTACTATACAAACCAGCAAAGCTTGCTGACTTAAATAATAATTATGGGCCACCTTTGGTATTAAAACGAGCCCTTAAACCTTGTTCAAGACAAGGTTTCAAGGGAATTCCTCTCTTGCAAGTACTGGCATAGCCTCATTATCTTCTGTGGGATTACTCCAGTGTAGGCTGAGCTAGAAGCTTGATACCTAGTATACTTGCTTCTTAATCGGTGGGGGTGGGGTGGACACTTGTATTTCAAGATTATAACAAACGGGAGCTTTGAAAAATGGCAACTCCCAAGTGCGGTCCTGAAGCAGTTGAGGCCAGAGTTCTTTCGGCTCATTTTCTCCTGCATGTTCCTCCTTGGTTCTTGCTTGCAAATGATCTTTCAGAGGAAGGAAAAGGCTCCTCCGTGTTGAACCCCTTCCACCAATTTGACATCACTCTCTTTTATCAACAGCTGTTCTTCCTGAGCATTTCAACCCCCCATTTATTCCGCCTCCCATGCTTTAGGCCAGGTACCACCATGGATGGGTTATTGGTTTTGTTAAAAAATTAGTCTTCTTTCCTCTTCCCCCTCTCCTCGCCCTCAATCCAGTCTAAATCATGTTGGCTGCATTCTGGGACATGCCCAATTAATTGCATGTTGGAAAGAAGCGAGTTGCTTTTATTTGTGTGTGTATTTGTGACTGAGGGTTGTTTAGGCTTGCCAGGTCTTTTCAAGTTCGCACAACGAAAGGTTTAGTTGAAATGCTCTTCCCCCCCCCCTTTCTTTCCCAAGTGAAGACAACGGGAAGTTTTTGCCTCAAATCTTTTAGAAGAATCTAGATCGCTTCTGCCTGTCGGGATATTCTCTGAGCTGGTTGTTGCTACCCAATTTCCTTAGCACACAGGGCTTGACTGTGTTGCATATGAGCCATGCTTCCATATCTCTGCTATTTGCAATTCTTAGGACCTTGGAAGCAAAGAAATATGGTACCTTAGGAATACTCCCTTTTCCACTGGGAATATGCTAACTTTTAATGAGCGAATGTTAACAGTGGCCCTCAGCTGGTTGTGTAAGTGTAACCAAGGTTGATGTCTGGACAAACCCGGAAGATATTTTCAATTTCTGCTCCTTCAATTTTTAGAAGGTTCTTTTTAAAAATAAAAATGAAACTAAAACCTTGGGAAATCTGGAATTCTCTTGAGGTTTCTGCTCTTGAGCAGAGACCTTTTGAAGAAAAACCTTTGGGAGTCAAGAGGTAAAAAGAACCACATGATAGGTACTAATTTAAAGATTGTGCGCGCACAAAAATCATGGGAGCTGTAGTTTCTTAAGCGCTCTGGAACTTGGAGCTCTTTGAGAGGCAGACTACAGTCCCCAGGATTCTTTGGAGAAAGCCACGTGCTTTAAATATATAGCGTATACAAAGCCAGATCCTCTAGCCTGCTAAAAAGGGGAGACAGAATTGGAAGTGTCTGTGTGGGTTTTTTGGGGTTTTTTAACAATTTCCTTTGAAATGGGTTTAATTTTCTGTGCCAGGTTCATGTGCAAAGGCTACCATGTGCCTCTGTTGATTTATGTTGAAGTTTCCCTTCTTTTAAAGCTCCTGCTGATTTTCTGGGGGCTGGGGGGGGCTGGCATTTTAAAAGCAAGGTGTTGATTTCTGAAAGAGTATTCTATTTTAGTAATAGTGCTCACATTATATACTAGGCCACATTTTTCATGTACAGCACTGTAGGGGATCCCACTCCTGTGCATGAGAAAGAGAAGGGAGTTCTCAACTCTGTTTCCGCCCACAATACTAGGTAATAAACTCACTTGAAACAGATTGAGTCTTCCTTTCTCTCCCCAAACAACCACACTGCAAAACAAACCTGATATTTCAATATTATAAATCTGCCTTCTCCCTGCCTCTTGAGCAACTTTCTCCATGGGAGTGTACTTCAGCGTTTAAGAAATGGATTATTATTTTGTTGTTATTGTTCCAGAAAGCCCTCGAAACAAAGCCGTTTTAAAAGAATGAATGAGTCTTGGGAGAATCCTCACAGTTTCCATCCTCTTCCAGTTTTTTTAATTTGTGTCTTTCCCCTACCCTTGCAGATTCAGGTTTCATTTTTAAATCAGATTGGCGTGGTTAGGACGAAAGGAGTAGCAGAGGCTTTTTTAAATGGACTTGACCACCCAGCCCGATAGTCAAGTTGTCATGGAAGGACACTCCCCTCCCAGCTCCCTTGGTCCACTTCAACACAACACAGCAAATCTGGCTAAGCATTGACTTATCTGTCTCGTGGGATTCTCCAGCCGCTTAACAGCAGAGCAAGTACCGTTTGCCTTGCTTGGAGGCAACTGAAGCTGGTCTTGCTTGTAGAGAGGCCAGTTATTTGAGGCTTGGGAAGCTGTCACTGGCCTATAAGCATCAGACACAATCCACTCGAAAGCTACATGCTCCCAAGTCCCATTGAGATTTAGGTGGGAGAGATTTGTAGACATGTTTTTAAGTCCCATCAGTTTTCTACAAGAACGCTGAATACTTGCTTTAGTCCAGGCATCCCCAACCTTCTGCCCTCCAGATGTTTTGGGGCTACAATTCCCATCATCCCTGACCACTGGTCCTGTTAGCTAGGGATCGTGGGAGTTGTAGGCCAAAACATCTGGAGGGCCTCAGGTTGGGGATGCCTGCTTTAGTCTTTCCCGCTGAAATTACAGGGACTTGTGAAATGGGCCGAACCTTCGCCGCCTTCTGTAACCCCGTAACGCGGTGAGATGCTGCTCTCTGATGCTAGCTTAATGAAGTTGCCATTGCATTGTTGCTTCTAGCAGTGCAGGAGAAGGAGGTGGGGGAAGAGGGCCTGTTTCTCTCCATCCTTTTAGCCATGTGTCGAGCTTAAAACCCACTTCTGAAGATGTTGGCTAAAGTTAACCAATGAACAGCTGGTACTGCTTGATAGCAACAGTTGCTCTTTGGAAATTCATCAATCTAGTTGCCTCGGCAGATGTTTTACGCTATTAATAACTTACGTTACGTAATGAGGGCCTTCCTTCTCTCCCTTCCATCCCACCTACCACCTTTAAGAAAGATAGCAATATTGATAGAAGGCGGCTTGTTCTTACGGTTGTAAGGAAAGGCAAAACTGCCCCAAAATAGGATTAAAGATGCAGCACACATGCACACCCCAGTGGAGCCACTTGGCCACATGCGTGGTGGAAAACCCATTTCTCCGTACAGCTCCTCATTGGATCCACACGGTGCCATTTTGTTCTGGAATTTACCATTTGGTTGGGTTTGGAGGAGCCCGATAATGTTCCTTCACCACCTAACCCTTGCTGGATCAAAGTGCTATTACTGCGATTTGAAATATCTCTCCTCCTTTGGGATTTATTTTTCTTCTTAATTCAGTTGCTTTTTTGTGTCTTTGACACAGGTTTAGCCTGTTGCACATTTTCACCTTTTGGCCTTTTGGGGGGAAATTCCTTTGCTAGGTGTGTTTTTTTGTCGATGATGTTGTGTTGAGAAGGTGGGGAGGGAAGGAAGGAAGAAAAAAATTCCATGTAGCAAGAGAACGCTTGTGCAATTCCTTTCCGGCAGAGCTCTGGCGGTGTTTGCCCACCCCTCCTTCCCCAAACTCAGGTATGTTTTAGGCAGTGAAACCGGCTTCTTCCCTGTCCTGTGAGAAATATATCGCCCTTTGCTTTCCAAGTTCTCATTAGCAAATACTTTCATTGCAATCCTAAGCAACTTATAGCTTGGAGAGGCCTTAGGAAGTTGTTTTTCCAAGTGCATATTTTGTTTTGTTTCAAAAACTCTAAAATAAAAAAATAAAGATGGGGAAAATATATATACTATATAAATATATAGAGATATCTAGAAACTTGGTGTTTGGCACACAGGTTTTTTTCAGTGTTGGATCACTTTTAACTGTCACAGGTACCATACGTGTAACTCTTAAATCTTCCATCTGCTTTCCTTTCTGTGTATATTCCTTTATAGGAAGCTATGTTGCCATGATTTTTTAAAAAATAATAATATTTAAACAGAAAAGAGAGAGATAATTTTTTTAGCGTTAACTCCTTGGAGGTGAACAAACTTTTACATTTTCCCCCCTGGATTATTACCGAGTTCAGTACTAATATATGTGTTGTGGGGTTTTTTTTACTGATTCAGTGGAAGTTAACAAGGGATTAAAAATACATGTATATACATATATATATATGTATACATATATCACTGTACATTGGAAACAAAAGCTACTAAAATTGGAGCAAGCGCACCTCCTGGCGGCTCTGAATCTGAACCCCTCTTCCCTCTCTCTCTTTTTGTGCCACGGTTATTTATATGAAAGCATCTTGATCACTTTCGGACGCTCATCCTCCTCCACTCTTGTGCCACCCTTTCCCATGTTTCTTCCCCCCCCCCCTTTTTCTTTTTTGTATTCCAACATTCGCACCAAGACTGCAGTGCCCGACTTTTATTCTTTGTAACCATCAAAACCCATACTGAGTATGTTTGTAACCAACATTGTGATAATTCTGTAATTGTATTGCTAAAAAATGGATAATTGACCTAATAAATATAGTGTTCCTGCGTTCGTGCAGGTGTGCTTTGTTCGGGACGCAGAAGGCTTCTGTGCTCTTTTGGAAAAGACAAAACAAAAAAAATGAGCGAGCTTCTGTTTCGGCTATCATTTGGCACACTCTTTGGAAAATCACTGTGCGGGGGGAAAGGGCAGCGTCGGGGGATATTTTACTTTAGTGTTTTATATCTTCCTATATATATATAATATGTAAGGTGTCGTCACGTTCTGCAGCTCATGTGGCCACTGATAGGCAGCCATGCCAACTGCAGCACGAGGAACAGCAGGCCGACCCAGGTAAGCTGTTCCCCCTACAGTGAGGCTTCACACAACAGTTCAGAAAGCCACTCTGTGAAGCGCCCCCTCCCTTTAAAGGGGTTTTTGGGGAATGGCAAGCCTTGAGGTGAACTGGGGGGCCGGATGAGGGTGGGTGATCACCCTGAGCCGAGTGATTTCAGTCCTCCTGTAGGGAATGAATTTTCTTTTGGGGTGGGGGCAGTGCTCAGCTGGGGTGAAATAATGCCCAAGGGGGCCCTATTGGTTGTGTTACCACCCTTGGGGTTGTGGGGCATTCCCTGTGGCAAACCCCCAAGCCGTAGGACTCCTTGCAGAGTTGCATCTGGCACCTTCACTATCCCGTTTTTCATCGAGTGCAGGAAAGATGCAACTCTTTATTCCGGCTTTGGACGGTTTAGGATCCACCTTATTTCTGGGGTTGCGAGCTGTTTTTAACAGTTCTTAACATTGTGCTTTACTTGTTACGGCCCACCCTAAGACTTTGAGGTGAAGGATAGATTAATAATACTAGTAATAATAATTAAATGGCTGGGACAGAGGTAGAGGAGCAGGGAGAGGCCTCAATACACAGCTGGGAACAGCAACATGGAGCAAAGCTCTTGAGAGAAATTTTGGGAAAGAAAACTGCTACTGAGCCCTTCTGTTTGCCTGACATCACAAACCAGTGACACGAATCGTGCTTCCAGTCTCCCTCATCCTCAAAGGATTTGGCTCTCATTCTGTGTCTCACACACATTTTCTTCCCTTTCTGTCCCTTTGGCAGGTTCTATTATTACTTTGCCCCCCCCCCCTCAGTTCAGTACCCTGTGTAGGGGAATGGCCCACACCATCCTAAATTGCCTGTGGGCAGCAGACCACAACTCCTGCCCTCCTTTAACTTTTTGAGCCCATTGTTCTTATCTCCTCTCCAGTGTGATCAGGTACAAAGGAACAGGTCTCTATGTTCTACGCAAGAGTAAATCCACAGAAACTAATCAACACGACCATGACTACCACTGACTATTGCCCATAGTTAGCTGATTGTTAGGAGCCTTAAAAAAGGACCCCTGACAGTTAAGTTCAGTCGTGACTGACTCTGGGGTTGCGGCGCACATCTCACTTTACTGGCCGAGGGACCCAGCATACAGGTTCCAGGTCATGTGGCCAGCATGACTAAGCCGCTTCCGTCGAACCAGAGCAGCGCACAGAAATGCCGTTTACCTTTCCGCCGGAGTGGTAAGTATTTATCTACTTGCACTTTGACGTGCTTTCGAACTGCTAGGTTGGCAGGAGCTGGGACTGAGCAACGGGAGATCACCCCGTCACAGGGATTCGAACCGCCAACCTTTTTGGTTTGGACCACAGAGCCACCCGCGCTTATCTAGCACCAAATCTTAATTACGGCCACGTTCACACCACACATTTAAAGCACCACTGCAACACCCTTGGGTTTCTCCAAAGAATTTTGGGAGCTGTGGGTGTTGTTTTTTTAGGACTCCCTTTATTCCCCTCACGGAGCTACAGCTGCCAAAGTTCCCTGCGAAGAGACACTTCAAGTACTCTAGATAATTGTACAGTAGCTCCAGGAACAGAACCAGGAGTCTCCAAACAACTCTGAGTATCCTTAACAGCACCTCCCAGAATTCATGGGGGGAAGCCATCAACTGTACAAAGTGGTATCACTGTGCTTTAAAATGGATGGTGCAGATGCGGCCTGTGACCACTCCCATGGGGAATCACATAGAACTTTGGTTAACAGTAGAGCCGGCCCCATCGTTAGCTTGGGATTACAAAGGGGGCATCCTGGGCCTACAAAGGATGAAGGCCCTTGCACTATACTTGGGCCTTGTGTGGTACACACCAGGAGGCATGTGGCCACTAGGTGGCACTGCTGCTTCATTATAGTTCAGGATCAAAAGACTACAGTAGTTGCTAAGGAAGTGACTTTCTAGGAAAAGTTAACTTTCTTTTTTTCACCTGGGGAGAGTCTCAAGGGCCCTGTGGAAGGGCTCAGAGAGCTGCATTCTGCCCTGAGGTCTAGGGTTCCCCATCCCACCTTAGAGGATTTAAACATTATATGGAGAGAAAAAAAGGTAAAGGGGACCCCTGACCATTAGGTCCAGTTGTGACCGACTCTGGGGTTGCGGCGCTCATCTCGCTTTATTGGCCGAGGGAGCTGGCATTTGTCTGCAGAAAGCTTCTGGGTCATGTGACCAGCATGACTAAGCCACTTCTGGTGAACCAGAGCAGCGCACGGAAACGCCGTTTACCTTCCCACCGGAGCGGTGCCTATTTATCTACTTGCACTTTGACTTGCTTTCAAGCTGCTAGGTTGGCAGGAGCAGGGACCGAGCAACGGGAGCTCACCCCGTCACGGGGATTCGAACTGCCGACCTTCTGATCGGCAAGTCCTAGGCTCTGTGGTTTAACCCACAGCGCCACCCGCGTCCCATGGAGATAAATATTAAGTGCTAATTTGCTACCACAAACTGGGAAGGGGTTTCCCTTCTGCACTCTCCTGCTGCAAGAGGTTTGATTTGAATGGTTTTTCATCAAATCCTCACTTTCTTTAAAACCTCACAAAGCCATCAGCAAAGCAAGGGAGCTCTGCCTTCCTCAACGTGCCCCAACCCCATGTGTTCTGGACTAAAACTCCCACTGATCCCAATTTGAATGGCTGTGTTTTGGGCTCCAGTTCTCAACAGCCCAACTCAGCAGAGCCATTCCACCTCTCCGCTTCACAGACCTCCCTCATGTTGCTCCCAAACCACTGTTGGGAGGCAGATTGAATCATAAACACCAGGAAAGATGCTCTCAGGAAGCGGGTCTTTATATAAGCTGTTGACACAGAGTCTCTGCAGAGGCCTAACTTAAAAGGTGTCTTGCAGAAAGCTAAACTCTTTCTACAAATTCTCCGTTGGGTACATTGTATGTGTGTGTTGTCTCCTTGGTAAACGCCGCACATGCTAACGGTCAGTCTTTAAAGGAGTTTCTTCAGCCGCAGGAGAAAGCTTCGCTGCTTCATTGCTGGTAGAGGTAGGTGAGATGGTAGCCATGTATGTGGGGTGACTGATATCGACACCTTCCTTCCTTCTTGCCTTTGAGGGCCTCTTGTGCAGCCTGAAGAGACAGGGTGGAAAAACTCCCTAAGAGAGGAGTGGGGAACCCATTTTCCAATGGATGTTGCTGAAGTATCCAGCAAGGATGCACAACATCCCTGATCATTGGCCCTGCTGGAATCGGGAATCCAACAACATCTGGAAGGCCACAGATCCCCATCCTTCTTGTAAGTGCCCGGTAAAAGAAGCTACCTAATACCGAGACCATTGCTCCATGAGGCTCAGTATTGTCAGCACTGACTGGCAGGGGCTCTCCAGGGTTTTGGATAGACATTCTCAATCCTTCCTGGAGATGCCAGGAATCAACCCTGGGGCCACTTGACCGCAAAAGCCTGTACTGAGTTACAGCCCTTCTGCAATCCTCCCCTGGCTCTGTTAGGAGAAATTTGCACTGAAATGCAGATAAACATCAGGATTATTCTTTTCAATTCTCAAATTGCTACAGGGATGTAGAGAACGGAAAATGAGAAACGCAACTGAAAATGACGGATCCATCCATCCCTAGTCAATGGTGAGAATTATGGATTTCATTAGACGTCCCCTGTGCACCCCTACCAATTTGAGCACAGTTGATGCTCCTCACTCACCTCTTCTTAGATGTACTTCCCGGAGGCAGGTCAGAGTCTTGCGACAGTGAGCACACCTGTTTTAGTTTCCCCTGCATCTTTGCACCGCCTTGGAGGCCCCAGGTATCACGCAGCTTCATCAGCTTGCCACAATCGGGCAGAACAACCATGTCGGGACTTTCCAGCCGGCAATAAGCTTTCTGGAATGAAATACGAAGACATGCACAAAACCAAGGCAGGACTGGTCGCCTCTGACTCTACTGCGTGAGGATTCCTGGCCTAAATTAAGCTGTGAGGCATCAAACCACACACTTGAGAATGTCCCGTTCGGTGGCTTGCGGCACTTCAAAAATGCAGCGCTGGAACGGAGGACAAGTGTCGTCTTTGAATGCTCAAAAGGAGCTCTCACACGAGCTACTGCTCCCCTTCTGCTCCCATTGTATAGCACCCAGATATACATCTCCATTGTTAAATAACGGTGCAGAAATAGTAGAATACAGGACAAAGCTGGAAGCGTTCAGGCATGGCCAACTTCTTTATAAAGTGGCACAACCACTGGGTGCCGCTGTGGTTTTCTCAGTGAATCGTTATGGAAAAGCTACAATTTAAATGCAAAGCCTTCAAGGCCCTTTGTCGGGTGGATGTTTGCAGCTGTGCAAAGCTCCGGTGAATGCTTCACCCCCACCTCAAATTACCCCCCTCCCCAAAGATTCATGAGGACGTGGTTTTGCCCTTTTTACCCACCCCAGAAATGTTCAGCTAAACGTTACAACTGTTGACAGTTCAGCCCTAGCTAGGTTAGCAACAGGAATAGGAGAAAGGTCGTAGCTCAGTGGACAGATCATCTGCTTTGCATGCAGAAGGACCCCAGCATCTCCAGGCAGGGCTGGGGTGAGCTTTTGCCTGGTAACCCTGGAGAGCTGCTGCCAGTCAGTGTAGACATTACTGACTAGGTGGACCGATAGTCTGACCGATGCAACATTCCTGGGTTGACCCAAAGGCAGCCATGCTCACTGCCCCAACAGCTGGCACAAGCAGACTGTCCACTAGGAAAAAAACAGATGCTTTGAGCACCATTAAAGTTACAATGCAGCCTGTTATTCAGTAGCCTTTCTGCTTGATTTAGATCCCTGTGACGTCTTTAATTTTCCAGAAGAAAACCTCCTCTGCTAACTCTCCATTTTCATGGGGCTGGGAAATCGCACATTAGCAAGCCCTGAGCAGCACAGAACACCATCGATCATAGCAGGGATTTCAACGAAGCAGTGATGACTCAGTCTGTCCCGCTCATCTCCCAGCCTTAATAAAAACTCATAAAAAGATCAAGTTAATATACTGGCAACGCTGGGGCATTTGCCAAGGATCTCTTTGGTGCTATCCGATAGCCCCCACACCTCTGAGAGAGGTGTTATTGAACACGTTGCCTTGTTAGGTCAACCTAAAGGCCCATCTGGGCCCAGTATTCTGCTTCCAACAGGGGCAAGCACTGTAGGATGGCAACAGCCCTTGGCCACAGCACCTGGTGCATGAGAGAGACTGCCTCTGAACAGTCCTATTGCCTCTTTATTGCCCCTAAAGGAGCTTATAATAATAAAAGTGGGTGAGTGTGGAGAGAGAGAGAGAGATGGTAGGATCCTGCAGGTAATCTGGTTCAACCCCTACTCAATGCAGGATCTGCAATGTAGGGCTCAACTGCAGGAGGCACGGGGGACCTTTGGCCTGCCAGGCGCTGCTGAACTACAGCTTCTATCAGCCTAGCAAGCTTGGCCAGTGATGGCTGCGATACCTAACAACTCCTAGTGCCCTTGATGAGATTTTGGTTCTTCTTTGGAGGAAGCCACGGCTGTTACAGTGGCATATGAAAACTTTAAATGTGTGGTGCTGATATGGCCTCTTGCTTCCTGTCCCCGCCTCTTTCTGGACCACTTCAGCCGGGTTAGCTCTGTTGGTTAGAGCGTGGTACTGATGAGGCCAAGGTTGCAGGTTCGATGCCCATATGGGGCAGCTGCATGCTCCTGCTTTGGGCTAGGTGATCCTCAGGGTCCTTTCCAAGTCTATGATTCTATGATCTGCCAATGCTCTGGCTAGAGAAGAAATCTACTTTCCGTGAGAGATTCACATTTTGTTTGAGGCAGGGTGGGAAAACATAGTAATAATATAATAATAATTTATTATTTATATCCCGCCCATCTAGCTGGGTTTCCCCAGCCACTCTGGGCGGCTTCCAACAAAATATTAAAATACAGTGGTCTGTTAAACAATTAAAAGCTACCCTAAACAGGGCTGCCTTCAGATGTCTTCTAAAAGTCTGGTAGTTGTTCTTCTCTTTGACATCTGGTGGCAGGGTGTTCCACAGGGCAGGTGCCACTACCGAGAAGGCCCTCTGCCTGGTTCCCTGCAATGTCACTTCTCGCAGTGAGGGAACTGCCAGAAGGCCCTCGGAGCTGGACCTCAGTGTCCAGGCAGAACGATGGGGGTGGAGACGTTCCTTCAGGTATACTGGGCTGAGGCCGTTTAGGGCTTTAAAGATCAGCACCAACATTTTGAATTTTGCTTGGAAATGTACTGGGAGCCAATGTACATCTTTCAAGACTGGTGTTATGTGGTCTTGGCGGCCGCTCCCAGTCACCAGTCTATCTGCCACATTCTGGATTAGTTGTAATTTCCAGGTCACCTTCAAAGGTAGCCCCACTTAGAGTGCATTGCAGTAGTCCAAGCGGGAGATAACTAGAACATGTGCCACTCTGGCCAGACAGTCCACGGGCAGGTAGGGTCTCAGCCTGCGTGCCAGATGGAGCTGGTAAACAGCTGCCCTGGACACAAAATTGACCTGCGCCTCCATGGTAGGCTGGATGTTGCCCTGCTACCCAGCTGCCTATTGCCACCCTCCACTGCTTTCTCTGCCAGGTCAAAGGAAGCATCGCTCTTACCAGGAACTTGGCCATTTGGTCGGTCTTGCTGTAGCGGTACAATCTGCACAGCTGCTTCTCGTCGAGTGCTGAGAAGAGGGAGACAAACCTCCAGAGCATCCTAGAGCAGGCGGCAAAAGTGGGAGGAGAGGGGGAACTTAAAAACGTCACTGTTCCTTGGAACGTGGGGCAGAGAATGGTGCCAGAAAGCGAGACGGTTGCAAAGAGAGCTAAAGGCTAAAGGCCAGGGGACATGGCTCAGGGGCAGAGCACCTGCCTTGCATGCAGAAGACCCCGGGTTCAATCTGCAATGGCATCTCCTGGAAGGGCTGGGAGATTCCCCTGTCTGCAACCCCAGAGAGCTGCTGCCTGTCAGTGTAGACAACAATGAGCTAGATGGACAAACAGTCTGACTCTGTATAAGTCAGCTTTCTGTGCTCATACGGAAAGAGCTGCAGTTCCCAGAGTGGTTTAACAACCTGTCCCTCTTCAAAGGGAACTTGTAGTCCCAGGAGAGGGCATCTCTCAGCACCTTTAAGAAACTACAGCTCCCAGAATTCTTTGGGGTAAGAATTATTTGGGGTAAGCGATGGCCGCTTAAAGTGGTATCATAGTGCTTTAAAGGTATGGTGTGAACACGGCCTCATAGACATCTCCTTGCAAAGCGGCTAGCTCTGAAATAACACTATAGATTTATTTAGTTATATATTTGACTAAAATATGCATTTTTTGGTAAACGTTTTGCCCTAGCATATGCAATTTTGTACATGTTCCATGGCTCGAAAAGTGTGGTGCAAAATTTGGAGAAATGCAAATTTCAAACGATGGCAGCTTTGGTTCTTGCAGTGTTCTGGGAAGTACGGATTTATAAAGGTTCGCCTTTAAAAAGAGACCTTAATCAATTTTCTCCCCCCATCCCTGGTTGCTTCTCTTACAGAAGTATTAAAGGGAGTTGATAGATACAGGAGCCTTTGACCTCCTGGTGGCCCAATTGATTAAACCAAATCAATTATTGAAATCGGCCTTTGATTAGCTACTTTTCATGGGCAATATAGTATGTCTTGACAGACTTCAATGATACTTAAGAGTCCTTCCCTGCTGAACAAGATATTGAACTACTGCCAGCATTGAACCATCTGGGTTTTTGCCCTGCCATCGCATTCTGCCATTGTCCTTGTAAATCACCCACTTCTGCCCTTTCACAGCCCTATTTGGAGAGTACTGTAAACAGCTTTAGAAGAAAGAAAGAAAAATAGATTATCTTATTATCTGCTTGCAGAGAGCTGGGCAATTGGAATTCCTTCAACCCTCTTGGATCCTTAAGTATTCCGGTAACGAAAAATAAACATTTGCTCTTGGCTCCTATACAGATAACTAGAGAGATTCTTGCTAGAATTTTGCTTTGGACTCTGCCTGACAAACTTGTAAAGCATGCAACTTTTTCTAAGGTGGAGGGGACGACCTGAGACCTACCAGGCTAATTTCATGAATCTTGCACTATTAATGCTATGGGGTTTACATCTGAGCAGATGCCTATAGGATTACTGTACCTTGTTAAGTCTTGTATTACTTACCCATGTCCCTGCTTGCTTCCCACCTACACAGCCTGGATCTTTGTAAACAAACAGATTTAAAAGAGCCTCAGTGAGGAGAGCCAAATTTTAATCATTGAGGGCCAATTTTAATCAATGAAGCTGAGAGCTAAAATCTTTAAAAAAAAAAAAAGCTATCATGGTGCTGGTGATTAAATTGTAATGGGTGAGGCAAACATGAAATAAATACGGTAATTGCCTCCCTCCTCACAATGAATTATAGCTCTTATTTATTAAATCGTAAAGCGCCCCCCCCCCCCATCCTTCAGTAGTTCAGAACAACTGAGGATTTGGTCATATGCAAAATAAATTAAAGTATATTTCCATATGACCTCAATAAGTCTGTACTTTAAATACAAAAGATACAGAAGGAAGCAGTTTTGATAGGGAGCAAAAAGCAGGGAAAGTTTCCCCTCCAGTAGCAGAGGGGTACAGCCAGTGCTTTTTTTTCTGGGGGCACGCAGGGCTACGCATACCCCTAAACATTTTGTGAATCTAAGTTTGGCCTCATTGAGAGCAGTATTTCAATATGAGCGGGAAAAGGGGAGTACCCCTAAACAATTTTTTTAAAGAAAAAAGCACTGGGTAAGTTGTTCCTTGGGGAATTGATTCAGGACTAGCAGTAATGCTACCTGCCTTAGGATTCTGCTGGTATGTTGCAAATAAACGCAGGTTATGGAGGTGCCATGACATTTTTTGTTAACTCTGTTTCATCACAAAGAACACAGGCTCTGTACAGAAGCTACTTCCAAGCAAGGGAATGTCTTTGGTAATAATATATACCAGAGGGAATTGTTGCAATACAGTGGTACCTTGGGTTAAGAACTTAATTCGTTCCGGAGGTCCGTTCTTAACCTGAAACTGTTATTAACCTGAGGTACCACTTTAGCTAATGCAGCCTCCTGCCGCCGCCGCCGCGCAATTTCTGTTCTCATCCTGAGGTAAAGTTCTTAACCCAAGGTCCTATTTCTGGGTTAGTGGAGTCTGTAACCTGAAGCGTCTGTAACCTGAGGTACCACTGTATACCCGCAGCCCCTTAAAAGAGTGCTGCTATTCAGGGAAGGGCACCCACAAGTGGATTCTGAGCTTTGGGGTGCTGTTGCGCAGCCTCATTCTGCGGAAGGCCCCCCTTACTTCTTCCAGTGCTTCAGCTCCCAGGTCTTGCAGTAGTGCTGAAGGAACATGTTGATATGGTCCCCGAGGATGGTCAGGTTCTTCCGTGTGCAGCTCAGCCTCTTCTCCTTCGGGAAATCTTTGGGCAAATTCAGCTTCCGCAGGCATTTCTTGAAGGGTCTCAGGAACTCCTTGCACTGGGGAGGGAGAGAGAAGAAAGTGGTGGTGGTGGTGGGGCTGTAGCAATAGGCAGATTTGTCAGCTTTACTTTTTTTACTTAAGTTCAATTCCCCAACATTCGGAAGTTATTTTGTGGTTTAAAAGCAAACGCATGTGAACTTTTGCATTTCAGTATGTAATGCAATTCTGCCTAATATGCAGATTTTTGCAAAGCAATCTTTCCGGTTATAATGCATTTTGTATGTTACTGATTGGTGGGTTGGTTGCGTTTATATCCCAACTTTTTTTCTCCAAGGTGCTCAAAGCAGTGTATACAGATCACCTCCTCCTCATTTAATCCTCACAGCAACCCTGTGAGGAAGGTTAAGCTAAGGACAGTGACTGGGGACAGAGTGGGGATTCAAACCCTGGTCTCTCAGGTCTTAGTCCGACACTCTGACGATTCCCACACAGGCAAACTAATGCCAGTGTACTGGAAGAAGCAAAGATCACCTGTGTCGAAGCAATGATTCTTCAACATCAACTTCGTTGGACTGGTCATGTTGTTCGGATGCCTGATTATCGTCTTCCAAAGCAACTACTCTATTCTGAACTTAAAAATTGAAAGTGTAATGCTGGTGGTCAAAATAAGAGATTTAAAGACTCTCTCAAGGCAAATCTAAAAAAAATGTAGTATAAGCACCAACAACTGGGAAACACTGGCCTGTGAGCGCTCCAGTTGGAGAACAGCCTTTACCAAAGGTGTCATGGGCTTTGAAGACACTCGAACTCAGGACGCAAGAGAGAAATGAGGTAAGAGGAAGGCACGTTTGGCAAACCCACACCGTGATCAAATCCTGCCTGGAAACCAATGTCCCCACTGTGGAAGGACGTGCAGATCCAGACTTGGCCTCCACAGTCACTTACGGATTCACTGTTAAAACTGTTTATGGAAGACAATCTTATTCGGCTACAAGTGATCACCAAAGCATTACCACACACTGGCTTTATTCACTAATATATGCATGCTTATGCACACTTTACTATTCTATGCATTTTTGTATACTGTACTTTGCCAGGGAACCTCACTGCAAAGTTCAGAGACCTGCACATTTCAAAGGATAGCTGTTTCGCTTTGAGTATTGTTTTGGAAACTGCAGCGTTCTCCTTTATACGTGAACTGAATCTGATTTCTCCTCCATCCCTTGAGAGTGTGTGTATGTATTCTTTGTATTCCAGGAGCAATGTCCAACAGTTTTATGGCCTACGGTTTACGGAACCATGTCCTATGGGTAGAAATGGCTTTCTTTCTCACTATTTTGAAGGTGTCCTGTGTCAGTCCATCTGCGTAGTGGACAAGCGCATCTCCCGACGGCGCGACTCTCGTGAGGGTCTCTCTGTGTGACGTCTCACGGTCTCGGCAGGTTGGAAGCTGGAGCTCAGTCGCCTGCAAACATTTGGACACCCAAGAGGTCACTTTCTTGGGTCCCCGCAGGTAAAAAGTAAACAAAACTGCAATCTCTAAGCAAGAGGCCATCAAGGAAAGTGGCAGAAGAATCAGCTGAGACAATGATAATAGTGTGGACATACAAAGCCAGCTCTATCCTTAGGCAAAATGAGGCAACTGCCTCAGGTGACAGACTTTGGGGGGCGGCAGCAGCCCTCATTGTGAACATAAGAAGAGCCCGGCTGCGGGGTCAGGTCAGAGACCCGTCTAGACCAGCATCCTGTTCTCACAGCCACCAACCAGATGCCACAGTGGGAAGGCTGAAAGCGGGACCTGATCCCAAGAGCACTTTCTATAAGTAAAGTTCCCAACGATTGGTATTCAGAGGCATACTGTCTTCAACAGTGGAGACAGACCACAGCCATTGCAGCTAGTAGTCATGGACAGCCTTAAAGGTGAAGGGACCATTAGGTCAAGTTGTGGACGACTCTGGGGTTGCAGTGCTTATCTTGTTTTACTGGCCGAGGGAGCCAGCATATAGCTACTGGGTCATGTGGCCAGCATGACTAAGCCACTTCTGGCAAACCAGAGCAGTGCACGGAAATGCCGTTTACCTTCCTGCCAGAGTGGTACCTATTTATCTACTTGCACTGTGTGCTTTCAAACTGCTAGGTTGGCAGGAGCTGGGACTGAGCAACAGGAGCTCACCCTGTCATGGGGATTCGAACTGCTGACCTTCTGATCGGCAAGCTCTGTGGTTTAACCCACAGTGCCACCCGCGTCCCATGGACAGCCTTACCCTCCATGAATTTGCCCAATCCTTTTTTTGAAGGCAGCCAAGTTTGGAGTTATCGCCAGCTTCTGTGGGAGCCAATTCCATAGGTTAACTATGTGTTGTGTGAATAAGTTTCTCTCCTGAGTCTCCCAATAGCTAGCTTCACTAAATGACCCCAGCAGATCCATATTGTGCATAAGTTTATACGCCTCTGCCATGTCCCTTGCCCCCCCCACTTGCCTATTTTGGAAACTGAAAAGTATTGGTAACTTTCCAAATGCATAGTCAAAGGAATGGTTTTCTTCTCAAACAACTACAAAATGTACCCATTACACAAATCCTGGCAAACCTTGTTCCTCCACTCTTCTAGGCCTGCCATTCTTCCGGCAGTTGCTTCTCCCATGGACCGAATTCTCCGTTAGCCAAATCCCGCCTCTTCCCTTCTCCTTCTCTGCTCCCTAGGGACTCTCTTTGGGGGCCAAGGGACCCAAAGATGAGCTGGGTGTCGTGGGCCACAGTCTGGCCTGTGTGGGTGTGTTTGAATCTAAGCCGGCGTTTGTGACCTCACCTCTGAGGCGAATTGGTTCCAAATTCCTATGACAAGTGAAGGAAGAGGGATTGCTTCCCTGAGAAGAAACAGGGGGAGTGTTTGGTTGTGTGTGTGTGTGTGTGGCTTAAGTCTCATCTCTTGATGGCTTCCATCATTTGAATGCCTCCTCAGATGTCTGAAGGAATCATGGTCTCTTTTCGAGGAATTTTGGTTGTTCTGTGGAGGTGTGAACGACAACAACAACAAAAAAACACCTTCTGCACTGCCTCAGATGCACTCTTTCATTATTCTCTCATTCCTCCTGCAGGAGAGACCTAGTCACCGAAAGTTGTTGGCAGGACTAGTAAGCATTGGTCCAAATTAAATAGAGGGATTTCCCCTTTAAATACAGGTTTGTTAAATTTATCCTGCGGGCGTTCAACTTTCTGTAAAGTGGTATCCCAGACAAGCATTGGAATCTGTCTCAGATTTACTTTTTGAAAGGAATAATAATGATATCAAGAAATTTCCCGCTCCCTGTACTCTTTATTCTCCGGAAGGTCACTGTGCCCTTTTGCACAATTTTCTTCCTAACAGTTCTCTCTGTCGGCCTCTTTTCTTCCATTTCAAGCTTCTAAGAAGCCTCTGATTTCAAAGGGGGAGATGCCCTCCTTCTGCCTCTAGGCCACTCTCCTTGGTGCTCCTCTGATATATTTCCATCTCTCTCGGTTGAAAACATTTTATTCTCACCCCTCGATAGCCTACTCTCTGCTGAGGCCCTGATCTTTGTGCTGTAAGGGAACACAGAAAACTGACTTATACTGTTAGGCTGGTCCATCTAGCTCAGCATTTCCTACACTGACAGGCAGCAGCTCAGCAGGGTTTCAGATGGGGATCTTGCCCTCATCCCTTCTAGAGACGCCAGGGATTAAACCTGGGACCTTCTGCATGCAAAACAGATTCTCTGCTACTAGTGTCAGGGCAGGTGTTGGGAGCATGGCAGTGGAGCTAACTGTTCCCAAGCAATCTGAGGCTCCTTTGTCTTGTGTGTCTTTGCTCTGCCCTCTTCATCCCTCTTCAGGTTCTGGGGGACCAGAAGGAAGAGGAGCTGCTTTTCACAAGAGGGGAGACAGCTTGACTTCCTCACCAGCCTGCCTCATCTCTGCCTCTTGACTTGCCTTCTCTCCAGCCTCCGTTTCTGCCTCTGATTCTGGATTGCTCTATGCTCGCTAAACCCTGTTACCTCTTCAGCTTCCGACACCGCCTCCTCTCAGTCTGCTGCCTCTTCTCCCTCTGCCTACTCATCATTGTCCCACCATCAGTGCCCTGGCTCTGAGCCTTCTTGCCTTGGGGGTTCTCCAGCTGCCTCCCACCTCCTCTGCATCCAGCCAATCCATGACAGCTGAATGGTGCTTCCCCCCTACAAAACCAAGGTTCTAGTCCTCTTGACTGTGGGCGAAAAGTGTTTTAAATGGGAATGCAGAAAGCTGCCTTTGTTGTTCTGCCCACCTTTGCCTCTGGCCTCATCCACCACTGGCCTGTGGGCTCCCAGAAGGGAATGGATCCCTGGCCTAACAGTAGGGCCGGCTCTGCTGAAGGTGAAAACCTCAGAATAAGTCTCTTGGGATATCACAAAACACAAGCAGGTCTGTGACCTTTGGCTATAATAACACTTTGATGCTGAATTTGGGAATGAAGCAAGCAGCATCCTCTCCTGCGTCAGATGTTTGGGAAATGCAAATTAAGCCCCCAACGAGGAGATGTGCGTAACAGATGCCAACAATACAAATTCCTTAAGGCCTCTGGAAGCCAACTCCTTTGTTCTGATCAGCTCTGCTCAATTCACCAGTGGACGGGACTTTGCCCTTTTAATTTACTGGTGACTCATTACCAACTTGGCCACAGTGGAATCTGTCGAGTGTCTTTATTGATGTCTGAAAATGCTCCTTTGCATGAGAATGAAGAAGAGAACTTCCATGTAGCTGTCTTGAGATCCTCTCCTGTCTACTGCCCTTGGTAGAACGCGAGGGGCCAGATGGTGGCCCAATTTGGAGATTGTGTTGCAGCACTGAAAAGAGGTTGGCATGCTGGACTAGGGAGATCAGTATTCAAATCACCCACTCGGTCATGAAGCTCAATGGGTAGCTTTGGGCCAGTAATTTCCTATTGATTTAACCCAGGGGTGGGGAGCTAGTGGATCTCTGGGTGCAGCTGGAGTCCTTTCCCCATGACTATTGACCAGAAGGTCCTGGGTTTGGTCCCCAGAACCTATAGCACAGGGATGGAGAATCCTACAGACTTCCAGATGTCCCTGGACTACAACACCCATCTTCCCTGACTGTTGGCCATGTTGGCTGAGGCTGATGGGTGTTGGCGTCCAACAACATCTGGAGGGCCACAGATTCCCTGCCCATGGCCTGACCTAATCCTTAAAACATTGTGGGAATAAGACAGAGGTGGCAAGAGATATCTTGGAGTTCTTTGGAGGGAAGATGGAAGTTAAGTGTCATAATAATAAATTTTAAGCATTATTTATTAGTTTAAAACTTAAGGATCAGGACCAGCCCAAGACATTTTGGCAGCTGGATCAGCCCCTATTATGATGTCCCCCACCCTGCTTGGGCAGAAGGGGTGAGAGAAGATCTAAATCGGTAACAATGAGGCGGGAGGAAAATCAACACCAGGATCTGCTGCCCTAGTAAATCCTGCTGCTTGAAGCAGTTGCCTCACCTTGCCTCATGGGTGAGCCGGCCCTGCATCTGGCCCAGCAACCTATTATCACAGGGGCTGTTCCCTTATGGGAAGCCCACAAGGAGGATCTGAACATAGTAGTCCTCTCCATACCAGTGAATGCCCAGCAAAAGTTGCTTTTCTAAGTCCACCTGAACTCTGCAGGACTTAGGTCTGAACAGACATGTTTCAAATGATACCAAGGCTGCAGTACTGTACCAACTTACCTATAGGATTGTGCTGTGTTTTCTCATTCGCACACCACAATCCTATGTTTGCAGTGATGATAGGTGCCCATTGGGACTGGTAGGGTGAAAGGGAGGGAGCCCAACACTGGGGGGCGCCAGCCTACTGACTACCCTGATTGAAGCCTCCCTGAGGAATGTGTATATATAGGATTGCAGCCTCATTCCCTGTTACGGATCTGTACTGATTTACAGTGGTACCTCAGGTGACAGAAGCTTCAGGTTACAGACGCTTCAGGTTACAGACTCCGCTAACCCAGAAATAGTACCTCGGGTTAAGAACTTTGCTTCAGGATGAGAACAGAAATCGTGCGGCAGCAGCGGGAGACCTCATTAACTAAAGTGGTACCTCAGGTTAAGAACAGTTTCAGGTTAAGAACGGACCTCCAGAACGAATTAAGTTCTTAACCCGAGGTACCACTGTGTAAGCCCACAAACATCATTTGCAGAAATAACAGCAACAATCTTAAAGGTAAAGGTAAAGGTACCCCTGCCCGTACGGGCCAGTCTTGACAGACTCTAGGGTTGTGCGCCCATCTCACTCAAGAGGCCGGGGGCCAGCGCTGTCCGGAGACACTTCCGGGTCACGTGGCCAGCGTGACATCGCTGCTCTGGCGAGCCAGAGCCGCACACGGAAACGCCGTTTACCTTCCCGCCAGTAAGCGATCCCTATTTATCTACTTGCACCTGGGGGTGCTTTCGAACTGCTAGGTTGGCAGGCGCTGGGACCGAACAATGGGAGCGCACCCCGCCGCGGGGATTCGAACCGCCAACCTTTCGATCGGCAAGCCCTAGGCACTGAGGCTTTTACCCACAGCGCCACCCGCGTCCCAGCAACAATCTTAAGAAGTAGGAAAATCTCCCCAAACAGCCCAATGAGGGCTGGACATGCTCAGTGGCCATGCTAGCTGACTGTTTTGAGGGGGAGACAATGGAATGGAGTATCTTGAAATAGGGCATGGCTGGCTGGAATGCTGAACAGGAGCACTCTGCACCACAAAATTTTTGCAAGGACAGTCCAGCTTAAGGGCCCCTCTGGATGGATTCCCCCCCCCCCACGAATGCACAATAAAAAGGCTATATTGGGGGGGGGGCAACGTATGTCCATGCCTGAACCAGACTGGACGATGCTTCGGGTTTGCTATGTTTGAAATCTTATTGGGGCCCAAAGTGCACAAACTCTAAACCTGCTTCTGAGTGGTCAGGTTTCATGATTAAAACAACCACCACCTGTGTGAACCTTCTAAATGTTTTTGGACTGTGGCCCCCATCAGTCCCAGATGCCATGACTAGTGGTCAGGGATGTTGGAAGCCATCATGCAGCAACATCTGGAAGGGCCACAGAGGTTCTGCGTCTAACCATTGCACCCTACCGACTGCAGATAATGGGTTGTTTCCAAAATTAGTCCTATTCAGAGTAGACCCAATGAAATTAAAGGAGGTGACTAGGACCAGGTATGCACCAGACATTTAAAGTACACCCCAAGATTTCTGGGAACTGTAGTTTGTTAAGGGTGGTGAGAATTGTAGCTCTGGGAGGGGGTAAACTGCAATTCCCATGACTTCTCTCTCTCTCTCTCTCTCTCTCTGTGTGTGTGTGTGTGTGTGTGTGTGTGTGTGTGTACGTGCGCGTGCTTTAAATGTATGGTGTGTGGGCACCTTTACTTTGGACAATTAAATCCAGTGACCTTCCTCCAGTGGCCTTCCTCTGAGTAAAACTTAGTTGAATATAGCCCAGTCTTTCTGACACACCTTGATAAAGGAAAAAAGCAACGGCCAGATCAAGCATGCAGGCTGCCAGTTGCCCACCCCTGTGCTAAGAAGACACAAGTTTCAGATTTCCAGAAATGACATCCATTCCAGATAGGGATTCAGGGACTCGGCCTATGCAAAGCCTTGGCTGAAATGAACCAGTTTGTTATGCCATTGCACCGGCCATGAAAGTGGGTTTATGACTACCTAGCTCTGTGTCTGTTTATGCAAGAGTTTGCATTATGCAAGATTGTGCACAGCAGATGACGTTGCTTTGTTCTTAGTAAGAGGTGAGTCAAGATGTCAGAGGTTAACAAATCTCTTTGAACTTCCTTTAACTGCAGACGGACCCTTTCGGGGAAAAGAAAGCAGATACTAAAATGGAAGTTCAAGTGGAGCTATCCCAGTTTGGGGGCGGGGGATGTAGTATAAACACCAACAACTGGGAAATGCTGGCCTGTGAGTGCTCCAATTAGAGAACAGCCTTTACCAAAGGTGTCATGGGCTTTGAAGACACTCAAACTCAGGAAGAAAGGGAGAAATGTGCTAAGTGGAAGGCACGTTTGGCAAACCCTCACCATGATCAACTCCCGCCCAGAAACCTATGTCCCCACTGTGGAAGGATGTGTGCAGTGCTTTTTTTCTAACAAAATTCTATCCTATTTTCTTCCGTAGTCGGGTCAGTGATATAATTGTGTTCTGCATTTCCAGAGCAACACAGGGGACGTGAAAGTTACATTGCACAGATACCATCGAGCATAATAGCAGGTCTGATTGCTGGACCATCTACAACCAGCAGTGATCATTTTAGCGCAAGCAGGAACGGGGGACCTGCAGCCCTCCAAATGCTGTTGAAGGTCAGCTCCCACCAGCCGCTTACCTTCATGGCCTGGGATGGGAGTCGTAGTCCAAGAACATCAACAGGTCCATGGGTTCTCCATCCTGAGGAATGAACCCAGAACCTTTTGCATGCAAAGACTGTTCTCTACCACTGAGCCACGACCCTTTGTGGTATCACTAGTGTAGCACCGAGGATATTGCTTCCCCTCAGTGCATTATAAGGCCACTTACATCTTTAGTTCCTCCCTGATGTCTTCCACCACAGGTGACCTGTCTTTGATGAACTCTGCTTGTAGCTGGTTTGCATGTAAGGTTTCCTCCAAAATGAGCCAAAATTGCTGTGAAATAGCTCTCTGGGGTCCCTCCAGACTGCTTTTGTTTGTTTGTTCATTTTGCAGGTGTATTCTGTACTGTCACTGATGCATTGATGCAATGATGGTGCAGTTGTAAACAGTGAATTCAAGGCGGATTTATACTGGACTGTCCACACCTCATTCTGCTGTATTAGTTGTTCTGCGATGCTTCCTTACTGTTATTGTGGGACTGCTATCTGGAAGGGCACCCTTGCCCTGTAACACTACAAAAGTGCATCTGGGAGGAACCAGATACCAAAACCTTGAACTCCTTGGAGGACAAGTTGGGATATAAATGCAGTAAGATAAGTAAATAAACGTTTGCAGGCACAAACAGTATTGAAAGTGGGATTATGTATAACTGCCCTGAAAACCACAACGAATGCAGAATAAGAATGGTGTTGCCAAATGACTGAAGAAGCATAAAAAAACAGAGAACTTCTCCAAATACTGTTTTCCCTGGAAGTACCCCTTGTCACTTTACTCCTTAATCTTATCTCATTTGCAGTGAAAATGTTTGCTCAAAAGTGAAGCACCCAGCTCCATCTTATCAGGCAGCTTTCCATTGCGTGCCTTGGGAGGAAAACAAAACAAAGGAAAAAGAGCCCTGTGTGGGAAGGAGTCTGTGTTCCAAAAACAAACCATGCAAATAAAGGGCAAAGGGGAAAGGTGTGTTCCTGGGGCAAGATTTTGGAACGCAGGCATTTTCCTTTCTTCTTCTGGATCCATAACTTTCCACAGATGTGTGCAGATTGACAGAGGAGACTCAGGAGGCGACGATCAACCTGTTCGTCTTTCAGAAAAGGCCCAGCCACGTCAAGGAAGTTGGTGTGTGAGAAAATCAGCTGTGTGTTCACAGCAGAGTGTGCAAAGCTAAAGCTGGCTCTCAGCAAACAAAGAGAGTCAACCCCAGAGATCATACACCACAGAGTGAATCATGAGAAAGTGCCATGGTCAACCTGATCATGTGGAATTTGACCAGTGGCCCTTTGTCTGGAGGTCTCTCTCGCCTGCCACCTGTCCCCCAGAACTGCTGGTGTCAAGGGCACCTGTTTTATGATTATCTCAATAGCTGTCCACATGAGAATGGGTTAACATCTAACATTAACTTTCCGTTGTGCTCCTGGGGTACTGGAATTTATTGGGGAGGCCTTGATGGATATCAAGGCATTTATGCTGCATCCAGAGCAGCTTGCAAATACTGTTCGTAAGCTATTCCCTCAGGCTTATAGTTTAAAAGGACATGATGCTCAAGGAAAAAGCCAGTGGGATGGAGGAGGGGAAAGGAAGTTCAAACACTGTAAATGAACATTGGGGCATCTGGTAAACTGCTGCAGATTATGATCATATCACTGCTGTGGGAAATTTCCTACCAGAGCTTGGAGCACTGACTGCAGCCCTTTTGTGAGCCCAGAGCCCAGGAGTGAGACACAGAAAAAGTAAACGGTTACCTGATCAGGAATTTCCAGTTTATTCCATACTTGAGTATAGAGGTACAGTTATAGCAATCTGGGAAGCTAGCAAGAAAGGGGCTGGACCACAAACAGTTTTTTATAAAAATGGGTTTTTATACCCATTTGAAAACAAGCATAATTTTAAGGACATCATGTGCCCTTCATGTGCCCATGTCTCCTCATGATGCCACTAACTACAATTTGGGTTGGTCTAATTTTTTTCAGCTATCTCCAGTTTTTTGTTCTGCCTGAAAGTATGTGTGACCCTGAGTTTGTAACAGTGAGTGTTACTTTTACTTAGGTTCATTGTTTCATAGACAATGATCATTAAATTAATTAGCTGCTTTTTTGCCACGGCAACTCAAAGCGATATGAAGTATTTGGCTGCTGGGCTCAATCCAGCAAGGATCACATTATGTTTTTATATGAAAAACAACAACTGGAAGCTGTGTGACACGTGTCCCAAATCCCACAGAATTTACGTATTACATTTAGAGCCTGCCTTTCCTCCAAGGAGCACAGGTGGGGCGCATAGCTTCATTTATCTCGGTTTTACCCGCACAACAACCCTGGAAGGTAGTTTGGTTTGTGAAAAACTGACTGGCTCAAGGCTACCAAAGCAGCTTCATGGCTGAGTGAGGATTTGGACATTGGTGTCTGCAGCCCTAATCTAAAACTACCCAGCGTAGGTTGTGTAGGGTTTACGCCCATTTGACAGTGCCAAATCTCATCTCCAATTCCAATAGGCGCCTGAGAGAAGCGTGCGCGTCTACAATTTTTGTACCTCTATGGCTCAGATGGACAGCTTTCCTCCCCCGCCCCAAGATGGCCGCCACCCCTAATTAAAGTTGCCATAAGCCGTTTGCATAAGCTTTCCATAGAGACAAAAAGGCAAGACCGTCATCATGCACACTTCCTGATTAACATAGCAACAAGCTGCGACGGGCTTCAAGGCGGTGCCGTTCTAGGACTAGGTATCTCTGTGGTGGAACCTGAGCTTTGAATTGGAACGTGAGAGGAAAACAGGTCCGCCCCGTCACTGAGGGAAAGCGCACACAAATGACAGCTAGTGTCACTTTGCGCATTTGCTAGATCTATGGGCGCTCCCGCTGGGATCCAACCACAACACAGGACCCTGCTCCGCCTCCTCCGTCACGCGACGCGCCAGAGATGGGAGGAGTTAACATTGGGCCCAAAGGGGAACGTGGACGGCGATGCAGTGCAGAGACACTTCCGGTTCCCAATTAAACGCAAGAGGGAACTCAGTGCCACGCAATAGGCCAGGTTTCCCCAAGTAGTCTGGCGCCCTCGAGGTGTTTTTGGGACTATCCAATCAGTCTTCAGTCAGAGGGCATTTGGTCGGCCACTGTGAGAGGAGGGTGCTGGAGAAGATGGTCCTTGACCGCCCCTTGCGTTCTTATCGGCCTTTACGCTTATCAGTATGCACTACGACCCACGCACTATGTGCCTTGCACCTGGCGTTGCTCGCAGAATATAGGAAACAAAATCACGCACGCACTAGTGGTTAAAACTAGGTTCAGCCACTGTGGCCCTGCTCCGCCTCCACGCTCTGAGGCGGTAGGTGCATAGCTGTCAACGTTTCCCCTTTTTAAAGGGAAATTCCCTTATTCCGAATAGGATTCCTCACAAGAAAAGGGAAAAGTTGACAGCTATGAGTAGGTGCCTTTTAAAATATGGCAACCCTTGGGGAACCTCTTTCGGCCACTGTGAGAACTTGTGTGTCGGACTGGGAGGCAAGATGCTGCCTTATACCGAGTCAGGCCCTTTGGCCCGCCTAGCTCCGTGTCGCCTGCACTGACTGGCAGCAGCGCAGGTTCCCTCCCCGCCCTGCCTGGGGATGCAATTGGGGAAACCTTCTGGCGGGCCTGTTCCTCCGAGACTCTCCTCGTCTCCTCCCGACCTTACGATCGCTTTCCACCCGCCCCCTTCAAACAGCTACCGGAAGTGAGCGCTGCGCAGCAGCTTCCCCTTTCCTCCTCCGTTTTGCTCCCTTTTGTTTGGCTCGATCTCTAGGGACGCACCCCGCCCCATCGTCCACCGCCCCGCCCCTTCCCACCCTTCGTCATCACGCGCGGGGGAGGAGGCGGGGCGATGTTTTGAACGGCGAGTGGGGGGTTGGCGGGGGCGGAGTCAGTTAATTGGCGACGTCACGTGATTCGGCATGGAGGCGGCGGCGGCGGCGGCGGCAGCTGAGGCGAGCAGCCTTCTGAGGAGTCGGCGGCGGCGGCGGTGTCGTCGTCGGCGCTGCTAGTGTCGCGAGGCCGGAGGGAGCGCGAGGGCGGCGTTGGCGTTGGCGGCAGCCTGCGCGAGGCTCGGGGTCGGGGAGGGAGGGAGCGGGCAGCCTCTGGGCGGCGCCAGGACGAAGCCCCGGGGGAGGCCCCGGCCGGTGAGTGCGGCGGAGGCAGCGCCCGCCATGGACTGAGGGAGACGCGATGGGCAACAAGGAGTCCCGCATCGGCTTCCTCACCTACGACGAGGCCCTGCGGAGGGGTGAGTGCTGGGGGGGGCAGGCCTCTTAGGATAATGAGGGGGAGCTTTACTAATGAGGGGGGGGAGTTTTGGGTCGGAGGGGGCGCTTGACAGGGAATGGCGGGGCTCCCTCTGAGAGGGGTGTGTGTGAGAGAGTGAGTTTTTTTACATTTGAAGTTGACCAAGGGATGTAAATGGCATGCAAATGAGGCGTGTGGGAGCGTGTTGTTTCTGTTGTCAAGTGGTTTTATTTTTATTTTTTATGTTGCTCTAACCCGCCCTGGGACCTCCCAGTGAAAGGTAAATCTAATAACGGTGTGACAATGTTAAGTGGTGGGCATGACAGTGAAAAGGGGTGTTGGGTGCGCTAACGATATGCAGATGTAGGCAGGCACGGTAATGAGGTGAGAGGGCATTGGGTGGGCAGGGAGTGCGCTAATGATATGCAGATGTAGGCGGGCGTGGGAGTGTGGGAGGGCGTGGGTCTTAAGGTGCATGCTGATTATGTGCCAGTGGGGGTGGGCACGGTAATGAGGGGCTATGCCAACAGAGGAGAGGACTGACTTCAGGTTATCTTTTGAGTGGAAGGAGGTGGAGGGATGTTGAGGGTGGACATCTGAGGCCTGTGTGCTTAGGAGAAATAGCAAGCTCCCTTTGGGAGGGTGGTTTAGGTCAAGAGTTGCAGGGGTCAAGTGGGGTGTTTGAAGAGAGAGGAATGAGGAGTATGTGGGGTATGGGGTACAGAAGGGGTTAAGGAGGAGTTTGTAGGGTGGTGGATGAGGGGGCTTTAGGGGTAGTAGGTTGCGGGTTAAGACTGTCTTACTAGGAAAGAAAGCTGTGAGCATGGTATGCTTTCTGTTTGTGACAGTTTATTTATTATCTATTCAATTTATATACTACCCTTTATCCAGAGATCCCAGAGTGGTGTACAACATAAAAAAACACATAGTTTACAGAGCAAAATAAAAAGACCATAAAACAATCAAAGAAAATCATAATAACAGGTCCCCTTCCTGTCCTGAAAGGGGTGCAGCTGGACCACCAGCCAAAGCTGATGGAAGGTACTTGCTACTTGGGCCTCAAGCAGCAGCAGTGGGTCCAGGAGCACCCACAAGCTGCATACCTGCTTCTTCAGTGGGAGTGTAATCCCCTTAAGAGCAGGCAGTCTCCTGTTCATTTGGTTTAGGGAACCAATCACTAACAGTGCCTCAGTCTTATTTGGATTGAGCTTGTTGACTCTCCTCGAGTCCATTACAGAGGCAAGACACCGGTCCAGCACATCCACTGCCACACCTGGAGAAGTAAAGGAGAAATAGAGCTGTCTGTCATCAGCATATTGCTGACAGTGTACTTCAAAACTCCATATGAACCCCCCCCCCACTAAAGCAGTTTCATTTAGATGTTAAAACAGCCTAGGCGATAAAATTGAACCCTGAGGAACCCACATTGAAGGTTTCATGGGGCCAAAGAGCAGTCCCCAAGCACCACCCTCTGGAAACAGCCATCGAAGTAGGGCCAGAACCACTGTAAAGCAGTCCCACTCACCCTCAATATGGATAGCCTCTCCAGGAGGATACAGTGGTCGATGGTATGAAAAGCCGCTGAGAGGTCGAGGAGGATTAACAAACATCTATTACCCCTGTCCCTCCCACTGACTGGGGTCATCATATGAGGCAGCCAGGGCAGTTTTTGTGCCAAAACCAGGCTGGAACCCTGATTGAAATGGATCTAGAAAATCAGTCTCCTCCAAGAGCTCCTGGATCTCGTCAATAACCTTGCCCCCCAAATGGAGGTTGGCAACTGGACAGCAGTTGTTTAGGTTCTCAGAATCTCTAGGGATAGTTTCTTAATGTTAAGTGAAGCCCTGTGGGGTAAGGCTGATGGGCAATAGGAGTGTGGGCAGAGACTATGGAGAGAGATACATTTCGTTTGTTGAAAGTAGTTATATCCTGCCTTTTCACTACTATTTTCAAGGTGGCTCACAGTGCACCATTCAATTTTTTAAATTAAAAAATCCCACTTATGGGGTGAATGCAGCAGTGTAGGTGGTCTTAGAGCTAATGTATGTCTGCTGGGGGTTGGGCGAGTTTTCCATGCATGTTCTTTGCAGCAGGGATTATGAGGCTATATGAAGCATATGGATCAGACTTGCATGGTAGTGCATTTCAGGTGCATGCTGAATGTAGGTGGGGAGTATAAGTCAGGTGAAGGTTGCCAAACGGCTTTTGGGGAGTGGGATTTGCTTTTCATAGGATTACTAAGATTATATACTTTTACTTTTTAACTCTTTGGATCTTTGGAAGCGTTGTATGCATACTGATTATTATTAGTGTTTGTCATGGAATGGAGGAGGAGAATTGAATGGCCTTATGAGGCTGGGTGAGTGGGTTTGGCTCAGATTTCCCAGACGTATGGCACTGGGACGACAATAAAGATGCAGAAGAGAGGGTGGTGTCAGAGAGTGCAATATTGCTATGATGGTGAGCTGGGGGTCAGGTTTCATGAAGAGTCAGGTAGATTTTATGACAACTGATGGTTGTAGGTCGGAGGCACAGGTGGCTCTGGAGGAAGAGAATGAGGATCACTGCTTGAATTCCTGGATGACGGGCAGAGGAGGCAAAGTCCTCTTCCTTTTTGTTGTACCCTCAATCTTTTTGATTTAACCACACTTTTATGAGGGACATACAATATGGTTAAAGCTAGGAGGAGATGGGGGGCTCATCTGGGGATTTCATAAGAGGTGCCTACATTCTGTACACTCCCCAAAATCAAGCTTGGTGAGAACAGAGAATGAGGCTGAGTGGAGATACTGATTTGTGGGTGACGTTGAAGCAGGGGGTGGGAAAGCTGTGGCCCTCCAGATGTTGGATTACAACTCTCATCTTCCCTCACCACTGATCATGCTGACTGAGGCTGATAGGAGTTTCTTTATCGCATTTATTAATAACCCGCCTCTCAGGACAACAAATCCTTCAAGGCAGTTTACATTAAATGACACCGAAAAGAACTGCAATAAACTATATCAGTATATTAAAAAGTCAGGATCATTCCTGAAGGGCAGCTGTTGGTAGGTCAGCATGCATATGTTTGTGTATGGTGGGAAGTTCATCTGGAGAAGGTTCTGAAGTGGCTTTCACCTGTATCCTCCTCTGTCTGGGAATTAAAAAAAAAAAAAAGGAGTGCCACAAGTTTCCCATCCCTGGCTTAGGAACTATGACAAGATGTCTGGTTGTGGCTTGAGAGTTAAGTGGTTGCATGGAATTAATTATAAGAACAACAACAATATTGTTGTTTCTTTGTATCTTCTTGTTCCTCACACAGGAGCCCAGGCAGCTAGCAACAATCACAAAAATGCAGCCTTTTAAAACCAATATTAAAGTTGCAATCCAAACTAACATAAAATACGCTACAGTTATAACATGGTCAGCAATACCGTTAAACCAACAGAGCCCCTGCTGTTTTGTTCCAAAGGCAAGCAAAAATTTGTTGTCTCCTGAATGAGATTCACGTAGGACAGTGGTTTCTAACCAGTGTGCTGTGGCACCCTGGGGTGCCTTGAATGATGGTCAGGAGTGCCACTGTCCTCCTTTTCTCTTTCCTTCCCTCCCTCCTCTGATGCCCTCTCACGTCTCCGCCTCCCAAATACTTGCACAGCTGTTTATTGCAGCAGCCTTGGCTATAAGCTCTGCAGGCGAATGGTGCCTCTGGGAGGCACCTCTCTTTCGGGCGGGGCAGTTCAGAGACCAGGGGCTGCAGCAGCTGCCCGGAAGACTCCCAAGGAGAGGGGAGAGGAGGCTGAGGGAACACTCCACGAGGGAGGGTGTTTGAAAAAGGTTGAGAGGCTGTCAGCTCTGCAGGCAAGGGGTGGCATAACAGGGGTGCCACAGAAAGAATGCAGTTGGTTAAAGGAGTCATGGACTCAAAAAGGTTGAAAACCTCTGATGTAGAAGACAGCTTGATCACCACAGGGAGGGAGCTCCAGAGCTGGGGAGCTGTGAGAATGTTGGGTGAGAGTGCTGAGTTGGAAAGCATAATCATTGCAGGCCAAGGATGAATGGCTGGGTTAGTAGTAGCAGGAAGAAAGCTTGTGTTGGGAAGCTGTGGCAAAGGATGGATAGGCACAGAAGTTTCAGTTTGCCATGGTGTTACTTTTGGTAAATTGGGACTGAGGCCTAATCTGCATAGGAATGAGGCTAAGGTTGAGGTGGTAGTGAAGGTGCCTTGAAGGTGCTGGCAGGGATGTCTGTGATGCTGAGGCCTTGGCTCTGAGGCAGCAGTAAGGTTGATGGGTGGCAAACCTCAGGCAGTCATAATTGAAGTTCTGTGGGAAGGAGGAGGTCATACTGGAGCTAGAAAACACAGATCCTGGCTTGAGGGGGCGACAGAAAAAGCAGGAGGGAGCAGGCCGAAGAGGCTTGTAAAACAGGTGGTGGAAGGTGAGGTTGTGTAAGTATGTGAGGGATGCAAGACATACAGGTAGAAGGATTAAGCAGAGTGTGGGCATTGCTTGATGTGGGATGAGGGATGCTGGTTATTTTTCAGAGTGCATGGGGGGGGGGGAGATAAGTGACAAAGGGCTATTGGCCAGGGAGAGATGGAGTACTTAAATGTGTCTGAGGAGGGAGGAATATCCTTCAGAGCTGTCCAGAAGAATGGTGAGAGGGGGATGGTGGAGGAGAGAGGAGTCTGGGTTGCAAATGCCCTTTGCGGATAGGGAAGGCAGGAAGGGAGAGATCCAGCAGTGTTCATCTCCCCCATTCTCTGTGGAGCTGTCAGTGTCTGTCAGGGCAAAGTGGCACGAATCGCCTTTGCATTCGTGGCACAGCTATGGAGGACCTGAGACACAGCAGTGATGCTTGTGCCTTGAACTGTACCTTGAGCTTTCTCGGAAGTACCAGAAGGGCAGTGCACCTGGGGGAGGGGGGGGGAATCAGCAGCTGGCTTCTGATCTCTGGGTCATTGCATCCTTTGGGGCTTGCTTTTGCATCCTTCATTTGCTGAAACACCTGTGTTTCCCCCCCTTATCCTCCTTTACACTTTCCTTTCACTTTCACTGGTGAAATCAGTTGTGTTGTAAAGTGAGGAGGGGGGGTTGTAGACTGCTGCTGACACTGCAAAAAAACCCAAACTCCACTCCCCAATCCCTTTGCAGCCCTTTCGGCCACTGGTTTTACTTGTTTCCCATGATATCAGTCTGTCACATCTTCCCTCCTTCCAACAGCTTTAGAAGATCCTGCTTCCTTACCTGAAAGGAGCTGCATCGTTTCCTTATGACTGCCTTGCTCTCTTGCATACATATCACACACCTGCTATTTACTTTACTGCTGTGCCTGGGGTTGTGCTGACTACGTGCTGCTTTGGAGGGATGCAGTGACTGGGGACAACGGCTGTGTTAATAGTTTTCCTGTCACACTGGTGATCTTTGCGCTCTTTTCCAAAAGCATGTGGTGAAAATTACCATGACGCCGAGATGGGTGCAGACCTGGATGTCTTAATTGGTGGTCACTGCCTTCCAAAAAGCTTTACTGCTCGGTTGAGGATCCTCACCCACTGCAGCTGTCATCATAAGCCACAACTCATCTCTTAGCCTTTTCTCAGTCTTGTACTAAAGGACGGAGGTTTGGGGAATAAATATTCGGCTCTCACTGCACTGCTGGTGGCTGTTTCAGTGAGATCGAATCAGGGCTGTGTGTTAAGTTGCAGTTCTCCAGATGTTGCTGGACTTGCATCAGCCCCAACCAGCATAGCCAGCAACCAGGGATAGTGGGAGTTTTAGTCTGGCAACATCTGAAGGACCACAGTTTCCCCATACCTTGGCTAGAGACTCATTTAGACCAGTGTTTCCCAACCTTTTTTGGGCAAAGGCACACTTGTTTCATGAAAAAAATATCGAGGCACACCACCATTACAGCCCCGTGACGTCAGCGCGCAGCGTCACGCCGGGAGGGACGCACGAAAGTGTAAGTTTCAATTTTTTCCCCTCCCCCTTGCCTTCCTTCTGTGCCAACCGCCAAAAAGCCAAGAAAAAAGCCAAGACTTTAGGGCAGCAGGTCGACACGGAAGAAGCTCCTACCTAAGGACAGGTGCGACGGCCGTGTCCTCTTCTGCCACACTTGGCAGCCCTGCCTCACGGTCGTGACTCCCACCCTGATTTCTCCCCGCAGGTCGAGCAGCACAGGCAGCCCAATGTGTCCAGCCCAGACACAAGCCCCGCTTCCCCACTCTAGATCCTGAATGCGACCAAGTGCTCTGGACTCCCGAGCAGGGTGGGAAAGAGGACTCGCATCTGGTAGCCTCCGGGCTCCTTGCCTGCTCGAGGGATGGCATTGCAGGCAAGCTGCCGGCCGTCGCCATCGCCGCCCCCTCATGCGAGTGGACCTGCCCGGAGTGGTGGGCCGGGGGAGGCTCGCTCTCTGTGGGGATGTGGCCTGCACGCGCGGCCCCGCTTCCTCCTGCCCAGGGCTGAGCTCCTTACCCGCGATCTCGGTCTCGCGCACGCGGATCCCACTTATTCTGAAGCTCGCACCACTAGCCGGGGCTCTCACACCGTGCCAGGGCGAGGCGGCGCGGCCCACTGACGTCATCGCGGCTCGCCGCCGCCCTCGACTTCCCTGTTCCCTCCCCTCCCTCGGGTCGCCGTGGTTACCGAGGACTGCAAGCTGCTCGGGCGAGCGTGGGGCATTAAGTGGGAGAAGGAAAATTAAAATTAAAACTCGCCTGAAGGCCGCCTCTCCGGATACAGTGGTGCCTCGCAAGACGAAATTAATTCGTTCCGCAAGTCTCTTCGTCTTGCGAGTTTTTCGTCTTGCGATGCACGGTTTCCCATAGGAATGCATTGAAAATCAATTAATGCGTTCCTAGGGAAACCGCCTTCAGACCAGGTCCGGGGACAGTCTGTCCCCCTACCTCTTCTGAAGGCTGGGGGGGGGGGACAAGGGCTTTTCTTCCCACCCCCAGCATTTTAAAAAACCCCGGGACAGCGGAGGACTTCTCCGCTGTCCGGGGCAATCTTAAAATGCTGGCGGGCGGCATTTTAAAATCGCCCGGGACAGCGGAGGACTTCTCCGCTGTCCGGGGCGATTTAAAAGCCCCTGGGAAGGCAGGCAGGGGGGACAAAGATTTTCGCCCCCTGCCCGCCTTCAGAAGAGGTCCTGGACCTCTTCTGAAGGTGGGCGGGGGCGAAAGTCTTTGCTCCCCCCTGCCTGCCTTCCCGGGAGAGCGGAGAAAGGCAGCGCGTTTCTCCGCTGTCCCGGATGGCTTTTGAAGGTCCTTGACCTCTTCTGAAGGCGGGCGGGGGCGAAAGCCTTTGCTCCCCCCTGCCTGCCTTCCCGGGAGAGCGGAGAAAGGCAGCGCGTTTCTCCGCTGTCCCGGACGGCTTTTGAAGGCAGGCTTTTGAAAGCCGTCCGGGACAGCGGAGAAACGCAGCGCGCCCTTGCCGCTGCCCCCCGACTTGGCTGGAAGGCTGGCGGGGGGAGAAGCCTGCTCCTCCCCATCGCCAGCCCTGCAAACTCGGGGGACAGCGGGAGAGGGGCAGCACGCCCTTGCCGCTGCCCCCCAACTTGGCTGGAAGGCTGGCGGGGGGAGAAGCCTGCTTCTCCCCATCGCCAGCCCTGCAAACTCGGGGGACAGCGGGAGAGGGGCAGCGCGCCCTTGCCGCTGCCCCCCGACTTGGCTGGAAGGCTGGCGGGGGGAGAAGCCTGCTCCTCCCCATCGCCAGCCCTGCAAACTCGGGGGACAGCGGGAGAGGGGCAGCGCGCCCTTGCCGCTGCCCCCCGACTTGGCTGGAAGGCTGGCGGGGGGAGAAGCCTGCTCCTCCCCATCGCCAGCCCTGCAAACTCGGGGGACAGCGGGAGAGGCGCAGCGCGCCATCCCGCTGTCTCCCGACATGGTTTGGAGGCTGGCGGAGGGCTTCCTCCTCCCCCAGCCCCGCAAGCTCCCAGAGCGATGCCAAACCTGCGCGCAGCTTCGGCATGGCTCTGGGTCCCGTTCTGGGGGAGGGGGAAGCTCGGGCTTCCCCCGCCCCAGCCCCACGCCTGGCGGTGGGGGAATAATTTTTTTCCCCTTTATTCCCCCCCCCCCGCCAATTTTTCCCGCGGCACACCAGGCAACGTCTCGCGGCACACTAGTGTGCCGCGGAACACCGGTTGGGAAACACTGATTTAGACACCTTTAGACAGGATACATGGAAAGCTACTTCATACATTAAAAAGAAATCTAGAAAAAATGCAAAATATGCATCCTCACAGCTAACTTTTTTCAGGAGGTCATGATGGGGTGGAGCTTCCTGCTGAGTGGCAAAGTTGCATTTCCCGCTGCCTAATGTGCAGTAGGGCCCTAAGAGTCCTAGGCCAGGGTTTAATATAGCATTGGTCAATTCCTGGTATTTCCATTGTTTTCAAGCTTCCCTAAAACCATTCGTAGCACAGGTTATACATGCATTCTAGTTTTACTTCAAACATACTTGCAGTTTTGGTGTAGCAAGTAGCTTTTTAAGCAATTGTTACTTTAATTTCCTGAAAGGTCCATTTCCCAAACAGAAAATATGACTTGCAGTTTGCACAATGTTCTGTAATAGGAAGTCGTCACTGGAGGAATGGGGTTGAATTTCAAATGGGTGCTTTTACATTTTGAAATCTTGTTGCATTTCTATTGTGAAGCTTATCTCTTGATAGTTTGAAAAGGGGAACAACGACTGCACAAAGTTACCTTGTTTAGGTTTTGAGGCGGAGACTGTGCAGGAGGGAGGCAAAAAAGAGGGGAAAATTTGGCCAATCATGTAAACAGCCAGTCTCTTGGGGTTGTGGTGGCGGGGAGCTAGAACAGCGTCTATGCAACCAGGCAGGAAAAGATGCAAAAGTTGGCTCTGTTTTTTCCTCCTTAGGACACCAGTGACCCTCATAGTGGCTTGTGGGCAAATAGATGAAACATCTTGTGGGCTGGTAATTTATGCCAATTTATTTGCGAAGTTGAATTTGGATCTTTTGACTGCTCAGATGGAAACATTAGCATTTTATTTAAAAAATCATATTTCATTTGGGTGTCGTGATAGGCTTGTTCCCATCACAATAAACCACAGCTGCTTCTGCTCTTGGACTCGTGTATTTTTCCCTCCTAGTGTGGCTGTGAGGAGGAGTTCAGAAGGGTTTGCTTCTATTGCTTCTGTTTTTGATTATCCAGAGCTTGCTGTGTTATTTGAATGCATCAGAGTGTGGTTAATGTTAACTGTGGTTTGTATGACAAGCCAATTTCAAGCCATGGTTTATGAAGCTAGTGCGTTTCAGCAAACTATTGTTAAAATAGCTACAGTTTAGGGTTCAGTCAAATCAATCTTCTCCAATCTAGTGCCCTCCAGATGTGGTCAAATTACAGCTCCCACCAGTTTCAGTTAGCACCGCTGGTGGTAGGGGATGATGGGAATTTTAGTGTAAAACATCTGGAAGGCACCAGGTTGTGCTACACTGTAGTAAACTGAAATTGGAAGTGGAAACTTCCTGATTCGTGACTCTGCATGGAGTGGGGGAGGGCGGGGCCCATAAACTCAGAAGAAGATTAGTTTCGTTCTTGTCATGATAAGCCAGCCTTCCTTCAACCTAGTGCCCTCCAGCTTTGGCTGGGGAGGGCGGGATATAAATAAAATTATCCCAAGTCTTCAGTTTGCAAAGTCAGTCAGATCTCTGCATTCACTCCTCTCTGAGCAGTAGTGTTTACAACTAAAGTTGTGTTCTTTCATGCTGTCTTTCTCAAGAGGCTCTGTTTGGTTGCGTTATTTGCAGGTACAGGGCTGGCTAAACAACTTGCCTGTTTACTTAGTCAGTGAATCATTCTGTGTTTGTGTGTGTGTGTAAAAACAGTGCCGCAAACAAAACATTTCCCTCTGCTGGGCTGCACTCACCCCTGCGACAACTCTGTAGGCAGTAGCAGACGGCAGGGAAGTCTATGCTGCACCAAAATAAAACTTGTGTGTACACTTGTGGACAGCTGCTTCTGTGTGAAGGATTACCCTTTGCAGCTTCCTAATTTGAGAACAACACTCTTACTGATCAAAAGTAAAACTTTCTGTGGTTCTTTAGAGTGTGCACCTAAATCACCTTTTGCTCATTAGTCTACAGTGGGTGAGAATCCTCAGCTGAGCAGGAAAGCTTTGTGAAAGTTTGGTGTCTTACGGTGTTTTTTATTTTTTGAAAATGTATTTTATGTGGAAAGAAAGGGTGAATGCACAGGATAGTGAGTGAAAGCTGTTTAAAAGACACTTAAGGAAGAAATAATACAGAAGCAAATAAAAAACAATGGCAATAGTAGTAGGCAGAACTCCATTATGGCAGCATCAGCTGAAGGATACAGAAGGTCCCTAGTTAAATCTCCAGGATCTCCAGGTAGAGCTGAGTGTGTCCCCTGTCAGAAATCAATGGGAGCCACTGCCAGTTAATCTGGACATTAGTGAGCTAGATGGACTTGGAGTCTGGCAGTTTCCTATGTTCCTAATTGGCAGCTGGCCACTCCAATGGCCTTTTCATAAAGTCTCGTGTTGTCCAGGTGATGAAAAACACGAGGGGTGTGTGTGTGTGTGTGTGTGTGAGAGAGAGAGAGAGAGAGAGAGAGAGAGAAAGAAAGTGACTGACTGCTTTTTTGTGTGTGTGTGTGTGTGTGTGTGTGTGCGCGCGCGCTTGCTTGCCAAATTTGGCAGTTGATGCACCTCAGAGCATATCTTAATATTCTTAAATTGTGAGTGGCAGCAGTTCCCTTTTTTCCATGCGTAAATATTGAGTGGGCCATTCTTACTCTGAAACATGGCAATTGATAAGCTGCATTCATCTGTGACTTGCTCAAATATGTATATCATATTTTCCTTGGTTGCGGAACTCCCTTGCTGCATAACTACAAAATGCCCCTTCACCTCAGGCTTTCAGGTGTGCCTTGAAGGTTCATTGATTCCAGTAAGTCTTTAAAAATGGTAGACACAATTTGTATTGAAGTCCCCCTAAACTTGCAGTGGCCCCCAACTAATGACTGCTACAGGTGCCTTCAGATACAGAGTCCTCTTGCAATCTTCACCTTGTCTCGCACTCCTGGCAAAGAGAGCTAACTAATGCCTTGCTACTTCTTACCACAAAAACCAACTCTGTTGAGAATGTAAAAAAAATTGGTGGTAAATAAGCACATCATAACCAGGCTTTAGTGTCATACTAATTCAAAGAAACAGGGACACATGGTGAGGGTGGGAGTACACAAGAATGATCTGCCATTTTAAGGCTGGGGAGAATTAAGAAATGACCCTAACCATCAGGGCAAATACTTCATTAGGCCAAATGCAACGTGGTGTGCAAACTTTCAGGTACTCCAGAACTCTTCTTGAGGTGAATGAGATGTGGGATAAGCAAGTGCATGGGCACCTCTGGAAATCTAGCAGGAAGTCATTAATGGCTCCAACCCATCGATAAAGAGCATACTGCTGGCCACTTCTGAGCTGATCAGGTTCTAACATTTTCAAACCACTGGACGTGTGGCCCAGGCTAGATTCTGGGTTTGTGAGTCTCTGGCTTCAATTCATGCAGACTGGCTTTCTGTGTTGGGAGGAGAGCTATGATGAGTGCATTGCTGACTCTGTAATTAAATTAGCTGAGCAGTTCACTGTAGTCTTCTAGAAATGTCACATTTGTCCTGGAGTCTTGGCTTATTATGGAAGAAATCTTGGCTTATTAATATATGCACAATTAAAGCCTGTACAGTTAAAGCATATTCGTATTTTCTAAAGGTTAGTTTCTCACAGTGCTTCCAGTGCTGCGTAGTTGTTTCACTGCATGGGTTTTAGTGCACAAGCCTAGACGACTCCTCGGCTCACATGGTCCTTTCATCCATCTCCTCCCCCCATGCAGCCAGAAATTCAGAAGCTTTTACTCTTACTTAACCCTGGCTTTCAGTTTTGTCTGAGCTCAGGATCGCTTTTAACACTAACTATGGTACTTTAAACAAGTGGGCTTTATAAGCTGCAGTTTGAACTTGACTTGTTCTGGAAGTTAAACCACAACCCCCAGTTTGGACAAAATGGGAATCTGTGGTTTGTTAAAACTGAAGATAAAAAGCTTCTGAAGTCTTCCCCTGGGCTGTGTGGAGGGGAGAGGTTCATCTGAGAGGATGCAGACTTTGTAGTGCTAAGCCATAGTTTAGTCTTGTGTTCAAACACAGCCATTGTTACCTTAGGCGGGCGTTCATTGCCAAGCCAGCTTGCCATTAATTCCAGATGGACATGAATCTTGTGTTTCTCACTGTGGGGTGGGTGCAAGTGGTTAACCCAGGAGGTTAACTGGAATAAGCTCTTGGGGCTAGGCTGGGTCAGCAACAACTGTACCCAAATCTAGACCTACTAACTCAGAGCCATCAAGCTCAGTGGCCTGAAACTCGTCCCTGAAATCTAGCAAGCAGAGTAGCAATTGGTTGTTGCCCGCAGTGACAGGCTCCTAGTGTTTATCTGTGGCTCAGCCAGTCCAGGGGGCTTCAGGGACTGATGTTGCTTTGCTCACAACTGTTGTGCCCTTCCAATTGTTGGATCCAGTCTTGGACCTTGGGGTTCTTGTTCCAGCCTTGAAGTTGCCAATAAAGCACGGCTTTGCTCTGCCGCTGCCTATTTGCAACACAGCATACCTTTCCAGAGTTCTCTGCATTAATCCTGTTAGTTCTCCACCTCTTGTGATTGCTGAAGATATGTGATGGCCAAGAAGAGAAAATAAATAAAGACAGACCTCAGAGTAAAGGGCAAGTTCAGTGGCTTTTGCAATTTGCCTCTGGGCTGGGAAGTCACCCAAGCTGTAAATTGCCCTGGCTGTGGTGATAACCTGTTTGGGCAGCCACTGTGTGATGTGCTCTTAAGAGATGTGTGTTAGGAAGGGTGGATAGGCCTGTTGTCTCCCTTTTCTCTTCTGGCCTTAAAGGGCCAGCAGCCCTTTATTGCTAATTGCTAGAAAGAGTCACACTCTGCATGGCGCTTCCTTGGAATCTGTGTTGGCAACAGATATTTTTTATGAGACTGAAAGAAATTGCTTGAAATAATTCTTTATATCACAGGAGCTCTCTCTTGTCTGGTCAGACTGATGATCCATCTTGCTCTGGATGGCCGCAGCTCTCCAGGGTCTCAGACAGCGAATACTGTTTCTCAGTGAAGGCTTCTGGATCCTTTTAATTGGATATGCTAGAGATTATTGTTAACACCTCTTAAGATATGTAGATTTCTTGCTTTTTTAAGAGACCAGATCCTTTTTTACTGGTGTGGTAATTGCTGAAGCAAGTTGTCCTCTTCTTGAAAGTAGTTCCTTTATCTTAATGTAAACATTATCTCAGTGGTTGAATGGCTGTGTGGTATTTGTAGTGCTTAAAAGATGCTTTAATGTTCCTCACTCCTATTTTCATATTAAAAGGACATTTATATGAGACAAAAGACTCCTCTGGCGGAAACAACTATAGCTAGGGAAAGTGGGGAACCTTCTAATGTTGGATTCTACAAGCAATGATTTGCTCAACTGTAAATGCTGCTCTTTCTGGCAAGTTAACTAGTGGACTAAAATATTCTAGTAATCTTAATGACAGCAGGCTGTCTGGGTCTTAAAGGTTCATGAGTATATTTCTTGATTTTGTTTTCTTAAGATTCTGTAGCTTTTTCATCCCTACTTGTATTTATGATAATCATCCTGTTAATTTTTCATCGTGGGTTTACATTAAAAATGTGCCCCCTTTGACCCTCAGAAGAGATGTTTGAGGTATAGTGCTGCTTTGGTGTCTTTCATATTACATGTTTAATTCCTAAATAATGCAGCCTGTCTGCATTAAATTCTGGGAACCAGATTTTAAACAACTGCATTTAATGATTGCCTGTTGCTAGGGATACCACGGGCAGTTGCTGGACTCGTTTGGACATTTGTTCTTGGTTGGTATCTGGCAGAAGAGACTTAATTTGCTGGCATTCGGGTAATATCCCTGTTTTGTAATCCTCAATGAGAGAGGAATTCACCATCAAGATTAGCCTAAAGAGAAAGTGAAGGGAACTACCTACAGATGTTATTGTAAATCATGATGTAGTCAGGTTGGAAGTGAATTGTATTTTGAATGTGTTCTTCTTCCCTGTTGGTGAATTCTCTTGGGAACTTTGTCCTTTAAGGCAGGTTTGTAAACCAGTATAGACAATCTTTTTGGCACATCTGGAGTGGTGATGTCTTGGAGGCATGTTTTGCCCAGAAAGAGTCGATATTTGCCCCTTGCAAATTACTGGCTATAAGCCTGCAACTTCCTTTCTGTAGTCTTATTTTATTATTATTTCTGTCTCTCTTGCTATAAAGAAGTTAGCCCTTCAAATAAATCCTCTCTTTCTTTTTGTCAGAAAAAATGACTACAGTGGTACCTCAACCCAAACTTAATTTGTTCTGGAGGTCTGTTCTTAACCTGAGGTACCACTTTAGCTAATGGGGCCTCCCACTGCCACTGCACCACCGTTGCGTGATTTCTGTTCTCATCCTGAAGCAAAGTTCTTAACCCGAGGTACTATTTCTGGGTTAGTGGAGTCTGTAACCTGAAGCGTCTGTAACCCGAAGTACCACTGTATTTATTTCGGACTATTTATCTTGAACTATTTACCCTGCCTACTAACCAAAGTTACATTGTGAACTGCCCCGAGATCTACGGATGAAGGGTGGTATACAAATTTACTGAAATAAATAATAAATAAAAATAAAACAATAAGGTTCTCAAGGCGGCTTACAAGAAAACATAATAAAATAGACAGTGATGCAGTAGTCATTACAGCAGGGCAAAGGTGTCCCTCCCCCTTGTTGGTGTGGCATTTGCTGGACCTGATTCTTAATACTTTCAAACAATACCACTGGGTTGCAACTTCCTTCTAATGTTTTTAAGAATTTTTGGGTGGTTGTATTTTTTGCCAACACTGTCCTGCGTGCTCGATGTGTGTAACCTCCTGAAATAACTTTAGTTTCCCTGAGAAGGGGGAAGTTTTAAAACCAGAACTTAAAATGTCACAGAGTTTCAGTGGTAAAGAACAAAAACTCCCTTCGAAATTCCATATAAAACAGACAACCAGAAACTGAGTTGGGCATTTTCCATAAGCGGACTTATTACTGCATTTTGTTGTGTTTTCTTGCTGTGTCAATGAATGTTCATTTGGATTCAGCTGTCAACTTTTAACAAGGAATTTTGAATCTCTGGTGAACTTTGTTCTCTGGGTATTCATTGCTTGCTTGACTTACAGAACCTTAGGAAAGTGTTTTCTGCCTGATGGCCACATTTGCTTCTGGGCGACCTTCTTGGGGGTGGGGCACATGGTGAGCAGGGCTAGTGGCAAAAGTGGGCAGGGCAGCAAATGTAAAATTTACCCTTTGTATGGTAGACTAGTTTCTACACATATTCACACACCCCTCTCTTTCCTCCACCCAGGCAAGCAATAGGCATTATCATATTTCAATGACATATTCCAGTTGACACAAAAACACTAAAGGATGTGTGTGCAATGTAGAGAGAGGGGTGTGTCCAAGGAAATGTATCCCTGGGAAAGTCCCAAGGGCGAGATAGAAAGGGCTGCGTCTGACACACACACACACACACACACACACACACACACAGAGTCCTGCCTTAGAATATCACTTTGATGGGCTACCTGGGAGTGGCACAAATGTTATGGGGCAACAGCTGGAGCAGTAGTTGGTGCGGGGGGGGGGGGGGCGGGAGCAGCGCTGGATAGACATGCCTTTCTCCATTGCTTCATTTGTTGCTTATTGTTCTCTAGCTGCCACACTGTGCTGTAAAGCCTGGCCAAGAATGCCTGAAGCATCACCTTCGTGGGCTAACTGGGAGTGACCTGTTTAGCTTGCCTGTGTCCTCGTGACAGCAGACATCCCAACATAGTGCAGAACTCAACAATGCCCCATCTGTTTAAAAACTATTTGGGTGGGAATGAATGTTTACGTGTACAGTATGCATAATGCAAATAATTTGGCGGTGTGGATTTGTGGTGTCCCCCCCCCCCCGCCAACTTTGTTCTAGAGAACCCTGATGTTCCTTAGCAGTTAATCAGCAATATCTCAGTAAGAGAATCCCTGTGAAAGCTCAGTTTGGAAGGGGCAGCAGTGAGGTCCACAAACCCAGCTGGTGCCCTGTATGAACTTAAACATGTGCCCCAGAGCACTTTTAAGGGGAAAAACAGTGCATGAATGAGACGTCCTTGACATCTATTTGGTATAATCCGAAATATTCACAGTTTTGAAAATTTAATCCATTGCAGAGATCTGACAGTTGAGAGGGCATATAAGGTGAGTGCACAAGACTGATTTTAGTAGGTTCTGTGGTTCATTCTGGTAATATATACAAGGTAGTGTGTCCTGCATTCTAGTACTGTACCCATTTGGGAAAAGGGCCTCAACTTAGTGATAGAGCACCTGTTTCCCATGCAGAAGGTTCCAGGTTTAGTCACTGGTATCTCCAGCTAGGGCTAGGAGAGACCCATTTTCTGGAATCCTGGAGAGAAACTGCTGCCAGTCAGTGGAGGCATTGGTCTAATTCTGTATAGGGCAGCTTCCTATGTCCCTATGGCTGGCTGGTCCCTAGAACCAGTTGGTTACACACCGTTGTCTCATTTATAATGCTCTGCTTTCTCCATCTTTCTCACATTGAAACATAGCATTCAACTCAGTGTGTGCCTGAGATTGTCCCAAGATGGTAACTCAGTGTTTTCCTGAGATGGTCCTCATTCATTTTTAAGAGAGATAAATGCAAGCTTTAACATATTAGTAAACCCTTTAATAAAGGATGTAAGGTTGTGGTTTCTACCTGGTAGGTTGCAGCTCCCCAAAGTACAATTTGGCAGCAAGTAACTGTTTACATTCAGGTTCCTATACAGCTGCTTTGTAAGAGGAAAATGGTAAGAAATCAACCCAGTAGGTTCCCTCTATTAAAGTGTGAGTCTTCCTTCCACCTTTAGTATAATATGACGTCCATCATTGGTGCACAGCCATCACTACAGAGGATTTGCCAAGAACGCCAGCCTCCTTATATGTGACTCTGTGTTGCAGACTTTGCAAGTGGATGGTCTGTCTTGGTGTCTACTCTTGGTTGATCTTAGGAGATTGCAATCAAGCAAGTTAGCTTATCATGTTGGCTTCATTATCCTTGAAGCTGGCACAGTATATTGCTAAAAGCTTTGTCAGCAGGAGAACTTTGAATGGCACCCTGATGTTGACATCATTCTGTAGAGCACTGGGTTTTTAAACTTTGTAGGTTCAGGGAGTCTTTTCGTCTTCAGAATCTTAGCCGGTTTAAGACTATGCAGCATCTTTACAGGAAATAATTGGCTGTTTCAGAATTCAGATAGATGCTGGCAATCTGAGTGCTTAATGCCTCATTGAGGCATGTGATATGGGCATATCCCCCTTTGGGGCAGAAATTGTTGTCCTGTTAATTTTGTTTTGGAACAATCCTTGATATTTGTGAACTTTCACACACTTCCAAATTATATTACTGTGATGTGGGGACTAGCAGACAACACAAATGGATCCTGTGAGCCCTTGTGGCTGCAGCAAGGCTTACGGAAGGTCAAAGACCTACCATCTACTGTATTGGGCCCGAATATAAGCTGCACCCGAATATAAGCCGCACCTTTAAAATTCAAGAGGGGAAAAGAAAACAAGGCAGGTGGTCTTCTCCCCTTCTTTTCGGCGACTTGGGAGAGGCTTGAGAGCCACGGATGGGACAGGCACCATTGCCCCACGCTCCCGGGCTGCTTCCCGGGGGAAGCCTTGCCGCTTTGCTGGTGGCCTCCTCCCCACCCCCCTTCTTTTTGGCGGCTTGGGATGAAGCAGCGTGGGGCAACAGTGCAGTGCACCGTTGCCCCATGCTTCTGGACTGCTTTTGGGGAGGGGCAGGGGAGCCGTAAGGTCATGAATATAAGCCACACGTATAGTCCGCATGGGCGGAATTTGGGGAAAAAGTGTGCCTTATATTCGGGCCAATACGGTATTACTCAGTTGTCTGAAGGTGTTACCAAATTTTGAATGTACATTTTCTATCTTCAGTCTTGTTTGGAAAACTCTTTTAACATTTTGATAGCTTATATTTATGTGCATGTTTAAATTAAATTGGATGGATTATTTTGATGGATTGATGAATTATTGTTAACGGCAGCAGATGGTTCTTCTCTCTTTTTTCTTTTGTTACATTAGCTTTATTTATTTATTTATTTATTTATTTATTTAAAAAAAGAATCCCATAAGGTTGTGGATGTTTTTGGGGCACATTCCAAGGTGCATACTCAGTTCATGTGTTGTTTAGGCCAGTCCTGTTGAGACGGCCAGAGTGCTTTGTGAACCAAGTGTTATCTGGAACACGCTCAATGTCCTCCTGTGGCTGCTCACTTCAGGTGAAAATCAGTAGTGATCTTACTTCCAAGGAAACATGCCTGCCATTATTGCTCCTTTGATGGAGCAATCCCTAATAAGCTTCCAAGTAATCGCAGGGTTTCGTGAAAACAGTGTGGAGAAACAGTGCTCTAGCAATAGCATTAATCTTTCCTGATTTAAATATTTGATGGAGCTGTCAAAACCTGGAGGGTTTGCAGTATTACAACAGTCTTGGATTCTTCCGAGTAGTTTGAGAGCAAAGTCCTTGAGTGACTTAAGATGTGCTGGAGCACAGGATCCTCAGCTCCCCTGCCCACCTCTTTCTTGTCTTTGCTTCTGTGATAGAGCATGATGCAAATCTTTGAGGAAGAACCCTCCCACTACCCAACATTAAAGCTAGCACAATATGACAGCAGAGGAGGTTGCAAGAGACATCTCTCTTGGAGATACCTCTGCTTTGAGGACTCTTGTCAATTTTAGTAGAAAAGCTTGCTGACTTTTGGATTAGGAATTTTGTTCCTTATGTCACTTTTGCTATGTGAGAGTCAGGCATGTGGAAGCGAATGGATGACAAATTGTGTTAGGCATTGGAAGCGAGGAAGTGTCTTTGTAGTTGCTATTCAAGGCACTTATAGGTAATGTTCTCCTGGAGGGATTTGACCCTCATCATCTTAGGCGTGTCAACGGTGTTTGTCCAGTCACATGTTTTGACCAAGGAAAGACATGCATCAACCAAGTGGTAGAGCATTGGTTTTGCATGCAGAAGGTCCCAGGTACAACCACCAGTATCTCCATATGGGGCTGGGTGGGAGGAACCCTGTGTGAAACCTTGGAGGGCCACTGCCAGTCAGCATAGACAATAGTGAGCCAGATGGGCCAGAAGTCTGGCTCAATATAAGGCTGTCCTATGATAGGGGAACCTCTGGCCCTCCCAACACATTTCCATCAGACCCAGGAAGTGTATCCAGTGGACAGGGGTGATAGCAATGGTAGATCTAGAGCAGGGGTCTGCAACCTTTAAGACAAAAAGAGCCACTTGGACCCGTTTCCGAAGGAAAAAAAACTGGAAGCCGCAAAACCATTGCGACATTTAAAACAAATATATCTCCGGAGCCGTGATCTGACAGCGGGTGGGAAGGCGACGTCGGGACGGTGTGTGACTAACGCCCGCCCCGCCCCCACATGCGACGTCACAGCCAGTACAGCACCCGCCACAGTTGGGAGTGTCGGGGCGCACAATGCGCCTCCTCCCCTCGCTAGTATCCACCCCGGAGCCGCGGCTCCGGAGCCGCGGGTTGCAGACCCCTGATCTAGAGGAACACAGGTTCTCTACCTATCTAGACTATCTGTGGGAAAGTTTTGTAAGCAAAGACAATATAAAGACACAAGATGACTTGAATCTGCTACTCTCCACCTTTCTGAATTCACCAAATCATGTGCCTTTGTGCCCTCCCTTGGCCTTATTTAAATCATGACTTTAATTAATGATAAATGTGTCAAATAATAGACATACACAACCTGTTCAAAACATTTAGCCCAGAGGCACCTTGCGTCATAAAGCTGTAAAAATAAATAAGTAAAACAGTGCATCAGATCTTCTTTTTTTAAAATGCAGACACCCTAAAATCCTGTTTCTCACACTGTTCGAGGTGGTTTATGACATGTTTTAAAACACCAAACAAATGTTACTCTGGAGAAAGAGGGTGAGGCCATTTGGAAACCCAAATTTTTTTAGTGGTAGCAATAAAATCAGAACCTGCTGAAACAGCTGCAGATCAATTCTCGAAAGCTTGCTTTAAAAGGTTCTCTTTATTATTTCTATCACAGCTTTCGGCCCACACATGGGACCCTGAAGGCAGCTAACAATAATAGATAATACAATAAAACAATAAAAAATTGTATATCACTTAAACAACGAAGAGTGACAAATGTAGCATAGCAATTGCCAGAGAGAAGTCTTTGAACCTATTATTCAGGTCAAAAGCATGCTGATAAAGTAGTGTCTTGACCTGATGTCTGAAGGCTATCAGAGAAGTAGGGGCCAAGTGAGTCTTCAAGGGCAAAGCGTTTCAAAGCCTGGGTGCCATCCCTGAGGAGGTCCTGACAAAGATGTGCTTTAACAAACCTTCCTAAAACGCATACAGCATGAATCAGCTCCCTTGAAAGCTTGTTCCAGAGCTTTTGGGTGCTGAAGAAAAGGCCCTGCTTTTTCTTACTGCCACTCTAATCTTAGGAGGTGACATTCCATTTTGCCTGTGGGTGATGTATGTTCGTGTTTTTACAGATATGCAGATCTCAGGCATGTATGGCTTTTCCACTACACCTCACCCCATTTCATCTCCAGCCTAAGCTCTTTTTGGGGTCTAGATTCTGACTGAGCAAAGCTAAATCCCAATACTGATGATGTTCTTTGCAAACAGATACTCACCCTCCATCATATAGGCAGCATTTGAAACTCCTTATTGCTCCAGGGAGTAACTTTGCACCCCACTGCACCTCATCACATCCATTTTTCTTTCCCTCACAGGCACCACATTCAGGTCTCACTTTGTACATGGTTCCTCTCCTGCCTTTCCTCATCCATTTGTTTTCCTTGATTCCTTCCCCATCTTTAGCCTACTGTGTCAAAAGAGTGTTCTCTTTGTTCTTCCCTTTTTTCAAGAGAGAAGCTGTGCTGGGCAGTATTAACTTCCTTTGCTTACTTGAGGGGGTTTGAGGGGGAAGTGAGCTGAAAGGGGAATGTTTTGGGTGCTCACTGCAGATTTTTTTCTTCCAAGTCTTTGGGCTGCAGGGGTCACACAGAGAGGAGAGCAGCTGCTCTCCAGTTTTCCCCCTTTGCCTTCACAAATTCATAGAACAGCCTAGAGAATATATTCCCTAAAATGTTTACTAGTATTCCCTCCCACACCAACCATTGTAGTCATCTGTCACCTAAAAGGTGAGAGAACTAAAGTTTATAAAGCCTTCCTGCATCATTGCCTTGAGGATCTTTGGACGAGACAAAGGTGACAGGCTGTTCACATGGTGTAGAAATGCAAGACCGTTGTTTGTTTGTTTTTACAACTGTTTTAGGTTGAAATGTTTCTAGTATGTTACAGGACGTTCTTGTGCAGATCAGTTAAGATGCCAAGGCTTTGAGTAGCCTTATCGTTGGTATACTATAGACTCTGCCTGTCTTATCTACTTGGGTTTCATTTTCATGGTGGCAGTACAGAATAATAATAAAAGAAACCCATTCATCCAGTAAAAATGGGTTGCTGCATTTGTAATTGGTTATTGCAATTATTGTTATAAGTGTATATAGCTTAAATTCTATAAATGTTTAATTGTATTTTAATGACTGGTTTTTCTATGTTTTTAGCAGTTTTTGTTTTTATCTGTAAACCTCCTTGAAGTCCCATCAGGGAAAAGAGCAGGATATCAATAACTATATAATATAATAGTGATGTTGATGATGATGGCATATAAAAACAGCGTAAAACCAATTTGGTTGTGAGTAAAACCATCACAAAACTTGGGAAGGTGTATTTCTGGCACCAAGCAAAACTCATTTAGAAGTAAATGTCAAGCAAACTTTCCTGGAAAGGGTCTGCGGAGATGATTTTAACAGACAGGCAGGCAGAAGTGGAGCTAGGAAGATCCTACAGGTGCCCCAGTCCCGAACTGTGCAGGGCTTTTAAAGCAGGCACTGCCATCTTGAATTGTGCCCCGGAGTCTGACAAGGCCAGCGTAGTGTGCACAGCACTACCAGTATCCAATCCCAGCCCTAGATAAGAAGCCTTGTAGTGTTGCATTTTTAACCAGCTCCATTTTCTGTACCTCCCCCCCCCAAAAAAAAAAAGTATTGTGAGACAGACCTAAAATGCCCAGTTCAGTTTCTGTCCTCTTCCAAATAGCTTTACTTAACAAAACAAGGTCTACACAATAAAAGCATAATGCAGAAATTCCGTCCCTTCCCGCACACAATTTCTACCAAATTCTGGACGCTTGAGTGCCTTCCTGAAGAAGAAAATTTGCAGCCAAATCCATAAGAGTAGCCCTGCTGGATCAGGGCAAAGATGCCTATTCTGCAAAGCCCTCAAGCAAGATCAGAGTGCAGCAACACTCTCCCCACCTGCTGTGTTCAGCAACTGGTATTCAGAAGCATGCTGTCCCCCACAGTGGAGGTTGAACAGCCATCCTGCCTGGTAGCCACTGATAGCTTATCCTCCAGGGATTTGTCTAATCCAGGGGTCTGCAACCTGCGGCTCCGGAGCCGCATGTGGCTCTTTTACACCTTTGCCGCGGCTCCGGGGTGGATACTAGCGAGGGGAGGAGGCGCACTGTGCGCCCCGACACTCCCCACTGTGGCGGGTGCTGTACTGGCTGTGACGTCGCATGGGGGCGGGGCGAGCGTTAGTCACACATCGTCCCGACGTCGCCTTCCCACCCGCTGTCAGATCGCGGCTCCGGAGATATATTTGTTTTAAATGTCGCAATGGTTTTGTGGCTTCCAGTTTTTTTTCCTTCGGAAACGGGTCCAAGTGGCTCTTTTTGTCTTAAAGGTTGCAGACCCCTGGTCTAATCCTTTTATCAAACTCCTTTAGGAAGAAGTCAAGCTTGGGCTTTGTAGGGGAAGAGCTCCACAGTTGTAATGTAACTATTGAGTACATTTCTACAACTATGTATCAGGGTGCTTGTGTGTCCTAATCTACAGGGGAGCGTATCAGATCAGCTCCCAGGTCTGAAATCTCCATTATTTGTTGTTTTGCAAATATGAGGGGTAATTAAAGTGATCAGCTTGACAGGGTAGTCGCAAGGATTTCTGAGGTGCGAAGTGCTTTGAACAGGCAAAATGTTAACTTTGTGGGATATTTTTGTAGCACCTTCTGTTTGCAAAAGTCAGCCATTTCACGTGTGTTGGGAGACTTGTCCTGGCAGCACAGCTAGAGAGGGATGAAAGCAGAGACTGCAGCAATGGGGGGGGGGGGCTGTAGGGGGTTGAGGTATTTCCCCAAAGCCCTGAAAAGGCAAAGATGCTCCTTCTTCCCCTGGCTTACCTCAAGCCAGGGGGACTCTGATCGACCCTTGGGCTTGTAGGGCATGCAGAGTCCAGCACCGAATCTGATTTAATCCCCCTGCTGCTCTCATGGTTCTCATGCCAAAGGGGTGTGGATCTGGTGTAAGGATTGGGGAAGTGGGCAGTGTGTTTGCCAGCACATGATTGACCCCAAGAAAAGAGAGGGGTGCAACACACTTGCTCTTTTGCCTCTCAAGACAGCCCTGTAGCAATCGGGCTCTGCATATGACTCTCGGGTCTCTTCCTAGGCCACCTCCCCTCACTACCCCTGTTCCATGTCCTTGAGCCTGTAGTAGTTAGCTGCTCGGGTGCCTAGTGTGGCGCATGCGTTCTGCAGCCGGGGGCAGGGCAAGCTGTCCATGGGGGCAGGGCAAGGTGCCCATGGGGGCAGGGCGAGCCAATGCAGGGCCCGCTGTGTGGAGCCTCTCCGCAGCCTCCCCCTCAACTGTAGGGCGGCTGAGGCAGTGGGCAGACGCAAGCCCAAGCAGCGTGGAGCTTGCAGGCAGTCCGTCCACCGCCTCCCCCTCCAGAGAGATGTGTGGCTCAGGGATGCTGCAGGCCCCGCGGTGTGGCGCCCATTGCCCCCCGCCTCACCTGGCTACTAGTGCCGTAGGAAGTGGGGTGCGGGAGTTTTTTGTTTTTTTAAAAGTGTCATGAGCTCAATTTTTAAAATTTCTTTTAAAAACACATATTTTTGCCATTTTGTCACCCTCCTCAGTGATGACACCCGGGGCGGCCTGCATCCGCCGCACCCCCCTTCCCACGCCACTGCCTTGAGTACTTTTGCCTGGTTGGAATGTTTTCTTGAACACCGATCACACCTATTGCTTGCCTGTACGGCAGGTGGAGAGTGCATAGAAACCACTGGCTTTTGCCTGGCTGGAACATAGCCTACTGGTGTGTGGCTTTCCTCTTGCTTCCTATTATTCCCACTCAAGATAGGAGGAGCAAAGCCAGTTTTTCTTCCTCTACCTAGAGCTATAGTGCAGGGAGATGGGAGGACTGGACTGAAAGCTGCATGTGGTTAAAATAACTGATTTGGGGGGGAAATCCAATTTTCTCTTGTCACTGCACCCCTTGTTTGCTTGAAAAGGCTTCACAACAAGTTTTCCAAGGACATGCCTGAACTTCCCCTCCCTTCACAAATTCTTATGCATTCCAAATTAGGGTGGAGCACCCGTAAACAATGCAAATGACAGTGCGCTGCATTTGACTCCTCAGCAATCTTGTGAACAAAACATGAGTGTGTGTTGTTAATTGCTGCTGGGTGGTTGTGTGCGCGCTCTCTTTCTCTCTCCCCCTCTCTCCCTCTCCCTGACACCCCCCCCCCACCTTGCAGTACTTGAATATATTTGTAGACATTCAGAGAAATCTCCTGAATGGGAAATTCCGCCACAGAAGCAAAGCTTAAAATATGGCAAAGCAATTGTTCATTCTTGTGGGTTTATCCTTTCAGATTAACTCTGTTGTAATAGAGGCTTGTTGCTGTTCAGCAGGTAGAATTAATGTTCATTCCCGGAATTGCTTTTCCTGGCTTGGGATTGAAGTTCTCCAGGGTTTTCCTCACCCCGTCTGTGAACCCAGAAACCTCCCCCCCCCCCCCCGCGCAAGCATCACAGTAGTTATTAATGCATTTGTTCTTTGCACCAGGGCAAAACAGTCTCAAGTTATGTAAAAGGAATTCTCTTTCAGCATTGCCACATCTTGAATTACGCTTGGGCGGTGCGGGTGACTGTATGAAACATGGGTGTTGGTTGGAAAGGTGACAGAAAAAACTGTTTCCTCCACTGACCAGAGCTGGATTCTGCGAAGGAGGCTGTAGAGAGAGGTCTCTTCTGTCCTGAGATCACTTGAGAATGCTCTAGTGCTGCTGCTGAGAATGTTTATTTCATGAAACAAAACCCGTGAATCTCTTCTGTCTCTTCTCTGCGTCATCCTTGCATGCTTTTATCCATATTCCTGTTCTATTTTCTCATTAAATAATATTTTAAAAAATCTCCAAAAACATGTGCAATGCCTACATAAAATTAATGCTTCAAACTGCCATGTCACAGCATTAGGAGAAGGATGAAATCCAGCAGATAATAAAGTTTAAATCCATCTTGGGATGTGTGTGGTCATCTTGTAAAGGAATTAGCAAATATGTCATTCCTGAAGCATACCAAACAGGACATACGACCTGCTGCCATGTTCCTGGCTGTATAGAGATCTAAAGCAGTCTTCTCTGTATGTGGAATGAAATGGCTGCATTTTCTTGGTATTGGATATGGTATTGGATATTCTTCAGAAAGAAGACTCCAACGATGACAGGATCAGCTGGGAAACGTGGGGGCTAGCCGGAGAAGAGAGGGCGAGCCCCCTCCGCTCCGGCCCTAAATAGGCCAAGCCGATTGGCTGGCCGGGAGGCGTGGACGATCGGGATTCCCCTGTTCTCGCAGGGGGCTGAACCCAGCCCCCGCTCACGTGGGGAGGGCGTGATGCCCGCAACCCCACCTCCTGGGGCAGGCCCGGAAGTGGCTTTGTTGAACTTTCTCCCTTCAGATAATACTTTTTGAATAATGTTTCCCCCCCCTCCTTTTTTTTTAGAATCCCAAAGCCTGTCAGGTAGAGCCAGACTCAAAGTAATCGCTTGGGGAGGCCACACATACATCTAAAATTCAGAAACTGGATGTCTGAGCACATACTGAACCCCAGAGCATGTTTTGAGCATCAGAATGGAATGCTCACTTTTTTCACAAAAGTGGAAAAAAACCCAACTTTCAGTTTTCATATGAGCTCTCTCTGTTGCACATGCCTTTGTTTAATGTATGTCATACCCTTCCTGCCCAAGGAATGCAGGCCTGGTGCAGTGTCTAGATTTGGCAAACTATGGTTTGCAATCACCTGTAAGCAGAATCATGACTTGAAGCCGTGTTGCTAGCCATGGTTTGTGCTAACCTGGAATCATAATTCTTAAGAGTGTTGGACTACAACCTGGGAGACCAGAGTTCAAGTCCCCACACAGCCATGAAGCTTACTGGGTGACATTGGGCCAGTCATTGTCTCTTAGCCTGACCCACCTCACAAGGTTGTTGTGAGGCAGGTAAGAATCATGTAGGACACCTTGAGCTCTTCAGAGAAAAGCTGGGAAACAAATGATATAAAATGAAGAAATTGGGCCTTGGGAAGGTGAGGGGAGCAGGGGAAGTTCAGAATTTGGCATGTTCAGAGATAAGAATACCCTGTTATACACGTGCATGATTGTTAAGCTTGATTGTTGCTTGGTTGAGTTTGCCTTTTTTTACAGACCAAAGGAATTAAAAGATTATGTTGCCAAGCAATCCTAATTCCTCCCTCCCTCCTGCTGTTACTTGGCACTTATCATAGTCTTTAAAGAGATATGCAATTCATTCAAATTCCAAGCAGCTGATATATCCACAGTCACCACTACCATTTCCTGCATTTCCAATGTGACCTTTGGTGCTTAATCAGGCTGTATTATCTTATGCGAACGATGAGCATTCTTGAAAATGTACAGCACGATATAAATATATCTCTGCCAAAGTTTGAAGTCAAGATCTGTCTATATATCCCAACAGTCTTATTTTATTTTTTTCAAGTGTTTCCCCCTGCTTTGGTAATATCTTCTCTCTATCCTCCATTCCCCGGACATATTTTATATTTTATACCTTGATGATTTCTGGGGGTGGAGAAGGAAATGTGCAGTAAATCAGTTTGGGTCTTGACAAGTTCCCAAGCTGAGACACCAGCCATTCAACAGTGTCCTGTATAAAGTAGCAATTATCTTGTATAAGTAGAACAGAATTTCCTAGGGGGGGAAACCCGAGCCGTTGATTACAGAGAAGATAATTCAGTCACCAGAGATTAATTTATGACCCGCAAGGTTGGTACTGAACCTGCAGAGCTGTTACTCTTTGAATAACAGGATTCAGTTGCTAATTTGTTGAGGAATTTGGAATAAAAGGAACGTTAATTCCTCTGGTTAAAAAGGACCTGCTTTTCCGAAGCCAGTGAGAAGTGTGTGTTTGTGTGTGAACTGACAAAACACCCCATAGCTACTGAACATGCTTGATCCACATTTCTGCCTTCTTAGGTTTATTTCCTAAAAATGTTTTTTGTACTTGTCTTCTTGATCATGCTGATGCTTCCCTCTTGTTCCTTAATTATCTTTTTTGGCTCCATTTCTGTTGGCACTCGTCAGTCGAGTTGAGTGGAGGAGTGGTGTTGATAGACGTTCCAATTTGAGTGGGGCTTGTGGGCATGCACATGGGGCCCTAAATTATACAGTAGTTGAAAGTGACTCCCTATAAAGAATAAGAGCCAAGTTCCTTTTCTCTCTCCCCATGCAGCCAGTTCAAACTGTTGGTTGAGTAAAGCAAGGGAGCTTGCATTAGGACCCGTAAGTGCGTGAGAGCGTGCGTGTAATTTACTCAAGCTAACATTAAAAAAAGGATAATATTTTGGTTTCCACTTCCTTGGTGACAATCAGCTGGCTGCCAACTCGCTGATCTGTTTCTAGACACCCATTTCACCCAGTGACAGGAACGCAGGGGGTGTGGACCAGGCTTTGTTCCTCCTGAAGGAATGGTCTTTAGATTTGCCTTCTCCTTTAACTTTTGTGACTCTCTGCAGACAAATTGGCAGCTGGCCTTGAGCTTGGTCACCTGCTGCTCTCAGCCACCCTCACCCCCAGTTAATATGTAAGCCTGGAGATCCTGCATGCATCCAGATAGGCATAGGAGAGCCTGGTTGGTTCATTTCCTTACACCTAGACTTTACTAGAATAATCCAAATTCTACACAAAGGAATACCAGTTTCTATGGCCTCTATGATCTCCATTCTGGGAGTAAAGGAAGCTGCCTTACCTTCATGGAGCATAAGGGTTATAGATGGCTGCTAGCCACAATGGCTATATTCTGCTTCCACCGTTGTAGGCTTCTGAATGTCATTTGCTAGGAATCAGAGATTGGGGGGGGGGCTGTTGTTGTCAGGTGCTGCTTGCAGGCTTCCCTTAGGCATCTCTTTGGCCACTGTGAGAACAGAATGCTGGACTAGGTGGACCTTTAGCCTGATCCAGAAGGGGTCTTTTGATGTTCTTACCCTGAGGCAGACTCTTGATCATTTAGCTCAGTATTGTCTGCTTGTGACTGACAGCAGCTCTCCAGGGTTTTGGCCAACTAAGGGTCTTTTCCTCTAACCTGCTACTTGACCCTTTTAGCAAGAGTTGCAGGGGATTGAACCCAAGACCTTTTGCATTCAAAGCCAAGTGATCTCCCACTGCCCTGTGGCCTTTCCCCCACTTCTTGTAGATTATTTGTTGTGTTAGTGAAGCATTACTTGCATTTCACTATTTACTTTGTGTACTTCAGTCAGTTGCTGCTGCTGTTGCTGTGTAGTAGGTTTAATGTGCAGGACTGGAAATCTTATTCATTCACCCCTCTGATGGCTTAGTCTTCATTTCAATTAAATTTATATGCAGTGGACCCTCTGGATACAAATGTAATTCATTCCAGGGGTCTGTACGTGCCCTGAAAAATATGCAAGTAGAGGTGCTGTTTCTGTGCACGCTTGCAACCTGATAGAGTGCTTCTGCGCATGCGCACTCGGCGAATCCCGGAAGAATACACTTCCGGGTTTGCTGCGTTCGCAATCTGAAAGTTGCGTTACCTGAAGGTAACATAACCCAAGGGTCCACTGTACTGCCTTTCATCCGAGGATCACAGAACATGCTTGGAATTACAGAATGGTCCCAGCCTGTTATGAATGTTATGTCCTGGAAGGGGACCACACATTTTTTTAAAAAAAAACCCAAAACCTGGGGCTTTCTTGCAGTGGGGAATGTGGTCAGGAAAATTTGCTATTTGGTCCCTGTGGTTATTGTTCATCTAAAAAATAATAATGCTTACTTAATGTCAGAAACAGTGCCCTTTATTCCTAAATAGTTGGAGTAGTATCAGAGCATGGAAGACTGAAAATTGGTTATCTCTGCAACTTGTTGTGCACATACAGTTATGTGTGGAATAACATACAGCTGTGGCATGAAGTAATTGAATCCCCAGAGCAGAGCAACAACTCCTAAAGCTATCTAGTAGATCCCACCATCACCGTCGGCCTTCTTTCACTTAATATACACACATTTGTTTTTATAGCAGATGAATCTTCCAGTGCCTGCTTGCCCTTGTTTATCTTTGGCAAACAGTGCTGAAATAATACAGGCTCGTTTTATTTGCCAGACTATTTGGTGCCATCTTTCCCCTTGTAGTTTGGCCAGTCCAGGCTCCCTGGAACAAGGACAGTATTCTGTGGGTTTCCCCAGGATGTTCCGTCCTCTGCATGTTTTCCCCTGAGGCTCACCTTCGCTTTCTCATCTTGGTAACCTTGTGAATAGCCAGGCGAAGCTTCTAGCAGATAATCAGCAGGATGTTTTATATCGAACACCTGTACTCTATATTTAATGTATTTTTAACCTTCTGTTGGAAGCCGCCCAGAGTGGCTGGGGAAACCCAGCCAGATGGGCGGGGTAGAAATAAATTATTATTATTATTATTATTATTATTATTATTATTAACAATAATTTATTTATTCAGCACTGAGTGTTGTTTCCAGCCAAGTCCTACTCAAGTAGACCTAATTGACCAAAGCTAAACCTGACCTTCACAGGCTTCTAGAAGCATGGCCCATCATCCGAGCCTGGAGAAAAATACCCCTTGAGTAAAGGCCTATGGGACCCCCACCATCACCACTTGAGGAATCTTTGCCACATTGCTTGCTTGGATTTCTTTTGTAAAAGTAAAGTATATGTATTCTTGGCCGTGTGCAATCAAAAGATAAGACCAGAAAATGGCACTGTTTGAATCCAACCACTTTGCATTTGCTTTGTGTCGTCCTTCTGCAACAGGCAAACCTCAAATATTTTAGTGAGAGGTCAGGCTGTGACAGTCGAGAATCTCAATGGCAGTGGCAACAACTAATGTTTATATAAAATGTGTGTCTGTGTGTTTATGTTTCTGATCATGTATTTGGTTCCTTATTTTCCAGCTTTTTGAAATCTCATTGGTCTTACGAAAACTTGTTAGAACTACAGTGATTCTCAGTTAGATCTTTAACTGAGGTTGCAGAATTTCTCTTAAGCTTAATAAAGCTCTGAGAGTGCTCAAGCTCCACTGTTCCCTAGAGTGCCAAGGGAGTGGTTCAGCCCTTGTCTTCACTTTAAGCCGCCTGTTAAATTGCTGCAATTTTTCCAGCAATGCACACACACACATATACACAGAAGTTGAAGTGGACCTGCAACAAAACATTGCCCATTCTCACCTAGTCCCCCCCACAAAATATATTATTTATTTGCTTTACAAATGTAAAATTATACCACAACACACCCACAATTAGAAGATTCCTCCAAATCTCTGGACTTCCCCCTTCCCCTCCATGGGTTCTGTTGTTAAACCTTTTCTACTGCATCTTTTTTCAATAATTCAAGTTTTTATAACTCCATTATGTCCATAGCTCACGATACATTACAAGTGTTATTGCAGTCCTGCTATTTTTTTCAACTTCTTACAGTGGTCTCCGAGGTAAATTATAATTTCCCCCCATTCATTCCCACCTAGTTTTTAGTCTCCTTCCCTACCCCTCCAATAGTCAAATCACCATTCTGTGGCTACTGAGCCACAGAATATTTTTGTTATGTTTGCAAACCTTAGGCTTCTCCAAGCCTGCCGATACCTCCTTCTTGTGTGTAGGTGGTGATGTTTTTGGCATACGCAGCCTGAACATTGGAAATAGATTGCACAGTCTTCCCCCATCCCTCAGGCCCTGTGGGTGCTTGGTCCCATGCACAAAGCCATCAGCTGCTGAGAGTGGGCTACTTTCACATGGTCATATACTGGCTGAATCCCTGCCAGCCAGTTTGCTTTCTCTTCTGCGTTTTTGCTGGTTGGAGATTATAGAGAGAATGGGAGATCATAAAATGGGCGTTAAATCATCCTATGAAAACGTGTGTGAAAATACATTCTGCAGTGCCGAACTAAATCAATACCATTTTTGAGTATGTAAACAAAGCAGCGAATCTATTAAAATACTGTCTGCGAAGAAATTTATGCCAGAAGGGGGTTGGATGCAAATCAAGCAGCTTTATATATCTTCAGCCTATGAATATAAATCAGAGGGTGGCTTCTGAAATGGGGAGGCTACAGAAATTGCTCAGCAATTTCCTCTGTAACAGCAAGAATATGCTTTTTTTGGAATTTCCTCCCATTCCAGCTGATTGACTCAGGGCAGTGTATGGTATCTGAAAGACTAGTGGCGGAGGGGGGGACTCCACTGCATCTACAAAATCAATATATTTTGCTTCAATATACTAAAGCGTTGTTGTTGTTGTTGTTGTTGTTGTTTTTTAAACAGCACACATAGAAGCATAGGAAGCTGCCTTATTATACCAGGCCAAACTATTTTACCATCTGTTTCTCCACCTACCCTGCCTGGCAGCAGCTTTCCATTGTCTCAGGCAGAAAATGGTTTTCTTCATCACCTGTTGCCTGATCCCTTTTTAAAACTGGAAATGGCAGGGATTGAAACTAGGAGCCTCTGCATGCAAAACGTCCTGGCCCCTCCCCAGGTTTATTTTTATGCCACTCTAATTTTATTAGTCTTTAAGGTGCCCTGATACTCTAATGGGTACACTACACCAACATAGCTACCCTTTCTGGAATTTTGAGGCATGGCATCTAAGTCCTACTTTTTTGTGCATTAGAAGTAAATTTCTATCAAGTGTCGTACAAAGCCGTATCAAATTGGATCATAGGTCAGGACTGGCTACTCCACTGGCAACCGCTTTCCAGGGTGTTGGAGAGATGTCAGGATTTGAACTTGGCATTTTCTGTATGCAGTGGTCCTCACCTTGAGTTTTGGATGGTGAAGCTCCCTGGGCCAGATGTGGGCAAACAGGAATCTAGAGCAAAGGCACCCAAGCAGAATCGTTCCACTAGAGTCTTCTGAGACCATTACAGGTTCAGACTGTGCTTTGCGGCTGAGCCTGCAGCCCTTTCTTCAGAGGGGGGAATAATTGCTTCAACAAACCCCTTTGTTGGAGCAATGTGCACAGCATAAATGTTTTGCAGTAAGCAGCTGCTGTGCTGTGTGTTTTTATTTGCCAGTGAATTTTTTTAAGGAAAAGTGAGATGAATGCCCATGGCTGCCAACCACCTTTGCACCAACCAGAAGGCTGTTAGGACCTGGCATTGTTTGCTTTGTCAAAAGCAGCACATCCCAGATTGCATTTCACTTCAAAAGGTGTCAAAAGTGGAATAATTTAAGTTGAAACGACAACGAGGTAAGAAAATCTGTTGAGCCATACCTTTTGGGCTCCCATCCTTGTCTCTTTTTAAATTATTATTACATACCTTAAATGCCTTAAATGAAAGAACTGGCCTATCCCTGCCACCCATCTCATTTGAGAGAGGAACAACATAGGAACACAGGGAGCTACGTTGTACTGAGTCAGATCATTGTACTGTCTACATTGAGTGGCAGCAACTCTCCAGAGTTTCATGCAGTGGTCTCTCCCTCCCTACCTGGAGATGTCAAGGATTGAGCCTGGAACCTTCTGCATACAAAGGGAGACGCTCTGCCACTGACCCAAGTGAGCCCTTCCCTGATAAGTTCAGCATTTTACTCAGTATACCAGAGCAAGCTTTCAAAATACTTGTTTTACTTCAATCCTATTCGGGAGAAACTCAGAGCAGCCTTTTTTCATGCCCCAAGTGGTCTGCCATCGGATGTGGATCAGGGCCTCACCTTCTTAGCTTTGGCAATGCCAAAGCACCAGGTGTCTCAGACCAGCTAATAAAAATATACGTGTAACATTTACATCCCACAGTTACATGCAGCAGAAACCTTTCCACTGGAAGTTTCTAATACCCCCCCAATAGAATTTTTTCATTGTATAAGTTCATTAGTAACAATAGATGAATGCCAGTTGCAAATACAACATTGGGCAAGATAACTTAGTGATAAAGCGTCTGTGTTGGCTGCAGAAAGTCCCAGGTTCCAATCGCCAACATTGCCAAAGCAGGACTGGGAATTTCCCCTGGCTGAAAGCATGGAGGGCCACTCCCAGTGAGCATAGACAGTACTGGGCTAGATGGACTAATGGTCTGACTCAGTTTCAGGCAACTTTTTATGTCCCAGTTTCAAAGGTTTTTTAAAGCTTTGTTTGCTAAACAAAAGTAAAACAAACATGCTAAATTAAATCATTCTCATAAAAATTTTCCCCTTCCAAATTTTCTGAAAAACCCAAATCACAGATATCCCAAGAGTCTGAATATCTCAAAGAAGTTATCCAGATTCTGCATAAGGCAATGTAAAGCCAAAGTTGAACAAAAATTGATGAAGGTGGGTTCTGGGATGCCATCGGATAGAAGCAGTTTAAAGGAGCTCTTTGCTGTTATATGCCTGGGATGTCAAGCCAGAGTTTGGCATGATGTTTGAATAACATCTGTGTCCTCCTGGATGGTGTAATCCCTTGGGTACTCCTAGTACAGCTTTCTTTTGTTGCTGTCAGACTCCTCATAGTGCTTAGATGGGTGGTGCTCCCAGTTGAGAGAGATCCGTTCTAAATTACATTTTATTTCTATAGTGCATCTGTTTACACATGGACAGATTCCTGTCTCAGGGGGCTTTCTGTCTAAGAATAGACACAAGGGATCAGGAGAGGAAGGGGAAGGTTATAGAAATGGCGTAAGAAAGGAGAAGATGTGAATGTTATTCTAATTATACATACTTGGGCTTAATTACAACAGGGCATTGGGACAAGGGGGTTGTTCCAAAACCTTTCCCAGCTTTCATTTGGCAGATGATAGATCTCCATCCTATTAGCCATCTAAGTAACTCTTTAAGAGGTAGCATCACCCAGTTCATGCTGTGCTAGAGCAGGGGTCGGCAAGGCTTACCGGACATGGGCTGGATCACTCCCGCGAAGATCCTCTGTGGGCTGGACCAGCACAGTCCTACTCCGGAAAGCGCGTCTGTGCATGTCCGCAGCTCTGGAAATTGCTTTTGTGCGTGCCCAGACGCCGAAAACTGTGCCTGCGGACATGCACAGACGCGATTTCTGGTGTCTGGGCATGCGCAGAAGCGATTTCCAGAACCGCGGAACAGAGTGCGTGGGGACTCACCAAGCAAGTGGCTCAGTTCGGGGGTGGCTCATGGGCCGATTAAGGAACCCTCATGGGCTGCAGGTTGCTGACCTCTGTGCTAGAGCTTCAAAGATGTGCTGGCTTTAAAGACCCTACCTGCTGTTCCTGGAAGGAAAGGGAGAGCTGTCGCAATGGAACAGAGTTCTGAGACATTGTTCAGACATGGCTCAACTAACACCTGAGTGTAGCCACTAAGGCAGCAGTCAAGAGAAGCTGAGGGGTTTGAATGCTTTTGCTTGTTTCACAATGGTAGTGGTGTGAGCACCTCACAGTTCTGTCTTGATAGCATCTCCTGCTGGGGTCCTTATGACAAGCAGCTGCCCAGATTGCTTCTCAGCCCAGCCCAGTGCCTTGCAGATTGCAGACATCTTGTACTTCTGCTGCAACAGGGAAGCAACTTTGTGGAACCAAAGACCACAGGCTTGAAATCAACCTACAGAGAAAGGTCATCGAGTTTTAAAGAAGTTAGAGAGCAGCCGCAGGCTTGCAATATGAACTATTCATGCCCAAATTCCAGACAGCACAGTCAACCCTGGTTCATGAGTTTTGTGGACCAGGACCTAGCGCTTCAGTGGTGTTTAAAAGTACCAATCCTGGGTGTATCACTGAATAGTGTTGGAAATCCTGGAAGCCAAGACCCAAGGTTGGGGCAAGTACTCTTTGGTGAGGAAAACCCCAGCAGAGATTTAAAATGGCACAACACACAGCAAAGGAAAAATGTAGAAATAAAGGCTGTAAAACCTTCAGAATGTGCCCTTTCCGTTGAATCACAAAATATCTCACTTCCCTAACACAAAGATAGGCCACACATTCAGTAAGTCAGTCTTCAAGGTTTCGTTAGGCCCAGGCTGCGGGAGGCATCTTAAGGTCAGATTTAATATAGCATCGCACGTGCTGTTCCACTGCAACTGCCTAAAGGCTAGGCTGATAGAAAGCAGAGCGAAGTAGAAGCAGCGGCCTAGGGAAGGAATGTGCAAGGGGATGAATGTGCAAGCCCAGAGGAACGAGAAGAATAGGCTCAGCTAAAGGAAAGGTTCGCATGCCCAGGAACTGCAGAGGAGGTGAGGAATTGCTTGTTGATTCCGTATAATGATCCAAGTCTTTAGCTGCAAGTTCTCTCTTCCCACCCCCACCCCAAAAAGTGCTGTACGGTTTGAATTAAATCTTGATGGCACCGCAAGTTGGTACATGAGGACGTAATGATGTATGTACTGGAGGATACTGAGCTCTCCCCCCAGAACTCACTGCTTTAGCATGATTCTCTCCACCCCACCACTTTTCTTCTGCATGGCTAATATGTAAAGCATTTAGAATGAAAAAGTCTGTGTGGTGTGTTTTTTTTAATTGCAGCTAGCTAGGATGCAATGCCAAGCTGGAATGGCTGCAGCAGCATGCGCCCTATTAATTATTAAGGCAGGTAAATATTGAGTAGGAGTGCCCATTTGGCTTGATGAATAGGGAAGAGGCTTGCACCGTGGAAAAGAAATGATTTTATTGTCAAGAGTCGTTTGTATCACTTCTTGCAATGGGATCCATTTCCCTGCAGGAGAAGCAACTGGTGGATGAATGACAGGGCTGCGTCCACACTTAAAACTAAAATGGCATGCTCAAGCCTTTCGAAATCTCAAGCGCTCCATGTACTGCAGTAGGGTAAGCCAAATCCCCAAACCTGCACAATACCTTTAAAACCGATTTGAATAATTAATTCTGCTTCACTAATTATAGGGAGGGAAAAGAGACACATTCCCAGCTACAGGACATCTGTTTTGAACAGCCACTGACTCTGCATTTACCATAAGGGCTAGTAATATATATATAGAGAGTGTGTGTGTGTGTGTGTGTGTGTGTGTGTGCGCGCGTGCACACACACACACACACACACACACACACGTGTCTGTCAGGTGAATTTGCAATTCTGTATTCTGTTGTCTCTGCATTTTGATTGCTCTTGGGAGATAATCTAGTAGCCACTCTATACCTCCGTATGTTTGCGTGTTGTTGCCTTTCCAATAGAACATTTCCTTCATATTGTAGAATAAAAAAACAAGCTCTTTGCAACATAGGAAGCTGCGTTATATCAGATTCATGGTGCATTTACCCCTACTCTGAACTGATAGCAGCTTCCCAGGGCATTTGCCTGTGAAGGGTCTTTCTCACAAACTGTGACTTGATCATTGTGACTGGAGATGCTGGAGATTGAACCTTCTGCGTGTAAGGAATGTACTGTGTTGCTGAGCTTCTCCCCCTACTTGCTGTTGCAGCCTTGCATTATTGAAAGATTCTGAGGTTCACATTTGAATGGGGTGATTGGGGGGTGAGGAATGTCCTTTGTGCCAGCACCAAAGTTTAGCTGCTTCCTTTTCCATTAAACTCAGGAAGAGAAAACATTTCAAATTCAGAACTGCTGGCACCAGACTCCTAGGTTCATGGAGCTATTCCACCCTGACTGCAAAACAACCCCCACCCCACCTTTTCTTGCTTCTTTTGTGTATAGCGCACTCTCTCTCTATATATATATATAAATATATGTATCGGAGCAGACATTCAGATGCTAGCATTGGAACCGGCCTCCTGGAAACAGACCAAGTTCAGTCAGGAGGCTTGATCTTCTGGCTGGCAACAGATGAGGGAGCTGGGTGTACAGATTAGAATTTGTCCCCGGGACTTGAAATCTTTCTATTGTGGTTGCAGACAGTCTTGTGAGAGCTGAATACAGAACACATGAACCTGGCAGCCTGGCGCTGCCATTTCCTCACCCCCAGGGGACGGGCAGGGGAAAGAGAGAATCTATTCCTCTTGACACAGCATTTGAAGAGCCTGATAAATAACTCCAAATCTACCCCCACTAACAATATTTATGAAGCTTCAATTTTTAATTTGTTGTAAGAGCCTCACTCTGGGAATGGGGGAAGCATTCTTGTGCAGCACGACGCAGCTCAGAGCTGGGCAACGTTGAAGGTCAGCCTGGCAAATGTACTGCAAGCTGGAGGGACCTACAGCTGATCTAATTTACTTGGGGTGGGGTTGAAATGGATGCGGTGTGCACAGAATTCTCCTAAATATTTCTGATGCTAGACACTAAATCTTAGGCCCTAATGCAGGGATGAGTGAGCCTGTCTATATATCCTTAGTGGTCCACAGCCATTACCCCCAGATTTGGGGGTGGGACCACAGTTCCCAGTTTCCATTTGCAGCATCCTCAGGTATGGCCAGGGAGAAACCCCATCTGAAGTCACAGAGAACCACTGCCAATTAGTCACTCCTGAGCTTGATGGCCCAGTAGCCTGAGATGGAATGGAGCAGCTTCCAGTGCTCCTATAACATGACAACACGACATGCTTCAGCAGCAGACATATCAACTGTTTTGTGTACTTGTGAACATTTGCTGTGCTTCATTTAACCCGGCATTGTGCCCAGTGAGTTCAGGGGAGGGGGTGTCACATAACTCATTTTGGAGCTAGCAACCATGGAATTGCAGTTTCTTCTCCAAGTGGGGATGTGTGGTAATTGTTGGCATCTTGGAACAGGAACTTTGGGTCCAGGAGGAAGTCATCAGGCAGCCGTCACATGGTCACAGATCGCAACTGCAAACCAGAGGAATGTTTTAGGGCATTTTTGTGTTTGTGTTTTCAATGCCGCTCTATTCCCTTCTAAGAAAACCCTTCTTAACAAGAGCGGAATCAATTTTGAAAGCTTATTGAAATGCCAGGCAGCGACAGGAGTCTTTCCTGTTGCAGCAGTGGAGCTTGCAGCTTGGTAGAGGAGTGGGCTTTTTCTGCTCTTAAATTGTAAGGAGCAGCAAATCCCCTGTGATTGTCACCCTTGAAGCATCCCACAGTGTTGCTTGGTCTGGAGCTTTACACAGAAAGTAAAATGCACATGCAACAAAGGGAGTAGTGCTCCACCCACTGGTGCTTCTATATTTTGGGGTCTCTGCTTTCTAGTTTTGCATACAATGCCCCAGATGAGTGTTATGGGGAAAACAAAATTGCAGCTGCCGGTGGACCGACAGCTGCCAGAGCCATGTATCATTGTTTGGAGGAAAGATGACTTCAGTGCATAGGGCTTTCTGGGACACGGGGGCTGCAGGAGTGACCAGGGAATTCTGTGTGCTGGTGATGGGTGTGCATTGTTTCTGCAAGAATGATCTTCTTCCAATAATCTTAGCAAACAATTTCATTTTTAAAAATCGGCTGACTTTTCTCTGAGTAAATTTCTTGATTACGGAGTATGTACCTAACTCTTTCCCTCTCCGCCCTCCCAATGCAGTTACAGATGTAGAACTGAAGCGGCTGAAAGATGCCTTCAAGAGGACCTGTGGACTCTCATATTACATGAGCCAGCAGTGCTTCGTTCGGGAAGTGCTTGGGGATGGAGTTCCTCCAAAAGTTGCCGAGGTAATTACTGATTTCCTTGAAGTGTTGGGGGGTTGTGGTTGAGTTGCATGCATTCAACTTGCTCTGGAAACGGTTGCTCAATATCTGTAGTCCTTTATAGCTTCACATCAACCAATATATCGGTCATAGTGTCTCTGCTAGTTAGTCACACCGATATGTATGCGTTTATAACATGGGTGTTGCTGTTTTGTGAAAACTAGCAGTTGTAATCCTAGGGCCTGTATCAGCCTTCCCTTCGCCTGGTGTTCTTTATATGTTTTGATCTACAGCTCCTGTTGTTTCAAGCTGTGGCTGATGGGAATTGTAGTCCAGAATGTCTCAAGATCAGTAACAGGTTGGAAAAGACTATAGACACCTGCTTTTGCTTGCTTCAGGCTGAAGACAGCTGCAGCACAGAACATCTGGAGGGCACACTAGGTTAGGGAAAGCTGCACTTTTATGTGCTGGACCATTCTGTCACACTTCCTGATCAAGCAGCAAGTCACAGGATGAAGGGGTGGGATGGTGCAGATAGGAGAGAAGGTTGGGTTCTCAATGGCTGGGGTCACCAGGGAGTAGGTTTATACCTCCACCACAGCAGACCCTTTGCTCAAGAAGTGAGAAGTGAGTGGATGTCCTTCACTGCTATGGAGAACAGTAGAGTTCTGTGGTGGCAAAATATTGGGTGGGAGGAAATACCCCTGCGCTGAAAGGTGGCTGTGAAGGCAAAATCTGTGATTCATCCTTGCACTGAGTGACCAGACATTCACAGTCAGGAATTGGGGTGTGTCTTTGTGCTCAGTGTGTAGAGATAAACTGCACTCCACCACTGGGTCCTTCTAGTATACAAGACCCCACAGGAAGCTGCCTTCTGCTGAGTCAGACCATTGGTTCATCTTGCTCAGTACTGTCAACAATGACTGGCAGTGGCTCTCCAGGGTTTTGGATAGGAGTCTCTCCATCTTTGTCTCTAGTCATAACAACCATTTCTTACCCTTATACTCCAGATGTCCAGGCCTAGGGAGCAACTTCATCATTTATCAATCTCTGTCATCCTGCCACCCACCCAAAAAGGGATCACAAATCTACGCCTGATGTTTGTATGACTTGAGGTAGTAAAATAGGGCAAAAACCCCCACAATAATTTCTACCTTCTGCTATTGTTTCTTGTTAACGTTACTCCCTTCTTTTCAAAATAAAGCTCTCCTAGTTCTGTGGCCACTAATATACATTTAAACGAAAAATTAAGGCGAGTGAGGAGGAGAATTGGGCAACTAATAAATTGAATTAATACTAGTGGGGCCTGCAGCAAATTGTTGCAGGATGGAGTTCTGCTGATCAGGATTTCAGCCACTCTGTTCCATTTCCCCCTTGCGATAGTTCTCTGTTCCCCACAACTGTCAGTCAGCATTCCATGGTCACTGGGCATGCCCATTCTTGACTGGGTTGTTTGTTGGTTTCCTGCCCCCCTTCTGCAAATCTTGGGGTGTCCCCCCGCCAAAAAAACAAAACAAAAACCTTCTTGCTGACAACTTCCCTCTTGCGCGTGGGTGGTGCCATTTTGGCTGCGTTAATGACGACACTCAGTGCCTGAATGTCAGAAATAGAGGGGATCATAAACAGCTCTAGGGCTCTCCTCCCACACTTTTGGGAAAGGTATATTTGGTTCATAAATAACCTGCTGTGAAAAGGGAAGGGTGTCAGGGCTGATCCTAGTTGGGAAAACAGCAGCTGACGCAGATGGTGGTGGTGGCAGTTTTCCTCGCTGGCTGCTGCAGCTTCTCTAAGGAAATTACCGGAATCATTGAGTCTGATAGAATACTATGTTATTAGCTCCCCACCCCCCATCTAAAGATGCCCTGTGTGGCAAAGAATAAAGTGGGGTAGCAAGTTCTAGGCCTAGGGAGCAGCTTAGAACATGGAAATTGGTGGTTGAAATAAAATATCCCCAAAACATGAAGGCGAAAGTAAAGATGAACAACATGGAGGAGTTGAAGAATGAATTACTTAGAAAGTGATAAGCAAGGTTATAAACTGGATACAAAAAGGCAGTCGTGAAAGGTAATAGTAAAGGTGTAGCAGCCTCATAGTTCCAGTTGCAAACAGAGGAAATAAGTTGAGCACCTGAATAGAAAACTGGCCTAAAAAGCCTGAGATGAGACGCAAGTAAACCAACAAGAGTTGGAAGCATTATTGGGGAAGAGATGTAGTTTTTGCATACCAAAGGCTCTGGTTTCAGTCCTTGGCATCTCCAGGGAGGGCTGGGAAACACTCCTGTCTGAAACCCTGGAGAGCTGCTGTCAATCAGTGACTGTTGACCCAGGGGTGGGGAGTCTCTGACCCACCAAGCAATGCTAAGACTCCAAATTCTGATCAGCCCCAGCCGACATAGCTGGCGCTCAGGGATGCCGGGAGTTGCAATCCAACAGCATCAGGAGGGCCAACAAGTTCCTCCATCCCTGCTGTTGACAGTACAGTGGTGCCTCGCAAGACGAAAAGAATCCGTTCTGCGATTCTCTTCGTCTAGTGTTTTTTTTGTCTTGCGAAGCAACCCTATTAGCGGCTAAGCGGATTAGCGCTATTAGCGGCTTAGCGGCTATTAAAGGATTAGCGGCTAAGCTGCTAAAAGGCTGTTAGCGGCTTAGCGGCTTAGAAAAAGGGGGGGAAGTGGGGAAAAAATCGCAATACTAGCAAGACGTTTCATCTTGCGAAGCAAGCCCATAGGGAAAATCGTCTTGCGAAGCAACTCAGAAATGGAAAACCCTTTCGTCTAGCGGGTTTTCCGTCTTGCGAGGCATTCGGCTTGCGGGGCACCACTGTACTTAGAATCGTAGAATTGTAGAGTTGGGATCCTGAGGGTCCTCTTGTCCAACCTCCTGCAACACAGGACTCTCTTGCCCAACGTGGGGCTCAAACCTGTGACCCTGAAATTAAGAGTCTAATGCTTTACCGACGATCCCAGCTTGGTTAGATGGTTTGTGTTCCTAAGAAAATATAATTGAAGCAGGAGGCAATGAGACTGTGGCAGAAGATGCAGAGGCAAAATGGATCAGAAGTAATTGACAGGCAGGAGCTGTTTTATCACAGAAAGGTAGTGCAAAAACCAGAGGCAGTGATGGAGACCATTAAGACGGAAGGCAGACTTAGCAAAGAGTTGAGTGCAGACAATGAGGAGAGGAATAAGAGGAAATTAATGGGGGGGAAATAAGATTAGTCCAAGAGGGAGTGAATAAAAGCAGGCACTTTCAACAAAGAACATCAGATGCAGATCAGTGCTGCAGTTGTTCAGTGGCATGAGCAGCCTTCCTTCTGTTCTATATCCACACTATTCCTTTCGAGGGGAGCAGATACAGTGCTTTCAAAAACACTGCCATGAGAGAGATCGCCTAGAAGTGACACTCCTGTGCCTTTTAACAGGTAGAAATGTAGCAGGCGAAGTCTTTCTCATCAGTAGCCGTTCATTTTCTAATTATCACAAGGTCCTTAAGTACACAGGAACTCCACCAGAGAAAATAAGTGAAGTGGGGCGGTGGCAGGAGTGAGCCAGCAGTAAAATACACTGAGCTGGTTGCTATTAACTCTTTATTAGCCAAACTAGGACCCGCACGATCACTGCAGATGGTGACAGCAGTCACGAAATTAAAAGACGCCTGCTCCTTGGGAGAAAGGCGATGGCAAACCTAGACAGCATCTTAAAAAGCAGAGACATCACCTTACCAACAAAGGTCCGTATAGTTAAAGCCATGGTTTTCCCAGTAGTGATGTATGGAAGTGAGAGCTGGACCATAAAGAAGGCTGATCACCGAAGAATTGATGCTTTTGAATTATGGTGCTGGAGGAGACTCTTGAGAGTCCCATGGACTGCAAGAAGATCCAACCTCTCCATTCGGAAGGAAATCAGCCCTGAGTGCTCACTGGAAAGACAGATCCTGAAGCTGAGGCTCCAAGACTTTGGCCACCTCATGAGAAGAGAAGACTCCCTGGAAAAGACCCTGATGCTGGGAAAGATGGAGGGCACAAGGAGAAGGGGACGACAGAGGCCGAGATGGTTGGACAGTGTTCTCGAAGCTACAAACATGAGTCTGACCAAACTGTTGGAGGCAGTGGAAGACAGGAGTGCCTGGTGTGCTCTGGTCCATGGGGTCACGAAGAGTCGGACACGACTAAACGACTAAACAACAACAGGACCTGCACAGGAGTGCTAGGTCCAACAAGCACTCATCTCTGGTAGGTCTTGCCCCTGAGAAGCAGTTGCTGAGACCGAAGGTCCCCACCTCCTTGCAGCTGCCTAAGTCCCCTCTTCCAGAATTTTCCCCCAAGCAATCTGAGACTGCACCTGTGTGAAGCTAACTTCTCCTCTGCCCTCTTCATGTGTCTCCTGGTTCTGGACATCAGAACCAAGCTCCATTGCAGCTTTCCAGTTTGTGTTACTCAGGGAGTTAGAATGATCAAGCAGCATGCACCAGCACACTTCATGCAACTCATTCCCAGTAAACCATGAGGCAGATATCCCAGCTTTATGTGCCATGTGAACAGAGTCTATATGTGTTCTGAGTATATCTGGAGCACAGATCTGTGCCATCCTTGCTGAACCTGTGGAAGACAACAGATAATCATTTCAGCATAATAATTATTTTCTCAGCAAAGCTAGCTGGGCATGTTTCTAAAAAAATGCAGCAAGCAGCAGTGAAAATGGCAAAAAGATTTCCCCTCTTTATAAAACATTCATTCTTAAATGTTTAAACTTAAAATAATAATAACAACTCCCTTTCATTCCCAACTGTCCCTAGTCTGTAATGTGTCCTGGTGAAATCACCATAAAGTAGAAGGAGCTGGTGCATTTTCAGGGCTGTGTGTACTGTACCACAAGAGCACAACAACTTCAGTGTTGTATGTGCACTGTTCAGCTTCTAGAAAAATTCAGCTGTATATTAAGCCACCCTGTATTTTCCTAGCCCGCATGACTGAGAAGATATGCACGAAAGCATAATGACCGATATCTCAATCTGGAGAGGTGTTGGAATAAAATTTCCAGGTTTGGGGCATGCCCCCCCCCAAATTGTATTTAGGAGAGATGTTAGATAACAATCCAGTGCTTATGTACCTGGTGGTGTCAGTGCTTACATATTCTGCATTTTGCAAAGTGGTCAGTAATCTGAAGGTTTTCCCCACACCCCTTCTGACCTTGGAGGCAAATGGGGCATGGATGACCCATCTCCATAGCATCGCATGCTGCCACCTTCATTCCGCTTGATAAAGTGGTCCTCTGGTATAACCAGCTGTTAACCAGGACCTTCACCAGAACCACATGATGCAGTCCATGCAACGTGAAACAATTTCCCAAATTAAAACACTGGAAGTGCCTTTTTTCAACTGTGGAAATTTTCTGGGGGCTCCAACCACAATATTTGGGTAACTTTCAGAAATTATTAAAGGCCAATAAGAGAACTTGAAATTTATAGAATCTCTGCAACTGGGTTTGAATGGTAAGCAAGTTACTGGGACTCATGGCTGTGGTAGAAAAACCTGAAGGGACAGGCAGCATCTAGTAAGGGCTCAGAAAATGTCAGAAGCTTGTTCTATATAATTTTAAAACCCATTTCAACCTGGAGGCCATCTGTGATATATACAGCTATTGATTTTTCTGGTATGAATGATTAGGTATCTAGGCATCTCCCATTAAGTGAAGTCAGAACTAGGCGCAACCTATTTCTATCAGGTGAAATGGGCTAATGATTTTTTTGTGTCGCTTGAGAAGCAATTATTGATAAGACTCTGCCTGCATCTTTTGCAGATACTGTTGTACATGTGCACAAGAATAAGGATTTGGAGAATAAATACTGAGTGTCCACAGAGGGATACAGAGCTCTAACACAGGACACGGCTCTAAGTAACCTTCAATTTCACGTTGAGTCTGGTAGTTGGCACAAACTTTGGACTCGTGAAAGGCAAATCAAGTTTCTAGGCCTCATTATTTGGAGGAGAAGTTTGGTAATGTACATATGGTAATGACAGAATAGGATTAGGTTCATTGCAGTGGAGAGGGAGTGTAGCACTTACTGTTTCTCACTTAACCATACCTTTTCTTCTGCCAAATGCGCACACACAAAAGGCAAGATTCTCCAAACTCTGTATGTTGCCATATTCTTGCTTGGAAAGCTAACAGATAAATATTTTTACATACTAGGGAAAAAATTGCTGGAATATTAGATTGTTGATGCAGAATATTATCTGATTTGAGTCCAGTGTATGGAAGCATGCTTCATCCCAGAATGGAATAACTTTTCGAGCTCCCAGGTTGTTGATATAAATATTACTAAATAGCACAATTGGTGTACATACATGGCTCTACATAGAGTAACACAAGCAAAAAATGGGTCCCTCTCTCATAGACTTAACCTAGTGAAGGGAGAGGCAAGAGCAGTGGGTCTTGCCATTGCATATACTTGGACTCATTTTGGATTTGGGATGGAGGCCAAGAGTGTTCAGTCAGGGGCTTTCTAGGAAAGGTGGGTTTTTTACATGAGGGAATTTAACGGAAGAGGGAGCAGGAGTGCTGGGCACAAAGGACTACAAGGTGACAGTTTTTAGTTCCTTTCGGGAGCCAATTTCAGAGTTTTTCAAATGCCAGTGTTTCCCAAGACTAGCCACATTTTCCTATAACTTGCCACTGCCTTGCCTCAGCTTGAGATCACTGAGGCAGGTGGAAACGGAGGGTGCTGAAATGAAAGCTGGAAGTCGGGGGATCGTGTGTGTGTGAATAGAGCTCATGCCAGTTGTTTGGGCTGTTGCACTAAGGCAGGTGAAACCACAACTCGCACCAGCCATCATGCCTAGTGATTGGGGATTATGGGAGGTGCAGTCCAGTAACACCTGTAGGGCCACAGGTTCTCCAGCCTTTCCATTCCTCTGAGGACAGAGACACCAAAGTCCTCTAAATTAGGAAGCATTGTGTTCAGTGTTTACCTGTGGATCTCAACAGATGTGGCATGTTTATATGTACAAGCCTCTTCTGAGCCTTAGTCAAGCTTGGCTGCAGTTTGTCCCACCGGTGTGGTGGTAAACTTTGAAATGTAGGTGTGCTTTGTGACAACGCTCATAGCCACACCTATTCTTAACACTATACAAGAGGAGTGTGGAACCTGTGACCTTTAAATGTTGCTGGACTTCAACTCCCATCATCCCTCACCACTGGCCAGGCTAGCCAGGGCTAATAGGAGTTTGGAATTCAACATCTGGAGGGCCACAGGTTCCCCATCCCTGTTATATAATGCAGATTAATTTTTGACCAATGCCAACTTTTTTCACCCCACCCTTTTTATTTTTTGCTTAACATCCAGCCTGATGAACAGTTTTGGTGGACTCAAACGCTTGATTGCTATTTTGTTCTGCTTTGGTTGATTGGTTATAATGAAGGGATTTTCTTTCCAGTTGGCGGTTTAACTCTTGGCTAATATAACCCACCTCTTCTGCTTTGCTTACTTGGTGGGTTTATCTCCCAAGACACTTATTTATTTGGGATGCAGAAAATTGTCAGATAGCTCTCTGGGAGATGTTGATGTCATCCCTGCTGTGAAATAAGAAGCTCCTCTTCATCCCTGTTCCACTGCACCACTGGTTTGCCCCATCCTTTTAAAGGCATCATTTCCCCTAATATCTGTTGACAGGAATACATTTCTTTATTTCTGAGTTCAGCTAGAAGGTATACTTCACTTCACTTTTTATTTTTAGAGTATAGGTGAATAAGAACTACCTGCCCTCAGACAAGCACCTTGCTTATTAATTTATTAAATTGATAAACTGCCCTTCATTTGAGGATCACAGCGGTTTTCAGTATAAAAACATAGAAATGCACAACATAATAGCAAAGAATGATAATACCCCCTGTTTAAAAGGCCATAGATTATTTAATCAGTGAAAGGCCTGGCTATAGAGGAATGTTTTCACCTGATGTCTAAAGGTATTTACTAAGACTCCAGGCGAGCCTCCCTGTGGAGAGCATTCCACAGATAGGGTTTGGGTTTGGTTGACATCTATCTTGGGAGACAATGGAACAGTGTCCCTTCAGGAGCCACCACAGAAAAGGCCTAGTCTCATATTGCCCCTCTCTGGAGCTCTCATACTGGGGGCACACGAAGAAGGGCCTCAAATGATGATTGCAGGTTCCTGGTTAGTTCATATTGGGAGAGGTGGTCCTTGAGGTATTTCAGTCTTGAGTTTTTTATGGCTTTATAGGTCAAAACCAGGTTATATGCTCAAACTGTCGTGCCCTGGTGAGCAACCTTGCTGCCATATTATGCACCAGCTGAATTTTCTAAACCTGCTTTAGAGTCAGCCCCATGTATAATGCATTGCGGTAATCTAGCTTAGTAGTTACCGAACATAGACAACAGAATTTAGGCTATCCGTGTCCAGATAGGGGCACAGCTGTTTGCCCAACAGAAGCTGATGGAAGGCACTCTGTGCCACCGAGGCCACCTGAGCCTCAAGGGACAGCAGTGTATCTGGAAGTATGCCCAAGCTATGTACCTGTTCCTTCAGAGGGATTGTAACCCCATCAAGAGCAGGCATCCATCCTTTCTAGGGAACCCACCCACTAACAGTGCCTCTGTCTTACCTGGATTGTGCTTCAGTTTGTCACCTTGTGTGAGTCACTGTCTTAGGGATGCTGCCTCACCAGGAGTGACTGAATGATTTTCCTGCACCTGATGGGGTTAACGCATCGGATTTTTTCCAACCTTGCAGGAGGTTGTTGGACAGAGGCCAAGCCAGAACAGCAACTCACAAAGAGATTCAACGGACAGCCTCCTTTTCAGGGCAGGGCATTTTGCCTGGCCTGCACCTTGACAGTGATTGAATGATCCAGTCATGTTTGATATAGAAACATGTCAGAATAGCTGATTGGAAGGATGGAAGATGAGCTGGGCGTTGGGTGGAGACGTAGCGGACAGCCTCCTGTGCGGCTGGGAACTTAGGGCTGCCAGAAGCTGTCGGTAATTTAACTCCTCGCAGCACACAGGGGTGTCCTGGCACACAGCTGGGTAATTACCGCTCAAGGAGGTGCTTCGGCTCCACAGTCAGTTGCTTCTTTTCCTCCTTTCCCGTAAATATGGCAACCACTTTTAATTGCAGTGCAAGCAGATTTGTTTAGAAGGAGTCAGCCTTTTCCCCTCTTCTCTGGCACAGATAAATCTTAATAGATATCATGGAGGGAGCTGGGCATTCTGAAGAGTAATCTGCTCCATCAGTTTTAGAAGTGTAACATCCACACTCTTCATCTTGAAAGCAGGCTGCTCTCCACACCTCACACAGCAAGTGTATTTTCAGTGTATTGTCAACGGAAAGGGCTGTGAGGTAAATATCGTTGCATCCAAAGGTGAGATTTGTGCCTGCAGCTTTGAGAGCAGAATTTGGACTGTGGGTCCGGAGAATTTAACGTTTTATGTAAATCATGTGTAACTTGGTTTGAATCTTAATATTGGCAGTTACTTAGGGCAGGCAGGGCAGTCTTGTAGTCTTACCTGAAGGATGGTTTGGTGATTTTAAGAGAGCTGCACACCTGGTCGCTTATAGCAGCTGTGGTGCGGAATTGGAGATTCAGTGTCTTGTGATTCCCAGGACCTGAAGCGTTCTGGGTTGTCCTGCTAGTGTCCCTGCTTGAACTGTCCACTTCTTCTGATCATGAGGTCTGTGTTCATCCATTTGGCTACACTAAGGTGGCTTACAAAATAGAGCTACAAATGTAAGCACCAACAATAGAATAGTTAAAGAACAGTGAATAAAAGCAACTGTGTTTGTTGACATAAAAATAAGACAGAACTATAAAATAAACACAACTTATTTACCACAACAGACCAATAGTACTGTGCCACACGAGTCACTGCTGGTATTCAGGCTTTTGTGAAACAAGAAATAGGAAGCTAGTGCACAAAAGGGTCACTAGCCTGCAGAGTTTTATTAGACCACTGTGGACTGGCAGAAATGCTGGTGTAGAGGTGGGAAGCTTCCATCCTCTTGCAGACTACTTGGTTTCTCTTTTGGGACTAAAGCAGTGGTTCTCAACCTGTGGGTCCCCAGATGTTGTTGGACTACAACTCCCATCATCCCTGAGCTCTAGCCTTGCTAGCTATGGGTGATGGGAGTTGTAGTTCAACAACATCTGGGGACCCACAGGTTGAGAAAGGCTGGACTAAAGAAAGGACAAAGCACTCCATCCCTCCTCCACCAGCTCACTTTGAGCACTTGCACACAATCCCTGTTTTTTGTGCCAGCCAAATGGTTAATACAAAACTGGATCAGTGCCTCCTGATGTGTCAGGGTTCTGGTTGAAACTGACAGCATGTCAACAACTGACAGCTCATGCTTTACATTCTGTGTTTTGAGCAGTGGGAGGGAGGAGAACTCTACTGTTTTGCTATAGCTTGCAGAGGAAGTGGAAGAACCACAAAGCCCCTTCCAGACAGGCAAATTTAAGGCAAAGCAGGCCTCTCTGAGCAATTCAGGACGCTGGACAGCTCCCAGTTGGCTGAGCTATAAAAGATGTTGTCTCAGTAAAGAGCTGGTATCACATGAGTGCTTATGTATGCTGAGCAAGGGAGTTGGCTCTACCTCCTTAACAGTGTTAGAAACTGAAATATGAAAGCTAGTAGCTAAATGGCACCTTAAACCTAGCTTATGGGCTCAACAATGGAATGTCTAGGCACACGTTTTTATAACAACACAAAGCTGAAAATGAATGAACTGCAGCTAAAATACTCATTTTTCACGTGCCCTTGTTCTTCCCCTGCCCCACCCCTCTGATATCCTTAAGAGGGTCTCTTCTGTAGTCTTCAGAGAGTAGCTGGAAGTGGGAAGGCAGAAAAAGGTCCTTCTTTTCTTTCACTCTGCAGTTTTAATCTGAAATCTTTGGTGCAGTACTTCTCCCAGAGCTCAGAAACTGCTCACGCTGATGATCTTCCCTGTCACAAAATGTGCCTAGAACAATGGGAGTTTCAAACACTGCTCCTTGAGAAGATGGCTGTGTTGACTTTGGGGGCCCTTTTGTGATTCTGTAGGCACTGACCTCTGTGCTCTGTAGTGGAGGGGGTGTTAGCAGGGGCTTGTGCTCTGAGGAAGATGGTAAACCTACATCCTCAAGTCAGAAGTGTCCATGGGGAAGTGGGCAGTCTGTATTTCTCCCTCATCAGGGATCATGACAAGACTAGGGGAGAATGCTGCAAGCCTGGGACTTTGCACCCATGCAGAGGTTTTGGGAAGAGGGACATTTTTGAAATGTGTAAAGTGCATTAGGTTGCTGTTGTGTGGAAATACTTTCTGAAGACTCTCTGGTGCCCCTGAGAACCTACACAGTGGAGAGGTAAGGAGGCCATTTGACAACTTTTGAATGGTCTTGTTTTTGAAAAAGTGGGACTGGCCTATGGCAAGCACTGGAGAGGGCAATCAAAGCTGAAGCTCTATGCTGCCTGGTTACTGAATCAAAGCATCTGTCCCTGCTGGTGTTTTGTCTTGAAACTCGTGGAAATCTCTTGCATTTTAGTCCTTGTAGAGCAGCAGGGAGTGAGAGTAGCTCGCCACAACTGGCACTAAGGAGAATTATATTTCTGGCACCTGATCATCCCTTGAATGTTTGTGTGGTCATTGTGAGTCAGTGTGGCAGCCTGGAATGTCCCATACATTTTATGTTGCTGTCCTATTCCTATGTCCGTTGTGTTGTTGCCACTCTTCAGGTAAGTTTGCCCGCAAGTTAACTTTTGCTTTGTCGTTGTTGCCAAAGCTGCTTGTTCATCGACATTCCTGTGTTCCAGGTTTGCCTCATGGGGCGTGTGCAGTTGCTTTCCTTGTGAGAAATGATCTCCCAAGTTTTTTTTTACATGGGACAGATTCCTAGAAAATCCTTGAGTTAGAATTGTTGGAGGGATAACTTGGATAGACTTTTGCAGTTGGAAGCAGACTGTCTTGAGTTAGATAACCTGGCTCTGCACAAAGCAGTTTAATACTATTACATGTGTATTAATTTCTCTGAGAAGCGCATCAGTGGCTCCTTCCCACCCCAAACCTAGTTTTATCTTCACAACAGCTCTGTGAGGGAGGTTAGATTAAGGATGCCATAAGGCCACTCTGTGTGCTTTGCAGCTGAGTGGGAATTTCAGCCTGAGTTTCCCTCAAACACTGTCCAGCAGTCTAACCACTTCACTAGAACTTGGAGATGTCTGTCTACTAGAGCTGTATAGTGTGTTAGTGGGTTTAAACAGCTTTAGCATATTTGAAGCATGCAAAAATGTGATTTTTAACAGAACTGGAATCTAAGGAGCTGGCACATGAAGCCGTTAATGCACTTGGATCATATCTGCTTAAAGCTGTGCAGTGGGCCTCTCTCTGAAGGTGGCAGAAGCTGTTTTGAAGCTGAGCATTTACCAAGCCCAGGAAAATAGTCCCTTGGCTCCTTGCAGTGTTTTCTGAGAACCAGGTGCTGCTTTACAATAAAAGGACCTGAAATACACTCTCAGGGCTGAGCTTCCTTGCTCAAAACAGGCCCTTTCTTCCATTTGAGGCCCTGCTGTGTTTTCAGAAAGTCAACCTTGTTTAATCGCCAGGTAATGTGAGTGGATAAAATGGCCGCAACCTGCTGTGTTTTTATTTCTTATCTTCCACGGATGAAATTTCCAGCATACTCAGGGGCTGAACATTTTTTAAGACTTTCAGCCTTCTCGGAATGAAAGCTTCAGAAAAGAAACATCAGCGATGAGAATCTGGATGGCAACAAACTTGGCTCATTTATTCACTCTCATTTATTCATTCCCAGTTTTGTAGAGTTGCCTGCCTTCAGAAGAGACATGCCCAGAATAGTAATCTCTTTGATCCAATGTCTCTTAAGAAGTAAGGTTCTGGGTTAAACATGATCCCTGTTTATTAGCCATGCTAAGGTAAAGGTAAAGGTACCCCTGCCCGTACGGGCCAGTCTTGCCAGACTCTAGGGTTGTGCACTCATCTCACTCTATAGGCTGGGAGCCAGCGCTGTCCGCAGACACCTCCGGGTCACGTGGCCAGCGTGACAACCTGCATTTGGTGAGCCAGCACAGCACACGGAACACCGTTTACCTTCCCGCTAATAAGCGGTCCCTATTTATCTACTTGCACCCGGGGGTGCTTTCGAACTGCTAGGTTGGCAGGCGCTGGGACCGAACAATGGGAGCGCACCCCGCCGCGGGGATTCGAACCGCCGACCATGCGATCGGCAAGCTCTAGGCACTGAGGTTTTACCCACAGCGCCACCCGCGTCCCTCATTAGCCATGCTAGCTGGGGTTAAAGGAGGTTCGAGTCCCAGCAAGATCTGGAGGGTCCCAGGTTCTCCAGCCCTGATTTACACCAAATCTGAGCAATCCAGAGACCTCATAATGCCTGCCACTAGCTGGGGCTTGCAAGCTGGAGGGCACAGAGCAGGGGAGTTCAGTTGTTGTCCACAGGAACAAGATAGGGAACTAATAGGAGCAGCAATTATGGCCTTTGTCTCTGGCAGTAAAAAAGGACCCTTCTTGGAAGGGTGTGTGCATGCCAGTTTCCATGGAACTCTCCTTGCTTGGGAGCCTAGAGCAGGACAAAAATTGAAAGGTCACTCTCTGCCTCCAGGTTCCTGTAGTGCTTGTTTGGAACCAGTAGCCACTACAGGTATGGGGAGGCTTCTGTACATGTGACTCCTTTGGAATGGTACTGAAGTCTTTAAGTTGGCCTTGCGAATAAAGTCAGTGAACATTATTAGCTTGTTAATAGTGCACATGCCCAAGCATGCCAGTGTTGATGATTAGTGACAGACAGACAACCTGACAGGAGGAGGAGAGCCCCACTCCCTTTCAGTTTATTAAACCTGCTCTGCCTAGTCACCTCCAGTTTACCTCTAGAAAACTGGAGGAGAGTGCTTGTGATATGATTGCCTAGGCTAGAATGAGAGGTTGTGGCTTCCTATGTGCCAGTGTCCAAACTTTAGGAGAGCTGGCATCAATTGTTTAGGGAGAAGCCTTTTTAAATCAGTTGTAAATAAAACCCCAGGCACTAGGAGTGCCTGATATTTATGCACCTTGAAAATGCTCCACCTCTGGTTCTTGGAGAAGCAAGACAGGCTGAGTTATTTTAGAAGCAGGGGGAGATTTGTCCTATGATGACTTCTCGCATGACTATCGGACCTATAAATAATCACCTAGTGCTGCAACCTGAAGGGTAGCTAATAAGTAATATGATATACTGTGCGTGTCTGAGGACAAATGTGTTGGAACAGGTTTGTAGGCCCGTGAGGCTTGAGAGGGAGGTGACAGAATGGCCATGCCACTGGTGACTTAAGTATGAATGTTCATTCCCTCCTAGAGTAGCTGACACAGTGACAGGCTTGGTGTAGGTCAGCTGTGGTCCTCCTGATGTCATTGAACTCAAAACTCACATCAGCCTTAGCCAGCATAGCCAATGGTCAGGGATGATGGGAGTTGTAGTCTAACAACATCTGGAGGACCATAGGGTTCCCCACCCCAGGAAATAGAAACTGGTCAGCTTCCTTGTGTTTCCTATCAATTAGTGGTGGGGAACCTTTGGCCCTCTCTTTTGAGGGACACATTGTGCTCCTTCTGGGGCAGTTCGTTCCCCATCCTGCACTTAGCTCTCACTCAGGGCTCCTAGAAGCTGTCAGCATGTGACAACAGCCACATCCTGGGAACAGCTTTGGTTGGCCGACTAAACTAGGTGAGGGTAGCCAATAAGTCTCAAACCCTCAGTGAGTTAGGGACTTCCCTTGTATGTGACGACAGGCTCTGGCGGATTGAGTGGATGAGAACAATACTGGGTCTAACAGTTAAGAAGGCGGTTTCAGCACATGGTACCTCGGGTTAAGAACTTAATTCGTTCTGGAGGTCCGCTCTTAACCTGAAACTGTTCTTAACCTGAGGTACCACTTTAGCTAATGGGGCCTCCCGTCCCGTCATCCTGAAGCAAAGTTCTTAACCCGAGGTACTATTTCTGGGTTAGCAGAGTCTGTAACTTGAAGCGTCTGTAACCTGAAGCATCTGTAACCCGAGGCACCACTGCATAGGGAAGTGAGGGGCAGATGGGGCTCGTCAGCCTGGGAAGGTAGCCCATCTAGAAATGGAAAACACTGATCCTAAACCTCCACTGCTTGCAAGACATCTTTGGGAGAAGAAAAGTCTAAGGAGTAAACTTTACACAAATTTGGAGTGGAGTCCCTCAGATAGCTGGATGGTGCCTTGAACACCTCCTTCCAGCAACTCCTGCAACTAAGCAGGTGCCCAATGTATGGCTCTGCTGTCCTTTGGAACACATCAGCGAGGCCGAGAGCGGGGACATTGTCTGGGCAGCCCAGGACCTCCATACACGCTGCATGGGCTTGTGCCCTGGGGAGGTCACTTCAGTGCTGATAATGCAGCCATGCTTGCTGGAGCTGAAGGGAGTTGTAGCTCAGCAACATCTGGAGGGGCAAAGGTTCCCTGCACTGGCTATAAATAGATAAGCAAGGCTTTAACACTTGTTTTTAGAGTGAATGGGAAGTTTTCACTCGTAATAATAGTGCTTAACATTGCTTTAAAGTACTCAGAACCACTTTACCTGCCTTGGCAGTCAGTAGCTCTGCCACCCACATTACAGATGAGGAGAGGGAGGGAAGGAGGCTAAGGAGGCAGCCAAAGGCTGATAAGTGAGTTCATATCAGATGCAATATTTATACCAGGGACTTAAATCACTTGCAATCCAGTCACTTACAGTGGGAAATGTTAACTAGCAGCCGCTGGAGAGTTCTTCCTGTGTCATAGTGCTGCCAGCCGCCCGCATATTAAAGTCCTGTTCCTATTCAACCTAAGATGCACAGTTGGGGGAATAATATATGTGTGGCAGTAAACCACCCATTGAAACCATGTGTCGTTTGGCTTTGGGCTAGGGGCTGATGATTGTGCTGGTTAGCTCTGTTGATAGGGCTTGGCGTAAATGTTGACTTCTGGCAGTGACTAGAAGCCCAGGATAATGTATGGGGTGTGGGTGACTTGGAGATTCCCTTCTTGCAAAGGCTTTTGATTTTTGTTAGTTGGGTTTAGTCGTGCATGTTTGTCTATGGGACCACACTGTACAGGCAGGTTTGAGTTTCACACTGCAATCTTCGTCTACTTTTGCGCCCAGGTAAGTGTTATTAGGATTAAAGCCTGCGATGCCAGGTCGAGATCGCCTTACATATCCAGGCTTTTAACACACCTATTACCTCTTTGGAGGTGTTCATTACTTTTTGGTTCCAATGTTTGCACTGCTGCTGTTTTTATGAAAGACTGTTGTTAGCAGTTGAATTGCTTTTTATTGTTTTGTTTTTAGTTTTATTGTCTGAAGACTTTAGATGGGGTGGCATAGTATAACATATTCTAAATGAATAAATATTCCTTCATTCCAGACTCTGGGATGAAATGGAGAGGCAATTGCTTCCAGGTTCTGCTTGTGAGCAGCTAAGAACTTCTGGCTGACTACAGCTGGAAACAAGATTCCAGACTAGGTAGACAGATTCGGGAAAGCATTTAGTTTGGGAGTTTTGTGCTACGGTGGCCAAGCGATTAGAATCTTGTCTGCATGAAAGCATAAAGAGCAAATTTTTCTCACTTTCTTTCTGTAACTTTCAGGTCATATATTGCTCTTTCGGTGGCACGTCCAAAGGACTACATTTCAACAATCTGATAGTAGGCTTAGTCCTGCTAACGAGGGGCAGAGATGAAGAGAAAGCAAAATGTAAGTAGTGGCACTGTCTGGTTTTTTTGGGGGGGGGTTCACTGTGCACTTGAGCTACTTGCAAGAAAGGCAGGATATAAACCTAATATTTGGGGGGGGGGGTGAATCAGACACCTTCCCTCACAATCTATAACCTTGGACATACAGTGGAACCTCGACTTACACCCGCCCTTTCTCGCGGACGTTCCAAGTTGTGACCGTGCCAAACCCAGAAGTAAACACCAGGTTTGCCGCAATTTGTGCGTGCGCGGAAGCGGCTTCTGCCATTTGCGCGTGCGCACAAGCGGCTGCTGCCGTCTGTGCATGCGCAGAAGTGCTCTGCCGCTGAATGCGCACGTGCACAACTGCGCCTCTACTAGCGTCCAGTTTCACCCAGCGGATGGGCCTCCGGAATGGATTATGATCATAAGTAGAGGTTCCACTGTATCAGGTTGCATTTCCCTCCATTCACTTTAAATGGGAATCTAATGTTTAGTCAGGATGGTTAGACCATTAGAGTGAGGTGGAGGCATTCTATGAAAGAAACCTGAAACTTTCCACTTAGCATCTCCTACCCTCTGCAGAAGAATCAAAATATTTCCGTTGGAGTATTGTATTTGCATTCAGCTTAAATGGTGTGTGTGTGTGTGTGTGTGTGTGTGTGTAGAGGTATAAAACCTTTAGTATAAAAAATACAAAGGTAAGTAACAGTAACAAATTAAAATATTAGAATCATTATAGGCTCCAGATACTGTTCCTGTAGATGTAATTTCATGTTTTGTATATAAATATTATCAGCTCCAATTTAAACTGGCATCCTTGTTGATCCCAATAACATAACTGATTAGCAAAGCCCTTTTTATGAGTGTAGAAAAGTAAAAAATCAGCCCTGTTCAGAAAGCTGTGCAAGTTAATTGGCATTGCCAGCTCTGTTGCACCGGTGTGACTTGAATGTTTAATTATTCTGTTGTTGGTTTTTTGCTTAGACATTTTCAGCCTGTTTTCAAATGAATCCGGGAGCTATGTCGTCCGTGAAGAGATGGAAAGGATGCTTCATGTGGTCGATGGGAAAGTCCCGGAAAGCCTCAAGAAATGCTTCTCGGAGGTATTTCCTGCAGTTCCTTATCTCCTTTTACCGGATAACCTGAGGATGAGGGTGAAAGTGTGGAGCCCTGACCTCCTGTCGGAAGTAGCTTGCAGTGATTTACAGAATCAGGATCAGGTCTACTGACCAGATCCAGTTCCACACCCTTGTAGTAGGAGATTGCAGACTTGATAGGATTAGTCTCTGCAAGGTGCTATGCAGGTGTCAGGTTGCACCTGAGGTTGCTGAAATGAATAAGCTAGCCCTGGCTATTGCAGGGAGGCAGTCATGCGTCTGGTTCTTCAAGCCAGCCATCTCTTTGCTGGCTGGAGGGGTTCTGGGAGTTGTAGTCCAAACCATCTGCAGGGCACCAGGTTGCTGCTTTAAACTCAGGGGTGGGGAACTTGTGGCCTTCAAGGTGTCGCTGGAAAACAGTCCCCATCACCCCGGATCACTGGCCATGCTAGCTGGGGCTGATGGGAGTTGGAGTCCAACGTCATCCAGAGTGTCAACAGTTCCCCATTCCTGCTTTCAAGCATTGCCTTTTCTCCTGCTTCAGTGACCTCATAAACTGTGTCATTCCATATCAAGTGATCCAACCTTTTTATCTCACGTCATCCAATTTTCTTAATATTTTGTACACTTGTTGAATGGTCAAAACTAAGTTTAAATCTAAAATATTATTTTTTTTATCTCACCCCGTTTGTGAGTTATGAGGGTTTGAAATTTACAATTTTGGCCTTGCTGGACTACACAAAAACCTTAACAGCTCAGCCCAGAAGTTAGATACTTCAAAACTAACAACAACACCAATCTCTTCAGAACTTCACTGGCTTTAATATGACACGTCACATGATGGACTTACTTTAAATTTTAAATTTAAATTACAAAAATTTTAAAAGTGATTAAAAATAATAATATGATTTTAAAATTCCAAAAAATGTATTGATTATTAAACATTTCTACCTGCAAAATTTCATCTTGGGATCTCAGTGGGGGTGGGTTTTTTTTGTACATACATGTCTGCCTTATTGGGTTCTATTTAGGATAAATGAGGGGGATTGGGGACTTCTCACAATTCTCAGGAGCCTTAACAAATGCAGGGTGTGAATGTGGCCAAGGCTGGGTCTTCTGCACTGTATCATTTGTATCCCACCTCCCAAAGTCCCATCTCTTGTTCTCTTTCTCTCAAAATGTGGAAAGCGCCCATCATCCTTGGAGGGGGGAGAGATCCACCCCTCCCCAAACTCCTAGTCTTCCTTGATAGGAGCACAAAGGACTCAGAAGCACCTCTCCAAAACAGCATTAAAAACCCCCAACTCCTTTCCAGTGTTGTCTTTCACACTTCTGATGCCTGTCCTCAGGCATAAGGGCTACAGCTCATTAAAATTCTTTCCACTAGAAGCAGTAGGAGAGAGTCTGCTGCAAGCATTTGTGTAAATGAGATTGAGAATGTCATATACCTGCCCGTTGTGTCCTGGGTAGCATAAATCTAATCAGATGCCTCGTTTCAAAGTTGATCAGCGGTGCTTTCCCTTGGAAAGCAAAACAACAGACTGATAAGCTGTTGGGAGATGCTTTTTGAGGAGCGTTTAATGCCACCCTGCTGGCTGGGTAGGGTTGGATTTATTTATTTTTGTATCCTTGTTTGCCTTAGCCACTGAAATGAGCAGGCATTTGGAGAGGAACGCTTACACTTACAGCTCAATGTATTGCAGATGGCAGACTAACACAACTGCTCCATTCAAGCTGTGATTGTCATTTGTGCATTGATTCCCCCTGACGCCAAGGGGCAGCATGAAAAGACAGATTCCCACTCCATCCAGTGGAAATCTCATACAGTCATACTTCAGTTTTTGAACAGCTTAGTTCTCGAATGTTTTGACTCCCGAACGCCACAAACCTGGAAGTGACTGTTTCAGTTTGCGAACTATTTTTGGAAGCTGAACGTCTGACGGGGCTTCCGATTGGAAGCTCCTGCAGCCAATCAGAAGCCATGGATTCTGTTCAACTCCCAAGGTACGACCGTACAGCACTTTGTCTGAGTTCTGAGTCTTCACAAAGAATTGCTCTTCAGACCCTATCATGTGTTAAGATAAGCAGAGGGTCCACCTTTGGCAGTTCCACCACCCTTGGAAGTTTGTGTGGTGGTGCCCTTGTGGGGGGCATCCTCTGTAGCAGTCGCTAGGTTGTAGAATTCCCTCCCCACAGAGGTGTGTCTGGCACCTTCATTATATAGTTTCCCTCCTATGCTGAAGGCACACCTCTTTACCACGGCCCCTGACACCCAAGACATGCATTTTCAGGACCCACCCTTGTCTTGTGATTCTAATTTGTTTTAAGCTATTTTAGTATTGAATTTTAAATTGTTGTAACCCACCCTGGGACCTTATGGAAAAGGGCAGGAAAGAAATCAAATCAAATAAATAACAATAATCGTTTTCAAGCATGACTTTGTAACCTTGAGAGCTAGATACTCTGACAGTACTATGGCTACTAAGAATAACAAAGCTGAGAATCTCACTCTGCACCCGATACCCCTGTTCTGCGCATTCCCCAGGACTTCCACCAGCCATGTTGACAAAGCTAGAAAAAAACCAGTTGTATTTTGCATCAGCCTTTCCTCTTGCAAAGGGCTGGCAGGAGTTCACCACATAACGCATAGGCAAGGCAGATTAATTTCTGACAAAGCAAAGATGGGAATATTTGAACTTCAGCCCTGCTGAGAGGTTAACTGTTCAGCAAAGAAATACCTTTGAAAATAGTACTGTTAAGCAAGTCAATAAAGGGTAATGTCCAAGCTCCATTAATTCAAAGTTCAGTCAGAGAGCACTTATTTACCAAAGGTTTGGTGTGCATGGCTGGTAGGTTTGCAAGCCCATCAAGAGTTCACAAGCTACTCAATTCATGCAGGCAGGTTTCTGATAACAAATGGCAAACTCTTAAGCAAGCCTGTGAAGCTTGGGTTCCACTCCCTAGCTTGGGATTCAGCAGCTAGCTTTCATGTTTGTTTGTTTGTTTGTTTGTTTGTTTGTTTGTTTGTTTGTTGAAAATGGAAATAATTATAAAATAAATTATAATTATAATAATTATAAAAACTCTAGGAAGCTGCCTTATAGGAAGCTGTCAGACCATGGGCCTAGCTAGCTCAGTATGGGCTAGAAGCAGGTCTCCTGGGGGACATTCCCAGTCCTACTTGGAGAAGCCGGGGATTGAACCTGAAACCTTCTGCATGTGAAGCAGATGCTCTACCATTGAGCTAATGCGCCATAGGTGGCTTCGGCTTCTCCCCAGTGTTTTCCTTCCATTGATCTTTGGCAGTCTTGCACAGTTCCCCACCTAGTGGGCAGGTTTATCAATACTCCAGTCCCCAACAGGTCAGTCTTAGCCGTCTAGGTCAGGGGTTGGCAACCTGTGGCCCATGGGCCACAAGCAGCCCACGGGGGTCGTTTAAATGGCCCATGAGCCTCCCCCACACTGAGCTGCTCGCTCGGCGAGTCCCCGTGCGCTGCGCTAAACTGGTGCTGCGCAGAGCGGGGACTCACGTCCGCAGCACCAGAAATCACACCTGCACATGTGCAGATGTGATCCAGCCCCCAGAGCGATCTCCGCGGCCCAGGTGAGGTAAACCTTGCCGACCCCTGGTCTAGGTCATTATGCTGAAAGCAGTGTGAGCTGGCACACTGTAGATGAGGTGGCTGCTGGCTGGGTTGCATGGTAGCAGCCCAGAGAATGAGCCCTGTACCTTTTAAATTCAGGTGTGGCTCTTTCTTCCTTTTGTTTTGTGGATAGTGAGCAGACTTTGTTGGAATTGCAGAGGAGTGGAGGATATACAAGAGACTTCTCATCTCCTGTGCTTGATGTGTTTAAAAGTAAATTCTCATTCTGTGGGTTAGAGCCCTGCTGGCCCTGCTTTGCAGAGGAAGGAGCAAACTCCAGAAAGTCCAAGTGTGACCAAGCCAAAGCCTGCAGGGGAAAGTTACCACCCATCCTGGGTAGAAACCCATCAAATGAGTCCAGTCCAAGAAGAATTCTGTTAGTATACAAGGCCATACTGTCCAAAATAGCACCCTTTGGCCTGATCCAGCAAACTCCTCTTACGTGGTGGTATTAATATTATTAATTGTATTCACCACTTTTTTCACAAAAGTGACTTAGAGTGACTTACAGAAGCAAACATTTAGAAACAAGTTTCAAAAACGATTTAAAAAAAAAATCTAAAAGAGTCACTCCTAAAATGTATAAAGGACCAGATCCAACTCAGTCCCCACCTCACTACAAAAGATGAGCAAAAGTTGAGACTGTAAACACACTTCACCCTCCAAATTAGTTTACAGTTGCCTGCAAAAATAAGAATGGGAATCCAGCTTTTGTATAGCAAACATGTTAACGCCCTACCTGTAATCAGTTGCTGACCACCAGATCTCGCCTGTGCCTGCCAGTCTTCCCCTCCGTACCAGATCTCAACTGTGCTATGGGCAAACAGTGCAACTTTGCATAATTCTGGCTGCCTGATTAAATGTAGAGGAATTTGGGTTGCTTCAGTACAGAATCGGTAGCAGCCCCTGTGCAATGAAATGGAGGCTCAACGTTTTGGCTCAGTTCAGCTTCTGTGAAGATTGTGCACAAGGCAAAGGGGTCTCTCTTAAAATATGCAGGCTTGCCTTCTGTCCTACAGCAATGTCCTCTGTGAATCTTCCTTTTGAAATGAAAATAGACGGCAGTAACCTTCTCTGCTGGATTTTGGTAGCCTGTTAATCTCAGGAGGACATGCAACCTGCCACACACTGGAGGGCTTCGACATTTTATTGCTCCTGCAGTTGGGGTTTGTTTCTTCAAATGGGAACAGACATGGTTGCATCTTCAAGGCTGCTTGAGGGGGTGTGATTATTATTTCCTGCAAAAAAAGAGGTTTGTTTCTCTTTCCAGCCCAGCCCAGAGCCACCTATGGCAAACATTTGTATTTTTCCTCCTTTTCTCAAATGATGTCATGTGTGATGGCAGATTTTATTTTTAAAAATCTTTAAAAAAAATTTTTTTTGCATCTTGTGGTTGAGCAAGTGTGAGGGGCTGTTTGTTCGCTCCTTTCTCCCAGCTAGGCTGAGAATTCTCCTTGGAGTTACATGGGAAGTGGTCCTTTCCATGCTGATTAGTAGATGGTGATACATGGAAAGAAAAGGGTGAGACAGAGATACTTGCGTTCAGATGACTATGGTCCAGCGCAGCCTGATTTGATGAAGTCCTCTCTGCTCTAGCAGGGAGGAGGTGATGAACAGTCAAAATCACCTTTCTTTTTCTCCTGTGCAGTATGTGCTTCATCTGATGTGCAGGAATGTGGGTGGCCACACTTATTTGTCCACGCTTGCTGTGGCATGTGGCCTCTGGAGGGTTAGCTAGGAGGTAATGGCAAAAAAAGGCTAGCTACCTTGTTGTAAGAACTGTAGCCAGGAAATGTATATAAAACATTTTGGGTCCTTGGAGTGGTTAGGACTGCATCCTACATGTGGCTGATGGGGCCAGGCAGTGGTTGGCTCTAGGCCTGGAGTTGGCCTGGTGTTTTGGGGTGCTGGAACTGGGAACCTGTCAGCCAGGCAAGGGCAAAAGGCTTGGCATTGGGTATTGATACCAAGCCTGCCCAATCCAGAGGCTTCATACTACTTGCCAATTGCAGAGCTAAGTTCTTGCACGTAGCTGTTCCCTTCTGCTCCTGAAGAGGGCTGTCACGTTTTAGTACACCCACTTCACACACAATAACTAACCAGGCTTGGGCCACTGTGATGCTCTGACAATGGTGACTTGGAACCCCCCCCCCCCCCCCCGTATGCTTAACGCTTGTACCAGGCTGAAATTTCCCTTCTGGGGAAGTGACAGGTGGTTTCTGAAATCAGGGGTGTCAAGGTCCAGTAAAAGACCAGTAAAGGGACCATCTAGTACCCCAGGCAGAGCTATCATTTCCACTCAACAAGGACTATTCAGTAAGATCAGATGCTGCCTAAGAGAATCCTCTGTTTGCATGCATTGCCTCTTTCAGGTTAGGGGCTCCCAGTGTGGGACACTCCCCCCTCCAAAGCAACATAAAACCTGCTTGCTGAACCTCTTTTTTCTAAGATTGGCCGTGAAAAGATTCCCTGCCATTCCATTAAGTTGGGAGGATAACTTATTAAGATCCGTCCAACATCTGTGAAATGAAATATTTCCTCCATCATTATGCATCCCCTCCTCTCCCCCACCCCCTGGGAAAAAAGCATACTTCTTAATAGCAAAATTATTTCTGCAGAAAAGTGCCCAAAAGACTTTGTCATGATAATCACATTGGAGAGAGCCACGTGTGGGCTATATTGCTTCTTACCAAGCTGTGTGCTACTGATAAGCATGTTTGAGGCAGTATCTGACCTTTTTGTGGCAAAGGGTTAAAACAAAACAAAACGCAGCCCTTCTTAACTGTAATCTCTGATCTTTTTGTTGCTTTGAATGTAGTAGCAGGCCTTGTGTTTGAAAAGCAAGCTACCTGATGTGTTGGAGAAATAGCTGTGAGGGTTTTTGGGGGGTTTTTTTATCCTGTTTTTTGAATCAGGCAGTTTGCTGCCACACATGCATTATAATGAACTGGTGGGGAGGGAGGAGAACAGCCGCCAAAGCTGCTCTCTATATTAATGAGAGAGGCCCTGGCGGATTTCTCCCACTCCACACACCAAGCAGAGTGCTTGAGAAAATTATTTTTAATATTATAATACAAGTAGCTGAAGGGCCTGGTAGTTAGTATAGCGGGTTTGTTGCCTTTCATTTCCCTCACATCATCTTCCTCGTCTTCTGGCTTGCAGTTGCCTCCTTAACACCTCTCTAGTTGCCATTGGCTTAGCTGCTCTGATGTCATGGGCGCTGGGGCAGCCTGTGGGACTAGGTAGCTGAGAGTGGGGAAAACTGGAAATGCTGAGATCTGAATCCTTGGGCCATTTGGTAAATTTAACCCCTCTTTGTTTATAACAGGATTCAGTGGGCTTTTGAATGGCATCCATTCAGTGCAGATTGGTTGTGATATTTTAATTTTGGTAAGGTAAAGGTAAAGGTACCCCTGCCCGTACGGGCCAGTCGTGTCCGACTCTGGGGTTGCGCGCCCATCTCGCTTAAGAGGCCGGGGGCCAGCGCTGCCCGAAGACACTTCCGGGTCACGTGGCCAGCGTGATAAGCTGCATCTGGCGAGCCAGCACAGCACACGGAAACGCCGTTTACCTTCCCGCTAGTAAGCGGTCCCTATTTATCTACTTGCACCCGGGGGTGCTTTCGAACTGCTAGGTTGGCAGGCGCTGGGACCGAGCAACGGGAGCGCACCCCGCCGCGGGGAATCGAACCGCCGACCTGACGATCGGCAAGTCCTAGGCACTGAGGTTTTACCCACAGCGCCACCCGCGTCCCAATATTTTGGTACCTTTTACCAAAGAAAAATGGGTGTTTGCTGCATGTGTGGGTGATTCTGTGTTTGCAGTTGTCTGCCACTAAATTATTTTGAAAGAAGAAAATAACCCGGTTCATACATCACTTTAAACCATAGCTGAAATAAACTACGGTTTAAAGGTGAACATCCAGTGTGCTAGTGCATGTTGTGGAAATTGTTTTGCTCCTCCCTTGCTGCTGCTGTGCTTCCAGGAAGCAAGCTAAGGGCCAGCTTAACATTTTTTGGGAATTTGGGCTCATGGTTCAGTAGGAAACTGTTCTGGTGTCCTGCTTCAGATTGGGGGTACAGTCAGGATCAGGACTCCACATCCGTTTTTTTCTTTAAAAGTGGTCAATTCTAAGCACTTTCTTAAAAGTATGAACACAACATGCAGTTTGGCCTTAAGTAGACAACCACCCGACTTTCCCAGCAACTCACTTCCTGTGTGTAACACTCTTGAGTATGCAGGTGCCTTCACCTGACTTATATCTCAGTTCTCACTACAACAGCCCTGCAAGGTAGGTTGCGGCTGAGAAAGAGTTGCTTATGGCCATCTGTTGGGTCTGAACTAAGGGATTCTTTCCCTGTAGGCTGTGCTACAGTGTACCAACAGCAGCAAACAACTGAGTTCATTAGCAAATACAAACTGCTTTGCTCAACTCATCCTCCCCCCCCTCTGCTTTTTTATTTTTTACAGGGTGAAAAGGTAAACTTTGAGAAATTCAAAACCTGGCTGTGGCAAAATAAAGAGGCCTTCACGTTTTCCCGCTGGCTGCTCTCAGGGGGAGTGTATGTCACACTTACGGATGACAGCGACACCCCGACTTTTTATCAGACCCTTGCTGGAGTCACACACTGTAAGTAACACTTGTTCTCAAGGAATTGCCTTACTTCCTGTTATCTTTTGTAGACTCCGCCCTGATTTTACTGACATTGTGCCTCTGCAGCTTCTCCTTGGGGATTGTTCAAGAAACACATCCTTTTTTCTTGCACATCAGCTTAGTTACTGTGGCAGCCTTCTACAGTTGCCTGGACCAGTTGAGTGGAAACCTGTAGCCTTACAGAGGCTGCTGGACTCCAGCTCCCATCATACTTAGTCATTGGCCATGCTGACTATGGTTGCTGGGAGCTATAGTCCAACAACATCTAAAGGGCCACAGGTTCCCCATCATAGGCTTGTTATATTTTGCTAATTCTCAAAATGGTATGTTCAGTTGCGTTGGGGAAATCGATTTCTCAGAGGCGTCCAGTCAATCCTTGTAGGAAATGGGTTCCCAAGCCTACGACCCCTGGTTTGGGTTGATAACTTCTGTGTTGACTTAATGGGGTGTCGTGTTGCCCTGGGATAGGGATGGGGAATTGGCAGCCCTCTGGATGTCATTGGGACTCTGGTTCCCATCAGCTGCAGCCAGCATGGCCAGTGGTGATGGGAGTTGTAGTCCAGCAACATCTGGAAGCCCACAGGTTCCCTACCCCTGTCATATGACATCCAAGAATGTAGGAAGAACTGAGGCAGCTTGCTTTCATACTGGCATATATTGTCACCTCATTTATATTATTTATTTAGATCCTGCCTTTCCACCAAGGAGTTCAAGGAAGTGTACCTGATTCTTCACCCCCTTGGTATTCTCGCAACAACCCTGTGAGGGAGGCAAGAGAGAGAGAGAGGGAGGGAGGGAGGGAGGGAGGGGGAGAGGGAGTGTAACTGGCTCAGAATCTCCCAGCAAGTTTCACGGCTGAGTGGGTGATTTGAACTTGGGCCTCCCTAGTTCTAGTCTGATGTTCTAACTTCTGCCACACCACATAGGCTCATCATACTGATTGGCAGATGTCTTGGTATTTTGGAAGGGGATATTCCCAGCTTCCCACTGGCTGATTGTTGCCAGTCCAGTGACTGAAGAAGAAAACAATATTTGGAGTAGCTGAGCATCTTTATGGTTTTTTTTCTCTTGCTTCTACACTTCCTCTTAGTATGGTGCTTCATTAAAGAGGAGTCATCATGTGTAGATCTCCCTCCCTCCAGTAGATATGTTCAGCTTGACCAAAACACTGGGCTTCATAGATCTCCTTCACACAGGGCATATACATTGTTGGCATCTTGTCTGCCTCGAGAGACAATGGAATGTGCCTCTGAGGGTGAAGTCAAACCACTGTGTTAGCTGCACCAAAGTGACCTCCTCAGGGCGCAAGACTAGGCAGTGTGTATGGAGGTTCTGGGCTTCTCAGACAACAAGACCCCCCTTTTGGCCTTGCTGGTGTGGTTCAAAGGAAGTCGGAGCAAGACATTTGGCACCAGCTTGGCTGCAGGAGTTGCTGGAAAGAGACGTACAAGGCGCCATCCAAGGCGTCTTAGGGACTCCACTCAGGATTTATGTAGGGTTTACTCCTTAGCCTTTTCTCCTCCAGAAGATACACATGGCAAGCAAGCAATGCATCATCCTGTGGAGCTTCTTGGTAGATACTAGTAGGTACTAAATAAATCAAATTATGATTCTTCTACCCCATCCCTTAATTTTAATACAGTCACTTGAGACTTCCAAGTTTTCTTGTTCACACATGCTGACATTTTTAGCTTCCCAGGCCCACAATATTGATGCTTAATTGTCTTGTTAGAAGAAGGCCAGAGCCTTCCATTTTTATTTTAGAAGGGAACATTGGAAAACTGATTATTTTGGGTTTGCGCTGTTGGAGGCACTTTTGGAGGCACTGCTGGTAAAAGCCAGGAGCACTTTTATAGCTTTCTGAAATATCTGTATTTGCCGTGGGATTTACAGTCTGTGCTGGCTGTTTCAGCAAGAATTGTAAGTGCTGTGAAACAGAGCGATTTGTTTTGGAATTTATGAGGCCAAGGAAATGAGGAAACAAATAATTCCTAGGTGGCTGGCTCACATTCTTAGGTTCTCATCTTTTCTATGCCCATTTTTGGGGAATTGATCTGTTTTTAATTTAGAATCAGTTTAGTTTTTGCAGTTTGCCCATGTGAGAGATGAGCAAATGAAGGACAGGCTCTCAACCCCTTGAAATAGCTGTTTGACCTCTATATGAGCCTATTCGAGTTTGCATCAAGAATGCCTAAAAGGTTTACTCTCATCTTCAGTACCATTGATTGTTATATTTGATGTAATTTCTATTTAGAGTGGACCTGGTGAATTCAGTGGACTAGTGTTAGACATACCCATTAATTTCAGGGGTCTACTCTGAACAAGACTAATGTTGTATACAACTCTGTGCCACCTTTCCACGAGTTTACCAGAAAGACATTCCATCACATTTTTGCATTAATCTGTGAATTTTCTTAAGGATTTTCATGAAAGTTCATATTTAAATGCATATTCCCTCAGAATATGCATTTAGGAATATATTTTCGGTTGACGTCTTTCACTGTATTTTGATCTGCGTTTTGAGCTGTACAATGACTTTGATATTGTGTTCTTTAAATTGCTGTTACCTGCCCTGGGACCTTGTGGTGAAAGGTAAGCAAGAAATGGAATGTCTAATAAAGAACATTCTAGGAGTGGCTAACCAGGTTTCAATCGACAGATGACTCTGAGCAGCACTGGTTAGGGCAGATGAAGTCATTATGTATCACAATTCATGAAGATATTCTTCAAGTATCCTTAGTTCATCAACCTTTCATTAGATTACTATCTCATGACAGTACTGAGATGGTATCTCCAGGCAGAACTGGGGAAGGCTCCCACTCTGAAACGCTGGAGAGCTGTTGCCAGTTAGGGTAGCCAATGAAGTGCCCTCCAGCTCTTGTTAGACTACAACTCCCATCATCCCTGACCATTGTCCATGCTGGCTGTGATGGAGATGATCTGAGGACACCAGTTTGACTACCATGCTGGCCAAATCTGGCCAATGGTCTGACAATGATGTGGTTCCAGCTTCATGATATACCTCATCTGTCGGCGGGGTGCTCAGCTTCTGTGACAATATATCCTGTCGCTCTCTCCAAGTCATTACCTGCGGAACAGAACGACCCCTGAAAATGCAGAAGTTGACTGCCCTTGGTCTGGCGTCCTTTTTTAAAGCAAAAACTGGGGAAGAGCTAAAAAATGACCCCCAGATATTTATCATGGCCTGTTTTGTGAATGGCATAAGCTAGTTGCTAAGCAACTGCTGCTAGTCCCCCCCCCCCCAAGCTGCTGGGAGAGTTTCTTATCTAAGGTCACGAGGGGCTTAAGGCTGCAAAGAGGAGTGACGAGGCAGAGTCTCCCCAGTCCTTGCTTTGCTTATCTATTATACCTCCGCTGATTTCCCTTGTGGTTGTGAAGGTCATTAAAAAACGTCACATTACAAGAGGCACAAGGCAAATTGAGCAGTGACAGAAAACCAAAACAAGCCGGGATGCCTGGAGATTATAGCGTGGGGGGTATGGACAGAACGTCGGCCCAAAGGCAGTGGATGGCTTGAGTGTTAACATAAAAAGGCTTCTCCTAGAGAGGAGCAGCAGCAGGGCTTGGAGCCAAGCTGGTTGAGCTCTCAGCCTTCCAGTTAGTAGGCACCTGGATGGCAAGAGACAGCATGGATCCTTCTGGACATGGGTCTTTCTTCCCCTACTGCAAGAGGATTGGTTCACAGTGTTTGCTAGCTTGTCTTCTGCCTGGAAGAATAAAAATCTGTAAATTTTGTATAAAATGTGGGTGTATATATACATGAGCACAAGCATCATCCCCATTAGGAGAGATATTTTGGTGCCTCTTTAAGATGGTCTCCATGTACCCTGAGCCCTTGCAGATAGTCGCTTCCAGAAATCACTGTAATGGTGATACATTGTGCGGGTCATTTCTGCATTATGACTTTTGTGGCTGGAGATTCTTACTAAGATTTGATAATTTAATCCGTTTTCTGTATTTGTAGACCGACTTGTGATGCCGGGTCAAAGGTGGTGGTATAAGATGGAAGGTCGTATTTGATGCCAGGTGTGTAGCGGCCAAAAATTTGGTTGCAAAGGAAAAGTTGGGAGCATTAAAAGCTTTGCTCCTTGGCAAGTGAGGCTCGCTGTCAGTGCTCATTGGTCTGCACTGTGGCCGGCGTCACATACACAACAAGCCCCTGTATGGATCAGCTGCATTGCAGAGTTTCCGGGAACTCTGTAGCATAGCCAGTCTCTGCCCAAAGCAGGGCCTCTAGTAAGCATTGGTCAGCTGATTGGCACTTGTAGCAAGACCCACAAAGAAAGGCTTCGTTTGCTCATGTGGTTTGATTTGAAACCTGCAGATAAAAACGCGTCACCATGGTGGTATCAGGTGGGAAGCTATACCTACCTGTCAAAATGGGTTAGGGGAGGTCTGGATCAGTTGTTTCTGGCTGAATTTTAGGAAACTTTGGGACTTTGGGAATCGGGATCTGCTATGCCTTCTTTTTACCATTTTAGTGAAAATGCTAGAGTTCACTGGCACAAGTTAGTTCATGGCATGATATAAATCAAGAATGAGGAAACTTGTGGTCTTTCAGTAGTGTCTGACTATAGTTCCCATCGTTCCTGATCGTTGGCTAGCGCTGATGGGAGTTGGAGATCAGCAGTATCTGGAGGACCACAGGTTCCTCATTCCTGATTTAAATCAAGTCAGGAACTATCTTGTGTCAGTAGCCAATGCAGTGCCCTCTGGCATCTTAACTCTGGCTTTTCACTGTCTCCTGCTGGTTTTTCTGTCAAAACTATTTGGCAAAGCCATGAAAAATAGCCATGGTTAAAAATAGGCAAATGTTATTAACTTTGATTCAAGGGAGAAGACAGCAAGCGTTTACTGTGAAGCTCCAGTAGTTCCATTTAAATTAACTTAATGAGCCAAGATATCGAGGAAACACTAACCAAAAATATATATTATTCCTCTCCCCCCTCCCTCCCGTAAATAACATTCATGTTGGAAGGCAGATGACTTTAATTATGTTTCTCCCTGGCCTAAAATTACAAAGGGAATTTTGAAGTGTCACACCAAGTTGCACACACTTGCCATTTTTAATCAAATTCTGTTCCATTTCATTTAAACCATAAATATTCTTCCAGGGTAGCTGCTGAAGTTGAAAGTTAGTGTAGCAGTTTTTGCAGCTTGGGCTTGTTTTTATGGCTTTGATTTTTGTGAGATAGTAAATTAACTTTTGGCACACTTCCCTATGTGTTAACAGTTAAACGTTTTAGCCAAGGGAAAGGGAAGTTGTCTTTAATTGGGATATTTACAGGGTTCTCAGCATAATGCACTAAAAAACAAAATTTAGCAATGAAAGGTGATTTCTGCAACTGGTAATATACTGTGCAAATCAGATTTGTGTCAAGTGTCTTGTACTGATTGATTTTGTTTAATCATTAGTAGGGAAGGGATTCAGAATACTGAAGTCTTTCCTTCCAGCAGCAGGAAAATTTATTCAGCCACCCCTCTGAGCTTATCTGTTCATATGCATTCAGAGTATAGATTAGAAAGACTAGAAATGTTTTTTTAAAATAAAAAATGGAAGGTTAATACCATGAACCTTTTCGTTTTTCACAACTGATGTGATGCACATTAATTTAATTCTAGATGATAAGCCTCCAGGTAGGGACAAATCTACATTCATTTTAATTTTTTCTGTCTTACTGTTCCTCCCTAATAAGATCAGAGTGGCTTACAGTAAAACATGGTCAAAAATAAATCAACCGCAGTGCCTAGCCTATAATGATATTGTGTGTCTCTGTGTGTACAGACTGGTTCAGGCAATCATATCTTGGCTTAATACACTGAGATATGAACAAGCCTTCCGGGTGTGTACTAAACAGATTGTCTTCTATTAACCAGAGTTTGGTTATTATCTGAACCGGAAAACAATGGCTTTGGAACAAGCCAGGATATGAAGCCAGCTTCAAGCCATGGCTTCCTGCCTTGTCTTCTTCTTAAGCTATTCACCATATTATATTTCAACATATGCTGCTGTTCAAAACCAAAGGGCTTCCTAAAGCGGTTCAAAATTAAAAGGTAATGAATAAAGATATGGTGACAGTACGGCATCATCAAAATACCATCACTAAAATCACATGTAAATAAAACATTTAAAAATCTAATACCAACAGAACAGAAAACAAAACAAATAAAATAACAGCCACTCAAACCATAGTTTCCTGGTTTGGACATAACAGGAAGTGAAGATCCCAGGTTTGTCAGTGTTAAAGCAAGGATCCAAGAGGCTGCATTCTGAGTCAAAAGGCTCCTACTGAGTCCAGTGGGACTTACACCCATGTAATCGCTTGCAGCATTACAACTGAGGTCTGCACGAAATTGCACCCTAGGAGAGAGAAAAGTCTAAAGAGAAAAGCACACTTCGTTTGGTTTTAGGTTGATGTCACTTCAGAAGACATCTTTCCCTTATGTCTAAAACAGGTGAGACTCATGTTTCTAAGGTAGCATTTCCCCCCTGCAGTTTTTATAAGTACTTGTATTTTAAAAAAATAAACTTAATTAAAAGACTTGCTGGCTGATTAATTTGAGGATACTTTTATTTGATTCAAAGAGATTGAAAGTTGCAACTCTAAAACACGTGTGTGTGTGTGTGTGTGTGTGTGTGAGAGAGAGAGAGAGAGAGAGAGAGAGAGAGAGAGAAGATGAAACACATACACATTGTAATGAATTTCTGAACAACAAACCAATAAATATTTAAGCCAAGCTCTGATTCATGTATTCCTCACTGTGTTGTAAGTTCGGCTTCTAAAGAAGCTGTCTGATCACTTCTCGGACGGGGGAGCACATGGCTGGTGCGTGCTTCTAAAAACCCTTGGCTCAATTCCTGGCATTTCTGATGAAGATATCTCAAACGGCTGTGCTGAGAGAGACCTTCTGCATGACACGCTGGAGAGCTGATGGTGATCGGAGTAGAGAGCGTCAAGCTCAAAGGACTCAGTGATTTGCCTCAGTAAAAGAGAGCTTCATTTTGTATGGTTTGCTGTGAGGATTTGATCCAGAAGTCACTATGACTCTGGGAGGAATTTGTGGGGTTATCCCATGGTGGGAACATGGCACTATTTGTCCATCGGGCACAACACTGTCTACTCTGACTGACAGCAGCTCTCTGGGGTGTTAGGCAGAGGGGGTTCGTCGCCCCCTTATGGCCTGCTATCTGATCCTTTTTTACTGGGGATACCGCAGATTGAATCTAGGAGCTTCTGCCTGCAGAGCCAGGGGCTCCATCTTCTTCATAAGAGGCTACGTTGTTATGTGCTCCCTGTGGGGCCCAGCAGCCTCTCCACCTCTGCACAGGTCACTGGTCCCTATAGCTCAATGTTGTCTGCTCTGACTGGCAGTGGCTGCCCAGGGTCATAGACCAAGAGGGATCTTATGTATCGCCTGCTGCTTGGAAGAGATATTATTTGTGCAGCAGGGGAGATGACTCTCCCAGTGTTATGAGTGAGACTTACAGCTGAGTGAAGATCCCCCCCCCCCGCAATATTTCGCTCCAAAGTGGGGTTTTTTAAAAAAAGTTTTTATTTCATTGCAATAAGAACAAATTTTAAAAAGACAAAATAAAACACTGCAATACAAGTTCATGCCAAGATTAGTACAGATTTCATTGGTCCAATTATATAATCAAAGAGCCAAGTTTTAAGTTGTGTAATTCAGAGGAAAGTTGCAATATGTATTGCATAATTTTGATAGTGTGGGCAAGATTTTTCTCCTGCCCATGCATCTTTCTTGCAGCTGCAGAATAGCTTGGCTCATGTTCTTTGCTAGCATTCCACCTTACCCTTTGCCCAATCAGTCAAAAGCGGTTGTGCTTTTCTGGGCAGAGGAGAGACTTCTGGACTTTATTTTGACCCTGAACGGGCACATTCGCCAGAAGCTCCCCGGGGTAGGTGTGCCCTGCAGACTATGAAGTCCAAGCCCTGAAATTATTGACCCGAAGATCTGGAGGACTGTGTTGGGGAGAGGGTAGATTTGCTTCACATTGTCCTTGTTCATCCTTCTGTTCATCCCCCACCCCAACCAATTGTCTTACCACTTTCTTTGTCTGAATTATCCCACAAGGCTTTTGACAGCAGACCATCTCTCTTAGTATTATATGATGCCGTTACCTGCTCCGAGCCAGCGGGTCGAGAAGGGCTGTAAATCTCAACTAAAACAAAAACAGCAGAGCAAGACGTCTCACTGTTGGGCTTAAACTGGGAGAAATAAAGAGTTTGTTTCCGTCAAATGCTCTCTGGGAGGGCAACCGTAGCCTCCTTCAAGCCATTCTGAGTCATTAATCACTGCAAAATGCCTGTGTGGTGTCTCATGCCGCGGCGCTTAAATAACACAGCTAAGCTTAGCCTCTGGAGATACCTGCCATGGATGTGTACCTTGGCTGTTCAAAACTGGTAGGTTGGGATAGATGTAAATTTTTGGAACTGGGAATTCATTTGTGCATTCAGGGAGCGGGGTGTCGGTCGGTGGTTCAGCATCAAAGACCACAGTGGAACTCACTAGGGTATCCTTAAATAATTTCAGGCATCCTGTTACGGTTCACAGAAAACTCAATTTTGCTTGGCTGGTGGTGCCTGGCTGGAAAGAAACTTGTTAGCTGTAATCCCTTTTGCCTTGAAGCATTCGTCTGGAGCATTTTTTAAAATGACGGTATCTTTCTTCAACAGCAGTGGGCAATGTCTTACTTCATTTCTTACCGTATTTCTCTCTCACCCTTTTCTTCGCAGAGTCTGGATCTAAGCACATCAGAGAATCGTTTCAGTTAAATGTGTTGTAAACTTTGTATGAAAAACTGGGTTGGCAAAAATGGAACTCCACAGCGCCATCTGGTGTCATAGTGTTGTAATGCATATACAATGCATAAAAGGTAAAGGGTAAAGGGACCCCTGACCATTAGGTCCAGTCGTGGCCGACTCTGGGGTTGCGGTGCTCATCTTGCTTTTTTGGCCGTGGGAGCTGGTGTACAGCTTCCAGGTCATGTGGCCAGCATGACTAAGCCGTTTCTGGCAAACCAGAGCAGTGCATGGAAACGCCGTTTACCTTCCCACCGGAGCGGTGCCTATTTATCTACTTGCACTTTGTGCTTTCGAACTGCTAGGTTGGCAGGAGCAGGGACCGAGCAACAGGAGCTCACCCCGTCGTGGGGATTCGAACCGCCAACCTTCTGATCGGCAAGTCCTAGGCTCTGTGGTTTAACCCACAGCGCTACCCGCGTCCTTTTAGATACAATGCATAGAAAGTGCCTTTTCTTTGCCAATGTAGCGGAGTCCAGAGTTTAGAGTAGCCTTCTCCAGATGCTTTGGAATTCCAACTCCCATCAGCCCCAGCAAATTCACCAAGTTGAGGAAGGCAGGAATAGGGTTTCTTCTCTCTTTTTCTTCCATCATTTTATCATTGAGATTGAGTGGCACAAGGTCACCTAGTGACCTTGGTGGTTGAATGGGGCTTTAAGCCCTGGTCTCCTCAGTCCTGGTCCACACTTCCATACAGGCTTTAGGCCTCTTTCAGTATAGTTTGGAATAGTCAGCTTGTCTGCCATTTCCATCTTGTCACCAGGCATGCTTAGTTGACGGTAATGCTGGGAATTGCATAGTTCAGCTGTTGCTTTATCCATGAAGGTTTTAGGTAACACCAGACATAGCACTAAACTCTTTATAGTTCAGCTGCAGAGCACAATGCAAAAGGTCCCAGCTTCAGTCCTTGGCATATCCTGGTAAGGCTGGGAAAGGCCTCTTGCATGAAACCCTGGAGAGCTGCTGCCAGTCAGTGTAGACAACACTGAGCTAGATGGACCAGTATAAGCCAGCGTCTTATGTCCCTTTGTTCACACATCATTGTAAGCCATGACTTACTGTAAATGAGCAGTATGCTAAAGCAGGCTGCCGAACGAATCCTGTTTTGCCCCCACCCTACATGGATTTGAGAGCAATAAGCGATGAGCCTCACAATCCAATGCTCATGGATGGTTTCTCTTCAAACCACAATCAGTACATCAAGAGCAAAACTTGGCTGCCACCTGTGGTTTGTTTGGAGAGAAACCGTGTGCATTGGCTCACATGTAGTTTCCTGAATACAGCCACAAAGAAAGTAATAACATAAAGTAGCCACCAGAGGCAGCAGGAGCACCAAGCACAGCGATTGATCACTGCACATGATCCAAAGGCGTTTTGACTTGCCACCAGAATTCTCAAATTATTTATTTATTGGAAAGATTTTGTAGGCTGCTATCGAGCGATTTCTCTCCAGGCAGCTTTTGCAATAGATCACTGAAGTACATCTTAATACTGCCAGAAATTAACACATGCTAATAAAACACAAAGTAACTAATCCCATCCCATCCGTCAGCAGAGAGGTGAGAAAGTAAATAAATAAATAAATAAATAAATAGAAGCATCCTTGAAGGAGAGGGCAAGCAGGAGCAGGTATGCTTTTCCTAAAGACCTCTAAAATGCACTGTAGGATTACAAGTCTATTATTAACAGCCATTTGCCTGGTCACCTGTGATGAGTAACAATCTTTTTCAGGCGATCAGGCAAAGAAGCTCATATACTGGAAGAGAGTCCTTTTTCTTCTTAGCTCTTTGGTGCACCAAATATTACTGATATAGACGTAAGTAGACTAATAAGCTTTTTTTGGGGGGGGCATAACTTACAATATATTGGGATACCTTTTCTCTTAAAGACCATAGGCGACTCTAAACAAGCAGCAGGCACCTTCATGTATGTGTTTTTGCTTGATAACATAAGGGAAGGGAGAGATGAAAGTGCCTGGGCAGGCTTCTGGCCCCAAGGCAAAACCCTCCTAGTGTGACATAATCTCCCATCTCTCCACCTTCTGATCCTCTTAGCTGCTGGGTCATTGCCTGTCACCTTAACTAGATCTTGTTGCCTCGGATCGGTTAACGGGTTGTCTGCTGGAAAGTGGCAAATGGCAGGGTTTCTTCGAAATGCGTCCCCAGGATTGCCTCTGGGCCGAAAGGCGGCTTGTTTGGCGACATGGAGCGGTTCCTCTGGGTATCAGGCTGGAGTTGGCCGGGAACTCTCACCGCGAGAGTTGTTGATGTAGGCAAGGGGGCGGCTGAAATGATGGGAATATGGTATGCTGCGCCTGTTGTGAACCAAGGAGAATTGTCCCATTAGGTGGGTAAAAACATCTGAGTGGGGATTGGACGGCTGCGGGAGACTCTTTGGGGTCTGAGAACCAAAATAGTGTGTGGGGTGTGTGGAAGGGTGCTTCATAGTCAGAATGCTTGTAAGTTGGGGGCAGAAGGGAGTCTACCATATTGTAGAAAATAGGAAATTACCTTCTTGTGCCACGACTCCTCAGGATTCATCTCTACTTGGAGATGCTGGGAATTGAACCAGGGAACTTCTGCATACAAAGGCGATGTCTACCACTGTGTTCCTAAGAGCTCTAGACTGGGACAAGGGAGCAGAGGTTGTAGGAGTTAATGGTGTTGAAAGAAATGACTTGGGAGGCTTCAAGATGCTGTGTTTTTCATTTTGGCTTTCGTTACATACACCTTCATTGACTGTAGTCTGCTCAGATACGCATAGATAAAAGTTCAGATCGGCAGAGATGTTTAAGTGTCCTTTTTTTTTTACGACATTCAATTTAGAATTTTTAGATGCTCCAACTGAGGTACAGGTTGTTGACTTAACCAGAGGCTTGTTGGAGCTGGGGACTTCATCCCTTAATGCTGCCATAAACTGATTTTCAAGGGAGGAAAGTATAAAATATTAAGCAGACTTGGTCTTGTTTAATAACATCTCTAATCTGATTTTTTTTTACACAAATCCTACATAGAAACCACATCCTGGAATGGAAAAGACAAGTTCAAATCCGTTTTGCTTCTTTTGCTGAGCAGATCAACAGCTGATGGATGACAGTCCTTCAGATTGCTTCTCCCCCACCCCCCACCCTTGTTTGGGTGTTACTGTATATTGCTTCTGCAAAGGAAAATGATGACTTATCTTTAGCATTCCAAGAAGGCTTTATCAGGATCTCCAACTGCATGGATGCTTCTAGTTGCATTCAAGTGAATATTTACCCACTCAGTGCATCACGGTCAGGGCTGATGTTCATGCAGCCTGGAGTCAGAGCTTACACGTGCGCCCCTGCTTTTAAACATTACCTGCTCAGGTGAATGCCTGGACACAGCCAAGAATTTTGCAACCTCCTTTTGCTGGGTATATGTTTAAATTGAATTTATATCCTGTTTTTTAGGAGGCAACTTCTCACAAGGTAGGGTAGAAGGTGCACAAGGAAGCCACCAAAGATAATACAAAACTACAATTAAAAACCAAGGTGTGCACACCCAAAAGGCCTCCCATCCACTTTGACTTGCAGGATGCATAGAATATGTGGTGCAGATTCTCATATGCAGGGGAGCACCAAATCAGCTGTTTGTGAGGAGATAAGATCTAGGCAGCTGCTTGAAGTAGAGATGGGGAACCTGTCGCCTTCTGCATGTAGCTGGGCTACAGCTCCTATCATCTCCAACCATTGCCCATGCTGCCTGGGGCTGATGGGAGTTGTAGTCCATTGGCATTTGGAGAGGCCCTGGCGGCTGGGAGGTAGGTTAGAGCGGCAGCTGTGTCATGGAAGCCTCCTTTGTTCATACTGCCTCTTTCTGATGTGTGATCATTGCTCAGTGTAGCTTGAGTATTCTGAATTTTGTATCGTATGCTTATTGTATTTCAATGCTGTCCACTGTTTTGATATTTTCCTGTGGGAAGCAGTGCTCTTTATTTATTTGGTGTATTTATTATCCACCCTTCACCGAAGGTCCCTGGACAGGTTACAGCAGGATAAAAGCAATAAAAGCTAAATGATAACAAACAAAACTACCATCAGCTGATCTACAGAAAGTATAAAATATAAAGTAGGGCATTCCTTAAAGCCTGTGTAAAAAGATATTCCTTTGCGTGTTTCCTGATTGTTACCCAATGTTAGGGCCAGGTGTACATCAGGAAGTAGCGGAGTTCCAAAGTTTGGGGGCTGCCACAGAAAAGGCCCTCTCAGGTGCCTCTGTCTCCCAACCTCCGAGAGTGACCGAAACACCAAAAAGGTCTCTCCTGCATACAGATAAGCATAATAAATAAATATGCACAACAGCTGTGGCTTATTTTTTGAAATAAGGCAGGGCATCTCAGAGTTACATGTTCATCAGTGAGGAATGCCACAGCTCTTTTAATAGATGATGGAAGAAGGCTAATCTGGAGAGGGTAGCTCTGTGAATGATGGACACGCTTTTGTAAGCAGTGTTATACCATTGTTTTGAGGACTGTTGAGACATTAATAATACGTAATTGGTAGGAGGTTATATGAAAGTGCACAGTACTTACTGGGTTGTTAATATGCCATATTTAGGGGCAGGAATTCAGTTTTCTTCTGCTTTGACTTCATTTTTTTTTAAAGACTCAAGTTTCTAGACCTGATGACAGCTAGGGCAGAGATTTTTACTAAGTGTGCAGTGGGCACGCCATACACAGGGTTGAGTGCATTATTTGAAAGCCTGGACTGATGCACAATCTGTGAATTTAGCCTAGTCACCAATTCTGCTGTTGCAATTGACTGTTTTGCTAAATACATAATCAATAGCTTGAATAAGAAAATAATTGATGTATGATTTTGAGCCACACGGTAAATTTTCTTTTCCCACTTAGTTGCAGTTTTTGCCTTGCAGAAAACAGCTAATCTCTTTCTAGGCGATTTGAGTCCGGTCAATAATACAGTGGACCTATTTGTCTGCCATTCCGTGAACGTAGCAGTTCTGCATTCTAATCCTTGTTAGCCATTTTTCTAAAGATGACTGCTTAGAAAACACACTTCATTTCTTTCACCTTGATTTTCCAACAACCTCTGCTTGACAGAAATGCAGATAAAATACTACCCACCCCCCAAAACGAGAGAGAGAGAGAGAGATTATATTGGCATAAGGAATTAAGATAACACTGAGGAAACCATTTCATGCAACACTGAGCAAAATACAACCCACTAAAGAACACAGTCTGTCTTTACGTTTTTAGATCTTGAAATGTTTTAGGATACTTAAGCTAGTTGCTGTGGCCATTTTTATAATTACTGTTTTCCTGTTCTATTACAGTATTTCATTTTTTAAAAAAACACTCTTCCTCCCAACTCAGCCTAGACCTGCCCTGCTCTTTTTATAGACTGTTGAATTTTGTTGTGTTTGATCAATGAGAGTGAAGTAAAGGTGCTTATTACTTTCTAAATGTCAGCTGTCAGAACAATTGTGTGTTGTTTTTTTTAAATGGTATGCCAGCTCTTAAACTTGAGAAGCCAGTGAAATAGAACAAAACCTGCTAGAGACTTTGCCCAGAGAGGCGCCCAAGTCTAGCAGGCTGCACAGTGATGGGCTAATACCACTGGGAGTCACCAGTTTACCCCTTTGGTGTTTTCCCTTCTGGGACACCATTAGGGTAGCACCCACATGAAAGAGGCAGATGGATGCTGGAAGGGAAGATCTCCTTGGCTGCAAAAAGGGAAAGCACCCAAGTGGGAGCTGGGAGGCTCTATTTTATGGGGGGGTGCGCGGCATATTTCTTCTAAGGAATTTGGTTCTCCCCCCCACTTTGTCTTCATAACAACCCTGTGAAGTAGGTTAGGTTGAGGGGTAGTGAATGACTCCAGGCCATCCAGTGATCTCCGCAGATGAGCAGGGATTTGAACCCTGGGTCTTGCTAGTCCTGTGTTCTTCCAGTCCAGCCTTTCCTGACCTGAAGATGTTAGACTGATCATGGGCCATGCCCGCTGGAGCTGATGGGAGTTGGAGTCCAACCTAATTGGGAGGGTTGGGTTAAGACTGCTACACCACCCTGGCTCATCATCTGAAGAGCAGGGTACCACAAATGGAGAGCAGGAGACAGCAGCAACTGTTGCTGTATTGGCCTGGAGACCAACAAGGGAGTGGAGCCTGGTAGATCAGGTGCAGCTTCTCCCCTATTTGTTCGTTTTCCTATTTCACTGTCCTCCTAGAATGTGAGACGCAAGTTAGGTGGATCCCTTTCATCCCTAGAAACTGACCATAGAGATGAACAGATTTTGTGCAAGGCTCTTGACCATTTGAATTTTACCAAATCTATGATGGCCTTGTTGGGTGAGGAAAGCTTATGTTTGTCTGCAATCCTGCTTGCCCTTTCTGGGTTTCTAGTCCACTGGAGAAAGAGGAAACTCACAGCATACAATGGCCTTGCGGCTTGCTTCTCTGTGTGGTCCATTGCAAGCGTGTGTAGGTTTTTCTTTTGTTTTTTGTTCCTTTGTGGTAACTGGTCCAAAGAGCTGAAGTTTAATCCTATTATAAAGCTGGCATGGGTTTAAGGGCTCAGGACCATCTGGGAATGAGATCACCCATGGCAATGCTTAATATAGACAGCTTTGTTACTAGATATTCAAAGCGCTTCGTGTACACCAGTCTTAGGTGCTGCTGTAACTTTCTCAAATGTTTGACAGTGAAAAATATGGCGCTGAAAAATCTTTGAAGATGTCCTGATCTTGTCCTCTAGCTTACTTTCCTTGTATTTTATATTGTTGTATCCCAGAGGATAGGAAATCTGTGGCCCGCTGGATATTGCTGCACTACAGCTTCTTAACTAAACAACTCTGAATGTAGTTTACAAAAACTCATTAACAATAATGTACAGCATTTCAACACCTTCTACCACATAAAATCTTAAATATTTTATACAGTGCCAAAATAATAATGACTCGCGCAACTCAGTATCTCAAAGCCAAGCAGTCCAAGTATTTCTGAAATAAGTCTACGAGAGAAACTCTGTACAGTGGTGCCTCGCAAGAAGAAATTAATTTGTTCCGCAAGTCTCTTCGTCTTGCGAGTTTTTCGTCTTGCGATGCACGGTTTCCCATAGGAATGCATTGAAAATCAATTAATGCGTTCCTATGGAAACCGCCTTCAGACCAGGTCCGGGGACAGTCTGTCCCCCGACCTCTTCTGAAGGCTGGGGGGGGGGGAACAAGGGCTTTTCTTCCCACCCCCAGCATTTTAAAAAACCCCGGGACAGCGGAGGACTTCTCCGCTGTCCGGGGCGATCTTAAAATGCTGGCGGGCAGCATTTTAAAATCGCCCCGGGACAGCGGAGGACTTCTCCGCTGTCCGGGGCGATTTAAAAGCCCCTGGGAAGGCAGGCAGGGGGGACAAAGACTTTTGCCCCCCGCCAGCCTTCAGAAGAGGTCCAGGACCTCTTCTGAAGGCGGGCGGGGGGCGAATGTCTTTGCTCCCCCCCGCCTGCCTTCAAAAGCCTTCCGGGACAGCGGAGAAACGCGCTGCGTTTCTCCCGGGAAGGCAGGCAGGGGGGAACAAAGACTTTTGCCCCCCGCCAGCCTTCAGAAGGTGTTCCCGCCCCGCCGCCCGGCTTCGGAGGAGCCTTCCGAAGCCGGGCGGCGGCGGGAGGTGTTCCCGCCCCGCCGCCCGGCTTCGGAGGAGGTCCGAGGACAGTGGGGAAGACGCGCTGCGCTTCCCCGCTGTCCCAGAGATTTCCCTATGGGCTTTCATCTTGCGAAGGAAGCCCATAGGGAAATTCGTTTTGCAAAGCGCCTCCAAAACGGAAAACCCTTTCGTCTAGCGGGTTTTCCGTCTTGCGAGGCGTTCGTCTTGCGGGGCACCACTGTACGTCTACTTGGTTGGTGCAATCCCAACGGAACTCCATTGATGAGATGCTCGGATTGCAATCTCTGTTTTGTGAATCATCTTCTGGTTGGCCTGAAAAGGAACTATACAATGGCAATTCAATGCTCCACCAAATAGATTAGCTCCAACCTTAGAATGGCTCTTTGCCCTACCCCCTTTTAAAGAACCTTGTAAGTATACACACAGAGAGTTGGGGATGGGCAAGCTCTGGTCCTCAGGCAAAATTAAGGGATGGAGTGGATGGGAGAGAAAAGCGGGTGCCATGCCCACCATCAGTACGTGGCCCTCTGCAGGAAAAAAGGTTGCTATCCCCCCTGAGTTAGCTGTTTTAGGGTTGGCATTAGCGATTCACCCAGTATTCTGCTCTAGAAGGGAAATGGGGCAGAAATGTTTTAGTAGATGGAGAAACACTCACCTTTTCATATAGGGCAGGGATAGGGAACCAGTGGTCATCCACATTTTATTGGACTCCAGCTCCCCATCAGCCTCAGATATCATGGCCAATAGTCAGGGATGATTGGAGCTGTAGTTCAGCAGCAACCTGGAAGACCATAGGTTACCCTATCCGTGATATAGGAGTTTAATAGGAAAGGGGCAATCCTGGGGGCAGGAGAGTAGGTGCCACATAAGCTCTTTGATGACTCCCACATGCCATTTTTCCAGTAGTTGTTTGTCCACCACATCCTAACTTCTCCCATAGAGGACAGAGGCAGGAGGGTTGAATTCTGTGATGTTTTTGGATGTCTGCTGCCAGCGTTTATTGAGGTGTGCGTAAAGAATTCCTATCTCAGTTTTGGCAGAGCAGTTTGAGTTCGTTCTACTTGGGCAATATTATTCCAGGAAAACTCTTATTGTTATTCTTATTTAATTAATTTGTATACCATTTTTGTGGCATCCACACGGAGTCTTGCATTTCTTTTTGTATTAGATCCTCCAGCAGAGATTTTGAAAGCTTGAATATTGTATTCAGTTTTTAGCACTCCCTTACCCCCCCCCCCCCGGCAGTGTGCACATTACATAGTGAGTGCAATCTTTTCATCCTCACTCACTCGGATGTGGTTTGTCTTCACACTGGACCCTTGGGACTGCTGGGTCCCGTATCTGCCACGTTTCCAGTCCACAATGCCGCTGATGTTGCCTGTTGCCTGCAAAAGCTCACACCACACTAAGTGTCAGGTGTGACGTGCCAGCTTTGCAAGCACAACCATCCCCCCCCACCCCCACCCCAGAATTAAAGTCTCCTGGACATCTGGATTGGCTCCATTTATCTTGCAAACTGCGTAAAGTGTCTGCCTTTCCTTCCTTGACATGAAACACTCTGCTTTAAAACCGCATCTTCAATTGACTGACTTTGATCATCTTTTTTTTTACACAGTGGAAGAATCCGATATCATTGATCTTGAAAAACGGTATTGGCTTCTGAAAGCTCAATCAAGGACAGGACGTTTTGATCTGGAAACATTTGGCCCTTTGGTTTCCCCTCCCATTCATCCATCTCTGGGTGAAGGTATGGAACATTCATGGGTTATCTATATGTTTATTTTATTTTTAGGAGTCTACAGTGCCAGTCTTACAACCTGCCCCATCTTAAAAGCTCTGGGTGGGCATTTAACAGGTTAGCCAATCTAAAAGGACTTGAAAGTATATTAAGACAGTATTTTAAATGTGTCACACTGCAGCATAAAGAACCTCTGCTGAAGGAGGAGTAAGCTTGCTGAGGGTGGAATGGGCACCATTCATTAAAACATTGGTTTAAGTGGATCTCAAAGGGGGGTGCTGTAGACTCCCCTCCTTCTCTGAGACCATTCTTGTCCACACATTTGTTTATCCCCACTCCTGAGTTGTCGTTTTCCTGCTCTCCAAGAGATGGGAGCAGTTTGCCCCATACAAATGGTGAGGGTATATATTAGGGAAAGGGATGGGATGGAAAGGTAGATGCTCAGCAGGTGGCAGCTCTTAAAAGACACTGCAGTTCATTTGCCCTAGTTTTCTGTTACTGTGTTTTGAAGTTGGGATGTCAGAGCTGCAACCTGGCAACTCTGAATAATTTGACACTTGGTTGAAATGTTGGAGGTAGGAATGGAACAAGCAGATAATTCTGTTTTGGCTTATTAAAGTAAGAGATGCACAAGCTTGTTGTTCACACATGCAGCCTCTTTGCTCCTCCCTTCACAACATGCCTTGATAATCCAAAGAAGTCTCTTATTTAGCCATAGTTTACTGTTTCAGACATATCAAGAAACTGTGGCCAGCAGATTCTGGACAAGACAGGATCTCAAACCAACTTCAAGCCTGGCAACTGAAGTTTCCTAGTTCAGCTGAAACAGGAAACTGATTGAGAGACTTCCTGGCTTGTTAAGACACACTGCGAAGGAGCTGCACGCTTGGGCAATAGGCTTGTGCATATCTTGGCTTCTTAAACCAAGATATGATTATCTGGGATAGGCTAATCTCTATGCTGGTTGGAACCTGACCTTTTGCTTTTGCTTCTGTCCACTTGGCAGGTCTTTTTAATGCCTTTGATGAAAATCGTGACAATCACATTGACTTCAAAGAAATCTCCTGCGGACTCTCAGCCTGCTGCAGGGGACCGCTGGCTGAAAGGCAGAAATGTGAGTATGCAAAATAGAACTTCCTGCATTTTTAAGTGTGCCCTCTAACTTGTTCAACCTTCATAGTACTTCATAACCCTGGGACCTACATATTCCAGAGACTCTGGTCCTGGTTACAGGCTTCCCATAGGCATCAATTTGGGTGTTGTGAGAACAGGATGCTGGATTGCGGTGAGCCCTGGAATGCTGGGCTCTTAGTCCTTACATGACTGCCTTTTGCTGGTATTCCCTGTCAACAATTAAGATCTTCTAGGGCAGTAGTTCCCAATGGTGGTCTACCTAACCCACCCAAGGGGATCTGTGGCACATATTCATCAACTGTCTGAGACATCCTTTGGGGGCCATGTTCTCGCATGAGAAACCAATGCCCAAAAATGCATGAGATCACAGCTGGACATGTGTCTCGCGTGAGATCTTGGCACCCCCAAAGCACACTATTTTGGGCGGTGCGCTCTCTCACGGGTCATGTGACTCATGCGGGAGCGCAGTCTTGAAGAGGCATGTCCCGGTTTTGCACTGGGGCATGTTGGAGAATATGGTGGCACCATTCACATAACAAAAACTATCACAAGGATAGCAACATTTTCAAAAGTAGGAGGTCCATGGCTTGATTTTTGAAGACCAAGGGGCCTGTGATACTTAGCCAATGGGGAGCCACTGTTCTAAGGCCTCTATTTGAACTCTCATTGTGTGTGGTCTGGCCTTCACAGCACTGGCCCTGAAGCTTGGGAGTGACCTCTCAGAGGTTTGCCAGAGCCCATCTCTTAACAGCATTTCACAAGAGGGTGCAAGATCCACCTTTTGTGAAGCGTTTGCTGTCTGCTGAGTCTGATTTGTTCCTGGGCTTTAATGCAGTGGTTGCTGTTTCTGTGATTGATCTTGTAAGCTGACTCAAGCACAGGAGATGCAGGGCTTAAATGAGTGAAATAACAGCTAGAAGTATGGATGATGCAGTCTTTGAAAAGTTAATAGCGGCTGTAGTTCCCCGTTGAGTGGTCAAACCTAGCTTTGCTCACCCTAATAATGTGTGAAACAGTGCCAAGCTTCCTTGCTAAAGATTTCTTCTTTTTAATCTCATGTAACAGCCTTAAAAATGAGGGCTTTTAAATGCTAATTCCTGTTTGTCTCCTGGCTCTATTAATCCGATATATTATTGTGAGTTACTCTCTCATTTTATGCCAATTATAATCAATTCTCTAGAAGAGGCTGTCTTGTTTGCTGGTTGGCAATAACCTTATTTTCAGTGGATTTTAATTTCTCTTCAATAAAATATTCATAAGCACAAACAGTTTGTGCTCTTTGTGGCACGGAAGCCTACGCCCATGTATGTATAGTGCATGATGTTACTTTGTCCTGGAAATACCAATATATGATTTTTAGAAAAATGGAGAGTGAACTGAATATTCTGTCTACTTACATGCCTCTGTTTGCACATCATGGTAAGCCATAAACTATGGCTCAATGTGGAGGAACAGCATGCTACCCAATTGCTTCCACTTTGCTCCTCTCCTGGTGTTGCTTATTGTGTTGCTGGAACCCAGTATTGTGGTTTCAGATGTTTGTTTACCGAGAAGCAAACCATGACCCTGGTTTGGATGCTTATGTAAAACAAGGTTCGCAGTTTTTTGCTCCCTTTTGTTCTAAGGGGAATGATAGGACAGTGCACACTAGCTTGATGCTTGTTCACAGTAAGCAATAGTTTATGGCTTACTGTGTTGTGCAAATGAAGCCATTCTCTAGTCTCTCCTCTGTTCATCAAATAGCATTGTTCCTCTTCCTCCTCCTTCCAAAGTCCTCCACAGAAACCACTCTTAAAAAGTGTCTCTCCTGAATTTCTAGCTTTGTTCTGCTTTAGGGGCAGGGAACCCTTTTCAGCCAGAAGCCCATGTTCTCATGTAGGCAAATTTTTTTGGGGGGGTGGGGTGGATACCTCCCAGTGGTGGGTGTAGCCAGAGACCCATGTCACTCCATCCAGACAAGCAAGAGGTATTTCCACAGTTGAGGGATGCATTGCAGCAAAGTTGAATCACTACAGGAGGGTGCAGAGTAGGGTCAGTGAAGGGGGTGACCTAGGCAGGTCCTGAAAGGCGCAAGAGGGCTCCATCTGGCCTTCAGGCCTGAAGGCCCCCCCCCCATCTGCTTCCACTGCTCCTTTACTTTATAGGAACATGGGTATCAGTCTTAAACCAAGTGTCACTATTGGCCCATCCAGCTTAGTATTGTCAACACTGACCGGCAGCTGCTCTCCAGGTTTTCAGGCAGGGGACCTTCCCACTGCTCCCTGGAAATGCAGGGGATTTAACCTGGGATCTTCTGCATGCAAAACTCTTCCACAAAGCTTACAAACCTTGGTCTTCCACACATTCTGGCCCAGTGTATTGCGTGGGGGATAAGCTATATCTGGACAATGTGGGGAGGGGCCTTTAAACCTTTGCCCTCATAGTACCCCTCCTGTTCACAATGGGAATGAAGTTTCCATCAAGTTGAGCTTTGTTGCTGTGCCATTGAACCCTGTTCCTCCTCTGAACCTTAACTGTATTCTAACTGACTGCATAGCTGTTGGTTAGAACAAGCTCTCTTCTCTTTCCCTTAGTTTGCTTCAAGGTTTTTGACATTGACCGAGACGGGATTTTGTCTCGCATTGAACTTGAAGACATGGTGGTTGCCCTTTTGGAAGTCTGGAAAGATAACCGTACAGATGACATTCCTGTAAGTTTTTGCACTCAAAAGTTGCTTTGTCTTTTAAAATGTCCTGCCTGCATGCATGCAAAGCAAAAAAAAAGTGAAGGCTTTAAAAAAGAACTGCAGCTTGCACATCTAAAATGCTTCTTTTTCCTTCATTCTCTGGATCACGGAGAGGAGCAAACTTGATGAGTGCCAGTATTTTAGTGGTTTAACATAAGCAGATCAGTTTTTAAGAGAGATGCCTTTACTGTTGTGCCAACTAGAAACTGATTTTTTAGGTTTGTAAACTGGCAGATCATCCAGAGATTGCATAAAATGGGTAGATAGAATATTATTAATTTTTGCTTCTCAGCTTTTCTATGGAAGGCTGAATGACTCTTGGAACATCTTGTTCTTCAGCTGTCCATTAGGGTCATTCTTTTTCCTCTTCCCTCCCAAGGAGCTGCATATGAATCTGCCGGACATAGTAGAATCTGTTTTGAAGGCACATGACACTACCAAGGTAAGAGCCTGCTAGTCTGTTTTTCCATTCCATTCTGTCAGGTGTAGAGAACCTTTGCCCCTCCAGATATTGCTGAACTACAACTTCTACCAGCCCTGGCAAGCATGGACAATTGCCGCTGTAACAGTGGGTCGTAGTGAGTTGATAAGTGTATGCGCTGTTAATTCAACCCAGTGGTAGGTTGCAAGAATGGAAATGGCCTGTAAGTGGAGTAGCCAAGTATAGTTGATGGTTATGGATAGGAGAAGTTTGTTTTTGCACAAGTGGATTAGATACCTAGAATGAAGGGGATGTTATATAACAAGGGGTTATTAACAGTGACTGGAATAAATTTTAGAATGCAGTCTTAATGGGTCCCCCACTCCTTGGGAATTCTTGCTTTTTTGAGATGCATAAATCAGATGAAAGAATGGATGTGCTAGTCGTATATGTTATATACAAGTATGGACTAGTATGTTCCATTTAAAACAATGTTTTACAAGAGGAGCTGTATGTTGGAGCTGTATGCTTGCAAAGGAGCTGTTCTGCCACCAAGCTTAAACCTCTGTTGCTGTTCAGACTGAGAGGAGGCTCCGACTGTGTCTGCTCAGGATGCAAGTTTTGAGGTGCACAATGCAGGGCCTGTGTACCTTTGGGGTCAGGAGTTATGTGTTGTTGTGGAAAAGACTATTTTTAATATGGATGGCTGGAATAAGGTCTTGAGGATCTGTAGTTCCCAAGTTTCTTTGGAGGAAACCATAGTCCGTTTCAGGCCTATGTAAATGTGAAAAATTGCTGCTTTGGTTTTCAGATCCCTTTGAAAGTATTGTCACCAGTAGCCTTCCTTTATATGAAACTGCATATTGTGTCCCTTTTAAAAAAGGGAGTGGGGAACTGGATCTTGCTGGGGAGCAATACCACTCCTGGGCCATTTTTGACACCTGATATCATGAGATGTCTAGTGATCACACTTCAAAGGAAGTAGCAAGAGGGCACTCCACATTCTTCATATCTTCCTTTCCAGCCCACTTGTCAAACCTAAAGCTGTGACTGTAAAAGAAGACTCTTATCCCACTTTGCCTGTCAGAAGCGGGGCTTGCCTTTGGTACTGAATTAAATGCCAAAAGCAAGCGTTGCTTGCACTCAAAAACTCTGGGAGCTCCTGAGTGAAATTAGCTCCAACAAGGCTTATATTTTGCATCAAATTTAAAAGGCACTGAGCGTAAACCCAGCTTGCAGACAAACAATCAGGTGTGCACTGTCTCTCTCCTGATGGTTCCTTTGCAGCTGTATCAATGGGCAGGGTTTGGGCGGAAACTGCTTTGTAGACAAAATCGGGACCCCTGGTGGGCTTTTATAGGTTGGAGGGCTGAAGGGTCTTTACAATGGACTTTACAATGTCCATTATTTATTTCTGTGTGTGTAAATATTGGGCAGATGCTTGGAGAAATGCTCAAAGATTCTCTTTGCTGCCTCCTTCTTTACTTTAGCTCGGCCACCTTACTCTGGAAGACTACCAAATCTGGAGTGTGAAGAGTGCTCTTGCCAACGAATTTCTGAATCTCCTTTTCCAGGTGAGTTCCACTCAGGCTGCAAAGCCCAACTGTACAACAATTAAAAGTAGCTTTGCCTGCCTGCTTTTCTGCGGTCGTGGGATGCCGATTGCTGCGTCAGCTCTTGTGCTGAGCGTTCCTGCCTGTCTCTTTTTTTCCTGTAGCGTGAGCTTCACGGAGATGCTTCTCCTTGCCTGACTGAAGCCGAGTTTAGTTTGTACGCATTCTGGCATCTTGGGATGCCTTCAAGCACAATCTGTTGGGGTTTTTTTTATTTTTTAAAAAGTGAAAAATTCAGTGAGACTCACACAGGAATACAGAAGTGTTCAGTGATATAACAGCTCTTGCATTTTGTATTAAGTGGGTTCAATCTTCCAAATCCTGGCTGCCTGGTCTGCAAATGTGTTGCAAATCAAAGTGTGAATGTGTGTCACACCAGCACATGCAGAACTACATGTTACAGGCTCCCCGTCCCATCGCCACTCAATTAAAGAGTCATTATTCTAAGACATTTATATCCTACCTTTTCAGGAATAATTGGTCCTCGAGGCAACACACAACAAAATAGCTCCCCACTCTCTCGTAAACAAAACAATCCATTGCAATAAAGCAAATTGAATACAATGGAGCATGAGAATGGAAGGTCTAGTGCAGGGAGGGGGAATCTTCCGCGAGCCACATGTTGGTTTACTGTCTCTGAAAACAGAGGCTTCTTATGACGAATAGCCATTGATAGGTCTGTAGTTTATTAATTTTCCTAATCTCAGTTTTAAAAGCCACCTAAGAGCAGATGCGGCCAGCATTAAGGCCAGCATGAATTACCAATTTCAGAGCTGCCCCCAAAGCTTGGATGTTTATTCATTTGTAAAACAATTGCTCATTGGCACCTAAAATATAACACCCTACTGGCCTGGAGCTGGTCTTCCAAAGTCAAGATACCAGTGTAGAAAACACCCCCGTGGCCTAGCAAGCCCGAGCGACAGCTTACTGACATCATGTGACTTTGTGTGCTTCCCGAGAGGAGCTCTCAGTCGCTGTTCTCCCCTCCCCACCCTGCAAACCTTGGCCAACGCAGCACATGGTTAGTGAGGAGAAAGCTTAACTACATTCCAGCTTAGATGATACACTGAACCCAAACCTTGGCTTAGCTTGGGGCGGGGGGGGGGGGGGAGTCAGGGGAGGAGCAAAATGGGAGCGAGCTTCTCTCTGGAGCCCATACATTTACACGGTCCCAGATCAGTATTGTGCAGACTGGGCCAGTATATCTTCCTAGCCCCTGCCCCATGCACCTCTGAAGATGGGAGCATGCAAAGCAGAATATCACCAGAAGCTCTTAGCACATAAGCATCTTTGTATGGAAACATAGCAAACTTTTTCCAGTTTGAGTTTTTCAAGGCTTTTTTTGTAGTCCAGAGTGTTTACAATATTTCTGTTACAGTGGTACCTCGGGTTAAGTACTTAATTCGTTCCGGAGATCCGTTCTTAACCTGAAACTGTTCTTAACCTGAAGCACCACTTTAGCTAATGGGGCCTCCCGCTGCTGCCATGCCGCCACCACGCGATTTCTGTTCTCATCCTGAAGCAAAGTTCTTAACCCGAGGTAATGTTTCTGGGTTAGTCTGTAACCTGAAGCGTATGTAACCCGAGGTACCACTGTACTCCTCTTTGAGGGTCATTTTTTAGTTTTAGTTTTGCCCCTGTGCAGCCTAAGCAAATTTTCATCCTAGCGGAACAGATGAGGTGGAGGAAAAGGTGACCCAGCCCTCCCCATCTGCCCTTGCTGTAATTTTAAGAATTCTTCCTTCCTAGTAGAAGTCACTCCCCCACCCCCGCCAGTACGTCTTGTAAAATAATCACGGCAAACTCAGCTGCAACTACAGCCGTGTGGTTTATAATGATTTTGAAAGAAAGGCCAGCATCAAAAATGCCAGCTGTTTTGTGCTTAGGGAAATCTATATCGCTTCCTGCCGGCTAATGACTCTCTTGTTGTTGTTTATTCATAAAGCAGAATGCAATTTTTGCACTGTAGTATCAACTTAAATCCCAAAAAGGTTTCCTGCTGGGATTCAAATTGGTGGCCTCGAGAACTGCATAAAGAAGACAGTGTAAATCTTCTGATGATCACCCAGCTAAAGGGGTGGAATACAATGTTGGTATCTTAAAATGCAGCTCTCGGTAAATGGCTCTGACTCTTCCATGCATCTCACTATGCTTCTTGATTGTCTTGCCCTCCTTTCTCATGGTGGGTGAATTAAAGTCTGCGTTTTTTGCCCGCCCTGTTGGGAAGTCACTGGCCGACTTCCGACATCGCACTAAAGCATGGCTAAGGAATCTTAACTGTACTTTGTCGTGGTGCCTGGATCGGCACAAACCGTGGTTTGCAATCAGCTGGTAAATCTAGTGTTAATTGTAGCTAACTGTGCTAACTATAGCTGGGCTTGGCATCCGCATCATAGAAATCATAGTTGCTGGCGTTGCTCTGCTTTCAGAGACTGCTGCAGTGTGGAGGCAGGAGTCAATTTATGAACCGTCAGAGGATGGGAAAGAAAAGCAGCTCTGAAACCAGCGCAAACCAGGGTTTGGCATGACTTCTGAATCAAGTCATTCACAGCTTTGGATGCTTTAGCCAGATGTTTCTGCCACCAGTGAAGCCATCTGCTTATCAAGGGCAGCTCTCTTAGGAAATAGGAGGCTGCTCACTCTGTCAGACTTTTGGTCCATCCGCCTGAGCATTGTTTGTTCTGACGTCCAGTGGCTTTCCAGGGTGTACGGCTGAAATGCTTTTTAAACTGACGGTCATAGAGCCTGCACCCAGAGCCTTGTGCTCCACAACTGAACTTACACCCCTTTGATTTAAATGATGGGAAATTAGAAACCATGCAACAGCAAGCTATCACTTGGCTTTGGAAAACATTTTTAAAAGAAAACTAGCTTTTCAGTTACATTTTAATTGAATAACTTTCTAAAGACATTCTTGAAGTAACTGATATTACAGTTTGAAGTCTTGCTTATTCTGTTATATTTTACTCCAAGAAGACCCATTTATCCTAAATAGAACCCAATAAGGCTGGCATGTATGTACAGAATGTTTTTGTTTTTTTTAATATGATCCCATTGAGATCCGAAGATGACATTTTGCAGGTAGCTCTTAGAAATGTTAAATAATCAATACATTTTTTGGGGGGGTTAATCATATTATTATTTTTAATCACTTAAAAAAATTTAAAGTGAGTCCATCAGGTGACATATATTAAAGTCCAGGAAGTTCTGAAGAGATTGGCATTTTGACGTACCTCACTTTTGGGCTGAGCTCTTAAGGTTTTTGGCAAGGCCAAAATTGTCAATTTTTTGACATTTCAAACCCTCATAATTCACAAACGGGGTGAGATAAAAAATTAAAATTTTAGATTTAAACATAGTTTTGATTGTTCAACAAGTGTACAAAATATTAAGAAAATTGGATGGCATCAGGTAAAAAAGTTGGATCACATATGCCCCATATACATATGCCCTCCCAGTGTCACGGCCCTTCTCGGTTCAGGAGTGAAGAGGGAAGAAATCAAACTGGGGGTGGGGGTGGGAGTTAGCTGCAAACTCCAGAAAAAATGATCAACGTGGAGAAAGGAAGTCCTTACTCAGCAGTGACGTTTCCCAAACTAGAAATGGACTGGGGAGCAGGATCCAGTGCTAAATTACAGCAGTAAAGAGAAGAGAAAGGACCACAAGGTTCATGAGTGGGAAGCTATCAAAGAAACAAGGAACTATTGGAAGCTGTGGTCAACATCCATGAGTCTTCCCCTTCTGCCAATACATAATATGTATTCAAGCATATTCAGGAGCAGGTGTTAGCTATACCTCTGGTAATCATTTCACTGCTCCAGACTTGCTATTCTTGCTTTAAATTGGCCTGTCTTCTTCTTCTTTTTTGTCTCCAGGTGTGCCATATAGTCTTAGGTCTAAGGCCTGCTACTCCAGAAGAGGAAGGACAAATCATCAGGTATGCCTCCCCGCTGCCCACACTCTCTCTCAGCCTCAGTCCCCTCATTTGCAATATGGGGATAATAGTCACCTCCTACCTTACTTGAACACATGAAAGCACCATGTGGTTGTTTATTATTGCATATTATCTGATCTGTTTTGGTTTGTTTTTCTTGACCTAGGGGCTGGTTAGAACGAGAAAGTAGATATGGCCTTCAGCAAGGACACAACTGGTTTCTTATTGCAATGCCTTGGTGGCAGCAGTGGAAAGAATATGTCAACTACGTGAGTGAATCATTTGTTTTGGAGTGGGGGAGTGGAAGAGATTGTATTTAATCAGTCAGCTAATTAGTAAACATTATGTGTGCAGGGGAGATGGCAAGTAAAGTGCCCCCCCAGCTCCATTAGAGAGCCATTTGTTTTCCAAAACCACCAGTGCGTTCTCCCAGATTTTTGCTCTGAAGTCCCAATAAGCTTTCAGACTCATTTCAGACTCTTCTTTTTCTGCCCTGTTTGCCAGTCTTTGTGTGAAAGCATTCTGCCAGTTCTCAACGGCTTTTTGCTTCCGTTTGCAGTCTCCATTTTTAAGATGTTCAGCTTCTGGTCCTCGTGAATGTAGCTAAGAAATAGAGATCATGCCCTTCTATGTTTAGACTGCAGGTCCAATCCCCAACATTTCCAGTAAGACCCTTACACTAAATCAGGCCACTGGTCAGTCTAGCTTCATATTGTCTACGCTGCCACAAGGCATAGTGATGACCCCTCATCTGGGCTGCTTTAAAAGTGGGTTGCACAAATTTATGAGGATAATGCTGTCAATGAACACTCGTCATGATGGTTTGTACTGGACTAGATGAGCCTTTGGTCTATTCCAACAGGGTTGCCTTCTTCGTAAATGCTTCTCTGCCTTCCTACAGCCTAGTTTAGGATCTTCCATTGGCACATCCTTCAGTTGATGTGGCCTTTACCTTGTTAAGCCATTCTCCATTATTATGAGGGGCTAGCAACTTGAAAATCACCCCTGTCCCCCCAAAAAAGAAAACTGAATTGAATTTGATTGATACGTTGGGTGGTGAAATGGTCAGTTATGCAAAATGTTTTCCAGTTACATCTTTAAGCCTTAGGACTCCCAATTAAAATGCTTTGTATCTGCTAGAGCCTCACCCTGCAATTCAATTCCATTTCTCTCTTCTAATTTTAGGATGCTAGCCCTGTTGTGATCGAACCTTCGTCTGTCTTAAGCAGAGGTAAGAACTCGCTCCCGGGTGCTGCAGCCCATGCGCCAGAGCAGGGAGAAGACAAAACAGGCCGTTTAAATTACTTCAGTGCCACAGAAGAAAAGTTTTCAGATAGCATTTCTACCGCATCAGAAGCCTCAGAGACTGCTAGCAGTAAGCATTAACTTAATTTAAAAAAAAATGTTTTAAAAGTGGTTTGAATTTAGATGCGTCAACAGCGTATTTGAAGCAGTAATTCAGGGATGTGAAGCCTGCAGCCCTCCAGCTGTTTCTGGACTCCAACTCCCATCAGCCCCAGCCAGCATGGCCTTAAGACTGGGGTAATGCGAGTTGTAGTCAGGCCACATCTGGAGGATCAGAAAGGTTCCCCATCCTTGTTCCAGTGGGCCAGTAGAGTTGTGCCTCATCCTATGAAGCTGCTTACTCCAGCCTGGCTTCCTCAATATGACCCATTCATTGTTCAAGAGCAAACTGAGTTGATTCCCAGACTGTCAAGTCCTGTCTGACCAGGCTTGATAGCTACTTTGGTATGGCACATCTCACTCCTGTGAGCATCAGGCTGGCTTGGATGGGGCTTTGGACTAATCCAGCAGGCCCTACTTATTTTCGTATGCTACAGCCAGCACAACAGAGCCACAGCAGCTAACATTTCAGAACCACAAAGTAACTTCAACAAATAAAGGCCGGGCATTTAGAGCAGGAGTGGGGAACCTGTGACCCTCCATATGCTGCTAGACTCACCCCTCATCCTTATTGGCCATAGAAACTGGGGCTGATGGGAGTTGGGAGCAGAGCATCACCAGGTGACATAGCAGGAGTATGATCTGTCTGGCTAGATAATGCCCAATGTGCCTGGCACTGTACAAAGCACAAGAGGACAGGTCCCTGCCCCAAGAAGTCTAACAACATATAAATTTGTGTGGTGATCAAGGTTGGACAACATAAAAGATCCAAGCTGTCATTTTGCAGGCGTAGCTTTGAATAATTTGGGGGTCAAAAATAGAGTCAGGTATTTTAAAGGCCTTAATCCAATTGGGAGTTCCCATTCCTTATTCCAAATGAGTTGTTTTACTTTGAATCTCACCTGCCTCTCTTTAACTGGGCATGCTGGTTGACCGGTGTTCTACCTATAACTCCGCAAAAAGGATTGTTTCTGTCCTCTCTTTGTGTCTCCCCTTCCAGATTTCCTTTACACCCTGCCTCCTAGTGCCGAGATATGCTTTTCCCGTCAGCTTAACTCTTCGGACAACAACAATCAGTGCCTGCTTGGATCCAATGGGAACATTTTGCTGCAGCTCAATCCACAGCGGCCTGGAGCGATTGATAACCAGCCCCTCGTAACGCAAGACCCAACAAAGGTAATGGCGTTGGCGGTGTTAGGACATATCTGAGAGTCATCAAATCCTAATCAGCTGCATGGCTCACTGAAGCCAAACTCTCATGATCCAAGAATGGCTGTAGCTGATAAACCAGCTGGAGTGACGTGTGCTTTGAGTCACAGTTGGCACTCACATGGGTCTACAACCCTTGGCTGGTCTTGCTAGTGAAGCCCCAAACTGTGGTTGCCAGGTTTGAGTTGGCCCTGGGAAATTGAAGCATTCCAGGTGCTACAGCAATGGGAAGCAAGGAGATTGCTGCTTTGGGTGCTCTGCATGCCTTGGCAATGCACCAGCCAACCTTCCTTTTAACCTTGGGGAGAGCGTTGGGGATCTCCGTATAATTGCTGCAATGATCCCTGTCCACTTCTGCAGCTCCAGAACTGAAGGGCAGTACACGCTGCCACCAGGCAGGGGACCGGCATACACTGGGAGGCTGCTCTCCCTACCTCTCAGAGAGAACATTAAGGTTTGGGGGTGAGGGTAGAAAGAGAGCATCCTGGCTCCATCCATTGGGCAAGGAAGGAACAATTGCTGGAAGCTTTGCCCCTCCTTGCAAGAAAGAATATGGGTTTGTAAGTTAGCAACTAATGCCCGAGTTTGTTATTTTCCTCCTCCTTCCCTTTCACTTTTCCTTTCATGCCACGCCTTTTCAGTTGTCAGCCGGAACAGGGGTTGTTTCATTACTGATCAATGCAGGCTGCTCTGGGAAGCCCTTTTTTGGCTGCAGAGCATGGTAAAAAATATTTTAGCAAAATTAATAAGGTTAGGAGAGAGAATGGTTGCTCATTGCAGCTCAGGGGCAGATTTGCTATGATGAGCAAATATGTAGAAGCACTGATGATGATGGTTATGTGAAATGCGATAATCGCGCAAAAGATAGCTCACCTGTTAGCAAGTGTTCCAGCAATCATTTGCTTCATTTAGTCCAAAGTTTGTACCCTTTTAGGCTTGGCAGTTTTGAAGTGCTCAAAGTCTGACATTGCCCCCCCCCTTTTTTTTGAAGGCTCCATCGTTGACTCTGGAAGGCGGTCGTTTGAAGCAGTCTCCTCAGTTAATTCAAGGGAAGAGTTATGAAATGGTCCCAGAACCAGTATGGAGGGCTCTTTACCATTGGTACGGCGCAAACCTGTCTTTGCCGAGACCAGTAAGTACTGAAAAGGGCCACTGTCCTCAAGTTCTCCACCAGAGCCCAGGTGCTCACATTCATTTATGCCACCATGTTCTCAGTGTCTGACCATTGATGAAACTTTTGCAGGATGTTTTTAAAGGCTTGTGTGGGGAAAATAGCATTTTACTATTCATATAGTTTCCAATTCAGTCAGAGCTGTGAAGTTCAATCAGTATACTTTGGCTCTCTTCAGTTTAATTTGTGTGGGGTGGGAAATAAGCGTTTTAAAACTCTCTTAGGTAGCTTATTGTTTAGGAGATTTATAGCACAAGGGTCAAACTATATCTGGAGTTTGTGACGACACCCTCATATGTCAACCAGAGGTCCTAATTTTATCTCCATGAGTTTCCCCCCTTTTGATTCATGTCCACCATCATATACGATGCCAGGTGTGACAAGTGAAGACAGGACAATTGAGAGTCTTAACGACTCCTGATGGCAAGTGGGGCTTATATATTTCTACATTTGCAGCCAATTGCAAGCCCTACTGGGATTGGTTCCACTTGGGAACTCCTCTACTGGCGTCCCTTTTCAGCCTGGCCTAGACCTGGCTCCTGATTCTTTCCTTTGAAGTTGGGTTCCCTTATACCAGGTGATTGACAGGTTGGTCAAAGTAGCGGTTGGAGTGAGGATGCTCAGGACCTAGCCCATCCACTGGGTCCTGTTCCCTACCCCTGGTCTATGGGTTATTTTGATGTGTGATGTGTGCCAGTTTTAAATCAGGGAGCAATAGTTTCCTAAACAGGTTTTTGTATTGCTTCTGTTGGGGGGTTTTTGTGGCGGGGAGGGTGGGTATTACATAGAGCTGGACAAATGGTTTTGCTGATTATTAAGAGATGGATGCAGCCAGCCTGCTCAAGCTTCTGTCTGCTGGCTGTTAACTCCAAAGCTTGACAAAGCCCAGATTCAGCACTAAACATCTCCCACACATTCTCCATGGAAACGAGCGTCTTTCATGACCTGAAACAGGCCAGATTTTGTGTGTGCCAGCCAAGCTTCAGGAGTGCATTTAGCCAGTGTGCTCTTGGTTAACTGTCCAGACGACAAGGTTAATTGGGCAGTATGCCAATGCCACAAATAAGTGAAAGGGGGAATAGTGCACCAGGAAGATCACAGTCTCTGTGTGTAGAAAGTTCCAGGTTCCTCAATATTTTGGGCAAGGCTGAGAGAAGTTGCCATCCAGAATCAAGAGTAACGCTGTGCTACTCGGCCGCCATCCCCTGAGCTTCTGAGGGCAGTGGAATAACCGAGGGGGTCAATTTAGCCTGAGTTGTTTGAGGTTTTAAGTACTGACATGAGCTTCTTGGGTTGGCCCCAGAAATTAACTGGGAATCATTGCAGCTGGTTCAACCCAGGGCTATATGAAATCTAAACAGATCGCCAGCCAGTACTGTCATACCTTAGATACTGGACGCCTTGGTACATGGACATTTTGGCTCCTAATCGCTGCAAACCCAGAAATGAGTGTTCCAGTTTGCGAACGTTCTTTGGAACCCGAACATCCGGCGGGGCTTCCACGGCTTCCGATTGGCTGCAGGAGCTTCCTGCCGCCAGTCAAATGCTGCGCTTTGGTTTCTGAACGTTTTGGAAGTCGAATGGACTTCTGGAACGGATTCCGTTCGACTTCCAAGGTACGACTGTAATCTGACTGCTGCAGTAACTTGGACCAGTTGAAGTTTCTGAGTCATTTTCAAGGGCAGCCCCACATAGATTGCATAGAAGGTAATCTTGCCAACCTCTCAACTGGAAACACTCTTCCTCCCCTCCCCAGGTGATCAGAAACAACGACACCAACCTGCCTGAGTTGGAGCTCTTCCCGCGCTACCTGCTCTTCCTGAGGCAGCAGCCCGCCACCCGGACGCAGCAGTCCAACATCTGGGTGAACATGGGTATGATGAGCCTGAGGATGTTTCCTCAACATTTGCCGAGAGGTAACGTAAGAATACAGCAAGAAGCCAGCTGCGTAGTGTCCGAAGGGAGGCCGGCCCCACCGCCCAGACTTCAACGGCTTTGCTGCGGCACTGCTTGTAAATGATCTTAAATGAAATCTTCCAAAGCGGGGCTGGTGACGGAAACTCCTTCCCGCTTCCAAAGGGATGGTTTAAAGCAAAACAAAAAACTCTTATCAAAGGTCATGAGACATTAGAAGCCATTTCTTTCCCCCTCTAAATGATGAGGTACAGATGGAAACAATCTGTACAGGTGAAAATGTATAGTAAATAAGCTGTTGACCTGGTTTAAAGGCACCCTAACTGATCAGTTGTATGGATTTTGAGCATTTGAGGAAATCAGGCTTGGGTAACACTGTGGCCCTTGAGACATGGTGGCACTCCAACTCTCATCAGCCCCAACCCAGCATGGCCAGTGGTCAGGAATGATGGGAGTTGTAGTCCAACAGCATCTGAAGGGCCAGCAGTTCTTCTGTGGAAAGTATAGTTAAAACACCCATCAGCCTCAATGCAAATACACTGAAGAGTTGGAAGGAAGCATACACTTTAAAAACCTTGTTAGAACACTGATAAATGTTGTCTTTACTAGTAATATACAATAGGTTGAATTTGTGAGGAACGTTTTCACTGAAACTCACTGGGCATTTTACCATTTTTATCAAAGGACATGAAATTATTCAGTACCCTTTTGCAGCCTGCTCCCACCCCCCACTTGTGAGCAGTTATTACCATTGGGGGCAGGGGGCCAAAAGTCAATCTGCAATCAGGAATGTCCTAGTTCACATTTGTAGAGTCCAGGTTGCATTTTATTCAACCCACCCACCCCTTTTTAAAGGATGCTGTGGGTAGGAGGTGTGGAGCTTGCAGCAGGCACCATTTTCAAAGAGGCATTTGGCAGTGTGGATTCTCATTTTTCACACACAAACCTCCACAGTGGGAGAAATGTGTTTAATCCTCATTAGCCCTCTATGTCTAGCCCATACGTTAGTAGTGGTTCAGGAGTGTGGAACCTGTGACTCAGCTCCCTGGATGTTTTGGAACTATGACTCCCATTATCCCCAGCTAGTGTGGCAGATGGTCAAGGATGATGGGAGTTGTAGTCCAACAACATCCAGAGGGCCACAGATACCCTGTCCTGGCATGATACACATCCATTGCTGGCATTAGATTGGCAGGCCATGGAGAGGAAAGTTCTAATGATAAGTAAGCCTTTAATAAGAGTTTGCTTGAATTCTCATTCTAAAACTTCAATGCTTGTTCTTCCACTCTCTAAAAGGGAAAGGGTCTGCTATGAGCCCCCAAATCTTTTATAAATCGGGCTGATTTCTATAACCAGCTGTGCTGAAAAGTCAGCCAGTTGACCATCAAATTCTTACTTGTCATTCTGTGGTGGGAACTGCTTTGCCTTGAACACATCAAATTCCCTGATTCAGATTTGTGGCCTCTTCAAATTTGCTGTATCTGATCATGATTTGGAATTTGGTTTTGCTCTGTACTAACTGTTAAAATCAACTATTAATCTTCAGTGCCCCCCCACCCCAATATGCTTTCTTGCTGTAATCTTATTCCTAATCCTCTCACCTTTTTTAAAATTGCTGGGAAAAATGCTTTGTTTGTATGTATGTATGTTAATGGAGAAATATAATCCTTTGCTCGGTGTGTGGAGAGAAAATAGATGGTTTGCTGACGTAAAACAAAATTGCTGTTTAAATTTTGCTCTTTAGGCACAACTGCATGCAAAAACGTTCGGTGTCTGGCTCTTAGTTATATCAAAGAGGAATTGTCTAAGGTGGTCCACCATCTGAAACAGCTCTTGAGATGCTGCTGGACTACAAATCCCATCACCCCTGACTGTTGGCAATGCTGCTATGGGACTCATGGAAGTTATAGCCCAAAATATTTTTAGGGCATCGGGTTAGAGAGGGCTGATCAGTCTAAAAGTATGATGATTTGTAAGTGCAAACGTATATTTTCCCCTGGGTAGGATCTATTGCTTTGATCTATTGCTCCTGCAAAGATAATTTGAGGGGGAAACACAGAGACAGAATTGTCTAGGTAAGGGATCCTTTAAGGGGTCACCACAGTCTTGTGATGTCTCTTCTCTTGCCTGTGAATCCTCTCTGGCTTTTAATCGTGGTTAGTTGCTGCACCAGAACCAACTATGGTTAGCGCAGACCTGGCTTGGCTCTCAATCCGATTTGAAGGTGAACCCCTGTTAGCATTAACTGCAATTGGTGCCAGTGGAAGTAGGATGACTAACCAGGGATACAGGCAGATAAAATTTTATCTTAATTGTTATATTTGTCTCTTTTCTCACAGAGAGACCCAAAGCGACTTGCAGCACAAAGAACTTTCAATCCAAATTAAGAACATCTGATTTGTATGTGTGGAGGTGTCCCAGGCATCGGGTATCTGGGGCCTTTGGCCCTCCAGATGTGGCTGAGCTACACCTCCCACCCAGAACCCTCTGGAGGGCAGAAGGTTCCCCACACCTGTCACAGGTGGTCACTTGTGGGTGTCTTGAACCCTGTGTTGACTGAGGATGGTTGCATGCCTTACGCACTACAAGGGCTCCTGCTCACCTGGCCATTCTGTCTCTGTGTGCGTTCTGCCTCCTCTCCTACTTAAGCCTTGGTGATGTAAGTAGAGAAGGCGGCTCTCTGAACCCTAATATGCCAGCAAACCCAAACAAGCCTAAGGAAACACCTTTTGTACACCAGGAACTGGGGAGCTTGTGGGCCTGCAGATGTTGTTGGACTCCCCATCAGCCCAGCCAGTGCAGCCAATGGCCAGGAGTGTTGAGAGCTGGAGGCCAACCGTGTCTGGAGTCACACAGGTTCCCCATCCCTGGGGCACTCAGTTTAAGGCCGCCTTCTCTGTTTTTGCTGCCCATATGTATAAACCATTTGTCGTCTTGTGAATGCAGGGAATGTCCCATCTCCCAGCGCTCCCTTAAAGAGGGTCCTGGCCTACACTGGCTGCTTTAGCCGCATGCAGACGATTAAGGAGATCCACGAGTATCTGTCACAGCGGCTACGGATAAAAGAGGAGGACATGCGCTTGTGGCTCTACAACAGTGAGGTAAGGCCCAGAAAAGTGCATGACGTTTTACATTCAAAGACTGGAAGATAACCTGGTTGGAAAGTCAGGGGTGGGTGGGTGTGCAGGTTATTGGTAACAAGGTGTTTATTTGTGAGAATTGCTATCCTGGGCCAGACCAGTGCTTTGGCCACGGACAGTGGTTCAACTGAGGGAGGCTGCCCACAGTTACGAAAGCTCAGCGGTGGTTTGGCGTAATGTCTAAATTGGCAGGGAAAGGACCACACTCTGTGCATAAGGCACCCTTTGCATGCTGTACTTGCCTCTCCCCCACTTCAAGTGCCATGGTTTTGGGCTTTCAATTTTAGCTGCACCTGAGCGTGCAAGGTCCCCTCTAGGTATGCCTCTGACTGAATCTGTGACCCTCCTAATGTCCAAGCATCCACGGTTGCAGGCAGCCACTGGGATTAGCCGAGTGCACGCAGAATCCTGTGTGGGGTTTTTTATTCCAGCATCTCGTTCCCAGGATATCAACCTCTGCGGAGGACATCAGGGGTGAGAAAACTGTGGCCTTTCTGGATCCTGGAGGGCCACAGGTTCTCCACACCTGCTCTAAACCAAGAACTGAAAGGCTGCTCTTCCCTTTCCCCTGTCTTTGCAGAACTACCTTACTCTTCTGGACGATGAAGACCACACGTTGGAATACCTGAGCATCCAAGATGAGCAGCACTTAATAATAGAAGGTATAAGAAATGGGGAAGCAGTCTGGAGCCAGTTTCTGTGGCACAAAGTGTTTTCAGACTCCTGTTAACCAAATACTTCCTTGTTTATGCCAACTACTATACTTTTCGCAGGCTTTCTGTTCTACTGCCTCCCTTTCAACAAGCCATATTAATATATACTGTACATAATCCCCCCCCTATGTTTCGTGTCTTATGTCTTTAAGAAGTCTGTATGCTTTGTACTTAGCAAAATCTCTTGATTTAAATGCCACCTTGAAGCCTAAATAATTTCTTTTGGCATAAGCTCTTATGAGCCAGAGCACACTTGGCCAGGCACAGTGATATTTATCCTCATTTGTCAGATAACTTGGCTACAGGCAGAAGGTAGAGATGTCTGTAAGTAGAAATGGGAGGCCAGAAGGCTCAGGAATCCAGGAAAGAGCCCCACAGGTTTGTTCCGTGGGTTGTCATCCTTCAGCAAAAACATTTCCAAGGGAGACTCCAGCATGAAGCTGTTGAGTTGGGATTCACTTGCAGATTTCATCTTGCCAGGCTTGGGCTTAATAGAGGCTGGGCATGGGCTCACTCACCAAGGAAAGTGGTTGTCCCCCCCTTACCAAATCATTCTGTGCTAATGTGGGCTGTTGGTTTGTTCTTGTTTTTATGACATATTTTGTGTTCTCATTTTGTAGTTTTATGATGCAAACCGCTCTGTAATCTTCGGATGAAGGGCTGTGTACAAATTTTAATCAATCAAACAAACAAGTATTTACTTACTTACTTTCGTTGGCACTGTAACCTTTCTAGAGAGCCAAATCCAATGCACTATTATTGAAACCAGGGTTTGGTTAATAAACATTCTTCCACAATGGAAATGTAAAGATTTCTCATGGCCGAATGAGGATCTGTTTGTCAGGTGCCTTTATAGCAGACATAATAATAATAATAATAATAATAATAATAATAATAATAATAATAATAATAAAAAATTTTATTTATATCCCGCCCTCCCCAGCCGAAGCTGGGCTCAGGGCGGCTAACAACAATCAAATAACCAAATAGTTGAATAATCACACATTCTAAAATATTTCATTATAAAAATTAATTAAAATCAAATTGATGGCAACCAAAATACTGTGCAGGTTGCCAGAGGAGGGAGTCAGGCTGCGCCCTGACCAAAGGCCTGGTGGAACAACTCTGTCTTGCAGGCCCTGCGGAAAGATGTCAGGTCCCGCAGGGCCCTAGTCTCTTGTGACAGAGCATTCCACCAGATTGGAGCCTCAGCCGAGAAGGCCCTGGCTCTAGTTGAGGCCAGCCTAACCTCTCTGAGGCCTGGGACCTTGAGGATGTTTTTATTTACAGACCGTAGGTCTCTCTGTGGGGCATACCAGGAGAGGCGGTCCCGTAGGTACGAGGGTCCTAGGCCGTATAGGGCTTTAAAGGTTAAAACCAGCACCTTAAACCTGATCCTATACTCCACCGGGAGCCAGTGCAGGTGGTATAGCACCGGGTGAATGTGATCTCGCAGCGAGGACCCCGTAAGGAGTCTCGCTGCGGCATTCTGTACCCGCTGGAGTTTCTGGGTCAGTCTCAAGGGCAGCCCCACATAGAGCGAGTTACAATAATCCAGTCTGGAGGTGACCGTCGCATGGATCACAGTGGCTAGGTCAGGGCGAGAGAGATAAGGGGCCAACTGCTTAGCTAACCTGATTCCTTCCAGCTGCGGCTACAATTCGCCTCATCCCTGAGCATTGGCCGTGCTAGTTGTGGCCAATGGGACTTGGAGTCCAACAACATGTGATGGGTCTGCAAGTTGGCTACCCCTGCACAGCTCTTGTATAGGAGAACCTTCAGAGAGGCTCCCAACTCTTGCTGTAAATGTTAGCAGCTGCCTATTACTGGATCGGCTGCATCATGAATTTGAGGGGAGCGTTTATCCCACTAAGCTTTGTTCTGTGTTTTTCAGTTCGAAACAAAGACATGAGCTGGCCAGAGGAGATGTCCTTTATAGCAAACAGCAGTAAAATAGACAGGCATAAGGGTAAGTGTGTGCTTTCCCCTGTCTAAAGAAACAAAAAATATCAGCAGCTGGTTGACACATGCATTGAAACGAGGTGATTGGAGCCCTGAGGTTATAGACTGGGCTGAATCGCCTCAGATGGTGATTCATATTTCTAGATGCTACCTTTTTTTAAAAGGAAAGGCAGCCTGCAGGTAGAAAGCTAGCAGATTTGGGAATTGTAGCCTAGACTGATACCTTCTGTGCCTTGTTCTTTTAAACTAAAAATGCAGGAAGTTCAGAAGCGACACCCATCCCTGTCCGACATTGCAGGGCTTACAGCCCTTTTAGTAAAAAGAGGCTAGACACAAATAGCGGGAATCTGTTTCCGCACAACACAGTTTTGGACACAGCTGCTCTTCTTTCGCCTTTCTCCCCTAGAGTTTATTTCTTTAAAAATATTACTGCATAGGCGTGTGCATGCGTAGCCTTAAATCACTTATATGCAGGCTAGTGTACCTTTCTTCCCAACATAAAAAGAGTTTGTAATTGATATCAGTTTGTCATCTGACTATAGAGCACATTCAGGTGACTGTGACCTATATGTCCCACCCAAAGTAGGAAAGTTGTATAAAGTTACGTGAACAAGAGAAAACAGGAGTGCTTCCAGTGTAAGCCAGGGGAGAAGGCATCAATACCAGACAGCCTTGGGTCCCATCAGCCTTGGGCTGATGCCTACAGCCCACAAACAGAATACTTTCCCACCAATGATCAGACATTTTTATTTCCACAAAGCTCCCAGCATAGCATCCCTCTGGAGCATTGTGGGGAATTTAAATCGTGTGTGTGTGTGTGTGTGTGTGTGTGTGTGTGTGTGTACACATTTACGTCAGGCAGCAAGGAGTAACATCATCTTTGCAACCCTTCATCCTTTCCAGTTCCAACGGAAAAGGGGGCTACTGGCTTGAGCAACCTGGGGAACACCTGCTTCATGAACTCCAGCATCCAGTGCGTCAGCAACACGCAGCCTCTCACCCAGTATTTCATCTCTGGCAGACATCTCTACGAGCTCAACAGGTAACTTCTGTATATCACACGGAAAAGTGGTGCCTTCCAGATGTTACATTACAAGTCCCATCATGCTGGTTGCTGGGGATGATGGGAATTGTAGTCCGGCAACATCTGTTGGGCTGCCACATTGGTCCCCCCTCTAGTCCCTCTCTTGCCATGCTGGAAGCTTACAGCCATGCCTTAAAAGTGTTACCCCTTCTGTTCGTCTGCTGTGGCACACGCCAGGATTCCGCCCTCTCATTTTGTGCAGCGTGTGGAGTGCCTCTCAGCGTCCTTTTCCTTTCTTTCTTTTTTTCAATGCAACAAATGGCTAATTGACTCAATTCATCATTATGCGTTCCAGGACAAATCCAATAGGAATGAAGGGACATATGGCCAAATGCTACGGGGATTTGATTCAAGAGCTGTGGAGCGGGACACAAAAGAACATTGCTCCTTTAAAGTTACGGGTGAGAACTGACAAGTGTTGTCGTATATTCATCTGCAAACTAATTACAAGGTGGGGCCACAGCCTGCACCATGAGAGGGTCCGTGGGGGCAAGCAAACTAGGCAAACCAACCCCCTGCCTCCTCCCCAACATCACTGCTGCCACCAAGTGGCTGCCTTTATTTTTCTCCGGCTGCTTCCACTAATCAGGCTTTTAAGCTCCCGGGCTTTTAGCTATTCCAGCCTAGTTTAAAGTGGTACATGGCCCTTGCCTTTATCACTGATTGTATTGCTGAGAATCTGTGGATTAGTAGTCAGTAAGGGGCTGCAGTCAAGGCCAGTGACTTGTGTGTTTTGCTTTCTTTCAGTGGACGATAGCTAAATACGCTCCCAGATTTAATGGCTTCCAGCAGCAAGACTCTCAGGAGCTCTTGGCTTTCCTTCTGGATGGTCTCCATGAGGACCTGAACCGAGTGCACGATAAGCCGTACGTTGAACTGAAAGACAGTGACGGCCGGCCGGATTGGGAGGTGGCAGCAGAGGTGAGTGTGTGCTGGGCCTCTGCATGTGGTTCTTCCTCCTCTCCACCAATCCATGGCCTTTTCCTGTGCTGTTTTGAGGAATTGTAATTATTGTTGTTGTTGTTGTTGTATTTATTTATGCCCTGCCTTTTTCCATGACAGGATTCAAGGCAGCTTACTGATAAAAATAAGAACCACTAAAAACATAGAAAAAGCAATAGTTAAAAAACAATTAAACATTGATAGAACTCATATATAAAATCTATGAAAACCATACACATAATTACAATAAAAGCAGCATGGCAACAGCCCTTTCATTAAAAGCAGTCAGTTTCCTGTTGCAACGAGAAAGTCTTCACCTGCTGGCAGAAGGAAAGCAAGGAGGGAGCCAGTCTAGTTTCTCTAGGGAGTGAGTTCAAAGTCTGGGGGCAGTCACCCAAAAGGCCCTCTCTTGCATCTCTGCCAAAGCATGCCTGTGAGGATGGTGGAGCCGAGATGAGGGCCTCCCTCTGCCGTTGCTGCTGTGCTTCCCCCTGGAGCGTTCCTTAAAAGCATTAAGAAGAATTGAGGTGTTGGAATGGGCCAGCAGGGCTAAATAGGACCAGCTGCCCTTGGTGTGGATCCTCAACCTACTTCAGCAGGCCCCCTTAATAGACTTGTGGAGGGATGTGAAGATAAGGCAGAGTGGTGTGGGTTTGTGTGCGCACACACATGCTGAAACAAAGCAGTGAATACTCTCAGGTGTATTACTGTGTTATGGGGCAGCTGGTGAGCAAAAGGAAAGCCCCTGGTGGATGGAGTCCTTTAATAGGTTTTAGCCACCAGCACAGGCTGCAGTAGGGTTGCTGCTGCTGCTGTTGCTGTTTATGCAGTAAATCGTATAATGAGTTTTAGGGCTTGGGGGCCTCATGCTCTGACATACAACTCATTGGGGGATTTTGATCAAATTGGGCTTTTGCATGGGTGCCCTCCCTGCAGAGGAGGTGCTGTAGTTCTTCTGAACTTCATACCAGCTTAGTCCTCCATCAGGTGGTCGGCCAGTGGGCTGTACAGCTTCAATCTGCAGGGCAATTTCACATGATGAAATGCTTCTTTGTAACCGATATACAGTGGTACCTCAGGTTAAGTATTTAATTCGTTCCGGAGGTCTGTTCTTAACCTGAAACTGTTCTTAACCTGAAGCACCACTTTAGCTAATGGGGCCCCCTGCTGTTGCCGCGTCACCGGAGCCCGATTTCTGTTCTCATCCTGAAGCAAAGTTCTTAACCTGAAGCACTATTTCAGGGTTAGCGGAGTGTGTAACCTGAAGTGTATGTAACCCGAAGAGTATGTAACCTGAGGTACTACTGTCTTCTTTTTAAAACCCTGCATTTAGAAAAATAGAACTTTCTCACACACATCTTGATTACTATGTGCAAGGATTTGTTCATTTATTGACCCAAACATTTATTGATCCTTCCATGTGCCTGTACCTGCAGACTGGAGTGATACACCCCACCGAGAGGCTGACACCAGTGTGAGGACTGCCTCACAGCTAGGTGGGCAGATTAGCATGTTATAGCAAACCTGGGAGCCCCAAAATCTCCCTCGTGTCATATTTGCACCAAGAGCAGCTATGGGCAGCCCAGTGCTCTCCAGTGTCCATCGGCCCCAGCCAGCATTGGCCACTGGTTGGGGACAATCAAAGTTGGAGTCCACCCTTCACTGGATGCCCTCAGGTTCCCACACCGCTGTGAAAGTATTGGGCATATATCTCCTTGTTCTACCGACTTCTCTGCACAGGTTTTATTTCCCCCTTTTGTTTCAGGCCTGGGAGAACCACCTGAGGAGGAACCGCTCAATAGTGGTGGACTTGTTCCATGGGCAGCTGAGGTCCCAAGTGAAGTGCAAGACCTGTGGGCACATCAGCGTCCGCTTTGACCCTTTCAATTTTTTATCTTTGCCCCTCCCGATGGACAGCTACATGCATGTTGAAATCATAGGTGGGTGAAGATTCTATGTACACTGTGCTTTATGGGCAGGTATGAGGCCCAGAGGGACTTACAACCTAAAATGCAGTGGTTTGACTGCTCATTGGGACAGATTCTCACCACCATGTTCCACCACTGCTGAAAGAATTGCACTGGCTGCAAGTTGTTGGTTCTGTTGTACAGTGGTATCTTGGGATGCAAATGGGATCCGTTCCGGAGCCCTGTTCGCATCCCGAACGGAACACAAGACGCGACGGCACATCTGCGTGTGCACAGGTCGCGTTTCGCCGCTTCCGCACATGTGCGTGACGTCATTTTGAGCGTCTGTGCATGCGCAAGTGGCAAAACCCGGAAGTAATGTGCTCCCTTACTTCCGGGTTGCAGCGGAGCGCAACTCGAATGCACTCAACCCAAAGCACATTCAACTCAAGGTATGACTCCACTAAGTTCTATACAGCTTCGGACCCCAGATATCATCACTCTGCAGTGGCTGGTTCCCTTTTTCCCCAAAAAAGATCCCTTTTTTGGGGGGAAGCTCATTGGACTGGATCCAGACTAAGACAATTTCGACGGTCTTCTTTTGAAATCAACTGGAGAAAGATAGCCATGGCTTGCTCCCTACTGAAATCAGTTGGACTTAAGTGCAGCTAATTTAGAATCCAAGCCCAAGAGTTGTAGTACTTGAACCTATGTGTTCGGAAGTAATCGCCATTAAGTTCACTGTTCCTTCAATGTTGTGTTAAAGTTCCTTTGAAAATTAAAATGGGCATCTTCCCAGTCCAAATCCCAATTTGATATTTCTAGCAGAAAACTACAATGTAAATGCTTAATACTTGAGTTTATATAAAACACATACATTGGGGTGGGGGAAGAGAAAGAGTATTCCTAAAACTCAAAAGGGGTGGGGACTGCCAAAAGCTGTGGAATGTATCACAGGTTAAACGTAAAGAAAACAGATTATTCATATGTTAATCAACCTTTGCAAGCCTGACAATGCTGTCCTTCACATGTATACTCAATTAAGTTAAATGCAGCTTTCTTCCACATACATGAGTATAGGATTACAGCCTGAGTTACATGATTTTATCACTTTAATCAGACAATATGTGTGTTTATAGATACATGTAGTGTTGCTTGTATTGTCATCCTGGGACTGGCTAACAAAAACTAACAAATTTGTACAGGTTCGATTTTTGTTTTTAATGGTTTGAGTATCCGAAAAAGGAAATGTGCAACACTGTTTAGAAAAAGAAGAAAAATACGAACTGTTAGATATTCTGGTCTACTTTGAATCATACAGAACTCTCCCTGTAGAGTCTTAGAAAGGAACCCTTCCAGGTATTCTTCACGGTGACTTTCATTCCTTGAACATGTACAGGGAACCGAGGTCAACAGAGCAAACTTAACTTCAAGCAGCTGGAGAAACTGACCTTGAGTGGGTTGGGGGGACAGATCTTTAAAAATTCTGCTTCTCTGTGGATCTTTAATGCTTTCTACCAGGTTACATAAGTTAGAAGGTTTTTTTGGTGCCTCCACCACTGCCCTGGATGAAATCTGGGTTTCTCAGGATACCCAAGAATCAGTGTGCAGCTGATGCACTGAGTATGCCCAGCCTTGGATATTAGTCAAAAGTTGCAATCTAATAATCAAGGAGCACTTACCTGGTTCTCTAGCAGAAATAGCACTTTTTTAAAAAACCGAACAGCCAGTTAAACAGAACGGGGCTGGTTAAACTGGATTTTTTCAAACCTGTTGCCTTTTCTTTCTCCCACTCACCCCCTTTTTTATTTTGCTCTCCCAGTAACTAAGCTAGATGGGACAACTCCCATTCGATACGGACTGAGGCTGAACATGGACGAGAAATACACTGGCCTGAAAAAGCACCTCAGCGAACTTTGTGCCATGAAGCCGGAGCAGATCCTCCTTGCGGAGGTGCACAGCTCCAACATAAAGGTCAGGATGCTTTTGCTGCTCGGGGCTTTCAAAAATGCACTTTTTAATTCCCCTCCCCCCCACAAGATGAAACCAGCCTAAGAACAGTGACTTGATCTTTCTTAAGACAGGGACTATTGCCGCCTGCACCCTCCACTCCAATCATAGATTATGTCAGACTCCAGCTCCCACCAGCCCCAGAGAACACCGGGATGGAGTTACACTTCACAAGTTCCCCATCTTTGTATCCAACTAAGTTTTACTCATAATAGACCTATTGAAATTAATGGACCCAAGCTAGTGATGTCCATTATTTCCAATAGGTCTGCTTGAGTAGAATGAGCACTGACCACAACCCATTATTTAATTTATATGCCATTTAATGCCCAGTTGGCTTCTAAGAGATTTACAGGACATTAAGACCAACAGCAAACTTTGTTTAAAAAACAGAATAACTATGGTTAAGCAATCCCATTAAATGTGTGGGTTTTTTATTAGCCTCATTGGGGTTCTCTCTCTCCCTCTCTCTCTGTCTCTTTCTCTTGCTTTCAAAAGAACTTTCCTCAAGACAACCAGAAAGTCCGTCTCTCGGCAAGCGCATCCCTGTGTGCATTCGAGGTACCAATCCCTGGATCCCCCACGTCAGCTACTCCAAGCCCTGTGCAAACAGGTAAAATGTCCCTGCATGGATTTTATAAGTATAGTTGCAGTCAGTGGAAACCCGTAACCAACACCTTTGCCCTTGGGTTCAGAGTTCTGCAGCGTGCCGTCAGCCAACGGGATGATCAACGTGCTGATGAATGGCGATCTTCCCAGGCCAACCCTGATCCCGAATGGGATGCCAAACACAGTGGTGCCATGCAGGATGGAAAACGGCTTCTCCAATGGAATGGTGAACGGCCATGTGACCTCTCCCTCCGACAGCCCCTTCATAGGCTACATCATTGCTGTCCACAGGAAAATGGTTAGTGGGGAATGAATGCAGCCAAGACACTTAACTGGTGTTCATGCGTCTGCCGTTTTCCAATATGGTAGATGTCTGCCGAAGGTCACAGATTCAGTCCTTGGGAACTCCAAAGGAGGGCTGGGAAAGACTTGTCTGAAACCCTAAAGAACTGTGACCCAGTGGTGTAGACCAGGGGTGGGCAAGCTTGTCAGATGTACTACAACTCCTGCCACAAAAGGAATGCGATTAGGGTCTGTTGTATCTACCTGGCTTTTTATCAGAATCCCAAGCTCTCTACAAACCAGAGCCAGGTGCAGCAGACATACGATTAGAATTAAAGAACCACAGTGTCTCTGAGCACGTTCTGATCTGGAATTTGTTTTCAGTACCTGAAATGAACTGAGCTCATGATGCTTCCACACACAAGTTCCCTCCTGGCTAGTGTGGCAAGCTCATTTAGGTGGGAAAAGTCATTTTGTTGTGTGCGCAATCGGCTTTGGTTGGTGTTAAGTGTGATGGTGGGGTTTTGGTGGCGAGAGTGCAGATGATTGGTGGCATAGACCCCCCCAAAAAAAGCTCAACAACTCTGTGCAATCTCCCCCCCCCCCCAAAAAAAAAGCTCAACAGCTTTGGGCAATTAACCCCCCAAAAACATAGGGGCATGTTATACATGGAAAAATACAGTAGTTCCCTGCTATGATGGTGGCCCTTCTGAAGAGTGAAAAAATTATATCGTATTATTAAAGTGAATCTTTTTCTTCTTCTTTTTAAAAAACCCTTTTAATGATCAATGCAGATGAGGATGGACAAGTACTTCCTTTCATCTCAGAAGAACCGGCCGAGCCTCTTTGGAATGCCACTGATAGTTCCGTGCACCGTTCATACGCGGAAGAAAGACTTGTATGATGCGGTCTGGATCCAGGTATCCCGGCTGGCAAGTCCCCTCCCTCCCCAAGAAGCCAGTAACCACGCACAGGACTGGTGAGTTAAATGCCAGGATGTCTCAAAGGAGGAGCGGGTGATCTAGCCACCAAAATGTCTCTGCGGGGCTCTGACGTCTTAAGCCAGCATGCCAGTCTTTGGTGCAATGAGACATTGGGTCTTGGACTGGGAAAACCCAGACCCAAATCCTTGCTCAGTTCAAGTTTATTAATAAAGTCCACAGGCCTTCAGGTTCCAGAGTGCGAAAGAAAGCTGAAAAATACCAGGGAGCCTGCCAACTGTATATTTTTCCTTCTTAAAAATATTGAACACTATTAAGACCAAATTGAAATGAGTGCCTCTTAACAATTCTGTGAAAAATTGCTTACGAGTCTTTGTAGCTTGGAAATGCAAACTTTGCAACTGTTTCGATTCTGTGAGATTGTGTATCATCTGTTAGCCAGGAAGACCTTAAAACTCTGAAGATCGTGCTGAGAAGGGAGCACAAGGAATGGGTGAACCAGTCTGGTTCTTTTATTTCTAGAAATATTACACAGGAATAGCACTTCTACTGGTTCCTAACACTCTCACATAGGCAGATGTAATTTTCATAAGGAATACTTTTAAATCTTCCTCCCAAAATTGCTGGGGGAAAGATTATTAAAATGAATTAGTTGCAAAGGTTTTGCCTTATTTTGGGACAAATGACAACCTCAAGTACTTGGCAGAACCTCAGTCTGGTAGCTCAGTAGATTACTTTGGACCAGTCACACACTTTAGCCCAATCCACCTCAGGATGGTTGAGAAGGAAAAAATGCAGGAGGTGGGGGAAGAGAGCTGTATTTCATCTTCAAATACTTTGGCATTGGAGTGGCTTAGAATCCAACCTGATACCCTCCAGTGTTTCAGACTATAGCTCCCATTACCCCCCGACCATTGACCCTGCTGGCAGGAGCTGGTGCCTAAAATATCTGGGGGGTATGACAGGCTTAGAAGATAAAACTAGGGAAAGACTTATCATTAAAAAAAACTTCTGCATGTTAAAAATAATCGTGTTTGTCTGTTCATTTATTTATTTAAAGTGATGACAGCATGGGATACCAATACCCTTTCACCCTACGAGTGGTCCAGAAGGACGGCAATTCGTGTGCTTGGTGCCCCTGGTACAGGTAAGCATAGGGTGGCCACTTGGCAAGTAAAAAAAGTGGGTGCTTCATCAGGTCCAATTAGAAATCTGTCGTTCTTTGGCTGAAGGAAGAGCCCCTCCCCTCCGTCAGCCTCACACTCTGCCTTCCCTTTACCGCCTTTGTTAGGGTGGCCCCTTGTATCTCTAAAAACGGGCAGATCTGTGAAGACCAACTTGGCCATGTTAATCACCTTCACAATATCTGTGTACTGAACTGCTGTGTTTACACCATGTCCCAAATCTGCTTGCATTGTGCTGGATTAGGAATTTAGAAAGTCAGATCACTGCTCCATCTAGCTCAGTATTGTCTTCACTGGTGACAGCTCTCCAGGGCTTCAGGCCTGCCTGGAGATGCCAGAACTTGAACCTGGGACTTTATGCCATCAGAGCACACGATCTGACGCTGAGCCTAAAGTAAGATTCTAGTCCTCATGATGTTTAATTTAAATAGGAGCTTAGAAAGCTGCCTTATAGAGAACCAGAACTGTAGGTTCATGTAGCTCAGAATTTACATTGGAAATGGCTTTCCAGAGTTTCAGATAAGGGTTCCTCCCTGCCCTGCCTGGAGATGCCATGGATTGAACCAGGGACTTCTTCCATGCCAGACAGGAGGCTCTGCCACTGATGGATCTTAACCTAAAGCAGCCCACACCCGTCCTGTCCAGATTAACTGCCCATCTTTTGCATTTTCAGCCCTTGTCAGCTTTAGGGAGAGTTTCCCGCCCCCTCTTCTCTGCTCACTGCCGCCTCCTCCTTCCCCACCCCCAATCTAGGTTTTGCCACGGCTGTAAAATCGACTGCACTGAAGAGAGAGCTCACATGGGGAATGCCAACATCGCTGTTGACTGGGATCCCACGGCACTTCATCTCCGCTACCAGACGTCACAGGAACGGGTAAATATATATCTATAATTGCAAAATAACCCTAAGCAGATATACGTATATGTGTTCTTTCTGACAATGCATGTGGCTGTCTTTTTAAATAAACAAGTGAGTTCTGGATGTTTTTGCTGCTGAAAGTGGAAATGCTGCTCTGCTCTAGCCCACGGAATTGTGTATTTAGTGCTTCCTTCCCCATACCAACCTGCACAGATGCTTAGATCATCCTCTGAGGTCATCTCGGTGGTCAGGTAGCAGAGTTCTAGTACCTGATCCTTCTAGCTGGTTTAGTGCCCAGATGTGTTGTGTCTTTGTACACCCGTTTGCTTGTTTTGCTGTGTGATTCTTTGCTTGTGTGTTTGTGTGCTGTTGTTTTTTGGGTAAGTTTTTGTTTTTAGGATGCATACCCCACATTCCAAATCCCCACCAGGATAGCTAATAGCATCAAAAATGAGGTTATTTCCCCCCAGTGAGCACTAGCATTGCTGTTGCTGTTATTCATCTTCCTATGAAGCATCTCAAAGCCATTTCACAATACAATAAAGCAATTGCATCTGTAAAAAGCAGTGGCATGATCACACATTAAATAAGTTATGCAATACAAGAAATAAATGACAACAACTTTCAAAAACTGAAGCAGCAATAAATGATAATGAAAGCACTGAAACACATAAACACAATAAAAGAAAAAAAATCCTACTTAAAATTCCATGCATTAAAAACAAACCACAAGGGTGGGAGGAAATTCAGTTTAAGATGCATTACTTGGATATTCCTACTTTCCTTAGAAACGTAGGAAACTGCCTTGCACCAAATCAGACCACTGATCCACCTAACTCCAGTATTGCCAACACTGGCTGGCAGCAACTCTCCAGTGTCCCAGGCAGGGCTCTTTCCTCAACCTGGAGGTGCCAAAGATTGGACCTGGGACCTTCAGCCTGTAAAGCTTGTACCGTATAGCAGGCAATGCCCTTCTCACATCTGCAGTCACCAATCTGCATTGGTTCCAGATTTTCTTTTCACGTGAAAGCCAAGTTCCTAGCCCTTATGGGTGGTACAATATATTTGAAAGCATGTGAACACAGGAAGCTGCCTTACACTGAGCCAAACTATTGGTCCACGTAGGTCAGTATTGTCTGCAGTGGCTCCCCAGGTTTCCATACAAGCTCCTTTTCCCAACCCAATGCTATGGGTTGAACCAGGGGCCTTCTGTATGCAGAACAGATGCTCTACCACCGAGTCTGTGTCCTTCTTCATGATGGAACTCAGTGGCGGCATCAGAGAGTTTCCCATGTTGGGTTGAAATAGGCCACACAAGTACAAAACTTCTCCTGGCCCTGCTGACGCGGGTACTCTATAACAGGGCTGGGGAACCTGGACTCCATCTCCCATCAGCCCCAGCCAGCATAGCCGGTGATCAGGCATGATGGGAGCTGTGGTCCAGCAGCAGCTGAAAGGCCACAAGTTCCTTATGAGTGCTTTGTGAAGTCTTGACTGGTTTGGCAGGGCTGTGGCTCAGTGGCGGACCACATAAGGTGCAGGCAGGCTCAGTCCCTGCCAACTCCAGGTAGGTCTGGGAGAGACCCCCATCAGAAACACTGGAGAACTGCTGCCAGTCAGTACTGGCAATATTGAGCTAGTGGGGCCAGTGATCTTCGCATAAGGCAGCTTCCTCCAGAGGTTCTCTTACAGCAGTGGCTGTTTTATTAGATCAATTTGGTGCTCCTGCTTTTGCATTTGTCTTGACAGCATGGAGCTTCTGCAGCCTCCTTGGCCGCGAGCCATTCTCATTGTCTGGGATTTTTTTTATTAAAAAAATTTAGCCAAAAGGCTTTATTGGCTGTCACGTTGCATGAGGCCACCCTGTCTGCCTCTGCAACGGCCTGAAATTGCTTCTGAAGGTTCTTTCGTCTCACTGCTTGCTCAGAGATTTCTGGAGTGGGTGGAGGGATGGCTGAACAACTTGGGGCTCAGAATCGCAGCAAACGGAAAGGAGAGAGCAGCAAATTGGAGTCTGCGTGGCCCAAGGGCCAGGGCACTTTGGCAGACAGGACTTGACTCGGGTTCAAATCTCCATGGTCACACTGAATTCGCTTGGATAGCCTTAGGCTAGTGGGTCTTGGGAGCCACCAGTCTACAGAAACAAGTTGATCACGTTATCAAAACTGTTCTAGTTGGTTTCACTTCAGTTAGCAATGGGGATTCACCAGATTGAACATGTGGTGTTTTGTTTTTTTTCCATTCTAGGGGAAACCATAACTCCCCATGCTTAGAAAATTAAGACTGGGGGAAGTGAGTCAAATACCCTTCACCCTGACACCTGTGTTTCTGTGGTTAGGGACCCCTTGTTCTTCCAATAAGAAAGGAGCATTGCTTCACCAGCAGTCTGAAATGGCATGTGGTCAAGGAGTTTTATTTCATTTTATTTCTGACATTTATGAACCAGCCTTCACCCAGAGGTCCCAAAGTGGGGAATAGAAAAAAATCATTAAAATCAAACAATCTTAAAAGCTAAGAATTGATAAAATTCACTTGGTAGCAGGATGCAACACAACAGACTCTGCCTACAGTGCACTTCACCCCTCCCCAAAGAAAGTGTGTTACTGCTTGGGAAGCTGCTCTGTACTGGGCCAGACCATTAATCCAAGTATTTTGGTATTGACTACACTGACTGGCAGCAGCTGCCCAGGATTAATGACAGGATTTCACTGCCCTGCCTAGAGATGCTGGGCATTGAACTTGGCACCTCCTGCTAGACATGCATTCACTTTGCCACTGAGCTACTGTCCCTGTCTATAGGTTCTCCTTCCGAAAATGAAGGTGGTGCTTATGTGTCATGAGGTTCTCCTTCCACAAAACTCGCTCCATCTTTTTTATTATTATTATTATTATTATTATTATTATTATTATTATTATTATTATTATTATTAAAAAGGCTAATGCAGGCTGTGAAGCAAAGCAGTGTACATTGTTAAGAGATCTTTCTCTGGAAGGAGACAAGGAATCTAAGCTAGGGTCAGAGGAGATGGTGCAACTCGTACAGCACGCTGGCGACAAATATTCACACAGTTGTTCAAAAATAATTTCACCCCACTTATCAAATTTGTGAGAAAGAGACAATTACTTACAAAGTGCCATGAAAACTTACAAACCAGCTAAAATAAAGTGAACTTACAGTATCAGATTTTACTAGGTTCTTAATTCTTGACTTAGTTTTTCGTTTTTTCTTGTTTTTTAAATAAGTTAAAGAAGATTCAGGAAAAGGGTAAGTTCAACGTTGTTTCTGGTAGCTGTGAGGTGCTGATGAAGTAATTGTCTCTTTCTCACAAATTTGATAAATGGTGCAAAATTATTTTTGAACAACTGTGTGAATATTTGTTGCCAATGTGCTGTACGAGTTGCACTATCTTTATTAACAGCACAGGTTGCATTTTTCTAGAGGAGATGGCATGTTTTTAAGTTGGAGCAAGCCATCAGAATTCCTCAGGTGTTTGCCTTGTCACCCATTCAGATGGCCGAGGAGCACAGGAGCGTGGAGCAAAGCCGGCGCGCTCAGGCTGAGCCAATCAACCTGGACAGTTGCCTCCGGGCCTTCACCAGCGAGGAGGAACTAGGTGAAGATGAGATGTACTACTGTTCCAAGTGCAAAACTCACTGCTTGGCCACCAAGAAGCTAGACCTGTGGAGGCTTCCCCCTATCCTGGTACGATTCAAGGCTCTCCTTTTCCTTTCCATTTTTACAGCCAGGCTGTACACTGCTTCTTACAATTCTTCATTTTTAATTGACCCTATGAAGCTGCCTTCTCGTGGGTCAGGCCACTTGAGTTCCATCTTTATTTTATGTAGTGTTTAGTTCCTACTTCTGGATGATTACTGTCTCCCAGAGCCAACACTGAAGGCTGGTTCATTAGCACAAATGGGGCAGCGTCCCACCAACCTTGTTCTGCCCTCAGCCAGCCTGCACTTCCCCGCCTTCTTCCTCACATCCCTTCTGGCGGTGGAGGCCCTGCCTGTCAGTTTCCTCCTCCTCAGTCCCATGTTGTCCTTGTAGAAGTTGGCATGGAGGAGAATGGGGGCAAGACTAGAGCTAATTGGCTTTGCCTGCCATTGGCTCTGGCCCCACATGCTGTAGGTCGTCCTGTCTTCTGCCTTGCCGGCTCTAATGAAACCAATTGCCGCCGGAGGTGACTCATGTTAAGAGAGCGGCGAGAAGGCCTGCCGTGAGGCCTGCAAACTAAAAAAAAGACAAGACATGCTAATAGTTGAAGCGTTGACCTGATCCTGCCTCCCACATCTCTTGTTCTAGATAATCCACTTGAAGCGTTTCCAGTTTGTCAATGGCCGCTGGATAAAATCCCAAAAGATCGTCAAGTTTCCCCGAGAGAGCTTCAACCCGAGTGCCTTCCTGGTGCCAAGAGATCCAAGTTGCTGGCTGCAGAAGCCGCTGACTCCCCAGGTTGACGATCCCTCTGAGACCCAGATTCCGCAAGACGAGTGTCTGAGGATGGAGGTGCAGAGCGTCCCAGTGGCCGGGGAGGGCGATGTGCTAACCAGGAGCCCCTCTTCCCTCAACACTTCTGGCGTCTTAAATAATATCAAAGGTAGGAGAGGGGAGGGATCTCTGCATTGGGCTGGATGAAGTAAAATGGAGGACTGGTTAATACTGCCATAGATGTGTCCAACCAGCCTCTGCTGGGGGCAGGTGATTCTGCTCCATCTCCACATGCCACTGTGTTTGACTACTTCAGGACCCCACAAAATTACCTGCCCTCAGAATTGGCTGTTATTTTCCTGCATGAGTCACTGCACTGGGCTTGCCAGTCCAATCTGCCTTTGGTGGGAGCAGATAATCCTGCCGCATCTCTGTACTGAGTGAAATTAGGTCGTTTCCATCACTCCTGAAGTAGACATATGCTGCAGAATTGCTTGCCCTTAGAAGAGGCTGCAGGCTGTGTCTCTGTGTGAGTCACTGGTTTGGGGCTCTGGGACACATACACGGTGTAGAGGTACATGGGCTCACATATTGACGGAGCTGCTTTTGCAGGAACAAATTCTCAAATAGTCTGGCAAATGGGCCTTCCATAAATGGTGAAGTTAACCATTGAAAATGCTTTCCTGGATCTAGGAGTATGTAATGTTGCTAAATACCTAGCAGGTTGATAATCACTACTAGACCAAGACACAGTGGTGAGCAAACCCCTGTTGCTAGAGCTAATGAACTTTGCAGGTTAAGACCTAGAAATCTCTGTGTGATGCAGCCGGCTGCTTTACCTAACCCACTGATGTAAAAGTTGTTAATAGCAAATTTTAATAACAACAAACAACAACAACAACAATTTATTATTTATACCCCGCCCATCTGGGCGGCTTCCAACAAAATATTAAAATACAGCAATGCATCAAACATTAAAAGCTTCCCTAAACAGGGCTGCCTTCAGATGTCTTCTAAAAGTCTGGTAGTTGTTTTTCTCTTTGACATCTGGTGGGAGGGCGTTCCACAGGGCGGGTGCCACTACCGAGAAGGCCCTCTGCTTCCCTGTAACTTGGCTTCTCGCAGTGAGGGAACCGCCAGAAGGCCCTCGGCACTGGACCTCAGTGTCCGGGCAGAACGATGGGGGCGGAGACGCTCCTTCAGATATACTGCACTGCTTTGTTTGGGGATTAAACGTGGGCAATTTAGTCTTGTCTGTTCAGCTTTTTGCCACCCTCTCCCTTTCTCTCACTTGCACACTTGCTCATTCACTACTTCTAGCATCTCCATCTTCCGGGCGGAAGTGTGCAACTGGCTGTCCGTCAAGTAAAAACGTTAGTCCAACTGGTAGCCCCAGGACTTTGGGAAGAAGCAAGGGGCGGCTCCGGCTCCCCCAGCTGTGTAAAAACAAACTGTCCAGCAGCAAAGAGAACTTGGACATGACCCGAGAGAACGGTACAGACCCGGACCCTAAGGTCACCCCCGACCAAGGAGACGGCTTCAGCCGAGGGCATGCTTTGGGGGGTAGCCAGGGCGAGCTCTTTGCCGCTCAGGACAGCAGCGAGGTGACTTTAGCCAATGGATACCTGTGCAAGCAAAACTCCCACAGCAACGGCAGCATCAACGGGGAGGAGGAGATGGTGGTTGACCAAAGAGGAGAGATCTGTGTTAACCCCATCTACAGCCTATATGCAATTTCGGTAGGTGACTCACTCTTGGGTGGGAGACTGCACTGGTTTCTTAAAAGCTTGGGTTTTGTAGAAGGGCAGAAGGCAAGTCCGCCATTGTGCAGGGTGCCCAAAAGGCAGAGGTGGGTACGGAAAGGGCTGGGATGAAGGCGACAGAAAGGCATCGCCATGAGGCGGGTGGCAGGAATAAAAAATTGGTGCTGAATGTGCTTCATTTGCCAAAATTCACACGACTTGTAGGATTTGGCTTGGCTTGGGGTGGGATTTTGAGGTCTCTCTTCAGCACGTCAAGTAGAATGTGGGTGCTGCAGGACTCTTGGCGGGCATAGAATCGACAAGGTACAATTTAGCAGCTTGTATCCTCAGAGCCTTTATGAAATGATGCAAAATTCATCAGATGGTGTGAGCTAATGGAAGTTGAGGAACACTTATTGCCTGTGCCAGAGTTGGGGAACCTGACGCCTTTCAGTTGTTGCTGGACTTCAGCTCTGACTGTCCCTGACCATTGGCCATGCTGGCTGGGGCTGATGGGAGTTGGGTGTCCCACAACTTATGGAGGACCACCAGCATTGGGGTAACCTGTCAGGGGCAAGGGGGTGTGTGTAAATAAATATAGAACAACACTGACTACTGCTACAACCTTGTTGATTGGGCCAGCAATACAAAACTGCTTTTTCCTCCCCTTCCAGTGCCATTCAGGAATTATGGGAGGAGGTCATTACGTCACTTACGCCAAAAACCCCAACAGCAAGTGGTACTGTTACAATGACAGCAGCTGTAAGGTAATCTTCTTTGCCTTCCTTAAGAGAGAATGTGAGGGCAGTCGTGATGATGGCCAGGCATAAGAGGCGGCTGCTCTGACCCACGTGTGACTGTATGTGGAGGGAGCTCATTTTCCTGTAGTTTGGATGATTCAGATTAATAAAACATCTGGTGTCAGAGATGTTAACTCTTTATTCAAAGAAACTTAAACAATGCAAGCCTAGTGGTCAAAGCAACTCTTCCCAGTAGGTATTTCCACAATGAGGTAGTTGTGAGGACTGAAGGTCCCTGCCTTCCTGTTGCTCTCTAAGACTCCTCCTCTGGGTCTTTCCCCAGCAACCTGAGGCTTCTTCGTCTTGTCTCTCTTTGCTATGCCCTCTTCATACTTCTTCAAGGGGAGCAAGTGCAGCAGGAGGGGGAGACTCCCTGGCTTCTTCATTCTGCCTCCTCTCCAGCCTTCTGATTCTGGACTGTCCTCTGCCACAGCTTCTTCCTGCTCACTAAACCCTGATTCTTACTAAATTTGTATACCACACTAGACCTGTAGATCATAGGGTGGTTCACAACATAAAAACACCTCTTCTCTTGTTACCTCTTCACTGTCCTCCCTCTGACCACTCATCGTTGTCCCACCACCAATCCCCTGGCTCTGAGCAGTCTTCCCCTTGGGGGTTCTCTCCTTGGCATCCAGCCAGTCCATGACACTAGCCCCAGGGGCAGGGATGGTTGAGATTCTGCAGTTTCCAAACTTGTGGTGTGCCCAGCTTAATTTTTAGAAGAGCACTTTAAAAAAAAAAAAAACCGGGGTTCTTTGCTGGAACAAAATGAGCATCCCCTCCTCCTCTTCCTCTTCCAGGAATTGCATCCTGACGAAATCGACACGGACTCCGCCTACATCCTTTTCTACGAGCAGCAAGGAGTGGACTATGCACAATTTCTGCCAAAGATAGACGGCAAGAACATGGCAGACACGAGCAGCATGGACGAAGACTTTGAGTCCGACTACAAGAAGTACTGCGTGCTGCAGTGAGCGCAAGCCAGGGGAGGTGCCGCGGACCGCTGCGAGGGAGCGCCCTTGAAAAGTCGCCTCCCGTTTGGCAAAAAAAGAAAAAAAAAGTGGTTTTTAGCAGAGCGGAAGAGCTAAACGTAGTTTTTATTTTTTTATTTTCCTCTCATGATCTGAAAGCACAACTAGAAGAAAAGAGAAAGAAAGAACCCCTAATTACATAGCAGCTCACAGGTTGAGATAGCTTCGGGTTTTTTTGTGTTTTTGTTCAGATCTCTCCATACACATTGGGCGGGGAGAGGGGGGGGGGAATAGCACCCATTGGTTGGATTTCCTTTTTTTTACCTTTGGCTTTTAAACTGGTTTGATGTAAGCAAACTAGGACCAAGAAAGCTTAAGTTGTAAGTAGCCCAAATAAAAGCTGGCCCAGAGTAATAGAAAGGTGTTTGCTTCCCTCCCCCCATTTTTAAAACAAAAACAAATTACCCATAGAATGAAGAAGAAGAAGAAAACCAACCTTTTTGGATGCTCTCTTCAGATTTAAGACGATTGAACTTGTAGTGTTGTCTGTAGACAACATGAATTTGCTACCTCCTTTTTCTGAAGTTTTATTCCATTTTTTTTAGTGGCAAGATAAGGAAAGCCCAGGATAGGCGACCTGCACAGAGGAGCAAACATCATGGCTTAGGGAATTTCCTGCCTTTTCCGTTCTTAACCCCACTGGTCTCAGTTTGGTTTGTTTCTTGGCTTTTGGCTATGTCAGTTCCACCCTCTTGGATGGGTGAATTTCTCCTGTGCTTTCAGCCGTGTGCTGTCAGAATGGCTTGGAGGGGAATTTCTCCTGTCCCCTCTGTGATTTTGTGGCTGATATCATGCCATCCTACTCATGAAAAAGTGGGGAGAGAACAGGGGGATTATTTGGCATTCATCCCCAATCTGAAGGCAGGAGGCCCTTAGCTTTTCCTGGCATCAGTGTGTGAGCTGCCCTCCTGCCTTATGCGAAAGTTTGAACATGCATATGGGCCCACTAGTGCCCCATCTTAGAATCTACGTCACACAGAAGTTTGCTCCTAAGATCTCAGGCCTGGTGCAGACATAACACTAGTAAACTAGTAACTATGGTTGAGATTCCAGGAGGGGAACGTGGGATGCTAAACTAACAAATCTCTAAATCTTGGTTGAGATGGGAACGCTGCAATGTTTACCCATGTGCTTGTGGAATTTATGTTGGGCAAGGGGTGAGTGGAGAGGGGAATGAGAGGTTGCTCTGCCCCCATCTTCCAACCTCTCCACCATGGTTAAGAGTTCACAGGCATTTCTTCTGCTCTGGCCTTTAGACCCTAGAAAATTGCCCCCCCCCCCGATTCAAGTTTGTGAGCAGTGTGAAATAGTTGTGTGTGTGTTGTGTTTTTAATTAAATTGCACTTTAAATGAAAGGAAAGGATAATTAAAACTCAGACATAAGTTAATTTTATTACTGCCAAGTGTTTTTGGAGTGAAGGATGAGGTCACCTCTTTTCCTTAAAGAGCAAGAAATCCTGCTTGGGTAGCTATTACGGTTTTAACATTGAAGTTTATCCAATCTGCAAGCAAACCTAGGCATGCTTCCCTGCTCCATCCCATGACCTGGAAAGAAAAATAGTGCCCCATTTCTTCCTGTAATATGGTTGGCATTAATTTACAACTTTTGAAAGCCAAGTCTGTTGTCCCACCAATGGAGTTCATTTGTAGGAAGAGTTGCAAAAAAAGAGATCTGCATCAGAACGCCTTTTCGTCCAGAAATATCTGTGAAGAAAGGTGCTTGAATCAGAAGTAAGACCTTTAGTAATTGGTCCCCTAGTCTGGGAGCCCAAGTGACTCTGCCATTATCTTCATCTGAATTCTCTTGCTCTTCCAAAGCACCCCTCTAAAGAACATTGTTGAATAAGATAACTCATGAACTTAAAACAGGGTTGTAACTCCTTAATTTGTCGGAATAAGCAGGCAGTGTCAGGGTTTGGGTGTTAATTTATAAACTGGAACAACAACAAAAAGCCTAGCTTTTGCTCAACTGCTGAACTTGTGTTTGGCCTGTACCACTTCAAATTTCAAGCAGGGACTCTGATGACTGAATGGCTCCTGTGGACAAAACAAACGCACTTGGAAAAGTTGCAGGTCAGGGAGAAAGCTAAACAAACACATTTGTCCCTGAAAAGCTAGATTTCGAAGTAGAGGATTTTTTACTTTTATTTTTCCATCGAGTTATATTCAGTCATCTGAGCAGCCTAGACACAATTCAGTGGGAACTTGGCCAAAAGTCGCATTATTTATTTGCAATATGCTTTTCTACCTGCCACTCCTACCATGAAACAGAATCATTTAGCTTAATCACTATCAAGGCACAGCTTTTGCTTCCCTGTCTCCTCTTTGATTGAGCTTTCAGGGTTTAGAAACTTTTTTTTTTTGAAGTTGCTTTTCTTGAGCCCGTGCAACTTTCCGACAGATACAGTGTGGGGCTGCTAGCTGCGTCCCTGCATGCACTTGCGGGGGGGGGGGATGTTCTGAGACCGTCTGAAATCTTTAGACCAGGAGTAGGGAACCTGTGGCCCTTGGCTCCGTATCAGCCCTGAACATTGGCCATGCTGGCTGATGGGGGTCGGGGTCCGGAAACACCTGGAAGGGCCATAGGTTCCCCACCCCATGTCAATATCACATGTGGTGGTGCTGGCATTTCACATAGGGTCCTGTCCTACACACTGACATGTTTGTGGGATGCCTTGACACCTCTGCCAACCAGGATCAGGGGAGATAGCATGAATTCATGACTCATGGCTACAACCTCTGTATAGAGTCAGGGACATCCTCCACCTTAGGAGCTCTGGCAGTGGGCGAGTATCTGACTTGACTCTTTGGAAAGTCCATTTCTTTAGAAGCTAAATTTGGCCCTTGTTCAGGCGTTGATCTTTTTGATGGACGCCATTCCTCAGTCCAGTAATTTCTAACAATTAGGTTTAAGCTTTGCCAAAGGTGGGGTGGGGCGATTATTGAGCACCCGGTAATAACACTTCGATGGCTTGGGTAGGTGCTGCCCCTGCTGGTAATGTTCACAGGGTATTGCTCCTAAATTTATTTTCCGCAGGGCAGTGAGGTTGGAGAAAACCAAGCCTTCCAAACTGGCGGAGTTTCTGGATTCAAGACTATTAACTTTCCTTTCAGAACTTCTCTTGTCACTGAAACGATCTACTAATGCCATTTTAAAAATCTGCCATGCTTTGTTACATCGATTCTTAATTATTATTTTTAAGGAGAAACAAAAATTAAATTAATTCCTAAATTTAACAGGGAAATTTATTAAGTTAACTCTTAACCACATTCACTTTGTAAATTATTGTATAAAAACTTATTGACAATGCACTGAATTTAGAAAGACCATGTACATAAGTACTGTGTAAATAATAAAAAAGTATTAATGTATTGGAATATGAACTGTATAAAAAAAAGTCCAAGTAACTGTATATGGAGTGAACTTGTTTATCTGTAACTATATTATTCAAACAAATTAAATACTGTGGATGCAATCTGCTGCCTCAATTCCTTTCCCTTTTCTTTTCTAGAAATTTCTATAAAAAAATGAGTGAGTTGACTTATGATCCGTTTTATGCTCCCCATCCATATTTAAATAAATATACATTTGGGTGGAATTTGACCATCAAAAAGATGTTGCTCCTTTCCGTGTGGCGAAAGCATGAATTTGCCATATGGGCAGTGCCTGTTTTAGCTGCAAAATAAGGTTAGGGACATAGTATATAATTATTACATAAAGTGCCTAAAAATGGATGAAACACTGAACCTACCTTGCAAACCAAATAGTCCCTTTGTGGTACAGGAGGTCCCATGCTCCATCCCTGGTATTGCCAGTTAAAAAAAGATTTGGTAGCAAATGGCAGGAAAAACCTCCATCACTCTGCCAGGCAAGTTCGGCAATAACATGATAAGTTTGGCTAATTGACTTGGTACAGGGCGGTTTCCTCCACCCATGAAGCAGCAGTATCATCTGCAGTTGTCCATGGGCTTCCTTGCAACACAGAACACAAAAGTTAAATCTGCTGAAACCACCTTTTCTGCTAACTATTCTGTAGGAAGGGGGGAATAGGTTGAGGTTTGTCAGAATAGTATTTCGCCACCAAGTTCTTTGCAAAGGGTGGTGATGTAACCAACATCAAGACCAGCTGGTGGCAGCATCTGCTTCTGAAGTTCTCCCAAGGTTCCTGTTGCTCTTTGCAAATTGACCACGTGAAGAAAATTAGATACACACGGATGGGAGACAAATTTGATTCTGTTGGCATTTCAAGGAGGACTTACAAGCTTCAAGTTTTCCAAACCAATCCACGAACTGAAACGGTCATCCTTTGAAATTTTCCCTTAAGCTTTCACAATGCAATTCCAATTCTCCGGCCAAGTAATATTTATGTGCAAGAATGTATAGGCTAGCTACGGTAAGGTGTGCATAAAAATGGTGAAAATATACCAATATGCATTATATCAGGACTTTTGCTTTGAAAAAGGGTGTGTGGGCAAAACTGAATGCAAAAATGTGTTGCATTAGGAGAAATCCAGAGTTAAAACGCTGGTGAATTTTTATCAGGAGTTTTAAAAGTAATATTTGCAAACTGATCTGTATAAGTGTGAAGAACTGAAGACTAGAAAACTCTGAAATGTAGAGGGTGGGTGTTTCTCTGCTACAGATTAGTCCCTCTCCAAATAACCATCAGGATTTTCTTACATTAGCATGTACGGTAATGGGTAATTTGGGCTGCAACTCTATGCTTACCTGGGATCAAGCCCCTTTCAACACAGTGGAGCTGATTTCCAAGTAATTTTGCACAGGATTGCATTGCTGTCCTGCCTACATTAATTGCAGATTCTTTGTGACTTCCTCTTTTCCCAGTCATAGATAATTATGCCATGATTATTTTTATGGTGATGGATAAAGCTACTGGACGAGAATCTTTCTCTGTTTTCTCTCTGTGCTGCCCATAAACAATGGATTTATAATGCAGATGTATGAATATTAGGTAGAAATTCTTAAGGACTTTGATCTTTGTGAAATCCTCTTGGAAATGACCTCTCAGACTAATAGTGAGTGTTGGAACTAGGACCTGGGAGATCTGTGTTCAAATCTCCACCCAAGTCATGAGGTTCGCTGGGCGATCTTGGGACAAGACACGGCCTCTAAGCCTGAGCTTCGAAGATGAAATAGGGGAGGAGATTATCCCATGTACACTACCTTGAACTCCGTGGAGGAAAAGTGGAATCGGAATAAATTTACAGATTGGGAAATGTAGTTTCTTAGGGGTGACCCTCACACTGCTCCAGTTCCCAGAGTTCCCTGGGAAGAGGGATTGACGGCTAAAACACTCTGAGGACCGTATTATTTTGTGAGGAGAATTAAGGGGTTCCTCACATCTCTCAGCCCCCTGGTCAATTCCTGCATAAGCACAACTTCCAATCTGACAAACTAACAGGAAAGATTCGAAATCAGCGGGACCAGATTAACAGAAGACTGGAGTAAATTTACAGATTATTTGAAAAGTATTTGTCATGATCAAACTATGTTTGTAGGTTTGCAAGAAGTTTTGTGAGGAGAATCATTGGAACTATTGCAAAAATGGACAAGGGGGAGGGTGGATAGTTAAGATAATTAAAGGCAATATGAATTCAAGAAATGCATAAGAAGTGGTTAAAACGGTGGGTCATCAGAGTTGCTGAGGGAAGTCCAAAAAAGATTGTATAAGTGATGACGTTTCATGGTATGTACTATAATTTATATGTTAAAATCAATAAAACATTATTATTAAAAAAAAAGCACAACTTCCAATCTAGGCTTGGAAAACCCAGTCGCAACTTCCGTTATGTCGCACACATCATGAACGCAAAAAAGGCGGCTAGTGTCGGTACTGTGCAACTTTTTTTGTACTTAGGGAAATCTATCACTTGTTCGTTCCTTTACAACGCTGAATTCAATTTTTGCGCTGTAAGGTAAAGGGACCCCTGACCATTAGGTCCAGTTGTGACCGACTCTGGGGTTGCGGCGCTCATCTCACTTTATTGGCCGAGGGAGCCGGCCTACAGCCTCCGGGTCATGTGGCCAGCAGGACTAAGCTGCTTCTGGCGAACTAGAGCAGTGCACGGAAAAGCCGTTTACCTTCCCGCCGGAGTGGTACCTATTTATCTACTTGCACTTTGACGTGCTTTCGAACTGCTAGGTTGGCAGGAGCTGGGACCGAGCAACGGGAGCTCACCCCGTGGCGAGGATTCAAACCGCCGACCTTCTGATCGGCAAGTCCTAGGCTCTGGTTTAACCCACAGCGCCACCCGCGTCCCAGTATACTGCACTGTAGTATTAGTTTAAAAAAAATTAAAGGTTTCCTGCTGGGATTCATACAGGTGCCCCTGAGAGTGTGTGCCAGGGTGCCTGCCAGTAAATTTGCCTCAGTAAATATCCCCTCGAGAACCATCATAGCATAATAAGAGACTGTTTGCTCTTCCTGCTCCATTCATGCTTATACAAGCTTGGCCTTCTCTGCCTTGAACATGCCTCCTTAATACATTTCTGAACAGAGGAGAGGGGAGAAAGAGCTGCTCTCTGTGAGGGAGCAGTGACTGAAGTAAGTGCCTTTTCCTCATTAATTTGGGCTGTTTACACCATTTTGTGGTCCTCCCTCCTTTCCTGCTCTTTAAGATGCAGCAGCCATTTTGAGTCCTGCCACGCCTCACGGCAGCCATTTTGTGTTATGCCACCGCTCACTGGACTAGATGGGCCAATGGCCTGGTTAGGATATGTTCTTCCACACTCTCACGAGAGCCATTATCCACATTTTCCAATCTTCTCTAAACATATGTTCTTCTTGTCCTCTTATTCTAATTTGTAAAATCTGCAAGCCACACATACTCTGTCAATTTAAGTTACCATTCTTCTTTAGTCGGGACCTCGATCGTTTTCCATTTTGGGGCTAATTAAACACGGGCCTCAGTAGTGGCATACATAAATAACCTTTTTTGACACCTGGAAAATTCAGTCTGAATTATCCCTAACAGAAAGGACTTTGGTTTTGGGGGGGGAAAGTGCTTTTAAACATTTTTCCCCCCAATTCATTATGGATCATTTCCCAATACTCTTTTTTAACCCTTTTACAAGACTGCCACATATGGAAGAACTTGGCGCCTTACATTTTCCATTGATTTCACTTTGGGTCCCTGCTCCCCTGTAAAGTACAGCAGTTCCCTGTAGGATGCCCATTTTCTATCCAGGGCAGGTTGCAGCATTAAGACAGTTTATTTATTTAGTTTTGTATTTTTTTTTGCAAAAGTAGTTGTCATTGTCCCCCATGTTACAGAGGCTTGGCAGGCCTCAAGTGGGACATCACTTTGGGACCCCAGTTGTCTCTGACTGATTATTCCCATCCATTCCGGAGAACCACAAAACCAGCACCACGGAGGCAAAGAGGTCTGGCAGCCATGGCGAGGCTACTTTTGTCGGGTTTTATTCTTCGGCATGCCTCTTGGGTGGGTGGAATTTCCTGAGGGCACTCCTTGGCGAGAGGGAAGGAGCACCAGGGAGAGGGGTGTGCTCAGTTCCACCCGTTGTTGGGTTGAGACTAGTCTTGGGTGGGAGACGGCGTCTTGGGGTAAAACAGTACTTTCGTGTGACTGATGGGTAGCAATTTGCCTTGTCATGTACACAGTTCTGTCGGCGAATGTTTTGGCAGGACACCCTTGGGGCGTTCCTACAGTGCATTTTTTGTTGTTGAGTGGTTGCTGGTGGCTGACTGGGAGATAATGGAGCAAACGGTGCTGTGTTTGGGTGTACTGGTGGCAGAATGGGATGAGTGAATTGCATGAGTAGCAGGCGTGATTTGATTTGTGCAGACATAAGGCCGAATTTGGGTGTGATGCATATGGCGAGGGGTGCCTTTCTGAGGTGGGATATGCCTTGGTAGGAGGGAGGCTGAGGAGAAAAATCCTTGACTATGAAGGTGTTTCAAATGTGCAGCTATGTTCTTTTGGGGCGAGGCGTATTGATGTTTTATTGCATTGTTTTGTATTGCAGTTTCTCAGTTTCACTGGAGAAAAATATAACAAGGAGCTCATGGTGGGATTCATGGTTCTTCTCTTCCTCACTTAATCCCCAGAACAACCCTGTGAGGCTAAGAGGCAGTGACTGGCCCAAGTTCATCCAGTAAGCATCATGGCCAAGAGGGGATTCGAACCCTGGTCTACACTCCAACCACTACAATAGATAGATGATAGACAATGCGGAAAACTTAGAGATGACATAAAAAAGCCAGAAGAAGGAAGGAGGGAAGTCAACTCTTAGGAGTAAATGTAAATGTAAAGTAATGTGTATATGTATAGTATGTAATCATAAAATCAATAAAGATTATCTTCAAAAAAATTAAAATACAATAGATAGATAGATAGATAGATAGATGATAGATAGATAGATAGATAGATAGATAGATAGATAGATAGATAGATATTTTGTAAACCACTTAAAGACTATATTTAGCAGGAGATAAATATGTGATTTTGTTTTGTTTTGTTCAATTGCTTTTATTATAATTTTAATTCTTTATAAACTACCCTGCAAAGTGGTTGTAGGTCAGGATATGATTTCCTAATATCTACCCTAATTTTTGTGTACATTCTGTTGCAGCACACTATCCCATTTAAGACTTTTCTGCCAAAGAGAAAGACCTGGCAAACAGATCTTTGCTTGGACCCATGCTGAGCAGCAGCAGCTTCCTAAGGTAGGGATTATGCTTTGCAAAATGGTCACTGGCTGAGAGACATTTAATGAGAACTAGCCATTTGAGGCATCATAGGAACCTGCCTTATACTGTGTCAGACCATTGGTCCATCTAGCCCAGTATTGTCTATGCTGAGTGGCCAGCAACTCTCCAGGATTTCAGTGAGGGATTCCCTCCCAGCCCTACATTGAGATACCGGGGATTGAACCATGGACCTTCTGCATGCAAAGCAACTGAGCTATGGAAACTTTGGCTTGTGGGCTGAACCAGAGTATCATTATTTATTTGTCCCTTGAACCAGTGAGCTATAGCCCTTTCCAGAGATGTCAACAATTTCTCCTGTATTGTGTTTGGATTGCCTGCTCTGGAGGAAAAAATGGAGTGGTAACTATAAGGGCTATTGTCTTCCGTGCAAACTCGCTCCATCTTGTAATGAATTTTAAGAAACACTTCTTGGCTTGCTATTTCATTCTCCCACTGGGAGAGCATCCTGTACTCAAAGTAACCAATCAGGAGCCTATAGCAGGACTTGAGTGCAACAGCAACTGCATTCAGAGTCAAGCTGCCTCCAACAGTTAGCCATTGCCTCTGGGCTAGGTGAAGGAACAGGCTAATGCGATATAAGTCATCTTCTTAAGTCTGTCTTATTTTTCATTCATCGGTTAGGGAGAGTTTATTCACACCTGCCCATCTTGAAAAATTGCCTTCCCTGTGAATATAAATATGTAAATTTGTCTTCCTTTTGTGTTATGTTTGTATATTAATGTGGAAGTCCTCCGGGGAAACACCTACAGGAAGCAAGGGCTGACACACGCACGCCAACCTAAACTGGGAAGGCCCAAATTGGCGCCATTTCAATGGCCAAGGAGAGGAAGTTTATTTCTGATAAAATAAACGACCAGCCCTGAACCCTTAAAGCCGGGCTCCCCGGTCTGTTGGTTGAAGTCTAAACATACTTTTCTGCAGAATGGCTCCACGTGTGTCTGTCGCCTACTTGGGATAAAGGCACAAGTCCAACATCAACAACAGCCGTTCATTATTTGCCTAGGCGTTCACTCTGCTGCATTGCCCCTTGTTGGTTTATATGCCCATTCAAATGTCAAGGATTCTCCACACACACCCCCAACAACCTTCACAATGGGTAGATTCAAATACTGATTATTGGGCCTATTTTACACTGTACTTAATCTGCATTATTTATTTATTTATCACATTGGTGGAAACAGAGGAAACTGCCGTATACCTAGCCAGACCATTGGTTCATCTAGTTTAGTCATGTCCACACTGACTGGCAGCAGCTCTCCAGGGCTTCAGGCAAGGGTCCCTCCCAGTCCAGGGATTGAACCAAGGACCTTCTTCTTGCAAGGCAAGTGCTCTGCCACTGAGCTATGAAATCTCCACTTTGCAGGCTGGGCCAGGTTTTTAAAATGATGATGATGATTAGCATTAGCATTTATTTGTTGCCTTCTGTATAAAATGTCTCAGTGACTTAAAATTGTATTTTTGTAAAAAATAACTTGCAGTCATAAGACATTTAGACATGCTGAGTGAGGCCTGAAAGCTTTGTTAAGTTTAAGAGGCCCTGTTGAATAACCAAATACATTTGTAAATGCTGGACCTCACCTGCCACCAGGGCTGCTTAAGAACATAAGAAGGGTCCTGCTGAATCAGGCCAGTGGCCCATCTAGTCCAGCATCCTGTTCTCACAGTGGTCGATGAGATGCCCAAGGGAAACCTGCAAGCTGGATCTCAACTCAAGAGTGCTCCCCACCTTGCTGTGCTTTCTAGCAACTGCTATTATCTTCCATGAATTTGTCCAGTCCTCTTTTAAAGCCACCCAAGTTGGTAGGCATCACTGCCTCCTGTGGCAGTGAGTTCCATAGTTTAACTATGTGCTGTGTGAAGAAGGACTTCCTAATGCCCAACACTCAGCTTCAGTGGATGTCAACAACAACAACAACAACAATTTTATTATTTATCCACTCTCTGCATGCTGTGCCTAATTTTATAAACTTCTGTCATGCCAGCTCTTACGCTCTTTTCACTAAACTAAAGAGTCCCAAACTTGGCAAACTTTCCTTATAGGAAAGGTTTCAAGCATACCGTATATTGTTTGACAGCTTATGGACACCTGACCTGATGAAAATTTGATCTAAATTATGGTTATTTCTGCACAGATTCATAAATGCAATCTGACAAATAATTGTGTAGTTATTAAGTATCATTTTGTCACAGCAGAATGATAATGTCTATTTTAGGGTCTGTTTCCCTTATGCAAAACTTGAAAAATTGTGTTTAGAGGCACCTGAGGCCCTAAACTTTAGCTTATGTGGTCCATGCCCAAATCCAGCACTGCCTGTGGGCCTGAAGAACTTCTGCCAGTCAGTGTTAACAGTACTGAGTTGGATGGGACCAGTGGCCTGATTTGTGTAAAGGCAACTTCCTACGTTCCTAAGACCATCTCTTACAACAGGCAAGAGGATGTCGCCCACCAGATGTTGTAGAACCACACCTCCATCAGCCCCAGCCAGCATAGCCAAGTGCAATTGCAGAATCTGGGATGTGATGGAGAAGACATAGCCTTTCAACTCCTTGCATTGCTTTTCACCCCTTCCTATGAACGTATATGACACCATTTATGCCAGAGGCATTAGCCAAAAGCACCCATCATCTTTGACCCTGCCTTGACTATGCTGGCTGCAACTCTTGGTTTGCTCCAGTTTGCTCACGAAGAGACACTGTTTGCCCCTCTTCTTTGTCCAGAATGGGAGGGAGGGCATCCAATGAAATATAGGCATGTTTCAAGGGATGTGCTCATTGTAGGACAGGCCGAGCCAGTGCAAACAGGAACGGAATGTTTTGGCAAATGATTTGCTCTGCCAAAGCCAGTGGTTCTTTTATAGATTCAGATAGTCAATAAAGTTATTCTTTATCAGGTTTTATTCATAGAGTGAGGCAAATAAAGAACAAAGCAAGTAAATGCAGTTATATTATTATCTCCTTATTGGTGGGGCTGCCAGTGAGAGCTGCCCACTTGGCACTGTCCTGTGACAGGGCCTTTTCAGTGGTGGTTATATTAATTCCTGCAAGGACAGTTTGCAAGAGGATAATAATGAAGCAGTTGGATGTGGGTGGTGCTGTGGGTAAAACCTCAGTGCCTAGGACTTGCCGATCGCATGGTCGGCGGTTCGAATCCCCGTGGCGGGGTGAGCTCCCGTCATTCGGTCCCTGCTCCTGCCCACCTAGGAGTTCGAAAGCACCCCCAAGTGCAAGTAGATAAATAGGTACCGCTTTATAGCGGGAAGGTAAACGGCGTTTCCGTGTACTGCTCTGGTGCCAGTTCGCCAGAGCAGCTTCGTCACACTGGCCACGTGACCCGGAAGTGACTGCGGACAGCGCTGGCTCCCGGCCTCTAGAGTGAGATGAGCGCACAACCCTAGAGTCTGTCAAGACTGGCCCGTACAGGCAGGGGTACCTTTACCTTTACCTTTAATAATGAAGCAATGTTAGTCCTGGCCTGCTAGGCCTTATGCTGGGGCATTAAAGGGAGAGCAATTGCTGGACCTCACTCTCATTCCTTGCTATAACAATTTCCTTCCCCATATGTGAGCAGAAAGAGCAAAGACTCTTGCACTTTGTGAATCTTTGAAATTGTATTTACTGACATTTCACAGGTACTAGGTACTGGGTGGCATGCCAGCACCCATGGGTGCCACATTGATGGTGCCTGCTTTAAGGTGCTAAGAATTACTAGATAAGCTGGACACATTTGGGCACAAAATTCTACCCCTAAGAGGTGTCTGGTTGGCTACTCAGGAAAGCAGGCCTTTAGTATGGCCAAAGAAGGAAATTTCTGAAATTGTATTGTGTAAAGCAGGTTGCCTCCTTCCATTGTGGCTCCTTGGCTTGACAAGAGTCTCCATGAAATAGTACAACCTCCCCTTTTCCGTGTGCATGGCTTGGGTTGCTAATTTAATGGGAGAAATGGAGGCACTCCAGATGACAAATAGCTATATTCGTTAGTGCACCTCCCTGGAGTCGGCCTCCAAAATGCATTACATAGCAGCAAATTATTCTGTCATAACTGCTTTGCAAAAGGAGAGGAAAACAAAAGCTCTCGCTTGAATTGTTTCTTGTGTGTGCATGTGTAAAGGGGGAAGGAGACATTGATGACAGTCCAACACCCATCGCTGTAGCTTTGATTTACCACGTAGCTGTGGTGAAGAATCCTATAATTAGAGCAATAAGAAATGGCAGCTGGAATGGAACAAACAGCTTCTTGAACACCCAGCCTCTTCTGCGCCGTTTTGTTCGGGTTGGTTGTTCAGCTGAAGGCAATCTGGAATTCTTCTCACTCCCTGCTGCCCCAGAGAGATGGGGAACCTTTTTTAGGCCAAAAGCTGCATCCCCATCTGGGCAACCTTCCAGTGATGGGCAAGGCCAGAGGCAAAAGTGAGTAGAGCCATGAATGTTAATGTTGCCTTTGTAAAGCAGGCTACACTCACATACCCTCCGTCCAGACAAGTGACAGGCATGATCAGAGAGTTCAGGCAGGCTAAAGCACTCAAGGAGGATGTGGAGCAAGGCCAGTGAGCCTTGGTATGGCTTGGCAACTGAAGGTGTGGCTGAAGAGAGTCCCCAGGGCCAGATAGAGGGGCCTGGGTCTGAGGTTCCCCATCCATGATCTTAGGATACAGGGAGTAGCCTTTAAGGATGGATTGCGGAGGCCATTGGTCAGTGTACACAATGGATTTTCATTTGATGAGTCTGGAGGTGGAATGAGGCAGGTGTCAAAGATTGGCTTTGCTGGAGACCCACAACCAACCTGGAACCCCACAATGCTACTTTTCCTTCTTGCTGTCACCACACATTCACCTGTCCCCCTATGTTGTTGCCCACAGCAGTCATTCCACAGGCCATAGGAAAGGAAGGTGGGACTTCCAAGTCTCACCCCTGGCTCTCCTGAAAGAACAGCCACTATGTTATGGCAGGAAAAGCTCCACGGGACACCTATGGGTGAACAGGAATGTAAAGGGAGGAAATCAGGCAGCCTTGTTCAGTGTCAGACTTTTATTTGTTTTATTCCTCAACCCGAACAAAATCTCCCTAAATAATATAAGAACACATATATAGGGCTATATACATACTCAGAGGAAACGCACTGAAATTAATGCACACAATTAACTTAAGTCCATCATATTCAGTGTGTCTACTCCAAGTAGCACTTAGTTGGCTACAACCCACAGTACTGTGTGTTGACTTTGAATATATAAATATTTCCATATTATCATTTAGCTCTATCTCATACACTTTTCTCGGCCTTTATTAAAGCTTTTGACAACTAAGTGGGTAAAGTACAAGTAAGAAAACCATTTGTCTGCTTGTAAAGCTGTGGTGAAGCTCCAGTGCCTTGGCATTTAAGAAGATAGTGGCTACAAAAGAGGTGTGTTGCAGCACCACCCTTTACCTCAAAGCCAAAGCATGACTTGGTGTTCCTGGTATACAAAGCCCTGCAAAGGGTCAGTGGTGATTGCTGATGGTCACATTCAGATCTTATGCTAAACCCTCCTTCCCCCACCCTTGAGTCTCCAGATGCCGCTGGACTCCAGTTCCCATCAGCCCCAGCCAGAACTATCCAACGGTTGAGGGATGATGGGAGTTTTGGTCCAACAACATGGTGACCAAAGGTTGGGGGCTGGGCTAAACTATCATTTTCATGACAATAATGAGCTACATCATGCTTCTACACTCCCCTTTTTACCTCCCTCATGGTCATGGGGAGCAGATTAGAAGTTTTTGCTTCTGGTTTTTATTTACCACAGTTTAAGATGCTAACGTTAACTATGTTAATGTTAAACATGCCAGCTTCATAACCTATAGTTTCAAACTTATGGTTTCAAACAAACAAGAGTTACGGTAACTACTGGTCTGGATAACAGAAGCAGAAACTTCCAAACTCCTCCTTGCTGCAACTCTTTCTTGTCACACTAAACTATGGTTTAATGAGACATTCATACATGGCCAATGCCACATTGCATTGATGCAAGGTCAAGCTTAGTTTCTTTGTGTTAACCAAAGGTCATCAGAAATTTTCATATCACAAAGTGACTGTTCCATATGATAGTTAAAGATTCAGAAAATGCCAATTCTTGTATGCTAGCTATTGTTGCAAGGCAATAATCCAGATTAGTTAGGCGCTTTACAAATCAGTCTCCAACATGCCTGCCGTGCTTAGTCACATAATCAGTTGGATTAATCAGTTAGGAATCTTTCAATCAGCTCAAAGAAGTGGTCTCAAATTTGTTTTTAGCCTTATGATAGGTGGCTCTTGCTCCTGCTTGATGGAAGCCAGTGAGGTGGCAGGCTCTTCTGATCAGCAGAATCCCCCATTGGTGGGTGAGGATCAGCTACACATGAACCAAGCGTGTTTTAAGATTGGGGGCTTTGCAATTAAGAACCCATTTAAAATCTGCCTAACTCTTCACTGGATGAGAGTGAGAGCGAAGTACGTTGCTGTTGGTATTAGCAGCAATATTTTTCCTGGAGCGAGAAGTGCATTTGAGTCTGACTTGTAGACAATTCGTTCACCAACAGGCTGAGTGGGTCGAAAGTTATCCACCATTGGCCACTCTTTGTCTGTATCAAAATAGAGCTCCATCCAGAATTCTTGGATCTGTGGAGTAACCAGAAAAATGAAATATTATTAGAAAAATGAAATACGAAACAATGGAACTAGCATTACAATCCTAACCCCACTTACCCAGGAGAAAGCACCACTGAATTCAATAGGATTGCCTTCTGAATAGATATGGTTATGTTTGCAATAATAATAATAATAATAATAATAATAATAATAATAATAATAATAATAATGGCTGTTTCATGTTATAAAGCCAATGAAACAGTGTACCAGGGTAAAAGCAGAATGAAACACAGGAACACAAATTCTAAGAAAAGAAGAATGAGTTCAATAAACTAAAGCGATAAAACCATTCAAATAAACTCTGAAACCAATGAAAACACTCCATCAACTTCAAAACTGATCTTCCATAAATGTCTGGGTTACACCTCTGGGGAAAGCTTCTGAAACAACAACATATTTAGCAGGTGCCTAAACATCATCATGCCATGTGCCTGTCTCATTTTGGCTGGTAAATGGGGATAAAGGATGGGGTGTGGGGGTGCCATCCTACTCCTAATCCAGCCTGCATTGATCCCAGCATTCATAGCAAAAGCCTTCCTCAACTTCCTCGACTTTTCTTTCCCTTTTCCTGAATAAAAAGAAGTACTTGCCCTGGGATGAAACCCAGTGCCACCTTGCGGGACTTTTCATTTCTATAGCCAAAATTCTGAAAGAGAGAGCCCAAGAGAGGGCATTAGAATTAAGTGGACAGCACTAAACTGCATTGAAGTGCATCGTGCACAGCTGTTACCTACTAGCACAATGGCTCTGTTAAATTGCCCCCAAATAATTAAACAATCATTCTGAAGAAGTGTTTAAGTGAACTGAATGATGAGGCTTAAGCATGTTAGGGTTGAATATGCCTTTTGTAAAGCCCCATCTCTTGTGCTTTGTCTCACCTGCCGGAGACTAAGTTCAATAGGTGTCTCAAACAAAGTCCAGGTGACTCCCTCATTGCATCCAGGTGTGGTCAGCGAGCCGGTGTACCGATAAAAGCTTTCGAGGGCTGACTTTTTAGGGATGAGGGCTTCCAGGCACAAAGCCCCCATTTCAGTTTCGTTGCCTAGAGAGATCAGAGAGGAGTTATTGTTTCGTGCAAGGCACATCTTTCTGATCGTCACTCTGGCAGTTGCCTTCAGTTCTGTAAGTTTATTGATGCTGATGTCTTTCAAGAGCAGTTTAAGGAAGACTGTAAGAAAAGCCCTGTGAGATAAGCCCTGTGGGTGGCAAACCACATGCCTCTCAGGAAACCCACAAGGTGGACTCAAGGGCCCTAGCCCCCACTGTCTGCTCTGTCCCCCAGCAACTGGAATTCAGACGATTACTGTATCTTTTCCTTGTTAGGAGTGGTATTTCTGAGGATCTGTTGAGATGCATGAGCAGTAACGGATGGGGGAGAAATTTGATTCATTTCGCATTTTAAGCTGAAGCGATCACATTTGCACTATTCTGAAGCAATACAAGAACTGAAACACAGCCATCCTTCGGAATTTGCAGTAATCCAAATTTTGTGACGCAGTTCTCTGACTCAACAAAAATACATAGAAAAGTACATAAAAATGAGTATGCTAGTTAAGATAGCATACAAAAGTGCTCTGCATTAAGATAAAATGCTTGCAAAAAGGTGTGCGTTAGCCAAAATTGCATACAAAAATGTATTTCTTAGCCGAGCTTCACATGTATCCTGTATATCTGCATCTTGCTATAGAAAATGTGGAGATCTGTATTTAAGATTGGCAAAATGAGACACTGAGAATAACTGAAATGGACAGAACCATCCATCCGTAATCAGCCATGCACATGAGAAGGTGCTTAAGGCCATGATGAAGCTGGAGAGAGACTAGCTCGGTGGTGGAAAAACTCCCGCTTTGCATGCAACAGGTCCCAGGTTCAATCCCTGCTATCTCAAGTTTGTTTTTTAAAAAAGATAACCGAGGTGAACATGATAGGAATGACCTTTGCCTGAGATTCTGGAGGACCCAGGAAGCTGCCATTGGTCTATCTAGTTCACTCAGTATTGTCTGCAGACCTCGGATTGAGGAACTTTTTTTCTGCATTTCCTTCTGGGAAACTTTCTGCCAGTAGCATGCAGTGCAAAATGGGTAGGGCAATTAAAGTACAATTTTATTATGTGCACAATAGGCTACTTTCTGCATACCCTTTTGCAGCCTTCTGCATTCTCCATCCAGACAAACAAAACAAAACCCCGACATCATTAGAGTTCAAAGAACACACTCCAGCCAGGCAAAAGCATTTTTGGTTTGAATCAAGGCCAGTGAGCGGCAAGTCTTCTATAGAGTAAATAGCACTGGGCTCAATGGATCAATGATCAGAACTTGTGGAGGGAAGTGTCCTTTTGTATTTACATCTCCCTACGATGCTATTATTATAATATTTTATTTTATTACCCTGCCTTCACTGTAAAGTCCTGGGGCAGCTTGCAACAATGAAAACAATGTTAAAAACAGTTTATAACAACTTACAATCACAAAAATAAGGTGGGTCCTAGAAAAAACATATCCCTCAGGTGCTAAAAGCCAGACTAAAGTCAAGTACAGAGTAAACACGAAGTTTTCTGACCTTGTTTATGGATCAAAGATTTGAGTGTTTCTGCTGCTGTTTTAAAGAGAAAGTTTCCATTAAGTCTTACCGTTGAAAGGAATGTCTTTTAACTTTGAAATGAAAGGTTCGTAGAACTCATTTTCGTTGCCATCCTGAAATAAGACATTTTTTTAAAAAGGTACAATTTTAATGCCCCCTTTTAACTCTGTACTATTTTCTAGAGCATGGATTGCAGGGAGGGGGGACCGTTTTTCAGCCCAATTACCACTTTCCCTTCTGGGCAGTCTCCCAAGAGCCACATGTCAGCATTTCCCCCATGGATAGTAGAAATTTATCTTGCAAACACACCAGAAAGTGTGAAATGACCCCCATGATTCTTACAGCCCAAGCCAATTCTAGTTGCTTTGCCAGTTTTAAAGTGAACCCAAATCCCTTCCATACCTTTATAAAGAAGCCCAGCACTGCTACGCCGTTTTTGGAGAGCGCTTCCTCTACAGTTTGAAAGTTTTCCTTGATGTGGACGATATGAAGCTATGGGGGGAGGCAGGTGGAGAGAGACTGAGACCTTTTTCTACAGTACTGTGCTTACAAATGTTAAACTTTTAAAGAAGAAACAAGAAAACTAAGAATGAACATTGATAAGGATAAAACCTTACACAAAGGAAAATATATCGGTACATATATTTTGCACATAAGCCATATACAATATAAGTGAGGCTACTTGTATATTATCTGAAACAAACTTTCAGATCTGGAAGCAAGAGACTCTGAGTAGACCCATTGATAAGCAATGCAGGTAGGGTGTCAGACGAGGACCTGGGAGACCAGATACACTGAAATTCATGGACCTGTGTTTGACATGACTGTTAATTTCATCTGGTCTAATCCAACATTAGCCATACTTAGATATCACCCTAAGATCACAAAACTTTAAACAAGGAGATCAATGACTAATAAAGCCATTCTGGGTTTGTTGGTTGGTTGGTCTGTTTCTCCCATTCCATTCTTATATAAGTTTGCAAGTTTGCCCAGTTCCCATACTAGTGCAACATTAATTCAGTTTTCAAATTCAGTATTTAAGCTTCTCCAATGCATAGCAAGGATGATAAAAATTATTGTTGTATGTGTGACTACTCCATGCAAGTTGCCTCAAGTGCACACTTGGCACATTTGTCCAGAACAATCCCTACGCTGGAAGTGAGTGGAGAAGGCTTTCTTTGTGGGTGTCTGCAGAGCTGTGGAATTGGGGCCCTGGGCCAAGAGTTTACTGGACATGTTGTGAATCCCTGCACGCCTTTTTTGTTTTTACCTCCATGGCATATCTCTTCCCGTCAATGCTGTGCTCCGATCCGGGGCTCACCCTGCTTTTCTTCCCCTCGCTGTCTCCCCAGTGGAAGTGGAACTGCACGGCCTTGTATTTCCCCTGGAGGCCACCTGACTCGATCTTTGCTGTCCCATCAAGCTTCACTTGGACTGAGGGAAGCAAAAAAGAAGTGCCCTTTCAGGTCATTCATTATTTCAAAATATGTTATCATTATAAACCGGGGGTTGCGGGGGAACCTCCACCCCACAGATCTCCTTTGCCCCCACCAGGCCATTTTAGCCAAGCCATGCCCAGATGCCACACACCAGAGGTCTCCGCTTCTCATATTTTCTCTGTTTTCTAATATTTTCTTTTTTAAAAAAAATGTGTGTCTTTTATTGATTTCATATAAAACAAATACACCGGTGACAATGAACAAATTACACTCACATCCCACTCAGCCATGACTTCTTTGTTTTCAATGTGAATATATCAATTATATAAAATTTTTGTTAACCCAGAGTGTCTTTCCAGAGTGACCCGTGTGGAGCAAGTAGTTAGTAACTATGTCACTTCACTGAAGCATACTTTACAATGCTATACCACATCAAAGCTATCAGTTTTAGTAATATTACTACATGCCTTCCTTCGTGAAGTCTTTCCATCAAAGCGACAAACCATAGCTGTTAGTACCAAGTTTCAAACGCATTAGCAATGGGGTCTTTCCAAAATATTGCAACAGTCAATCTTGCAGCTCATTTTTCTAATATTAAATTCAGTTGTCCCAATTTCTGCAGCAATTCGGGGTTTTAAACAAAATCCTCACAAAAATTAATCAACATTTTAGTGCTTGCAGTTTTCACTGGCATACATAGTTTTTTTTCTAACTTTCCCTAATATAATGCATGTCTGTATGTTTTTTTTCATGAAGATATTCACTTTGCACATTAAATAAATGTGTTTATGTCAACATTGGTTGAAGAACTACATCATAAAACTTGGATGAGTCTCATGCTCCATAGACTGGATACGCGTGAATTTGAAAGGACAGCTGTGTTTCATTTTGCACAATGCTTTTAGAAAGTGTGAAGTTCTTTTTAATACAGAGACTCCTAAAAAGTGCCAGTGGCAACAACTCTTCTCTTTCATATAAGAGTAGTGATGGGGGATAAATTCAGTTCAGTTTATTGTAATGTTCTTGTTGCAATTAATAATTCTTGTTATTTGCTGCTATTATTACTACTACTACAACCAGCAGCAGTGTGTCTCAGGGCAGGTTACATCAATTTAAAATCCAGAATGAAAACATTTAAAAGAAATCACAGTCACAGGAATAGGGTGGGATGAACTTACCATATCTGCACTTTCTGAAAGAGTGTTCGGATGTATTAGGAGGAATATGTTCATATTAGGAGAAAGTCACATTAAAATGTTGATGAAATTCCAGGGGGACTTTTTTTAAAACAACAACAACAACCTCCAACTGATGGAGATATGTGGAGAACCAAACTTAAGCTTGAAATGGAGAGAGGCCAAAATTGGCTGGTACCCCCATTCTTCCATAGGAGGGAATGGCTCCTGAGAGAGGATGGCTGCCATGGCCACCTGCATCTCCTAAAAGAGAAGTGGTCAACCTGTGGCCCTCCAGATGTTCCCATCTTCCCTGGTCATTGGCCATATTGGCCAGGGCCGGCCCAAGACATCTTTGCACCTGAGGTAAACTTCAGAATGGTGCTCCCCTCCCCCTCCAATGAAGAAGGGGTGAGTGAAGATCTACATCGAGCACAAGGGCGATGGGGAAGAATGATCTGCATCCCAATCTGTTGCCCCTGTGGATCCTGCCACCTGAGGCAGTTGCCTCACCTGGCCACGTAGGTAGGTCGGTCCTGATCCTGTCTTTAACTGATGGGAGGTGCAGTCCCATGGGAACACTTTAAGGACACCACACGGGTTACTCTTGCAATACAATAGGTTACATCTTATAAAATTTTCACCTCTCACCTGTATGGCCATTATTTACTACTGTCCAGGGTTTTTCTGGCTTGGCGTTGTATTTTTCAAACTTGAATGGCTTGAGGTCCCAGTCGTATTTCACATCGTTGGTAATGATGTTGATAGGAGACTGTTGGCTTTTTCCACACTCCTCGAATTCCTGTACCCAGTGGCGGGGTTCTGTCGAAGGTGTCGTGGGCAGGAGGGGAAGATTGTTTCAGTGGAAAAAAAAGTTGAAGAAAGTTGTGCCACTGAATGAACCAGGCTCTCTGCAAACCAGGCTTTTTGAAATATTAGCCAGCCTTAGGAATGCAGATGCCAGCCTTGTGCTCTCCAGAATACTTGGACTACAATTACCATCATCCTGACCATCAGCCATGCTGGCCAGGGCTGATAGGAGTCTTAGTCCAATGACGTCTAGAATAACCAGCTTAGGAAGGCTAGTACATGTCATCACTGTATTGTCTAAGGTGGCTGGTTAAGAACCTGGCTGCTTCAAAAGGCCTTAGCACAATTGTTTTGCTGACTTATCTGTGGTCCCATCTGCACTAGACATTTAAAGCAGTACCACACCACTTTATAAACAGTCATGGCTTCCAACAAAGAATCCTGGGAACCGTAGTTTGTTGTTTGGAGACCCATTTATGTAGCAGAGGTGCTGGATAGCCATGCTACTACAGACTTTATCAATGATGTACATGGGAAATTAGAGTATAGAGCAAAAGAGTTTTATGTGAATGTGCATCTCTTACAATGGTATCAAAGTGGTGGCCACTCTAAGTGTTCCCCAGAACTGCTTCCCTCCATGCAATCACCCCTGTTACACTTTGGTGCCTACTTCCAGCCACTCGACTTGCAATATTGATCTCTGTCTTCTTTTTGGTACACGGATGCCAAGAATGGGCTCACCACTCTGACCCCAACCCAACACTAACTTAAGCACACTTACAAGACGATTGAGAGGTTTGTGTTTTCTTTTAAAATCTGCTATGAATTACCGTACCTAGACAGCGCTGGTTTTGACACCGCTGTGACAGATAGCACCAGTGGCTTCCTCCTGTAAGAGAGATCATAACAGCCTTTAGACAATTAACTCTTTGGGGTGGGGAGTCAATATTTTTTTTTATTTTTAAAAAAATATTTATAACAGTCATGACACATATGAGTAGAAACAAAGGAGAAGAATTGTAATTAAAATGAGAACAGAAACTTTGCACCTTTGAAAAACAGATAATTTCTCAGTAAATATCTTCTGTAATAGTGCAAAAGTGGGGACACAAACGGAAATGGCAGCAGTTTCCTAATAACTGACAGTATCTTTCTAGAACCCTTATTGCCAAGCCCCAAGTGGCTCTGTGATAGTTTAGCATCTGAAATATAGAAGTTGTTTTTAAACAAATATTTAAACGAATAGATGTTGTATAGGGTGCTGGAGTTCACTGTTCCACTCAGTCAGTGATGCCTTCCTCCTGAATACTCCATTTCATCTCCCCAAGCTTGTTTTCTATCCTTCCCCCTGACAACAATCAGCCCGCATTCCACAGCCACTGAGCATGCTCAGAACCTCATCAGGCTGTTTTTCAGTGCCTTTCTCCCCAAGATCTTGTGAACGTCTGCAAACCTTAGGTTCTGCAAAGCCTCCTGAATAAGTTGTGGAGATTTTTTTTTTTTTTTTTGAAAGATCAGAAGCTTGTTTTTTTTACCTATGCTTTAGGAAATGGGCTGCCATATGCCTGGATGTTCCAGGACATTTTAGCCGGCTTTTCAACAATTCCTCCTGAACACCATTTTCAAGGGACGAATCCCGGCGATGTCCGGACATATGGCAGCCCTGGGTTCCCTAAGCAATGGTACCCATATCCTGAGTATTGGAAATAGGGAGCAATTCTGTCTGCATCTAACCTCTCCTGCAAGCTTGTGAGGATGAAAATAGCGAAGAGAACCATATATGTTGCCTCGAGTTCCTCAGGGGGAAAGTGTGATGCAAATGTCATACATGGACCTAAGTTAAGAACATCAGAAGAGCCCTGTTGGATCAGGCCATTGGTCCATCTCTTCTCACAGTGGCCTCCCAGAAGCCTGTGGGAAATCCACAACCAGGACCTGAGCACAAGATAACTCTCCCCTGCTTCCTCCATGAATTTGTCCAATCTTCTTTTGAGGCCATCCAAGTTGGTGTCCATCACTGCCTCCAGGGGGAGCGAGCTTCATAGCCTCATGTAGAAGTACTTTTTAAAATCTTTGCTGAATCCTCCAACATTCAGCTTCATTGGACATCCTTAAATTCTGGTGTTATGAGAGAGGGAGAAAAACTTTTCTCTGTCCACTTTCTCCCTGCTGTGCATAATTTTATAAACTTCTATCATGTCACCTCTTGCTTGACTTTTCTTTAATCTAAAAAGTTCTAAACGCTGCAAGTTTTCCTCATGGGGGAGTTCTTCCACCCTCTTGATCATTTGGGTTGCCCTTTTCTGAACCTTTCCCAACTCCGCGAAAGTCGTTATAAATATTCCAGAAACCAGGTTTTTTTAAACTGGAATTGGTCTGTGCTGTGGTTCCCCCTTGAACTTTGAACCCTGGCTGTGCACCATCCCAATATCGTCCCAATGTGCCTCCTTTGCAAAGGAGAGGTCCTTTAAAGGTCGTCACCGAAGCAGCAAAATAACATTTCCCCAGTCAGCAGGATTTTGATCTCACTCAATAATTCAGTGAGATGAGCTCTCCCAGGGCGTCTTGTTTCTTGCAATGTCAGCATTTGAGTTAGCCTGAAATTGGAGGGGATGGAAAAGAGATTCTGTTTAAAACTGCGGGGTCTAAGTGGTTAATGCAAGTGCCTGCATTCTGGAGGGCAAGAGGGTTCTTTCTTGTTTGTGTGTTTTCTGAGCGCAACCCTCTCTCTGTTCTCCCTTTGTCCCAGTGCTTAGCTTTTTCTACATCTCTAAGCATCTAGAGCAGTCTTTGCCAAACTAATGCCCTCCAGCTGTCTAGAACTACAATTCCATGGCTTGGGTGGTTATTTGAACCCTGGTCTCCCAGGTCCTAGTCTGACACTCTAATATAAACACTTTTGTACACGATTTTGCTTAAAACTCACATTTTTTTTGCAAAGCTGTTCTTCTAATTCATGCATTGGCTACTTCAAGACTGGATTACTGCAATGCACTTTGTGTGGGGTTTCCCTAATGCTTCGTCCAGAGGTTGCAGTTAGTGCAGAATGCTGCAGCACGATTGCTGACAGGAATGAGGCCTTGTCAGCTTATAACACCCGTGCTCAAAGAGCCCAGGACCTTGTTTTGAGTATCTGAGCTGAAATGAACTCAGTCTTTCCACACCAAAAATCCATGCCTTTGTTATTCCCTCTCACTCTTTTTACAGAGGTCTTTCTCCACCTTGCTAATTAAGGGCCAACACAGAGCCTGAGTGCTGAGTGATGCTAATTTGATCTGGAAAAACTAGAAGTAAAGATAAAACCTTTGGCCAAAGCAAATAAAAGTCCATTTCTACAAATATTATTAAGCGGATTAGGGTCCGTGTGACTCTGATCCTTCTAATCAGTATCTGATAAGTTTTATCCTCTTTCTCAAATTTCAGAGCTAATGTCTGGGGTCTTTTTATTTGCTTGTTTTGTTTAAATTATGGTCTACTGTGGTTGTAGAGAGCAGTGGGGGGGAAATATGGAGGCTTCCAAAGGCAAGTACTCCAAGCCATTCAAGTCACGTAGCTGAAAGACCAAAGGAAAAAGTTACAAATCCCCATTCTACAAATCTGCCCCTTTTCCAGTTTTGTTCCTGGTGGGAGTTACTCTGTTTTTCCAATTTTGCTTTGTCTGTTTTCTTCGGGACAATGTGAGGAAACAGCATTGCCTCCCCAGGTCTGCCAAATAGCACAGCCTAGAACAATGGGCTGTCAAGTGGAGCCTTGAGACCTCTGCATGCCTTGGAAGGAGAAGGTGGGGCAAGGGAGAGGAACTTCCAATGCAGAACCTCAGATGCTTTTGGGGTGTGGCTTAACAGCCTCTAAAGAGGGATCATGAAGGTTGTCAGTGGGGAACAAGCCATGATGGCTATGTGGAAACTCCAAGTTCAGGAGCAGCCTACCTGAGTACTTATTGCTAGGGAGCTACAATAGAAAAAAGGGCTGTTGCCTTCCTGCCCTTCTTATGGCCTTTTCAGAGCTCCTCTGCTTGGCCAAACTGGAAACTAGTTCCTTGCTGCTGCTTATAGAAATCGTGTCTTTTATTACTAGCTTAAAATGCACATTATGTGCTTAAAACAAAGCCAGGTCGTTCTTTTTCTCAGTTTGGATCAAATCCGGTTTTAGGGGGGGAAGTACCTCAAATGTAGCATTTCATAGGAAATGACAGTATAGACATGGATTGTGGCATGATCATGTGTACACAGCTTCCTAAACCAGTGATGGGAGCACACTGGATGCAGAGTAAACAAGAGCATGCACACAACTTGTGATGTACATCAGCACATATTGTGGCACTGAGTTCCATAGCTTAATTTTGGCACACCATGCTTCTTTTTGTCAGCCCCAAATCTCCTGCTGATCACATTACTGTGCTTTCACATTACTGTGTTTTAAAATTCTGTTTTATTAGCTACATAGGGATCTGCCTTATGGTATGCCATATCCCTAGTCCATCTTGCTCCATATTTTCTATACTCCACCTGGAGATGCCGAAAATTGAACCCGGCACCTTCTGCATGTAAGGCAGATGCTCTACCCAGAGCCGTCTTTCCCATAGGGCTTAGTGGTGCGTCGTGCCAGGACGTCGGCCTCCCAGGGGCACCCCAGCAAGTGGGGGAGCTGCGCAGCTTTGCCGGCGGCCTCCCCTATCCCTGCATGCTGCTGTGCCCCTTCAACCATAAGGCTGGTGGGTGTGCAGCTTCCCTCCCAAGCCTCCCAAGCCTCTGCGGAGATCGCTCTCCTCCTGAGGAGGCTTGGGAGGGAAGCTGTGCTCTCCTCCGCGGAGGCTTGGGAGGGGCGCAACTTCACTCCCAAGCCTCTGCAGGGATTGCTCTCCTGCGTTCTTGAATGGTCGGTGATGTGGTAGTGTTACACTGTTTTATTTATGAAAATTGTTCTGCTGAATTCATATTTTCCACAATCTGTATACAGTGTTTGATTTATAATGTGTGGTTTGCTATGCCTAATAAATGATTGATTGATTGATTGATTGATTGATTGATTGATTGATTGATTGCTCTCCTGCAGTGGCATGGGGGAGAGTTGCGCCCCTCCCCGGATGGCTGGAAGTGCACAGCTATGGCTACTCCAACACTATCTGTGGTAATTTGGGGCCGCTGGGTGGATATTTGCACCCCAGTGCCGCATCTGCTAAAGACGGCCCTGGCTCTACCACTGAGCTATGGCCCTTCCCCAGCAGCAGAATCTAAAGAGGAACCCAAGACAAAGAGTGCCACTCCGGCTGTGGGAAAGCTGCAGTAATTATTCACCACTGAAACATCATAAAGAAATAAAATTGCCCTCTTGTTAGTTGTATAGAGATGTGTCCTGCACCAGAGAGCAATTTGTAGACAGGAGGAGTTTCCGTCTCTCCTGAATCACTAACGAGACCCTTCTTTTGTGTTCTTTGCTGCCCAGAGAAGAATGTCATTAAGTGGCCTATATAAAGACTCCAAGTTAAGCAAAAATAGTATTACAAGAAAGGGAGAAAAACTTCTCTCTATCCAGTTTCCTCACCTCATGCATAATTTTATAACCTGTCCTGTTTTTGCTATACTAAAAGGGTTTTGAACGTTGCCTGGCATTGCTTGCCTTTTTCTGCACCTCCCTCCCCAACTGCAAAGTGTGCGTATGTGCGCATTACTGTGATTTACAAAGCAAAGTGTTTTTAGTTTATGTAGTAAAACTGTTTCACTTTCTGCCTTCATCAGCTGCTCTGATACAAATTAAACGATGCTGTTTCCAAGGTGGCTGTTAATGGTTCTTTGCTCAGAAGGGCTTCATTTCCTGAAGCTAAGCAATACTGCGCCCATCGTTCAGGCTGAGGCCATGCAGCGTTAATGTGTCCACCATGTACTTCTCCTTCTTTTGCTAACATTGTGGGATTTGTTGGCTTCGCAGCTTGCATGAAGCACAGTTTGATGCCTGCCTGCCTGCCTGCCTGTTTTTAGATGGAGGGACCAGAACTGTACAATATCCTGTGTGCGCCTGGCAGTGACAGATTTGTAGATTTGCATATGCACATAGATTTGTATCCTTTGTCCTTGTTAAGGATGGGTGAATCTGGCCAATTCATTTTTTCTTCGTTCCCCTCCCCCTTAAGTTCACTTCACCCCATTTCTAAGTCAATCTGCAGATTGTTTAAAAACTCCAAACTAAAACGCATGAAAATTTGGAAGCCATGTCTTCAATTATGCAATTCTGCATGTTTTCAAGCAATATTTCCCCTAATAAAATGTAGGGGTATTTTTTTTTTTAACACAGTCATTTCCACAACTATATGCATTTTTGTGCAGATTTTGGTTGGAGAACAGTTCTAGAATTTGAAGAAGCACCTATTTTGAAGGACAGATATGTTTTATTTTGATTGTTGCTTTGGGAAGTGTGAATTTGGGAGCCTTGCCTAGCCTCTTCCCAGCCCCTGTTTTGTTGAGATACTTCAGGTGCCAACTATCAGCACTTTCCAGAAAAAAATGAAGACATTTTTGTTCTGACAAGCTTTCTCAGACGGACAAATTTGGTCTCAGCCATAGGTGCCTCCTTGGTGCTGTTTTCAAATTTATCTGATGTTATTTTCTGTGTTGTTTTTAACTGCTTTTAATTGCCTTGAGATGTGAGGAAGGCAATGACTAAATCAATAAATAGTGTTGCATATTAGTCCCTTCAGCTAAAGGTGTCCCCACAAACTATTGTGTAACCCCATGGAAATCTCTGGCTCTTTCCATTCTCGTGAGGACTCTAGGGCCAGCTTTCTTTTTCTTTCTTTCTTTCTTTCTTTCTTTCTTTCTTTCTTTCTTTCTTTCTTTCTACTTGAGCAGATGGTCCGACTTTAGTAACCTGAATTTCCCATTTCCTAGCTTTAAATCCCCCCTCGGTTTGGTTCCTGTATAACAATAACACGCAAATATGTGTGTTCTTTAAATTGTAGCTATGAGCATGTGTTTAGGTTATCAGCAGAGACTTGGCCAGGAGTTGGGGGAGGAAAAGTAGAACTTGTACAACTCTGTCCAACAAGATAAAAATAAAAATCTGTATGTTTCTTCCCAACCTCAGCAAGTTGCTGTTAACAACAGCATAAGATCATAGGTACATCAGAAGCTGCTTTATACTAGATCAGTATTGTCACTACACTGACTGGCAGCGGCTTCCCAGGGTTTCAGAGGGAGAATAATCCCAGCCCTTCCTGGAGATGCTTGGGACTGAACCTGGGACCACCTGTGTGCAAAGCAGACGTTCTAACCTTGAGCTACTGCTCTTCTGTGGCTTACTGTGGCTCACAGCCCTGTTTCAGTACCAGGCTACCACCCTAGAGAAGGAGTATTTCTGAGCACATGCAGAGTTCAGTTTTCTAGTCACTGAGTGAGCAACAGCCTTTCCAGCCGGGGGGGGGGGGCGGAGAGAGCAAGCTAGTTTCTCAGAAAGAAAAAATGAGAAGCATAGTGTATGTATATTCCAGGTTCCACAAAAGCTAGATATTTATTTACCCTCTGGGAATCTGGAGATTAGGATTCATTGGGGTGGGGGAATTATTCCCCACCCCCAGATACATTTAGACAGAGGGGTTATTCAGGGGCAGATTTTATGTCCTGCAAACAGTCGCTTTGTTTCTCAAGAGATCCCAGAGCTTCGGGCAAGGGGAAGGTCAAGACAGAAAAACAACTTTTATCAGAATTGCGGAGCATCTTCCTTCCAAGGAAAGATTAGCATGTTTGCGGAGTTTCAGAGCTAAAAGGGCATTTGGAGGTGGGGTTATCCATCCCACCCTATAACCTTCCCTCAGCACTTTCCTCCCAGCTAAGGTCCCTAGGTATGTGAGCCTGCTTAGGCACTGCAGCTGCAGCTACAGAACCGACTCCTTGGAACGGCTCCCTGTGGCTTCTCTCCACCACCGTTTCCTTTTGGACAGTGTCCCCATTACAAATAGGGAGGAACAGATGGGGACGTGTCTTGGCCCTTCTGCGGACATTCCTTTCCGCTCTGACTCCCCTTACGTGGTTCCTGTGCTTATCAGCTCCATTGTCAGGCTCAGGCCAAACTCGATCCCTGCTGCGTGGCTGCTGTAGCAAAAATCGTTCTGCTTGGGAACTGGACAAAACAAAGTCCGCTCATACTTGTCCAAGCTCTTCTCCCCAGCCGCTCTGTTGCCAAGCCGCCAGTTGTAAGCTATTTGGGGCAGGTGTGTGCCATTCAAAGCACCATGCCCATTGCAAGGACAGAGGAAGCTGCCCTATGCTGAGCCAGGCCATTGGTCCATCTAGCTCAGCATTGTATGCACTGACTAGCAGAAGCTCTCCTGGATTTCATGCAGGGTTCTCTCCCAGTCCTGCCTGCAGGGGATTGAACCTGGGACCTTCTGCATGCAAGACTGGTATCCTACCACCGAGGGACAAATGTCTGAGTGACTGCAGCCCTTCGCATTGATTAAGGTTCAAGGAATAACATGTTTCAGGGAATAGCTCAGTTGGTAGAGAATGTGACTCTTAATCTCAGGGTTTGGGGGGTTCGAGCCCCATGTTGGACAAAAGATTCCTGCATTGCAGAGGGTTGGACTAGATGACCTGGTGTCCCTTCCAACTCTACAATTCTATGATTCTATAATTCTATGAATTCACAAGACAGGAAAGCCATAACCACTAGATACCGGCACCTCTCTCTCTGTTTGTATGTATGTGTGTCAATCTCTAATGTGTGCTTGGGGGTGGGGGACAAAGTTGATTCAGTTCACCTTTAAAGGTGAATGTACCAAATTCACATTTTCCTAAACAATATAAGAATCAAAACACAGCCATCCTACAAAATTCACTCTTCTCTGAATTTTGCAATGCAGTTCTTCAGCCAAACAGTATGTACAAAAAAGGCATATATTAGGAGAAAATGTGCATAAAAATGCATATATTAGTGAAAATGCCATACAAAAATGCATTTTATTATGGGAACTAGCCAAGAAGGGGGTAGTTAGAGATGTTGCTTAGCAACCAGGCATGATCTTCACTGAGGTAGCACATGCTTTGATTGGCTGTGTGGTTCTGAGAGAGTTTTTCCTTCATATGTTTGGTTAAAAGTTTTCCTGTTATGTAGAAGGCCTGAGCTAAGAAAGACAAGGCATCTCTGTAGCATTCTGTTCAAATTATAAGGTGTTTTTGTTAAGCTAGCTCAATAAAGTGTTATCAGGACTATTCTTTCTGGGTTCCCAACCTGTGTTATTTAAGTGGCTAACATTCCATCTAATTCTGATTGGCAGCATCTCCCTGGGGTTTAAGGCAGGGGTCTTTCTCCCATCCTACTCTAAAATGTTCGGCCTTGCAGCTTCTGAAGTATGGAAACACTGTTGGGTTGCAGTAGTGACACTCTGGATCCTTTTGAGAGCTTCAAATGGTGGAGTTCATTTTAAGGGCAGTTATGTTCCCAGGCATATTGGTCTCATCAAACACAACCCCACAAATAATAACTTTTTTAAACTACAAAGCTTGTTGTGCTTCCATCCTTTCAATGTGGCACTTTAAATTCCTCTTACCTACAAATTGCTCATTGGCAAAGGACACACCTATATCCATTTAACAAGACGAAACTTAATTTTGTTAATGCTTCAGTGGTAAAGAATTGTCGCATCTTTCCCACGCCCAAAGTAGCGCTCTTGGGAACAAAAGAAGAGCCTGCTGGGTCAGGCCAACGGCCCATCTAGTCCAGCATCCTGTCCCCACAAGTTTGTATGACAGGTGGCTGTCCCCATCTTGATCCTGGAGACTTGTCAGGCAAGGATGTGGAGAATGCAGGCTTAATCTTCCATCAACTCTAGCCAGCAAAGCCAACTCCCATCTTTCCTCTCCATTGGTCATGCTAGTTTGGATGGACAGGAATTGTCAGCCACATGCTGTCTCAATTACATCATCAGGTGACCTGTTTCACCCTCCCCCACAATTTGAAATCACATCATTCGGGAAGAATACACAGCACTTTGCAAGCGGTGGCCATCACCCAACAGAGCAGCAATATCTGCAACCCCACTTTTGGCCTAGCTGCACTTTTGCCTGCAGGGAGGTCAGTACTGTACAGGCACATTGGCAGAGCCAATCCAGTGCGAGGCACCACCCTTCATCACCCACCACTCCTGGGATCTTTAAAGCAGACTTGGAGCAGAGAACCAGCTGGCTGGCCATGCTTGGAAAGCCCAGTGCAAAGCACTGACAATCATCTTAATCTAGGGATTTAGAGTTGTTATCTGTGTTTATAAGCACTCTCTCTTTTCCCCCTTTAGATGTCTTTCTGCCTACCTGAACAGTGCTGCCGTATGCACAGCAAATAAAATACTACACCGTTAGCATGTGCATGCTATAGGCAGCGAGTGTGAGAGAGAGATCACACCCCTTCCATTTGTGCAAAGAGTTACCTCTTGACATTCTCTAATCAATAGGATGCCTCTGGCACAGTAAGCTCCTGTTTGAGGCTTTATTTGTGTGTGGTTCCCCACCCCCCTCACTTGAAGGAGGAAGCCAAGCTAACTTTAAATGAAACAATAAACAAATTCAGGCAAAAGGTGAGTTCCTCCCTGGGGGACAGTTTGCTCTTAGATTGAAGAGGGCACCTTCTCCCAAACTGTGGCAAAGGCAACTGGTCCTATGGCATTATTTCCTGTGGGTGCTTAAACAAAGCCAGCAGGAGCCTCCCTTGCAACACACAGAGAAGTCATCACAGGAGATGGCGCTTCTCTGGCAATTGACTTGATGATGTTAAAGTTGATGATTAAAGTTTCCGTGCCTGTGGAGGGATTCCGTAAGGAATGGTTACAAAAACCTCCAATGATGCCTTCCTGCATCAGATAAAGCTCTATCTAGTGCTTTCTTTCCATTTTAGATTGTAAGGTCTTCAGGGAAGGGGCCTGTCATACTGCACTATGTCATGTAAATTGATGGAAAATCTATTTTTGTAGTTGCATGCATTTCTTTTCTTTAAAAAAATCCATGGGAGAAAAAGGGAGAAGGCTATACCTTAACTATCACAAAAGCAGGCAGCGGGGAATTCCCTGAAGCTCATGAAAGCGTCACCTCCTGCCAGCAATGGTTGTTCCCAGCATCTGGTCCTTAGGGGTTGATTGTCTCTAATCAGGGAGGTTTGCTTTGGGTACAGTGGCGAGTAACTACTGATAGATGGTTCCTCTGCCAACTGGCCAGACACTTCATTCAAAAGCTGTCGAAGCAAGATCACTGCATCTTGTGGCTGGGAGTTCTACAAGCGAATGGAGTGTTATATGGGAAGGAGTTTTTATTTTTGTCAATCTTGAACTGGCCGCAAATTAAATCCACTGGTTGACATGTCACTCACTCCAACCTTACCCTGAGTTCTTTTATCATGAAAAAAACAACACCCCCCCCCCCCAGTTTATACCTCACTAAATGGGAAAGGCAATAGCTTGAATCTGGAAAAAGGGGACCCTCCCTCCAATGGCCCTGAAACTTCCCCTCGATCCCACCTGGCTCTGCATCCATTCCTCTTATGCCCATAGCACACTGGTGCAGAGCACACAGAACGGCCCAAGTTCAATCCCCAGAATCTCCAGGTAAAAGGATCACATAGCAGCTGATGAGGAAAATGCCTTCCTTAAGCCCTGGGGAGCCAGTACAAACGGTCTGATTTATTTATTGGTGATGAAGAGCATAAAATCAACAAATAATTCATGGAAGAAATATGAAATATATCACAGAGCCAATTAATTCATCCCCCTATGAGGCAGTTTCATAGCAGATCCCTGCATATGCTTTTGAGTACCTTCCTTGAAGGGAGGGGGGGTCTAATAAATACATTACCAAACAGGTGGGAATATATCTGAATGTTGCCATAGCTCTTAGACCTGCTGTTATGGTGGTAAGCTCTTAACGTTTCACCTCTGTTCTTTGGAGGCTGTGATCATGTGTGTGTATGTGTGTGTGTGTGTGTGTGTGTGTGTGTGTGTGTGTGTTCTTGTAGTTACTTTCATGGTTGGCTGACAGTAATATATAATATATGTTTGTTTGTTTGTTTGTTTGTTTGTTTGATTGATTAATTCATTAACATAACTGCATCAACCCTCAGGGGGGCAGCCTAGGTGAACAAATTAAAGTTTTTTTGGAGATGCCTAAATGCCAACAATGTTGGTACTTGCCTGGTGTTCATTGGGAGCACATTCCAAAGGGCAGGTGCCACCACACTAAAAGCCCTGATCTTAGTGGACATGAGGCGAATCCTGGGAGCATCCAACACAACTAAGATTGCCCCTCCTAAGGAGTGAAGTGACTGGGCAGGAATATACAAGGCAAGGCATTCTGGGAGGTACCCTGGTCCCAAGTTGTTCATGGCTTTATAATGCCATATATAAGCAGCCAGTGAAACATGGCATATTTCAGTGCAGGTGTTATGCTGCACTGTCAAATAGGGTGCCCCACTCAACAGCTTTGCTGCTGCGTTAAGGCAGCTTCTTCTGTCCTCATTTGACTTCTTAACCCTTCAGGCTATGCACAGCTGATGTCATGTGACTTTAGGCAAGGGCATGGTTCATCCAAAACAGCCTAGTGGGCTTAATTGCATCCATGGACCAGTGGTATCTCGCCACAGCTTTAAAATATTGACTAGTTTCTCTACATCATACGGTTTCTCTAAATGAAGGTGGCCAAATAAATAAATTATGGGTGGCATGGACATTTGTGGGCATGCAGTAGGACCAACAACCTTCCTTCTCTGTTGGTCTCCTGTTGACTCATCCATTTTCTCCTGCCTAGTCAGATAAACCCTAAGAGCCAGTGTGGTGTAGTGGTTAATCTGGGGTAATCTGGGGAACCGGGTTCGCATCTCCACTCCTCCACATGCAGCTGCTGGGTGACCTTGGGCCAGTCACACTTCTTTGAAGTCTCTCAGCCCCACTCTCCTCACAGAGTGTTTGTTGTGGGGGAGGAAGGGAAAGGAGATTGTTAGCCGCTTTGAGACTCCTTAAAGGGAGTGAAAGGCGGGATATCAAATCCAAACTCCTCTTCTTCTTCTAACTCTTTTCCTGTCCTTGCTTTGGTCTTAATGAAGACTCCCCCATTTCTTCCCCCTTGGTCTGACTGTGGTAAAGGGGACTGAAATGGGCAAGCAAAATGTTCAGCGTGGGAGTGGTTGCAACACCTTCCTTAAGGCTAAGAACAGATGATGGGAGCTTCTGGAAATGATTGATGGAATCATATTCAGAGCCTTCCAGGATTAGCCAAGGAAACTGATAAGCAAACACTGGATTGAAGACAGGGAAAATAAAGTAGGGGTGGGGAAGGAGTTTGGATCCAGCCACTGGGCCAGATCCTTATCTCTCCATTCCTCTGTCAGTCAAGTACTACATCAGATTCTTCAAAGTGTAGGCAGCCTGCCCATAGCTCAGTGGTAGAGCATTTGCTTTGCATGTAGAAGGTCTCAGGTTCAATCCCCAGCATCTCTAGGTAGGACTGAGAGAGAGTGCCTGCCTGAAACTCTGGAGAGCTGCTGCCAGTCAGTGAAGACAGTATTGAACTAGATGGGCCAGTGATCTGAATCAGTGTAAGGCAGCTTCCTACGCTCATGTTCATTTTGCAGAGAAGGGCCCTTGACTTCTGCCCTAAAGACCTACCCGGACGGCACCGGAATTGCATTTTGGGCCCCTCCTGCTGTGTGGGGCACTTGACTTCTGCCCCAAGAGTCCCATTCTGATGGTGCAATGTGGGTATATATATCTCCTTTAGGGGCAAGATGAATCCATTGCCCACTCTGAGATTTAACATCGCCTGCGGGGAAGGAGCTGAGCCTTGAAGAATGACAGTTCTAGCAAAATCCGAGGAAGCACATTTGAAGAAGGCATTCCTGACAGGCCCAAAGAAATGGGGACAGCAGTTTACCAGGGGGCAGGAATGGGAAAGGAGGGCCTGTCCGTGATAAACAGGGACAGTTGGAAAACGTATGTGTCAGAGTAAGTGAATGCAAAGCGATCAGCCCTTGAGTCCCAACTCAGCACTTCTTTCTTTGAAAAACTCCTGCTTGTTAACATGAAGAGAACAAAATAAGGTCAAGCCTGTGCTTGGTACGGGATGGTGAGAGGGCAGAGGAAACCTTGCTCACTCATTAACTATACTTAAAAGAAACAAAACAAAAACTCAATAGGGGAGAATACTGGGCGGACTTTAAACTGACAGTGCCTTGTGGACATGACAGGGCTATGGATTATTATCTTCTCTCTCTCTTTCTCTTTTAACACGCTTTGTTAGTTCAAGAGGCTCACCTTCCTGATTCTGTGCTTTTTGTTGTGGACAGATGTGGACAGAGTTGAATCCTGCTGGCTGCAATCTCTTTTCATCACTGGGTGGTGGAGCTTGGGGCATGCATTTCTGAGCATGGACAGAGTGTCCAGGCGGAAGATGAGGAGAGAGTTTATCAGCACCTCAGTTCCACTTACTTGAATAGGATATGATTGCCCTACTGGGATAAAATTCCCACTCCGTCAATGTATTTTTGGAGTGAACTGGAGTCAGTGTGGATCAATTGAAGTGAGGCCTGTTTATGAATAGATTTAATAATAATAATAATATCCCAAAGAAGGGGCATAGTTTTTGTCCCCTCCATTTTATCCTCATAACAGCCCTGCAAGAAAGGTCAAGCAGAGTGATCAAGATTAAACTGCAAACAAAACAAACCCAAACAAACAAAATCCTGTATATTTTGAGGAAATATGTTAAGATGATTTTATGTGGTGCAAGAGGAAGGAGGCGGAGAGAGAGTGTGTAATATTTATTTATTGGATTGATTGATTGATTGCTTTTCTAAGCTGCCCTTCCTCCTCATGGAGAGGCGTTTAGAACTCAGGGTCCTCCAGTGCATCTTGACTGGCAAGAGAGTCAGGACAGACAAAAGGGAAGTCCTTCTGATGTCCTTATGGATATGTGCTCCTCCCAGATCAGTGATATGATTTGCAGCAGGGCTGGGTAACCCTGTGTTTCTCCTGATGTGTGGCCAATGGCTAGGGATGATGGGAGATGTAGTCTGACAACATCCATAATGGCTCCCCTTACCCCTGACATGCACAATCCTCATGACAACCCTGTGAGGTAGGTTCGTCTGAGAATCAGCGAGTCAGTAAGAAGTGACCCTGATTGGGAGAGACACTGCCCAATGAACTTCATGGGTGAGGGTCTCTTTAGACCTAATCTGAGCCTATAATCTGTGCCCCCTCCCACAGATATTGTTGGACTCTGGCTCCCTTTAGCCTTGACCATTGGGGTGGCGCTGTGGTCTAAACCACTGAGCCTCTTGGGCTTGCCAATCGGAAGGTTGGCGGTTCGAATCCCCACAATGGAGTGAGCTGCTGTTGCTCTGTCCCAGCTCCTGCCAACCTAGCAGTTCGAAAGCATGCCAGTGCATGTAGATAAGTAGGTACAGCTGTGCCAGGAAGGTAAACAGCATTTCCGTGCGCTCTGGTTTCTGTCATGGTCTCTGTGCCAGAAGTGGTTTAGTCATGCTGGCCACATGACCCGGAAAGCTGTCTGTGGACAAATGGCAGCTCCCTCAGCTTGAAAGCGAGATGAGCACCACAACCCCATAGTCGCCTTTGACTGGACTTAACTGTCCAGCTCACTGGGCCTGATGGGAGCTGGAGTCTGACAGCTTCTGGGATGTTGACCTTCTGTGCTGCCTGCAATTAAAATTAGACTTCCTGCCTTTACATCACACCTTCCGTTTGCCTCATGATTTGGAATTGTCCCCCTTTTGAGCTCCTGCAAGCCTTTGGCTTTCCTCAGACAGGCTGATACTGTGCATGGCACATGTCCGTCTTACCAAATATCTCAGATCCTTTTTACCTGGAGGTGCGGAAAATATAACCTGGTCATATCTGCACCACCATACATTTAAAGCATATGAATTTCCCCCAAAGAATGCTGGTAACTGTAGTTTACCCCCCACATACCTGCAATTCCCAGCAACCTTCACAAACTACGATTCCCAGGATTCCTTGGGGGAAGCCATGTGCTTTAAATTTTTGCAGGTATCCAACCCATGCCAACCCGCAATCTCCCTACTGTAAATTGTGTGTTCTAGAGGTGAGCACAGAATCTCTGTTCTCTCAGCTCACCCCAGGCTGTCAGTGGCTTTCTACAACCTTTTTTAAATGTTTGCTAGTTAATGTTTGCTTATATCTCTGATGGTTGAATGACAAGGTTCATCCATCACGGGTTTATTTTTTTATTATTTTTTTACGGCCTTTGCCAAAGATGGAAGCATTAAAAAACAAAGGGGGAAATGTCACTGTTCTCTTCTTTCCTGCACCCCCCCCCCATTCCCTTGCTTTGATCTGGAGGCTTCATAGAGTTTGAGAGACGTTTGTGGTGCACTCGGCCCAAGCTATTTCCTGATGTGAAAGTGGGAATCTTTAGCTTTTGCTATAAATGTTGCTCGTTCTTAAGATCAATTGAAAAGCAACACTTGCATGGATAGAGGAAAAAAGATGAATATGTATGACGTAGACACTCAGTGGCGTAGCGTGGGGGGTGCAGGGGGGGCGGCCGCACCGGGCGCAACATCTGGGGGGGTGCGCTCACACTCACAGCTCTCTGCCCCTACTAAAATCCACAGGTTAGGGGGCGCAAATTACTTGCCTTGCCCCGGGTGCTGACAACCCACGCTACGCCACTGTAGACACTGCAGGATGCTGGAATAGATGGGCCAATGGCCTGATCCAGGAGGATCATCTTAAGTTCTTATCTGGATGTTTGGGGCAATATAGATATTTCTGAAGTTTGGGGATATTTTTGAGGACTGGCAGATTGCTGCTTCTGAATGCATCTACCTCTGTACCAGGGAGGCTAATGTAACTGCCGTGCTTGATTTATATCTCTGCTTTTCATGCTGTCTTACTTGATAGTTATCCTGATATGCTTTTACTTTTTGAGATGTGATTGATTTTCCTTTTTTAAGTGAGTGATTATTATTCTTATCATCATCATACTTGAGATTTTGAGTACTGCTTTGGGGGGATATGTTTATTTTAAAAAGCAGCGTGTGCATGATTAAAATCAATAAATAAATTTAGCACTGTTGCTTTCCCACAGACAAGAACATTTTGCATGGGAAATTTGCATCTGTTGATGCAAGGCAACGGTGAAATTTGAACCCATGCCCCTCTGATTCTGTGCCCCCCCCAAGCTATTTTCTGGATCACACCAGCATTCCATGTCTTCCTGCAGCTTTTGTTTAATATTTCTTGGGATACTTTTTTTTTTTTTTTTGTATCTCTGCCAAGCTAATATTGACAACAAGATAGGATATTTACGTGGGAGCTATTTTTCCGTAGCCAAAATACCCATCCCCAAACATGTTTGCATTTTTCTGAACAATACTGTTATTTCAAGATAAGAAATTAAAACAAACAACCCCCCCCCAAGCATACACACAAGTAAACGTGCATAAGATTGTGGTATGAAGCTCGGTTTTTCAGATTTCTACACGTTTACCTGGGAGTAAGTACCGTTGAATTCAGTGGGGCTTACTTCTGAGTAGACATGCACAGGATCGCACTGTGACATAGTTCAGACATGGCCATTTTGTCAAGTCTTCTGTGCAATAAGACAAATTTTAACTTACGTTCTGAAAAGTTTCCCAGCTGTTTCACTGGTAAGTGAAATTTAGAGGCCGGGGGCGTTTTCAGGTTGCATGAGACGGGGTAGGGAAGTCCTTGCTTTGGGTGGCATTCAATCCATTGATTTCAATTAATCTCCTCTGAGTAGTGTTGGATATCACCCTTTAGCATTAAAACTCCCTGAGCATTTTCTACATAATATTGTTATGCTGTAAGCTCTGTCACTGCCTCAAATTACAGTTACAGCCTCAGTTTTGTTTTTGAAGATATGGCATCAATCATTACATTACTGCAAAATAATAGAATACAAAAGTAAGTGCTTTCTTTTTTTTCTTTTCAAAATTCAGTCATACACAAATTTGTAGACCCGCTGAAATGAATAGAGCTGAGTTAGTTGCTCATTAATTTCAGAGGATCTTCTATGAATATGACTAATGCTAAGAAACAACCCAGTAAAACTTTATAAGGGGAAACAGGAGAGAAAGGGGAGATAGGAGTGAAAACGAGTCAGAAATTGCCTCTGGAGGCAAACCACCAAATCAAGGGATCCTATACACATATAGCCCAATTCTGCCTAAAAACACATGAAATATTGTATTTTCCTCTCCCACTATGTTATAAAAAAATTGCTCCATATTGCAATTATCTTATTATCTTCTTGTCTTCTTTCTCAGGTTATTTGAATATTTCTTCATTTTATTCTAGCTACTTTATCCCACTTTTAATTTCCCCTTGATATTAAGGGGTTGTTGTTTTTTAACCCTAGTTATAGCTGATGATTCATTAAGGAAATGAATAGGATACAATTTGATTGTGAAAAAGTTAGCACCCACAAGGGAGGCCTGCAGACGTGATAAAATGCACACCCGCATTCTTGAACATCAAGCAGCTCTGTGAGAGAATATAAAAGCTGACTAGATTCTTAGGAACACAGGAAGCTAGCTGACTCTACACCAACTCAGGGCTTTTCTGAGAAACCTGGTTTACTGAGCATTTATCCTGATTTCCTTGCACAAAGCTCACATGTTAGAACACATCTAGTCACTATCAACCATTCATTCGAATTCATTTACAACGACATGCATTTATCCTGAATTCACCCTGATTTGTTTGCAGGGTATGTATACACTTCTTCCCATAAATAATTCGCTTTTCAAACCATATAATAAGAAAGTCACTAATAAGAGTGTGGGGGAAATATAAAGACTTGTTAGAATGGAAAACACCATGGTGGCTGTCACCTACTGAAGCATTTTCACTTAAGTCGACCAAAAAGTAAGTTGGTTGACATACAGAGAGTTATTAACAGAGGATGAAGGTAAACTCAAAGGAGTACGATGAAAGATTATTTACAAAGTTGGTTACACCATAGGCAACTAAACAAGATTTTTAAGCAAGATAATAAAAAGGGGGTTGGTTATATAGTTTCCAGATTTAAAAAAGAAATAGTGGAAGAGAATTTTAAGTTGCTTAAAAAAGCATATAGTATTTTATTAGAATGGGAAACTAAAGATGAAGAAGTTAAATCAGTTATGATTAAATGGGGCCAGGATGTGGGACACAACATACAATTTGAAAGTTGGTGGAAACTATGGAAAGTTGATATAAAATTTACAGATTGCATATTATTAAGAGAAAATTACATAAAATTGATGTATAGATGGTATATTACACCAGTGAAAATGGCTAAGATGTTTAGGAAAGAAAATAATAGATTCTCCTAAAATTTATGATTCTTTGTTTGAATCCCTTCCACAAAACAGTGACAGTCTGGAGAGGCACCATCAGACTTTGTCTGTCTTGCCCAGAATCATCTGCTCTGGCTTGGCAGCATCCCTCTCAGGGGTCCTGGACGGGGGAATCAGTCCCTTCACCTGCTTCCTTTTTAATAGGATATGTCAGGGATTGAACCTGGGAACATCTGCATGTAAAGCAGGTCATCTGAAGCTGAAAAGGCTCACCAATGCAGACTTTTAATCTTTTATAAACTGAAGACATCAGTTTGCCATTTGTGGGGTTGGGGAAAAAGGAATCAGAAGCATAAATAAAGCCTTTCTCTTCTTGATCTGATAGAACACATAGTTTCACGGCACAAATTCAATGACAGGAAACATAAATCAACTACACGTATGGACATGTATCAGACAGGCGAGTGAAATGAAGTCGAGCCACACTCCTTCAATTGCATCTTTGCAAAATAATATCCCTGGAGCCCCGTTGTTTAAAAACAAATCAACCCTATTAGAAACTGTCTCACATCCTTGGGAGAATTAAGAGCATGTAGAGATAAATAGATAGATAAATATATAGCATAGTAGATTAGAAATAAAATATAGCCAGCAGCCAATGATACTGTCAGATTGCCGGGGTCTTCCAAAAATCAGATTTGTCAGCTGAAAAAGAAGCTGTACTTAGCATCCTTGAGGAAAATGGATAAAGGACTCACCCTCTGAAGCGGCTGCAGCAAAATACAGTGAGAGCAGAACTAGGAAATTCAGGAATCCCATGATCTCTCTTCCAGATGGGCTGGAAAGATGTACCAGCATAGATCCCTGTATACATGATCCCAGACCTGTCCTGGGGTTTTTATACAGGAGGAGGGCAGGCAGCCCTCATCACCTTTCCTGGACATAAGCAGGAGGATGGTGAGAGACACCTCCCCTTTTTAATTCCTCCAGCTATAAACTGTAATAACGATCCCGTCTCCTTTGAAACTTCTTCATTTCCTCCACACCCCTTCAGCGGCTGCTGTCAAAGGAGCAAGATTCTCTTCTGGCCCTGAAGTGCTGCCTGTGAAATGAACTTAGCCAGATGACTAGTAACTTATTAGTTAAGTCAAACTTTTCTTTTACCCCTCACCCCACATTTCTATTTCTCATTATTGCGCCTTGGCTCAGGGATATCGGCAGATAAGGCAGATAATTCAATGTTTCTTTTATGGCTGTGATATTGCTTCTCTTCCTCCCTTCCCCCCCCTCCCCACCCCATCCAGTGAAACACTGTGGATCATAATCAACTGAACTAGCATGAGAAATATGATATTGATGCAGGAATAATAACAAATACATCCTCTCTGGTGCTGATGGATTCTTGTGCATATAATGCTCAGCAAGTCAGCTGTGTTGGTTTGAGAGAATTCAAATATCTAAGTGAGTTTGGCATCAGGTTGTTTGGGCTATCCACTTTCTGCAGCAGCACAGTACACTGGTTAGAGCCAGGGTGTCAAGTGCCACATTCAAATGGGAGTAATTTGTCAGGGGCCAGAGCTAAAGATGGCAGGAATGACTCGTTCTTTCATTTTTTTCTTTCTACCATTCCCTCCCCCCCCCAGCACGGCTATTGTTATTTTAAACAAAAACAACAATAATAAAGAGTTTACCAGGCTTTATCATGCCTGTGTACCAGGACAGGCCTTCTAGTGCACCACTGTAAATAAGTTAGTTCAATCAATATCCAGTTCTCTGAGTCCAGGGCACTCATTCACAGAAAAACTTCCCCATTGCATCTCTGCATGAGTTACTGTTCTAGTTTTGCAGCCTTCTTCTCATCCTCCGCCGACTCTTAGTCATTCTGCTGCATCTTTACTTTGGCTGTACTTGGTCCATTCGATCCCTTCCAACACATGGAGACACAGCAGAACCTCTTCATAGGAGGCTGCCTGTTGTGTCTCTCCATGGTGTGCTGCCTTAAGCTCTTCTCAGTTTGTTTCTGCTGAGAGCAGCCTGGCAGTTCTCCTATATCTTTGCAGTTGGTATGATTGGACAATCCAGCCACATCTAAGTCACGGAGGCAGCAGAATTATCCTCCTCACCCACTCAGAGGAGTCTGCCCATTGTGTCTCCGTGTGAGCCACTTGCTCTGCTCAGGAACTGCCAAATCTCTGTGCAGTGCCCCTATGTGGTGAACCTTTGAGCTGCAGGTGCAGGCCTTCTCAGTGAAAGTCCTTCAGGCCCTGGACTGACTCCAGCTCACCCCGGCTAGCTATTGAGTCCCTCTTGGACAGGAAGGAACATAAAAGGGGCTTCCTGTCCTAGCTCAGCCTTGCTGAAGCAAGGTCTTTCTTAGCCCTGGTGTGTCCCTTCGTCTTTTGTCATTCTTTGGGTCACAGGCTTGCTCCTTGATCATACCACCTGCTTTGCCCTGTGGTTCTCTGATCCAACACTTCATTCTGACTCCTCACCGACTTCTGCCATGGCCCTCGGCTCACCCTGGACTGCTGCCCATGCCCCAATCAGGAGGTGTGCGCAGAAAAGCAATTTGTCTAGAAATGTGTGGCAGTGGTAGCTTGTGCCCATTAGGACCAGTGGAAGAGAGAGCAGGGAGCTCACAGTTAGGTTGGAGCCAGAGCCCATGACAGCCAGTCAACTCTTTCTAGTTTTGCCTCCATCTTCCTCCCTGCTGAGTTCTGCAAGGGCAACACAGAGACTGAACAGGAGGAAGTTGACAGAAAGCCCCCCCCCCCCACTGGACTGGTTGTTAAGAAAGAAGGCAGACAGGTGGGGGTTGCTTGAGGGGGTAGACTGAGATAGGGTGGGGGCAGTGTCCCATTTGCCCTAATGGACCAGATAATAATATTTGTCAGTCACTTTTCTCACAGCGAGACCCAAAGTGACTTACATTAAAAACAATTAAGAACAAAAAACTAAAAAGACCCTTATAGAGATAAAAGGCAGGAGTCCCTCCCCACTAAAAGAGACCACCTTTCAAATCAAGGGCTGAAAGCCTGGAGAAGGAGAAAAATGTTTGGCTGCAGGCTGAAACTGGATGAAGATAGCACCAGACATGCCTCCCTGGGAAGAGTATTTAAAAATGCAAACCAGCAACCTACATATTAATGGCCAGTAATTTGCAGGAGCGATTCGAACACATGTCAGAAATTTAGCTTTGTGCAATTAAAGTGGGTTAAAGGGCTCTGTGAGCTGCGGTGCAACAAATCCACTTCAGTAAATAAATAAAATCAGACTGTTTGCAGATTCCTGCATTGCAGGGGGTTGGACAAGATGACCCTTGTGGTCCCTTCCAACTCTATGATTCTCTGATTCTGTTAGGAAAGTGACAGCGAAATGTACCGAAAAGTGTGGGATGGATGAATGGTTAATGGGAAAATGTATAAACTCCACACCAGCAAAATGGGATCAGGTGCTCGTTGTCAGATAACAAATCAGAACACATGCTCCAATCCAGACTGGATGTCGCCTGACTGCATCAGCTTAATGCAAGCAGATCAGGATGAATGCTCAATAAGCAGCCCATCTGGAGGACCCCCAACACATCTATTTGGTTCAGATTCTGGGTTGCAACACACTCTTCCTCTATCAGACATCTGAGAAGCAATGCATGTGATCCAATGTTATATTTCTAACAGGAGCCATCCTGAGGCCCCTGAGAATCTCTCACACAAAGATAGAGAGATGCAAGGTTGAGGGCTCTCTTTTGTGTTTTGTTTCTGGTTATCCAGTACTCGGGACAAAAAGCACAGCAGATAAGCTTTTGGATCCTGGCACTCACCGAACATGCTCTGATCCCTTCAATCATCAGCTCCCCACCCTTCAGCTGATGCAATTTGCACTGAAAAAGCAAACAACCTGCATATTAACCTAGGTTGGCTCTGAGGTCACATCCATACCATCCATTTAAATAGGGCTGCCATACATCCAGGTTTTCCCAGAATTCTTTGGGGGAAGCCATTAAGAGTGACTAACCAATGGGGCTGTCTGCCTTCTTATTCTTGATGTTGCAAAGATGTTCCCTTCCTCCTCTTCTTCGCATCTGAGCTGTTTCCCCTGTGTAAAACTTCTTAACATGGCCATTGGATAATGTACACCTGATTGCCAGCATTGCATGTGGGGAATGATATTAAATGGTACCCATTCATTACTTTGGGGGTCCCCGAAGCCTGTCAGATTGCATGTATAATCTTTAATTATCTAAAGGGCTTTCACACGGATAAAGCATGTTTTCTCCTGCTCTGGAGGCTAGGACCTGAACCAATGGGTCCAGGTTATAAGAAAGGAGATTCCAATCAAACACCTGGAAGAACTTTCTGAAAATAGGGACATCCCATTCCATAATGATAATTTTACCATTTATACTCCGCACATCTTACAGGATTGCCCCAGCCACTCTGGGCAACTTCCAACATATATAAAAACAGTAAACATTAAAAATTTTGTAAAAAAAACAAAACCCTTCATTGCCTTCAGGTGGCTCAGGGACTGGATAACTCCATACCCTCTAACATTTCTCTGATGAAAATAGGGACGTCCCTGGAAAATAGGGACACTTGGAGGGTCTGATAGTTGTTTGATGGTGGAACTGACTCCCTTGGGAGGTGGTAGAATCACCTTCCTTGGAAGTTTTTATGAGGTGGGCGGATACTCATTCCTGCATTGCAGGGGGTTGGACTAGATGACCCTTGGGGTCCTTTCCAATTCTACAGTTCTATGGTTCTACCATTCAGTAGGCACAAATGGCCACATGGAAGATGATGCTTTCGAGCGGTAACTCCAGGTAAAAACCTGCTGGCACATGGAACCTGACCCCTTAGACTCGCAGTTAATGAAAAGCTCTTTCTCATTTATTTATCTCAAACAAAATCAATGTGTTGTCCCCCCATCCCCCAACATCCTAATAGTCCTTTTTAAATGTACCAGAATTTGTTTATGTTCCTCTGCAAAACGTTTATCATGTGACTGAATGCCAAGCTGGAGTTACACTCTCCTAAAAGATTATGATGGGCAGCATCCAACTCAATTTTGCTTTTGTGTGTGTTATGGTACACACCAGTACAGTTTTTGAACCATGACCTCTTCTTCTGCCGCCCATAGCAGGTATTTTGTGCTGGCATTTGCAATACTTTTCTCAGGATATTAGTACCAGCACCTTATTTTTAATAAAGACTGGATCTAACCGTACATGTCTTTGTAGCAGCCTTCTAGCTCCTGCTGCCTGTCATCACCCTTTGATAGCCTCTCTTGGAGTTTAGATTACTTAATATTTTGGATTCTTGGGGGGAAATTTCCCTCCTAAAGGACAATCCATCACAGTTCCTAGGCAGATGTACTGCAGCAAGGAATTTATGAAGGATGGAAAAAGCAAGGCATTATAACAATGCTCTTGGCTTGGGCATTGACAGCTCCTCCTCCGATGCATCAGTCCTGTTTTCTTCAGAAAAATCCCCAGGAAACCAGAGGTTCAGTCAGCATCTCTAGATAAGCCCGACTTCGGCTGGGGAGGGCGGGATATGAATAATTTTTATTATTATTATTATAAAACTCTTGCTTGTCGCTTGACAGGAAGGAAGGCAGAGGTGAAAAGGCTTGGCATGAAAATCTTGCCAGTGGGATGGACGACTGTGATAAAAGGACCGCCTCCACCCTTTCTTTCATTATTGTTTCAGATAGGTTTTTTCACCTTTCAAAGCAAGCATTTTCTCAAAGGGGATTATGTGATCAAGAGACTAATAACACAGGCAAAGGAACACCCCCCCCCCCAAGAACCATATTCCCCCTGGGCAATCTTCTGGGGGGCCACTTGCTGGACTGGGGAGAGCCAGCGGCAGGTTTACAGCATATTAAATAATAAAACATTAAAGGTAAAGGGTAAAGGGACCCCTGACTGTTAGGTCCAATTGTGGCCGACTCTGGGGTTGTGGCGCTCATCTCGCTTTACTGGCCGAGGGAGCCAGCGTACAGCTTCCAGGTCATGTGGTCAGCATGACTAAGCCACTTCTGGCGAACCAGAGCAGCGCACGGAAACGCTGTTTACCTTCCCGCCGGAGCGGTACCTATTTATCTACTTGCACTTTGACGTGCTTTCGAACTGCTAGGTTGGCAGGAGCAGGGACTGAGCAACGGGAGCTTACCCCATCCCGGGGATTCGAACCGCTGACCTTCTGATCGGCAAGGCCTAGGCTCTGTGGTTTAACCCACAGCGCCACCCGCGTCCCAATAAAACATTAGCCAATAATTTATCCCAATAAAACATTAGCCAATAATTTATCCCAATAAAACATTAGCCAACAATTTATACCAATAAAACATTAGCCGGGTGATATTCCTCCGGCCTCATGAGCTGCCTCTTTTATAGGGCTGGGTGAGTGTGGGCCTCGCCCCCTAGGCCAGGTGGAAAGCTCCTTGCAGGAAGCAGTTTTCACGACCCACAGCCGGGCAATGTTCCACCAGCCTCATGAGGAGCCTCTTTTGTAGGGCTGGGTGAATCTGGGCCCCGTCCCCAAGGCCAGGTGGAAAGGACCTTGCAGGGAGTGGCCTTCACACTCACATCCGGGCGATGTTCCTCCGGCCTCATAAAGAGCCTCTTTTTCTACACTAGGGAGGCTAGTTTCTTCACCCTCACTCCCACACCCCTCTCTATCCTCCTTCCAGGAAAGCAAGGGGCCTTATCACAGTGCAAGGATGCATTCCTTCCAGGCAAAAGCACTCAAGGAAAAGTGCAGAGCAAAGTCACCTGGGGGAGAGTCTTAGGGCCAGCCAGAGAGCTCTTCAGAATGTGGCTAATCTGACCTGTTATGTTTGCTCATTCATTCTTCTGAGAGAGACACTATTCTTCTGCCTTCGAGTCCTGTCCTGTTGGCGCCGTTTCCTCTATCGCATTCCCTCCACTGCCCCCGGTTAATTACATTATGGAATGTCCTCTCCAGAAAAGCTCATTTGGCACCCAAATAAATTATTCCTCCACCAAGTGTATAATTACCTCCCGCTTCTGGTGGCTCACAACATCATATGCTTGCCATTAGCTACCTACCTAGTTTGCTGGTTCTTAGACTGGTGTGTGTTGATTTATGTGGGCTTTATCTGACATTGCACTGCTATTTGAGGGGGGGGGGATTCACTAGAGATTTTAAAAAGTAAGTTCAAGTTAACTGTAAACACAGCTTGAAGTGAACCATGCAATCAGAAAAACAGCCTTCAAATGCCTGCTGAAATAAAAAATAGGTATTTCATCGAGCACCTGAATTTCCATGTCAACTGGGATGGGAGTTATAGTTGTTTGTCAGCTGCCTTGAAGGCTGTTTGATGGTAAAATGTTTTAAAATAATGACTATTTGCCATAGTGGCTGGAGCATGTCCAGAGGAGAGTGACCAGGATGGTGAAGGGTCTGTAGTTTTTGAAGGGTGCTGGGAATTGTAGCACTGTAGTGTGTGTGGGGGCTACAATTCTCATAACTCTTTTTTTTTTTTTAGGTGGTCCTGTACTTTAAAAGTATGGTGTTTGCACAGTTCACACCCTGTGATGAATATTTTTGGAAGAGCTGAGTTTCGGTTAGAAAGGGAGAAAATAAGGATCAAGAAAGTTATGATAGCTGCCTTTGAATATTTGCTGGCGAGATTAGAATCAGTGAATGAAAATGGAAGATTTAACCAATACATTATGAAAAAAAATTAAGGGATATTTGATAGTGGTGAAGGCTGCTTCGAGAGGTTTCCAGCTCTCTTTTGCTGGAGGTATTTCAGCAGAGTCCAGACTCTGAACATCCATCTGTCAGGGTGAAACCTGCCTTGAGCATGGAGGTCAGAATAGATGACATCTGAGGTGACTTTCTAATACCAAGTCATTTTCTAATAATATAATTTTATATGTATGTTTTTATCTATTTGGGAAAGGGGCAAGGATTGTAATTTTTTAATTTTATATTTTTTGGGGGGTAAGAATAAAATAAACAAGCATGAGAAGAAATATGCATGGAGTACATAAACACAGCATGTTTGTTGGCTGCTTGTTTTGAATCCCACAGATTTTTTGCTCCCCCCCCCCCCCCAAATCCCGGCCAGCTGTCACCACCTACATGTTGTGCTCTGGATGGTCTGAATGGGTCCCTTCCTGGTCTTGTTGTGGCCTCCACCAATGTGAGTCACCCCCTCCCACCCCCAAAGTGTGGGAAATGCGCGACATTCAGATTCTTGGGGGAAGGTTACACATGGACATGTTGAAGTTGAAATCTGTAGGGATACAGGAATTCTTCTGATACAGGACGGCGACAAAAAAGTCCTGGTGGAAAACTGGAAAGGGATCACAAAGCCTCCTCTTCCCTTCGTAGCTAAAGAGGAAAGCTTTAATCCATTTTAACACAAAACTAGATAACAGGAGCATTTCGTTTGCCTGGACTTTCTAAATGTGCTGTAGGGGGAAGCTCAGTGGCAAAATATCTGCTTTGCTCGCAGAAGATTTCCAATTCAACCCCCTCCATCTCCAGGTAGGCTTGGGAAGGTTCCCTCTCTGAAACCTTGGAGAGCTGCTGCCAGTCAGTGTAGACAGTACTAAGCTAGGTGGACCCAGTCGTCTGATTCAGTATAAGGCAACCTCCCTCTGTTAATATCAGGGATATGCTGCTTTTGATAGTTACTAGCCATGATGGCTATATACACTGAGGGTGCTGTGGCCCTCCAGACCGTTTTCTCTGGCCCTTGGAAACTCTCCCCACACCACTGCTCCACCAAACCCTCTTTGAGTGCTTTTGCCTGGCTGGAATGGGTCCTTGAACTGTGATAACGTCTCTTGCTTCCCCGGAGGGAGGACGGACAGATGTGGGGTGTTTGTGTAGAAATCTCTGACTTCTGTGTGGCAGGAATATAGCCCACTGTACAAAAACACCACTTAACTAGGTATTGGCATGTGGCCCCTGTGGAGGTTGGAATGAGGGAATGCGGCCCTCAGATGGAGAAATGCTCCCCACATCTGATATATATGATGTCTCTGAATACCAGTTGCTATGGTTCACAAGCCTCTGTGGGAAACAGGATGCCGAACTGGTCGGGCATTTGGTCTGATCCAGCAGGGATCTTCTGATGTTCTTAATCTCTTGATCAGCTAAGATCTGTCCAATGAACTGGGCAACAATTTCCCTTTTTAAAACATTTCTTTTTAAAAAAGACAAGTGTTTATAAAAGGATATTTCAGAGCTAGAAAAGTTTCAGAAAAGGGCTGTGTTGTGATCAAATGGCTGGAGCAACTCTCTGAGGTGAGGTCACCGAGTTTGGTGCTTTTTAGTTCAGAAGAAAAGATGAGCAATGGGTGGGGATGTCGTAGAGGCTTGCAGAATTGTGCATGGTGTGAAGAAAGAGAGAAGCTTTTTTCTCTCTGGGCTTGTTCACATTTCCGCTCGTGCCATATTTTATTCTGCAGAAAACCCGACTGACATTTGTTACCACAGAGCAGCAAACAGCGGGTTTCTCTATGGAAGGTGGCAGGGCAAACAAAAAGCCTGAGACAAGCAGAAATGTGGATGAGCATTCTCTCTCACAATACTAGGCCTCAGGAGCATCTAAAGCAGGGGTCAGCAAACTTTTTTTGCAGGGGGCCAGTCCACTGTCCCTCAGACCTTGTGGGGGGCTGGACTATATTTTGAAGGGGGGGGGGAAGAATGAATTCCTTTGTCCCACAAATAACCCAGAGATGCATTTTAAATGAAAGGACACATTCTACTCATGTAAAAACACGCAGATTCCCGGGCCGGATTTAGAAAGCGATTGCGCCAGATCTGGCACCTGGGCCTTAGTTGGCCTACCCAAGATCTAAAGGTTCAGGACAGACAAAATAAATGTCACACAGTGCATAGTTAAACTATTTAATTAAGCCAACTTAAGCGGCTTCAAAAGAGGATTAGACAAAATCAAGGAGGAGAAGTCTTTCAGCGGCTACTAGCACAAGGGCTGTGCCCCACTCCCTCTGTTGGAGACAGTAGGCCTTGGAATTCCAGTTTCTGGGAAACACAGGTGGGGAGGGGAATGTTGCATTCGGGTCCTCCTGTGGGCTTCTCATAGGCAGAGGAATGTCAGAGATGGTACCTCTTGCTTTTTACGGCCTTTCATCCCTGATCCTAATCCTAATTACTGAAAGAAACAACAATATGCTCGGGTAATTGAAATCCTGTAGTGGCATAATAAAAACTTTAATGTGGATTGAGTCCTAGACAATGAGAATCAAATGTGTGGTTTTTTGCAACTAATGAAATAGATTCTGATCCACAAAAAGTCTTATTCCTCAGTCATGCTGAACTTTATAAAATAATTGTAGAAGGCAATGTTTTACGGTTTATTATTGTTTATATTTTGAACACCAAAATCTTTTAAGGGCCTCTAAAGGTCTTGATCTGCCCATGATTACAAGGTGCCTAGCCTACCTGATGCCAATAGGATTTCCAAGGTGCAGGTGCTGCCACAATAAAAGATTAACTAAAAGACATCCTTGAGAGGGGGCACTTCATCTTGTCCTGTGCTTCTTCTCAGTTGGACAGAGGTTCTCTGCAGTGTCCCAGGCCTCTTCCTAGGAAGAGGTCTCCCTGTGAGCTGGATCAGGCAGGACCCGGACATGCAAGACAGGCTGATTCATGCTTAAAAAGTAGTGCCGAGTTTTCTATGTCATTAGAACTACACCCAAAGGAAGAAGCATTCAGCTTTCCTCCACCCACATTCAACATCTGTTGTTGATATGGTGCAGAGTGAAGGAGCCGTAGCTCAGTGGTAGAGCATCAGCTTCACATGCAGAAGGTCATAGGTTCAATTCCCGACACCTCCAGGTAAGGTTCGGACTGCCCCTGTCTGAAACCCTGGAGAGCTGCTTCCAGTCAGTGTGCACTAGACTAGATGGACTACCAGTGGTCTGATTCAGCATAAGGTAGTTTTCTGTGTTCCATACACTCTCATGTGTATCTTTGCCTTCCTGCTCGCAGTTTTGCCTTATATACACATTTTTGCAAAGCAATTTCCCTCAAGATCAGGTATAATCAAACTTGGCACTCCAGATGTTTTGGGACTACAACTCCCATCATCCCTAGCTAACAGGACCAGTGGTCAGGGATGATGGGAACTGTAGTCTCAAAAACATCTGGAGGGCCAAGTTTGTCTATGCCTGCCCAAGATAGTGCAATTTTTAAAAATGATATTTATGCGAATATATATACATTCGTGTGTGTGTATGTATATCTATATCTATCTATCATCTATCTATCTATCATCTATCTATCTATCTATCTATCTATCTATCTATCTATCTACACACACACACACACACACACACACACACACATTCGTATGCACACTTTACCAAAAGCTGTGGAGAAGTACACTGCAAAATTCAGAGGAAGTGTCCTTTTGAAGGAGTTTCCATTCCCATCTTATTTTGGAAACTACAAATTAGGTAAGTTCAGCTTTTATGGAAGTAGAATTACGTTTCTCCCTTCTCCCGAGTCCCAACCAGGCTGATGGAGTGGGCCTTGTTGTCCCAGCTCTCCCCCTGCTGCCACCCAGTAGAATGGCAGCTGATGGAGGCAGATCTGGGACAGGAGGAACCAAAAGGCAGCCTCCTCCCCAACAACAAACAATTTTGCAACAGCCATAGAAGCAGCAAGGATAACCACATTGTTTTATGATCAAGGCCGGCCCTACCATTAGGCAAAGCAAGATGGCAGGTGGGGATGGGGGATAGTGGTGGCAAATGGTTGGATAAGAGAACGGTGGATGCCCCATAGAGCCTGTCCTGCAACTGGTGCCCATTGGGACTGGTAGGGTGGCAGACAGGGAGCCCAACAATAGGTGGAGCCAGAGCTGACTCTGGTTTTGTCCCCATCTTCCTCCCTGCTGGGCAATACTGAGACTAAGGAGGAGGAAGCTAACAGCCAGTGACACACTCTGGGCTGGTTGTGAGTGGGGGACACACTGCCCTCACTTGCCCTGAAGATCCAGCCTTCCCTGCCTGAACCCTCCAAGCTAGCCTGCTGACCTCTGATACAATCAAGGCTGCTGTCCCATTGCCAGTGTTGAAATAAGATTCACCTGCACACACCACGAGGGATGCCACCATAGGAACGTAAGAAGCAGCCTCATACTGAGCCAGATTGTTGGTCCATCCAGCTCAATATTGCCTACACTGACTCGCAGTGGCTCCCCACCATTTCAGACGGGAGTCTCTTTCCCAGCCCTACCTGGAGATACAGTCAGGGATTTAATCTGGGATCTTTTGCATGCAAAGCGGATGCTCTACCACTGAGCTTACGGGCCCTTCCCATCTCATCATCCTTCGCTGCTTCAGCTGGCAAAACGTCTCGGGCTGGCCATGAACAGTCACACAGTCATCTCCCCACTGGGGACTGGCATTTCCGTGGCTAGTGGCTGCCCCTCATATATGCATAGATCATTTAGCACAGCTCAGGGCAGTATCTCGCTCTGCCCGCACGCCTGTGCCTGCCAAGCAGATCACAAGCACTGCCAGATCTGACAGCCCGAATTCGCCATCATGGGGGTAGAAGGACTGGATCCTGACTGAAACTGAGACTGGGCAATGCCTGTCAAACGAAGAGTTCCCATCAATCCTCTAGGCTTACATTTGCCTCATTGTGAGGAAAGCCAATTTAAGTCCTGCATGGATCAAGGCAGCCCAGAACTGAAACGCACACCCCTTGGAATAGGACATGTCAGCAGCAGCACCTTCGCTGTCATTGACCGTTGACAGGGAGGAGGGAATCGGAGGCTCAAGAAGATGACTCAGTTCTGGTATCCAAGTTGTGTCTCTAAACAAACTCATTGCCAGCCCTTTTCCCTGTCCCAGAGAGCTGTCAGAATTGTCTGAGGATCCTAGGAAAATGCCTTATTGTGGGCCAGACCGTTTGTTCAGCTTGCCCAGTTCTGGCAGCTCTGACTGGCAGCAGCTCTCCAGGGTTTCAGGTGGAGAGTGGGACTGTCCCATCACTTGCTACTTTATTATTTTAACTGGAAATGCCGGGAATTGAACATGGGAACATCTGCATGCTAAGCGAGTGCTTGACAACTGAGCGAAGGTTCCTACCCCCATTGAGCCTGTTGATATACCTCTGACCACAAGAGAAATGTTTCTAACAGACTTTCAGATGCTGGTCCGTTGACCAACTCCTGTTAACTGAACAGGAAATTAGATTGTTCCAAAACAAAAGTGGAATTTTTGGTTGCCTCCCTTCGTATACAAAGGTGGAGCATGAGTGTGAAGCTTGGAGCAACATTATTGTAACATTGAACTGTGGCTTGGTGCTACGTCTGAAGTAGGATTGGGAATGTAATGACTACATATTCAGCAGAGAGAAGGGCACCTGGTTTCCTTGTAAAAATAGAAAATACTGCATTCAGATAATCTAAACTGATTTAAGGGCCACATTACTCCATTGGAAAGCTGTTGGGGGCCGCATTCCAGTAGGGGGCTGGAGGTTAACACAAGTGCAAGCTCTAAATACTGCAGCCAAGTAACGTGGACAAAAATGCATGTGTACTATAAAATATGCATGAAAGCTCATAACATTAGTGAAAATAACACACACAAAATGTATTATGTTAGGAGAAATTGCTTTGGAAATTAGTGTCTGTTGAACAAAATTGCCTTACACATTTTTTTTTTTATATTAGGAGAAACCCACATTCAAATGCTGGGTAAATTTTCATGAGGACTTTAAAAACCTGCATCGCAACCTGATGTGGAAATGGGGAGAACTCAAAACTGGAAAAATGAGAAAGCGAAAGAAACCAACATTGACAGAATCCCTCATCCCCACTTGCAGAGAGAATCCCAGTGGGGTTCTCTTAATGTGTTTTCCCTGCCATAATTCTGCTTGCAATAATCTGAGCAAAGAGACATCCCTTTGTCATTGTCCCTGGTTTGAATCAGAGGAACACCAGTCCCTGATGCCCATTCTTCATGCCCTTTGACAGAATTACCTGTGCATTCTGCTGTGGCCTTTGTATCTACATGGAAAGGTAGTGGCATTTATCTCTGCATGTCCCCCTTAACAAAGAAGTGACCACAATCCTTATCTCAAGGCTCACCTCTCCCAGCTGTAAAACAAAATGTTTTATGGTCTGGGCAGACTGTCCTTTTGCTTATCCAGAGAGATGGAGATAAGTCTGGAGAAGGATCCAGTGACATCCCTGGCAATAAACTGCAATTGAAAAGGAAGTGGGAGGTTGGGGGAAATTACTGTATATCCAATGGATCATTTCAGAGGAACAAAGTTTGTGGATGTGAAGTCGAGATAAGAAACAGAGAGGTGTTCTTGGCAAATTGCTTCGATGCACGTAGGCCTTTAAGCTTCTCCCACACTCCTGTCCTTACGGTCAACCTTAGGCGACCCCTTGAAAGGCAGCTGATTTGTGTCAGGCTCTGGGCTTAATGACCTCAGGTGGCCAGTTCCACAACTCTTCAGCCAGCAAGTACAGCCGTGGGGTGCTGAATGTAGATAAAGTAAATAAAATTTATGTTAAAATCTTTGTTCTTATATTATGCTTCCCTTGTGTTTTCAGGGGTGGGGGACCTGTGGCCCTTCAGATATTGCTGGAGTCCCAACTCCCATCAGCCCCAGCCAACTTGGCTGATGGTCAGAGCTGATGGGAACTGGAGTCCTAGAGGGTCTCCACCCAGGTTCACATAATGAAGATCCATGTTTGGTTTTTTTTCTTGCCAGTGTGAGGACCTGGGAAAATCGAAAATGCTGATAAACAAAATGTAAATAGAGAATAATGCATTAGTGCAACTAAAAATCACATAGAATCCTGCAGTAGGACTGCAACTGCAACCCTATACAAATTTCCTGGGAATAAGTATTACTGAACTTAGTGGATCTTACTTCTGAGAATAGACATTAGAGTGACCACCTAGGCATCCTTTTAAAAAAGGAGATATATGTTTGCAATTAGAAGAGAGGTGGTTGAGTGTTTCCATTTGAAACAGTGCCCTCTCCTGTCCTAGTGCAGTATGTGCAAACCCATCCTCTTTTCTTATTCAAGGTGGATTTTGATGCAATCAAAGTGAAGCTCGTGTTTGGAAATTTTGGATTTCTGAAGAGCCCGGAAGATTTGCTTTGCAACTAAGAATTCTGGACATTGGCATGGTATCATTCCATCTACTTCTGATGCACAAAGGTATTTGCTATTATAATTATTTGGTCAAAACAGCATCATCCACACTCAAGAATGGGAGGTATTAGAGCGTATCACAAACCTTTTTTGGGGAAAAGCAATCCTAAGGGGGAATTCCCCACCTCAGTAATAACTCAGTGAGCATGCTCAGTCGACTATCAGGGGGAAATGTGCACATCTAGAGAAATTGCATACAAAAATTGGTGCACTAGGATAAATTTGCATTAAAATGCTAATGAATTTTCATAAAGGTTTTTAAAAACCTGTCATGGAAATGTGGAGAACTGAATTTAGATGTGGAAAAATGAGAAACTGAGAGAAACCCAAATTGACAGATGCCTTCATCCTTACATAGTTCACATATGGTAGTTAAGATTCTTACTGCATGCCCGCCAGATCTTGTTGGACTACAAAGCCCATCATCCTTAATCATCAGAAATACTAGTTGGAGTTGATAGGAATTGAAGCCCAGCAACATCTGCAGGGTGACATCTTCCTCATCCCTGGCTTAAAGCATTGATTATGCCAAAGTGGACTGTAAGCCACAAAAGCAGCAACCACAATGGATTTCTTGACTCTTATAGTGCCAAAATACTGCTGTCCATTTCAGCATTCTAAAGTGCTCCAGAAATGTAGATTGACCGGAAAAATATGCACAATTCCTTCTTCATGGAGCTATTATGTGCACATTTGCCATCACCCCTGGAGAATGTGTGCAATGCCCGATTGTTAAATGCATTAACCGCTTGGCATCATGCACATCAACTTACATTGTCCCTAACATATACGCACACCTGCCCATCTCACCTGGAATACTGTGGCCAGTTTTGGGGCAATGTCATGGACTGGCTGGACACAGAGAAATGAAGATGGAGCCTTAGGCTGCAGGAAAAGGAACTGGGAGAGGCCTTAGAGAGCAGTGGGAAGGCAGGCACATTCAGTCCCCACAAATGCCTCATGGAGACAAGTCCTACTGGGAAGAGTTGCTGCAATCGCTAAGCCTGCACTGTTTTGGTTTCTTTGAATAAAGAGTTAACTTCACTGACACCAGTGCTTTTTACTGCTGACCTCCTGACCCTGGCTGCTGATGGGCAGTTTAAGGATATTGACAAGCAGGAACATTTCTCTAGGAAGGAGATACAAGATAGTGAGAGGCCTGGATACTAAGTCCTATGGAGAAAGGTTGAGGGAGCTGAGCATGTTTATTTTGGAGAAGAGATGATAAAGAGGCAATAGGATAGCTGTCTTCAAATATCTGGAGGGCTGCTGGGCAGACAATGGAGAAAATTCATTGCTGCAGATGGCAGTATCTGGAACAAACTGTGTCAGTGGGTGGTGACCTCTCCCTTGTTGGAGCTTTCTCAGCAAAGGTTGGAAGACAGATTTTCTGGGACTGGATTAGATAACCTTTGTGGCGACTTCCAACTTTACAATCCTGTTCTCTCTTTATCTATCCGCATCAAGCTATCTGCTCTTGGCACTTCTCTTTTATGTATCTAGACATCCAACCATCCATCCATCTTTCCCCCCATCTCTCTCTCTCTGAAGAGACTGTTTTTGCTTCAAGAGGCTTAATGTTTGGCAGTTAATTAACACAATTCCAGTGTAGGCGTCCAAGATGAGATTCCAGATGGAGAAAACCACACAGAGAGATTACAGGGAGCTTATTAGATGCCTTTGCTACCTAGGACCATCCTAGCAACCTCAGGGTTGGGAGCCATCACCCTGAACCAATAACCAAAATGTTTTGACGCACAGGAGTTAACGTTTAACCCACAGCTTGGGTAGTATTCTGGAAAGCAGAAACCTGTTGTGTTCAACCCCCACCCCTTGGAGCCGCAAAGCAGGAGGTCACCCAACTTTCCATCCAGCTTAGGACCGTAGGCTATGGAAAGAAAAAGAGCGAACATTTAAAAGCTTGGCCTGTTGTCATTGGGAGTCACTGGAGCTAGAACCAGGTCTCAAAGAGCTCTGGGAGCAGCTGCCTGATGTGGTGAGTGACCATACCTTGCAATATTTTCTAAGGCAGCATAAGAATCCTCAGACTCTGGACTGGACCTCCCAGCACCCAGGTTGCCGTTAGCCCCTCCTAGGCAGAAGCAGCGGTACAGGTCTTTGTGTTTAGACTGAGATTTTGCCAGAGCAACAACTAACTTCCTAGCTCTGACTCTTGCCTTCGACCCTTGGCTTTGCCTTGCCTGCTCCCCTCTGATCGCTTCCTGATTGATTTAGCCTGACCCTCACCATGATTAAGCACCAGAACTGCCTCAATCAGACTACTCATGTTTGGACCAGTGACCTGGTGCTTTCCTTGGGTGCCCCTCAGCTGACCATCTCCTTAATCTCTGTGCTCTTCAACTCTGCCGTCATCTTTGCCGTGGTGTACTCCAAAGAACTGCGCAAGCCCATCTTCATCCTTTTCTGCAACATGGCCTTCTCCGACCTCTTCACTAGCTCTACAGGCTTCTGGATCGCCCTGTTGTTCATCACCAACCCTCAAAGTACCATCACTGGGTCCAAGGAACTCCTCACAGCGTATGCCTTCTACACCATGTCAATCCTGGCCACCATCTACAACTTAGTCCTCATTGGGATTGAGCGTTACTTGGCTGTGGCGGAATGCCTGAGGAGAAGATGGCGCCTTGGCAGGAACCAGATCCTGGGCATGGTGCTGGGTGTCTGGGGGCTTAGCTTCTTTTTGGGCTTCCTGCCCCTGATGGGCTGGAATTGCTTGGATAGAGACAATGCCTCTGCCCTTTACAGCCCTCTGTGTATCGACTACCTTATTTTCATCACTATCCCTCACTGTGCAGTGGTTTTGATCCTCCCTTTCTTCACCTACTGCAACATCATTGGGTTTTTGAGGAAACACAAGATGGCAATGGGTGCCTTGGGGCAAACCCATGCCACCTACAGGCTGGCCGAGATCCAAGTAGCCCGGACAAGTATATTCATCTGGCTGCTGTCTCTGCTGTCTTACACACCCTTCTTTGCTGGCGTTGTCCTGGATATAACCACTCAGCAGTGCCCCAACAATTTCTCCATGGATGTCTACGTCTTCCGAAACCTTACCGCCATCATGATCACCATGAATTCATTGGGGAACCCCATCATCTACACCCTGAAAGTGAAAACTTTGTGGCACAGACTCAGGTTTTTGAAGTGCCCTTCCAGCAACCGCATAGAAGTGCAGGCCATTGGGAAAATGTGACCCTGCTCGGACCAAAGTGAATCCAGTCTTGTACGTTTTCACCCAAACATCTTTAAATGTCCGCAGTGAGCAATCACTGAGAGTTCAGTCCTATGCATGTCTACTCAGAAGTTCAGTGGGATGCATTCCCCAAGGACACGTGTTTAGGATTGCAGCGTAAATCTCTTTATAGGGGCTATGGGTAGTTGGCAGTTGCAGAGATCTGAATTAATGTTTCAGCTCACCAAAGCGAGCCAGCTTCAGCACTGGACAGTTCTCAAGTACAAGGGAGAGTGGGATTTAATTCATCGGCTCTCTCCTATCGACAATAGAATTGTGCTACCTACACTTTGGTAGCATTCATGAACAGGATCGTGTTGGGCTGAAATTATCTACTGTGAACTAACTTCAGAGTGAGTTATTAGACAGTAGAATTTCAATTAGTGGTTTAAAAGGTTCACACCACCCTCCTTTTGATTAGAATTAACAGCAACATTCCAAACTTCATGCAGTACAGAAAGTTGGGCAGGTGTAACAGGAGTCTGGGAAACACCAGCTTAATGTAATATATACATATATTTGGACTGACTAAAATTTTGTTGTTGATTGAAAAAACATATTAAGATAGGATGAAAAATAAATGCTACATCAAATTGTATGTGACGCATGGTGACTTTGGATAATGTGCTTTCTTATGGAACAATCTGGGGCAGCCTTTGGCAACCTGGTAGCCTCCAGATATTTTGGACTACAGCTCCCATTGGCCTCAATCAGCATGGCTATACAGTGCAGGGCTGATGTCCAGGGCTGAAGTCCAAGTTTTAACATCTGGAAGACACCAGGTTGGCAAAGGCTTCAGCGTGAATAAAAGTGAGCTGAGAAACCTCAACCAATATATGTAGCAGAACTGGAAAATCTCATGCAGCAATTCATCTCCTAAAACGCAGGCCCCATTGGGTTCAACGGGATTTACTCTCAAGCAGAGCAGCTTTAGAAGGATTTTGTGTGTGTATAAAACCAATGTAACACCAGAGCCAACTGGGAAGGCTTTGCAGTGTTTGCTTTGGCATGACATTAATAAAATGCAATCCTTCCTTTTAGTATCGTTAACCTTTCTCTGAGCAAAGCCAAGCTCACCACATTTAATTTAATTCACTGGTACATCAATGCACAAGAGATAGTGATGTTTCACAATGTTTACAGAGGGCAAACATTAGCATTTTTATGTGGCTTAGCTCCATCATCTGGCCTCAAAGGCAGCCTCAAAGAATACACACACATGCACACATATATCCTGGTTTTGGACACATTGGTCACCCAGTTATTTTTCTAACTGCAACTTGTTTATTTCATAAAATTTACATCACTTGGTTGTGAAAAACTGCAAAGTAGTTTATAACAAAGAAAAAACAATAACATTATTACTAAGAAAAATTAACAATAATTTAAGACATTAATTTTTTTGAATAACAAGACTAAAACAGATTAAGAAAAACAATAAAAAATTATATTCTGCCTTTCCTTTGTCATAAACTTATGCAGTTTACGTAAGACTTTGCAACATGACTACAAAATCATTAAAACATCAAAGTTTCCAAATTGCACAATCAGTTTACAGCTTATGATGATGATGTAATAGTAGCAGTAGCAATACTACTGAGTATTATTTATATACTTATTTACTTACTTTGTCTAGCCAAAACCATTACAAAGATCAAATATATAAAATAGAATAAAATACATAACACAGTTAAACAAATTATTAAAACCAGACATTCTGTCGGATAAGAGTTTGTGCCCCTGAATAATATAACAATATACCCTGTATATTGTAATTATACCCTGCTGTTACTCTTGGTTCATCTAGTCCAGTATTGTCTACTCTGACTGGCAGCAACTCTCCCAAGATTTCAGGGAAAAACCTTTCCCCATCACCTGCTCAATTGAATTAGAGAATTTCTGCATATGTTTGGCACCAGCTGGGCTGCAAGGAGTTGCCAGGAGGAGGCATTCACAGTGCCAGCCAACCTTCTTAGTTACTCCATCCCAAAGGTGTGTGGGATTTGCCCCTTAGCCCTCCTCTTCTCTTGAAGAAATTCTGCAAAACAGCGGAGGTACAGGATCAGCATTCCCCCCCCCCCTTCTACAAGATGGGCTGCCTTCCCACTCTTGGTCTAGTGTCCACTCAATCCGCCGGAGCGTCTCTTCGCAAGCAGGAGAAGTCCCTAACTCCCCAAGGGTTTGAGACTCATCGGCTCCCCCCACCTGGTTTAGCCGGCCAGGGTGTGTCCGCTGTCACACGCAGACAGCTTCTAGGAGCCACACGTGAGAGCCAAGTACAGGGTGGGGACCAAAGATGCACAGACGACCCCAGGAGAAGCATTGACGTATAATACCTTAAATTTTATTATTACACTACCAGAGGTACTACCTCTCCCCTAGCTCCCCATACAGCCCAATACCGTTAGTCCTATTATTATTATTATTATTATTATTATTATTATTATTATTATTACTGCTACCATTACTAGGATTTAACAAAAACGGAATATGATTATTATTTATTACTTCTACCACTACTGATTTTATAATGAATTGATTTTATCTGTTGTTAGCCGCTCTGAGCCCGGCTTTGGCTGGGGAGGACGGGATATAAATAAAATTTTATTATTTTTATTATTACTATTATTACTACTACTACGATTTACAGCAACCACCACACCAATCCACAGCACGCGCACACAGGGGATGGGGGTTACAAACTGAAAGGCAGCAAGAATCCCCCAAAGAACAGCTTAAAAACAATGCAAGAGAGAGAAAATCATTCTCTCCCGCCTGCACTGGGGCTTAATCAGTGCGTACGACACAGGACTGCTCAGCCATTGCAATCGAGTGCGATCCTGTTTCGAATGGATGCAGGAGCAGGAGGCGCGGCCTATCGATGGGATCGGCTGCTCTGCTGGCCCGGCCTGGTCCTAGATCCCCGCCGGCCAGGAAGGAGACGCACGTGGAAGTTTTTCCCCAGCCGAGATCGAGCAGCAGCGTCCGCCATGCAAAGTCCCGGTTGCTCCCGCGTGTGCGTCGTGTGCGGGGAAGGCGGGCGGGGCGGCGCCAAGTACCGCTGCCCGGGCTGCCGGGAGAGATAGTAAGTAGCGGGCCGGTGCAAGCAGCGCCCCCCCCCGGGAGCCCTTTGGTGGGCTCCGGTTATTTAGGGACGGAAGGCACTCTGTGTATACTCAGAGGTGGCTCTGCGGGACTGTGTCTGTGCTCAGAGGCGCGGAACGTAGGGCTCGGGGGTGGGGAGCTCAATTTTTCTCGCGAAAGTGTGTATGGGGTTACAGCCCCGAGGGTGAAAGAGATCCTGTGTTCGCTTGGGTTGTGTGGGCAGTTACACCCCAGTGGTGGTTTAAAGTGTTGGACGAGGCCCTGGGAGCCCAGGGTGCAAATCCCCACTTAGCAATGAAACTCCCTTGGGAACACATCCACAATTTTAAAGCGCATGACTCCCCCATCCGACCCGGAAGAATTACTAGCTCATTGTTGATCGAGCTAATGTGCGGTTCTTACTTAAAATCAATCCCCAAGGCAAATAAAAGGTAAGTGAACAGCAAAGATGAGAAATATCTGTTCCATAATTAAAGAAGTGGAATTCCGTGTACACTTCTGGCCCCCTCACGTAAAAAAAAAAAAAAAGGAGGGGGGGAGTTGTGGAAAGTTCAGAAAAGGGCAACCAAAACGAACAAGGGGATGGAGACCCTCCCTTAGGAGCAAAAGTTACAGTATTTGGGACTTTTTAGGTGGTAAAAAAAGGCAAGTAAGAGGTGACACAGTAGTCACTTACAAAATTATGCATGGCATGGAGAAAATGGCTGGAGAAATTCCCCCTCTCCTTTCATAACACTAGAGCTTGTGGATGGTCTGGGTAGCTGAATGTTGGAAGAGTCAGGGCAGATAAAAGATAGGACTTCTTTGCACAGCAAGTAGAAGTCACTCCCACAATGGCCATCAGCTTGGATGGCTTTGAAAGAGGATTGAACAAATTCACAGAGGATGGGGATATTTATGGCAATGGAAAGTTACCAAAGTGATGTACAATAAAATAAACATAAAATATCAATGATGACAAACTAAAGCCACTGAAACCATTTCTGCCATTATGCAGAGACGTTACAGCTGAGAAATGGTTTATATATGAAGGAGACCGATTTTGTGGTCCTGCTCACTGCCCATTATGCACTGACCTGCTGTTACACCATGAAGGAGTTGCAAATGTTTGGTTTTAACACACATAGTTATCTTACTATTGTTGATGTTGCAAAATTTTCTGGAGTAGCCAACATGGTGCACTCCAGATGTTGCAGACTTCAACTCCCATCAGCCCTGTTTTGCCATGGGAGTGCAAAACATCCAGAAGGCAACAAGTTGGCCACTCCTGCATGTCGTATTATTTTATGTAGCATAAACCAATTTTTGAGGAAGGGCAATCCATATAAATAATGAGTCATGTATTGTGCAGTGGTAAAATAAGGAACCTTTGTGGTGTAATTGTGGTGTCAGGTTTAAGACTTGAGAGACCTGGGTTCAAATCCCCCCTCAGCTATGAAGCTCACTGGGTGACTTTGGGCAGGTCACACTTTTTTCATCCTGATCTATCTCACAGGTTTGTTGTGAGGATAAAAGGGTTGGGAGGGGAGATAAACACCATATAGCCTGGCCTTGAACTCCTTGGGATAGAAATAAATGTCTCCACTTAAAAAACTTCTCTTTGTTGTTGCAGTTGTTCAGTGTCCTGCTGCAAGAAACATAAAGGTAGGATTATATATTTTTAAATAATGACTAGGCTTCCTTGAGTAATTCGCTCTACAAGTGTGGGTTATAGTGGACTTTTGTGATGTACCATACTTCGTGACAGATGGCTACTTTTTGGTCACAACAATCCCAATGTTCAGGCTGTGAGTGTCGTTGCATTTTTAGCCAAAATGGCCTCCCCCATGCACAAGAAAAGTGATGGTGGACTTAAAAGCCTGAGGTTTTCAGAAATACCAATAATATCCCAAAACCTTAGTTTGGGTGGTGGTGATGTAATAGAGCCTGGGAATTTGAAGGTGCTGCCAGAAGAGAGGTCCACATTGCCTCTAACCGCCGGCAAATCTGGAATTATACTTGATAATCTGATGACATTTGTTATTTTAACCCATGTGCAACTGTACTCATTCTATTGCTTTCCATATTTAAATTTTTGTCTGTTGTTATAATTGTTCTCTCTGTTTTATATATATTATAAAATGGTGGGGCGGGAAAAATATATGGTGGGGGCAATCTTAACCAAAAAGAATGGCCTCAACCTCTCGCTTCCCTTGGCTTGGGTGTAATGAGATGTGTTTGGCGTTTGAACAGAACAATGTGCACCCAAAGCAGAGCCGCGTCCACAGCCTACAAGTCAAGAAACTTCCCAGAGGACGGCATCCATGAACAATGAAGGTATGTGACCCTTTCCAGCTCGCTTGCGAAAACAAACAGGCTTTTAATTGGCATTGATAGTTGGGGGGTCGTACTGAGGGAAGAGAAACAGTTGAGTCAGAGCATCATAAGGACCCTTCTTGATCAGACTAAAGTTTCTTCTAGGACAGTATCCCATTTTCCCACTGTGGCTGAGTGGCAGGTGACAAAGGCACCATAGACTGATTGGGTACTAGCCCTGGCACTTTTGCTGGCACTACAGTAATTTATTTCTGCTTTTTTCTCAGGACGTTCTTGGTCAGTGGATGACATTTTGACAGAAGATGATGAGGACGATAAGGTGCCCCTGCAGAAACTTCGGCTCTTGGGTAAGTTTTCCAGTGGAAAATATTGTTAACTTTTCCTGTAAAACAGGGAGAGCTTGTGGCTCTCTTGGTACTTTTGGACTACAACACCCATCATCCTAACCACCCGCTTGCTGTGGCTGGTGGGAGCAGCAGTCCCAGTGGCCATCTGGAGGGTGACTAGTTGGTTATTCCTACTATAAAGAAATTCCTATGTGTGAATTGAAGCAATTGGTTCTTACATGAGCAGATGACTCTGAGACTGTTATTTTATGGGTAGGGGGACATCACTGCTTTAAGAATCCATTGTCTGATTTCATGCCCAAAGTTCCTGAATAGCAGGCATGGGACCCTCCCAGATGTTGTTGTCTATCTGTCCTTGACTGTGGGTGGGTGGGACTGATGAGACTTGGGACCACAGCTCCCCCCATAAGCCTTTGCCCAGTATTTACTGCTAAAATAAAATAATAATACATAGAAAGTGCAGATTAAAAAACAATCAAAATTACAAGGCTTAGGAGCAGTACAAAAGGTGTATTTTTTAAAGAGGGCAGATAATGTAGAAAAATGAAAGCAACAAGGCACATCATGAAAACTAAATGATGCAGTTTGTTGGGGGGAGAGTTTGTATACCTGAATTTGACATATTAGAAATGAAATACCACCAAACAACATAGAAATGTTCTGTATCTTACCCTTAGGGATTAGTAATTTGCACGTTGTTTCCTCCGCAATAGCCAAATTCCACACATGGGGGGGGGGGCAGGGTGAGAGGTTTAAGTACTGTAGTGTCTCTACTTTCTAGGCCAAATAAGGCAATATTGTCTGCTCCTGACAATGGCTCTTCAGGTTCTTGGGGCAGAAAGTGGTTTTCCCCATCATCTCTTACCTTAAGGTTGGGGAACCTACGGCCCTCCAGAAGTGTCTGACCATTGGCCCTTGCTGGCTGTGGCTGATGGGAGGCCAAAGAACAGCAGGATGGAGACAGGTTCTCAGGCCCTGTGTTATTTCATCTGGAGATGCTGGGGACTGAACCTGGGGCTTTCTGGATGCAAAGCCAGCACTCTACCCCCTGAGCTCCAGTTCTTCTCCAAAGATGGGCACCAGTCGCCAAGGATCTTCCCACCCTCCTTCTTGGAGTCATCTCCCTCTTTTTCCGAAACAGGGGAATCTGAAGAACTCAAAGGCCTCCTCCTCAACCCCCACCTTGGCCAGCTGCTTCTCACTGTCGACCAGGCCAAAGACAAGAGCGCCATCCTGAAGACATACATGCAGGAGCCCCTCTTTGTGGAGTTTGCAGACTGTTGCCTGAGGATTGTTGAGCCTCCCGAGAAGGAGAACGCACGCCCAGAGTGATTTTTGTGTGTGCGGAGCAGGTAGACGATGCCCCTCTCTGGATGGGGAACCTTGTTATTTGCAAGGATGGAGGAAGGGCTTCTCTTGTGGCTAACCCCTGGAGCACCATAAGCTATAATTCATAGCCCTCTTTCCTAGGGAGGGCATGCCATTCCCCCGGTAACCATGGGCCCTAGATTTGGGGGGGGGGGGATTAAGTGCTTGCACACGCTGCCTTTTCTGTGTTCCAAAAGTAGCCTCTCCAACCACCTTTGATTATCTTCAGGCTGTAAAGAGAGTTCAGGTTTGGACTAGGAGCAAGAGCCAAGTTTCCCACTTCCCTTGCAATAGCATCTTGATCTTACATTGGATGGGAATCAAATGCAATTGCATCTAAAGTTACTTTGCCCTATTGATTTCTGTGAGACTTCCTTGGGGTGAACCTCTCCCCTGGTTTTGCTCCCATTAGTTCTGAAGCCACTGACAGAAGCAGGCTGGAGAAACAAACACAGCAACTTATTTCATAATCATGGACGTTTTTATTGAGTCTTCATTTGTAGAAAATGGCCTGTAAGTACGAAACTGATCCCTGTGTCTAATCCTAAGGAGTGTACTTATACACTGGATCTTATTTTCCTGTCTGAGCAGTTTGGAATTCTGCTTACTGAAATTTTGAAATGACTGAGCCCATAAACTTTGTCTTGCCCCAGAGTAGATTTGCCCACCTGGTGTCCACCAGATGTTTTGGATTGCAGAAGCCCATCTCCCCTAGCCAGCATAGCTACATGCCAGCTGGGGTGAATGGGAGCTGTGGTCCAATATAGTTGGAGAGAACCCAGTTGGCAAAGGCGACAATTATTTTTTTTAAAAAGTCCCAAAGCAACAGTAGGTTTGCTTCCCTCTCCCTGAGAGAACAACCACCCTTTATTACAATAAAGAAAGTTTAAAAACGTTGTTTAAAACAGACGTTTTCACAATACTTTAAAAAAGTTACCTTTGGTTTATAACTCAAGATAGTAGTTCACAGTGTGATTTTCCTGAGGTGTGGACTTGAATTCTAAACCCCAGTTGGTTTAGAGATTTTGGTTCCAGCTCCTGATTATATAAATTGGAGTAAGATAATTGACGTTTAAACTAATCTGGTGAATAGGTTGCTCACATGCCATTTTAATTTTATTTTTACTGGACAGGAAGCTAGTAGCCTACACAGCTGCAGAGGAGGAAATAGTAAAAAATAAAAAATTAAAGCTTTTGCTTAAGCAGGCTTGTGGTAAGATCAGGGAGGTGAATTCCACCTCCACAAGTCTGCTGAGGAAACAGCTTCATTTCCTCTGTGGCTAGAACGGCCCTGAGGGCTGGGCAAATGAGGGTTGCCAGTCTGCTTGCTCGCCTGCATGGAGTTCCAGATCACCTGTGGTGACCAGGCAAGTTGCTAAATGCAAGGCTGGGTGAAGTGAAGTCTCTCTCTCTGGCAGGTGTTGATGTAAGCTGCTCAGCTTTTGTGCATGGACACAAGGCCCCCTTGGTCCCCAGAGAAGTGTGTGTATGAGGTACAGCCTGTCCTCCTGTATTTTGAAAGGGTGGATGGAACACGTATGTCGCAGAGAAATTGTGTGATAGGATCTCCCCCTGACATCATATGTGTATAGTGCTTGCAGTAATGGGGAGGTGTGCCTTCCCCAGAGAATTTCCCTGTGACCTTCCACCAAGAGATGCCACATGACAGTCCGAACCATTTTTGAGGAAACGGTATCCTAAATGCAGTGGGAGAGATGCAGCTTGATGAAGGTTCTTGTTGAGTGAAAAAGCATAAAAAGTGCAGTAAATAGTATATAAAAGCACGTAGAAGTCAGTTCTCAAGCTGAAAGGAGCTTGTAGTTGTCGAGGAGAATCTGGTTGAAGCCGGTCATGGTGCAGTTGTGGGTGTGCGGCCTGGTGTCTGCGTAAAGAAGCGGAGATTTCCTGCAGTGGAACTTGATCGAGCCCTAGGAGGAGAAATGGGTTACCCTGGTGAGCCATGTCCAGGCACATGCGCAGCACTGAACCAGGCGGACCAATGGTCTGACTTGGATGTTTCAGGGCAGAGTTTGGCATCAGGCTTCAGAGTTGTGCCTTTTTATTATTACATATGTTTTGTGGTTTTCTAACTGGCACTGACTCTGAAAGCGTTCTGTCCACCTCCCTTCCACTTAAAGCAACTATGCAACATGGGAGACAGTAACCAACCAGATTTTTTGGGGGGAGGGGGGTGTTAGTCGTATGGTCCTTACCTGTGGGAGGGCTCTGATGGAGGTGACCCCTTGTGTGCGCTGCTTGGTCTCTGCCTTGTGATGGTTGTTCTGCTGCAGCACTTGGAGGCAGGCCAGGAGGGCGAGGTCTCTCTGAAAAGCACCCAGTGTCACCGGGCCGCTTGAAAGGACCAGCCCAAGAGGCCAGAACTGGATTGCTGCATTTAGGGGGCATGGCTTTTCCAACTTGCTATGGGTCTCGCTCAATGAAACCGTTGCCCTAAGGCTGGAGGAGAGGGGGCTTCCTTCTAAGTCATCCAACTCCTCTGCGGCCAGGACATCCATCTTGGCCTGCGGAAAGACAGAAAGTATTTAAAACTTTTTGGAAAAAATGGGGGGAAAGCAGTGTCTCAGAAAGCAGAAATCTGTGTTGGTGCTATTTTTTCTGTAGTGTAACTGCAGCCTCATTTCCAGCTTTCCAACAAGCTGCTGGGAAGACTTTGATCTCTTACCTTCCATTTTTTCCAGGTCCGTTTTATAACCCTGACAGCTTTCCGTAGCCTCTGGAAATGTTTCCTGGCCAACCACGAGCGAACAGCTGAGAAAGAAAGACATTGCATTATGGGAGTGTAAGGAACAGCAGGAAAGGACCTGATACCAAGTGTCCATGCAGCCTAATATTGTCTGCTCTAACTGTCCAGGGTCTCGGGCAGAAAGAAGGCTCCATCCCATCCCTTGCTACTTGATCCTTCCAAATGGAGATTGAACCTGCAACCTCCTCATGCAAAGCAAGTGCTCTCCCACTGAGCTGAGTCCCCTCTCTAAAATGTACATAGATAAGTGGACAAACAGTCTGACTGGGTAGAAGGCTTTCTAACCTAGGGGTGGAGAACCATTGGCCTAGGGTCTGAATACAGCCCTCCAGGTCTCTCTTCTCTCCTCAGGTCACACATTCTCTCTCTAGACCACACCCCTCACCAGGCTGCTTGCCTGGCTCCTCCTTAAGGCTTTTTGCCTGGCTGGGATGTGTCCTTGAAATCTGACCATACCGCTTTTGCTGGTCTGGCCAGAGGATAGAAGTGTATGCATTCACAAAGCCCAGAACAAGGTAGGTCCAGGGCACCTTAGAGACCTCCTGAACCTTTCTATCCCAGCTCGATCATTGAGATAATCTGCAGGAGCTTAGTTGGTCATTTCCCTCATTTGACAACATCAAGAAACCCAAGTTTTTAGTGTCATTGGCCCAGTCCTGTGGAACACTCTGCCAACAGAGATTCAGCCAAGCACCTTCTGGGCCAGCTTTTAAACGCCTGCTGAAAACTTTTGTTTCGCCAGGCTTATGCAGGCAATTAAGAAGACCTCTGCACAACAGTTAGCTGATCTTTGATTTTGTGTATAATTGTTGTAAACCATTCTTTTGTGCTTTTTATGAACATCTGTATATGAATATTTTAAAAAATATGAAATAGCACAGTGCCATGGTAAAATTTGCCTTTATTGCTGAGGGCATGTGGCCCTCAGAAGGGAATGTAACCCCTTGGCCTGAAAAAGGTTCCCTGTCCCTGAGCTAACCCAGGTAAACCCGCCTGCTCACCTGACTGGATGACTGTGGCCGACGCTCTCTCTTGAGCCAGCTTCCTCCTCTTAAACCTTCGCCAGCAGCACTGGATGCAGAAAGCTTTGTCAGCTAAGACTCTGGCTCGCCCCACTTCGAGGAGCTCTAGCTACAGAAGAGAAAAATAATAAGTCCGTTAGTTGGAGCCACATGCAATCAGGCTTCATGCATATCTGGCCTTTGGACTGCCCCCAAACAAAGGATTTTATTTTATTTTTAAAGAGACTGATTTAACCTCCGAGGTGAGAAGAGTTTCAGAGTCCAGGGGAGGAAGGAGATAATTGAAACCTTTCATCGTGGGCAGATGCCCTGTTCTAAGTACAAGTAAGCAAACTTACCTAAGTGGAGATGCAGTGTGGTGTAATGGTTAGAGCAGAGGCAGCTAGCCTTTTCCAGGCAGACCCTTTGGAGGCCACATGCCAAGGTAGGCATGATAAGAACTGCAGTTCTCAATGCTAACTTCTAAAACACTTTCTTACCAGCTATTCTACACTATTTAAAATAATTTATATTACTGAACAAAAATTTGGCACCATAACAGTGGACATATGGGAGGAGTCACTGAATTTTTTAAAAAAACTATTTATAAACACATTTTGAGGATGGCTTGGGGTGGGGAAGAGTACAGCCTGCAGGTGAGTGAACCTTGGTTGAAAGTGTTGGATTAGGATTTATTTCACTTTAAAAAAATGTATTTGGTACATTCCTAACCAAACTCTTTGGGCAGACACAAGAAAAACAAACCAAACATTGGCTCATTCCTGTTTTTAAATGAAAACCAAGGCTACATTCACACAATACATTTAACATGACACAGCCATGGCTCCCTCAAGGAATTCTGGTTTGCTAAGGGTGGTTATGAGACCCCATTCCCCTGGTCTCCAGCGTTCCCTGAGAGGAGGGACTGATTGTTAAACCACTCTGGCACTGCAGCTCTGCGAGGGGAATGGGGTTTATCTTGACAACTCTCAGCACCCCTAACTAATGGCAGCTCCCAGAATTCTTTGGGGGGAGCCATGCCTGCTTAAAGTGGCATTATAGCACTTTAGAACCATTGACATATGGTGTGATTTGCAGGAAATGGAATTCTATTTCTGATGAGGGTGAGGATGACTCCATGGCAAAGAACCCACTGAAAGTGTCCCCCTTACCGTGGAGTTCGTCATAAATACTTTGGTTTTTCCACAATATACTGGCACAATACAGGGTTGGTTCTCTGTAGGCTTGAGGGGAGGGGAATCAGGGGGGCACATTTGCTGAAGGATCTCCTGGACCACAGAGCGTAAAGCATCGCTTTTGTCCTCTGCAGAAGACGCCGTCATCAAACCTGTTAGAAAAGAAAGGGGAGTATTTTATAGTGTATTATTTTACTGCAAGAATCATAGAAATTGTATTATTGGTTTTATTTTGAGGGAGGGAATGAGGGTGACTTTAGCTTTTAAACACCTGATTTTTATTGGTAATTTTAATATATGTTTTAATATTTCATGTAAACCGCTAAGAGTTTTTGGGATGAATTGGCAAACACATTTTGTAGAAATAAAAATAAAGACAAAAACATGGCCGACCACTTAAGACATGGTTGGCTTGCCACATACAGCTTGGCCTAACCTCATGAGAGACCTGACCCTGTGCTTACCTCCGCTGGCTAGCCTGGTCTGCTAAAGCAAACAGAGAAAGAGAGATGCGGTTCGTTGCTTGAAAGGAGAAACAGCCCCGTAGAGAGAAAAGCGGGTTTTTGCAAGAGCAGCAGAAGAATCCAGGGTGGAGCTGGAGAGACGAAAAAGTGTAGTTGGAAGGGTATTGGATTCATGCACAGAAGAAGAAAATAAAGTAGCAGTATCCCTTACATAAAAGCAGGTTTCTGACAATGCCATTTTGACATCAAGAAAAATTCCATTCTGCCACTTGTATAAAATTTTGGCTTGTGTAAGATCATAAGGAGAGCCTGCTGGACCAGGCGAAAGGTCAACTAGATGCCCACAGGGAACCTGGGTGCAAGAGTGCTCTTCCCAACTCCTGATTCCCAGCAACCGGTCTATAGAGGCACGCTGCCTCTGATGGGAGGGAGACTACAGTTGCATCGTTGCCAGTGAGGGGTGATAAAAATGTGCATCACAACCCACACAAGAGCTAGACATAAATACAATTTTTAAAGAATGTGAAATAAAGATTCTAAGGTTGCTTATCCACACTCAAAATGGGACATGTGCAGGAAACTTGACCCTGCACCTAAGCATTGTGCTCTTTGTTTTTAGCTGGCTCCCAGAAATAGCACCAGAAAGTCTGAAAAGAAAGACAGAGATTTAAAGGGGGGGAATTGACAGAGTCTCTTAGATGGCTTTTCAGTGCACCAAGTTGGGGAAGATCAGTTAATTTCAGACATATTTCAAATTACTAAGGAAAGAGACTTGATTAAAGAAACACACCGTTCCCCATAACGTGCGAGAAGCCATTCTCCTGATGCGTGGTGTTTGACTTTTGCTTTGGTGATCTCCTCAGCACTTTATAACGCTCCATGAAGCTTTCAAAGGAAATCCTGCCAGGTCAAAGGGAAGGGAGAGAGAAAAAAAATCAGTTCAAAGCATTGTTGATTAAACAAGTGGAGCCCGAGGCATCCTGAACACAACTCCCACTGCTTAGCCTCTCCTACGCTAAACATGCCCACATTTCACTGGATGCCAAGACTGAACGCTCCACCTCCCCATCTGTTCTGAACAGAAGAGAAGTGCTAAGAGTTTCTATCTGAGCAAAAGTGGTAGTAGCCTTTCCACACAATGATGGGGTGGGGGCATGCCCCTCTCTTTTTCTACTTTAATTTTAGATGTGGCAGCCCAAGGTTGCGTCCTAGACTGACCTCCCTATCTACTTGCAATCTACTTGTTTTATGGCGCGATGGGACATTGTAGTGTGGTTGTTGCCAGCAATCAGCCTGAATTTGTACAATCTACTCCCCCACCCTAAAGGAAGGGAGAGGGAATCCAGATGAACATGGGCAAATCTGTGTTCCCTGAAATACAAAAACAAGGGGGAAATGCAACTCTGGACAGCCTTACCGAATTGGAAAGCCTGCAGCGCTGATGTTGACAGCTTCCACGATGCCACACGCCTCCAGCTGCTGCAGAACCTGACAAAATAGGATGATGTTTAAAGGCAGGGTTGAGAGCTGGTGCCCATTCTAGTGTCTTTAAATTAAAGGCCAGAGCTATGAATAAAGACGTCCCTGGTTCAAATGTCACCTGCGGAACAGGTACTTATGTGGCCTCAGCACTGAGCTTGCCCCCCCCCCCCAGCCAGCTTCGGAAGTTCAATTCTTAGCGCATTACCTCGTCCTTTCGGAAAAGAGCTGCCTGGCAATCTGCGTTGGGCTTGATGCACCGGATGTAGTGTGGGGTGGTGCTGTGCAGGATCTCCATCAGCTTCTCGAGAGACCCCTACAGGACAAACAGAGGACAGCGTTTTGTGCTCATCATTCCCTCTATTTCTGATGCTCAGGCTGTGAGCTCTGATGCCTAGGGAGGTAAAATGATGCTGCATATGCCCAAGTGTAGGGACGGGAGAGAAATTTGTTTCCGTTCGTGCTTAAAGGCCAATTCAACTAGTTCGCACTTTCTGTGCGGAGTGAAACACAACCATCCTTTGAAATGCACACGCTTCTCAATTTTGCTCTGGAGTTCTCCAGTCAAACGTTCATATGTTAGGGTGGAGTGTGCATAAAAATGCAGACGTTAGTAAAAAATAATATAGACAAATGCATTGTTTAGGGGAAATGACATAGCCAAAATGTGTCCATTAAGAGAAAGTCGCACCATGACACCGATGACATTTAAAAAGATAAGTATATATTGCAAACTGATGTGGAAATGCAGAGAGCTGAATTTAAGATATGAAAAAACAAGAGAATCTTGTCCGAATTCCTAAAGGGCCACTGCTAGCCAATGTAGCCAATACTGAGCTAGGTGGACCAGTGGGTCTGACTCAGCGTAATGCAGCCTTTTATGTTTCTAATTCCCTGACATGGTGAGTGTTGTTGGCACTCTGGGCACACACAAACACATACCCAATTCGTGCAGAGGAACAGTGAGTCTGATCCTGCATGGCGCGAGCTTGCAACCTAGCAAACTGCCTAGAATCCTCAGCAAGACGAAGCTCTATGACAGGATGCTTGGGAAACAAGGCCCAGTGGGAAACTGGTTCCCAGCCGCTGGGCATTTTGGAAACATCTAATCTAACATTACTGACGATTGTTCTGTGTACACAATGACCATTTGTTCTGAGAATCCCAGGTTTTATTCTGTTTAACAAACACTAGCTTCTAGCCCTCACTGTTGTACAGAAAAGTGTGGAAGAAGAAAAACAAACAGCAGCTTTGAAGGTACTTAGCTTTAAAAAAGGTATAAATATGGGGCAAACCTTGAATTTGGAGACTACTGTAACCACCACAGGTTTCATCTGAGTCCTGATCTCGTTTGTGCTTGTTTTTTGGCTTGTGGTTTCCACAGGAAACAATTTCTGAAGCAAAGAATCCTGGGACAGCTGTAGCAACAGAACCAGTTCTGGGGGGACGGGGTCCTTTTTTGAGGGCAGGGAAGAGAAGACAAGGAGCATGCAACTGTTATTATTTTCTGAGGGAAAACTGTATGAAACATTTATAGGGAGCAGGAAGAAATATTATAGTTAGGACAACATATTTGCAAACAACTTGGGAGAAACTGGATAGAGAATACTTCCAACTTAACAAAATACTGCGATTTAAGGTAACATCCTGGACCAGGAGGCAATAACTGGGAGGCGATTTGGCACCCAAAGAGCTCTTTGCGCATACCCAGAGGTGTTGCGCAAAACCCAGAGGTTTTGTTATTTCTGCAGCAGGGTCCCTGCCTCCAATGCCTTAGAGCCACCCAAAAAGCCTGAAAGAAGCTTTATTGCTCCTGAGAATAATTCTTCTCACACCTGGGCTGATTGGAGCCTATCAGAGTGAAAGGTGGTGAGTCGGCCACTGAAGACGAGCTCCTTCTCAGAAGAACATCAAGGAGCAGCTGTTCTATATGCTCCAAAGCTAAACATTTAGGAACACTGGAAACACAAGGTGCCTCAGTTTCAAGAGAACAGTGTGCAAGTTCTGTTATGTAAAATGGAACTTCAAGAAACACACACATTAAGGCACTCCAAAAGAAGGCATTGGAGCACTCCAAATCATTTGCCCATGTTTGTGTGCAGAAAGCTGTAGAAATAGCTGAAAGACAATACATGGAGATCTGCAGTGATCATTGCAATGCATCCCTAATTATTATTATTATCCCTAATTATTGTGCAATTATAAGTTTAGTGCATAATCTTAGAAGGGTTTTTTAAAAACAAATTGCAGAAGGGGGCATGGCTGTGACTATCACAAAGGGGCCCTGCGCATCTGAATTGGCCACTGGGGAAACCCAGCCAGATGGATGGGGTATAAATAATAAATTGTTGTTGCTGCTGCTGTTACACTACTGAGTGTACCTTGTTCTTTTCCACCATTCCTTCCACCTGATAGCGGACATCCCCAGCGTAATGGGAGACAATGAAGTTGGGCTCCTTACTAAACCGGTCCCTGCTAACACACCGGTTATCAGACAAAGCCACGTCAATCCGGGTTTGAAGCTGGCTGGTGTTGGAGGGTCTGTTGAGGCGGCATTCCTAAAAGAGGGAGAGAAAGCAAGAATGGGGAAAATTGGACTGACAGAAGTGGGGAGGGGATGCCAAGTTAATTTTAATTGACACCATGGAGAGCAGCTCTATCAGTAAAGTAAGTGTTTGCCATTGTGGGTAAATCAAGCCTCCAACTACAAAGGCATTACCTCTCTTGAGTATTAGATCTGAGTGTCGGACTAAGACCTGGAGACCAGGGTTCAATTATTATTATTATGATTTGTATCCCATCTTTTCCCCAGACCAGGACTCAAGGTGGCTTACACAAATTAAAACACACAGATAAAATACAAAAGCTGGAAACATGTAAAAGATACCATATTTTTTGCTCTATAAGACTTTTTCCCTCCTAAAAAGTAAGGGGGAATGTGTGTGCGTCTTATGGAGCGACTGCAGGCTGTGCAGCTATCCCAGAAGCCAGAACAGCAAGAGGGATTGCTGTTTCACTGTGCAGCAATCCTTCTTGCTGTTCTGGCTTCTGAGATTCAGAATATTTTTTTTCTTGTTTTCCTCCTCCAAAAACTAGGTGCGTCTTGTGGTCTCTGGTGCGTCTTATAGAGCGGAAAATACGGCAATTGTCACAAAGTGATTATAATAATAATAAAAAACTAATCTATTAAAATACAGATAAAGGTTCAAATCTCCACTCAGCCATGAAGTTCACTGGATGATTTTCAATGTTGTTGTTTTTAACTGATCACTCTTCCTGCTGGGATGTCAAATGTTTTTTGTGACCCACTCCACCCAAATTGTGTCCCTTAAAGCATTAACCTTTCTTGTTTTGCAAAACCCACCTCTTACACTTTGGTCCCCGGAGCGTCTACCATCGGTCAACGTTGTCCTTGTTCCGAAAAAGGCTAACCACCCATGTTCAAGACAAAATCTCTTACTCTCCAGTAAATAGGAGACTATGCTGCCTTTGTGAAAAAGTTCCCTTTATTACAGATGTTCAGGGTGTGAGTGCTAATGCTTATCAGCCAATGGGGAGCTGAAATATTACTATCCATGCACAAGATGGAAGGTTACTGTTTTTGTTTGTTACTATGGTATGCATTTTTGTGTTTTATATTGTAAACTGCCCTGCGATCATAGGATGAAGGGCAGTATAGAAAGTTTAGTTCATAGGATGAAGGGCAGTATAGAAAGTTTAGTTAGTTAGTGAGTGAGTGAGTTAGTAAATGACTGAATGAATGAAGCCTGCAGGCTTGGGCTAGGGAAGCAGGAGGTTGGCAGAAGCACAAGAAATAAATAAATTTGCTTCTCCCTAATACTAGTCCAATAAACATTCTAACCACTATACCACACAGTCTTGGCTATATATATCCAAAGGCCTAATCCATGGATGTCAGCACTTTCAGAAAGCCAGGAATGACTAGTGGTTTCAAAGCAGGCCCAAATCACTGGAAACTGAGTGGTCAGGACCCACCTCGTTGAGCAGAGAGAAGATGCTGACTGGACTGCCTTCAATTACGTCCAGGCAGCACTGGTTGTCCTGGTAGTTGATGAAAGACCACTCCAGGCCTTCTGCAGCATACTCTTCCTGGGGAAACAGAAGGACGAGGAGGAGGTGGGGCCACTCACAGCATGTTGCCCAAGCGCCCCCCCCCCAATGGTGGAACTGGGTGTTGCAAAACAGCCTCGTGGGAGAACCCGAACATGAGCATTACCTGCTGGGCTTTGAGGAAATGGCCTACAAAATGCTGCTGCAGTTTCTCGTTGGCATAGTTGATGCACAGCTGCTCCAGGTGGTTGTCCGGAAAAGATTCGAAGCCGTAAACATCCAACAGACCTGGAAGTTGGGGTGGGAGACAAGGCTGCTGATCCAGCAATCTGGGGTGCTTCGATTAAGACAATGTCCTGCCCTCCCCCGCTCCAGGGTCGCCAATGTGGTGCCCGCGAAAAGTCTCTAGAAATATCCCCTCCAAACTCCACAGCGTACAAGAGAGGCTGTTTGCTCTTCTTGCTCAACTCCCATCTGCACTGGACTGTAGGAAGCTGTCTCATATCAAGCAAGACGATTGGTCTATATAGCTCAATAGCGTCTACACCGACTGACAGCAGCTCGCCAGGGTTTCAGGCAGGGAGTCTCTCCTAGTCTTACCTGGAGATGCTGGGGAATAAACCTGGGACAGCAGATACTCAGCCACTGAGCTGTGGGGCCCTTCCCACCAGTTGCCAGGATTGGACACCACCCGCCCACCCGTTCTGAATGGAGTAGAGGAGCATACAGCTTCTCTCTATAAGCAAGCATGGAGGTGGCTGATTGAAGTCCCTTTTCCCCCACTGATGGGGATGACTGAATTTTTTGGGCATGTTGACATCATTTTGTGGTCCTATCTCTCCTGCTCTTTTAGATGTGGCAGGCATTTTGTTTCATGGTGCATGTCCCATGGCAATAATCTTGTGACTGGTGCCCTCAAAATTCAATACTTCCTCAAAATTAAAAATTCATTATTTCCTCAAAATTCAAAATTTGCTCTGTGGCCAAAACCCCATATTGTCAGCCTTCACCCGCAAGCAAAGGTGTAGTGGGATTCATGTGACCAGTCTAGAAAGAAAGTTATTTGCAAGTTGAAAGTATTCCCCGCCTCCAACCCAACCCTGCCCTGGGTCTGAATGATTTATATCCAGGCTGCAGAATCCAGCTTTTTAAAAGCACAGAGTCTGGATTTCCTGGGTACAAGATTAATATGTTTGTGTGTGTACACAGTCCAAATAACCCTGTCGATACACCACACCCAGGAGGGATTGAAAAATGTTACCTATGAAGTTGCTCCAGACAGAAGGATCTGCATTGATGCTTCCATTGATCACGGCCACCAGCCAGTCAAATACCCTGCAACAGAAAAACACTACTGTGCCATCCCAGTTGGCTGGAGAGACGGGCACCCCGTTTGAAGCAGCTACAAAGGGAGGAGGCAGACACAGAGAAGCCTAAATGTTTGTGGCACGGATCTTGTGCAGGGCCTAATCTTCTAAAATCTGTTTCCGTATTGAGACTGAGTCTTAGGACAAGTGAAAGAATGATCCTTTCCCCACCTTGCCTCCCCAAAAGCACATATGCTTTGTGCAGAGCTAACCTGAGGAATTGCAAAGATGGGCTCAAACCAACATTTAAAGCAATGGCCCTGCAAAGGTTGTCTGATCAGACAACTCCCATCATCCCTGATCATTGGCTATTTGCTGGTTGGAGGCTGGTGGGAGTCGGGAGTCCAAAACATCTGGAAGGCCACAGGTTCCACATCAGTGATCTAAAAAATTGTGAAACTGAAAAGGTCTAAACACAAACTTGGCCAAGCTGGTTTTCATTACGAGTGAGAGTTGCTCTGACTGAGTTGGGGAATATCTGCGTTGCAGGGTTCCAGCCAATCAGCCTTCCCCTTTTCCAGACACTCCATTCCATTCCGTTCTCCACCCATAACACACGGCTTTCTATTTCCGCCCAACTCGCACTCAACACTCCGTGGCTACTGAGCATGCTCATGAGCACTCCAATAGCTCCCTCTTGTTTCTCAGTGGCCCCACTCTGCCACAATCCTGTTGGCACATACCACCCAACTTCAGTATGAGTTGACATGGGTGCCTCCTTAATTTTTTAAAAAAATAAGTCTTGATTTAAAAGGTTTTAAATATATGTTTCAGATATGCTTGATGGTTGCTTTGGACAGGGTCTCCATAGAAGGAAGGGGTCTAGGTCTATTGAGTCAGAGGTGGGAAATCCTCCTTCAGCCAGAGGCGGAAGTCCCGGGTTGGCGACCTCCCACAGGCCACAGGCCAGTGGTGCGCAGGACCAGAGCAAACATGGATGGAAAGAAAATGTTATGTCTGAAAAGTAGGCTAGTTTCTACACGCACTCCTCTATCCCCCCTCCAGACAAGCAAAGAGGCACCATCAAGTTTCAGGGACACATCTCAGCCATGCCAATCATTTAAAGGGGGGGTATGAAGTTGGTGAGGGGTGTGGCTGGGAAGGAGGAGTGGCCCACAGAGAGCTCTGAGGGCCACAGAAAGTGCCCTGGAGGTTGCAATTGGCTCCCAGGCCTGAGGTTCCCCACTCCTGAATCAAGTAAACAGAATCATTATCATTGTCTTGCAGTTAAAACCACCTGGAGACTAGTGCAATGCAGCAAATAAGGCACTGGGCTTGGAATGTGAAAGCCAAACCAGACCCAGATCTGCCGCACAGGTTATATTCTCCTCCGCAGGCTTGCCTACCTCACAGGAGTGTTACCAGGACAGAATAGGCTGCTCCTTTTCTTTTGGGGGAGAACAAAAGGCAAGGAAAGTCAAAGAGAGAGGGTGACACAGAAGCAGCACCTGAAACAAGGTCCAGAGCACTTACTTGGCATAGACGACCTTGGCCAGACAGTCCCTTCTCGTCCCACATTCAACCTTGGGGCAAGCCTTCTTGAATACCTGCCGCTGCTTCCCAGCCGTTATCGTCCGGATCCGCAGCGTTTCCAGCAACTGCTCTACGGGCACCTTTAATAATCTGGAAGCAGTCTTTGCAAATCCTGGGTTTGGAAGATTTTTATTTTTTAAGGTTCTGTGGCTATTTAAAAAAAAGATTCCCACTTAATCTCGCAGTTTGTCCTTGGTTTACCACTCATTCTTTTCTGGGAGCACGACAACTCAAAAGTTCACACACAACGTTAAGCCAAACCACACTTTAGTGATTTCCCCTCTAAATACCCGCATGATGCTCTCTGTCCAAGCCATGGTTTGGAAGTTTATTAGTGTGAACGAGGCTGCTGTAATTCTTGCCTACCATCCTGGGAACTTGGGTTGAAAGCTGTTCTAAAAATATAATGAATAATAAAACCGATTTGGTCAGGGATCAGAGGGATCATGGCGACTCACCTGTGGCGCTGTCGTCCAGTTCACAAGGCTGCGACTCGTCCTCAGCCTCAGAGAACTGGATGTTTCCCAGGTGGAGAAGACCTGCTAATATCTGGGGAAAAAAGAAAGAGACGAGATGCTTCAGGGGTGGGAGAACACTTTGGGCCACATAGACTATTCAAGTTAGCTAGGAGCCAGCACTCCAAACGTCCCTGCAGAATCTAGATAGGAAGTCATCAATGTTCACCCTGCCAACAATTTAAGCCAGAGGTAGGGAACCTTTTTCACCTCAAGGTCTGTATTCCCTTGTGGGCAACTTTCTGTTTTGTTTTGTTTTAATAATAATTTTTATTCATTTTTCAAACACATAATAAAAAACAAACACAACACAAAACAGAAACATACAAAACATTTAAACATGTGTAATTTCATACTCTTAATTTCATGCACCTTCTTTCGCCCGACTTCCCCATACCTCCCTTTCGCTGCATCCTTATTTTACAATTTTTTAGCAACCCTTTGGTCAATTTATCTGTTTAATTCCCTTTCATTGAGTTTTCTTTAATTTGTTAGTTACAGCTGTAATTCTCTGCTTCTTACCCCTTGACATCTTAACACTCCTCCATTTTACAACAGTTTTTAAGATACATTTTAAATTTCTTCCAATCCTCTTCCACTGTCTCTTTCCCCTGGTCGCGGATTCTGCCAGTCATCTCTGCCAGTCCCATAAAGTCAGTCACCTTTGTCTGCCATTCTTCCAGAGTAGGTAGTTCTTGCATCTTCCAATACTTTGCCAGAAGAATTCTTGCTGCTGTGGTAGCGTACATAAAAAAGGTCCTGTCCTTCTTTGACACCAATTGGCCAACCATGCCCAGGAGAAAAGCCTCAGGTTTCTTAGGAAAAGTCCACTTAAGGACTTTCTTAATTTCATTATAGATCATTTCCCAAAAGGCTTTAATCCTCGGGCAGGTCCACCAAAGGTGGTAAAAAGTACCTTCAGTCTCATTACATTTCCAACATTTGTTATTGGGCAAATGGTAAATTTTTGCAAGCTTGACTGGGGTCATGTACCACCTGCAGATCATTTTCATTATGTTTTCTTTTAAGGCATTGCATGCCGTAAATTTAACACCGGTGGTCCATAACTGTTCCCAGTCTGCAAACATAATGTCATGACCGATATCTTGTGCCCATTTAATCATAGCTGATTTCACCGTTTCATCCTGTGTATTCCATTTCAACAGCAAATTATACATTCTTGACAGGTTCTTAGTATTGGGTTCTAACAATTCTATTTCTAGTTTTGACCTCTCCTTCTGAAATCCTATTTTCCTGTCCTGTTTAAATGTCTCATTTATCTGATGGTAATGCAACCAATCTCGAACTTTGGACTTTAATTTCTCATAACTCTGAAGTTTAACCTTTTCACCATCATGTTCTAAAATTTCACAATATTTTGGCCATTTAGAGTCCATATTAAGTTTTTTCACCTCCTTAGCTTCCATTGGTGACAACCACCTGGGAGTTTTACTTTCCAACAAATCTTTATATCGGATCCAAACATTGTATAATGCTTTTCTAACAATATGGTTTTTAAACCCTTTATGCACCTTTGCCTTGTCATACCATAAGTATGCATGCCAACCGAAGCTATTATCATACCCTTCCAGATCCAAAATGTCTGTGTTCTCAAGAAGTAGCCAGTGTTTCAACCAGCAGAAAGCTGCCGATTCATAATAGAGTCTTAAGTCCGGCAGGGCAAACCCCCTCTATCTTTTGCATCAGTTAAAATCTTAAATTGTATTCTGGGCTTTTTGCCCTGCCAGACAAATTTTGATATGTCTTTCTGCCACCTCTTGAAACAATCCATCTTGTCCAAAATCTGCAAAGTCTGAAATAAAAATAACATTCTAGGCAATACATTCATCTTAATAGTGGCAATTCGGCCTAACAAGGAAAGTCTCAACCTTGACCATATTTCTAGATCTTTCTTTACTTCTGACCAACATTTTTCATAATTGTCTTTAAACAAGTTCACATTCTTAGATGTTAAGTTTACCCCTAGGTATTTCACTTTTTTCGTTATTTCCAAACCTGTTTCAGTCTGGAATCTCTCTCTTTCCTCCCTTGTTAAATTTTTTTCCAGCACTTTCGTTTTCTGTTTGTTCAATTTAAATCCTGCTACTTGACCAAATATCTCAATTAGTTCTAGTACTCTTTTAGTACTAGTGTCTGGCTGTTGCAAGGTCAATACTAAGTCATCTGCAAATGCTCTTAGTTTGTAGTGTCTGACTCCGACCTGAACTCCTTTAACCAACTGGTCCCTTCTAATCATGTTTAACAAAACCTCCAGGACTGATATAAAGAGCAAAAGGGATATTGGGCATCCCTGTCGTGTACCTTTTTCTATGGATATTTCTTCCGTTACCACATTGTTTACAATTAACTTTGCTTTTTGTTTAGAATATATTGCACCTATACCGTTTTCAAAACCTTGGCCTACCCCCATCCCTTGGAGATTCTTCTTCATAAAGCTCCAGCAGATGTTATCAAAGGCTTTCTCCGCGTCCACAAAAATTAAAACAGCTTTCCTATTAATGTCCACTTCTAACAGTTCCAAAATGTCTATAATGTTCCTCACATTATCTGACATATGTCTCCCTGGAAGAAAGCCAGTTTGGTCCTTATGAATCTCCCCTACCAACACTCTCTTCAGTCTTTTTGCCAAAATGTCTGCAAAAATTTTATAATCCACATTAAGTAAAGATATAGGGCGGTAGTTTTTAACCTGGTTCTTTTCAGTCTCTGTTTTCGGTATAAGTGAGATGAAAGCCTCTTTCAGGTGCCTTTTTCCCCTCCAAAATTTCGTTGCAAACTTCCTTCAATGGTTGTATTAACCATTCCTTCAGCGCTTTGTAGTATCTGGCAGTCAAACCATCTGGTCCTGGTGATTTTCCCAATTGCATATTCTGAATGACACCCTCTATTTCTTGTTCTGTTACTCTCTCATTCAGGATCATTTTACTTTGTTCTGAAATTTTTGGTAGTCCATATTTTTTGATAAATTCTTCTATTTCTTGTTCGTTAACTGGCCCTTGTACATACAATTTCTTAAAGAAACTTTGAAAACAATTACTTATCTCATTAGGTTTGTGGATAATCTTTCCATCCATTTCTAGACTTGTCACAGTGTTCAATTTCTGCCTCTTTTTCAATTGCCATGCCAGAAGTTTCCCACATTTATCTGCTGATTCAAATGTCTTTTGTCTCATTTGCTTTATTTTCCATTCTATTTCTTGATTCATCAGTTCCATGTATTGCATCTGATAATACTTTATTTCTCTCAGAATCTCATGAGACTTTGGTTTAGACCTCAATTTCTTTTCTCCTTCTTTCATTTTTTCTAAGATCTTTTCTTTGTGGGCAACTTTCTGAAGGCTACATACCACTGGTGAGTGTGGCCAGAGACATGCCACTCTCCATCCTCCTTCCAGGCATTAAGAAGAGGCATTATCATAGTAAAGCCACTAGCAGGGGCACAGATCTGTGTTTCAACCAACCTTGAAAACATTATTCTGCGTGTAGCAGTCAATGCCCAGATGCAACATCGCCTCTCGTGTCACCTCAAAGGAGTCCTCTGTGGAAGAGAGAGAGACCCTCAAATTAGAGAAAGAGATGGTGCGTCTCTTAAGAGTATGATCCCCATTGGGAAGAAAGTTGTGAAATGGTGCTCCTGGTGGAGCAATGACTGGGCGGAGCAATGACTGCAAAATTTCTCTTTGTATAGTAGGTTAGTTTCTACACACATTCACACACACACCTCTCTAGCTCCCATCCAGGCAAGAATGTGGTAATAGTAACAACATCTTGAGGACCACAAGTTTCTAGTCCTCAACTCAGCAGCAGTTGCAACCCTCCTGACAGATAACCACCCAGCCTTTCCTTAATAGAGAGCCTACATTTATTTAAGCTTATTCTTAAACTTCCCCACTGCTTCCCCTAAAGCAGCTGAGGTTCCTTTTACGATATATGGTCCCAAAGCAACACCTTCTAGAGTCTTTTCAGGATTTGGAAGCCAGCAGAATTTTGCCCCTTCAGCGATATCCCACTGCAGTCGTTCTTCATGACTGGCACCTTTTGCAATCTGGAAAGGAAGAGTAAACAGTTCAGGCAATTCTCCTCAAAGCAAGCAATGGTAGCATAACCAGCAAATTATATACGTGTGCGTGTAGAGAATGTAGGGAACAGTAAAATGAGGCAAGAAAAGGGAATCACTCTTTCACATTAGATTTAAAAGCAATGGCACAATATGACATCATGCCAAAACCACGGTTTGGAGCCAAAACCGTGGTGGTTGTAGCCAAGCCTGTTCTACTCAGAATAGACTTGTTGAAATGAATGGACTTAAGTTAGTCATGCCCATTAGTTTCAATGGGTTTACTCCGAGTAGAAGTCAGATACAACCCATGGTTTCCAAAGTGCACAACAGCCAAACAATGGATTTTGAGCAGCATGTCTGCTTTCATATTTTAAAATTTGTAGCTTATATTAAGAAAGGGGAAAGTTTTCATACAAACAAAAGAAAGTAACGAAAAGTATTACAATCATATGTAACATAAAATCTAGCTGAAGACATAACAATTACAATATTTTCCATGCAAAGAGGCATTTGCCTAAACTAAGGAACTTGCATACAGATTTGCCAATTTAAAAAAATGAAGGGATTAAGGAATGAGGAGTTAACACCATTGTTTTCTTTACTCCCCAATTACTAGTAATATACAGAAATATAAATAACATACGTCTGCCTAAACTTACTTTCACAAAACCCACACCTTGGAATAAACAGGAGGGACCACACAGAATCCATCCCTAGAATCGCCAGACAGGGCAGGGAGAGATCCCTGCCTGAAACCCCGGAGTGCTGCTGCCACCCGGTGTAGACAGTACTGAGCTAGATGGACCAATGATCTGACCTGGTATGAAGGCTGCTTCCTGTGTTAATTAACTGACATCAAATTATTTCAGGGGATTTGCTCTTTGTGTTCAGTTAATTTTGTAATACTTATTAACTTTAAGTTATCGATTTAGGGACCCTCAAAGGAGCAAAAGCTAGATACTAACTGTGCATTCCCCTGCACATAAACATACAAAAAGGAAAGGTCATGTATTTGAAATAATAACAACAAAAAACACTGAGGGCACAAACCTGGTAGAAGATATGAAAGTTCCTTTCACAGGGGGCTTGGTAGGCAACCCTTGTTTTCTCCAGCAGGAAAGTCTGGATGGAAGCACTTGTTAGATGCTGAGACCTGGAGAAAAATGCTTGGAAATCATTTTTCTTTATATTTCTAAATATCTGGAAGTTTGTGAACCCCATCAACCCCAAGGATGCATGCAAAGTTCAGCACATGTTCTCATGACAATAAAAACAGCACAAAATTTGCAGTTAGGAATCGGTGGCAATGTCAGCCAACTTCAGTGCTGTCGAGCTGTATGTGTATATCTCTGGTTGTTTTTTTTAAATTCATACCGGTTTAACTGAAGCTGGATGTATTTGCCAAAACGGCTGCTGTTGCTGTTCCGAAGGGTACATGCATTTCCTGCGAAGTCCAGCCCAAGTGGAGAACGAGAGAAGAGGCAGATTAATGATCAAAAAACAAAAACAACACACCAGTCAAGGCAATTCTCCCTCTTAAGGAAGGAAATGTAGCAGATTGACAGACTGAGAATAGACAGTTTACCATTCATATGGACACAATGGGAAATCGCTGTTACTGTAGAATAGGGTTGCCATATGGCTGGAATTCCCCGTACATAGCCAGAATACTGGAGTGGGGAGCAGTGTCCAGCCGAAATCTCAAAAATGTCTGGTAAAATCCAGAGGTATGGCAACCCATGTTGGCAGTGTCGTTTCTGGCAATTTTCCTTTAAAATAGCTCCAAACAAGCTCAACAACTTTGGGCAAAACTAAAAATTGCTCAACAACTTTGGCAAATAAACCCTTTGTGTCTGGATTCTCACTTTTTGAAATATGGTAACCCTATTGTAGAAAAAGACATGCAAAACTCCTGGCCTGCTAGACCATTTCCCCCAAGCCGCACACATCTGTACCACCTGATGTCATATGTAGTATCAGGTATGCAGCATATTAAGAAATGGCTGCGGATCAACGACTGGGAGCCTTAAAGTATACCGATTGGTACTTGGAAGGCAGTTTTCTATTTGGTGGCTTTTTAAATTCAGTTTGAAATGAAAGTCCAGCTGGGATTCTTTCCACTCAGGAAGCTTTCAAGTCATGGTTCGCCTGTTGTCCACAGAACCCAAACCACAGGTCACACAATCTGTGGCTTGGCAGTTTGATCTGTGCTGCTACACTTGCAGGAATATATCTATTCAAAAGTCATATTTACCAAAGGCTTCCATCACTGGGTTGGAGTCCAGCACCCTCTTCTCTATCCTTTCCACTGCCACGCTGCCTTTGGGGACGGTGGAGGACGAGGCGACTGTGGCGTAAAATTTCATCAGGCAACGGGAGGTCCATGTCTGGAAAGAAGGTCATGAATGTGAGCTGTGGGCTGCTCTTGACAGATGTCATTGAATCAGAGAGGTGTTTACAGGGAGGAAAAGAGGGAGAGCTGCTTCAACGAGGCCACAAATGAAGAGCTAGCATTTTGAGACTGTTCCCACATGCACAGAACTTGCTGCTGAATGCGTGAACAGGCACTGCTCAGCTCACCTATGTGCTAAACAGAATGGCCAGTGACTGTGGGCAACTTGGACTCATACGCTCCAACCTTCCTTCTCCTTCCCCATTTATCAGTATAGTAAAAAATATTACCCCACCTGCCATCAATGCCGATACCGGGACAGGGTACAGAAAATAAATGCCAGCCAACCAAGTCTTAAACATACCAAACACATACTAAAATGTTCAGAACAAATAAAGCTGCAAAAAAAACTACAGAGCAAGTAAAACAAGCCACCACCTTGAACTCTGCGATCAGCAGGTGAGGTGTTGGTGCTGCCACGGGGGGCTAGCTGGCGCCGACCTGCAGCATGGCCTTTTCCAGTGGGGGCTCCCAGTTTGTGGAATACCCTCCCTGGGGAGGTGCATCAGTCTCCCTCAATACTGGATTTTCAGGATGATTTGAAAGACATTCATGTTTACCCAAGTGATTGATGGCTGAAAGATACTGATCCTGACAACCCTGAAATCATGGGCTGAGGGAATGTGATTGCTTTTACGCTGTTGTTGAATGTTTCTAATGATCTTGTTTTAATGATATGTTTGTAGCTCTGGTGAGATATGTAATAAATAAACAGCTTACACATTTTAAAAATGCCTGAGCATATAAATAAGGTCTTAGCCTGGGGCCAAAATGACAGCACCGGCATCGGTTGAGGAAATGTGGCCCTTGGGTCAAAAGAAGTTCCCCACCCCTGGGTCATAATAAGTGATGGTTTCCCAAGCTTGGATTCAATAGGAAACTGCAGTGTATTATCAAAACCAAAAGTGAATAGACACTTGGAGAAAGCTCCCTGCATATGGCAAACTATGACATCAGGGCTACATCACACCTTTCTCAGATATGGTAGCTGTCCACATGCAGGGAACTTTGCACAGACTGGGAAAAGCCTTGCACTTTGAGGTAATGCATGAAAGAAAAAGTTATGTTTGCTATTCACCTACACAAGCCAGCAACATGGTCTTCCCCCAGAGATGGGTGAGCAGGCAGCCGATCACAGAGAGATGCCTGAAGGTATTTCCCTTACCTTCCCAGCTCCGCTTTCGCCACTCACAATGATGGACTGGTTTACAGGCGGGATCTGGCTCTGGACATTTCTGTAGGTCTCCTCTGCTACCACGAAAACATGAGGTTTGAGTTCCTAAGAAGCAAAAGAGCGAACACAGGTGTGTTTTTGGACGGGAAAAGCTACTGTCAGGTGCAGCTCACTAAATGCAGGGGCGGGGAACCTGTGGCGTCTGGATCTTGCAGACTTCAGCCCCCATCATCCGTGACCATGGACCACCCCTGGCCAGGGATGATGGGAGCTGTAGTCCCTTGGATCCCTAGATCTGCACACCAGCTCTCAAGACCCCTAACCATTGGGCCAGGCTGACTGGGGCTGATGGGAACTGGAGTCCAAAAGGCAGTGAAGGGTTGCATCTGTTCCCCACCCCTGGGTTAATGGCTTAGTGGGAACGATGATGGATTCAGGGCAGATGGGAAGCCTCATCATGCCTTCTGTGCGAAAAGTGCAGCCTTTACAGCTTCCCTCTTAAAAGCCACCAACTGTTAAGTTATTTTCCAGGCATCTCCTGGGAAAGATCTCATTTGGCAGGGGCTGAGCTGGTGCAGTTCTCCCTCCACCCCTCACTCACCTGAAGGCGGGGGGCAGTGTGGTAGTCCCTCATGAGCTCGAGCGAGTAGAGGCGCGGTATCGGCCGAAAGGGGTTGACTGCCACCAGGCTGCTGCCGGCATTGGTGTAAAACACGTCGATGGCATATCTCGCTTGCAGGCACTTCAGGACTGAGGATGGCGGAAGGTTTCATCAATGGCAAGAAATGTGCTATTTCGTATTTCCGAATTCAACCTCCGTTTTCCCCAACACAAGGCAGGAGTGGGGAACCTGTAAGACTCCAAATGTTGGAGCTGTAGCCCAGCAATATCTAGAGAGATACAGCTTCCCTCACTGCTGGTATAATTATAGACAGCTGGGGGACTGGGGTCTTTTTAGTTCAGCCCCAATCCCAAGAACCAAGGTGAGGTGGGTTTATTTTTGGGGGGGAGGGGCATAATGGAAGAATTGCACTAGGGGAAATGAGTTTGTTCTTTGCATGTGGGAGAATAATCCAGTCACATCCTGCTGTGATCAAAAAACGGAGACCAGGGCAGAACAGAAGGGTAGGCCCACAGCCTGGGGTGCCGGGTGATACTGAGGGCTGCATGAAATTGGACCGAGGTGAATCAAGGGCCACAGGTTCACCACCCCAGTCTTCTAGTGACATGTGAATGCACAATAGCGTGTTTGTTTTTAAACCCTACCAGTTGTGGTGGTCACAGGATTCACTTTGGTAAGGTCATCAAAGCAATGGAGCTGCCGTTCGTCACCCAAGAAGGATTTGACATCTTCCCCGAGACCATTCTCTTCTTCACAACTGGTGGCCGGGTGACTCTTGGTGCCGTTCACCTGAAGGAAGAGGCAGAAGGAGATGCCACTAACTGACCAAAACACCAGGATGGTGATTTTGCCATATAAAAAGCTGCCTTGAAAGTAAGTTTACAAGCAGGTAAGGCTGGGATTCGCTCCTGCCTGAAACCCTGGAGAGCCGCCACCAGTCGTAAGTCCCGGGTTCAATCCTTGGCACCCTCCAGGCACAAATTCCTTTGAAATTCTGGAGCATCTGTCCATCAGTGTACGCAATACTGAGCTAGATTGATCAAAAGCCAGCCTTAGTTTAAGGCAGATTCCTATGTTCCTATCAAAGCTGGCCCTTAAATTCAAAACCATGAGGACTAGATTCTTGCTTTAATTTTAGGGAAGAGCTGCAGCTCAGCAGTAGAGGCCCTGTTCTTTTTGGAGAAGGTCTCAGGCTCAGTCCCCAGCAGCTAGGAGACACTCCCTGCCTGAAACTCTGAAGAGTTGCTGCCAGCCAGTGCAGATAGCATTGAGCTAGATGGACCCCGTGGCCAGACTCAGTATCAGGCAGCTTCTTAGCTTCTGGACAGGCAGCCATATGGTCTGCTCCCTGGATAGCTTCCTGGCACTACTGGAAGCCTTTCCATATTACCATCTTAGCTTTCCCTGACATTACCTGCTTGGGCATTTTTCCCCTTCTCATTTTGTGGGGCTTTGAAGTTTGTGTTGGAGAATGCATCGGAGTACTACCAGCTTGGCAAAATCTCAACGTTGGCGGACTTCAGGTTGCAGGAAATCTCAAGCAAGAGAAACAAGGAGCCCTGTATAGAATGAAGAAGGTTGTTTACTTGAAGCAGTTTTGGCAACCTGCAAAATGTTACTGAGAGTGACAGGGAAGACTTCAATGGGCCGCGTGATAGATAAATCATGGGGTCGGGAACCTTTTTTTCAGCCTAAGGGCGATACTCCCTTCTAGGCCACATGCCAGGGTCAAAAAGTAGATGGAGCAAGAAAGGTATGTTTTACTGAGGCTAATTTCTCTATATACTCACACACACTGCTTTCTCTCCTCCATCCAGGCAAACAAGGGGCCTTATCAGAACCAAGGGCACCTTACAGTCAGACACCAACACTCAAGGAAGGTGCAAAGCAAAACAGAGAGGAGGGTGTGGCCTACAGGGCTGCATATGCATCCAGTCCAACTTTTTTAGATTAAAAACTGGGGTGCTTGTTTTCCAGGATGTGCTCCCGGGTGAGGCATGTGACCTGCGCTGCTATCTCCCCCCACAAGTGCTTTTCTCAGGGGTGTGAGATCACAGCACCCAAAATACCTGCCGCGATTTCAGATTGAGAAATGGGATGTCGCTCCCCACCCCCCAGGACACATGGTGGGTATGCATTTGGCCTGAGGATCTTCTCTAAGGTTCCCCACCCTCAGGATAGAAAATACCGAGCTTGATGGAGCAATGGTTTGACTCGGTACAAGGCAGCTTCTTCTATTCCTATTTAAATCAGCCCTTAGTACAACACCATGAGGACTGGAAACTTGTTTTATCCTGTGAGGGAAGAGCTGTAGCTTGGTCCTGTGTTGTATCCCCAGCATCTCCAGGTATGGCTCAGAACGCCGCTTCCTATATTCCAGCGCTCTGAGCAACAGCAAGCGTCTGGGTCTAGCGAGACAAAGTGGAGCCTGGGGTCAATTATGCAAAATTGAATGGGAAGGGGCAACATCACAAATCCTTAACTGAAAAAACAGTTTAGAGAAATATCTGTTTGCACTCTGGCGTCCTTTTGGATTAAGGGTAGCAAAGTGGATTCTTCTCCTTCCTTAAATGTAAGGTTTCCCAGCTGTTATAAACAGATTTGTGGGAGGAGGGAAAAGAAGGCCTGTGGGGGAAAACGACAGCAGAACATTTTTGCACGGGCGTGACCAGTGGAAAGTTACACGCCGGGGGAAAAAAACAAAAAACCATCCAGCAACCCAGACTGCTGGTTCTATCCAGCAGCAGAAAACTCAGCCAGCTGCAGCCAGCAGATTTAAGCTATGGGATGTTGTTTTTATTAACTTCCCCTGTGATCATTCCACTGGTTAGGATTCTCCCCCCCCAATCAAAAATAATTATGCTTAAGAGATAGTCCCATATTATTCACTGACAGCTACTATTCGTGGGATTTGCAATAAAATGTTGCGGCATGGAATGTGCCCATTCAGGCTTCTTGCAAGCCTGGTTTTTCCATTCTCAGTTACCCCCTCTCCAAGTTTTCTGCAGGAGGCTGGTTTTACCTCTGCTCCCTTATGTTGGATGATATCCAACATCAGCCATGATCAGAGTTACATCCATTCTTCTTGCTTCTCTATACTCCCTGCACTAATGAGAGAAGACCCTGACCCAAGTCTTCAGTCCACGCCTGAGTATGCAGGAGAGGGGACTGGTGGCAATCACAAACCGTGGCTGGCTAGTAAGCCAAAGCAATATTTGTGGATCACCAATTAGAATTCCCTTTATTTCTGATGTTCACGGGGTGACTGCTGGTCCATAAACAGCCCCATCCACACAAGCAAGGGAAGTAATCAGCAGGCCCAGGTGTAGGAGGTAGGGAGAAGCACTAAGTTTGCAGCAGTACAAAAAATATTAACCATTTTTTTTTAAAAGAGTGGGGCGCAAAGAGGAGACAGGGCTCCAAAAACAGCTCAAGTGAACACTGAACATGCTTAGTGAGCATGGAATGCTGACTGTCTGAAGTCAATAACATTGGGGGGAAAACCCACATCAGGAACAATAAAGCTATTCTTTCCTTAACTCTGAAGATCCATTGTTGGCCTCTTTGTGGATTACAGTTACCCTCTAAACAACCTGTCCTGCTTATAAAGGATTGTTAGAACAGATTTCCACACACAAACACACCCCTCAGCTGGGTGCCAAGGCAGGTGGGTCTCCTAATTCTCATTGAGCCTCTATTTGCGGTAACAGCAATGTGTGATCCCACATTCAGGATTCAAGAGCCTTAAAATCCCCTTGGCAGACCAGACCAAAAATCCGTCCATTGGCCTGTCTCCAACAGAAGACAGTTGTGATGCTTCTGGGAAGCTCCCAAACAGGAGATGGGAATTTAACCACCCCTGATTGGTTGTCAAGTACTTAAGAGATGTTGCGTTTTAAGTATGGGAGGGGGAGAATGTAAAAGCAGCATGAGGGAGGACTGCCACTTCTGTGCGACAACTGAGCATTCGAGAAGTGACTCAATAAGCTTGGAACATTATAAGGCCTTGCAATCAAGAGTTCGGCCACTGGACCCTGGGACCTGAGATGTCAGTATGGAAGCAGAAGAGCAGAGGAGAGGAAGGAAGGGCCTTAGTGCAATAGGAGACACTAACAGATCCTTGGCCAGGGGGTAGCTGGGCTCCCACCCCTCCATCCTTACAACAGCCCCCCAGTACATAATTGTTGGCCAACGACTAAAGTGATCCAGCCCATATATCACAATATAAAACAGCACAGTAGCTGATTGAACTCCCTGCTGCAACCACACTGCTCTGGTCAACTTAAGTTTGCACCTCTCTCGCCAGAAGCAGAGAAAATGAGGAAAGACGGGTAACAGCTCAGTGGTACAGCATCTACTCTGCAGGCTGAAGGTGCCAGGCTCAGTTTCCAGGTGGGGAGGTCTTGTCTGAAATCCTGGAGAGCCATTGCCAGTCGGTGTGGATGATACTGAATTACATAGACTGATAATCCAACTGCAACTTCCTATGTTTCAAATACTTTCATGAATGTCTGTAGACACTTAAGGGCTAGAAATCTGGGTTGTTGTTGTTGTTTACTATAAATAAACATCTGGGGTCTATACAAAATGGCACTTAAATGTGTGGAATGAGCTTAGGTCAGTGGCAGACATATTTTGCATGCACAAGGTTGCAGGTTCAATCCCCAGCATCTCCAGGTAGGAAAACGGTCGTCTAAAGCCCTGCAGAGCTGCTGCCAGTCAGTGTAGACAACATTGCGATAGATGGACCAATGGTCTGACTCGGTATCAGACAGCTTTCTATGTTCCTAAAAAGCGATCTCTGGTTTACAGATGTGTATATTGCATTTCTTCCTGAAAACTGGATACTCTGTTACATCTGTTTAGGCACTAGGCAAAAACATTCCTCTTCTCCCAGGCCTTTGGCTAATTAAACAATCTATGGTCTTTTAAACTGCGTGTATGTAGGTTACTATCCTATGGTAAGTATTTTTGTATTTTTATATTGCAAACTGCCCTCTGATCCTCGGATGAAGGGCAGAATAGAAATAATAACAACAATACTGTCTTTTTACTTTAGTGTATTCAAGGCCTTCCAAAGTTTTATTTATTTATAATATTTTTATTCTGTTTTTCAGACAACGATAATCTCCCAGATCAAGTTACGTTAGAAATAAGAGAGAGACAGGCCCTGGCATCAGGCTTAGAAACATAAAAGGCCAGAAACAATAAAGGAAAGTCAGAGTGGAGGGAAAAGGAAAGGGAGAGGGAGAGATCAGCCCTTCAAGGCCCAAACTAAGTGGTGAGCAAACTGGTCCCCATCAGCCCCAGACAACATGGCAAATGGTCAGGGATTATGGGAAACATAGTTCAGCATCATCGGGGGGGGGGCACAGCTTCCCCGTCCCTCATCTATGGTGATCAGCTAAGAGAGCAAACTTTGAGCCTTCAAGTAGAGGGGCAGTCTACCTGAATACTGGGGTCCCACAGGAGGATGGAAGAGCAGACACCTTCTTGTTCCACTTGTGGATTTCCGGAGACCCCTGGATAGTCATCATTGCCAACGGATGTCCTGAACTTTGGGTTTGATCAGGCAAGGTCACTGCACTTTTTTTTTTAAGTCACGTGCTGTGACACATTGTTGTTACAATGACGGAAAATGCTGTATTTCGAATTAGATTTACCCAGTGTGCCTTGCACACTTTTTTTTGTCAACAAAGAAAAGTCCAAAGGCCCCAAAAGATTCACCCAGTTATTAGCCAAGCTTGCCTAGACACACACTCCAACTTCAAGCAAGCCTCTGCTCCAAGTGGGACATGTTTTGAAACCTGCACAGTTCAGATTAATAAAGGATCTGACCTATCCACTCTGAGCCTCCACAGCCAGAGGGTATAAAATTGATCCCATCCCCCTACCCCCCCCCCCCCCCCCGTATTTAACTAAATCTCACAACAGCCCTATGAGGGAGGTAAGACTGATTCTCCCTAATCCCAGTTCAATGCACTAACCCAGGTGCAGGGAACCTTTGGCCCTCCAGATGTTGCTGAACTACAATTCCCATCATCTCTGACAATTGGTTATGTTTGCTGGGGTTGATGGGAGCAAAATCCGGAGGCCCTAGGCATCCTATACATGTTTACTCAGAAGACAGTACTGCTATGTTTAGTGGGCTTACTCCCAGGTAAATGTGTTGACATTGTAGAATCATGGCAGCCTAGCATTTGTAGAGCTAAAATTGAAAAGGGGTGGGAGTGGTGTTGTCATTGAAAAGCCAAATAAAAGAAATCCAAAAAAGGTATAAATATACGTTGGACAGGAACACATCAGAAGATGCAGAAGAAGCTTAAAGCCAGGGATCAGCAACACTTATACTTAATTATTATTATTATTTTATGCAAGTTTCTCTACCCCACTCTTCAAGCCAATACCTAAGTGTGACTAACCAAAAATAGATAACAAATAAAATCAAAATAGATGAAAAACTCTTAAAACATAACAAACAACAAACTAAAGGCAGTGATTTATATATTGTTATGGGGGGGGGCGGTACTGAGGGATTTGAAAATCAGACCCCCCTCCCCTTTCATAGAAACATATGTAGGAGGATATGTCTTATACAGAGTCAAACTACTGGTCTATCTAGCTCAGTGTTGTCTACACTGACTGGCAGCAGCTCTTCAGGTTTTCAGGCAGAGGCCACTCCCAGCCCCACCCGAAGATGCGGGGGATTGAACCTGGGACCTTCTGCATGCTAAGCAGATGTTCTACCACTGAGCTATGGTCCTTTCCCACTGGGATCCTTCCTTTGCTCTTCAATGAGTGGGAAAAGAACTCTGCACACCCTTAAGGGAACTCTTGCTTCAGTCCCTTTCTGAAGCAGCATGTGGAGTAGGGGGGAGGGAACAAGTTGTGGGGCTTAAACTAAAAGATCAGCATTTCTGGAGAGGAAGAGAGAAATAACTACATTTATAAGGAACAGATGAAAGAAAGCAGAGAGAAAGAGATTTGAGGCTAAATGGACTCACCCGTTCCATGTATATATGGATAAGGAGAGGATCGAGAGCGACCGGCGAAAAGCAACGTCCTCCGGAGGTAGGCGAAGGACGGCTCAGCCAGTCCCGGGCAAAGGCGGAGCTGGAGGCGGAGGCTGCTGGGTTTGAATCGGAAGGGCTTCCAGACTCCCTGGAAGATCCGGATTTGACGCCCCGCCTCTGGGATGCGGAGCCCGATTTCGGCTTCCAGGGGGAATCTGGAGCGCGCAGAGGACCGCAGCTTTGCAGCGCCAGCCTGTGCGCGCTTAACACGCGCACAATCCCATTGAAATCCAATGGGGCTCACTACCCAGTAGGGATGCGTAAGGTTTGCATCCCGCTGGCCTCATCCTGTGCCTGCTTCCTCCGAAGGAAGCAGACGGCGCTGACTGCCATTCACGTTTAGACAACCGTGGCGCAAGTTTTCCTCGGAAGGAAGCTCCACCGAGTTCAAGAACGAGGTTTACTACTAAGAAAAGGGTGCGCAGGGTCGCTGCATGCTTTACGCGGAAATTAGTGGGATTTCCCAAGAAAATGTGCGGGGTGGGTGAGTTCCAGTTTAGCAGCCGGGATCCGTGTCTCATTGGAAGCAAAGCATGCTTCTCGAAGCAACAACGCATGCTTTACTCGGTAGCAAGCTCCGCTGCACCCAGAAAGCGTGTGTTGCACCACAGCCTAAAATAGTTGTTTTAAATTTTTACATGTCGTGTTTTAATTGTTGTGACCCGCCCCTGGACCTTAGGACGAAAGGCGGGTAGTGCTAAGTAAGTAAATAACAATAATATTCGGATCAAGGAGGTGGGGAAAGGAAACGCGCTCTTACCAGATCGGACCCACGTGGAGACAAGGAAATTCGCTGCTTGTTCTACACGCGGAGCACCTGGGGAGTAACACTCCCTAGTATCATGGAGGGGTGGGATCAAGAGTGAACACTTCCTTGCAGGTTGTCCCCCACCCCCGCAAGCAGAAAGCTAGCACAGTAAGGAGAAGTGCTAGTTAAAAAAAAAACTTGTAGGGAGTTTTTTTATTGGAGGTGAAAACTTACTGGGTGGGGGGAAGGCATCCTTCAGCTGAAATGCGAAGTGGTCCGCTCCAGTCTGTGTCGACCAAACCTACAATCTGCGGCGGGCAAACAAGCAATGCAAATTATTTTATTTTATTTGTTTTTAAAAGTATAAACCGCTAACTAAAAGAACCACGGGGTTGTACAATCAAATAATCAGAACATCATAAAATTGTAAAATGCACCGCCTCTCCACTACAAATCTCTGTTGCTGTGCTAGGCAAATCTCTGGAACGTGATCATCAGGAATTGCCTTGACAGAGATGGCACCCATTGTGTGCCTTTCAAGGCAGCCTGTTATCACAGATGTAGGACCAGAATGCAATTCTTCCACCTCACCCCGCCTTTTCTTTTAATGCCTTTTAATATGCCATTAGTAACCTTTATATTAAACTTGGCCATGGCTGAGCAGTCTGATGAATCAGGCAATCTCGTTTAGCAGGCTACTTGCTCTGATGAAAATGTCATCAGGAAACAGATCCCTGATTTACCTTTTTTTCAGCAGGAAGTATAAGCGAGGAGCTGGGCAGAGCTAAAGAGAAACTCTACACCTGTGTTTTAAATGCAGTTTTAATTCTCAGAGAAACAGCAAAGACCTGTCTCTGACCCAGCCTTTATGATGAGAATGTTTTCAGTCATGTTTCAGACAAATCCTGCTGTCTTTCTTCGCTGAAACTTTACCTTCGTAAGAATGCAGGTAATTCTTTCAAAACGTTTTTGCTGCATATTTCCAAGTTCTCATAGCTATTATATGTGGGGCTTTTGACTAGTGGCTGAAACCTTCATACAGCAGATGTTTTGTCCTGCATTGTGTAGGGTTTGGATGAATTACCCATTATTAATGTTTGTATAGATGTGATATTTGCTAACTGCAATTATATATATATCGCCTTTTTCTCCAATGCATTCAAGGCAGCTTACAGTTTTAAATAAAGGCTGCAGTCTGATACATCTAAAAGGAATGGGGAGGAAAGGAGGAAATGGCCAAACCTTGTTAAAATAGCAGGCGTGGGTGCAACTGGTACTTGAATCAGCTAAAGGAGCAAGAGAGAGAGAGGGTCTCTGCCCCAAGACACTAACAGCATGAGGGCGAGAGACAGGCCTCTGCTTCCCAAAACTAACATGCTGTTTAAAATAGTTAAAGGAGCCAGAAAGGGTGTGAGGCAGCTTCCTATGTTTCTGTGATGGTGGAAAGTGCAGCCAAGAAACATTCTCACAAACCATTATTTAGCATTACTGTGGTATAGTGTCGGATTAAGACCTGCGAGACCAGGGTTCAAATCCCTGCTCACCCATAAAGGTGATCTTGGGACCAGTCACTGCCTCTCAGCCTAACCCGCCTCACAGGGGATTAAATGAAGTGGGAGAGAACTATCTGCACTAACCTGAGCTCCTTGGAGGAAAAAGGTGGGATATAAATGCAGCAAATAAATAATATTGATTCATTTTGAAATTCCTGTCTATAAGTATGTTAAAATTGCAAAGAATGTTACATCTCTGGAATTAAATTTTATGTTCTTTTAAGCTCTGTTCAGAATTTGATTTATGTTTTTAAGTTGTGTGCTTCTGTGGATAAAATCCATGTTAAAACAAGCAAGGAAAAAACTAACTAAATACCGGTAAATATCTGAAGGCTATGTTCTACTTCCATGGACAGAAGTGCCATACTTTTGAATACCAGTTGCTGAGGGATCACAAATGGGGAGAGGCCTGTTACATTCAGGTCCTCCTTGCAGGCTTCCCCAGAGGGACATCTTGTTGACTGCTGTGAGAACAGAATATCTGACTACATGGGCCTTTGGCCTGATCCAACTACAGTGCTCTTCTTACTTTCTTAACCCGCCTTGTCCTGAAGGCTTGCCATCTCCAGGAGAAGGTGAGCAAAGAGCCTCGAAATGGCCAGCCAGTAAGTTTTGCTGGCTTACAGCTTTTTATCAAGGGCGATCCTGAGCTGTAATTAAGCTAGTTGTTGCAGACTATTGCAGTGCTGAAAGACAAATTTGCCGACTTGCAGGGCTAAGAGGCGAGGGTGTGGTGAGCTCTTGCCTTTTAAGCTCCCTCTTCAGAGACGCCTTTCCCTGACAAGCTGCAGCTTGTCTCATCCAAAGATGTGTATTGCAAAAGCAATATTTATGGTCTGGATAAAATACAAAGACTTATTGGAAAGTAAGACCCCGAGGTGGCTTTCACCAGTGGAGGCCAAGGCCCGAAAAAAGCCCAATATGGAGACCGGCTGGTTGAAATATTGGGAAATGCTAGAAAAAATAGGCGACAATTGGAGGTTACAGAGCTATGAAAAAGTAAAACATAAGGTGCAAAACTGGTTTCACTATGCTCAAATTCAAGAGATCTTTAAACTGGACAAAAAGATAGGATTCCAGGTGGAAAAATCGAAATTAGAGACAGAACTGTTAGAACCAAAGATAAAGGTACTTTCGAGAATGTACAACTTGCTGCTTAAGTGGAACACTCAGGACGAGACAGTTAAATCCGCCATGATAAAATGGGCTCAAGACATTGGGTACAACATCATGTTTGATGACTGGGAAAGGTTATGGACCACCGGTATGAAATTCACGGCATGTAGTGCATTGAAAGAAAATATTTTGAAAATGATATACAGGTGGTACATGACCCCAGTAAAACTTGCTAAAATATATCATCTGTCTGACAACAGATGTTGGAAATGTAAAGAGGCGGAAGGGACATTCTTTCACCTCTGGTGGACATGCCCAAGGGTAAAGGCTTTCTGGGAAATGATTTACAATGAGTTAAAAAAGGTATTTAAGTATACCTTTCCCAAGAAACCAGAGGCCTTCCTTCTGGGCATTGTCGGCCAGAATGTGTTAAAGAACGATAGAACCTTTTTTATGTATGCAACAACAGCAGCAAGAATACTTATTGCAAAGTATTGGAAGACACAAGATTTGCCCACTCTGGAAGAATGGCATATGCAATTGATGGACTATATGGAACTGGACGAAATGACTGGCAGAATCCGAGATTTGGGAGAAGAGACAACGGAGGAGAACTGGAAAAAACTTAAGGACTATCTACAAAAACATTATAAGTTATTTGATTGTCAATAATTTGCATAAACTGGAAAACCAAGCTCCAGCATCAAGATTTTTAATATTGGAAATTAGGGTAAGATTAATGGGACGACTAAAGTTTAAAATATCATTGTGCTTAGATTACACTTTATTGTTAAGAAAGCGGAACTGAATATGTTATGTTTATTTTAAAAGTATTGAAATCAAGATACAATATATTGAATTCGGATGCATAACAACAGAAAGTTACAACAAGGTATGAAATAAGGTAACAAATTGCTGACATTATTAAATTTAAAGAACGCGGCTTCGGCGGGTGTGGGGAAGTCCAAATAGGGAATGGTTTATATATATATATTTTTTCTTGGTTTTTGTTTTGTTTTTGGTAAAAAAGAAAAGAAAAACTGTTTCTTGTATTCATTGCACTTGGGTTGTTTGGATTGTACAAAATTATGGAAAGAAACACAATAAAAAATTTATTAAAAAAAAAAAACAAAGATGTGTATTGCAAAAATGTTTCTAGGGAAAAAATGAAGGTGGCAGTCGATTGTAGGAAGCCTCAAGAAAAAGAGGAGTAAAGGTGATTAGACAGAATTTGGCAAGATGCATCCACTAGTGGAAGAAAGTAATAGTAGTAATAGATAGTATTGTGGGAGTAAGAACATAAGAAAGAACAGCTCTGCTGGATCAAACCAGTGACCCACCTAGTCCAGCATCCTGTTCGCACAGTGGTCAACCAGATGCCCCTATGGGAATCTCACAAGCAGGACATGAGCGTAACAACTCTTCCTACTTGTGATTCCTTAGCAACTGGTATTCAGAGGCATACTGCCTCCCACAGTGGAGTGAGAACATAGCCGTTGTGGCTAGTAGCCTCCATGAACATGTATGTGAGTAAGCCCCATTGAGTTCAGCTGGGCTTGCTGCCAAGTAGAGGGTGTACAGCAGGGTGTCTGCTGCACATCTGGCTACTCCTATTGTAAGGCTGTTGTCATGCTGGAGTTCCTATGGCTGGCTGTTGGCAGCCAAGCAAACTGCAGTGTGATGACACCCTCACATTTTTATTATATAGCAAAAAGGCCCCACACACTTTGACATGTGGTCGTTGCAGGGTTGACTGATTCAGTGTGACTCTTGGACCAAAAAAGTGTAGCAATCTAAAAGATAGGATGACGACCTTAGAGTGTTTCAATCTTCTTGCCCTTACCTCCTCTCTCTCCTACAACTGAAATTTGAGAATATAAAATATTTGGGGCCCTCCAGACTAATGGCATTGGTTTTTTCCCCCCAGAGGTATTTTGCAACATGTTATTCACACTGACTAGAAATGAAGCAACGTGTCTGCCCTGAAACTTTCACAGGCGTAGACAGTATTGAAAGCGGGACTGCGTTTAATCACCCTGATAGCATCATGAGCATAAATTACCATGAATGCTCAATAAGAAGGAGGGTGCTGTGTAAATTTATGTGAATAATTTCACCACAATAATTTTACTAGTGGCAGTTGCTATGACTGTTGGTTCCGACTTGTTAAAAAGAAATAAAATATCCTGTTCAGGTGTTTGCCTTGGAAGTCCGAATAAGAGCTAGTGCATGTTGGGTTCCTATGGTATGTGGTTCCTAGGCAAGCTCTTTTAATTTCTTGCAAGTGTGTTTTGCAACTGTTTGTAAAAGTAGCAGTTAAAAAATAATGTGGGCTGCTTGCTGCCTGAAAACTTGTAGTCGTGCATAGAGAAAGTGACTTCAGCATAGAAATTCTTTCATTTCTATCCTGCCCACTGGTTTAAAAAGTCTATTGGAGCAACTTGATTCACCAAGGTGAGGATTTACCTTGGGGTGGATGCAGTTGCCCACTCTTGATTTTTGTTCAGTTTGCTTGCTGCTAACTTGATTTCTTCTTTCTTTTTTTAGTGACTTACAATAGCAGAAAAAATGTCGCAAAAGCAAAAAGAAGAATTTATAAGTAATTTGAATGGAACTACCTTGCTGGAGATCTCCATTGGCTTACCCCTAGCGCCATTATGCCTCCTTTCCAGAGGGCTTCTGTTGATCTTGTATTTTCTCTGCTATGGAAAACCACTACAGTCAATGGTTGGCCATTTTCTTCTAGACTTCACCATCTTAGTTGTCCCGCCAGTGCTCTCTTGTACAATTTTGGCTCCTGTCCTACCTTGGGTAATGCTCTCCATCACTGTATTCTGTGTCAGCTTGGTTTTGATCATATACAGTCGGAGAACCAATTATGTGAGAGTGCCGCCTAAGCAAATCATAAGCGATTTCTTGAGGACAAGCTTGGAACCAGAGTACATTCCTTCGATAACAGTGTTCCGAGTCTTTGTCAATGTCTTGACATCCATCAGCATTCTGGCTGTAGATTTTCCACAGTACCCTCGGAGGTATGCCAAAACAGAGACCTATGGAACAGGGGTAATGGATTTTGGAGTGGGATCATTCGTTTTTGGGAACGCTGTGGTTTGTCCAGAAGTCCGGCTGAAGCCTGGCACGGCACAGCACAAAGTCTCTTATCTTGCCAGGCAGTTCTTTGCTGTGTGGCCTTTGCTGCTTCTTGGCTTTGGGCGGGTGATGAGCATCAAGGCCATTGACTATTACGAACATGTCTCTGAATACGGTGTACACTGGAACTTTTTCTTCACTTTAGCTGTTGTACGGATGGCTGCGTCATTGCTTTTGGCTGTCTTCCCCGTGCGCAGAGCATGGTTAATTGCAGCAACACTTGCTGTAGTCTATGAAGGCTTCCTCAGCTTCACACCTTTGAAGATGTTCATCTTGCATGGGAGCGATGGCCAAGATTCACGGGACGGGTTTTTCAATGCCAACAGAGAGGGCATATTTTCTGTCATCGGCTACCTAGCTGTTTACATGGCTAGCGTGCAAGTAGGCTTATATTTGTTAAAGAAGAGGAGCTTGGTGAGAGATTGGCTTGGCGTGATCGGCTCTTTCCTGATTGCAGTTTTCCTCCTCTTTATCTGCCTTCATGTAACGCAAACTCACATAGACACTGTATCCCGACGGATGGCAAACCTCTCCTTTTGTGTGTGGGTCATCGCTCACGGCCTGTTACTCTTTAGTTGCTTTTTGGTGGCTGATCTTGTGCTGGTGTTTGGAAAGTTTCTGGTGGCTGGGGCTAGCATTCCTTGCAGCTGGAATTTCATGCAGCCAGCAGCGTCGAGTAAAAAACGCGACCCGGAGCCCCAGGATAGGAAAACGGTGCCTCGGAGTGTGTGCATGATCAGCGCTGTGAATAAGAATCAGCTCCTGTATTTCTTACTAGCGAATGTATTGACTGGCTTCGTGAATATGGTGGTCGACACAATTCACAGCAATGCATTCTGGGCTATGTTTGTCCTGCATCTATATATGTTTACAAACTGTTTGGTTATGTATCTGTTGCAAGCAAGAAATATAATCCTAAAGTGGTGGTAATTTTATAAATATATATAAAGTTGTAACCAAAAAGAAAAGGGTTTGCCTGCTGGGATTGCACTGGTTTTTATAAGACTTTTGCATGCATGCTGGTATACTGGATTGTTTTAAGGAAGGAATGTGGACTATAGTTGTTTTAAACTCATGGTCACTTTCATCGAATGAACCAATACATTTCCATACGTCTGTAGCATCGGGACCAAAGCTCAAGCTGGAGCCAGAGCCAATGGCAGGCAGAGCCACCTCATTCTTGTCCTCCTCCTCCCTACTGTGTTCTATAAAGGGCAACAATGAAACTAAGGAGAGGCAGGAACCTTACAGCCAGGGCCATCCCCTGGGCTAGTTGTAAGAAGGAAGGCAGGGCAGGTGGGGGCTGTTTGAGGGAAAACTGAGGTTGGTCACTTTTGCAGACCAGACATTAAGCTTATTTGTCCCTTTGTCACATTGGGATTCCTGTGCAGGGTACCCTTCTCTCCTGCAGTGGGTTCGCACGCACTGAGTGCCTAACATGCTAAGAAGTGGTACTGAGGCAGAGGGCACTTTGTGCTTGATGAAGGTTTACAGCATGTGAATGGATCCCTCCAGACTGGTATTTTTGCAGATGTATTCTGCAATATGTCTTTGACACAATAATAGTGCATTCATGGTGGATTTATACTGGACTGTCCAGACATCATTCCGCTTTACTAGTTGTTCTGAGATGCTTCCCCAATCAATGTTGCTGCGTTATTGCCACCTGGAGGGGCACTATTGTGCAATAAAATCAGAACTAAAAAAAACACCAAAATATTTGTGGCATTAAAAGTAGCAATCTTTCAGCAGGAAGCTATGGGGACATGCACCAATTGGAAATAAAGCAGTATGTCTGCCATTTGAGGGCAAAAAGAATTGAAAGTGAGATCATGTAGAACTGCTCCAATAACATAACGACCACAAATCAGGAATGCAATTCATAAATGCATGATAAAAGGATGCCTAGATGGGCTATAAGTCCTTCCACACAGCTGCATTCACCTATTTTAATTTAGAATGTGTTTGTGTTCAAATGCAATGGGCAATCCAATCAAATATATTTTCCAAAAGAACTAAAAGTTACAATGAGGAGTGTCGGAATCATTTCTCATAAAAAAGACAAATGAATTAACTGGAGGCTGTGTGTGAGAGAGAACTGAAAGAGCTCAAAATAATCGGAGGTGTATGTTGGATTGAGTCAACACAAAAGTGATTATAATTTGCAAATAAAATGCATCAAAGCCTCCAAGCAAATAAAATATCTATATTTAAGATGATATTGTAATGTGTTATTGCTTTACTGTCAGACATTTGAATTATACTATTTGCTCACAAGAAACTGTTTCCCTGAGCCTTCAAGAAATACTGAATGACCTAACAAAGAAAAGGAGGAATATTTGATTCAGTTCACATTTAAAGGCAAACCTACCTAATTCACATGTTCCAAAACAATACACAAAGCAAAACACAGCGATCTTTTGAAATTTGCACTTCTCTGAATTTTGCAATGCAGTTCTCCAGCAAAGTAATCTGTAGAAAAGGAAATATATTAGGGTCAAGTGTGTCTAAAAATGCATGTATAAAGATAGAATAGAAAAATGCATTATATTAGGGGAAGCTACTTTGCAAAAAGCACAAGAGGCAAAATTGCATACAATATTTTTATAGTCTAGAGGAATTTTAATTACAAGCCTGATATTTCATGAAGCTTAAAAATAATCACAAACTGATGTGGAGAGCTGAACTTAAATTTGGAAAAATGAAAGAAACCAAACTTGACAGATTTATCCATTGATAACAAAGAATTGGACACCCTTTGAAATATTGGATGTCATCCATCACAGGCCAGTACATCAAGCCATCATTCCCAGCCTGGTGCAAAAGAATTGAAGACTGCCATGTTGATTCTATTTTGGGATTCTGGGAACTGCCCATTGGCCATCATAAACTGGATTAGAGTTTGCCATTGGCTAGAGGGAAACAATTTTCAGCCAGTAAATCTTTGGCATGCAAATAAATGGCAAGTAAAACTCACTGGCTCTCATTTCTGATGTCACAGGCTAAACAATAAGCAATTCACAGTGGAACCATCGCCAGCAACAATAATTATGGGATAGACAGTCATTTTCCATTGCAATAAAGTAAGCCATTCTATGCTGAATGAGTGACAATTAACTGGCTATATTGTCCATAATTAAACACATAACTGTTCCTGGCCAGGGGAGATAGTGGCCATAAACTTGTTAGTACACTGTATGTATGTGAGGTACAGTATGTACCGTAGTTCTTCTCTAATCCCTTTTTTGAAGCAATTCTTAACAATTTTGTGACCAAATCACTGCACATAGGAAGCTGCCATATGAAGAGTCAAACCATTGGTCCATGTATCTCAATATTGTCTACATTGACTGGCAGCAGCTTTCCAGGGCTTCAGGCAGCAGTCTCTGCCTGCCCTACCTGGAGATATTGAGGACTGAACCTGAAGCCTGTATTAAAAGCAGAAACACCCTACTGCTCTTCCCTGAAAAAAATGGAGACGAGTCCTCAGTGGTTCTGAATGAAGGGCTGATTTGATACAGGAAGCTGCCATATGCAGACTTAAACACATTGGCCTATCTAGCTCAGTGCTGATTACACTGACTAGCAGCTGCTCTTCAGGGTTTCTGACAGGACCTGGAGATACTGGGGACTGAACCAGAGACCCATCTGCATGCAAAGCAGGTGCTCTGCCACTGAGCTATTAGCGCACGATAGCTCTGAGTGTTCGTTAGATTTTTGGATTGTGTGTGCTCTATTACTGTAATCTTATGGATGGTGATTCCCAGGCAATTATGGGATTGCAACCTAAGCCACTTATGAAGCTCTTGCCTGTCCATCAAATGGTTGCCTAAATGAAGAGGATGACTTGCTGGCACATACTGGTAGTTCCTGTTGCAGTGACAAAATTCCTAAGCAGAATGGGTAAGAAGTGGTACATTGAGATCCACATATGGGCAACGGCTCACATATGGGCCAGATGAGCTGTCAAATGTGACAGTGTAGTAAACAAAAATCTGCCCTTTTCCCTTATGGGGTATCCAAGAGCCCATATAGAGTCCTTACATAGGTTCCCTATTGTTAGGAGAGAATAACAGAGGCCAACCAGAGAATTGTTGTTGTTGTTGTTGTTTAGTCGTTTAGTCGTGTCCGACTCTTCGTGACCCCATGGACCAGAGCACGCCAGGCACCTCTGTCCTCCACTACCTCCCGCAGTTTTGTCAAACTCATGCTGGTAACCTCGAAAACACTATCCAACCATCTTGTCCTCTGTCGCCCCCTTCTCCTTGTGCCCTCCATCTTTCCCAGCATCAGTGTCTTCTCCAGGGAGTCTTCTCTTCTCATGAGGTGGCCAAAGTACTGGAGCCTCAGCTTCACGATCTGTCCTTCCAGTGAGCACTCAGGTCTGATTTCCTTAAGAATGGATGTGTTTGATCTTCTTGCAGTCCATGGGACTCTCAAGAGTCTTCTCCAGCACCATAATTCAAAAGCATCAATTCTTCGGCGATCAGCCTTCTTGATGGTCCAGCTCTCACTTCCATACATCACTACTGGGAAGACCATGGCTTTAACTATACGGACCTTTGTTGGCAAAGTGACATCTCTACTTCTCAAGATGCTGTCTAGGCCTGTCATTGCCCTTCTCCCAAGAAGCAGACGTCTTTTAATTTCGTGGCTGCTGTCACCATCTGCAGTGATCATGGAGCCCAAGAAAGTAAAATCTCTCACTGCCTCCATTTCTTCCCCTTCTATTTGCCAGGAGGTGATGGGACCAGTGGCCATGATCTTCGTTTTTTTGATGTTGAGCTTCAGACCATATTTTGCGCTCTCCTCTTTCACCCTCATTAAAAGGTTCTTTAATTCCTCCTCACTTTCTGCCATCAAGGTTGTGTCATCTGCATATCTGAGGTTGTTGATATTTCTTCCGGCAATCTTAATTCCAGCTTGGGATTCATCCAGCCCAGCCTTTCGCATGATGTATTCTGCATATAAATTAAATAAGCAGGGAGACAAAATACAGCCTTGTCGTACTCCTTTCCCAATTTTGAACCAATCAGTTGTTCCATATCCAGTTCTAACTGTAGCTTCTTGTCCCACATAGAGATTTCTCAGGAGACAGATGAGGTGATCAGGCACTCCCATTTCTTTAAGAACTTGTCATAGTTTGCTGTGGTCGACACAGTCAAAGGCTTTTGCATAGTCAATGAAGCAGAAGTAGATGTCTTTCTGGAACTCTCTAGCTTTCTCCATAATCCAGCGCATGTTTGCAATTTGGTCTCTGGTTCCTCTGCCTCTTCGAAATCCAGCTTGCACTTCTGGGAGTTCTCGATCCACATACTGCTTGAGCCTTCCTTGTAGAATTTTAAGCATAACCTTGCTAGCGTGTGAAATGAGTGCAATTGTGCGGTAGTTGGAGCATTCTTTGGCACTGCCCTTCTTTGGGTTTGGGATGTAGACTGATCTTCTCCAATCTTCTGGCCACTGCTGAGTTTTCCAAATTTGCTGGCATATTGAGTGTAGCACCTTAACAGCATCATCTTTTAAAAATTTAAATAGTTCAGCTGGAATACCATCACTTCCACTGGCCTTGTTATTTGCAGTGCTTTCTAAGGCCCATTTGACTTCACTTTCCAGGATGTCTGGCTCAAGGTCAGCAACCACACTACCTGGGGTGTACGAGACATCCATTTCTTTCTTGTATAGTTCCTCTGTGTATTCTTGCCACCTCTTCTTGATGTCTTCTGCTTCTGTTAGGTCCTTTCCACTTTTGTCTTTTATTATGGTAATCTTTGTACGAAATGTTCCTTTCATATCTCCAATTTTCTTGAACAGATCTCTGGTTCTTCCCATTCTGTTGTTTTCCTCTATTTCTTTGCATTGCTCATTTAAGAAGGCCTTCTTGTCTCTCCTTGCTGTTCTTTGGAAATCTGCATTCAATTTCCTGTATCTTTCACTATCTCCCTCGCATTTTGCTTGCCTTCTCTCCTCCGCTATTTGTAAGGCCTCGTTGGACAGCCACTTTGCTTTCTTGCATTTCCTTTTCATTGGGATGGTTTTCGTTGCTGCCTCCTGTACAATGTTACGAGCCTCCATCCATAGTTCTTCAGGCACTCTATCCACCAAATCTAAATCCTTAAACCTGTTCCTCACTTCCACTGTGTATTCATAAGGGATTTGACTTAGATTGTATCTTACCGGCCCAGTGGTTTTTCCTACTTTCTTCAGTTTAAGCTTGAATTTTGCTATAAGAAGCTGATGATCTGAGCCACAGTCAGCTCCAGGTCTTGTTTTTGCTGACTGTATAGAGCTTCTCCATCTTTGGCTGCAGAGAATATAATCAATCTGATTTCGATGTTGCCCATCTGGTGATGTCCATGTGTAGAGTCGTCTCTTGTGTTGTTGGAAAAGCGTGTTTGTGATGACCAGCTTGTTCTCTTGACAGAACTCTATTAGCCTTTGTCCTGCTTCGTTTTGATCTCCAAGGCCAAACTTGCCAGTTGTTCCTTTTATCTCTTGATTCCCTACTTTAGCATTCCAGTCCCCTATAATGAGAAGAACATCCCTCTTTGGTGTCATTTCTATAAGGTGTTGTAAGTCTTCATAGAATTGGTCAATTTCAGTTTCTTCAGCGCCAGTAGTTGGTGCATAAACTTGGATTACTGTGATGTTAAAAGGTCTGCCTTGGATTCGTATCGAGATCATTCTATCATTTTTGAGATTGCATCCCAGTACAGCTTTCGCCACTCTTTTGTTGACTATGAGGGCCACTCCATTTCTTTTACGGGTTTCTTGCCCACAGTAGTAGATGTGATGGTCATCCGAACTGAATTCGCCCATTCCCGTCCATTTTAGTTCACTGATGCCCAAGATGTCAATGTTTATTCTTGCCATCTCATTTATGACCACCTCCAACTTTCCCAGGTTCATGGTTCTTACATTCCAGGTTCCTATGCAATATTTTTCTTTACAGCATTGGACTTTCCTTTCGCTTCCAGGCATATCCGCAACTGAGCGTCCTTTCGGCTTTGGCCCAGCCGCTTCATCAGCTCTGGATCTACTTGTACTTGTCCTCCGCTCTTCCCCAGTAGCATGTTGGACGCCTTCTGACCTGAGGGGCTCATCTTCCAGCGTCATAACTTTTATATGCCTGTTGTCTTTGTCCATGGAGTTTTCTTGGCAAGGATACTGGAGTGGCTTGCCGGTTCCTCCTCCAGGTGGATCACGTTTGGTCAAAACTCTCCACTATGACCTGTTCATCTTGTGTGCCCTGCTCGGCGTAGTTCATAGCTTCTCTGAGTTCTTCAAGCCCCTTCGCCACGGCAAGGCAGTGATCCATGAAGGGGCAACCAGAGAATACTGAGAAGCAAAGCAGCTAGTAAGCTTGATCTTTATTGATCTGTTGCAACAGTGCGCTCCCCTCACCCGCAGGAGCGGAGGGGGGACCCAGAAAAATGGCGTGCAAGGCCTTATAAAGACTTTTGAAATTGCCACCCTGTAGATCAAGACCATGCCCAGAAACAACATACGTACATCACAGAAGTGGTGTAACCTAAGACCACCCCTCAGATACATCACACCTACATCACAGAAAAGGCGGTCTTAAAACAAAAATTTGAATATTGTTTTTCTCCTGTCCTTGTTTATCTCCTGTCTGGCAGGTTACTTGAATGGATTGCCTGGGGAGCCTGGCCAGTCCTTTGTAACAATAAATACTTAGTTCCTGGGCCATGTCACAGGCTCACACCCTATTCATATCTTAAATGTGCCCTTAAGACAGGATTTGTGAGGAAACAGACAATGGGGAGGCTTTTCCACTTTGACCTTGCAGAGAAAACATTTGCTCAGTTTAGGAATCAAAATGGCTTCAGGTCGGCCTTCCTGTGCTGATCTATGTACGTGCGGTTATGAACATTACCATATATCTAAGACCTCAAAATTCCTATGACAGCAGGAACCTATGAGCCAATGGCCAGGTAAATGCAGCAATGTGCAGGACAATCCAGTTCTATGTACATGTAGATCCTGTGCCTTACTGTGGTATTTCAGAGGTGGGGACATTCCCATACCTACCTGGGGATTGAACCTGGGACATTTTGCATGCAGAGCAGATGCTGTACAGTGGTACCTCGGGTTACATACGCTTCAGGTTACATACGCTTCAGGTTACAGACTCCGCTAACCCAGAAATATTATCTCGGGTTAAGAACTTTTCTTCAGGATGAGAACAGAAATCGTGCTCTGGCGGTGCAGCGGCAGCAGGAAGCCCCATTAGCTAAAGTGGTGCTTCAGGTTAAGAACAGTTTCAGGTTAAGAATGGACCTCCGGAACGAATTAAGTACTTAACTCAAGATACCACTTTACCACTGAGCTGCTACAACACTTTCTCAGGACACTGGAGGGCCCTCATTGAATGTCCAGTTGGCATCTTTGGCGCTGCTGTCCACGTTCTCTGTGGAAGGCAGAGATTATCTGGTTAGTTGACATGATTGCTGTTTAAACACCCCTCTTTCTCTGATGGGAGCCTGATCAGCTCCTTAGTGTTCTCTGCTTCCCATGCACAAAAGCTTATTATGCTACAGGTTTTGAAAGAGAAAAAGTTTCACCCCTTTTTTAAATGCTGGGAAACCCAACCAGATGGGTGGGGCATAATTATTATTATTATTATTATTATTATTATTACCACAGGACTCTTATTCCGCCACCCTTTGAGGTCTGAGACCCTTTGCTTTGGTGCCTGTGAGTTGCAGGCACCAAGTACGGCATAGTCAATGGTCAGGGATGATGGGTGTTGTAGTCCACAACATGGAGGGCCATGGATTCCCCATCCCTGATTTATATTATGTGGGGCTTCAAAGCATTTTGCCCTCACAACATCCTCACAAAGGAGGCTAGGCCGAGAGCTGCAGCCGCCCAGAGAGCTTTGTGGGCCGAGTAGGGATTTGCACCGTTTTCGTTTCCACAACCCTGTTGTCCGAGGGAGACTGGCCTAATAGGTTCCTCATGGAGCTTTGGGGCCAGGTTGCATCGTCACAGCCTTGCAAGGCGGGCTGGTCTGAGAGCGGCTGGCTCAAGGCCACCATCAGCTAGAGAGCTTCCTGCTGCTGAGTTCGACTTAAAACCATTTTTGTCCTCTCGCACAACCCTGCGCAATAGGCCAGCCTGAGGGAGATTGTGAGTGGCAACACCAGTCACCCCATGAGCTTAATGGCCGAACCATATCAGCCTCCCAAAAACCCTGTGAAGCAGTCTAAGCTGACTCATCGTCCTCAGGGTGGCCGTTTGAACCCAGGCCTTCCTAGTCCTATTCCCCCACACTATTATTATTATTATTTCTCCACAGTGGTGTACATGGTTCTCCCCTCCACCATTTTTTCCTCGCACAACAACCTGGCCAGGTAGGTGAGACTGAGGGGCCAGTGGTTGGCCTGAGGAGTCAGACTAAAACCATGACATAAATCCTGACTGCATTGGGTTCTGAGAGGGAGTTTTTATTGACTGGCTTCTGTGGACTGGAAAAAGCAGGAACTGGGCCCTCGTCACATTTGGAGGTTTTGGGGGCGAACTGAGGGCAAAATGGCTCTCCTTTTCCCCGCGCGCGAACTATTTCGCCAGGCGGAGGGAGCCGTTTATTGATCACGTGGCTCTTCACCTCCTTCTCCCGGCGTTCTCAGCGGAGGCTATTTGTGACAAGCGGAGGAGGAGGAAGAGGGATGGGCTTCTTGATATAGATCTATGTTTTCTCCCTCCTCCCCCCTCCCTCTCTCATAACGCCTTTCTTTCTACTCGCGCATGCGCGAGAAGCCGCCAGACGGATCCTCCCCTGTTTCTCTTTCTCTAGGGGTGAGGGAAGCGCGCCCTCCCCTCCCCTCCCCTCAGCTGCGTGCCGAGGAGCGCGAGGCAGAGGAAGGATTTAAAATACGGGGTGGGGAGAGAGGAAAGGGGCGGAGCGTACATAATAAAACGCCGAGAGAGCCATGGTGGGTGGGGCTTGGGCGGAGCCAAAGGGCGAGCGAAACGGCCGTGCGCTGAAGTAAAGGAGGGGAGAAGAAGGAGGAGGAGCTCGGCCAAGCAGTTAATCTGAGAGGAAGGTGGTGGCGAAGGGGGGGGGGAGTGGGCGGGGTTAGGGAGTGAGGGGGCGGGGCAGGCCGAGCGGTTGGTTGGGGGCGGCGGGTGGGGAAGGAAGGGAGGGCTGGCCGGCCTTTTTCCCTGCCTCTCGCGAGAGGAGGAGGAGCTAAAGCCGGACGAGGAGGCCCGAGGTCTGCTGTAGCAGCGCTCCTGAAAGGGGTGGGCGAAGGAAGGGAAGAGAGACCGGCCAAAAAACTGCCCGTCCCTTTTGAGGTTTGTGCGCACATGCCAGTCTCGGCTGCGACAGGGGCAGCAGAGCCTCAGCCAATAGCAAAACTGGGCTGGGGGTGGGAGGCAGGGTAAATTTGCATATAGGTGTGGAGCCAGTCAAGGAAATTTGGAGAGGGGGCATTTGATTTTTTCTCTCCCTTACACCTTAGTTAGCCCCCTCCTCATTTATTCCCTTCTTAGAAGGATTAATTCTTCCTGTAGATTTATTTCCTTTCTACTCCCCCCCCCCCCAAAGGTACTCCAGAATCTCTTTTAGGGGTTAAGCCTTGAGATCGTGAAGGGTAGACCTTGAGCGGGCTTTTTTTGTTGTTGCTTTAATTATTTCCTTCTAACGTCTTCAGGGTGCATGGCGGTTTGCAAGCTGCGGAGCAACAGGTCCTTGCCCCGAGGTGTTTGCATTTGGAAAGATTTTTTTAAAAAATCGACATAAGAGGGAGTGGGTGAAAGTGGCTTTAAGGAGGTTGAAGGGGCCGAGACAGAAAAGCAAAAAAGGGAGTTGGCTGATAGGATGAACGCCACTCTTTCTCCCTTATTAAGGAAAGTCTCCCCCGCAGTTGGTTTGACGGGATGAGGGTGAAGATAAGGAGGATTTATTCAAATGTGATGGTGGGAAGGAGACATCGTTTTAAAATTTGGCACGTTGGATGGGTGCATAGATGTGCATACATCTATATGTGCATGAAGCTTGTGGATAACTGTAGAATGGCAGCAATTCTGCCCCACCCCAAAGAACACCCATCTTTTTCTGATTCCGCCTTTTTTTTACATGCCTGCATTGGTTGGTATCACAGAAATGCCTGTGCAAGCTTGAGTGGGAGCTTCAGTCAATCCTGGTGCCTTGATTAACATATCTGTATGTGGCATTTGCATAGCACAGGTTTTCATTAGGTGTTGGTTTGAACCCTCTTGATTGTAGATTTTAATTGTAGGTTTTAAAATGCTATGTGTGACAAGGGCTTGACTGTGTACCTGAGGCAGGCTATTTATTTGTAAAGAGGAATTATTCCTTGCATTGGGTGAGCAGTTTAAACCTGCATATTTCTTAGCTGGAAAACTGCTGCTAGTTAGTGTACAGTTCTGGGCTAGATGGGTCCTCAGTCTGACTCTATAAGGCAACTTTTTGTATTGTGGCAGTCCTGGTCACAGTATTTCACTGTATCATTTTTGAAGGTGGCATAGAGCTAAGGAGCATATGCATTCTTGGGGTTGTAGCTAAAGCTAGTCCTACTCAGAGTAGACCCATCACAGACAACATACAGAACAAACAAGGGTTTGTTAATTTAAATGGGTCTAACTCAGTAAAGCAGGGACGCGGGTGGCACTGTGGGTAAAAGCCTCAGTGCCTAGGGCTTGCCGATCGAAAGGTCGGTGGTTCGAATCCCCGCGGCGGGGTGCGCTCCCGCTGCTCGGTCCCAGCGCCTGCCAACCTAGCAGTTCGAAAGCACCCCCGGGTGCAAGTAGATAAATAGGGACCGCTTACTAGCGGGAAGGTAAACGGCGTTTCCGTGTGCGGCTCTGGCTCGCCAGAGCAGCGATGTCACGCTGGCCACGTGACCCGGAAGTGTCTTCGGACAGCGCTGGCCCCCGGCCTCTTGAGTGAGATGGGCGCACAACCCCAGAGTCTGGCAAGACTGGCCCGTACGGGCAGGGGTACCTTTACCTTTACCTTTACTAGCGGGAAGGTAAACAGCGTTTCCGTGTGCGGCTCTGGCTCCCCAGAGCAGCGATGTCACGCTGGCCACGTGACCCGGAAGTGTCTCTGGACAGCGCTGGCCCCCGGCCTCTTGAGTGAGATGGGCACACAACCCCAGAGTCTGGCAAGACTGGCCCGTACGGGCAGGGGTACCTTTACCTTTACCTTTAACTCAGTAAAACTGAGTTTTATGCAACCCTTGGTCTTGAGGTAGTATGTCTCTAAATCAGTGTTTCTACAACTTGGGTTCCCAGCTGTTGTTGGACTACAACTCCCATCATCCCTGGCCAGTGGTCATACAAATCCTCAAATTACGGTATTTGAGGTTTTTTCCTGTGTTCTCCTTTGGCTCAGTAAATTTGGGCTGATGGAAGAGGTCTCTGCTCCCTTGCTAGGAGCCATAAGCATCACAGGAAATAAGTTTTAGGAACATACCTGCAAACAAAGGCTGAACTGTTCTTTGATAAACTTCCTCTTTGTACCTAGTGTGTCCGCTGCTCTGGCTTTTAACAGCCAAGCCTTTTGGAAGGTGCCATTCTGTGTGTTGCGATTCAGCCCTTTGTTATTTACTACTGTTACTAAGGGTGATCTGCAATGTGGAAGAGCATCAGGGAGCCTGCAAGCTCCCTCTTTCCTAGTTGAGCCAGTGATAAAATGAAGGTTACTGAAATAATGGGTGCCTGTTTTCTTGTGCTGGGACCTTTGTGGAAGAAGGGCACCCCTTGCTCATTACAAAAATAAAGCATCACAATGCTATTGCCAAAGTTTTAAGGTTTAAGAGATATGACTAACTTGGTTCCGTAAAATAGCTTTATTTTGTTGGATTCAACATAGATTTATTTATTTCAGCTATTTATATACTGCTTAATCCTCAGAGCATCTTGAGGGGTATACAGTGATTTTTACAGAAATATACACTCTGTGTGTGTGTGTGTGTGTGTGTGTGTGTGTGTGTGTAATATAATAATATTTTAATTGATCAATTGTACATACTGCATTTTTGCTGCATATTTCTTTTATAATAACATTAACACTGCTCACTGCTTTGTAGACTTTTCTAATGCAAGCTCTACTCGGCTTTGAGCCATTGAAAATAATGGACAATGCTAACTTGGGTTGATTAATTTCAGTGGGTGTGCTCTTGAGTAAAAAGTGGCTGGATACAACCCTATCATAAACAAACTATGCCATACCAAAATTAATAAAAACAGGAGACGTCTACTCTTTCTCTGACCTACACTTCAATGTTTTTGTCCCCCAGTGACCCCCCCCCTTTCACAAACTCCAATATCCCACTTTTGGTGTCGTTTTATGGCTTAGACGTGTTAATGAGCTCTTGGATTTTCCAGAAATTCCTAGACCTAAGGGTGTAAGGACAGAAAGCAGAAGCCCTTTTTTTTGGGGGGGGGGGGGAAATCCAGGGCAAAACTCTGTCAGGTGTCCTCTTCTTCCTTCCCCCGCCCCAAGAGGCCTTTGCATTTTATTGGGGGCACTCTCATTCAGAGGATCTCCCCATGCCGAATCATCCAATGCGGCAAGGCAGGCTGAGTTTCCCTCTTGTGGTGAAAGTGCGGTGGCGAAACCAGAGCTTGCATTTACTTGCCTGGGGTTTGGCTGTTTTCAGGCTAGGAGCTGGGAGGAAGAAGCAAGAGTAGCGGCGTCGGCAGAGATGGCGCGGCTGGTGGCAGTTTGCAGGGACGGCGAGGAAGAATTCCCCTTCGAGAGGCGACAGATCCCCCTCTACATCGATGACACCCTGACGGTAAGCGGCGGTTGGGCAAGTTGGGCTGTGCGCTGGGTGCACGGAGGAATTGCAACATACAGAGGCAGTGTTTTGCAATGCCTAGGCGCTCTCTCTCTCTCTCTCGCACCCCCCTCCCGCTCCACTCCACCGCCCTCCCCGGGCTCTAGAAAGGCCTCAGCCCCGCCTTGGAGTTCTCCCAGGACAGTAATTGGTGCGCTTTGCTGCACACACTGTTGCATCAATTGTGCACAGTGCGCTTTCCCCCTTAACCATGTCTCTGACACACGCGCATGCAGGGGAAGGGGGGGGGGGAGAGCCATACACACAGACGGCCTAACCAGAAGATAGTCGTAGCCATTTTGGAACCTAGGTGTCTGCAAAGAAGCGGGAGGCCTCTGGTGGTTTTGCCTGACGCCTGAAAGGCGAAAAGGTTTCTGTGCTTCTTACATGACCAACTAGCTGTCTTGTCACTCAGGCTGTCTCCGTCCCAAAATCAGTTCGTGAACTTTCCAGGATTCGGTTGCAGTGGCCGTGCTCCGTGCAGTTGTGTGGCTTGAGGTTTTGTGTGTGTAGCTATTGTGTGGTGTTCTTTAAAAAACAACAGTGCACTAGTAGAGATTTGAACCTTGGCTCCGCAGGTCCTAACCTCTGCACTGCACTGGCTCTTGAAATGGTGCAAGAAGCATTTTGGATATATTACTCATATTTATGTAAGGAGCTTAGTGACCTGACATGCATTTCAGGACTGTTTGGGGGAGAGGAAGTGGTATGAGATGATCCAAATTCTGTGACAGCAAAAACTACAGCTCCCACCTCCAGAGAGAAAGTCTGTCTTATTCTGCAGCCTTTGATTTGATATCCCAAAGATGGACGTGTGTCTGGCACTTGGGGCCTGATGCTTGGATTATCCACTGTCAGAGGGAGGTTTGGTTAGGAAAGACCAAACTCTCCCACCATATTCTCAGTGCCAAATCAGACTACTTGTGATTATGGGAGTCTTGATTTTTGAGTAAGCTGAAAACAGCTTCCAAAAAATTGTAAGCTTCTAAAAGATGCTCAGGCTCTGATTTTGGTGAACCTCCACCAAGAGGAAGTTACCCAGGAAAAGGAAATCGCTGGGCAGCTTCTAAGATTACAACTCAGCATCCCATGGTGGTCCCTGGTGATGTGGTTTAAGAATGTAGGAGGAGCCCCGCTGAGTCAGGCCAATGGCCCGTCTTGTCCAGCATGCTGTTCAAACCAAATAACCACACGCAGGACCTGAGTGCAACATCACTACTCTCCCACCTGTGATTCCCAGCAGCTTTTCTTCTGGACCTGGCATGCTGGAGAGAGCACCAAGCCATTGTGGCTTAATAGCCTTCAGCTCCATGAATGCCACTATCCTTTGGCACTCTCTGAGCCGAGTCCTCTTTCCTGGTTTTACCTGGACAACTGTACGGCACCTTTTAATAGCAAATTTTCATGCCTCTTAAGCCATTGTGCGTGTCATGCTGAAATTCCCTCTTCTACACCACTGCTGCGAGATGTAGCTGTGTCCTCATACACATCTCTCTCTCCCCCCCCCCATAAGAATCATAGAATCATAGAATCATAGAGTTGGAAGAGACCACAAGGGCCATCGAGTCCAACCCCCTGCCAAGCAGGAAACACCATCAGAGCACTCCTGACATATGGTTGTCAAGCCTCTGCTTAAAGACCTCCAAAGTAGGAGACTCCACCACACTCCTTGGCAGCAAATTCCACTGTCGAACAGCTCTTACTGTCAGGAAGTTCTTCCTAATGTTTAGGTGGAATCTTCTTTCTTGTAGTTTGGATCCATTGCTCCGTGTCCGCTTCTCTGGAGCAGCAGAAAACAACCTTTCTCCCTCCTCTATGTGACATCCTTTTATATATTTGAACATGGCTATCATATCACCCCTTAACCTCCTCTTCTCCAGGCTAAACATGCCCAGCTCCCTTAGCCGTTCCTCATAAGGCATCGTTTCCAGGCCTTTGATCATTTTGGTTGCCCTCCTCTGGACACGTTCCAGTTTGTCAGTGTCCTTCTTGAATTGTGGTGCCCAGAACTGGACACAGTACTAGAAGCAGATGTGCCCGCAGCCTGGACCTCACTGGGGGCCTCATTCTGCACAGGGAGCTTCCTTCCTCTTCCTGTATGCAGATTATGTCATAATATGTTTGGATCCGGTAGTTCATCCACTCGCTGCAGCCAGGCTTAATGGAGTGATGATTACTCTAAGGCTATGTACAGTGGTACCTCGGGTTAAGTACTTAATTCGTTCTGGAGATCTGTTCTTAACCTGAAACTGTTCTTAACCTGAAGCACCACCTTAGCTAATGGGGCCTCCTGCTGCCGCCGCGCCGCCAAAGCACGATTTCTGTTCTCATCCTGAAGCAAAGTTCTTAACCTGAAGCACTATTTCTGGGTTAGCGGAGTCTGTAACCTGAAGCGTATGTAACCTGAGGTACCACTGTATACGCTACACCTTTAACATTATTTCCCTCAAAGAATTCTGGGCACTCTAGTGCACCCCTCCCCGGGTTACAGTGCCCAGCAGCCCTTAACAAACGGTCTTCAAACAGGCTTTAGAGACATAGCATGTACAGTGGTACTTCTGTTTACGAACTTAATTCGTTCTGGAGGTCCGCTCTTAAGCTGAAACCTGAAATCCTGAGGCACGCGTTCGCTAATGGGGCCTCCCGCTGCGCATGCACCTCTGGCGTGCGATTTTGGTTCGCATCCTGGGGCAAAGTTTGCAACCAGGAGCAGCTACTTCCGGGTTAGTGGAGTTCGTAACCCAAAGCGTTCATAACCCGAAGCGTTCATAAATAGAGGTACCACTGTATACAGCCTTACAAAGCTGCAATCCTAAACACCCTTAATTGGGTAGGGCATAAGACCCCATTAGACACAGTCAGTGTTAGAAATTAGCCAGTCGTCAAGTGTGTTTTGCTACTGGCATGGGTCCAGTTGCCACTACGTGGAGATTTCTGGGCGACCACAGTTGAAAAACCTCTGCCTTAGTCCACAGTTAATGCCATTTCCATTTCCACAGTATGCGTTTCTCCATCTTGGATACTGGGACAAGTGAACTGTTGTAAGAGCAAGCTACAGTCAAGCAATTTAGTTGAGTCCATAGAAGCATAGAATTGTAGCGTTGTAAGGTACCCCTGGGGGTCCTCTAGTCCATCCCTGGGCAAATAAACATTCCATTGTGGCGACTGTAACCTAGTTTTAAAGTGCCTTTTGGCACCTAGCTTATATATCAGAATTTCTAACACTGGACACAGTGGCATATTTAACTTCCCAGCAAAAAATGGCTAGGATTTCACTGTACTTTAATAACTCTTTGAGATGTCAAACATCTCAAAAGGTGCTGAAATGGGTCACTGTGTGTCCTGCAATGTGCTTACCAGTTGCAGGCCTTAGATTTGGGGACTCGGCGCTACAGCTAGGTGTCTGCTGTAGCCCCAAGCTCAGGTGAGGCATGTTACATTTTGGTGGAAGGATTTGTATGAGATAAACCATTTTACCTGGTTCCTGCTGAACTGACAGCCGCCTCTTGATCTAAGAACTCTCTTACATTTGAGACGTAAAAGCTTGGTCTAAAACACCCGCAGAGCCCCAAGCTGGGGACACCCTGATGAATGTGTCACTTCAGAAGCTGGCTGTGAAAGCTTCCCTCTTATTCTGCTGCCTCTGTGCCTCCAGCTTCTCCCTTCCCACAGCTGCCTGGGCTTGGACAGTGGCAGCCGTGCAAATCCATACTATTTGCCACGTTCCAAATATATTTGGTAGTTGTCAACAGTCAACCCGTACCAGGATTGATTTGTGGCCCACTGGAAACATGATGTGTGTGTGTGGCGGGGGGAACACACTTCTCCTCCAGGTTGCAAAACTTTGTTGCCTGGTCACCTGGAGGTGCTGCTTGGGTGCCCTAGGTGAGCAGCAAGCCTGCTAGAATTGGGGCAGGGAGGGAGAGAGAGCTGGTGCCAGTCGATGTTTAGACTGCAGCTCCCATAATCCCTGACTGTAGGTCATGTTGGCTGGGACTGATGGGAGCTGTAGTTCAGCAACATCTGGAGGGCTCTCCCAATACCTGATAACCTGGATATGCCAGGATTTGAACTTGGGGCTGCTCTGCTACTGAGCTGTGTCCTCTTCCCTTTGCATGAGTGTTGCTCAGTTTCTGTGTCAAGGCGCATATCCTTTCCTTTGATATAGTGGTGATTGGTTACTATAGTGCAGGGCTAGTCCCCTCCCCTCATGACACACCCTCTGTGCAGTGTTAGAAATTAGCCAGGGGCCAGGTGCGTTTTGCGACTGGCGCAGGTCCAATTGCAACCACATGGAGATCTCTAGATGGCAGGTTGGCGGCCAACATTTCCATCTAACTGGCCCCTCCAGCTTTCTTAAGCAGGTAAACAGGAGAGCTTATTTATCGCATTTATACCACACCTTTTCCCCCAAGCAGTACATGGTTTGGCTTCCTCGTCTGTTAATCCCTGCATCAACCCTGTGAGGTAGGTTAAGAGGCTCTAACTGGCCCTAGGTCACTCAGTTAGCTTCATGACTGAGGGGATTTGAACCCTGATCTCCCAGGTCCTGGTCAGACACTAACACTGGCTTCCTAGAGCACTTCTGCTATGCGTCAGCTCTATAAATTAAGTAGGCAAATAAATATGGGGAAAGCCAAAAGTCGCTTATAGAAGGATCTGAAATACTTTCCTTGAAGCTTGAATTTGTATTATTTGATGTGTTGTAAACTGCTGCTCTAGTTCGCCAGAAGCGGCTTAGTCATGCTGGCCACACGACCTGGAAAAACTGTCTGCAGACAAACACCGGCTCCCTCAGCCAGTAAAGCGAGATGAGCACGCAACCCCAGAGTTGTTCGCGACTGGACTTAACTGTCAGGGGTCCCTTTACCTTTAAACCGCTTGAGATTTTTTCTTTAAAATATAAAGCAGGGTAAAGGTAAAGGTACCCCTGACAGTTAGGTCCACTCGTGGACGACTCTGGGGTTGTGCGCTCATCTCGCTCTATAGCACGGAATTGCTAGTATAGCACGGGAAGCTAGTATAGAAGTGAAATCAATAATAATAATAATAGTAATAATAATAAAATAAATAAATAAATATCGTTAGAAAAAAGGCACCTAGGCATTCCATTGTGGCAGCTGTTACCTAGGTTTAAGGTGCCATTTGGCAATTAGCTTATATACCTGAGTTTCTAACACTGTCTGTTTGGAAGAGCTGTCTCCACCTACTTTTAAATACTTCTCTGTACTGTACGTCGCATAGGGCTAGAGAAAGGGTTAAGCAGATATTTTAGAAAAGCTCCCATCATTCCTGGCCCGTAACCACATTGGTTGGGGCTGAGTTGGGAACCCCCAACAACATCTGGGTGCTGGTGGTAACAGGTTCCCCAACCTCAAAGTTTAAAGGACAGAAAAGATCCTTGCAAATCAAAGGAGTCTGTGTTTGTGCTCATAAGGCAGTGGGAATGTTGGATTGGACCAAAGTTCACTCCTTTGCCTTCTGGGAGCATGAGTCATTCTTCTCTTCTCAGTGACCTCTGACCTTCTGAAGGATCAAGGCTGCCACTTGCAAGATAAGGTTTTCTGTGGTTGGCTTCGAAGATCTGGGGTGGAGTTGGGGGTTGGTAAGGTGTGCTCCTCGCCTCCCATAAATTCATTGTGGGGATTTCTTCCCCTTGCCCTCCAAACACTGAGTGGCTTTCCACATAAGCCAGATATACAATAAACACACAAGCAGTGAATCTAGAGAGTAGTATAAAAACAGCAATATATATATTTATTTTATTTTAAGAAACCAGATTAGATGAGAAGCTCTGGGGACATAAAATGGTCTTTGACTTTGTGATGAAAAATGAAACCAAATAGGGAGTAGCAAATCTCTCCATTTCAGTTTCTTCTTCTTCCAGTCTTAAATTCAGCTCTCCAGAATTTCACATCAGTTTGAGGTTGTTTTTTTTTTTAAAGATCTTCATGAAAATGGCTATGAAAAGTCTTCAACGTTTGCGTCTGAATTTCTAATGCACATGTCTTCGTATGCAACTTTGCTGAATATTCCTATTTTTGCAAGCCGTCCCCCCCCCAATACAATGTATTTTTGTACATTAATTTCACTAATATGTGCTTTTAAAAATGTACAGCTGACCTACCATGTGCATTTTTGTGCATATGACTTGGTTGGGGAACTGCATTGCAAAATTCGGTGAAGTGGCAAGTTGTGGTGGATAGCTGAGTTGGTGCAAATTAGGTAGAGTCTCATTTAGATTCAAACCAGGTCGAATTTATCTCCCATCCCCTCAAGGTAGGCATTGGGGCGGGGGGGAATCTCCTTTGGAATGTTGTTCCAACATCAAGGTGCCACTACTGAAATGGTTCTTCTCCCAGTTAACCACCCAGTGCACTTCAGAGGACAGTAGCACCACAGAGAGGAGAAGCCAATGAAAGTAGGAGACTCTAGTCCAGTTTGCTGCGTGTGTGCCCAAGAGGCCTCTGCTGCTCCTTCTAATTTGGACCTGGGATATTGGTTTGGTTTTGCTCCCATAAAACCACGTTGCAGAACAAACCTTTACTTATAGATCATGGTTTGTTAAGAGCAGATCAAACCACAGCCCTTGGTTCAGGCAGGTTGCTAAGTTGGAAACTGGGTCCCAGTGTGAATGGGGAGGATGAAGAGGGTGCAGTTTTGCTTATGCTCAGTAAACCATGGTTTGCGGCTTACTGTGATGTGTGAACTTTGAGCGAAATAACTTGGGGTGCTGTGAAATCCAGAAGGACAAATGCTAAGAATATTTTTGCACGCTCAGAATCGAGGCAGGGCTGTTTTGGATGTGGGCATGTGCTGTAGTGGCATGAAACCGTGCAGGGTGGTAATTAAAAGTGATATTTCACAGGGCAGGAGCTCAGACAGTGACTAGTTGTCACTGTTATGCCACAGTTGCAAGGCACATGGAATGCTGTCTGCGTAGGGTAACTTTTGGACCTCTTTGAACAACTGCCGAGCCAAAGTACACAGAGAAGAGAAAACAAAAGACAACTCATTTTTAGCTAGGCTAGTTTAACGCTGCTTATAGTTACATAGAATAAAGAATTATATAGTTGGAAGGGAACCAAGGGTCATCTAGTCCAACCCCTTGCAATGCAGGAATCACAGCTGATTAATCCCTGATAGGTGACCATCAAACCTCTCTTTAAAAACCTCCAGTGAAGGGGAGCTCACCACCTTCTGAGTTAGTCCCTTCCCCTTTTGAACAGCTCTTACCATCCAAAAGTTCTTTCTCAGGTTGAATTGGAATCTCCTTTGTAGCAATCTGAGTCCATTCATTTGGGTCCTCCCCTCTGGAGCATCAGGAAACAAGCTTGCCCCATCATCCACGTGACAGCCTGTCAGATTTTTGAACGCGGCTATCATGATTTCTGTTTGGAAAATGAAAATAACAAAAGCCAGGCCGCTTTGCTTTCACCTGTTACACCTCAAAGGGGCCACCAGACATTCCACTGAAGAGAAATGTGTTAAAGGTGTTAACTGAATTGCAGGTTTTTTTTATTTTTAAGTGCTCAAGCTTGAAGCTAGATCTTAACTTGGTGAAATCCCTCCCTCCCAAAAAAGAACCCCCACATGCAACTTATTAAAAAGCACTTTGATTCTTTCTGGTTCTGTAGTTCTGGTTCTTGAGCCACCTGTTCAGAACTGGCTTTGGGATGTCTGTTTTCATTAATGCCACCCCCAACCCCAGTTCAGAATTTCCTGGGGGTTTCCTTTGAAAGGCGACGGGGAAATGAAAGTGTGCCAGATCCATAACGCAGACGGTGTTACCATCCAAATTAAGGCAGAGGGGGGGAGGTCCTTGGAAAAGGGAGACACAGTTGTACCTTGTGTGCTCAGGACTTCTGTAGTCCAAACTTCTGATATGTGGAAGCCTTCTTCACACACACTCTGCTAAAGTGGGATGCTTCTGCACACTCTTCCAGCTTGTGTTTGCCAAGAGCCCAAAAGCGAGAGATTCTCGGGGGATGCCCGCTTCCGTGCCTCTCGAGGCAGACCTGCCAGCCCTTGTTGGGTGTAGATTTACCAAGTAGGAATCAAATCCGGAAGTGTCACAAAGCGCTGCGCCAATTAGTGTAAATCCGCAGGGTAGTCCTTGCTCCCAGCCGTTCCCCCCACCCTCCTCACGCAGGGCTACAGGAGTAGAAAACATTGTACCTTGGAGTCACTTGTTTTTAATTAATGCGCTCCTAAATTGGCACTTTGGGAGAATTGGCTTCTCCCCCACCATTAAGCTGTCACACGTGCGTGATTCCCGCTCTGTAATTTTGTTGCTGTAATTAAGCCTTTGGATCACTTACTCTTGCGTGGCGTTTGGAGGCTGGTGACTACTTAGGAATTGCACAAGCCCTTTGATAAGCAGAAGGACTGTAGCTTAGGGGGTAGAGCACCTGCTTTGCATGCAAAAGCTTCTGGGTTCAATCCCCAGCATCTCCAGGTAGGGCTAAGAAAAGACTCCCTTCCTGCAGCCCTGGAGAGCCACTGCCAGTCAGTGTTGACAGTACTGAGCTAGATGGACCAATGGTCTGTCTTGGTATAAGGCAGTTTCCATTCTTCCTGTTTAACTGGCTGGCTAAACCAGATGAGAGTAGCCGATGGGTCTCAAACCCTCGGTGAGTTAGGGACTTCCCCTGCATGCAAATACAGGGGATTGAGCGGATGAGACCAATCGTGGGTCCAGCAGTCAAGATTGAAGGTGGTTTTTGCATGTGCTATAGAGGGAAGTGGGGGACAGATGGGGCTCATTCACCTGGGAAGGCAGCCCATCTAGGAGATGAAAAACTCTGCTCCTAAATCTCCGCTGCCTCATGGGACATCTTTGGGAGAAGAAAAGGCTAAGTAAGGAGTAAACCCTCCACAAATGGAGAGCAGAGTCCCTAAGACGGTTGGATTGGACTTTGTATGCCTCCTTCCGGCAACTCCTGCAGCCAAGTGGTGCCAGACATATTGCTTTGCTTCCCTTTGGACCACATCAGCAAGGCTAAGGGGGGTCTTATCATCTGGGCAGCCCAGGACCTTCATATACAGCGCCCAGGCTTGCAGCCCAGATGTCACTTTGGTGCTACAAAACGCAGCATGACAGATCTCTGCAGCCACAGCAGCTGCTGTGATTCTCCAGCAGTTTGACTTCACCCCCACAGGCACGCTCCACTATCTTTCAAGGCAGATGGATGCCAGTGTCCTTAATGCTGAACCATGAGGACTGAACCTGGTTAGGAACAAGTTGCAGTGCAGTCGGAGGGCATCTGCTTTGCATGCAGAAGTTCCCGCCTTCTGTCCCCAGAATTGATAAGGCTGAGAATGTCCCCAGTCTGAAACCCCGGAGAGCTGCCTCCAGTCAGTGTAGACCAGAGTTCTTCAGAGTTCTTGGGTAGGACTACACCTCCCATCATCCTTAGCCAGCGTAGCCAATGATTGGGGATGATGGAAGCTGTGGTCCGACAGCACACCATCCTGAGCTTGATGGACCAGTGGGCTGACTCTGTGCAAGGCTGCTGCCTACCTTCCTAGGAGCATAAATGCTGTCCAGTGCAGCAGATCTCTCGACATGGTGTAAAAATGATTACGAGTGAGGGGAGCTGCGTCTAAAGGATCTCTAGAAAGTGGGAACCAGGGGCAGATCTACATGTGTCATTTATAATGTTAAAAATGCGTTGTTAAAATGCGACATCAGAGGGCGCCGCAGAGCAGCAAGGCACCGGCAATGGAAAACTGCTATTAAGCATTATAGAACATGTTTTTTAAAAGAAAACGTTTAGCAGGTCAGTGTAGATCCAGCCCAGGAGAAAGCTGGGTGTGCTTTGAAGTGCAGTAGACCCCTTCAGTTAGTGAGTTGAGATCTACCACAGGTTATGGCGTGGTCCAAGATGGGTAGCAAGAAGAGTACTACCACCAGGCAGATAAATGGTAACATAATTAGGAAATGGGTCCCCAAATGCATGTTTGGCTAAAAGGTGGATCCTGAGTCTGATAAGACTGCTGCAATATATGGTCGGACTTTGAAAATAACTTTTGCTTAAAATCAAGATCATTGCTAAATGCACTATTCCATTTCATCTCAGGTTTTGGCATTTTCACACTGCTTACAGCTTTTTCTGGGTTTCCCCCCCCTGCACCCCTCTGGTGGCATCTGGCTGGGTGTGTGACACCTGGAGGCCTCATTCCCGTGTCTTCTTTTTTCCTTCCAGATGGTGATGGAGTTTCCTGATAACGTGCTTAACCTTGATGGGCATCAGAACAGTGGGGCGCAGTTAAAGCAGTTCATCCAGGTAGGTTGCTGCCGTGCACCTCGAAAGCCGAGCACCAAAACGTTCCCAGTAACGTGATTGCTCTCCTAAGATTGTTTTCATTTTTGTTTAAATTGTGCATTCGTTCGTTTGTTACTTTATTGGACAAATGCCATGGCATGTTTAGTTGCTTTGACCGCAGCAGCAGAAAAAAGCCACAAAACATTTCTACCGCGATTATGATTCTTATAACCACAACACCAAAACAAAGATTAAGAAAAGAAATATATTTCTTTCACAATTGCAAACGTACTTTGTTACAGTCAGGGGGGTAAAAAAATATATCGTGGCTTGTGCTGTTATTTTTAAAAACCCTATCCGTTCTTTATTTTTCTTACTTAACGTTGAATTGTCTTTAGCAGCATGTGTGTTTCTAACATTAAAAAACATAAGTTTAATCTCATGAAACATATCAAAACCACATGGAATATTAGAGAGGTGAAAGTTGCTCAGTATAAGCAGAGGCCATACTTTCAGAAATTTGTTCCATCTATATCCTGCTGCTTTTGATCTTAAACAATAAATTAATTTTGGCATTAAAGCTGATTGCCATGGCTTATTTATGTAGTCACTGCATAGAGGTAATTTTTGGATTTTCCAGAGTTCCATTGGGAGAGGGATTGTTTGTTAAACCCCTCTAGGAATTGTAGCTCCACGAGAGGACAGGAATTGTTGTTGTTGTTTAGTCGTTTAGTCGTGTCCGACTCTTCGTGACCCCATGGACCAGAGCACGCCAGGCACTCCTGTCTTCCACCGCCTCCCGCAGTTTGGTCAGGCTCATGTTTGTAGCTTCGAGAACACTGTCCAACCATCTCGTCCTCTGTCGTCCGGACAGGAATTAGGGGTCTCCTAACAACTCTCAGTGCCTGTAACAAACTACAGTCCCCAGAATCCTTTGGGGGAAGCAACAGCTGTTTAAAGTGAGATGATACTGCTTTAAATGTATCATGTGGATGGGGCCCATGTCTCTTTACAAAAGGTGTTTCAACTGATCACCCTTCTCTGAAACCCTTTCGCTAATGGCAGTGAGTTTTTAGCATGCAAATGAACAAAACAAAACAAAAAAAAAAGCAGTTTGTGAGGCAGGAGTAAAAGATAAAAACAAACAGGTCAGTTAAATGCAGAACAATATACTGAATAAAGGCAGGATGCAACAAAAAACACCTGTGCTCTTTTGTTTACTGTGGAGCCAAGGAGATACATTTTTGAAGAGAGTGCAGCTTCAGTGTATAGAGTTCTGCATTGCAGTGTAGTGGTTAGTATCAGAGGGACCTGGGAGGCCAGGGTTCAAAATCCCCTCTTGACCATGAAGCTCAACTTGGTGACCTGGGGGTCAGTCACTCCCTCTCAGCCTGTCCTACCTCACTGGGTTGTTGTGAGGATGACAAGGAGATGCAGAAGGCACCGAAGCACGCCACCCTGAGCTGCTTGGAGGGAAGGTGGGACCATATAAATGCAATAATGAAGCCGAATAAATTTAATCAGGCCTTTCCAAAAAGAGAGAGAAGAAGCAGCAGCTCATTTCTCTCTTTCTCCCTAGCGGCACAGCATGCTCAAGCAGCAGGACCTGAATATTGCCATGATGGTGACATCGCGCGAAGTCTTGAGTGCTCTCTCTCAGCTTGTCCCCTGCGTTGGCTGCCGCCGGAGCGTGGAGCGCCTCTTCTCTCAGCTCGTGGAGTCGGGGAACCCTGCCCTCGAACCCCTCACCGTCGGGTCCAAGGGAGTCCTCTCTGTCACTCCGAGCTGCATGAGGGATGCGAAGAAGCTCTACACGCTGTTCTACGTGCACGGGTACGCTGAAGGGGGCAGTGTGGCCGTCACTAGTTTGCGGGCTGGCTTATGGCAGAATCATAGAATTGGGACCCCAAGGGTCATCTAGTCCAACCCCCTGCAGTGCATAAATCCTGTTGCACAACGTGAGGATCGAACCCGTGACCCTAAGATTAAGCGTCTTCTCTTGGAGTTCAGCTCCTATCATCCCTGGTCATTGACCCAACAACTGCTTTCTAGGGCTGATGATGGAATAGAGTCCAGCAAGATCTGGAAGGCTGGTGATTCTCCACCCCTGGTGTAAAAGCAGATCATGGATGGAAGGAACTACTATTACTACTAACAACGATAATTTGTTGCTGTTACTAATTTGTTATTAATTTATATGCCAGAATGGCTTCTAAGCAGTTTAAAACGGTAAAACCGATCTGTAATTAAAATACACAATAAACATTAATTAAACCCTTAATTAAAATAGGCAAAAAACCAAGCAATTCAAAAGCCCGGCAATCAAAACAGAGCGATGAAACCAGAAGTTCAGTTCTGGAGAGGGCTTTCCTAAAGAGGTGCGCCAGCAGGAGCCGGCAGAATGCCAATATTGATGGGGGTCAGGGACTCTCGTATTTCAGCAGGGCGGGCCTTATAGGACACCGGTGCTGCCAGTAAAAAGCCCACCACCGCGTTACCACAAACCTTGTTAAAAGAAACGTAGAAGGAAGGAAATAAAACCTGCCAACAGTCTAATGTTTTTATAGGCTTTTGCTTTGCAACCTTACAAAATTTTAACTTGTGAACAGCAGCGCCTTGTAAAACGCTAATAAAAAGGTAAAGGGACCCCTGACCATTAGGTCTAGTCATGGCCGACTCTGGGGTTGCGGCGCTCAGCTCGCTTTATTGGCCAAGGGAGCCAGTGTTTGTCCACAGACAGCTTCCGGGTCATGTGGCCAGCATGACTAAGCCGCTTCTGATGAACCAGAGCAGCGCACGGAAATGCCGTTTACCTTCCCGCTGGAGTGGTACCTATTTATCTACTTGCACTTTGATGTGCTTTCGAACTGCTAGGTTGGCAGGAGCAGGGACCGAGCAACGGGAGCTCACCCTGTCGCGGGGATTCGAACCACCGACCTTCTGATCGGCAAGTCCTAGGCTCTGTGGTTTAACCCACAGCGCCACCCGCGTCCCTAATACTAATGCTAATAGGTAAAGGTAAAGGTACCCCTGCCCGTACGGGCCAGTCTTGACAGACTCTAGGGTTGTGCGCTCATCTCACTCTATAGGCCGGGAGCCAGCGCTGTCCACAGACACTTCCGGGTCACGTGGCCAGCGTGACATCGCTGCTCTGGCGAGCCAGAGCCACACACAGAAACGCCGTTTACCTTCCTGCTAGTAAGCGGTCCCTATTTATCTACTTGCACCCGGGGCTGCTTTCGAACTGCTAGGTTGGCAGGCGCTGGGACCGAACAACGGGAGCGCACCCCGCCGCGGGGATTCGAACCACCGACCTTTCGATCGGCAAGCCCTAGGCGCTGAGGCTTTTACCCACAGCGCCACCCGTGTCCCTACTAATGCTAATACTCAGCCGTAAATTAATTGCACAGCGGGCTTCTGCAATATCTTCTATACCATTTTTTTTTAAAAGGTCCAAGTTAAATGAAATGATTGATGCGATTCCGAAAAGTAAGAAGAACAAGAGGTGCCAGCTGCACTCCTTGGACACGCACAAACCCAAGCCCTTGGGGTAAGTTCTTCAGAAGCAGCAGAAGCCAGAAAGGGGGCTCTTCCGTGAGCAGGAGGGGTAGCACCTTCCCAGTCAAGGGGCTTTGTAAGCTGCTGGAAGCAGGGCAGCAAGGATGGAGGGTGGAAGAAGCAGGGCAGCTGAAATGTGCAAGGTTTAACACACATTTTAAGAAGCATGCCCATACACGGATGCTCTGTTGAAGTACCCAGAATAGTTCTGGGACATCCTAAAAGCGCGGGTATGAAAAGCAAAGCTGTGTGTCTCATTATATTGTAGCTTTATGTTGTGAACCGCTCCACGGATGGAGGACAATAATACAAATTTAATAAATCATTCCACCATGCGGCCCACCTTCCAGCTTTTGGGTGGCAGGGTGGGGTAGAATTTAATAAATCATCATAAACCTAAGTAGAAACTGCCCCTCCCCCCCCGGCAAATGTGACTCTAGAAAGACAAGCCTAATCTGGTAGCCTGACTTGAGCTGTTTTGCTTACAAGTCATCCAAAATAAGAGTATAAAAAGAGCTCTGCTGAATCAGAGCAAAGCCTTGGGAAGAGTCCTGCTGGGGCCCATTTGGTCCTGCATCCTGTCTCCATAGTCGCCAACCAGATGCCTCTTCTGGGAAGCCCAAAGCAGGACTTGACTGCATCAGCTCACTCCTCCCTGGTTGCGATTTCCAGCAAGTGGTACTCTGAGGCATATGGCCTCGCACAGTGGAGACAGAGCGTAGCTGCCGAGGCTGTTGCAGCAGACCTCGAATAACAGGCTCATGGAAAAGTAGGTCTTTGGTGTGTGTTCCACCTCTGCTTCAAAAGTATCTTTTATTCAAATGGGTGTCGGCTTTTGTCTCCCCACCCCACCCCAAAATACCTCTATGGTGCTAGACCAGCCTCCCACAACCTGGTGCTCTCAGATTGTAGTTCCTGGTGCTGGCTGGGACAGGTGAGATTGGCAATCACAAACACTGCTGTCCTGGCTGGGGCTATTGGCAGCTGTCCTCCAAAACATCTGCAAGGCACCAAGTGTGTAAGGCTGAGTTAGATCTGAGTTTGCTCCTGGGTTGGAAGGAAATCATTCCATTCGATGTGGGGCTTTTAAATGAATGAGGTTCCTTTGCTTTTCCCCGGACCCCAAGAGCTGGGGCAAACTAATAATAATAATAACAATTATTATTATGATTATTTTATTTATACCCCACCCATCTGGCTGGGTTGCCCCAGCCACTCGGGGCAGTTTCGAACAGATATAAAAACATCAAATATTGAAAACGTCGCTATACAGGGCTGCCTTCAGATGTCTGCTGGGAGGCCATTTCACAGGATGGGCGCCCCAACAGAGAAGGCCCTCTCCCTGGTGGTTATTATTATTATTATTTATTAGATTTATACAATGCCCTTCATAACAAGATCTCAGGGCGGTTCACAGAGTAAAAAAAAACAAGTTAAAAACACATATTGCAGTGAGGGAAATGGTAGAAGGCCCTTGGAGTTGGATCTCAGTGTCCGGGCTGGATGATGGGGGGGTGAAGCCATTTAGGGCTTTCTGGGTCAGCAGTAGCAGCCCTTTGAATGGTGCTCCTAAGGGTCAGGAGAGTGTTGTGCCCACTGACGTAGCCGCTAAATTCTTGTCTTAACACTGTGTGCTGCAGCGAAGGGAACGGTAGCGCCCTGAGTGCAGAGAAGTTAGGTGCAGATAAAAGAAGTAGTGAAGACGACAGGAAGGAGAGCAGGTGTAGGATCACTTTCTACTATGGACCTTTCCAAGGAGCAGCCAGGTAAAGGGAACCGGCGGCAGCTGGGCTCAGGGCGCGGCGTGATCCCGTTGCCTCCAGCCCTCCACACTTGGGGCGGCTTCGTTCTGCTTTAACCCGCGCCGCTTTCCCCTCCTCCCCTGCAGGGGTTGCTGGATGGACGTGTGGGAGCTGATGTCTCAGGAGTGCAGAGACGAAGTAGTTTTGATCGACTCCAGCTGTCTGTTAGAAACATTAGAAACTTACCTCCGGAAACACAGGTGAGCAAATGGAAAAGTGTGTTTTCTTAGCATGGCGCTCGAGTCTCTTATCTCTCTCTGTCCAGCAAAGTTGCTCCAAAGGTGGGTTTTTGGTTTTTTTAAAAAATGGCTTATATTAATGTGTGAAATCTCGGCCAGTTTCTGAAGCTCCTTAGAGTTCATGTAACATATTTTTGCGTCAGCAGCTAAGGAGCTTACGGGGCCCTTCCTGGAGGAGCACACTGCTGAGGGAGAGGGGGGGAACGGGGCTCCCAGCCGGCTTGAATATTTAGCTTTTGTACAAAGCTTGCACTGAGGTTATACCATGTTGTATCAAGCACTTCCCTGTGGTACCATGTGGTGCAGTGGTTAGAGCATTAAACCGAGACCTAGGAGACCAGGGTTCAAATCCCCGCTCAGCCCCAAAGCGCTCACTAGGTTACCTCGGGCCTAGCTGTTCATTCCCAGCCTAATTTACCTCACAGGTTTGCTGTGAGGGGAAAATGGGGAGGAAGCGGAAGCATATGGGCCTTGAGCTCTCTGGGGGAAAGGTGGGCTGTAAATGTAATAAACAAATACTGCTTCTTGACATTGTACTTAATGTAAAAAGTCTGCAATGTTTTAAAAGGTGAGTTATGCACAAGCTCCAAATCAGCTTTAACTGTATAATCCAATTTTTCCCAGTACAGTGGTACCTTGGGTTAAGTACGTAATTCGTTCCGGAGGTCCGTTCTTAACCTGAAACTGTTCTTAACCTGAAGCACCACTTTACTAGTGGGGCCTCCTGCTGCCGCCGCGCCGCAGGAGCACGATTTCTGTTCTTATCCTGAAGCAAAGTTCTTAACCTGAAGCACTATTTCTGGGTTAGCATACCTGAAGCGTATGTAACCTGAAGCCTATGTAACCCGAGGTACCACTGTATGTGGTTTGGATCCAGCCTGACAATAGTGGCGGCTTGGAAGCCCCCTAACAATTCTTCTTTTACATCCGGCACAGTCTGAGACTGGATGAGACCCCTGCTTAAAAGCATGCTGGGTGAAGAAGATGAGCAGAAGCCGGTCCCTGTAGGACCCAGGTGCATTAAAACGACACAGGGGGTTGTATCCGACATTAGTCCTGCTCAGATTATACCTATGAAAATTAATGGACATGTCGCAGCTTCACTCTGTTAATTCCAACAGGTTTTGCTCTAATTCAGTTGAATGCAACCCAGATTTTGTGTGTGTCTGTTTTGCTTTGAGTTTTGTTTTTTGCAAAAAGGAGGTTTTTGAACTATTAAGTGCTGTATAAATTCTTTCAAAGCAATAGATAAGTTGTGTTTGTCGCAGTGAACAAAAAACCAAAACCAAAAAAGATGCAGTGGCGCTGTTAATGCAGGTGCAAATTAAAATTTGGGATTATAGAAAGGGAAGAGGAGTGGTCTGTTCCACCCCAATTTCAAGATGCAGCCACCTAGTGCAGGAGGGAGCTCCTGGTTCCTTCTGACTGGCTGCAACTGGGCAAAGAGTTCACCCAGCCCTGTTGCCTTAACTGGACTATCTATTTTTTATTTTCTCACTAAACGAAAAGTTCCGTTAACATAGGCATTAGCAATTAGCTATAAACAATACAATTTTATTCTAATCACGTCTTCTAAAATATTTTGACATCCGTTTTGGTATCGTGCTTTTGAATCTGGGAGCCAACTTTCACCACTGTGGTTTCTGATTTTGGTTGGTCTGCAGCCATAGTTTCCTGGTTCGGATGTAATGAGAAACCATGGTTTAATGGACACTTCCTGGTTTTTCCATTCCAGGAGCGGAGCAGGAGCCTAGGGGGCTCCATGTGGGTGCCCAAAGCTCCCTTGTTTCTTGGCTTCTCCAGCCGAGATTTGGCTTAGTCACAGCTGGCCCCTGCTTTGTCTGCGAAAGGCCCTCGGTTTAATTACCCCCACCTCCTGGTAGGGCAGGGAATGTCCCTTGCCCCAAACCATGGAGAGCTGCTGCCAGTTCTACAACTGGAGGTAACCAATTTATACCAGCTGCCTTTCAGAATTTTCAAGTTAGTGTTGTCCCAGGTACTTTTGGGGATCCTAATATGGATACAAGCATATACCGTATTTTTTCGCCCTATAGGACGCACTTTTTCCCCTCCAAAAATGAAGGGGAAATGTATGTGCGTCCTATGGGGCGAATGCAGGCTTTCGCTGAAGCCTGGAGAGCGAGAGGCATCGGTGCGCACCGACCCCTCTCGCTCTCCATGCTTCAGGAAGCTATCCGCAAGCCTTGCAAGGCTTGGGGCGGCAGCCTGCAGATGTTCGCAAGCCTTGCGCGCCCGGCGGGAGGTCCCGCCGGGTGCACAAGGCTTGGGATGGCAGCCTGCAGCACGAAGCACGGGGTGTCCTCCGGAGGACGCTCCGTGCTTCGGGCAGATTGCCGCAAGCCTTGCTCGGGCTTCCCCCGCCCCAGCCCCGCGGCTGGGGGGGGGGGGAATAATTTTTTTTATTCATTCCCCCCCCCCCCAAAAAAAACCGAGGTGCATCCTATTGGCCAGTGTGCCTTATAGGACAAAAAATATGGTAATAGTGATTTAGATAAGATTTCTTGAGATGTATACTTGGGCTCCCTAATTCAATCAAGTATGAGACGATGTATGCAGAATTATTTATACACATGATGGAATATTGGGCGTGGACTAGCCCTATAAAACACTGGCTGCGCTGCCATTTTCATTCCCAGCCTTTGAGTCCGCTTTCCAGTTTACTTAAGGACTCCTATAAATCCAGATGGCTCCAACTCATACCCAGCTAAATTAGATTTTTGGTATTGATTTGGAATTATTGTATAATTCTAGTGAGCAATATATTTATCACAATATCCAAATTAGATTAAGGGATATTGAAAAACAAAACATTGAGTCAGCTGTAAATAAAATCTGCTCCCCCAGGGTCTTTTCTTAACTTTTCAGGTTAAGAACGGACCTCTGGAACGAATTAAGTACTTAACCGGAGGTACCACTGTATATCTTGCCTGGCTGTTTCTTTGTATATATTTTAAAATTTGTGTATATTTTAAGATGGTCTATATCTGTAATGCCTAATAAAGGTTGGGAGAAAGAAAGCTGCTGCCCGTCAGTGTTTGACAGTGCTGGCCTAGGTGGCTGGACTACGCTGAATCCAGCTTCCTCTGTCCCTGTGTACAAATCCTTCATCCTCCAGCCAGAGGTAGGCCTTTACATACATGACATGTCCTCTTTCCCCTTTCCAAACAGGTTTTGCACCGACTGCAAGAACAAAGTCCTGCGGGCTTACACCATCCTTATCGGCGAGCTGGACTGCAGCAAAGAGAAGGGCTACTGTGCCGCTCTCTACGAGGGGCTGCGCTGCTGTCCCCACGAGCGCCACATCCACGTGTGCTGCGAGACCGACTTCATCGCCCACCTCCTTGGCCGAGCCGAACCCGAGTTCGCAGGAGGGTATGAGTATGTAATTTGCTAGAGTGGGCTATCTAGCACTTTTGCTTCCTTTTGAAACATGTTTTTTCCCCTTTTTACTGAATGTATATTTCAGATATATATACATGTGGTGTGCGTGCCTCTCTTCCATCTCTCTCTGCTGCATTGTTGACCCTTTTGCGGGGAGACAAGCTCACCTTCCTCTCGCAAGCGCTGCTTCCGAGTTGTGTGTGTGTGTTTGCAGTGTCATCTGGGCCCTAACTTGGTGTGTTGACTTGCAGGCAAACCTCTAGCTTTGTTTATTTGCATCTATTTTTAACCAGCCCTTCGCCTTGCGGTCCCAGGGCTGCTTATACACACAGCTCAGCGCAATTAAAACATGCGCCCTGGCTGTCCGGCCACAGCTAAGCTGGAGTCAAGGTCCTTGTATTAATTTACAAAGCCCTAATCAAGTTGCCTTGCCCAAACTCTTATACCCCGGCTTGATCGTGGAGATCACCTTCAGGAGTGTTGTTGGTCATCCCCCCAAGTTGGAAAGGCTCATCTGACATGGGACACAAAACTGAAACTGTTCATTGCCGCCAGGCTTATGCGGACAACTAGGATAAAACGTTTTCCTGAGAGCCAGTTTGGTGTAGTGGTTAAGAGCAGTAGTCTTGTAATCTGGGGAACCAGGTTCGATTCCCCGCTCTTCCACATGCAGCTGCTGGGTGACCTTGGGCCAGTCACACTTCTTTGAAGTCTCTCAGCCCCACTCACCTCACAGAGTGTTTGTTGTGGGGGAGGAAGGGAAAGGAGAATGTTAGCCGCTTTGAGACTCCTTAAAGGGAGTGAAAGGCGGGATATCAAATCCAAACTCTTCTTCTTCTTTCCGCAACAGTCAGCTGGTGGTATTAATTTTTGCATGGTTTTTCTTAGTTGCATTACAATTGTTGCACACCACATACATGTTTCTAAATGAAACTGCAATACCCCAGTATTCTTATAGATAGATAGAGGTACTTGACACATGAAATGGGAAGGGTATTCTGATCTCCCCACCCCTGAAGGCCTGTGCAAGAAATGTGTACAATGCGCCTTTGGGTAGTTTTTACAATGGTTGTCTGCTTGCTGACTGATGAAATAGGAGTTTGCTGGATGAGGCCAGTGGCCCATCTAGCCCAGCAACCTGTTTTCACAGCAGCTAACCGGGTGCCCAAATGGGAGTCTCAAATGCAGGACCCAAATACATGTGCCTGCTCCCCTTCTGTGATTTCCATCAACTGGTATTCAAAAGAATTCCTGCCTCCAGTTTTACTTAGGAATATTGACATGCTGCACAAAACTAGCTCCAGGGGGGTTATTATTTGTTATGGTATGTCTTTTTGTGTTTTTATATTGTAAATAGCCCTGTGATCTTTGGATGAAGGGCGGTCTAGAAATTTAATAAATAATATTATAGGTCTACAACCGCAGATTCTCTCTCTCAAAATATAATTGGACAGCTCCTCCTGTCATACCTCTTGTTCCCTTACGTTAAAACAAGTGTTATTTGTACCCCCGCTTTAAAAAGAAAGAAAGAAATGGTGTGGAATGCCTTTCTGTCGTTTTCCCTGCAGCAGGGAAATAGATCTAGCAGAAGGCATTATTTCATCCTCCTCTAATCATTAAGTTGAGCAAGTGAATTCCACATTTCCACCCCCCCCCCCATGCTTGCTTGCAACTAGGTTAGGAGTGCAAGAAGAGAAGTTTTTAAATCACATTTTTTGAGCTTAGGTGCACTTGGTTGGGATAGCTTTAGTTGTCAGCTAATGAGTGTGCATGCCTCTCTCAGCTGGTTGCTGGGCAGTTTTCTCTTTGCAAAGCGGCTTCAGCAATTGCGGTTGTGAATTGGTTGCTGTGATTTCCTCCACATGCTGGGTTGCAAGAACAGGAAACCCTAAGTATTTCTGTGTGTGCTCTGAGAACGTGTAGAAACCTAGGCCAAGCAATTTGCTAGCGGGGTTCTCCTCTGCATAGGTGACGGTGCAATGAATCCCATTTTTTATCTGTGTGTGTTTTCTGGCATCTTAACCTGCATGTGGCATAAACTTCATTACAACTAGATGATGCTACTCAAATACCTTTCCAGGCTCCAGTTTATCTCCACTCAGCTGTGTGGCTCTTTGCAACACCTGGCAGTTGGCTGACCATCGGCGCTTTTGCAGAGTTTTCCAAAGCCTCCACAGATTGCCAGGGCTTCAAAATGCTGCACACAGCTCTCTGCAAGCCGTTACGTCAGGCGATTGACAGCTCTGCAGACCTGCACACATGTCAAAAAGTAGCCTGTAGGGGTGGGGGAGATAAAACAGGGATGTGGGGGCTGGTTGACTCCTTAATGGGCGCTGAATTGCACCTTGATGAACAGGTGTACCCACAATTGATTTGCTTGGGCGTAACTCCCAAAGACGGACGCGGGTGGCGCTGTGGTTTAAACCACAGAGCCTAGGACTTGCCGATCAGAAGGTTGGCGGTTCGAATCCCCGCGACGGGGTGATCTCCCGTTGCTCGGTCCCTGCTCCTGCCAACCTAGCAGTTCGAAAGCACGTCAAAGTGCAAGTAGATAAATAGGTACCGCTCCGGCGGGAAGGTAAACGGCGTTTCCGTGTGCTGCTCTGGTTTGCCAGAAGCGGCTTAGTCATGCTGGCCACATGACCCGGAAGCTGTACGCCGGCTCCCTCGGCCAATAAAGTGAGATGAGCGCCGCAACACCAGAGTCGGTCACGACTGGACCTAATGGTCAGGGGTCCCTTTACCTTTAACTCCCAAAGACACAAAACATCTGTGGTTGTAGTCTTTGTCTGCAAAATTCACAGTGCTGTTTGATCTGCACGTTATAAGAATTTAGGCTTTAAGACAAAGACCCTGCCCATTTGGTCTGTGAGGCTGTTTAGGCCAGGCCAGGCCAGGCCCACCCCGCCCTACACCTGATACCATATGATGCCAGATGTAGGGACCCTCAGTCAAAGCCTCATGCACCGGCAGCCACCTGGTTGTAGAGGCTTGCGCAGCACTGTGGTGTTAGATGCGTGAGTCAAAGGTGGCCTGTGGAACAAATCCACATCCCATATCCCTCTTCGAAGGTGCTTAGGAGACGCCGTCCACCACCGCCCCATTTCCATGCCACATCACAATCTGTTTTCGTTTTAAAGTCTCCGTCATTTTCAAAAGCAGCCTGCCATGTGACATTGGAGGACCACTTGCTGTTTTGAGAGGCAGACAACTGAGGCACAGCCCTGCTGGGCACACAAAGCGGATGGTGTAGCCCCCTGGTTCTAAGGCTTGTATCAAGAATGCAAAGGGAGGGCCAGGTCTCAATCTGATGCTTGGAACGATGAACCCTGCACTATCCGAGTACTTGGCTCTTTACAGTTTTGATTCTGATTGGTACAGATGCTTTTTTTTAATGGTTCTCAATATTATTACTATTACACACCCCTAAATCTGGTGCTTTCTCGACCAAAGTTCGTAAGCGCATCAAAAGAGCCCTTGATCAGACCCAAAGCTTGCTGTTCTCAGAGTGGCCAACCAGTCAGATATCTGCATCACTCCCAGTTCTAATCCAAAATACAGTGGCGGCAAAGAAGTCGCTTCCGTGTGTGTCTTATGTAGAAAAACAACAACATGGGACTGATTTGACTCTGTGAAATTCATCCCCACTGGGAAGGCTTCCACTCCAACTCTTCCTATGAGGCCAGCATAGCTCCTGGAACAGATAAGAGCGGAATCAGGACTGCTTTGAGAACATCCCTGTCTTAGACCATGTCAGAATCATAAGTTGGTTCTGAGCATGCTCAGAGCTGTTTCTTTGAAGGCCAGAGCTGGTATTCAGAAACGTACCACCTTTGACACTGGAGGTAGGGCACAGCCATCGCGACAAGTAGCCATGAGTTAAAAGTATTTAGAGGCAGCTTTTAAAAAGCATTTTGCAACAAGAGCAATATAACTGGCCCTCTGGTAGCCGTCCTGAGGTTTTACACTGGTAAATAAACCTCTGGTCCTTTCCTTAAAGCAGACTTGAGTTGCAGGAGATCTGCCCAAGGCTGGCAGATCAGGAGGAAACACCCCCTCCCCTTTTAACAACTCTCGTTAATCCTTTAACCCTCCAGGCGAAGGGAGAGACATGCAAAGACAATCGACATCGCCCAAGAGGAGGTCCTGACTTGCTTGGGGATCCATCTTTACGAACGGCTGCACCGCATCTGGCAGAAGCTGAGGGCGGAGGAGCAGACTTGGCAGATGCTGTTCTACCTTGGCGTTGATGCTTTGCGCAAAAGTTTCGAGGTACTGAGAAAGACAGGGTGGATTTTCCCCACTTGCCTGCAATTAAGGTTTTAAGAGCTGTTGGAGAAGACTCGAGTTCAAAAGTTGAGCGTATAATGTGTGGGGCGGAGAGAGAGAGAGAGAGTGTTGCTGCATTTTGGGCTGAGAAGATGTCATAATAGTTGCTTTGGGGAAAGAAAGGCTTAAAAGAAAACCAAGTCTCCCTCCTGCTCCCAGGCTCATGCAACTAAGCATTTCCTCCCCCCTTTCTTTCCTGCACAGATGGCCGTGGAAAGAGTCCAGGGCATCAGCCGGCTGGAGCAGCTCTGCGAGGAGTTCTCCGAAGAGGAGCGGGTGCGAGAGCTCAAGCAGGAGAAGAAGCGCCAGAAGCGCAAGAACCGGAGAAAAAATAAGTGCGCGTGCGAGATCCCCGCTCCCTTGCAAGGGGTGGAGGAGAAGGAGAGGAGCCAGGAGAAGGTAAGTGCTGGCCTTCCAACTTTGTGAGTCCACTCCTTGGGTCCGGAAAGGAACCCGCAACCCACGCCATTGTTTCACAAGGGTTATATGAGATCTGAAGGGCACCGCAGCCAGCAACCTACTGCATTTTGGACCCCTTGAAGATTCCGTGTCATCTTCAAGGGCAGCCCCACGTAGAGCCCAGTGCAGTAATCCAGCCTGGAATTTACCAGAGCACGGAGTACAGAAGCCAAGTCAGTTCTGCCTAACAGGGGCTGTAGCTAGCGAACCAGCCATAGCTGGAAAAAGGCGCTTCTAGCCCCCAAGGTCACCTCAGCCTTCAGCAACAGTGTTGGATCTAGAGGGCACCAGGTTGGCAAACACTGCTGTTGCAGCAGATCTGTCTTAACAGACATAGGGATCTCTAATTCTCAAAATGTTTCAAAATATGCTGCTACAGTATATTTTTGTGTTCTGAGATTTATACTGTAGTTTTTCATTTAATATTGCAGTGCTTTGTAATTCTCAGTTTCTTTGTTCGCTGTTTTTCATCACTGTTTAGTAAACTGCTTAGAGACTGCCTCTAAATTTCAAGCGGCATATAAATACCTTATAAACAAATAAACCACCAGGCCTGCCTGCGTTGAGAAAAGGAATTCCTCAAATGACATTTTTAATTTGGTCGCACAGGCATGTCGCTGGTTGAGTCCAGGCCCGTCTCTTGCCCTCTGTCCTTCAGTTGCCCTCCATGTTTTCCCTCTCGTCCTCCAGGAAAACTTCTTGGAAAGCGGTTGCAAAGCCTGTGGCAGCACAGAAGAGAGAGGCAGCTGCATCGAGGTCATTGTGACCAACGAAAACACTTCCTGCACTTGTCCCACTTCTGGCACTTTACTGGGTTCACCCAAAATAAAGAAAGGTATGTTGTTTGAATTTGGTGGGATTCGTCTTGGGGAAAAAACCCCTCAAGCAGTAAAGCTTCAGCACTGTTCCTCTTGATCCTCAGTTCTGATGCATTTTGAGCTGGTCTGCGCTCTTTAGGGAACCCTTCTACACTGAAATATGGAAACAAATGTTTTGCAACAATATATGCTTACTAGGGGGACGTGCGTGGCGCTGTGGGTTAAACCACAGAGCCTAGGACTTGCTGATCAGAAGGTCGGCGGTTCGAATCCCCGCGACGGGGTGAGCTCCCGTTGCTCGGTCCAGCTCCTGCCGACCTAGCAGTTCGAAAGCACGTCAAAGTGCAAGTAGATAAATAGGTACCACTCTGGCAGGAAGGTAAAGAACATTTCCGTGCACTGCTCTGGTTCGCCAGAAGCGGCTTAGTCATGCTGGCCACATGACCCGGAAGCTGTATGCCGGCTCCCTCGGCCAATAAAGCAAGATGAGCGCCGCAACCCCAGAGTCGGTCACGACTGGACCTAATGGTCAGGGGTCCCTTTACCTTTACCTTTATGCTTACTAGGGGCTGCTCGCCAACCCACCACTCCTTCCCTCACAACTCTCCCTCCACAGCTCACACCAACCCCCCCCCCACCTTCCCTTGCAAGCAATCCACTCTGAATCGCCTCCCACCCCCCTCCTTTAAATGTCATTCCTCAGCAGCTCACCTGGTCTGTCCAACACCTGCCCCACTTGCTTCCTTGCCCGCCAGCCATTCTGTCATCATGCTGCAGTTAGCACGGCCACCTACTGGCAGACCAGAGAACTACAACATGATACTTACAGAAATAAGAGTACAGTGGTACCTTAGTTCCCGAACAGCTTAGTTGTCGAACAAATCAGCTCCCGAACGCCACAAACCTGGAAGTAAGTGTTCCAGTTTGTGAATGTTTTTTCGGAAGCCGAACGTCCAACGCGGCTTTCCACTTGAGTGCAGGGAGCTCCTGCAGCTAATCGGAAGCCGTGCCTTGGTTTTCGAACGGTTTTGGGTGTCGAACGGACTCCTGGAATGGATTAAGATCGAGAACCAAGGTACCACTGTATATACAAAGTGAACTGAAAACACTCTGTGTGTTGTGTGCTACCTCCAGCACATGCCCTTTAAAGCACCTCATTTAAAGTACCATAGTCATTTATAAAGTTTGCAACAGATCCATTCCTTGATCTAGACCAGGATTCCAAAATGCTTTGTGTAAGACTAGATGATGATGATGATTACTACTACTACTACTACTACTACTACTACTACTATTAGTATTCTCTTGTACCCCACCCCTCTGGCTGGGTTGCCCCAGCCACTCCAGGCAGCTTCCAACTGTGTATAAAGGAACACACCCAAAAAATCAAAAGTTTCCTGAATCAGGGCTGCCTTCAGATGTCTGCAGTATGAGGGATTAGCTCTACTAAAATATAGGAGGGCATGATATTTTCAAAAGTGTAGTGTTTTTCTTTAGAACTATTGTTCTTACTGGTATATAGATGTAAAAAAATTAAACAATATTCACAGAATACTCTCAGCCTGGATGCTACACAATGTGTTTTCACTCTGCTGAGCAATCCCCTTTTTCCCTTCCTCTCTCTGTTCCTCCCTTCTAGGTTTATCTGCACATTGCAATGGCAGCGATTGTGGCTACTCCTCCAGCATGGAGGGCAGCGAAACGGGGTCGCGGGAGGGCTCGGACATCGCTTGCACCGAAGGGATTTGCAACCATGACGAAAACGGTAGGTCTGGTGCAAAACGGCGTGGGGCAGGGGGGTAGGTTAGACCTGCAGCCCCCCTGAGGCCATGGGACTCTGACTCCCGTCAGCCCTGGCTGGGCAGGGACCGGAGGCAAAAGCAAGCAGAGCAATGCATGTAAACTTTGTAGAGTAGCTTCCCTCTCCCTCTTTCTTTTTTCCTTTTTTCTTCTGTGATGGAACTCCTATTTGGGGACTTCCCTGGCTTTTTCTGGCCCACGTAGGACCACTTTGGATAGTTAGCCTTGGTGAAGACTTGACGTTTTCATCCGCCAAAAAGTTTTTGAGTTTCTGCTGAAATGAGGCTGCATTTTAATGTATTTTAATCCTATTTTTCAAGTTGTATTTTAATCAATTGTTTTTATATTTGGTGTTAGCCGCCCTGAGCCCTGAGTCTTGGCTGGGGAGGGCGGGGTATAAATAAAATTTATTATTATTATTCTACACACACGCACACACCCCTCTCGACCATCCAGGCAAGCCAAGAGGACAGGCAAGCGTTGAGTGAGGGTGCAGAGTGGGGCCTGTGTGTCTCCTGGGAACAGCCCCGTGGGCCAGAGAGAAAGCGACCTGGAGGGTTGTGCTTGGCCCAGGGTTTCTTTTTCATTAAAGTGGACCACCTTCTGCCTGGCAGGCGATGACCCCTGCCTCCATCGCTGCGAGGACAAGGAGGAGGACGGGGACAGCTGTGTGGAGTGCTGGGCAAATTCGGAAGACAACAACATGAAAGGCAAGAGCAAGAAGAAGAAAAAGAAAAGCAAGAAGGGCGAGGCCGAACATGTAAGTCTGAGGTTTTCTCAGGGAGTCTGCTCTGGAAGGCCACGTGCTGCTTCCGCAGCCCAATGTCATCTAGGGGAAGCCAAACCAAATCCAATGAATGCATTTTCATTTCGTCACATTTTTGTCCCGCTTTCCCTCCAAGGAGCTCAAGGTGACATACGTCCTTCTCCCCCACCCCATTTAATCCCCAGCACAACCCTGCGAGGTGCAGGTTAGGCTGAGAATGAGCAACCTGCTCAAGGTCACCAGCGAGCTTCATGCCATAACCAGGTTGCCCTTCCCCTCCCCTGCTCCTGCCCCATTTCAGTGAGTGGCAGCAGAGCCGCTGCCAGGAGGGTGACTCCACGGCGCATCGCCGGTTGCTCCTAATTTGGGTGCAGGTATAAATGAGTAAGGGACGCGGGTGGCGCTGTGGGTTAAACCACAGAGCCTAGGGCTTGCCAGTCAGAAGGTCGGTGGTTCAAATCCCTGCAACGGGGTGAGCTCCCGTTCGGTCCCTGCTCCTGCCAACCTAGCAGTTCGAAAGCACGTCAAAGTGCAAGTAGATAAACCGCTCTGGCGGGAAGGTAAACGGTGTTTCCGTGCGCTGCTCTGGTTCGCCAGAAGCGGCTTAGTCATGCTGGCCACATGACCCGGAAGCTGTACGCCGGCTCCCTCGGCCAATAAAGCAAGATGAGCAGCGCAACCCCAGAGTCGGCCACGACTGGACCTAATGGTCAGGGGTCCCTTTACCTTTACCTATAAATGAGTAACCCTCCCTTCCTTCCCTGGACGCGGGTTTCCGGCTTCAGATCCAAAAGCTGAGCAGCTGCGCCGTAGACCCGAGTAGCCACGAGAGCTCCAGCAATGCCACACACACGGAGTTCCACCGGGACAAGACCAAAGACCCGCACACCGACACCTGCTGCCGCGCAGAGAAGGGCGGGCAGCCGTGGTTGGAGCACAGGAAAACGGCACTGTTGTGCGCAGAACTTCCAGAGGCAGCCTCCGCTCCAGACTCTGGGAAAGGTGCCAAGAGCTTGGTGGAACTCCTCGTAAGTAGCCGGAGAGGCTTCCTTTTCTGGGTGGATGGTGGTGCCGAGAGGGCTGCGTTGGTTTGCCTCCTAGCTGCCGAGCCATCCTCAAAGGTTTTGCTGTTGAAGTGTTGAGCCTTAAGCAACTTTGGCTAGTTAAAATGCCAAGGGGTGGGAGACGTCCAGCCCGGGGGCCGAATGCAGCCTGTCAGGCCTCCCCAGTTGGCCCACCAGGCTGTTTTGCGAGAACCACACCCTTACCTGACGATGCTCCAAGTGAGCTTCTGGTTGTTCTTTGGTGAAGCAAAGCACACTCCCAGTGCCCATGGACCAGCGGTTTAGTCCATGGCGAGTTTCCTTGGCCCAGCCACCAGCTCCTCAAATACAGTGGTGCCCCGCAAGACGAATGCCTCGCAAGACGAAAAACTCGCTAGACGAAAGGGTTTTCCGTTTTTTGAGTCGTTCCGCAAGACAAAGTTCCCTATGGGCTTGCTTCGCAAGACGAAACGTCTTGCGAGTTCTTGCGAGTTTGTTTTCTTTTTCTTAAAGCTGCTAATAGCCGCTAAGCCGCTAAGCCACTAATAGCTGTGCTTCGCAAGACGAAAAAACCGCAAGACGAAGAGACTCGCGGAACGGATTAATTTCGTCTTGCGAGGCACCACTGTATCAGCTCTGTATTTTGAATAGAATATAAGACAAGCCTGCCAGGTCAGGCCAGTGGCCCATCTAGTTCCAGCATCCTGTCCTCACAGTGGCCAAGCTGATGGCCAGTCGCCATTGATAGCCCTCTCCTTCTCCATGAATTTGTCCCATCTTCTTTTGAAGCTACCCAAGTTGGTGGCTATCACTGCCTCCGGGGGAGTGACTTCTGTAGTTTAACTATGTGCTGCTTGAAAAACGATTTTATCTGTCCTAAGCCTTCCAATATTCACCTGAAGAAGGTGGTGGGGCTTTCCTTCTCTGGGGGTTTCTAACCAGAGGTCAGGTGGCAATCTGTCAGGGATTCTGTAGATACGATTCCTGCATTGGATCAGATTACCCTGGGGGGGGGGGGGAATCCCTTCTGACTCTACCTTTCTGTTACTTTTAGCGGGTCCACTCTGAATAGGACTAACATAGAATGCCACCTGTTAAGTTTAAGAAACGGGCAGAAAGTAGGGTTGAGATCTGCGTGTCCTTTTTTTCATCTTCCTCCACCGCCTCTTCTCATTTGCAGGATGAATCCGAATGCACTTCCGACGAGGAAATCTTCATCTCGCAAGACGAGATCCAGTCGTTCATGGCGAACAACAAGTCTTTCTACAGCAATAGAGAGCAGTACCGCCAGCACCTGAAGGAGAAATTTAACAAATACTGCCGCTTGAACGATCACAGGAGGCCAGTTTGTAGCGGCTGGCTGACGACAGCCGGAGCGAACTAAACCCAATAAAATTAGCTCTGTCTTTCAATGAAATCTTTCGAGACGACTACTGCGCCTTTTCTGTCTTCGAAAACAAAACACTTTCTTTAGCAACTAAACAAAAATCTTACCTTTAAAAAATCAATGTGGCTTTCTGTTTCCTTTCATTCTTTTTCTCTCTCTGATGCCCCCACTCCTGTGCAGGAGGCTGGTGGAGGTGATAACTTTTAATTTTGGGTTTCTTCCCCTTCCCACCCCTCCTGGCACCCCGTTTCAGGCTTGGATCTTTAGTTTTGGCTAGATTGAGGCAAGCCCTTAGATCTTCATAATTTAAGCCATTTCTGTCTCTCTGTCTCTTTCTCTCTGTCTTTTCATTCAATGTTTCTCTTAACTGTGACACTTAACAAACAGACAAAAAAAAGCAACTTAGTGGCAAGTAATGTTGTACTTATAATTCTGTACAGAAATGACAATGAACTCAATATAAAGATTTTACAAAGTAGACATCCATTTGCAAAAAGAGGAAAAAAATGTTCTGGATGTAATATGTTGAAGCGCAATGTGCAAAATTTAAAAATAAAGAATATTTATTAATATGCATAGTAAAATCAAACAAAAAAAGGTGTGCATGTTTCTACTCCTTGCGGTGAAAGAGTGCTGAAATGTCTCCAGAGCCAGGCATGTTTTCCCTATGTTAGAAGAGGGCTGGGAAATCTGTAGCTGACCAGTTGGTGCTGGACTACAACTCCCACCATTGCTCTCTGCTGGCTGGGGCTGATGGGAGTTGGAGTCCAACAGCATCTGGAGGGCCACTGGTTAATCACCCCTACGTTGGGACTACTATTTGTAGTTGGTTTTTTTGTTTATATCCCACTCTTAGAGCAGCTCACAACCATTCACTTCTAAGCCCCCCCCCCATCTGTACAACAGTCATGGCTCCCCCCTGAGAATACTGGGAACCGTAGTTTCATACAGGTGCTGAGAATTGTTAGGGCCCCTATTTCCCCTGCAGAACTACAATTCCCTGAGTTCCCTGGAAGGATTGACAATTAAACCACTCTTGAATATTGTAGCTCTGTGAGGGTCTCCTAACAACTCCCAGAACCCTTAGCAAACTACAGCTCCCAGGATTCTCTGGGGGAAGCTATGGCTGCTTAAAGGGGCATGGTACTGCTTTGAATATAGCGCACAGATGGCAGCAGATTGTGAACCCATTGGATGCCAAATGGGATGTGATACAAGACAATACACTACCAAACCCTCATTCCACAAGAGGGTAGTGAAGGCGATTAGGCAAATTCACGGAGGATAAAGCTACTAATAGCTGCATCCTACTTCCAGTATCGGCTCTGAATACCAGGGGAACCAGAGAGGGAGAGAGCCTTGTACGATGGCTTGAGCTCCTTGGAAAGAAAGGTGAGAAAAAATTGAAGTAAACTGAAAACAAATCTTACTATATAACGTGCTTGCTGGAATTGCCATGGCCCAGGTGGGTGGCCATCAAAACTGGGTAATGGATTTAAAGACCAACTCTGGACAGGTCGTACACAAGAGTGTCTTGGGTTGACAGTTCTCTTGACTTAAGGGTGTGGGTTTTTTTGCTGCTTTTTAATATATCGTTAGTCCAACTGTACCCCAGTGGTGGAGCATCTACTCTGCATGAATGAAAGTCCAAGATCTCAGGCATCTCCCGGTAGGGCTGGCAAAGATCACAGTCACGCTCACCAGTTTGTGGGAACATTGTGGAGCTGGCTAAGACCACTGCTCCGACGAAACCTCTTCTATCCATGTCATGCTATCGATCTTCTCAACTAGTGAGGCTCCCACAATCCCTGACCGTTCCCCTGGTGATTTGCGGCGTCCCATGGCACAAATCGAACCACCGCTCTGAACTTGTTTGCACGGTTGCAAAACGGGTGCTTTTCCGATGGAGTTGGATTGCTTAAGACATCGAGCGAAGAGCTCTCTGCCTTTCACATAAGCAGTGAGTCGAGTGGCCCTTTCAGCAAAAAAATGGGCAGCTTCATCTGGAATGGCAGGTGATGAAGCCAGTATTGGATTTATCATGATAGGACTTGGGGATGTTGGAAGTCTTTAGGTGAATAAATTCCCTTTTTCACACACCCTTCTCCGCCTCTGAAAAGGTTTCGACACACCTGTTATAAAAGACACAAAAGAAAACTTGCACCTCTAAACTCATCAGGATTGGTGCCCTCCCCCCAAAAGAGAAGGGGATCCTTGTTTGCAAAAGAAAAGAAAAACAACACCAATCCCTGTATTTTTAAAAGAGGGCAGCCTATGCCTTCGCCACTCCAAGAAATATCAAATATATAAAAGGATGTCACATAGAGGAGGGAGAAAGGTTGTTTTCTGCTGCTCCAGAGAAGCGGACACGGAGGAATGGATCCAAACTACAAGAAAGAAGATTCCACCTAAACATTAGGAAGAACTTCCTGACAGTAAGAGCTGTTCGACAGTGGAATTTGCTGCCAAGGAGTGTGGTGGAGTCTCCTTCTTTGGAGGTCTTTAAGCAGAGGCTTGACAACCATATGTCAGGAGTGCTCTGATGGTGTTTCCTGCTTGGCAGGGGGTTGGACTCGATGGCCCTTGTGGTCTATTCCAACTCTATGATTCTATGATTCTATACCCCTGCTTTAAGCCGTTTACATACCGTCTTCTCTCTTTAGCAACGAAATGTCTGATTACCGGAACGACGTCTGAGTACATCACAAGTGGACTCTTTGTTACTGCATCTGGAATTGTTTTTAAGATAAAACCTATTTTGGAAAGAAAGTACTTTTGCCATTTTTATGGGCTTTTATTGTTTACAGATAGTTGCCTTGGTGATATTGTGTCAATTGCAGTAGTCAATATATCACCACCCTGTTCATTGTTTTATTATATTATTATATTATGAGAGGTAGCGACTAGCCCAAAGTCACCTAGTGAGCTTCATGGCTGAGTGGGGATTTTAACCCTGGTTTCCCAGGTCCTAGTCCAACACTCTAACCACTGCACCACACTGAGTTTACCCAACGCTGGAACATTTGCAAAGCTACAGGGAACCAGGCAGAGGGCCTTCTCTGTAGTGGCACCCGCCCTGTGGAACGCCCTCCCATCAGATATCAAAGAGATAAACAACTACCTGACATTTAGAAGACATCTGAAGGCAGCTCCGTTTAGGGAAGTTTTTAATGTGTGACATTTTAATGTATTTTTAATCTTTATTGGAGGCCACCCAGAGTGGCTGGGGAAACCCAGCCAGATGGGCGGGGTACAAATTATAATATTATTATTATTAGTAATGATTATTTATTATTATTATCTGCTACCTTACAGACAGGGTTTTCTTCCGTGCCACAGTGGCATAGGGGGAAATTGAATCCCACTTGCTTCCATGGGGATGTTGGCAGTGTTTAAAATCCCACACACACACCTTGGTGGTTTAGGTTCTGATCCTAAACATACCGTACATGCAAGAGAGTAAGGCTACTTAATATAGGGGACTTGAACCATGCAAAGGACTGTACTGTAAAATTGCAGGAGTCTTTAGCTGCAATTTTATTGTATTTTATTACAGTGATGGTCACTGTGTGCCGTTAAAAAAAAAGTAAACATATATTTCCTTTATTGAGGATTTAAAAAACTACGAACAACTTGTGGAGAACAAATTACAAGGAAGATCAAGCTATTTTTATAGGAAACCAGAAGGCAGGGTTGAGAGAGAGAGAGAGAGAGGCAGTGTGGTCTAGTGGGTAGAGTCTCCAAATCCTTCACCGCACTTCTCCATGAAGTTAATGGGTCAGTTAGGATCTTTCTCCCAGCCTGACCTACCTCGCAAGCTTGTTGTTTGAGAATGAAGCAAGGATAGGCGCTTGATGGCTACAGCGGAGCATGGGGCGTCTGTTTGGCGGGGGTGGGCCGGCGGTGGCTTTAGACCAGAGCAGCCTTCGCCAACCTGGTGCCCGCCAGATGTTTTGGCGGCCTGGGATCCCCCCCCCAAAAGGACCAGGAGCCAGGCTGGGCGCGGGTGCAAAGACCTCTGCCCGGCTTTGCCGCGCGCTCTCGTTCTCTGCGTCTCCAGCAGAGGCTGCCCTTGGCGAAAGAGGCGCGTAATTACGCTCGTCTGTCCCGCCTCTCGGCGGGGATCGTCGCCGGGGTCTTGCGCCTGGGCTGGCGGAGAGGAAGGAGGCGGCGGCCGAGGAGGAGGCGGAGGCTGGCCGGGGAGCCCCGGCGGACGGGCAGCCGGGGCAGCAGGCAGGCGCGCGGGCCATGGAGCGCTGGAAGGGCCGCGTGGCGCTGGTGACGGGCGCCTCGGTGGGCATCGGCGCGGCGGTGGCGCGGGCGCTGGTGCAGCACGGCATGACGGCGGTGGGCTGTGCCCGGAGCGTGGACAAGATCGAGGTAGCCCGGGAAGGGAGGAGAGGAGGAAAGGGGAAAGGGGGGAGAGAGCAAGAGGAAGAGTGGGGAAGAGTAGAGGAAAGGAGGAAAGGGGGATGGAGAGAGAGAGAGAGAAAGGAGAGGAGGAAGGGGAAGAGGAAAAGGAAGGAAGGAAGGAAGGAAGGAAGGAAGGAAGGAAGGAAGGAAGGGGGGATGGAGAGAGAGAGAAAGGAGAGGAAGAAGGGGAAGAGGAAAATGAAGGAAGGAAGGAAGGAAGGGGGGATGGAGAGGGGAAAAAGGAGGAGGAATGGGAAAAGGGGGAAAGGAGGGGGAAAGGGAAGAGGAGAAAGGAAGAGAGAGAGAGAGAGAGAGAGAGAGAGAGAGAGAGAGAGAGAGAGAAGGAAGAACCGGAAAAGAGAAAAAGAACGAAGGACGGAAAAAGGGGAAGGGGAGAAAGAGAAGGAAGGAAAAAAAGGAAAGAGAAATGGGAGGGGAGAGAAAAAGAAAGGATGAAAGGAAGAAGAGGAAATGAGAGAAAGAAAGAGAGCAAATAAATGGGGAGAGAAGGAATGGGAAGTAGGAGAGGAAGAAAAGGAAGGAAAAGAGGGGGAGAAAGGGATGGGGAGAAGGAGGAAGAAAAGAGAGTTAGAGGGGGAAAGGGAAGGAAAACTGGGGAGGAAAGGGAAAGGAGGGAGGGAGGAGGCGCAAGAAAGGGAATGGATGAAGGGAGGAAGGAAACTGGAAAGGGGGGAAATAGGGATAGGAGGAGGGAGAGGCTTGGGGGGGGGAAGAGAGGCAACCCAGGGGAGGGAGAAATGGAAGTGGGGGGGGTGGAGGAGAAGGGATAAGGGCACTTTTGGAAAAGGAGAAAAGAAGAAAGAGGATCGGAGATAAGGAAAGAGGGGAAGGTGTGTGGGGAGAAATGGGTGCAGTTATCGCGAAGGGAAGGTGTTTTAACCAGGCCTTTTAATAAACGGGATGGAATTGTGTTAAGAAGGGACAGGCTGAGAGAGGGAAGGGGGGGCTTACGGGTGGTGGGGATTTGGGGGGGGGGAAGCAGGGAGTCTTCCTTATTGGTTCTCTCAGAAAGGGAAGAAGACTCTAAAGTATGTAGGGGAAACCTCTGCCTGACCTCTCCCCGCCCCCTTCCTCTCCATCGCCCTCTTTCTCTTCGCTGCTCCCGCATTCATTCATTCATTCCGCAGACAATGCTCAGAACACATGGCGTGGAGGGCGGGCGAGATTCTGCCTGGCTTGGATCTGTTTACTGAGCGGGGACGGGGGGGATGCGTGTGTTGAATTGGTGGATGAGGGGGGAGCTGCGTGTAGCAAGGGAGGGGGGCAAGCACGCGCCTTTGGGGTGCAAAAAGCATAAAGGAGTGGGTGATCGGGGCGCGTATTTTCCATTCACTGAGCAGATGGGGCAGAATGGAAGGCAGGGGCGTCTCTGCTTGCAAGGGGTGCCCCCCAAAGCGGCCCTTCTTTCTCCTTTGTTGGGGTGTGTGTGAATGGGTTATAAAGTGCAAAAAACAACCCCGCCTCCACTTTTAGCCTTTTCCAGAAGAAGGTGTTCTCTCTGTGTGGTTTTCTTTAAATTGAAAATTCAATCTCCCAGTGTTAGAAGAGTTTCTCATCAAAAGGATTGTACCTATTCAGTCCTAGAGTCACACCTTTTTTCCTGGTTTCTAAGATGAAGACACCTTTTTATATTGCCGGGCTATATAAAGTCCCGTTTCACTTTTTCCAAAGATCATCTCGACACTGGAAGAATTAGTTTCGGTTGAATGACGGCATTGACTTTTCGCAGAAAGCTTATAGGCATTGCCATTTCCTTAAATCTATCTTATCTATCTGCCTGCCTGTCTGTCTGTCCGGAGAGATAGATGGCACGCTTTTGAATTTATTTCAGGCCCCATCAGCACTTTACATTTAAAACAGCTTTATCTCACTTTTAAGCAGTCATGGCTTCCTCTGAAAGAATCCTGGCCACTGTTAAGGGTGCCAGGTCCATGGCAGAGAATCTGCTTCGCACGTAGAAGGTGGCAGGTTCAATTCCTGCCATATCAAATGAGAAAGACCCCTGGCTGAAGCCCTAGAGCTGCCAGCCAGAGTAGGTAAGAGATGGGGAATTCCACCTGTCCCAGGTGGCATGGTTAATGGTGGAAATTGTAGTCTAGGAGGATCTTCTGGAGGGCCACAGGTTCCCCAGCCCTGTTCCAGTATTCTTCAAGTTTCCTTGTTGGACTGCAACTCCCTTCCTTCTGGCTGTTGGCTGGCTGTGGACCATGGGAGTTGTAGTCCAGCAACCTGAGGCTCCCGAGGTTCGAAGAACGCTAGCCTAGATTATGCGGAGGCAGAAGGACTTATTTTGAGCCAGCTCAAAGTGGAAACTAGTGTGTCTGAACGTCTCCCAGCCCCCAGCTTCCCATCCTCAGTGGGGCAGACCCAGAGTGTCTTAAAAAGGCTGGAGGAGTCCCTGTTTAGCTGGCAGTTCTGCAATCTCTTGGAAAAATCAGATAGAATCTCTGAGGGCAAAGTGTGCAAAGGATTCAAAGGTTGCAGGTTTCAAGCAATTGCACTGTTTATTTGCCTTGGGAAGGAAGGAGTAAATATTGGCATTTCCACAGTGCGCGCTCTCTCTCTCGCTCTCTCTCTCTCTGTGTAATACTTTGGGAGGGAGGCTCTAAAAAGTTAAATTGGGGAACTCAGTGCCACAAAGTGTGGTGATGGTCCCCAAAGTAAGGTTGGTTTACAGGTTTTTGTTTTGAAACCAGGGATGGGGGACTCCTGGCCCTCCAGATGTTTATGGACTACAACTCCCATCTTCCCTGACCGTTGTGCAGATTGGCTGGGGCTGATGGGGGCTGTAGTCTGACAACACCTGGAAGGCGTTGGGGAAGGTTGATGTCTAGATTGCTTCTGAACTAGGCGACTGGTTTCTCTGTCTGAGCCTCTGTAGCCTTGCGACTCAACTCAATCTGCCCCTGTGGGAGTCTGATCCTGACTCCCTGAAATTGTGGGTCTCCTTCCCTGCAGAGGTGTTGACTGACACCTTCATTATACAGCTTCCAGCTTTTGACACTTGAGGTGTATATTTTAAGGACCCACCTTGTTTTTGTTGCCGTAAGTTGTTTTTAAGCTGCTTTACTGTCATCACTGGGACGCGGGTGGCGCTGTGGGTTAAACCACAGAGCCTAGGCCTTGCCGATCAGAAGGTCGGCAGTTCGAATCCCTGTGACAGGGTGAGCTCCCGTTGTTCGGTCCCTACTCCTGCCAACCTAGCAGTTCGAAAGCACATCAAAGTGCAAGTAGATAAATAGGTACTGCTCTGGTGGGAAGGTAAACGGCGTTTCCGTGCGCTGCTCTGGTTTGCCAGAAGTGGCTTAGTCATGCTGGCCACATGACCCGGAAGCTGTATGCCGGCTCCCTCAACCAATAAAGCGAGATGAGCGCCGCAACCCCAGAGTCGGTCATGACTGGACCTAATGGTCAGGGGTCCCTTTACCCTCTACCTTACTGTCATCACCTGCCCTGATTCATTGGAAATTTCTAAGTAGAGGCTGGATGGCCACCTGTCAGGGATTCCTCAGCTGGGATTTCTGCATTGCACGGGGTTGGACTAGATGACCCCGGGGTGTCCTTCCAAATCCACAGTTCTATGATTCAGTAATAATAATGATGATAATAATAATTTCACACTACAGATACAGTAGCCACCAGTCCACGCATCTTAAGTTAAACATATGTTAATATAAACCCTCCAAATAGGGTATTAGCACAAAACTGATGTCTCACTAAATGTGCCTCGCCTTACCTGCTTAGAACAACAAGACTGTACATCCATTGTAGGTTTAAAGGCTAAAAAAAAAACACAACACAATAATTCCAAAGCCTCTCAAATGGAGTGAAAGTAGAAGCTGCTTAAAATACCAGATCTTCGTTGGTATAAAGTTAATGGCACACCCTTTTGCTGTGTGTGGCTGCGTGCGATGAGAATGCAGGCGAAAGATTCATGCATATATGTCTGCCTTCTGTACAAGATGTGCAGGAGCCCCCTTGGAAATATGGAAATAAAGCAGGTGGTTGTGGCAAGCTCCTCAAACACCAGTATCCTTGTCAATGTAACCAGGCCGATATTCCCAATAAATTGTCAGCAGTTTAAAAGCCGTTTATTAATAACCCAACCCAGGTGGGGGAATGGGTTGCCTGCCGCCATCAACGTGTGTCCAAAATAATTTCCAATATGTTGTCCCTCTTTTCCCAGTGTTCTACATTCTTATGGGTCCATTTGTAAATTATTCTGTATGCTTATATCCCACATTTCGTTTAGGGAGCTCAAAGTGGTGTGTATGGTTCTCCCCCTCCCTCTTTCATCCTCACAACAACCCTGTGGGGTAGAGCAGGCCGGAAGCCCCTAACCATTACATCCCACTGGCCCTTTCATTCCCCCAGCCCAGTGTTCTGCTTGCGGCAGTGTGGTGTAGTGGTTAGAGTGGCAGTCGTGAGGCTTGGCGGGGGTGGGGGGGAGACTTGAAATTGAATCCTGATACCACTGCAAAAAGTCATCGGGGGTCCTATTCACTGTCTTTCAGCTGAACCTACCTTGCAGGGAGGCAGAGTAGAAGCAGAACTGTGCCTCTGGGCTTTCCTCGCCCCCCCTTCACCCCCCCCCCAATCCTTGTCATTATATGGGCAATGAAAAAAAAAAAACAACCACCCAGGAGATTGCAAGTGTTTCTGCACTGAAGTTGGCTTAGCTTTCAGGAAGGGATGGGGATTCTCTTTCATCCCGAGGGCTGCATTCCATTCTGGACAATCCCCCCCAAGGCAAATTCACCCTTCTAGCTTCTACAACCTGCCACCTTTCTGCATTCTCCATCTGGATGATCGAAGGGCATAGAATTACTGAATCATGGAACTGTTGAGTTGGAAAGGACCATGAGAATCATCTAGTCCAACCCTCTCTTGCCTAAGTCTCACTCTCTACCAACTGAGCATGACCAGAACAGCATTAGAAACTCAAGATACTGTACATAAGCTAATCGCCAAACGACACCTTAAAACTAGGTTATGGTCACCACGACACTATGTCTAGGCGCCATTTTTTTTGCAGTGAAATTTGTTGTTGCTGCTGGCATTCGTTTCATATTTTAAAGAAAAAATCTCAAAGCACATTCAAATATCAAAGAAAGTGATCCAGAATAAAACAAAATAAAATATTTCAAATCCTTCCCTAAGCAAGGTTCGGTTTTCGCCATTTTGTGGTTTGCCTCAGGGGCCAAAATGTCTTGGGGCGGCCCTGCAGGAAGGCAAAAACACAAAAAGAGGGTTCTGGCGAGGAGGTTTGGCTCGAGAGGGGCTTTGGCTTAGGAAGAGTCCTGAGGGCCAGACAGAAAGGCATTTGGCTCTCAGGCCTCAGATACCCCATCTGTGTTTGAAAGTGTTTTCTAGGGTAGGGATGGCAAAATATCAACTTCACCCGCCCTGGGTCTTCACGGACAGTGAGGGCTTCCTGTCTGAGCTGAGATTTGGCCTGCTCCATGACAACATTCCTAATTTATTGTGTCCCTTTGACTGTGATTCCTAGCTTTGCCCCTCCAGGCTGCACCCAAACTACGAGCCCTGGGCTCCCTTTTGCAGATACAGCGGTACCTCGGGTTAAATACGCTTCAGGTTACATACGCTTCAGGTTACAGACTCCGCTAACCCAGAAATAGTGCTTCAGGTTAAGAACTTTGCTTCAGGATGAGAACAGAAATCGTGTGGCGGTGGCGCAGTGGCAGCGGGAGGCCCCATTAGCTAAAGTGGTGCTTCAGGTTAAGAACAGTTTCCGGTTAAGAACAGACCTCCGGAACGAATTAAGTACTTAACCCGAGGTACCACTGTATATTCTTTTGTAGATATGTTATTGCAGAGGAATGCTATATCTTTCATGTGGCGTTGGGCACTCCTGTCTCAGAGGTCAGCATCCAGTGTATATTTAGCTCTCGGCGTGCACGCCCAAGTAGACGTGGGCGTTATCAGCCGGTGCTGTAATCCTGTCTTGCAAGGTAATCAACCCTGGGTTGGGCCGGGCTTTGGGGGATAAGGTATCTTGCAAAGCCAGGCACCAAAGAGAGTGATGCTTATCAGTCACTGTCTCTGCGTGGCGTTGGTGTGTCACCCAGGGCTTGAAGGTTGGAAGGTTCAGGACCATCAGAAAAGCAAGTACTCCTTCTTCTTCAGACATCACTCGTAGCCGAGTAAGATTGTCTTCCATAAACATGGTTTTAACAATGAGTCCGTAAGTGACTGTGGAGGCCAATTCTGGATCCACACGTCCTTCCACAGTGGGGAGATAGGTTTCCGGGCGGGAGTTGATCACAGTGAGGAACCTTGCCAAGTGTGCCTTCCTCTTAGCACCCTTCTCCCCTTTGTCCTTTAGTTCAAGCATCCTCAAAGCCCGTGACCCCTTTGGTAAAGGCTGTTTTCCAACTGGAGCGCTCGCAGGCCAGTGTTTCCCAATTGTTGGTGTTTATACTACATTTTTTAAGATTTGTCTTGAGAGAGTCTTTAAACCTCTTTTGTTGACCACCAGCATTACGCTTTCCATTTTTAAGTTCGGAATAGAGTAGTTGCTTTGGAAGACGATAATCAGGCACCTAAACAACGTGAAGAATCATTGCTTCGACACTGGTGATCTTTGCTTCTTCCAGTACACTGGTATTAGTTTGCCTGTCTTCCCAGGTGATGTGTAACAATTTTTCGGAGACACCACTGATGGTATCTCAGCCTGGATATCTAAGTTGGTTAGAGCATGGGGCTGAGAATGCCAAGGTTGCAGGTTCGGTCCCTGTATGGGGCAGCTGCATATTCGGGTTGGACTAGATGACCCTTGAGGTCCTTTCCAACACTACACTTCTATGTGTCCATTTGATGTTCAACAGGGATGTTCTTATGTTCTGCTGGTTTTGTCCCTTGTAGAATTGCAGTGAAACGAAGCCCCCTCTCTGCATGACTGAGAGAGATCTGGGCGTAGACCGAATGTATAATTGACCTCAGCATCTTCTTCCAAATCTGGTTGCTATGAGGAATAGCTGGCGGCGAGGAAGCCTCGCTTCTCTGCCGGAAGCCTCGTAAATCAACCTCCCTGTGGGTGTCACCCATTTGTGTACTTTTTCGTTTATTCAAAGGGGGTGTTCGCTTCTCTCTGGAAAACTGTTTCGCCGTCCCAATTGGAATGTCGAATATGGCTCTGTCCACACCCCCACCTTGAAAAAAATCTTTAAAAAGGATGATGCAATGCTGGAAAAGGTGCAGAAAAAGGCAACCGAGATAATCGGCGAGGAGGGGAGGGTTGGAGTGCCACATGAGCTCTGGAGAAAGAGCATAAGAACCTCGGAAGAGTCGTGCATATGGGTCAGGCCAAAGTGGAGCCCCCCTAACCCAGCATCCTGTTCTCACTGTGGCCAAGTAGATGCCCTGGAGGGAAAACTCAAAGCAGGTCCTGAGTGCGAGAGCAGCTTCTCCCCACTTGCAATCTTCAGCAACTGGGAGACATGCCCCCCAGCCCCCAGGCCACGCCCCTCACTGGCCATAAGTGTGTGGCTGGAAAAGTCCTTGGAATTGTGTCTCAGAATTGTGCCTCTTTCTTCCCTGGATGGAAGATAATAATAATAATAATAATAATAATAATAATAATAATAATAATAATAATAATAATAATTTATTTATACCCCGCCCTCCCCAGCCAAGGCCGGGCTCAGGGCAGCTAACAAGCCATAATAAAAACAAGTTGAATGAATACAACTTAAAAACAAGATTAAAATACAACATTAAAATATTGAAACATTAAAATATTAAAATGCAGCCTCATCACAGGAGGAGAAAGGAAAAAGAAAAAAGAAAGAGGGGGGGGGGATCAAATTGGCTCCAAGCCAAAGGCTAGGCTTTGTCTGTCTGTTTTACAGGCCCTGCAGAAAGAAATCATATCCTGCAGGGCCCTGGTCTCATGAGGCAGAGCGTTCCACCAGGCCGGAGCCAGTGTTGAAAAGGCCCTGGCTCTGGTTGAAGCTAATCTAACTTCCTTAGGGCCTGGGACCACTAGGGTGTTGCTATTTATGGATCTTGAGGCTCTCCGTGGGGCATACCAGGAGAAGCGGTCCCGTAGGTACAAGGGTGTGTGTGCAGAAGCTAGCCTGCTTTGCATCCATCTCTCCACCCACTTTTGCGGCTGGCCCCGCCCACCCCAGCATGCGGCCCCTGGAAAGTTGCCTAGACGGAATGCGGCCCTCTGTCTGAAAAAGTTCCCCGTCTCTGATTGTTTCGCAGCAATATTGGTTATGAACGGGTTACTCTGCCTGCGTTGCATTGGTGAGCTTATCCCATCTTCCTAACTTAATGAGTTCTAGGAACCACTCTCTTTTAAAATTTGAGATTACGTTTTCCTTCTCTTTTTCTTCCATTCCTTTGAGAACCTGGCCAAGGCAGTCTGTGCAGAGATTAGCAAACTCATTTAATAATCTGCAGCTGTTTGGAATCTCGCCTTCAATAAGATTAGATCGGATTAATAATGGGTTTCAATGCCCCCTTCAGGAATTATGTTTTCGATGTCAAGGAAATGTATCGTCAGTGAGGCTGAGCATGCTAGTTCTTCTTTTGTTGATGTTCAGATGAACCTCCAGCTCCTGGGCATTGGGAACCTTGCGTTACAGATAGGCTTGACTGTGTTTAACTGTTCTGGGTAGAAAACGAGACACAGGAAAGCTCTTTATACCAAGTTAGACCACTGGCCCATCTAGCTCCATATATTGTCTACACTGGTTGGCAGCAGCTTTCCAGGGTTCCAGCGAGGGGGTCTCTCCTAGCCCTGCCTGGAGATGCTGGGGATTGAACCTCCTGCATGCAAAGCAGTTTCCCTACCATTGAGCTCTTGTCCTTCAGCTCTACCTCTCCTTTAAATCAGAACCAGTGAAGGCGGTGAAGGTCCTGTGTGAGTGCCTGGAGGTGGTTGGAGGATGGATGGCGGCTAACAGATTGAGGTTGAATCCTGACAAGACAGAAGTACTGTTTTTGGGGGACAGGATGCGGGCAGGTGTGGGGGATTCCCTGGTCCTGAATGGGGTAACTGTGCCCCTGAAGGACCAGGTGTGCAGCCTGGGAGTCATTTTGGACTCACAGCTGTCCATGGAGGCGCAGGTTAATTCTGTGTCCAGGGCAGCTGTCTACCAGCTCCACCTGGTACGCAGGCTGAGACCCTACCTGCCTGTGGACTGTCTTGCCAGAGTGGTGCATACTCTAGTTATCTCCCGCTTGGACTACTGCAATGCGCTCTACGTGGGGCTACCTCTGAAGGTGACCCGGAAACTGCAATTAATCCAGAATGCGGCAGCTAGACTGGTGACTGGGACTGACTGCCGGGACCAGACAACACCGGTCCTGAGAGATCTGCATTGGCTCCCAGTACGTTTCTGAGCACAATTCAAAGTGTTTGGTGCTGACCTTTAAAGCCCTAAACGGCCTCGGCCCTGTATACCTGAAGGAGCGTCTCCACCCCCATCGTTCAGCCCGGACACTGAGATCCAGCGCCAAGGGCCTTCTGGCAGTTCCCTCATTGCGAGAAGTGAGGTTACAGGGAACCAGACAGAGGGCCTTCTCGGTAGTGGCGCCCACCCTGTGGAACACTCTCCCTTCAGATGTGAAGGAAATAAACAGCTACCCTATCTTTAAAAGACATCTGAAGGCAGCCCTGTTTAGGGAAGTTTTTAATATTTAATGCTGTACTGTTTTAACATTTGATTGGGAGCCGCCCAGAATGGCTGGGGAAACTCAGCCAGATGGGCAGGGTATAAATAATAAATTATTATTATTATTCAACTAAAAATAAGTTAAGATTCTAGTCCTCATGCCAGTCCGGAATCAAATAGGAAAGTAGGGGGCCACCGCCTTAGTTCTCCCATTAGCCCATTTAAGCTCTCTATTGTCTACACAGACTTGCAGCAGCTCTTCATGGTTTACTTAGAGATGGCTGGGATGGAACCCAGAACCTTCTGCATGCAAGGCCTACCCCCTGATAATAACAATAATTTATTTTTTTTATACTCCGCCCATCAGACTGGGTTGCCCCAGCCACTCTGGGCAGCTTCCAACAAAATACAGAGGGAAGGGGGTGGGGAAATCAAACATTAAAAGCTTCCTGAAACAGGGCTGCCTTTATAGGTCTATGAAAAGTTATATAGTTGTTTAACTCTTTGACATCTGCTGGGAGGGCATTCCACAGGGCTGGTGCCACTACCGAGAAGGCCCTCTGCCTGGTTCCCTGTAACTTTAATTCTCGCAGTGAAGGAACCGCCAGAAGGCCCTCGGCGCTGGACCTCAGTGTCTGGACTGACAAATTGGGGTGGAGACGCTCCTTCAGGTATACTGGGCCAAGGCAGTTTAGGGCTTTAAAGGTCAGCACCAACACTTTGAATTGTGCTCGGAAACGTACTGGGAGCCAATGTAGATCTTTTAGGACCGGTGCTATATGGTCCCAGCGGCTGCTCCCAGTCACCAGTCTGGCAGCCGCGTTCTGGATTTTGTTGTAATTTCCAAGTCACCTTCAAAGGTAGCCCCATGTTGAGCTCATTGCAGTACAGTAGTACCTCGGGTTAAGTACTTAATTCGTTCTGGAGGTCTTAACCTGAAACTGTTCTTAACCTGAAGTACCACTTTAGCTAATGGGGCCTCCTGCTGCCACCGCACCGCCGGAGCACGATTTCTGTTCTCATCCTGAAGCAAAGTTCTTAACCCGAGGTACTATTTCTGGGTTAGCGGAGTCTGTAACCTGAAGCGTATGTAACTCGAGGTACCACTGTAGTCCAAACAAGAGATAACCAAAGCATGCACCACTCTGGCAAGACAGTCTGCAGGCAGGTAGGTAGGGTCTCATCCATACCTTTCAAGCCACAGCCCTTTTGCTGTTTGACCCACCACTAGGTTTCCATGCCACCGAAATGCCGCTACCGACATGGCTTTGTGCCATCAATTCCTGACCGTCAAAGTGGCATAGTAAAAACAACAAATTGCTTAGATCTGCTTTTTTATTTTTAGCATGCCAGCAGTCAAAAAACAGAGCCCATTTCTCAATCAAAGCAGTTTCTCACTTGCTGAGGGGTAATCTCTCTCTCTCTCCCCCATGCAAGGTATAACCACCGTGTGAATAATTTTAAATTCTCCCCTTCCTTAAATGCAATTTGATCGCTACCCTTTGACATCCATCTTCCTTATTCAAATGATGCTCAGAAAAAAGAGAGAGGAAAGGCTCTGTCAGTTAGAGCTCAAACCTTCGCCTTACCTCGCCCGAGGATTGCGCTTCCCCCCGCCTCTTCTGAAGAGCTTTGATGCTCACCGGAAGGGACACCCCGTCTCTGACCTGTCAGCCCGGGAGACGGTGACAAGCTTCAGGAGAGCGAGGAAACGTCATGTGATGTCTGGATTCCACAGCCTCCAGCTCTGAGGCACAGAATCCGGTCAACGTGGGACCTCAGAACCTCAGGGCTGATCCCCTTCCCTTCCCTGACGAGACAACAAAAATAACCCAGTGGTTGTTTTGCTGTTAACTGGGGTCAAGGACTTCTTTGAAATGTGGGAAGGATCTGTGCAATAATGCCCTGAAACTCTTGCCTGCTGGTTTCATTGAATGACCTTGAACTCTTATTACTGCGATGAGAGAGGGACGAAAACAAACGTCCACTTTGTCTTCGACATTGCCATCATCTGCACTCCATGCTCTGGTAACTTCCAGATTGGACTACTGCAATGTGATCCACGTGGGGCTGCCCTTGAAGGCGACTTGGAAACTTCAGTTGGTTCAAAACGCAGCGGACAGATTGCTGCCTTCAGATCTCATAGAAGCCCTGTTTGAAAACAGCTGCACTGGTGGCCAGTTTGCTTCTGGGGCCAACGCAATGTGCTCACAGTGTTTCAAGCCCTAAATGACTCCGGCCCCAAATACCTGAAAGACTGCCTCCTTCCCTACAGACCTTCCTGGGAGCTAAGACTGGCAGGGGGTGCCCTCTTTGTTGTTCAACCACCCTCACAAGCTCAGGGGGTGGTGACCCAGGACAGGGTCTTCTCTGTGGCAGCCCCTAAATTGCGGAACTCCTTCCTCACAGAGTTGCGTCTTCATTGCACAGCTTCTGGTGAACACTGAAGACGCACCTTTTTATAACAGTGACACTTGAGGTGTATATTTTTAGGACGCCACCTTATTTCTGTAATTTTAAGTTGTGAAGCCTTCCTATAGCTAGTGCTCAGGGGTGTGTTCCAAGATGGTTCACTAACCCAGAGGAAGCTTTCATGTGGCATCCATGAGGCACTTCCTCCCTTCCCCGTGTCAGCTCTGGGCTGGAACTGAAGAGAGTCAAGGTCAAAGGCAGCCTGTCTGGGAGAAACTTTGATGTCTTCTGATTTGTCACCTGAGGCAGTGATGGCTGCCTGGCTTGTGATTGAGCAAATTTAGAAAGAGAAAGAGGAGGGAAAGGTCAGCCAATTCCCCTTCTCTTTTTCATACGTTGTTTTCATCCCAGAATCTCACTTTCTGTCAACTCCTTTTCTTGCCTTTGCTTGTTTTGCTGCCATGGCCTTGTTCAATCACCCTTAGTCAACCTGTGGCCCTCTGGATGTTCTTAGACTCCCATCAGACCTTGCAGTGGACATGGGTAGTGGTCAGCCATGGTGATACCTGTGGTCCAGGGTTTCCCAAGCTTGGGTCTTCAGCTGTTTTTGGACTACAGTTCCCATCATCCCCTGACCACTCGTACTACTAACTAGGGATGATGGGAGCCATAGTCAAAAAACAGATGGAGACCCAAGTTTGGGAAACCTTGCATGGTCCATCAACATCTGGAGGGCTCTTGATCTTCCACCTCTGCCTTTATCAATTCCATTCTGAACTCTTCACTTATGTCTCTTTTAGAAATTGGCTGCTGAGTGTCAGAGTGCTGGCTACCCGGGCACCCTTATCCCATACAAGTGCGACCTCTCCGTTGAAGAAGAGATCCTCTCCATGTTCTCCGCCATCAAGACCCTCCACCAGGGAGTTGATGTCTGTATCAACAACGCCGGCTTGGCCCGGCCAGAGCCCTTGCTCTCTGGCAGGACCGAGGGTTGGAGGACGATGATTGACGTGAGTAGAGACCAATCCAATCTGTGGTTGTTGCTTTTTTTAAGTGGGTTTGTTGGGTGCGAACCCCTGTTGTCACTTTTGTCTCCCTGGCCTAGATCAGCACCCGCCGTCCTGCGCCTTGAGAGGCAGAAATATAGAGAGTGCAAGCACATTGCTTTTCCAAGGCACCTGTGTGAGTTTCAATCCCAATAGAACTCACCTGAGCCTTCCAGAGCCCATAGAGTTGAAAGAGGAAGTGGGGAAAGAGTGCCATTCTTCCAACTTCCTCCATCAGCTCTATGTGCTTTTCAAGGGAGAGAAGGGTAGCCACCTGCAAGGGAGCAGGGCGTGATGGTGGTGAAAACTTTGCAAAGTGAAAACTTTGCAAAGATGCTGAGGTGTTATCTCCTGCTATGCAGGAGTTAAAGACCAAGCAGTCATTCAGATTCACTGTGCAGTTAACTTACAGTACAATATGTAACCCGCCTTGAGTCTCATCCAGGAAAAAGGTGGGGTATAAATAAATTAATAAATTAATTAATAGTAGTAGTAGTAATACTAATAATACTAATAATAATAATAATAATAATAATAATAATAATAATAATACAATGGGATATATGTCTACTGTAAAATCTCTTTATGTTTAATGGAGCTTACTTCTAGGTAAGTGGCTACAGGATTGCAGCCTAGACTTTGGCAGTGGGAGAAAGCAGGATCCTTGTGCCTTTAACGGCTCAGTGGCAGGCAGAAATTCACCAGGTTAGAAATACCTTTTCTAATAGGGAAATGCCGTTATGGGGGAAACTTCCCCTGTTCACATTCAGTCCGATATTTTATTATGCGGGTGACCGCTGATTTATTTTGGTGACCTGCAAAAGACGGCACACATTCATATACGACACAGAGCACATGTGCAAATTCTGCAAATCTTTTGAGAGGGGTTGGAGAGGGCCCAATCCACAAATGGTGTACCAGGCCCAGAAGATCCTTTGGGCAACCGTGTTTGGGGAGTTAATTTTCATCAAGATCAAGGCATATGCCAAGGGAATGTTAAAAAGCCTTCATGCCTGCATCTCACGGCGCTGATCTTTATCAACCACCCAAGCAATTATTTAAAACAATAAGAAGGAAAAAGAACACCTTGGTGCACAACTACAACCCTTAATTAACTTACACATCTAGTTTTGGCTCTAAGGTATTCCAGCAAAACAGCTAAACCTTATCAGTTCCTAGGTTTGTAAATGTTAAAAAAACAAACCACCCCAATATTAAAATGATAAAAGCTGGTGTTATGTACTGAGTTGAATAGGATCAAAAATGCAGCAGTCTGATTGGTCCTAGAACAATAGGATCCAAAAGGCAGTCAGATTGGTCCTAGAACAATGCAGCAGTCTGATTGGTCTGCAGGAACCACCCAATCCAGCTCCAGATGGAAGTGAATCCACAATCTGATTGGTCTACAGGAGAATTCTGGAATTAACCAATTGTGTGTAGCTCGTTGTGTAAATAATGTATAGAAAGCAGATACTTTGGGGAAACATCCATTCCCTCCTCATCACTATGAGCTGAATAAAGAGTATGAAATCCACTCTCGACTCTGAGTATATTTCAGCTGGCAATGGAAAGGAATAGCATGGTGCTTCTCTAGCCTCAAGAACACTTACCAAAATGCAAAAGCCTCAACTAATTTCTAGATGGCGTTGGGCTTCCCCTGCCTTTCAGGTGAACGTGATGGCTGTGAGCATCTGCACCCGGGAGGCCTATCAGTCCATGAAGGAGCGAAGCATCGATGATGGCCATATTATTAACATTAACAGGTAGGTAAAAGCAAAACGAAGGGATGCCGCAATAGCAATGCCCTTGAGTTAAGTTTTCATGCAAGACGTCTGAAGACGTTTAGACTAGCTTACCCAGATGCTGGTGTATTTGTAGTTTATTGGTGGCTTCATTTTTTTAATGTCTTAAATAGTTGTTTAAGCTGCTTTTACCAAAAAAATTATTGTTTTTTTCTTTTTGCCAACTGCTTTGATTTGGGGGGGGGGGGTTCTTTTTACATTTAAGCAGTACAGTGGTACCTTGGTTTACAAACAGTGCGTGTCCCAGTTTGCAAACTTTTTTTGGATTACAACCCACTTTTTGGATTACGAACAATTTTTTTTTGGAGGCCCTATTGGCGAAAGCGCGCCTTGGGTTACAACCTGTTTTGGTTTACAAACGGACCTCCGGAAGGGATTATGGTTGTAAACCAAGGTACCACTGTATATAAATTGTAGGTGGAAAAGATAAATAAATGTGTGAATTACAGTCACTAAGCTAAATGCTGTCAAGTTCAGGGCTTGTTTGCCAAACAGAGAGGCCCAATGAGTCTTGCATGCCAGAGATCCTGCACACCAGTTTACAAAGTCATAACTTTCTGTAGAGTTTGACTCTGTTGTTCTGCATCGAGGAATTTCATTTTATTCCCCCCTTTTTGGGTTCCCTTCCAGCATGAATGGCCACAGCGTGGTCCCTCAGTCCGTCGTGCATTTTTACAGCGCTACAAAATACGCCGTCACGGCGCTGACCGAAGGGCTGAGGCAGGAGCTCAGGGAAGCGAAGACACACATACGAGCCACGGTGAGTTTAGCTTATGCCCGCTCTGGGTTCGCCAACCTTTACTTGGTGCATCAGAGTCGGTGCCGTGGGCGTCAGTGGCGCAAAAGGCATGAGACAAAATGGCTGCCGTGGGCGAGGACATAGCACAAAATGGCATCTGGGCTGAAGGGTGCAATACAAAATGCCACCAAATCTGAAAGAGCAGGGGAAGGGCCACAAAACAGTGCAAGCACACTCCTTTCTCCCCAGAATCAGTGGCCCCATGAATGGTGAGGGGAAGACGCCCTCCAGTGGTGTGAATGGCCTCTCTCTTTGCCTGAGATCTTGGGAGAGCTGCTGTCCATCAGAGTAGGCAACACTGCACTAAATGGACCCAGTAGTCTGACCTGTGGCCCTCCAGATCTTCTTTTGTCTCTGACCATTGGTCACGCTGACTGGGGCTGATGAGAATGGGCCTACATCTGAAGGCCACAGGCTCCCCATCTCTGCTCAACGTCACATCAGAGCTCAGCAAAGTCAGGATGAATCCTTGCTGGACATTTCATGACTCAGGAACGCAAAAAAAGATGCTTTACACTGAGCCAGACCGTTGGTCAGGCATAGGCAAACTCAGCCCTCCAGCTGTTTTGGGACTACAACTCCCATCATCTCTAGCTAACAGGACCAGTGGTCAGGGATGATGGGAGTTGTAGTCCCAAAACATCTGGAGGGTCGAGTTTGCCTATGCCTGCCATTGGTCCATCTAGCTCAGTAATGACCATGCCAGTGGACGGGAAATCTTTCGCCCCTTCAGAGCTTGTTGGACTACAACTCCCATCATCCCTGACCAGCGGCCATGTTGGCAGGAGCTAATGCGAGAGAGGCCTACATGTCCCTCATCCTTGGACTACAGGGACTGGTAGTGGCTCTCTGGGGTTTCAGACGGGTCTCTCTGTGTCCAGCCTGGAGATGCTGGGAATGGAACCTGGGACCTTTACCACTCAGCTCTAAAAATAAAATAAGATGTTAGTCCTCATGCCGGTTCTGAATTAAACAGGAAGATGCTTTATCCCAAGGAAGACCACTGGTCCATCTTACTCAGTATTGTCTACACTGACTGGCAGCATCTCTCCAGGACTTCCGGCAGAGGGCATTCCCTACCTGAAGATGCTTGTGGTAGAACCTGAGACCTTCTGCATGGAAAGCACACACTCTGCCCCTGAGCTCTTCCCCTAAAAATGGAGCAAGTTTCTAGTCCTCATGGTTCCGAATTGAGGGCCTGTTTAAAGAATATTCCCGGAAAGTGCCTTCTACATTGGTCCACCTAGCTCAGTGTTGCCTACACTGACAGACAGGGGTTCTGCAAGGTTTCAGACTGTCACTTTCTCTCCCAACCCTACCTGCAGATGCTGGAGACTGAACCTGAGACCTTTTGCATGCAAAGCAGATGCTGTACCACTGAGCCGTTCCTCCTTGACCTACGGCAGATTACAGAGCCCCAGCATCTGCCGCGTTGCTGTTCGGCAGCCAGACCTAATCTGCAGTTATTTTTCTCATCAGTGCTCCTTTGGATTGTGTATGGGGGAGCTCTATCCATTAGACTTCGAGTGATCATTAAGGGCTGTCTTCTTGGAAACGCTGCTACAAAACCGGCCAATCATTTCCCCCCATATCTTTTGCTCTGTAATGAAAAGAGGAGTTAGCAAATCCCGTTAGGGCGCTGTGTTTTTGTTTGTTTGTTCCTTCCCTTTCTCTTTCCTTAGTGTATCTCTCCGGGACTGGTAGAAACTGGATTTGCTTTTAAACTCCATGATAATGACCCAGAGAGAGCAGCAGCGACGTACGAGAGCATTAGGGTAGGTGGCTGAGCGCATGGATGCGACAGGCGGGGGAAGCAGATGAATTGCACATGTTCAAATAATTTCGGTCTACGTGAAGAGCCTGTTCCTTTCTGTGCACTGAGATGCTTCTTATCATTTCTGGCGGGGGTGGGAGAGGCGAATTATTCATTTACTCACACTCCATCTTTCGTGCAAGGAGCGCAAGGTAGTTCTCCTGCTCCTCCCTGTTTATTATTTTATTTTATTTTATTTCCTCACAGCAACCCTGCAAAGTAGTTTAGGCTGAGAGCGAGCAACTGGCCCAAGTTCACCCAGTGAGAGCTAGTCTGGCACACTAACCACTACACCACACTACCTCAATCTTTTATCTATTGTCGTTTCCCAAAAAATAAAAAGGACCTGTCAGCTGGATCAGGCCAAAGGCCTGTCCTGATTCCTGCATTGCATGGGGTTGGACTAGATAACCCTTGGTGTCCCCTCCAACTCCACAATTATAAGATTCTATGATTCTAGCCCAGCGGCCAAGCTATTTACTTGCTTCTTTATTTACTGCGGGACGCGGGTGGCGCTGTGGGTTAAACCACAGAGCCTAGGACTTGCTGATCAGAAGGTCGGCGGTTTGAATCCCTGCGACGCGGTGAGCTCCCGTTGCTCAGTCCCTGCTCCTGCCCACCTAGCAGTTCGAAAGCACGTCAAGTGCTAGTAGATAAATAGGTACCTCTCCAGCGGGAAGGTAAACGGCGTTTCCATGCACTGCTCTGGTTCGCCAGAAGTGGCTTAGTCATGCTGGCCACATGACCTGGAAGCTGTACGCCGGCTCCCTCGGCCAGTAAAGCGAGATGGGCGCCGCAACCCCAGAGTCGGTCATGACTGGACCTAATGGTCAGGGGTCCCTTTCCCTTTACCTTATTTACTGCATTTATATCTCACCTTTTTCTCCAAGGAGCTCAAGGTGGCATACATGGTTCTTCCCTTCCTCATTTAATCCCCACCACAACCCTGTGAGGTAGGTTAGGCTGAGAGGCAGTGCCCAGTCCACGGTCACCCAGTGAGCTTCACGGCTAAGAGTCCGAATCTAGGACTCTTAACCATTACGCCACCATGGCTCAATCTATGATCTGTTGCTGTTGTTACATAAAAGAACCTGGCTGCTGGATCGACCCAAAGGCCCATCTGGACCAGCGACCTGCTTTCACAGAGGCCGACCACATGCCCCAAAGTGAAACCTGCAAGCTGGGCCTGATTTCAAGAGCAACTCTTCCCCGCCTGCAATTCCCGGCAAATGGTATCAGAAGCCTCCTGGCTCCTCCAGGGGAAGAGGTAGAACATCGCTCTCATGGCTTGGTAGCTGTGGAAGGTTCTCCTCCTCCATGGTTTTGTCCCTTTGCAACCACAAGCTGAAGTGACGGCCAGTTGCATGACTCTAAATATGAAATATACATATTCATGAAGGATAAAGGCTCTTGGGGGCTACTTGTGATGCCAGAAAGCAGGCCACCCTGTAAGAAGCAGAAGACGTTGTGGGGTAGCAGTCTTTTGAAAGCGAGGGCCCCAAACCGTGAAGTGTATGAGCTCAGCAAGAAGTCTTTGAGGGTGCACGCACTCCGAGGCCTGCTGCAACCAAACTAATTCTCATTTCTTCATTTTCCTCTCTCCTTCCAGTGTCTAAAAGCAGAAGATATGGCCAACGCCGTCATATATGTGCTCAGTGCTCCACCTCACGTGCAGGTCAGTCGAAAAACCAGCGCAACCCCTTCAATTCAAGGAGAAGAAGAAAGGAAGGCTCCTTTTTCCTGTTGACTAGGCCTCTGCATCTGTTGGTTGTGCTGGAAAGGACAGAGATGCAGGGGTCATCTTTCCCTTCAGCTCGATGCGTTCCTCAGGCTGGCGTCTGGATCCATAACGACCAGCCCTTGTCTCCTTTGCCCAGGGGATGGGGAAGAACCATAGAATTGTAGAGTTGCAAGGGAGGGTGATCTAGTCCAGCCCACTGCAATGCAGGGATCCTGCCCACGGCTTGCCAGAGGATTCTGTGTGTGGACCTCAGGCTAGTGCAGGAAAACATTGGCCCTCCACGTGTTGCCGAGCTACAGCAAGAATGGGATCAAGGGAGCTGTGGTTCAGAGGGCCAAAGTTTCCCTACATCTGGTCTAAGGTAGGCAGTGCTCAAAACTGTGTCATCTCTCTCTCTCTCTCTCTCTCTCTCTCTCTCTCTCTCTCTCTCTCTCTCTCTCTGATTGTGGCAACTGAGATTTCTTTCCTGTGTCAGAATCAGGGAATCTGTAGCTCTCTAGATGCCACTGGGCTCCAGTTCCCATGAACCTGGATTGATTGAGTGAAAAAACTTGTAAATGCAACCAAAAGCAGTTTACAAAACACCCATGTAATATACCAACATGAAATTATCAATTCATGTCTAAAAACATCAGCTGGAGCTGATAGAGATTGGAGACAAAAATGTTTGGAAGGCTGTGGCTTCCGGACCCCTGATCTGAATAAAAAGGTCTTCATCGGTCAACAGAAGACCATTAGAAAGGGAGCAGAAGAAGGTTCCGGAACGTAGCAGCAGGCCTTGAGAAAGCCCTTTCTTGAGTTCCTGTCAAACGAGCTTCGGATATCAGCACAACAGAGAGAGGGGTTGTGGTATTCAGAGTCCTCTTGCCTAGTTTATGGTCCGGCACAGGGTTATTTTTGGGTTCATGGGAAATTCCATCCATCCTCTGGGAGAATCCATTTTCCTGGGACTATGAGACACTTCACAAAGAGCATGGTGGTGTGATGCTGTTTCTGGAAGGTGTCTAGGGAGAATGCAGCATAGCCCCCAGATAGATGTACCAGTGGACACACGCACTCAGAGCCTCTTTAAAATTCCTAAAGCGTTTTGTTCTGTTTCAGTTGCACAACACTTTGGCTGACATGTGCCGTTGTCTCTTCTAGATTGGTGACATTCAGATGCGGCCTACCGAGCAGGTATCATAGCGAACGGAAGAGGATTCGCTGCTGGTGTGGCACAGCAGGGGGTACGGAGCGCCACTGATCCGCTCAGGGTTATCCTTCTGTGACGTTTTAAGTGCTGCAATAGGAAGAATTGACCCTCCCTCTCCCCCATTACTCTCCCATTTTGAGTCGACGTCAGCTGAGCGGAAACTCAAAAAGGAAAGGCGCAGTTGATTGCGGAAGTCTTCTCCACCATGCTCTACTTCATGCGGAAGTAACAGAGAAGCCGATCCCAGAATCCAACCTCAACTGACTTCAGGGGTGTGGGAGCTTAGGATGTCCAAGACGGCCTAGCTGGCTTTTGATGAATGACTTACCAGCTTCCCTCCATTGCTGAATTGTTGCCAACGTCACACTTCCCCGTAAATGCCACGTGGAGCATTCTTTCCTCGTTGCTCTTTGCTACCACCCCAAACTCTCGAAACAAGCCTTGGTTTCTGCGTCTCTCTCCAATCCATCTCTGATGAGGACTGCAACAACAATTCCCCCTTTGGAACCGCAGGTGCTGAGGATTCGCCTTAATATCCATTTGGCTAGAAAGATGCTTGAGCCAGGAGTCGCCATTTTCTGTTGCAGAATGACTCTGTTTCCCACCACCGCTTTAGCTGTTGCGACTTCCTTTCCAAAACAGAATCCCGGGAAGTGTAGCTTGGAGAAAGGGGGTAACGGTGCTGTTAGCGACCTCTTAACTATTCCCCGATCACAAAACTACGCTTCCCAGGGTTCCTAGGGAAGATGGGGGATGGCTATTAAACCAAATTGTCTGTGGTGAGGCTAAACCTCCTTCAAGGCCAGTCTTTACCAACCTGGCGTCCTTCAGCTGCTTTGGACTACAACTCCCATCAGCCCCAGCTGTCGTTCAAAGGAGCTGGAAAGGCACCCGGTTTGTGAAGGCTGCTCTGGCCAGTCATGGGTGCCCGCACCACATTTTATGAACAGCAAAGTAATACAACAATTTGTTAATGATGTATTCGGTTCACGTAAAATGTTGGGTTGAACCACAGAGCCTAGGGCTTGCCGATCAGAAGGTCGGCGGTTCGAATCCCTGCGACGGGGTGAGCTCCCGTTGCTCGGTTCCTGCTCCTGCCAACCTAGCAGTTCAAAAGCATGTCAAAGTGCAAGTAGATAAATAGGTACTGCTCTGGCGGGAAGGTAAACTGCGTTTCTGTGCACTGCTCTGGTTTCGCCAGAAGAGGCTTAGTCATGCTGGCCACATGACCCGGAAGCTGTACGCCAGCTCCCTTGACCAGTAAAGCAAGATGAGTGCCGCAACCTCAGAGTAGTCCGGGACTGGACCTAACTGTCAGGGGTCCCTTTACCTTTACCTAAAATGTTGGGGTGTGTGTGTGTGTGGAGCAAATACATTTTTATAGAGATAAGTGTGTATGTTTGTGTGTAGTGCAAGGGCACCTCATTGCAACTACCCACCTTTTTAAAACACAACAACCCTGCCTGGTTGTGCATTCCAGGAGAGGAATAGTGTACAATGAGACAGAGGAGACTTCCAGCTGCCTGATTCAGCCAATCTCAAAGAACAGTGATGGAGATGGGCAGCTGGTAGCTGCCTGATGGGGCCACCAACTTAGATGACTTAGGCAACATTTGCAGAGGATCAACCTACACTCATGGAGCCTCCAGGTCTACCTCTTAATTTCAGTTGCTGTGGGGCAAACAACAGAAGGAGGTTGCCTTCAGGCTCTGCTTGGAGTATCTGGCTGACCAGTGTCGGAAACAGGATGTTGGGCAAGACAGGCTTTTGATCTGATTTAGCAGGACTCGTCTTACATTTTGCCAACCTCTGTCTGATGCTTTAATCCCAAAGGCACACATAGGGAATAAACCCTGCTGAGCACAATAGGACTTCCTTTGGAGTAAAAACACTGTTAAGGCTCCAGATGACTTGTTTAATTCCACAGAACCACTTCTCCCCCTTGAATTACCAACCATATTTAGAACCATAGAATTGTAGAGTTAGAAGGGACCACAAGGATCATTTCACCCCACTCTTTCTCCAAAACACTCCAGTGTGTTCTGCAGAGGTACTGTTTATTAGGTGGGCTGCCTCACGCTACCAGTTGCCTTGGTGCAAATTTTCTGAACAGGGGTTTTCCTAAGCCAGACTCTCGGCTATATTTCTGCCGCTTGTTCGAATCTCCCTTAGGGTGGGCTCATTTGGAATCAGCTGGATGGAACAGCTGGGATTCTAGCACTGCAATGGCAAAAATAAATAAAGAATAAAGGAAGAATTCTGTGTGTGTGTTTTAAAAATCCCTCGAGTGATGACAGTGATGCAGAAAACGCTCTAACCTATCAGTATGTTCTTTAACTGTGAATTGTAAAATAAAAACAAAGGGGAAAACTGTGTTTCTGATCTGTACTTCTTTTAAAGAAAAATACGAATTTAATGATAAACGTGAAAGATGGATGGGGAATCATCGCAAGCCCGCCCTTCCGAACCAGGGAGGCAGAAAGCCCCAGGTTCAATCTCTGGCATCTCGCAAGTAGGGATGGGGAAAGACCCCTATCTGAAGCCCTAGCAAGTTGCTGCTGCTGCCGGTCAGTGTAGGCAACGCTGACACCCCCCCCCCCCCGGCTTGCTTCTACACAAGCCAGGCATCTTTCTACGCTCCTCGACGCAGCTAAATGTCTTGGCCAGCAGGTGGCGCTGCGGGACAAGCACGACGCTCTCTTGCCGTGGCCTCTATGGTTGGAGGCCACTTCCTCTTCAGGCGGAGAAGGCAGCAGCCCACGTGGGTGGCCAGGTAGGTTTGCGCGCTGCCAGGAGGGAATGCAATCCTGGACGGGGTTGCTGCAGTTTGGATGGAGAGCAGCTTGGGCAGGGAGGCTGGGCTGCAGATCTCTCTCTCCCTCTCTCCCTCCCTCCCCCCCCTCCCCGTTTTCAGCTGAGTTTGTTTGGCTCTGCAGCCCACAGGGACTAGCAACTTGAACTTTTCTATTTGCAAATTCAGGAAGGGAAGGAGGAGCAGAATTTGCCAAACCCAAACCTTTCGAGCCTTCGTCCCTGAGGGCAACTACTGGAAGGGCCTCGCGGTGCTGTTATCCAGGGTGCAGCGATGACCTTCAGACGTGGGTGGCTTTTAAAAGATGCTCAAGCAAACCTAGGCTGGATTGTTGTTGTTGTTGTTTAGTCGTTTAGTCGTGTCCGACTCTTCGTGACCCCCTGGACCAGAGCACGCCAGGCACTCCTGTCTTCCACTGCCTCCCGCAATTTGGTCAAACTCATGCTGGTAGCTTCGAGAACACTGTCCAACCATCTCGTCCTCTGTCGTCCCCTTCTCCTTGTGCCCTCCATCTTTCCCAACATCAGGGTCTTTTCCAGGGAGTCTTCTCTTCTCATGAGGTGGCCAAAGTATTGGAGTCTCAGCTTCAGGATCTGTCCTTCCAGTGAGCACTCAGGGCTGATTTCCTTCAGAATGGAGAGGTTTGATCTTCTTGCAGTCCATGGGACTCTCAAGAGTCTCCTCCAGCACCATAATTCAAAAGCATCCATTCTTCGGTGATCAGCCTTCTTTATGGTCCAGCTCTCACTTCCATACATCACTACTGGGATGTAGCTGTGGCTTTACTGCTGTTATCCAGGGTGCAGCGATGACCTTCAGACGTGGGTGGCTTTTAAAAGATGCTCAGGCAAACCTAGGCTGGATATGGATTGCCATTTATTATGCCACCACCTCAAGGTGGTGTGTGCATGGCTTTCTCTGCTCTTCTGCTCCCCTTTTTATCCTCACAACAACCTTGTGAGGTAGGTTAGGATGAGAGACAGTGAGGTCACTCAGTGGCTGACTGGGGATTCAAACCCTGGTCTTCTAGAGGCTAGCACTCTAACCACCACAGCACACTGGTTAGCCAAAACACGTTCTCACGGTTCTGAATTAAGGGCTGATTTAATATAGGAAGATGCTGTGTACAGAGTCAGACCCATTGGCTTGTCTAATTCAGCCTTGCCTACATTGACTCACTGTGGTGTTTGAGATGGTACCCAGAGATGCCATGGTCTGAACCTGGGGCCTTCTACATGGAAGCAGGTGCTCTGCTTTACTAATACTCAGTAAGGCTCCTAGCATTGCTATCGGAATTATTCAACCCCCATTGCAAATCAGGTTTATTATCAAAATTTACAGACTTTCAGCTGTTTGCAATGAGTGCATAAAACAAAAGCAATTGAAGTAGCTCAACACAACGGATGCTTCAAGTGGTTCCCCCAAATTCAGCTGAAATTGCTTAGCAAACTGTAGATGATTTATGAGTGATAAATAATAATTCCTGCATGAACTGCTGGGTGGGGGAGTCAAGGCCAAGTGAAAAATCCTAGAGCACATCAGATCAAAGTTGATTTGGGAATTTATTACTATTATAATTGTTATTTTATAATTATTATGCATGCTCAGGTAGGGCTTACAAAACATAACAACTAATTGCGCAATTCTCAAAATAGCTAAAATACAGAACAAAACTATGTCATCAGGCCGTTAAAATGTAAATGCCCATGATTCAAATATATGATAATATAGCACACCGTTTAAAAGTGGAAACTCTGGGCAGGAGATATTGGGAAAAGTTTCTGTTTCAGGATTTTCCAGAAAGACCACATAATCCATGTTGATTTAGCATCTTGGTCCCTACCCCCCTTTTAAGGTTGAGAGAAAGCCATATTGAACGTCGGAGATGGCACTTCTCCTGTCTCTTAAATCTGGCCTCTGGGACGCTGCAAGACTGCCCTGCGCCGTTGGAACCATCCGACATCTCTCCACGCGGAGAAAACCTCAGGCGGGGGAGCGCAAGCTTCCTGGTGGGGTGAGCAGCCAAGTGACTCCTGATCATGGGCTTGAAACAGCCAAGGACCAGAGAGAGGCCCAGCCACGTAAACCCTGGAAGGGTCGTGCCCTTCGGAACGAGTTCTGGCGGCAATTTCGCGCGCAGGCCGTGCCGTCTGACAGGGAGGAGCTGAAGAACTTGAGGAACGACGATTTCCCCGAGAGGAAGAGGAGCCCCCCGCAGAAACCCCTCCCCGTCGAAAGGACCAAAGGCTCAGAGATCTTGTTTGGGGTTGCTCCCTGCTCCTTGGCTCTGGCCAGGTCCAGGAGGAACTTTTTCCAACTCTTCCTCAAGGCTGGCAAGGGCACTCCGTCGCCTACGCTGGAAGAATTCTCCCGGCGCGCCAAGGACAGGGGGATTCCAGTGAAGGTGGTGCAAAGGAAGGTTCTAGATGGCCTCTGCAAGGGTGGTGTCCATCAGGGCGTGTGTCTGGAAGCTACGCCCCTCCGCCCCATTGGCTGGCAGGAGGCACCGCCCCCTGAGGCAGAGGGAGTGGGGGCGCAGCTCCTTTGGCTGGCTTTGGAGGGGATACAGGACCCCATGAACCTGGGAGCCGTCCTGCGGTCTGCTCACTTCCTGGGCGTCGACAGGATTGTGATGAGTCAACGGAACAGGTAAAATAGCACCAGGTGAATTATTTTGGGGGTGGGCCTGTAGCTCAGGGGCAGAGCATCTGAATGCGAGGAGCCAGATCCTTACCTGCCTATGTGATTCAGCACTGGCATGAGGACTAGAATCTTAATTTGTTTTTAGCTGAAGAACCAGAACTCCGGGATAAAGCATCTGCTTTGGGGGCAGAAGGTTCAGTCCACGCCATCCTGCCTGCCTGCAATTCCTTAGGAGCAAGTTGACCTCGGTGGGGTTTACTTTGGAGCAATCCTGCGTCAGGCCAACTTGAGCGTAGGCCATGGGTTAGATTCCATTCTCTCTGCCCCTGCGGAGACAAGTGTTGCTAACAGAACCAGCTTGTGGAGATCTGCCAGGAAGGATTTAATAATTTTTGCCCCCTTCTCTCTTTGTAGCTGTCCCCTGACACCTGTGGTCAGCAAAGCCAGCTCGGGGGCCATGGAAGTTCTGGATGTATATAACACAGATGATCTTCAGAGCCTTCTTAAGGTAACACCCCCCCCTCCACAAACTTTCGCCTGTTTTTCTTTTAAATTAATGGTTGCAGGCAACTTCCTGTACGTCCAAGGCATGCACAACCGCACTCATCGTCGCAAACCTGGATGTGGCATGAGGAGGGGCAAAAACGGCACAAAAATAGCGTCTAGCTGTCCCATAAGCCTTTGCACTGATATTTGAGGCCTGTGGGAAGTTGGATTTTAAGCAAAGTTTGGAGAGAGCGCATGTGGTGGAGTTTGGTGGGTTTTTGGTTTTTCAAGGGTTTCCAGAGGGTGTTTGCAGGTCTTTTCGATGGTGTTCCCAGTACCTCAGGTTAAGTACTTAATTCATTCCGGAGGTCCGTTCTTAACCTGCAACTGTTCTTAACCTGAAGCACCACTTTAGCTAATGGGGCCTCCTGCAGCTGCTGCTGCGCCACCGGAGCACGATTTCTGTTCTCATCCTGAAGCAAAGTTCTTAACCTGAGGTACTATTTCTGGGTTAGCGGAGTCTGTAACCTGAAGTGTATGTAACCTGAGGTACCACTGTATACGTGATTTTGCTTAAATGCACGGTGCCTCAGAATGTAAGCCCTGCGTCAATGGGGAGTTGCCTCTACATTTTTATCTCGCCTTTCCTCCAAGGAGCTCAAAGGGGTGGACGTATTTCTCCCTCTTTTCCCATTGTATCCTCACAACAACCCTGTGAGGCAGGGTAGGATCAGAGACAGAGACAGGGTCACTCAAGGAGTTTCATGAATCGGTGGGGCTTTGAGGCCTGGTCTCTCAGGTGCTAGTCTGACACTCAGACCCCAGGGGTGACTCTCCTGTAGCCCTCCAGATGTTGCTGGACTCCAGCTCCCACAATCCCCAATCATTGGCGGTGCTGGGGGGTTTAATGGGAGTTGGTGTCCAACGATCTCCAGGGAGCTACAGCTTCCCCGACTCTGCTCTGACCACCTTTGCTCTGGTTCAGCAGCAGTCCTCCTCTTAAATTCACACGGTAAGATTGCTTGCAAGCAAAACACCAGGGAAGGATGCTAGCTCGTCTGCTTTGCATGCCAAAGGTGCTGGGTTCAATTCCCGGCGTCTCCATTTAGGGCTGGGGGAAAGCCCTAAACCCTGGAGAGCTGCTGCCAGTCAGAGTTGACAACCCTGAGCTAGATGGACCGATGGCTTGGCTCAGCTTAAGGCAGCTTTCTGCAAACCCATTTTAAACCCCCTTTCATCCAGAACCAAGGGGACTAGAATCTTTGTTTCTGAGTTGGAAAGATCGTAGCTCAACGCTTTGCATGCAGACGATCCCAGATTCAATTCCCGGCGTTTCCAGGTTAGGGCTGAGCAAGGCTCCCTTTCTGGATCCCTGGGGGGTTGCTGCCGTTCAGAGCATACTGCATTGACCCGGAAAGACAAATGGCCTGACTCTGTAGCAGACAGCTGGTCTCTTATCCCACTCTATTCCTTTTGCTCTGATGCATTCCAGCGTCTCTTCTGCCTTGCTTGGAATGGCTGCTGTGCCCCGTTCAGCCACCCAGTGGCAGCATTGTACAAGCTTTTAAAAATAAGTTGGATTTTGCTAGGTGGCCAGCCTGAGGTCCATACGAAGTGGGGTGTGCACATAAGATTGAAAGCTGGGTATACAGTAGGGTTACCAGACGTCCCCGTTTCCTGGGGGTTAGTCCTCGGATTTGCGAATAAATGCAATCCCTGGAATGTCCCCGGATTTCATCTAATGTCCCCGGGAAACGCAGCAGCGGCAGTCTCAGCAGCCCGGAGCAGTTGGCTCTGGCTGGCTTCAGGAGCTGCTCGGAAGTCCCCATATGATGGTGGTGCAGGGGCTCTAAGATGCAGCTTCCGGGCTGCCTCCACTTTCCCCGACTCCAGCAACTAAGCTGTGAAAGGAGGCTTCATGCTGCCGATCAGAGCTTGCGTGCAAGCAGGAGGGGGCAGGGTTCACCAGTTAGGCAACAGGAAGCCTCCCTTCCCAGCTGAGGGATCCCTGCCCCCTCCTGCTTGCACGCAAGTAGGAACGGGATTGGGGCTGCTCTGATGGGAAGGGAGACATTGCGCTGCCCCAGCCTTGCTGCCGCCGCCACTCTCGGCCCTCCTTCGCCGCCTTCCATGCCTAACCCACCGCGCACCACTTCCCCACCACCACCACCGAAAAACCAACAACTCAGGGGCTGCCCAGGCTCATGGAGAAAGGAGATAGAAGTCTTGGAGGAAGGCGGTTGAGGTCAAGGCGGCGGCTGCCCCTCTGCCACCGCCATCGCTGCAGCATCAACGTCCAAGTGTCCCCGGATTCATTGAAAAGAATCTGGTAACCTTAACAAGCTGGGAGAAGGATGGAATTTATCCGATGAGCGGGACACACACGACACAAGCCCAAGACCCGTCTTCCCACCAGTTGGGCATTGAGTCGGCCAGGAGACGATTTCATGCCTTCCAGACAATGAAAGGCAAATGGCCTAATTTTTCAGCCGCCTTTTCTCTGCCCCTTTCCTGTGGGTCTGGGGAGCCTCCCCCTCTGCCAGCCGCCCCGCTCTGGAACGACCCCATAAAGAGGCCATTAAGAAGGTGTTGCAACTTAATTGAAACATCTGTGCGGACCGCTTCCCTCTACTATAAATGTGCAATTTATGAACATTTGGGCCATTGAGGCGCTCTGTTTAATTGGGTCCACGTTGGCCGGCTTCACCTTTGCCGCGAAGCGGGCATAAATCCCAGCGTCGTTACGGCCTGGAAATGGCAGGTTTTTTCAGAAAACGAGGCAGATTTTCTCCCCTCCCCCCTCTAAAAATGGATTTTGTAGGTGGTTGTGTTGAAAGGATGAGCTGGGAGCATGTATGCAATAGCAACTTGTTTTCTTGGATAAGGGCAAAGTCTGTCTTGGAGGAGCAGGACCTGCTTCCCTCTTGATGTCATTAGATTCCACCTCCTATCAGCCACAGCCAGCATGATCAGTGGTTAGAGATTATGGGAGTTGTAGTCCGGAAGCACCTGTGCTAAGCTGTTCCTCTGCCCCCCTCTCACAGTAGCTAGAGGCAAGGCCTTTCCTAATTCCCTCCAAGGAGCTCAGGGAGGAGTACGTGGCTCTCCCCCTCCTTGCTTAGTCCCCACAACAACCCTGTGAGGTTGGTTAGGCTGAGAGGCAGTGACTGGTCCACGCCTGTCCCTGCAAGCTTCATGGCCGAGCGAGGATTTGAAAATACAGTCATACCTCGGGTTGAAGTAGCTTCAGGTGGAGCGTTTTCGGGTTGTGCTCCGTGGCGACCTGGAAGTAACGGAGCATGTTACTTCTGGGTTTCGCCGCTTGTGCATGCGCAGATGCTCAAAATGACGTCATGCGCATGCGCAGAAGCGTCAAATTGTGACCCGCACATTCACAGACATGGGTTGCGTTTGCTTCAGGATGCGAAGAGGCTCTGGAACGGATCTCGTTCGCATCCAGAGGTACCACTGTAGTAATAATAATAATAATAATAATAATAATAATAATAATAATAATGATTTATTACTTATACCTCGCCCATCTTGCCAGGCCTCCCCAGCCACTCTGGGCAGCTTCCAACATAATATTAAAAACACAATAAAACACCAAACATTAAAAACTTCCCCAAACAGGGCTGCCTTCAGAGGTCTTCTAAAAGTCAGATTGTTGTTTACCGTATTTTTCGCTCTATTGGACGCACCGGACCACAGGACGCACCAAGTTTTTAGAGGGGGAAATCAAGGAAAAGTATTATAGCTAAAGAAGAAGACAAGGCAGCAAGCGCGATCCATCCCGCTCACTGCCTTGGCTTCTTCTTTAGCCTTGCACAGCATCTTTAGTCTTGCGCAACGGGATGGATTGCGCCCGCTGTCCACCGGGGCTGGACTAGATGACTCCTGGGGTTCCCTTCCAACCCTGCAATTCTATGACCTCGGAAGGTGTTTGGGGTCTCCACCACTGGAGGCTTTTAAGCAGCGGTTGGGGGACCATCTGCCTGGCGTTCTTTAGCTGTGATTCCTACATTGTGAGGGGGCTGGGCTAGATGACCCTTGGGTGGCCCTCCCAACTCTATACAGTCCTACAGTTCTGCGGCAGGAGATCCACAGCCACTTCACACAATGCCCACTCCCAATTTTCATCTGAGAGACATGTGGCTTCAGTGTCTAGGTAGCTACCCCCCTGCCACACTTCCCCCACCCCACTTAAGCTGAGGGAATTCCTGCCCAGAGAAGCTCCCAGCAATCAAGGAGGAGGAATCCGCTGCAGCCGTGAGCAGCGGAGGATCCATGGTCCCCTTCCTTCCCTCCTCCGTGGTTGCTTTGAAGGTGGAAAGTGGGAGAGGAGCTGCTTACACGAGTGTAAGCTGCTCCCCTCCCACATTGCCGCTTCAAAGCAATCACGGAGGAGGGAATCCGCTGAAGCCTCGAGCAGCGGAGGATCCATGGTCCCCTTCCTTCCCTCCTCCGTGGTTGCTTTGAAGGAGGAAAGTGGGAGAGGAGCTGCTTACACGAGTGTAAGCTGCTCCCCTCCCACATTGCCGCTTCAAAGCAATCACGGAGGAGGGAATCCGCTGAAGCCTCGAGCAGCGGAGGATCCATGGTCCCCTTCCTTCCCTCCTCCGTGGTTGCTTTGAAGCAGGAAAGTGGGAGAGGAGCTGCTTACACGAGTGTAAGCTGCCCCCCTCCCACTTTCCTGCTTCAAAGGAATTACGGAGGAGGAATCCGCTGCAGCCTCGAGCAGCGGAGGATCCATGGTCCCCCTCCTTCCCACCTCCGTAGTTGCTTTGAAGGAGGAAAGTGGGAGAGGAGCTGCTTACACGAGTGTAAGCTGCTCCCCTCCCACATTGCCGCTTCAAAGCAATCACGGAGGAGGGAATCCGCTGAAGCCTCGAGCAGCGGAGGATCCATGGTCCCCTTCCTTCCCTCCTCCGTGGTTGCTTTGAAGCAGGAAAGTGGGAGAGGAGCTGCTTACACGAGTGTAAACTGCCCCCCTCCCACTTTCCTGCTTCAAAGCAATCACGGAGGAGGGAATCCGCTGCAGCCTCGAGCAGCGGAGGATCCATGGTCCCCTTCCTTCCCTCCTCCGTGGTTGCTTTGAAGCAGGAAAGTGGGAGAGGAGCTGCTTACACGAGTGTAAGCTGCTCCCCTAACACATTGCCGCTTCAAAGGGAGCCCGGGAGGAGGGAATCTGCTGCAGCTTCCCCCACCTCCCGCAGAAGCCGCACGCTCTTTAAAGGGGCTGTGCGGCTTCTCCTGGCTTTTCTGGGAGGTGGGGGGATTCCCCCACCTCGTAGAAAAGCCTGCAGGAGCCGCACAGCCTTTAAAGAGGGCGCCGCTCTTGGGGGCTTTTCCCCCAGGAGGGAGAAGGGACTGCTGCGGCCAGTCAGTCCCTTCTCCCTCCTGGAGAAAAGCCCGCAAGAGCGCACGAAGCTTGTGTGCGGCTCTTGAGGGCTTTTCCCGCCTGCCTCCCCCCTGCATTCGCTCCATAGGACGCACACACATTTTCCCTTGCTTTTTAGGAGGGAAAAAGTGCGTCCTATGGTGCGAAAAATACGGTACTTCCTTGACATCTGATGGGAGGGCATTCCATAGGGCGGGTGCCACTACTGAGAAGGCCCTCTGCCTGGTTCCCTGTAGCTTTGCTTCTCGCAGTGAGGGAACTGCCAGAAGGCCCTCAGCGCTGGACCTCAGTGTCTGGGGCAGAACGATGGGGGTGGAGACGCTCCTTCAGGTATACTGGACCGAGGCCGTTTAGGGCTTTCAAGGTCAGCACCAACACTTTCAATTGTGCTCGGAAACGTACTGGGATTCGAACCCTGACCCTTGCCTGGCACTCTAACCACAGCTCTACACTGGTGCTCAGTTTGATGGGTCCTCCACTCCAGCGGCTGGAGAGAGACTCCCAGCTATCAAGGGATACTTGGACTTCCTCTGGGTTTGAATTCCTGGCTGCAAAGAAGGTTGGGCCGCCTCGCACCAGGGAATAGTTTGTCAGATGCTTCTGGTTCCGTGCTGAGGTTTCATTTATTGTTCTTAACCCGTAGTGTTTCCTGGGAACTCATGAAGTTTGAGTTTCTGATTTAAACAGTGAACAAACAGCAAACCAGTGCAGATGTATCTTTTTCTTCCATATCATGGAAGTGGGAATTTATACGAAGCAATCCTCAAGTTTGCCCTTTTCTCTTGCTCCTATCTCACCCCCCTTTTCTTCTGGAAGGCAAAATCAGAGCAAGGATGGGAAGTCCTAGGAACAGCTGCTCACACCAAGGACCTGGATTCTGTCCCCACCGTGAGTTGCTTAGATTTCCGCTGGAAGGGACCCGCCATACTGCTGCTGGGTATGTAACACTGCGGCACTTAAATTTTCAGGAAGCCCTGTACATTGGTACCTCGGAAGTCGAACGTAATCCGTTCCAGAAGGACGTTCGACTTCTGAAACTGTCAATTTCCAAAGCGCAGCTTCTTATTGGCTCTTGTAATCGGAAGAACCAACCGGAAGCCACTTGTCCTCCGCGTCAGAGGTTTGGCTTCCAAAAAATGTTCGCAAACCAGAACATTTACTTCCAGGTTTGCGGTGTTTGGGAGGCGATTTGTTCGGGAGCCAAGGTGTTCGAGTACCAAGGTACCACTGTATTGGGAAGTTTTTAATGTTTAATGTTTTGTTATGTTTTTATTTGTGCTGGGGCAACCCAGCCAGATGGGTGGGGTATATATAATAAAGTTGTTGTTGTTTTGTAGGGCCAAACTTTTGCAGAGAAGCTGGCCGTAGCTCAGGGACAGAACAGGTGCCAGGTTCAATCCCCAAGTAGGGCTGGGAATGATTCCAGGCGGAAAACCCTGGAGTGGGGCTGCCGGTCAGTGTAGACCGTGTGTGTGTGTGTGTGCGGATGGGGAAGGGTTTGCCAACTTGGAATCTAAGGGCGCTAGTGTCTTACTGCTATTTCCCTGAGCAACAGCCCTGTGAGGTAGGCTAGGCCAAGAAACAACAAACCGGTTAGAGATTCCACCCCCCCCACCCCTGTTAGCTGGGTAGCTGGGAGAGGATTTGAACTCGCCTCCCCCCACATTTGCCACAATAACACATTGCCTCCTGAGAAGCTTGGAGGTCTTGCGACACCCCTGACAAATCAAGGAAGGCAGCTAGGAGACTGCAAGGACTTGGGTCCGGGGTGTGCTCCAGTTTTTATTTATTTATTATTTTATTTGTTTGATTGATGTAACCACCCTTTGTCGCAAGATCTCATGGCCATCTGAAGATAAAATACGAAGTAAAAGCACAAATAAGTACAGCGGTACCTCGGGTTAAGAACTTAATTCGTTCTGGAGCTCCGTTCTTAACCTGAAACTGTTCTTAACCTGAGGTACCACTTTAGCTAATGGGGCCTCCTGCTGCCGCCACACCACCGCTGAGCAATTTCTGTTCTCATCCTGAAGCAAAGTTCTTAACCCGAGGTACTATTTCTGGGTTAGTAACCTGGTCTGTAACCTGAAGCATCTGTACCCTCAGGTACCACTGTAGTTGAAACAAAAACAACAAAATGATAGCCCGTATCTTCCACAAACGCCATTTAAAAGGCTGTAGAATATTAGTCAGCCAAAGGGTTATTGTGGGATAGCGTACCATAGACATCCCTCCAGACCTTTCTAGACTCTCATCGTCCCTGGCCATTGGCCGGCCTGGCAGAGGATGCTGGAAGTTGTAGTTGCACAACCTCTAGAGTCTCACAGACGTGCCCCCTCGCCCTGGCTTTACCTGTGCCATACCAAAGTATTGTGCACCCACCGTCTGCCAGCCCATCGATTTTCGGAAAGCTGAAAGAGAACAGGGAAGAAATCTTCTGCTCTGTCCTTTACCTTCAGCACCTGGCTTTTAAGAGAGACTGCATCCGAACATGGAGGGTCCATCGCAACCCGCAGGGAGGGCCGCTGGTTCCCCTGTATTACAGGACAGAAATCCACCGCTAAGGAGTCTCTCCTGAGTTATGCGCCGGGGGCTGTTTGCCCGTGGCTGGGAGCATGAGAGATGCTTTGGGTTATTCCTCTGTGGCGGGAAAGGCGGCGGTGCCCCAATGGTCCCCTTTCCTTTCCTTGCCAGGCTCATCTTTAACCGAAACGCTGATTGAAGCCGGGGAGCTGACAGGACGCCGCGGCGTCGCTCCCGGGGCTCGGATACCTTTTCGATTACAGGGAGGAAAGAGATACTGGCAAGTCGGGGGCGGGGATGATGAGCTGCGGGGAAATCCATCTCCACAATGGGCGGTGGGACGACGAGCCGGGGACCGCGGTGACAGTCGGGGGCTGTTACTTTGAAGGACGGCTCGGCTCGTCCCTGCGAGGGAACGGAATCTCTTTCGGCGGAGCGGAGGGGCTCCCGAGAGCGGGCTGGCCTCTTCTCGCCAGCGATGATTTTCACTCTCTGTTGAGCGCTTGGCAGAAAAGAGAAAATTGGACAGGGCAGGGAGCCTGGGAGATTTGGGGGAGAGGAAGGGGCCTCTGGTTTGCAGAAGCGTGAGGAGAAAGATAGGAGAATCTGAAAATTTGGGGCAATTGGATGGGGACAGAAGCTGTCCATTCATTTCAATGGATCTGTTCTGAGTATGAGTTATGTTGAACTGCAATCCTAGATCCTTTTAAAGGATCTGGCAGCACTGGAACGAATTAAGTGCCACTCTTCCTACTTCTTTCTCCAGCTCTATGCTTTCTTAAAGGGATGGAAATGATGTTATTTATGTCCAAGGGTGTGGTTTTTGTATGTGTCCCTCAGAGGCTCCACGAGCACTTGGGGCAAGACCACAAAATTAAAATCCTGGCTTTTTATTGCTTTGTGTTTTGCCCGTGTGCAGGAAATGAAGGTTATGGCCTTTCTCCGGGGACTAGAAGCTTGTGCCAAAGGATGTTGACCATTTTCCCAGGGCGAGAGCTGCCGCCTGGGATCGAGTCTTTAAATGTGTCTGTTGCAGCTGGTAAGCGATTCCACCTTTGAACTCATCTCTCCTTGAAGCTTCTTCCTTCCTGAGCAAGCAAGTAAAATCTTGCCGACTGTTGAAACTCTTCTAACACTTGTTTTTTTTTGTTCTTTTTCTTTTGATAAAATTCTTCCGCAGGAATCCTCTTGCACTCGATCTGCAGCCAGAGAGAGAGAGACCCGTGATGCTTCTGTAAGAAAAACAAAACAAAAACACTGTGCCTTTGAGGAACTCACCCAGAAGTTCTGGGATTAGGGGAGCTGCATCCGGGAATATTCTGGGCCAGAAAGAAAGGATTGGAACACAGTCCTCAATTCTACTCCCTTCCACCACACAGGGTTGGTGGAGCAGCAGGGCCACAAGGCATCTACAGCTGTTACGTGACAGAAGGTGTGTGTGTGTGTGTGTGAGAGAGAGAGAGAGAGAGAGAGAGAGAGAGAGAGAGAGAATGTGCTCTGCAAGACTTTTAGTCCTGATGATGATGCATGACGGCAGGGTATAAACCCAGCCCTTTAAAACTCTCGTGCACCTTAGGGTGTAGAGTCCAGGCATGTCCAAAGTCTGTCTGTCTGTCTCGGGGGCCTAATTCGGCCCGCTGGTCGGTTTAATCTGGCCCCAGTGGCAGTATAAAGCACAACAATGTCAATGTCAACCCTAAAAAAAGCAAAAAGCGCAACAACTTCAGTCCTAAAAAAGGTCAACAATTTTGGTCAGTCCTTTGGTCGGCCCTCACGGCCCTTCACTTCATCAAATCTGGCCCTATTTGAAAAAAGTTTGTACACCACTGGACCAAGCATCGCACACACCTCATGTATCTCAGTGGGTAGACCAGGTATCTCTAAGACCCCACGCGTTACAATGGCTGCCCAAACCTCCAGTGTATTTTGATCTGTTTGTGTGTTGGCCAGTGGGAGGTGAGCTCAAGCTGGGCAGAGGAACGACCCCGTATGATCCAACCTGCCTCTCTTAGCCTGGCAAAGGTGGTTTTCGATTCCTCTCCTCTGTAATCTCAAAGGTGGAGGGGTTCTGGGGTTGAGCAAGGGGTTAAGATTCCATTGAGTGCAGTGCAAAATCCCGAGAACACTACAGATATAGGAAGATGACCTACAGAGTCTGGCTAGTAGTCTGCCTAGGCCAGCTTTTCCCTTGCCTCTGGAGTCTTCCCTATGTATGGTGTATCAGAAAAATTACCGTATTTTTTGCTCTATAAGACTCACTTTTTCCCTCCTAAAAAGTAAGGGGAAATGTGTGTGCGTCTTATGGAGCGAATGCAGGCTGCGCAGCTATCCCAGAAGCCAGAACAGCAAGAGGGATTGCTGCTTTCACTGCGCAGAGATCCCTCTTGCTGTTCTGGCTTCTGAGATTCAGAATATTTTTTTTCTTGTTTTCCTCCTGCCAAAACTAGGTGCGTCTTGTGGTCTGGTGCGTCTTATAGAGCGAAAAACATGGTAGATTCCGTTCTTCGCAACGAGGATCCATTTCAGTCATGTGTACCTTGGCCTGTAGCAAAACTATTAAAAGAACGCAAGTGGAATGTTTCATTTGCTTTGCTTTCCCTGTTCTGCAGAAGTCTGGGTTTTTTTTATAAAAAAATAAAAAATAAAATGTAATAATACAGCATTATAAAAACCCGGGAATTGGTATGAAATTTCAGTTTCTTAGGAAGGAGGAAGTATATTCTTCCCACTAGGTGGTGGTAAAGATACAGATTGCGGTTTGCTTCACTATGGGTAGAAAACAGTTTTATAGCAAGATATCATTTCATCCTTTCTTGTTTGCTGGAAGGAAATGGGAATAAAAGCCATTTCTTTATCCTTGATACCAAGCTCTGATTCTCTGTATTTGTGTGGGTGCGTATTTTGTATCTCTCTGCATGAGAAACCAATTTTTATATATATATAAAAAAATGGAATGCCATTTTGAGGGCAACGATTTTATATTATTAATGATTATTTGAGAGATTTCTAAATGCTTTTCAAGACCCCCTCCCCCCAAAGTGGTGTAGGAAATAAACATGAAAGTATAGCAAACTTTTTTTAAAAAAAAACCTACTCTGTGGTAAAAAAGAACGACAGATGGTGCCAACAAAATACCTCATTGTACAAGGCTGGGTTGTATCTGAGTTAAGCCATGCTTGGAGCAGACCAGTTGAAACCACTGGACTTAAGTTAGGCCCTATATTGCACTATACTTTGAAAGCGGGATTGTACTACTTTAAACAATCTTGGCTCTCCGCAAAGAATCCTGGGAACTGTAGTTTGTTAAGGATGCTGAGAGTTAAAATTTCTAGTTTGCCATGTCGTAAGAACAGAAGGAGAGCCCTACTGGGTCAGCCCAAACTATTCAGAACAATGAGGACTGGAATCTTAAATCTTAAAAATAAAGGGCAGGGCTTCCACTGAATGATAGAAAACTTGTTTTCTATGCAGAAAGCCCCAGGTTCAGATTTCCAACTAGGCCGGGGAATGTGTCTTGCCTGAAACCTTGGCGGGCTGCTGCCGGTGAGTGTCTAGACAGACTGACAGTATGGCCGAGTACAAGTTTGCATACTGATCTGTGTTTTTAAATGCAACCATTGCCTCCTCCTGCTCCTCCGTTTAATTTCCTGGGTATTTTTAAATGTCAAAAACATCATTTTTATAATCTTCCTTTTTCTTTCTTTTGCCTTAAGCCTGAATATAATTGTCCTTGTGATATAACTGTAGAAAAGCACACCCCAGTGTGTGTGTGTGTTTTTTTTAATGAAAAAGAAAAACACCCTCCCAGCTCCATATCATAAAGGAGAATTTTAATTGTCACTTTTTGCACACATCAGCACGATCGGAAACAAGCTCCCTGATTACTTTTCTGGTTTTGTACACAGCCGATCTTTTGATACCTGGAGAAGGAGGAAGAATTGTTGTGATGGTAATTTGAAAGTGACTTTTCTCATCCCGGTTGTCTTGTCAGGGATTTGTTTCAGGAATGTCTTTTCCAGAAAGCAGATAATAATTTTTATGCCATCAGTGGTGGGAGGTTTTTCCCCCGGCAACTGCTCCTCTGAAATGCGGGTTCAATAATCAAAGCGTCTCTGAAGACCAAAAATAAGAGATCTGTTAAAATGTTTGTCTGCATATGGCGTTAGATTTTTGCCAGACTCACCTGATACACGGAGAAATCTCAGGAATCTTTCATGTCCGGTTTCATTTGGAAATGCAGGACCCTTCCGAGAGTGGAGATTCTTCGGCTTTTGATGTTTTCACGGTCGATTGTCAGCTTTCCTCTCTCTATTCAAGACCTCTGAAGAAATTTCAAGACAGGTGGGGAATCTCAGGCCTGTGATGCACTGAGTGTGCGGCCCTTCATCTCCATCTGGCCCTCGGGATTCACTGCCAGGCCACACCCCCTTGCCCCAGGCCACACCCCTCCCTGGCCACACCCTCCTTGAGTGTTTGTATCTGTGTCCTTTTGCTCTGAGAACACCTCTTCCTTGCCAGGAGGAGGATCTGTGCAAGTGTTGGGAGGAGCTAGCCTGACCGCATGAAGGTAAAAGTGACACCACTTATTCCACCTATATTTGCCTCTGGCTCCGCCTACCTCCTTGCATGTGGGGAAGGACCGTGGCTCACTGATAGAGCTCTGCCTTGCATGCAGAAGGCCCTAGGTTCAAACCTTGGCGTCTCCAGGTTCAGTCTGTAGAGCAGGAGAGGCTCGATCTCACGGTTGTGGGTTCAAGCCCCACGTTGGGCAAAAGATTCCTGCATTTCAGGGGGTTGGACCAGACGACTGCTGTGGTCCGTACAAACTACAATTCTGTGACTGGGACACTCACACACTGGGGAGCCGCTGCCAGTCAGTGTAAAAAGGTAAAGGCAAAGAACCCCTGGACGGTTAAGACAGTTAAAGGTGACTATTGGGTTGCAGCGCTCATCTCGCTTTCAGGCCGAGGGAGCCGGCGTTTGTCCACAGACAGCTTCCCGGATCATGTGGCCAACATGACTAAACCACTTCTGGCACAACGGAACACTGTGACGGAAACCAGACTGCACAGAAACACCGTTTACCTTCCCGCCACAGTGATACCTATTTATCTACTTGCACTGGTGTGCTTTCAAATTGCTAATTTGGCAGGAGCTGGGGCAGAGCAATGGGAGCTCACACCATTGCAAGGATTCGAACTGCCGATCTTCTGATCTGCATGCCCAAGAAGAGGCTCAGTGGTTTAGGCCATAGCGCCACCCGCGTCCCGCCAGTCAGTGTAGACAATACTGAGCAAGATGGACCCAATGGTTTGACTCGGGATGAGTGTTCCCTTGTGCTCTCCCCGAAACTAGCCCATAGTGCAATGTGTCCGTAAGGTTGGAAAAATGTGGCTTCCCACCCTTGCTGTAGCTTGCACCCAATTTGCTCTCCCCAAGGAGTTCCGAGAAGCCTCCAAGGAACCCCAGAAAACCAACGACGCAAAGGAGATCATTGCATTTCTATGGCATGACGCATGCCTTGAGATTCAGAACATAAGAAATCCCAGACACCGAGGTCCAGCGCCGAGGGCCTTCTGGCGGTTCCCTCGCTGCGAGAAGCAAAGCTACAGGGAACCAGGCAGAGGGCCTTCTCGGTAGTGGCACCCGCCCTGTGGAACGCCCTCCCACCAGATGTCAAAGAGATAGACAACTACCAGACTTTTAGAAGACATCTGAAGGCAGCCCTGTTTAGGGAAGCTTTTAATGTTTGAGGCATTACTGTATTTTAATATTTTGTTGGAAGCCGCCCAGAGTGGCTGGGGAAGCCCAGCCAGATGGGTGGGGTATAAGTAATAAATTATTATTATTATTATTATTATTATTATTATTATTATTATTATTATTATTATTATTATTATTATTACTACCTGCAGGATCAGGCCAGTGGCCTGTCTAGTCCTGCATCCTGTCCTCACAGCGGCCCAGTAGATGCCCGTGGGAACCCAGCAAGCAGGATCCGGGTGCGAGAGCCCTATCTTCAGCTGTGGCTTCCAGCGACTGGGACTCAGATCCATTACGACCTCCAACCGCGGAGGCAGAGCATAGTTACCGTGGCTACCAGCTACTGGTACCCTTTCCTCCATCAATTAAAGAGCTCAAGGTGTGCTCCATCCAGCATCCATCACCAGCCTCGCCCTCCTTGGGAGACTTTTGTCAAAGGCCTGTTTCTCCACCTCCCTCCCACCCCACCAACCCAAAATAAACAAGTGCTGCGGCCTATTATTATAGCTTGTTTCCCCCTCCTCCTTTTCAGCCGCGTCTACCTGAGTCAACGATACCTCTGGGTGCCTTGCAGAACCCTCCAGCCGCGCCAAAGCGATAATCGGCGTTTGTAAATGTAATCAACCTTGAGGTCTTGTCACTTGCGCAGGTGCAATTAACATTACCATCTGCTAATCTGTGATTAACGATGTTTACAAATATGCTACAACATGTTGAAAAAATACGTTGGCACTTATTTCGAAGCACACCCCCCCCCCTTCCAGGCCCACACCCCCCTCCCAGCTTCCCAACCCGCCTCCCGATTTCCTTTGGCAAATGCAAGCAGGCGCCTGCCCATTAAAGGAAAGGAAGGCTTTTCCCGACGGAAGTTAGCCTGTGCCCCTGCTGTTAATTTGCAGAACATTTTGATTTATTTATTTTTTTAACTTTCATTTTCGTCGTTTAAAAGCGCTGTTAAACTTCGGAACCAGCTGTAGCAATGACAGGTTCGGGAGCCGGTGGGGAAGGGGTCACCCGCTGCTAAACGGGATCTAATTGCAAAGGAACCAAGGTGCCAACTGCAAATCGCAAGGAGGGGGGGGGCAAGGAAATCTTGGTTGCGGAATGACATATGGTGAGCTTCGAAAAGTTTTGTTTAGAAAATCGCCTTTAAGCCCGACGTTAAGCGACGTGTTAATGAACTGGCAAGGTGTTGCTGTTTTTATTTTTTACGGTGGAGTCGTAATGAGATGTTCACAGAATTCTAGCATCGCAAGGGATCGTCTAGCCCTCTGCAATGCAGGAATCACAGCTAAGACTTACTGACCTGGCAAAATGATATTAGGAGGTTTATGGTGACGATTAATAAATTTATATTTTCATGGTATCTGTTTACCACTTGAATTGTAATAAAAAAACCTCTTTAAGTGGTTTGCAAAAAGCTTGCGGGTAGAACATTCTTATATATAAGCATCAGTTAAAAGCAGGCATTTAAAAATATTAACAAGGAAAATAGCTCAAAACACGTGTTGGCATTTTACATGTCTGGAGAGGTTCACCTAAATGTTCTAAACAGACACTGAATGTCAAGTGGCAGGGAGTTCCAAAGTGTAGTTGCTGCAACACTAAAAGGTGGTTTGATTTTTAACAGGGACTGCACGAATAATTTATTTTTTTCTCACATGCATGAAGAGTGTTGTAACCAATAAAAGTTCTGCTTGGACTGTAGACCCATTGAAATTAATGGTCCTAAGTGATACATGTCCATTAATTTCAAGGGATGGACTCCGAGTATGACTCATATTAGGTGCCCGGCGCCCAAAGGCTGTTAATGGAAGCACCTTGCTTGGGAAAACATTCAACAAACTGGGGGCCGCTGCTGGAAAGAACCTTTCCCTTCTCAGAAGAGGGAGCCAGAGGAGGTCCTCAGCTGATGAAAACAGGGTCCAAATGTACTCAATTCAAGAGAAGTGTTTTGCTAGATATTGGGGTTCTGAGCCTTATAGGGCTTTGCGGGTTAAAACCATCACTTATAAAGCACCTATGTTTTTCTAAGGGCTGTGCAGAGTTTATAAGTCAGGCCTTGCTGGCACAAAAGGAAGTAGGCACGGGGAGGGCAAAGGAAAAGCATGCAAAGTCAGAGGCTAGTTATTGAAGTTATGAGAAACCAACAGCACAATCTAATCTGGACAGGTGAGCTTTCAAAGCAGGCTTCCTCAAACTTGGCCCTCCAGATGTTTTTGAGACTACAATTGCCATCATCCCTGACCACTGGTACCCTGCTAGCTAGGGATAATGGGAATTGTAGGCCAAAAACATCTGGAGGGCTGAATTTGAGGAAGCCTGCTTCAAAGGGTCATCTGGTCCAAACCCTGGCAATCACAGAATCCCTGAGGTGGCCATCCAACCTCTGTTTAAGCCTCCAACCTCTGTTTAACCTCCAGTGAAGGATAGCCCGCCGGTTTCCTAGATGGTTGTTACATCAGAAGGTGTCATTGGAATCTCATTCCTTGTCATTTGAGCCCATCGGTTTGGGTCCGACCCTCCAGAGCAGCAGAAAACAAGCTTGCCCTTCAGAGACTGAAGATGGCTATTATGCCACCTCACAGAAACTAGCCTGCTAAAGGTATAGGTAAAGGGACCCCTGACTATTAGGTCCAGTCGTGACCGACTCTGGGGTTGCAGCGCTCATCTCGCTTTATTGGCCGAGGGAGCCGGCGTACAGCTTCTGGGTCATGTGGGCAGCATGACTAAGCCGCTTCTGGAGAACCAGAGCAGCGCATGGAAAGGCCGTTTACCTTCCCGCCGGAGTGGTACCTATTTATCTACTTGCACTTTGACGTGCTTTCGAACTGCTAGGTTGGCAGGAGCAGGGACCGAGCAACGGGAGCTCACCCCGTCGTGGGGATTCGAACCGCCGACCTTCTGATTGGCAAGTCCTAGGCTCTGTGGTTTAACCCACAGCTATTATGCCACCTCACAAAAATTAGCCTGCTGCACAAAGATAAAATTTTCGTGTTTTCCCCCCTGCCCACTTTTGCGTCTGGGCCTACCCACCGCTGAGTGTGCGGCCTCCACAAACTTGCTCAGAAAGGAATGTGGCCCCTGGGTTGGGCAAAAGAAAATCCCTCCCTCCCTCCCTGCCCAGTTGACACTGGCAACTTTTAACAGTGCGCTGATGTTGGCAATCTAATGGGGAGTCAAATAGGATGCGCCAGGGTTCCCATTACCCACCAGAATAAATTAGGCGCTTGTTTCTGTCAATATGTTCGCGGCTTCACCTAGGCTCATTAGTGGCTGCCTTGAATAAGAGGTGCTCATTGGAGGGGCTGCGTTTTCTCTCCATTAGCATCGCCGGCTAATACACATTTTAATATAAACACCAGTTCTAAATGGCTGCCTGGCTCCTCTTTCTAATGTTGCTTTTAAATGGAAGGTTCTGAACGGAGGAAGGAGGGGGCTTTGACGAATTTCCTAACCAATATTGGTGAGGGAGGTGAGCAAACACCCCTAGCCAAATATACTCCTGCGAGCAGAATTATTTTCACGAGCTTCTGACTTTTTTCTCCCAGCGTTATTTCACTTTGTTTAATCCTCCGGAGTGTGCTTTTAAAAACAAAATAAATTTGGTCGTCTCATTTTCGACACAGCTCATCTTAACGTTGTGTGTGTGTGTGTGTGTGTGTGCGCACACATGCGCAAAACATTCTGCATTATAAAATGCACAGAATAGAACAGGGCTGGAGTGAAAATGTTATGTGATCGGAATAAACCCAGAATGCTTTGGGGCTGCTTTATAACATTTCCAGAAAGAATAACTGTTTGTGTGTGTTCGTTATGTTGCAGTTTAATGAGGCTTGTAGCTGAAAGATAAAGTGGTGTGTGTGTGTTTAGGTGGAGTGTAGAAATAGAAAACCATGCAAACAGTGGGGTGGTTTTGGTTCTTTATATTACCTCTCTTTCACTGTGTGTATGTACCGTATTTTTTGATGTATAAGACACAGCCGACCATAAGACGCACCTACTTTTAGAGGAGGAGAACAAGAAAGAAAATGTTCTCTCCCTCTCTGCTCAGCGCCTCTCCAGCAAAGCGGGAGGAGAAATGGAAAATGGAAGGGGCTCCGTTTCTCCTGCCGCTTCACTGAAGGGGCGCTGCGCAGCTTTCCCTCTTTGCGCTGTGCCTCTTCAGCACTGAAGAGGCGCTGCGCAGCTCTCCCTCTCTGTGCAGCGCCCCTTCAGCGAAGCGGCAGGAGAAATGGAAGGGGTGCTGCGCAGAGAGGGAAAGCAGGGACTTGTTCCAGCCCTGTCCTTTTCAGAACCCCTAGTGATGTTGGATCATGGGCCTTTTCCGCAGGGTGTTGCAAAATGTCGTTCCTGCTGAAATATGAAAGGCCCCTATCAGTGTCGGCATTCTGCCGGCTTCTGAAGGCAAGAACTTCTGGCTTTATTGTTTTCAACTGTTTTACCCTCAAAATCTTCTGCTTGTGAGATACACGTAAGATATACCATATTTTTCCATGTATAAGACGACCTTTTTTCTGAATTTTTTTGTGATAAATTGAAGGTCGTCTTGTACACGGGTTAATATGCTAAGTAAGCAATATGTTGTGATGTGATTCTCGGCTGAAAACAGTGTTATTAACAGTGTTATTAAAATGCAAAATGAGAGGGGGGGGGATGCCTTTTAGAAATCAACCTTTTGAGAGGAAATGTATTTGGAAGTGTTGAGAAGGATACTGAAAACAGCCCCCAAACACCTCCACAAACGTGGGGTTTTGCACGGCTTTGACAAATCCACAGATCTGAGAAGAAATGGGACAGAAAGGAGTCATGAGTGAGCACATCACTGTTGTTAATTCAACATTATTAATTTCATTTATGAACCGCTTCCTGTAAAGTACCTCGAAGCGATGGATCCGCACTGTTGTGCGTATGGAAAATTAGAACAGCGACACCTGTAAAACACAATTGCATGTATGAAACTATTTCAGATAAATTCCGCTTGGAAGGCTTGCAGAAAGAAGAGGCGACGTGAGAAAAATGACACAGACCTAAGGCCACGAATCAAAATGCAGACAATTTTATTTTTTGGGGGGTGTCAATATCGGTTCAGTCAACAAGTTGGGGCTGGCCTGGCCGCCTGCTGGCCACACTCTCAGTGCAAATCCCCCCCTAGAACGAAAATCACTGACGGAGTCATCAATAGCAACCACAGCTGCCTATTGATCCCCGGCCCAGCCTGGGCAGTGATGCTCCGAGCGACAAAACAGGCTCCTTCTCCCTAGTGACTGGGCTGACTATTGACAGATTGAATTGGCTATCGGGGTCCTATTATGGGAGCAGACGGCTGCTGGATGGGGAATCGAGTTCGAGGTGGGTGGGGAGGCGAGAGGGGCCGTACGGGGGGCTTGCGTGAGGACCAAGGAGTGTGTGCTATTGGGGCCGGGAAGAGAGCGAGCGGTTTCAAAGATTATTGCAAAACTGCCAAACCTAATACCTCCATCCTCGGGCTTCTTGACCCCGGACCTTACATAGAAACTCAGGAAGCTGCCTTATGCAAGTCCATGTAGATCATCAGTATTGTCTTCACTGACCGGCAGAGGCTCTCTGGGGTGTCAGTGGGGAGGGGGATACTGCCAGCCCAACCTGGAGACGCCATTGCAGTTTGAACCTACCTGGGGCCTTCTGCATGCGGAGCAGGTGCTCTCCTCCTGATATCTCCTCATCTGGAAATGGGCTAAGATTCTAGTCCTCATGCCAGTGCTGAATTCCATAGGAAAGTAGGGAGCCGACGTAGTCACTGGTCTATCTAGCTCAGTATTGTCTACACTGACCGCCAGTGGCTCTCCAGGGTTTCAGATAGGGGACATTCCCAAAGGAAATGCCAGAGAATGGACCTGGGGCAAAACAGTTGCTTTGTCCACTTAGCTGTGGCCTTCCCTTGGTCTCCTGGAGCATTTTCTGCTTCAAAATGGCAGCCTAGAGGGATAGGTTGGCAGGTACATACACCCCACTCAGTGCAACTCTGTGCCACGTTGCCGCTGGTTGTGGACTTAGGTCCCTGAGCTTTTGCATTATGGATATCTGTCAGGCAGATGTGTGTGTGTCTGTGTCTGTGTATATATCCCCTGCATTCCCTCTGTGATTGATCCTAAATGCCGGCCATATTTTTTTGGTAGTAAACAATCTCCCAGGCTCATTTCTTAGAGGAGAAGCAGCTGGTCAAGAGCTTTCCCTGAAATTGAATATTATAATGATTTTCAGATAGGAAGGGGTGGCGGCGGAATGATTTACATAATAATCTTTTTTAGAGGCCAGTAGCTGAAATACCTACTGAGAAAATGCTCATTCGCCCATCTATTTGGAACACACACGCACACACACACTTATTTTCAAGTGGTTTAACTATAAACAAACTCTCCACTAGTTCAGTATCATGGAAAGGGAATGGGGAGTATCTGCTCGCTGGGCAAAAGATACTAAGCCACATGTGCAGGGCTCAGTTCGTCTGCAGGAGAGGGTTGTAACCTTTGGAGTGAGACTGTGGTACCCTCTGAAAGAGAGGGTGCAGGAAGGTTCAGCCCAATGATATCCAGGGGACCCATCAGGATGGTTTGACTTTATTTCATATATATTTTTTGCGGAGCCAAAGTTATTGGGCTTTTTTGGGGGAGCCAAAGTTGTTGTCCTTTTTCCACCCCCCTCGGAGGTGTCACCCGGGGCGGACCACACTCGCCGCACTCACCTTGCGACACCTCTGACTGGGATGCAACCATTTGCCCTCTTCTGTTGACACATTGTGGCCTTTTGCTCCGAGTTGGAGGAGGAGGAGTGAACCAAGTCTGGGGCTGCTGTGTGGCCAACGGGGGGAACTGGATCAGACCCTTGATGCAGGACACCTCTGAATCCAGTTGCTTGGAAGACCAGTCATGCTTGTGGGCATCTGGTTGGCCACTGCAAGAACAGGATGGTGAACTAGATGCAGGAAGGAAGTCAGAAGGCCAAAGGGGGGCCCCATCTACTCCAACATCCTGGTCTCTCAGTGGCCAACTCGATGCCTCAATGGGGAGCTCAAAAAGCAGGGTGTGAGTGCCACAGCATCTTCCCTCACTTGCAATTCCTAGCAACTTGTATTTAGAGACGCATTGCCTCTAACAGTGGAGGCAGAATGTCACCATCATGGCTCAAAGCCACCCTCTTTGAACTGGTCCAATCCAGGTGGGTGGTCTTCTCTGCTACCTCTTGTGGGTGTGAATGCCATAGTTTTAGCTGTGTGAAGAGGTCTTCTTTTTTGGCCTATCCCGAATTATGCAACATTCAACTTCATTTGATGGTCTCAGGTTGTAGTACAGGCAGCTCCCCGTTTACGCAGGGGTTACGTTCCGAAGCACAGCGCCCGTTGGTGAAACGACATATAATTGAAACCCATTGGAAAAGCCGGAAAACATCACATTCCACCCCCGTTCTGCCCTTTTAGTGATGTTTCAGTGACATCTTTATGACATTTCCGGGTTTGGCGTAATACATGGCCACACACAAATTGAACGCACGTAAACGGTGGGCTGCCTGTATTATGAGAGAAGGAGATGATCCTTTTGCCTAATCTTTATGTCCTTATGCCGCTGTTTCAGAGCCATCAGAGCTCAAGGGCTGGCGATTTGGAGCCCATCAAACTTCGTAATCCAGGACTTGGAGGGCCTGGGCTTAGACTCTATCCCCCGAGCCTCGCTCCTCAGAGGTGCGGCAGCCACTGTGGTGCTGGACTACAACTCCCTTCATCCCTGGCCATTGTCCATGTTGCCCAGGGCTGATGGGAGTTTGAGTCCAGCCACATGCGGGGACGCAATGCTGGCTATGACTGCCTCAGAAAAATCTGGTGCTTCTGGTGCATCTGACCAGTGGCATAGGGGAGCTGTGGAAAGCAAAAGTGATTGTCTGAAGGCCAGGACATTGTGTTCCTAAGAGCTTTGTCTAAAGTGCACCAGTGGAGAGCGACTTAAAAGGCTTCCCTCCACCTGTGGCCTATGTTGGAGCCAGAGGCTCAAGGGGAGCTCTCCGTGGTGCTGAAACAACAAGCCTGCCTTGCTGCTGTGGGTATCTGGCAGAAGCGGGTCAGATCCTCAGGTGAGTTAGGCATATTTCAAATAATAACCATGCAAGCCTAACAGGTCAACTTAGAAGTGAGTGCCACTGAGTTCAACAGGGCTTGCTTCTGTTTGGTATAGGATTGCACTTCAACCGTTCAAAAAAGGCCTACAGCAATTTTACTGTTGTTAGCTGCTCTGAGCCCAGCTTCGGCTGGGGAGGGCGGGATATAAATAAAATTTATTATTATTATTATTATTATTATTATTATTATTATTATTATTATTATTGTAACCTATGCTGAATGGGTCTTTGACGGCCTGGTTTATGGGGAGTCTCCTTGCAACCTTTTCTTCCAGAATGGCTCCTGTGCCAGTCTCCCCAGGAAGTGTGCCTGATTATTCCAAAAAGATGGGAAACTTTCCCCAATTTAATGTTATCTTAATAATAAAAAGGGGAAGGGCCATAAGTTCAGTGGTAAAGCATCTGTTTTGGATGCATGAGTTCCAGGTTCAATCCCTGGCACCTCTAAGTAGGATTGGGATCGACTATCTATCTGACACCCTGGAGCTAAGATAATAAGAACACTGAAGAGCCCACTGGATCAGGCCAATGGGCTGACTAGTCCTGCAGCCTAGCCTCACAGTGGCCAACCAGGTGCTTGCAGGAAACACCAGGACCCAAACACCAGGGCACTCTCTCCTTCTGCAGTTTCCATCGGCTGGTATTCTCCTGCAGCAGTGAGTTCCATAGTTTAACAGGCAATACTGAGCTACATGGGCCAAAGGTCAGACTCGGTATATGTTTTTGAAATATAGGGCTGTATCCAACTGAGTTGCACTCCAGGTACACCCATCGAAACTAGCGGGCCTACATTAGCCGTAACCATTTAATTTGAATGGGTCTACTTAGAGTAGGGGACACAGGTGGCGCTGTGGATTAAACCACTGAGCCTAGGACTTGCTGATCAGAAGGTGGGCAGTGTGAATCCCCGCGACGGGGTGAGCTCCCATTGTTTGGTCCCAGCTCCTGCCAACCTAGCAGTTCGAAAGCACGTCAAAGTGCAAGTAGATAAATAGGTACCGCTCTGGCGGGAAGCTAAACAGTGTTTCCATGCACTGCTCTTGTTTGCCAGAAGCGGCTTAGTCATGCTGGCCACATGACCCGGAAGCCGTACGCCGGATCCCTCGGCCTATAGAGCGAGATGAGCGTGCAACCCCAGAGTCGGTCACGACTGGACCTAATGGTCAGGGGTCCCTTTACCTTTACTTACTTTGAGCAGGGCTAACATTGGCTAGGCCCCAGAGGGCCTTCTGTGCCCATTTCATGCCCTTGCCTACACAGGTTCCCTAATGTACTGCATCCTAATGTCTTTGAGACTCTGGAGGCTTGGCACATTTGTGCACAAAAGGTTACAGGCTTATTAAAAATGGGGTGTTTTGTTCTGTTTTCGTGGTGGGGGAATGGGTGTCAAAACAGATGTGAAAAAAACCTTTCTTCGATTTCCAAAGGCTGCCCGGGGAATATTGTTAACTAATTATTGAAAACAGAAGATGGGGGGGGGGGCGTGAGGCTCTCCCTTCCTTTTTTTTTTTGCATTTTTGAGGAACGTGGTCTTCCCCCTCAACAGCTGAGTATTTAATTAGGGCTGATTGTCGTTAGCATGTTCAATAACTACTCATTAGATAGGGGGAGGTATCCACTGATCCAACGTAGCCCGGAGCGCAGGAGAACGGAGGGTGTTCGTAATTAAGGACGCAATTTATTTTAGCAACTCATGTGTACAGAGGCAAAACACTTTAGCTTAATTTTTTCCCTCAAGGTTAAAGGGTAGAGCGATTTTGTTTGCTTCCCCTTTAATAAAAGGTCACAAGAGCTTTGCTTGAGGTCTGTCTTAACTGCCTGATGGCACAAGAGATCTTCACTTTCCTGATCTGGGATGGAGAAGGTTTGCAATGATGCGCTTAAGTCGTTTTAGACTGTAGAAGGCTGCGGAGAGCCAGTGTGGTGTAGTGGTTAGAGTGTGGAGGCTAAGGCCTGGGAGATCAGGATTCAAATCCCCACTCGGCCAAGAAGCATCTCTCTGCCTAGCCTACCGCACAGGATTGTTGTGAGGATAAAAATGGAGTGGGGAAGAATGTCAATCAAGTGCTGGTACTCTCCCCTAGAAGGCGTTAACCCTTTCCTGCATGCACCACTCCTCTGCCGACCGAGAAAGAGATAAACTTGCACACCTGAAAATTACTTTGTATAAATTTGCACAAAGCTTAACTCCGTGATATAGTGTCATGGGCTCTGAAGACACTTGAACTCAGGACGCAAGGGAGAAACGTGCTAAGAGGAAGGCACGCTTGGCAAATCCACACCGTGATCAACTCCCGCCTGGAAACCAACTGTGGAAGGGCGTGCGGATCCAGAATTGGCCTCCACAGTCACTTATGGACTCATTGTTAAAACTGTGTTTATGGAAAACAATGTTACTCGGCTGTGAGTGATCGCCAAAGAGAAAGAGAGATAGTGGGGGAAAGATACGTCTGTGCTGCTTGCTGTTTCTTCACTGTTTATATCTGAAACCCAATTTCCACGGGTGCCCAAACAGCACTGAGAGTTGAGCAATAAACGAAACCTCAACATTGAACAAAAACAATCCGAGAAAGAAAGAAAAGCTCTGGTGCGAGGTGGGCCCACCTTGGTTGCTGTGAATGAGCAAGCAGAAGTTTAATAAAGGGTGTGAGAATGTCTCTTGATAGCTGGGAGCCTCTCTCCAGCTGCTGGAGTGAAGGACCCATCCCATTGAGAGCCAGTGTGATGTATTGGTTAGAGTGTTGGACTAGGACCAGGGTTCAAATCCTCACTCGGCCATGAAGCTCACTGGGTGACCCTGAGACAGTCACTGCCTCTCAGCCTAACCTACCTCATGGGTTTTTGTGAGGATTAAATGAGGAGGGGGAGAACCATGTACACCACCTTGGTGAAAAAGGTGAGATACGGATGCAACAAACAAACAAACAAACAAACAAACAAACAAACATCCACCACCACCCTTACATGGTAATGGGTTGTCGTCAATGTTAGTCTTGCTCAGAGCAGACACATTGAAATGAATGGAGCTGACCAACATAGGTTCATGAATTTCAACCAGTCTCCTCTAAGGAGAACTCTAAGGAGAATTATGGCCGTGTTCACACCATACATTTAAAGCACCTCAATGTCACTTTAAACAGGCATGGCTGCTCTGGGATCTGTAGTCTGCTAAGAGTGCCCAGAGTTATTAGGAGGAGGGCCCCTAGTCCCCTCACAGAGCCCAAATTCCCAGATTTTGACTGTTTCTGGGTTTTCTCCGTGTGTGGTACAGATTGCCCAGGAGATACGCACGTGAGAAAACATGAGAAATGCCCCTTGATGTAAGTTCATAATCTTTTGCACTAAATAAACAACATGTGTTATTTTAAGAATGCGTTTTATGCTTTAACATAAAATTGGCTACCAGGCCAGGTTCAAGGTGTTCCTTCCTGTTAGTATACAAAGCCCTTAACAACTTAGGATCAGTTTACCCGCGAGATCGCCTTACCCCAAATATGCCCACTTGACAGCTTCAGTCTGCCGAACTAGCACTGCCTACGGGTGCTGCTTAATACTCGCTCAGCGTTGTAAGGAACTGATATTTTATTGTGGCAGAATCTAGACTGTGGAACTCCCTGCCTATTGACATCAGGTGGGTACCTTCACTCTACTCTTTCCCATGCCTGCTAAAAACATTTTTGTTTAGAAAAGCACGTAGAATGTTGATGTATGTCAATGTGAACTGCCCTGAATGGCAGTGTACTATGCTGAATGGCAGTGTACAAATTTAATAAACAAACAAACAAACAAACAAACAAACAAATCTATTTTTAGTTTATTGCCTTTTTATCCTCTTTTAAAAAATACACATTTTTATTAAATTTTTAAAAATTGATTTTATCTTTTGAATGCTTTGCAGAGTTGCTTCTATTGTTTTTACTGGTAATTTTATTGTTTTTCCTCTCTCTATTAACAGGTTTGAGAATTTTTTTAAAAAAACCAATCGAGCAGTGTATAAATTTTATGGAAAAAAAACAAGACACAAACATGTTTTTAATTTTATTAATGCTCCATGACTAATTTTACTAATTGCAAATTGTAAATAGTGAGTAGTGGGTTGTTGTTTTTCAATGTACGTTTTTGTAAATTTGCGTTATCTGGTTTATAAATGTTGTGATCTCGCTCTGTAGTGCTGCTGTAGTCTAAGGGCTAATGAAATAAAAGTTCTTCTGTTCCACTTTGAATTGTGCCCAGAAATGGACTGGAAGCCAGTGGACCCATTTTAAGAAGGGAGTTTTCGTTCTCCCTGTAACCAGCTCTGGATAAGTAATCTGACCAGATTAGAAAAATCTCTGCATTTTAAAGGAGGATATACTCTTGCAATTGGCTCGATACCTTTTGGAGAGAGAGAAAACAGGGTCTCCAATTGTTCTGCAAATATAGCTTGAGTTAAGAACTGGTTATCTCTCTGTTTCTCGCCCTAGGCGATGTCTGTGGTGGATTTATATACGGGTGCCTGTGTGTCTGTGTACACAATTTGCCTCTGCTCCAGACCCTCAACAGAGCGCGAAGGAAAACCTTGTATGCGTTGATTTCTGAATAGCTCCTGACAAGAACTTTGCATTTCCGTGAAATTATCTTGGCGTGCATAATTTCTTTATTTATCCCCACCGCAAAGTTACGGGTGTGTTAAAAACTGCTCCTGCGCCTGGAAATAATGCTGTTTATCATTCAGTGCCTTTGGACACACCTCCCCACTTTCAACACCCCCCCCCAAGCAAATTGAACTAAACATTTACACAAAAGCACCTTTATCTCTGTAGATGGAGCTCTGTCTGTACGCAACGGCGCGAAACTGTGGCAAAGGATTTCCGTTTCCCCCATCGCTAGGCGATACGCACTGATTTCCGGATCCTTTGTTAGCAGAAAACGTTGCCTTCTGAATCAGAGTCATCTCCTACATAATATACCTTTCCACACAACGTGGCTGGAATCTGGGGTGCCCTCTTCCGGGTCCACAGCCTCCCTGGAAGTGCTTTTTTTGGGGGGGGGTAGCAATCTTGTGTGGCTCCCCAAAACACACAGTTTGGGTGCCATGCCCTTAAAAAGTGCAACTTGAAATCACACGAGATCCCAGCAGCCATTTTGGCTGCTGTACTCTCGTAAGAAAAATGGAATATCCTGTTTTTTTCTAGGGCGGTTGACAGGTATGATATAAGGCTCCTTGGGAAATAACTGTACAGCTTAGGCCCAGGCTATCAGAAGGACCCTGTTCTCTCATATAAAACTGCCTTGGCCCTTTCTCTCACTCCTGTCACCCTCTTAGACATGCTTAGTGGAGACACGAGAGATGGCCTTCTCGGTGGCTGCTCCCAGACTTTGGAACTCCCTCCCTAGAGAAGCTATACTGGCTCCCTCCTTGCTTTCCTCCTGCCAGCAAGGGAAAACTCTTTTATTCTGACAGGCCTTTGGGAACTGACTTCTTTTAAAAATGAAAGTGCTTTTAATACTGCTGTGTCGTTTTTATTACCTGAATTTTAATAGATTTGGGTTTTTTAAAATATTGCTTTAATTCTGTTAGAGTTTAATTACTTTTTAATGATTCTCTTTCATATAAAGGTAAAGGTACCCCTGCCCGTACGGGCCAGTCTTGACAGACTCTAGGGTTGTGCGCTCATCTCACTCTATAGGACGGGAGCCAGCGCTGTCCGCAGACACTTCCGGGTCACGTGGCCAGAGTGACAAGCTGCTTCTGGCGAGCCAGCGCAGCACACGGAACGCCGTTTACCTTCCCGCTAGTAAGCGGTCCCTATTTATCTACTTGCACCCGAAGGTGCTTTCGAACTGCTAGGTTGGCAGGCGCTGGGACCGAGTGACGGGAGCGCACCCCGCCACGGGGATTCAAACCGCCGACCATGCGATCGGCAAGTCCTAGGCGCTGAGGCTTTAACCCACAGCGCCACCCGCGTCCCTTTCTACACCCTTTCTCTTTCATATGCTTTTTTGTATTTCCCCTGTCTCGTTTTAATTTTTGCAATCCACCTTGTATAAGGTGTGTGTGGGGGGGGAAGGCAGGCTATAAATAAATATAATAATAATATTTTGTTTTATTTTTTAAAAAGCAGAGGTGTGCGCTTCTTTTAAAGATAGAACGGGATGGCATGAGATAGCAAAGGTTGGATGCTGTCAGTGGACATTTTATGACATAAAACCCCCCCACATGGGTGTCTACAATGGGTGGGGCGGGGCGGAGCCCTGAATCTTACATTCAACAGTATTTGCATACGGAATAAAATGTGCCGTGCAAAATGTTTTCAAAAGAAGTCAGATCGGCTAAAGTGTCCTTTCCCAAAACTTTTAGGACTCTTTGTATCTGGTTGGCCACTGCAAAAACAGGTTGCTGGACTAGATGGGCCCCTGGCCTGATCCTGCAGGGCTCTCCTTATGTTTCCAACAACACCTGAAGGTCTAGAAGTTCCCCATCTTTCAGCTGAGCCCCTGGTCCTCACCTACCAGGACACAGGACTGGTGAGAGAATTCTGCACACTAAGGCAATCTTTGGGACTCCAGCCCCCACTCTGCAGCTCATTTAATAAACATGCAGCTCCGTGGGAACGCCAGGATTTATCGTTCTGAGGGGAAGTGTTTAGACCAAAGGCTGCTTCCATTGTGTTAATTATGAAAATGTAAAGATAATCTATATTTAACGTCAACTTTTTGTCAAATTTGCAGAAGAATTAGGAGGGGAGATGCACAGGGTGGGTGTTGGGGGTGGGAGTGTGACATGCAAGTGGAGAACAAGGTGCAATTAAAACTCCCGAAATGTAGTGGAGACTAATTGGGAAGGGATGACAAATATAGTTATCATCGTCGACTAATTAGCGGGGCCTGCTTCAGTGTTTCTGCGCTTGATTAATCCTGACTATGTGTTAATAAGTTATGGGAGCTGGGTTGTAACTTGCGAATATACACTATTTGCTTGGCCATCCAAGTGGGTAGGAGGATGGGTCTCCCTGGGCCTGAACACGTGTGGTCACAAAACTGCACGCCGACATTTGATAGCTCCTTTGAAAATAATAATAAAAAAATGGTCTTGTGAAAAAGGTGCTGTGTCACGTTAGCCGTGGAGGATTCTGGGACAAACAATTCCTTAAGCCAGACAGACTACTCTGGATGTAGTGGCCCACATAGCAGGGAGGGTGTCAGGCCTAGCCCTGACATGCTACCAGACAGAGCCCTCGGAGGATGAAGTTGAAGAACTTGAAGAGCAGGCAGGGCTCCCCTGCATCCCAAAATGGGAGCCTCTTTTGCAGTGGAAGAAGACTTCCCAGGAATCGATGGCTATTATTCCGGCTGCTTGGGACGCGGGTGGCGCTGTGGGTTAAACCACAGAGCCTAGGGGTTGCCGATCAGAAGGTTGGCGGTTCGAATCCCCGCGACGGGGTGAGCTCCCGTTCCTCGGTCCCTGCTCCTGCCAACCTAGCAGTTCGAAAGCACGTCAAAGTACAAGTAGATAAATAGGTACCACTCCGGTGGGAAGGTAAACGGTGTTTCCGTGCGCTGCTCTGGTTCGCCAGAAGCGGCTTAGTCATGCTGGCCACATGACCCAGAAGCTGTACGCTGGCTCCCTCGGCCAATAAAGTGAGATGAGCGCCGCAACCCCAGAGTCGACCACGATTGGACCTAATAGTCAGGGGTCCCTTTACCTTTATTCTGGCTGCACTGTTGCTGAAAATCACGAGTGGGGGAAATGCTGTTGCGTTCAGGTCCTACTTCTCGGCTTCCCACGGGGCAACTTGTTGGTATCAGGGACTGGCTGGATGACAAGGAGTGGCAGGAGACAGCAGCTAGGGAACCCCCAAGGGAAACCCCAGAGAAGGAAGGCTCAGAGCCCAGAGATTGGTGGTGGGACACCGAGGAGGGGTCAGAGAGAGAGAGGATTGGGAGGAGGGGCTGGATGCTGAAGGGGCGAGAGGGCTTGGTGAGCAGGAAGAGCCGGTGGCAGGGAGCAGTTCAGACACTGAGGCTGAAGCAAAGGAGGGTTAGTGGTGGTCAAGAGGATCATGAAGAATCCAGGGGGTCTCCCTCTCCAGCTGCAAAAAGCTCCCCTCCTTCCTGGTCTCCAAGAACATGCAGAATAATGAGGAGGGCAGAACAGAGACCAGAAGCTGCACAGAAGCAGCTTGAGACTGCATGGGAAACATCTGGGAGAGGAGGAAACTTAGATGGGGGTGGAAGACAGGGACCTCCAGTTCTGGCAATTGCTCCATAGGGGCAAGACTGGCTGGAAAATGTTGTCAAGTTGTATACTGTTAACTTCATTGCCTTGTGTCTTTCATGCTGACCTGTTTCTGACTCCAGCCCTGACAATTGGTCATGGGGAGAGCAGGATGCCAGGCTAAGATTTTGCCTGCTCCTATGTTCTTATATTAGCTAGAAACCGATTTCATGCTGGAAACATGTGCGCGGCGGAGTATTTGTTTGTGCCCACTTAGTCAAGCCAAACGTCAATTAAAATTAGATCTGGTGCCCCGATAAGGCAATTGCGAGCTCAACAGCTGGGAGAAAAATGATCTTAGCTTTCCTCCATCGTTCAGGGTGCAGGGACATGCCAAAAAACCTGCAACCCAACTTGTAACACTAGATCAACTCGGCTGACACATCCATTGTGTCTTGAGATTTACGCCTTTATCTTTTTCCGTTGAAAGGTAAGACTAATAGTAAAATGTTAATGCCGTATTCTGGGTAATGCCATACATAAACGAATTACATCACACGTGGACGTAGATAAATCACAGCAGAATTCAGAAAGTAAATTGGTTGGATAATGCACAAGTATAGCAACTGCGTAGGATTTGGGCGGGTGGAGGCAGAAAGATAGCTCTCCAGTCTCCCACTTACTGCACATAGACAGAGGCTTTTACTTGGAAATAAGAGGGACGCGGGTGGCGCTGTGGGTAAAAGCCTCAGCGCCTAGGGCTTGCCGATCGAAAGGTCGGCGGTTCGAATCCCCGCGGCGGGGTGTGCTCCCGCTGTTCGGTCCCAGCGCCTGCCAACCTAGCAGTTCGAAAGCACCTCCGGGTGCAAGTAGATAAATAGGGACCGCTTACTGGCGGGAAGGTAAACGGCGTTTCCCTGTGCTGCGCTGGCTCGCCAGATGCAGCTTTGTCACGCTAGCCACGTGACCCGGAAGTGTCTCCGGACAGCGCTGGCCCCCGGCCTCTTGAGTGAGATGGGCGCACAACCCCAGAGTCTGTCAAGACTGGCCCGTACGGGCAGGGGTACCTTTACCTTTACCTAAGAAAGAGGCAAATATGTTCAGGCAAATAGTGGTACAGGCTCAAGCTGAAGACAGAGGGCTCATGCACCATGAGTTTCAGGAGCAGGGCAAGAAGTTCAGAACTGGATGGAACAGATGAAGATGTCCCAACAAATTTTCCCACCCTTCTGCCAAGTTATTAAAGGCGAGGTGTGACACATCTACTGGAGAGACGCTCACCTTGTGGGGATATTGAGATTGCAAGTGCAAGCTTCCTTGGCGCAGATGAGTCCGCTCCCTCTTCCAAAATGTTTGGAGTCAGGGTGAAAAGAAGAGAGCCCTCTCCTCTTCCAATCCAGGTTCCCAGTATTCATTCTCTCCCTCTGTTTCTTGCTCCTCCTGAGTCAGAGCTTTCCAACACAAGGAGGGAAGCTTTATGTCCTTATGATCTCATAAATTCAATTCAGTTCACTTATAAAGGCAAACCCACCTAATCCAGACTTTCAAAAAATCATATAAGGAACAAAATAGAGTTATCCTTCGAAACTGGCACTTCTCCAAATTTTGCACTGCTGTTCTTTGGCCAAGAAATATATAATAATAATAATTTATTATTTATACCCCGCCCATCTAGTTGGGTTTCCCCAGTCACTCTGGGCGGCTCTCAACTGAATATTAAAAACACAATACAGCATTAAACATTAAAAACTTCCCTAAACAGGGCTGCCTTCAGATGTCTTTTAAAAGTAAGATAGTTGCTTATTGCTTTGAAATCTTCTGGGAGGGCATTCCACAGGGAAGGCGCCACTACCGAGAAGGCCCTCTGCCTGGTCCCACATATATGCATATACTAGGTGGAAGGGTCTGTTAAAAAAACCAACAACCACATATCAGTGAAAATAAAACAAAAATGCATTGCAAATACATATGTCTGTTAGGCAAAATTGTATACAAACATATGCCTCTGGGGAGAAATTCACATTAGAATATAGATGAATTACCATTGGAGTTTAAAAATATATAACTTAACTTAAGATTGGGAAAATGAGAAGATGAAAGGAACCAAAATTAAAAGGTTTGCCCATTGCTAATGATGGTGGCGCTGTGGTCTAAACCACTGAGCCTTTTGGGCTTGCTGATCAGAAGGTGGTTCGAATCCCCACGATGGGGTGAGCTCTCGTTGCTCTTCCCCAGCTCCTGCCAACCTAGCAGTTAGAAAGCACGTCAAAGTGCAAGTAGATAAATAGGTACCACTCCAGCGGGATGGTAAACGGCGTTTCTGTGCATGCTTTGGTTCACCAGAAGTGGCTTAGTCATGCTGGCCACATGACCCAGAAAAACTGTCTTTGGACAAACTTTGGCTCTGTCGGCCAGTAAAGCGAGATGAGCACCGCAACCCCAGAGTCGTCTGCGACTGGACTTAACTGTCAGGGGTCCTTTACGCTTATCTTTTTGGTGATGGTCACTGGTATTGACAGCTTGGATGCTACCTTGCACCAGCTCAGCCACATTCACACCATGCATTTAAAGCAGTATCATACTGCTTCAAACAGTCATGGCTTCCCCCAGGGAATCCTGGGACCTGTAGTTTGTGCTCAGAGTTGTTAGGAGACCCCTACTCCCCTCACAGAGCTACGTTTCCCAGAGTTCCCTGTGAAGCGGGATTGATTGTTAAACAACTCTGACAACTGTAGCTCTGGCAGACTCCCCCCCCCCCCCCAAAATCCTAGGAACTATAGCTCACCCCTCACTGAGGAACAACTCCTAGCACCTTTAACAAACTACTGTTCCCAGGGTTCTTTGGGGGGATGCTTTACATGTGTATTAAACATGCTTTCAATGTGGATACCCTCCTAGTCTCGCCTCCCTGCCAGCAAATCGAATGCTCATTGAACAGCCGACCGTGAGCTGATCTCATGCAAACAAATCGGGATGGATGCTCTGCGAACAAGTTGCCTGGAAGCAACCTGTATCTCTTTTTAACCTTTTCTATCTTTCAGAAACTTGATTATAGTTCTGGAATGATTACAGATAGGTGCAGGGAAAGAATGTGCCAAAGTGAAATTTTGCTGTTTTGTGTATTAAAAAATTGGAAAGGCTCTTTGGTGAAACCGTGCCTCAAATCTCCCACCCTGCTCCGCTGCCTCCCACCTTACCCCCCCCCCCCCCGTTATTATTATTTTTTTGCCGGTGGTGGGCAAATGTGTTCGTCTGTGGCAATGCTCTATTTCCCCTCTCAGAGACAACCCAACCCCTTGGCAAGCGAGCAGAGCCATTCTAAGTGTGTGTGTGTGTGTGTGTGTGTGTGTGCACGCTGAGGGTGAACTTAGCTCCGTTGCCATGGAAACGCTGCTCGGGCAAGGGTGCCTGCTTCCTGTGCGCAAGGAGTCCCGTTGACCTCACTTAGAATTATTAGCTTTAGCCAAATAAAATAATTTGTATTAATAAAGAGGCCATTTTCTCTCGGCTCCCAAGCGCGCCTTCCCCCAGAAGGCAGAGTGACTCCTTAATTACACTTTTAACGGCGTGGTGATTAATGTTCAATATGCAATACCCCGTTTAAATAAGTCACTTATTAACACCTTTAATATGTTTTAATTCCGCCGCCCCCACCTCCCCACTTCGCTGTCAAATTAGCAGGCCGGCTTATGGGCTGTGGGGTCCGAAGCCTCGCCACACCGACACGGCCGGCTGTTTCGTTCGAGGCACTAGATGGTGCTCTTATATTAGACAATGCCCTTTCCGTCCCGAAAAATAGCCAAGGCTTGTTTTCCACAGCAAGTGTGTGATGAGTTAAGAAGGGAATGTTCTGCTTTGTATGTCGGGAGACAGAGGTGGAAAAAATGGGCTTAAACTAGTGGCGAAATAAATTTGGTTTCCGCCCACCCACCCCCAACCTCGCGCCCCCAAATTCTCCTCAGAATTTTCCTCTGTGAATATTCGCCAGCTTCTTTCTTTCTTTCTTTCTTTCTTTCTTTCTTTCTTTCTTTCTTTCTTTCTTTCTTTCTTTCTTTCTTTCTTTCTTTCTTTCTTTCTTTCTTTCTTTCTTTCTTTCTCTGGAATGTTCAAAGCCCTCACCGCACCCTTAATGTCTGTATATCACATCTGATAATATTTGGGTTTCGATGTGCAACATTTTGACAGTTTGACAGGTCACGCGGCGGCATATATCCGATGCTTGCTAAATGGGAAATGGTCAAGAAATGCCAAGAAGTCTAAAGCACTTGAATCCTGAGGTAAAAATCCCGCCCTGGCCAGAATATTTTCAAAAAAAGAGAGCTGCAAGTTAAAGCATCTGCCTTCAATATTTGAGAAGTTAGTGTCTCGTGAATAATAGTTTCTAGCTTATCTTTGAGCCCTTAAAAAGTACTTGAATCTGGAGTTAAATATTCTTGTTTTCTCCCAGATGTGATTTTATTTCATTTTTTTTTTAAAAGAATTCCACGTTAAACCATTTGTGTTTAATATTCGAGACGTTGCTGACTTGTGAATATTAGGCTCCAGCGTTAATGTGAATCCCTGAAAAAGCACTTGAGTTCTGAGGTAAAAATTCACACATATCCCAGAAGAATCCCCCCCCCTATTTTAATTCCCAGCTAAACCATTTGTGCACAATTTCTGAAATATTGGCAACTTTTGAATATTGGTTTCTAGCTGTAACAGGCGCTCCTGTTCAAAATGGCTCATTGTTTCAGTTTTAAACAAGGCCACCTCATACTTGGCCTCCACCTCTTTATGTCGCTTCTTATTTGCTTTTTCCATTATCTAAAAAGTCCCAAACACTGCAACCTTTGTTTGCAGGGGACTTGCTCCATCCCCTTCACCATTTTGGTTGCCCTTTTCTGAACCATTTCCAATTTGACAGTATCCGTTTTGAGGTGAGGTGTCCAGAACACACACTATTCCAATGCAGTTGTACCATAGATTTGTATAATGGCATTATGACATTGGCAGTTTTCTCTACAATTCCTTTTAAAAGAATCACCTGCTTGGAATTTGCTGTTTTCCACTGTTGTTGTGACTTCGGTCGTCATCTTCACCAACCTATCCATTGCGACTCGTTCCCGGAGAGATCAGACCCCCCCATGAGCATATTTGTGAAATTAAGACCTTTTGCCCCAACATTCCCTGCTCTAACTCTTTTCCACACTGACTTGCATGTTGCCATTTTACTGCCCGTTCACTCAGTTTGGAGAGGTCCTTGTGGCCCTTTTCAGAATCTCTTTTTGTTGTGATGACCCTGAGCGATCAGCAAACTGGGATGATGGGATTTGTAGTCCAAAGCATTTTGAGGGAATCAGGTTGAGGGGAGAAGCTGATAAAGGAGAGGGAAGGCTTAAGAGAGAATTTGGAAACTGCACAAGTGATAAGGGCTGGTTATGGGAAGGTCACTTCAGGAATGGCTGGTTGTGGGAGGGGATCACTACTGTGCCATTGATGGGAGAGAGAAGGGAGAGGTTGATGGTGTTCAGGCACACAGATGGGGTCCTGACTTGCACCCACAAAGTTATGATCTCCCCATCACCTTTCTCCTCTCCCTCTTGATAAGCAGCAGGAGGTTGGGCAGGATGAACTCCCTTCCAACTCAATGATACTATGACTTCGCTGCCTGGAGACCATGTACACAACACAGTCCCTCGCTGGTTTCCCATTCCTGGGCAACTTGACAGATTTAATATGTGTGCGTGTGGACAACGCAGTACCACTTTAAAGGTGAACTTATCAAATCCACACTTTCTGAAGTACCGTATTTTTCTGTGTTTAAGACGCCCCCATGTATAAGACACCCCCTGTTTTGGGGGACTCCAAATTAAGAAAACACCCCTCAGCATTACCCGAGCCCCAATTTTAAACCTAATTTTTTGGTAAAAAAAACGCCCTAGTCTTATACACAGAAAAATACAGTAATCTGAGGACCAAAAACACCGCCAGCCTTTGGAATTTGCACGTATCCAAATTCCCCAACCAAACCACGTTTACAAAAGAGCGTTATGTAAGGGGAAACAGCTTGTGAAATATGTGCACATACCGCAAACAGAAATGTGCCTATGAGGAGAAATTTGCACCAAAATGCTGATATATTTCCATGAGGATCTTTTATCGATAGATAGATATTGCAAATTGCTGAAGAAATGTGGGGAACTGCATTTAAAAACGAGAAACCGAAATGGACAGTTCCTTCCACCCCTAGTGCGTGAATATAAGCTTTTTGAGACATGCCACTACTCTAAGCAATGCTTGCTTTGCTTCCTTTGAAACAGTTGGGCACATTCACACCATATATTCAAAGCGTATTTAGAGCACACGGCTTCCCTCAGAGACACAAACCAAAGTTCCCCATCTGAGAACTGACCTGCTTAGCTTCAGAAACCTTGTGGCATTGCATGCTTTCAGAGTGTAGCCTCGATTGGGGCCAAATTTACAGCTGCGGCCTCCAGTGGCTGACCCCCAATTTATAATGAAGTACCCATGTCTGACCTGTGTTTGTTTTATCCACCAATATGGCCTTGATGGTCACACCCACACCAAACATTTAATGCCCTCTTATAACACCTTGATAAGTCATGGCTTCTCCCCAAAAATCCAGGTTACTGTAGTTTGTTAAGGATGCAGAGAGGAGACTCGTCACATAGATATAGTTCCTAGCGCCCTGGACAAACCACAGTTCTCAGGATGCTTTGAAGGAAGCCACAGCTGTTAAAGAGGAATAAGAATGTTTCAGATCTATGGTGTAGATTTGGTAGAGAGGAATCAAAGTTATGTTGAAGAAGAAACAGCGAAAAAGAATGTTTTATTTTAAATATGTTTTCTTTTGTACATGTTTCAGCTAGTGACATTTCAGTCGGCTTTGGCTGTTGGAACATTGAGGACTCCTCAGATATTGATATACCGTATTTTTTGCTCTATAAGACTCACTTTTTCCCTCCTAAAAAGTAAGGGGAAATGTGTGTGCATCTTATGGAGCGAATGCAGGCTGCGCAGCTATCCCAGAAGCCAGAACAGCAAGAGGAATTGCTGCTTTCACTGCGCAGCGATCCCTCTTGCTATTCTGGCTTCTGAGATTCAGAATTTTTTTTCTTCCTGTTTTCCTCTTCCAAAAACTAGGTGCGTCTTGTGGTCTGGTGTGTCTTATAGAGCGAAAAATACGGTAGTTGGTAGGGGGAGGAAAGAGATAGCCGTCGGCCATGATCCTCTATAAAGAGAGAGAGATGACTGCAATTCCGAGCACTTGAACATTATCGTATTTTGTAGACACAGCCAGCAGTTGTCACGATCATCATGAGGACTAGATACTTCTTTAAAAGTAAAAATGTAGTTTAGGGGATTTTTGCAGCGTGTGTCGCAGCTTGGTGCAAAATCTTGCTTGTGAGACGAAGGGAAAGGGTCTGAGGTAAAGTGGTTTTACCAAGTTGTCTCAAGCCCTCAAATCCTACTCCCCCCCCAGCTGAACTTATTCGTCTTTCCCAAGGTCTTCCACTTAGAGAAGATCCTTGGGTGATGGTGGGATTCTTCATCCACAGAATTTTTGGGGGCGGGTGGCTGAAATAAATGAGAGTTTTTGTTGCTTTTAAAGTACTAAGAACAAATCAGTTGTTCCTTTTGTCACTGATGAACGATTGTCTGAATTCCTCTCCCAAAATCAGTGCATCTGTTTAACCACCAACATTACCCCCTAAAAGAAATTGGTGTTACACTTTAAGGATTTAAAGTATATATTCTAGTGTGTACACCATAGTGTGTGTTTTGAACTTCTATTAAGCCCCCCCCCCAATTGAGGGCATTTTGGGGGGGTGGGGGCAGACAGTTTTCTCCCCAGAAATGCTCCAAAAACGAACATAAACAAGTAAATTGGTTTAGGTTTTTTCTTTTTCTTCTTTTTCGACTCTTTTTCCTTGCATAGAAAATTATGAAGCTGTGCTCCGTATAATAGAGTTATTTAAGTTGCTCTGAAGAGGTAGAAATGGTAAGCATAATTATTGTCATTTCTTATGCCTCTTGAGGAAGAAAAATGCACAGGTTGTAAGTGCCTTCAGAACTACTAGTGGGTTATCTCCCCCCCCAAAAAAAAACCTGTAGCCACCATTAAAAAAAATAAGATAAAATAAAAATTACAATTATCTATCTCTCCCTCTATCCCTCTATCCATCCAATTTCACGAAGGCAACAACAAGTTAGAGCCCCTTCTCAGTGAGCACTGTGGGGAGGCAGAGAAATAATTGTTTTATTTCATTAGCAAACTGTTTACTTCTCTCGGTTTAATCGCCTTGGAAGGTAGGAGGAAAGGGGGGGGGGAAACACACCCACCATTTCAAAAATGCTTTTTGCTTTCTCGGCAGGGAATTCTGAGCACCTTCTCTCTCTGTGTGTCTCTTTCCTCCTCCACCCCCGACTTCCCCTTCTCTCTCTCCCCTCTTTTGCCATTATTCACCGCTTTAATGTAGGCTCAACCCAACATCACAAACATTTCTGTTCATAGCTGTGATTCATTATTTCTTGCGATGGAAGCGGGGGATGTTAAAATTCATTTTTGAAAGTGTGCAGAGAATGCTGTAGAAAAATTAAGATACCTGGTGATTGCCTTGCTTACTGGTATTTTAGCAGCATTTAAAAAAATAAAATAAGAGCAATATTAATTTGAGTGCTTAACCTCCGTGCCCTGTCTTTCCCTTCTATCCTGTCTGACCTCTAACAAAGTCCCACGTTTGTTTACTTAGATGTAAATCCTGCTCTGCTCCATGGGACTTATTCACAGGTAGAAGGTAAGACTCAATTTGCATGTACCTAATTTGAACTTTCAGAAACAATACAGAAACCAAAACACAGCCATCTTTTGAAATTTGCACTTCTCTGAATTTTGCAGTGCTGTTCGCCGGTCATTTGATGAGCGCAAAAATATATAGACTTGGGTAAAGTGCACATATTAGTGAAAACAGCATTTGGGATTGCGTCGTATTAGGGAAAATTGCTCTGTAAAAATGTACGTATTAGGAAAGGTTGTCTACAGACAGGTGACTATTAGGAGAAATTTGCATTAAATGCTGATGAATTTTTAAAGAAGACTTTTACAATCATTTTTAAAAGCAAGGAAAACTAATGCAGAGAACTGAACTTAGGAGTGGGGAAAAACCAAGACACTGAAATTGACACAGATTCACCCATCGTTGCTTTCGGGTGAGTGTGCAGAGAAGTGCAACCAGGATTTTTTTTTTTGTTGTAATCTACATGTTTACTTAGAAGTCAAACCTTTATATTTCAGTGTTTAATTCCACACATGTCAATCAAGGGCTCAGCTTCAGACTGCAGTTGTTTGGGGGAACTTGCACCCACTTTGCTGATGGGGCTTAATAAATGGCTATATTTCACATCCATTTTGCAAAGAGGAGAAGACGGAGCTCACAGCCCCCAGTGTAGACAACACTGAGTCAGATGGGCCAGTAGTTTGATTTGGTATAAGGTAGATTCGTATACGATGCTAGCAAAATGTCCTTCGGGTGCTGAGTTAATAGACCTGCTCAGGGCCGCAAGTCCATGTTTGTTCTTAACACTTTGCTTCTAGCCTGTCATTCTTCTTCCTGTATCTTCTTATGTTGGTTGCCATGAATGTAATGAGGGACCGGTGCAGCTCCTGGTGTCACAAAAGTGTGGACCTTATAAAGCAGGGGGGTGGGGGACCTCTGGGGCATTTTGCAGGGCTCTGCCCCTCAGAATAAGAAGATTCCCTGGTTCTCTCCAGCCTATATTACCTCCCCCTGACTTGTGGGATCAAACTAGATGGGACTTCAATGGCACCATCATATGCATATTTACTCAATCCCAAAATGTAGTTTCCCTGTGTGTAGTTTCTAGCTGAAAACGTATCCCACTTTTTCCTTAACCCCCTGCCCACATTCTCAAAGAGAAAATAAATTGCATTAGAAAACCATCCTTGGAGGTGGGAGAGAGAAAATTGCAGTGAAATTCTCATGGGTTGAGATGCAACTTTCCCCCCCCCTGCACTTACCTTTCTTTCGAGGTGGGCAAGAGGTGTTTGTGAGTGACCTCTCATTCTACAAATCACCTCACCACTGGCCTGCCTCTCTGCTGCCTTCCTGGCTTCCCACACGTCAATCAAACTTCAGCGGAAGGCGTCATGAAATAACTACTCCTGTGTGGGTTCCTGCCCCCCAGATCAGGGAGCACAGGCCTCCATTCTTGACACTTTTGTTTCCAGTGTGTCATACTCTGCCCCTTTTCTTAGTGCTTTGGTTGCTGTGCATGCAACTAGGTGTCAGAAGAGAATGGGGATTGGTGTAAAGCTAGCTGCCTGTGTCACAGAGGTGTGGATTGTTATCTACGAAGCAGGAGGGGAACCTTCCTTTCCTCTGGGGAATTTGGCAGGGCTCTGTCTCCCATCATAAGATAACGCCCTTAATTTTGAGGTGTCTCCGAGTGCCCTGTCCTTCCACAAACCATCTCGCCAGCGGCCTGCCGTTCTGCAACCTCCTTGGCTTCCCACGTGTCAATCAAAGCCCAGAGGATGACATCGTGGAGCAACCCCTTCCCATGTGACGTTTTCAGATTGTGCAGCCAGGGAGGCTGTAGAGTTCTGCGGAAGTGTTTGCCGGAAAATGAAAAACACAATGCACACCACCCAGGGCCACCATGCAATGCTAAGGTAAGATAAGTGGCCAATATTCTAAAGAGCTCCCCCCCCCCCCCAAATGAGGTAGAGAAATAGAAGTCTCTTTTGCAGGGGAAGAACGTTTTTGACGAACTGGTGGATAAATTTTAGCACAGCACCGGGGCTTTCCCTGAGCAGACTGCTAATGCTGCTCTCCCAGAGACACATCCTTGTCCCTGCGATGCTGCTATGCTCTGATTTGCCGAAGGGGGCAGTAAATGCTTCTGTATACCAGTTGCTGGAAGCCACAGGAAGGGGAGAGGACTCTTCTGCTTGTGGGTCCTGCTTGCCCACCAGTGCCAGATTTACGTATAAGCTAAACAAGATATAGCTTAGGGCCGCACTCTCTTGGGAGCCTCCAAAAAACGTGACGGAAAAACCCCCTGGATGTACATTTCCAAAATATAAGATAAAAAACAAATAAAATAAAATCTAAATACAGCAACAGTGTTTTGTGTTGTGTAGGCTCCTGTGATGTAAGTAATGGGCCCCGCCTGCTAGCCTGCTCCCTAAAATGTCACATATAAAGGGCCCCATTACCTTCAGTAGCTTAGGGCCTCATCGAACCTAAATCCGGCCTTGTTGGCCACTGTGGGGACAAGGATGTTGGACTAGATGGGCCATTGGCCTGATCCAGCAGGACTCTTGTCATCTTCCTACGTTCCCCACAAAAAGTTGCCTTCCCTGAAGCTATTTGTTTATGTGAGCTTTTTTTTTTTTGCAATAAAAAGGTTAACCTCCTGCGCTATGGTTCTGATCCAGATCATTGTAATGGTGGGGGAGGTCTAGACTATTTCTTTCCTGCCTTCCTTCCTTTTAGAAAAAGTCCTGTAGTATGGAATTTTAAGAATGTGCTTGAAGTCTTATCTCTATCAACTCTCAAGTTTCCTATTTTTCCACCTTGAGCTCCTTGGAGGAAAAGTGTAAGAAAAATAAACAGAAGACACAAAGCAAACTTGGAAAGTAACCTCATATCATCACCATCATCATCATCATCATCATCAACAACAACAATTTCATTTTTATACTGCTTTATATTTTCAAAGGCTTGCCGATCTGAAGGTTGGCAGTTCGAATCCCCGCAACGGGATGATCACTCGTTGTTCGGTCCCAGCTCCTGCCCACCTAGCAGTTCAAAAGCACGTCAAAGTGCAAGTAGATAAATAGGTACCGTTCCAGTGGGAAGGTAAACGGTGTTTCCGTGCGCTGCTCTGGTTCGCCAGAAGCAGCTTAGTCATGCTGGCCACATGACCCAGAAGCTGTCTGTGAACAAACGCCGGCTCCCTTGACCTATAGAGTGAGATGAGCACAGCAACCCCAGAGTCGTCCGTGACTGGACCTAATGGTCAGGGGTCCCTTTACCTTTACCTTTAAAAGCCCATCAAATAAAACAATCCAGAATAAAGCATTACTGAAAAAGGCAAATATATAAACTATGCATTCCGAGCAACATAATTAACAGGAAACTAAAATATTACCTTAATGATTTCAAAATAAAACATTGCAACTACAGAATCTGCATTTAACACGGCTAAGTTAATAACAAAAAGAACCATCTTAAACGTTTCAAAAGAAAAGGTTACTAAAGGAAGTCAAAATATAAAATGCACATTTGAAACAGCATATTTAGGAAGAGAATAAAATACGATCACAAGAACAGAACATATTTGCTGCTGCTGCTGCTGCCACTCCTGCCCATTGTGGTTCATGCTGTGCAGTGGCTGGGGAAGCTCAGGCTCAATGACCTGGGTCTGCAGCAAGGGACAGCCAAGATATTAGGGAACCAGCTCAGCATGCAGATGGTCCTGGGTTCAATCCCAAGCTTCTCCATTATTTTTGTTAAAGGATCATGCTGGAAGATGGGTCCAATAATGCCCAAGGAACCTGTAGAGCCCCAGGTCAGAGCAGACAAGGTTGGGTTAGGTGAGGAAACAATCTGATCTGGTATAAAGCAATGCCCTATGATATGAGTTTGTTTGTTTTTTAATACACAGGGATTTCTGGTGACTGAAAAATGCTTAAAATTCGAGCCATATGTTGATTTTAATTCTGTAAAGGTTCACTCTTAGGTTTTGTGATCAAAAAGCATTTCTCCTCCTTGGTTTCTCACCTCAGTTTCTCACGGAGGGGCGTGGCCTGGAGAGAGTCCTGAGGGCCACACAGAGAGGTTTGGAGGGCCTCATTTGAACTCAGGATTCCTATCCCTGATAATCGCCAGTTTCTTTTGGTGGGATGCTAAAAGTTCTTTCGCACTCTGGGTTGCTGCTTTGTGAACTGCCATGCGAATCTTTGCCCGTGGCTTCGTAAGATGAGTCCTGCCAATGGCCCGCCTGGTCCGGCATCAGGCCCACCAGATCCCTCAATGGGAAGCCTGCAGTCAGGACCCAAACACAACAGCAATCTTCCCTCCTGTAGTTTTGCAGCAACTGGTATTCGGGAGCATGCTGTGTCCGACAGTGGAGCTAAAACCCAGCCATCGTTGCTAACAGCTCTTGGTGGCCTTATCCTCTATGGATTTACTGAGTCTTCTTCCAAGTTGGCGACCCTCACCGCCTCATGTGGGCGGGAGTTCCATAGTTTAACCGTGTCCTGTGCAAAGGAAGCGCTTTACTTTTATCTCTTCAAACATCTGGCTTCGAATCCATCCCTTCTCTCTGAAAGCGATGAAGGTGTAACGTGCCTGTTTCCCCCCTTCCCTTTCTTTCCCTTTGTGTCTGCGCTCTCCCCTTCCCTTCCCTACCTTTTAATATCATTTTCACTTGCAGTCAGATGTTTGGGCTCTGTAATTTCCCCCTGACCTCTAATGGCCCTTTGCGTTTTACTCCGTATTTAAGCTGAACAAGACAGAGGTAAGTATCAAATAAGCCGCCGTTGCCTATTTACCCTGCCAATTTCATTTGATGGCGAGAGGCGGTATTGAAATTAACTCGGCTGTTGTCTAATGCCGCGGAATGTTTACAGGCGGGTTGAGGAGATGGATTGTAGCAACCAATTACTGACATGCGAGGCCTGATTACTGGCCACTTGAGGACGGCGGCCATTTAGGCTGATGAATTTCAGAATGCTCTTGGTGCCCCATACCTCCTGTCAGCCGCTGTGAGGAGATGGGCAAAAGAGAAACGCGAAGCCCAGAGTGTTCCACTTTATTTATTTCCAAGGGAAAAGGCTACCCCCCAAATGGTCGAAGAAAAATATGATAGAGTGCCTCTACCAGGAGCCAGAGTGGGTCTCCAGCCTCAGGTGACAGAGGGCGTGATCACACTGCCATCTTGGAGCGCGGTGAAGTCATTCCCCCCTCGTCCTGCTGCATTTCGCAGCTCTGCCCCCAGCTGCGTCACATCAACCCAGCTTCCTTCGTGTCAGATTCGTTGGCGTTTGTGTACATGCCGGGGGTGGGGTGGGGTTTATGGGAGGGCGTGTCTTCGCCGTAGGCAAAGGTGTTCCCATCTTGGCTAAAGATGGATTAGGAATGGCCTGAGGACTCCGGCTGGTGTGAGGCTCCTTTGAGAAACAGTGTGTTAAGCGGTAGTGTTTTCTGTGCAGGATACGCATGCATTTTGGATAGTGGCGTGTGAATTAAAAAAACCCGGCACTGGAAATGCAATGAGCTCACAGTGAATGGAAGAAGCTGGGAAGCCAGTTAGGGACGGGGTAGAAATTCAACTGAGTTCACTTTTAAAGGCAAATGTAACAGAGTTGCACTTTCTGAAATGTGAACCAAAGCGCAGCCATCCTTTGAAATTTGCTTTTCTGCGAATTTTGCAACGCAGCTTCACGGTGATGTACTGTGTTAAAAAACAAAGAGCATTTAAGGATAAAGCTTGTGGTAAAAATGCATATAACAGCGTAAATAACATAAAATGTGTTGTATTAGGGGAAGTTGCTTTGCAAAAGTGTGCATATTAGACAAAAGTGTGTACAAAACTGTTTATTCAGAAAAGTTTGTGCTTGTGCAATTTTTCAAAAGGAGACACACACACACACACACACACACAGAGAGAGAGAGAGAGAGAGAGAGAGAGAAAGGACCCTCGCAAACGTGGCAAACCTGGAAGTGTATTCTTCCAGGTTTCACCATGCGCGCATGTGCAGAAGTGCTCTGCGTGCCTCGTGCATGTACAGAAGTGCTCTATCGTGCTGCACTTGTGCGCAGAAGCGGCACCTCTGCTTATGGATTGTTTGGGGTGCGTATGGACCCCCAGAATGAATTACATTCATATCCAGAGGATCCATTGTAGACACACACACACACACACACACACACACACACAGAGAGAGAGAGAGAGAGAGAGAGAGAGAGAATGAATTGAAAAGCACCCAATTTAATTCACGTTACCTAGAAATTGCACAAACAGCTTTCAGGTGCAATACAGGATTTTTGAATTAATTCGGTGAATTGGTTAGCCTGAATTAGTTCACTCCAAGCACCGTTCTCACATGGGATTAAGTTCCATTAAACATATCGGTACTTTACGGCTGGGAAGCAAGGACTGCAGATCAGGGTTGGAGTTTCTGGTTTGCCTATCAAGGCTCAATCCCAGACATCTCCAAGTAGGGCCAATAATGATAAACGGTCTGGAAACCAAGCCTTGTGAGAATCAGCTGAGGGAGCTTGGCATGTTTGGCCTGGAGAAGAGAAGACTGAGAAGTGATAGGATAGCCATCTTCGAATATCTGAAGGCCTGTCACATGGAATAGGGAGCAAGCTTGTTTTCTGCTGCTCCAGAGGGGAGGATCTGAACCAAGAAATTATGACTAAACATTAGGAAGAACTTACAGAGAGTAAGAGCTATTAGGCAGTGGAACAGATTCTTCTGGAAGGTGGTGAACTCTCCTCTACTGGAGGTTTCCAAACAGAGGTTGGGTGGCCGTCTGTCAGGAATTCTTTAGCTGTGAATGCTGCATTCCCAAGGGTTTAGCTACATGGCCCTTGGGATCCCTTCCAATTCTATAGTTCTAGGATTCTGTGAAATTTAAAATTACTACGCACTCAAAGGTGCACTCCTAAGTAAATGGGCACAGGATTTCAACCCAAATCATGTCCCTCTGTTCGGCATCACCAGCAATGTTCTGAAAACGCAGATGTTTCTGAACACCTGTTGGATGGATAAGGTTTTTGTGATCATGTTTCATTGTCAGCAATGCTGCACAGCTGTGTGTGTGTGTGTGTGTGTGTGTGTGTGTGTGTGTGCAAGTAATCCAAACAATCACAGCAAGCTATCCATCACAGGTTTCCAATATTTCAAAGGGGAATCGTCATTATCTTAATAATCTCTTGCTCTCTCCCCTTTTTCTTCAATCTTACATTCAAAACAAAGGGAGCAGAAACAGCTCAGTTGCATTCTTTCCCCCTCCTTTGTTTTGCACCCCTTTTCCCTGCACGAGTCCAGGAAGATGCTTGGTAAAATACAGACAGGACCATTTGACCACATTTGCTAAAGTGCAACGACAAACTACAGCCAGTGACACAGAGCTGGAGAAAGCCAGTGTAAATACTAAGCCAGGGGGACTAATGTTTTGTATTGGGGTGTGGAAGGAGGCAGTCTCCTAGTTATCCTGGAAGGTCCACAGCCATTTGTCACATATTGGAGTGGTCCAGCACCTGCAAGCAGAAAGTCCCACCTTCAATCCTTGAACATCTCCAGGTAGGGTTTGGAGCATCCTCAGTCTGAGAACCACGGAGAGAGCTGCTGCCGGTCAGTGTGAACAATCTTGGGACAAATGTGGACAATACTGCACTTGTGCTCAGATTCTCCTTGTGGGTTTCCCACAAGAATCTTGTTGGCCACTGTGAGAACAGGATGCCAATAGGTCATTGGTCCTATCAAGGCTCCTCTTATGTTCTAAGTTCTGCTGATGCACACTGGTGTCATCCCATCAGGTAAGCATGTTGGACGCAATATGTGCATGAGACATGCATCATACCATAGAAATGCAACATCTCTTGATCCAGCAGACTCTCCTTATGTTCTTAAGTTGCTATGTGTAGATGGACTGAGAATCTGTCTCAGTGTAAGGTTAGCTTCCTTGTGTTCCTTTTGGGAGCAGACTGAGAAAACCAAAACCACATTACATATGTGGTGGACATGCAAAGGGATTAAACCATGTTGGAATTATATTTATCTTGAACTCAACCCTCCCCCCAAAGTGAATATTCTGAAAAACCCAGAATCATTCTTATTGGGTATTTCTGGTTTGGATATCCCTTAAAAAACCCCAAGGAAAGTCTTTTTGTAGGCCACCACAGCTGTGAGGTTTATAATAACTGCACATTGGAAAAGTGGATATGTACCCACTAGATTTGATTGGATAAAAAACTGACAGAGTATGCAGAGGTAGACTACTTATCAGAAAGAATCAAAGATAAATCTAAAAAGGAATTTGTTTCAAATTGGAATATTTTAAGGGATATTTAAGGAGTAACTGCTGCAATCTGAAAATGGTAACGGCCTTTGAGTAGTTTCTGTAGACAACAAATATAAAAGGAAAATCGACAGAAAGGACAATATTGTAAATAAAAAGACAACAGACAAATATAGGCAATGGAAGAGAGGGGAAGTCATTCATTTATGAAGAATATTATGATTTTAAGATTACATCTTTTTTCCATTTTTGTGTATAGTAATCTTTGTTGACTTAAGAATGATGACAATAATAATCATAAATATACTTTGAAAACAAAGAATATGTATACTTCTAGGATATAAGACTATGAAGTAAAGATATAATTGTGAGTAATAAAGGGGGGGGGGAGAAAACAAAAACTTGTGCCTTCCATTTTAATCCAGAAATAAGTAAGTTATCAAAAGTTTGGAAAGCACTCATAAGAACCAAGAGGAACCTGGTTGCTGGATCAGGCCAATGTCCCATTTAGTCCAGATCCTGTTCTCACAGTGGCCGACACATACACTGGGTTGGGAAGGAATATTTACAAACCAGCCTTCTTGTATCCAGAGTTGCTTGGGAGTTCCAAGAGGCCCCCCCAAACCCCCAATGCAATTTTGAATACGGTCCTTAAAATTAATGCAGTTTCAAAAGGTTTTTCCCCCAAAAGGTTCAATTCCAAACACAGGCAAACACAGTGGTACCTCGCAAGACGAATGCCTCGCAAGACGAAAGGGTTTTTGGTTTTTTGAGTTGCTTCGCAAGACGATTTTCCCTATGGGCTTGCTTCGCAAGACGGAAACGTCTTGCAAGTTTGTTTCCTTTTTCTTAAAACCGTTAATACAGTTGCGACTTCGAGGAGCAACTCATAGCACGCGGTGTGGTAGCCTTTTTTGAGGTTTTTGAAGACTTTGGTGATTTTTGAAGCTTTTCCAAAACTTTTCCGAAACCGTGCTTCGCAAGACGAAAAATTCGCAAGACGAAAAAACTCGCAGAACGAATTAATTTCGTCTTGCGAGGCACCACTGCACCTGCTCCTTGATCTCACGAATCATCGTGGAAAATCAGTGTAGTTTCAAAATGTACAGCCCCACCATCTTGATTCAAAATGTCCTCCAATAGGTCCCCAAAATGTCCCCCCAAACCTGGTCCTTGATCTCGAGGGCCACCAGGCAAAATCTTACAGTGTCTTAAGAGGTTTCCAAATGCCTAGCGAGCAAATGAACAACTCCCCCAAACATACAGTAGAAACATATAATTGGGTTGTGTGTATTGTATTCAGCTGTATGGCTACATATTTATTTCTCTATTGCTGTCCCCCCAAGTTGGTGATGGAGACAAGAGGACTGGATGCTGTAAAGGAAAGCATGCCTTGAGAATTAAAAGACTTTAGTCACTTGTAGGGTGGGGGGCAGAGAAGACTTAAAATGACTTATTTTACGGTGGCTTTCTGCTGTTTTGAGTGATGCAGCATGCATTGCTTGTATTTATAACTCAATAGCTTATCTCAGTTTTCATTGTACCTTTTTATGATGCTTGAGGCTTTATGACACTTCATCATTTTCACCGCCACCCCCTCTCCCTCCTCCGATTCATTAACCTTTGTTCTGGAGTGGAGCTAAAGACACGAGCAAGAAGCCAGATTAGGAGAATGAGGGTGAAAACGGACCCCGGTGCTTTGAAAGAAGAGCCTGACTTGACACTGCCGAATAGCATCACCACTGCCTTCAAAACATGGGCGCTCTTTATTTACTTACTTGTTGCGCCAGGCAAGGTCGGGAAAACAACAACAACAACAAAACCCAGCTCTGCTGAATGTTGAACTGGGGGAGGGAATACTCCCCAACACACACACACACACACACACAGAGAGAGAGAGAGAGAGAGAGAGAGAGGGAGCGCACTAGCAGGGTAGGGAAGAAATAACAACAACAACAACAACAACAACAACAACAACAACAATAATTATATTATTATTATTATTATTATTATTATTATTATTATTATTATTATTATATATATTTTATTTATTTATTTATTTATTTATTTATTTATTTATTTATTTATTTATTTATTTATTTGTACCCCGCCCATCTGGCTGGGTTTCCTCAGCCACTCTGGGCAGTTTCCAACAAAGACAAAAAATACACTAAAATGTCACACATTAAAAACTTTCCTGAACAGGGCTGCCTTCAGATGTCTTCTGAATGTCAGGTAGTTGTTTATCTCTTTGACATCTGATGGGGGGAGGGTGTTCCACAGGGTGGGCGCCACCACTGAGAAGGCCCTCTGCCTGGTTCCCTGTAGCTTGGCTTCTCGCAGGGAAGGAACCACCAGAAGGCCCTCAGTGCTGGACCTCAGCGTCCGGGCAGAACGATGGGGGTGGAGACGCTCCTTCAGGTATACTGGGCCGAGGCCGTTTAGGGCTTTAAAGGTCAACACCAACACTTTGAATTGTGCTTGGAAATGTACGGACATTGTGTCCATTTTTAATGAGAAACCACCTAATTCACACGAACTGAAATGCAGCTCTCAGTTCAAATTTGCCCTCCGTTGTGTTTCGCCAAGCTGTTCTGCAAACAGCCAAGATGCGTATGTGAGGGCAGGACTGCGCATAAATATGCACATATTGGTTGCCTGGATAGACAATGGAGAGCAGTGTGTGTAGAAACTAGCCTATTGGGCAAAATTTGCATCAATTGCCCCACCCACTTCTGCCTCTGGCTCCACCCACCACTGGCAAAGGGCTGTAGTACCACCCAAAGAGTTTGCTCTTCCCGGCTTAAAGAATGATCTACCTGATGCTCCTTTGCACCTCTTTAGGGCAGGACTGAGCTGAGTCGCAGGGTGTCTGCCTTGTGAGCAGAAGGTCCCAGGTTCAAATCCTGACATCTGCAGGCAGGGCTGGGAAAGATGGCCTGCCTGAAACCCTGGAGAGCTGCTGCCAGCCAGTGTAGGTGGTACTAGTGTAGATAGGCCAACGGGCCTGACTTCATGTAGGCAGCTGCCTCTGCTCCTGCAGTACAGGATTGGAGCATTAACCAGGGCCAGCCTTAAGGTCAGCGAAGACACCGGGGCAGGGGGAGAACCGCTCCCATTACAAGGTGGCCTTATCCTGTTGGGTCTCTTGGCTTGCATTTGAGCGTTACGAGGGGCTTGTTCTGAAGCTTTGTCGTATCAAATCTCCTCACTCAACCGGTAATGTAATAAGTCCCATCAAGAGCATGCTGAAAGGTGGAATAAATTTCACGGAGAACAACGCTGGTGATCTATGCATATTACCGGGGCATAATAAAAATGTAGAATTGTTATTTGGTGGGGGCTGGGGGGGGGGAGAGCAGAGGAGAACCCAGACCATCAATACAAAAAAAACCACCAAAAACAAAAACCGCAGCTAAAATATAAGCAAGCCATGCATGAATATAAATCTTAAAAGAGTCTGGTTACGTTACACGTGGTGCAAAATGCAGAATGTCGTACATATTTTCCTCTCCAGATATCTTAGATCCGAAGTAGAGAGAATATATATATATATATATATATATATATATATATATATATATATATATATATATATATATATGAAACTGTTTTGCATCCCGGCTTATTGTAAAAGAATCAGCAGCTGTCAGAGCAAATTACCGTTCATCTAAGCGTTGTTGTGGAAATTTTCAAGGGATTTGCAGTAATTATATGACAAAATGCTTGCAAATCTTACTCATTGCTGAATAGAAACACACGGGTCAAAGATTGAACACTTTCTGCCGGGTAATTTGTAAACGTCAATCAGCGCGAGGAACCACTGGAGGTGTACAGGCATAAGTAAGTGGCGAGGAAAAGCGTGATTCCGTAGCAACGAGGGAAAAGGAACCCATATATATATATATATATATATATGCATTAAAATAGTTAGATATCCTTGCATTTTTTTAAAGAAAGCACAACCAAAGAAACTGATCATCCTCTAACAAGAAAGAGGAGAGGGTGTACTTATGGTGCGGAGGGGAAAGAGGGAAGCTGGCTAGGGCGGCGGCGGGTGGGGGGGGGACAGAACCCAGTTTAAATAAAACTGGTAAAGATTAAATTAACTGATACAAGCAATCCTCCCAGGGTAGATCGTTTGCTCTGCCATAAATACAGGCCTCTATCTTCCCTTTTCTCCGGCGCAGCAAGGAAAGCAAAATAAAATTAAAAGATATAACAATAAAAATTATAAATGCATTGCCGCCCAGGAGACCGGCAGCCTGTAATGAAGCCTGCAGACAAAATTTCCTAGGGTGTTATCTGTACGGATCGTAAATAAACAGAAGCAGGCGAGATTAGGGGGTTCGCTCTCACACTCTCCTACACACACACACACACACACACACACACACACACACACTGGGGGTGGCGGCGGCTGCAGCTGGAGGAATGGGGTATATACTTTTGCTTGTAAATTCAGCTGAAAAACCAATTTGAACACATTTTCAGAAAGCGGAATCGGCAACAGAATTGCTTTGAAACTTTACAAAACAAGGACTAATCTTCCTATGTCTCTCTCTCTCTCCCCCCCGCCAACCCCCGCCAGCCCTTCCTTCCTTCCTTCCTTCGCCTGCCTCCCTCTCTCTGGGGAATACATTCAAATGATCTGCTTTGCTTCTAAAGAGAAGTATCTCTCCAACGCAATGGATATTTCAGACACAATTACTTACGAAATCCCAAGCGGGTATTGTGAATTCATAGAGCCCTCCCCACCCCCCACCCCCCGCTGAAAACACCCTCCGGGGGGAGAGCATGGGGCTCCCAGAGTTTCAGAGCCAGAGAGACGGTTGTTTTAAAGCCTGCTTTGTGTTTGCAGACCTGACAAACGCCGTTTTTCAAGGTTCAAGGTTCCGTCAAGCTCATTTTTGTGCTGAAATCAAAACCAACAACATGACTTTCTAGCTTAAAAAAAAGAGAAAAGAATAGCTGCCATGTTTTGCACTAGCCTTTAGCAAACCCTCTTGCAGGTACCAGCAGTAGAGGGAACTTATAGCAAGATGTTGCAGTCCTCCTTTGTAGGGCTCAGCCAGCTAGCCAGCCATGCCCATTTCCACGCTACTCCATTCCGTCCTCTAGCCAGCATGGCCACCGAGCGTCCTCAATTCCAATTATGTTAGGGTGGGTTTCACCCTTCTTTCCCCTTGCTTGGGGTTCCCCCGAGCCTGGCAGACTCCCGTCCTCAAAACACCCCAACATCGACTCTTGCCTAAGAGTAAGGAAGAGATCTTTATTCATGCTAACAGTGGTACATGCTCAGCAGCAAGCACAAGCTCCGGAACTCAAGACTCCAGAATGCAAGAGATGAGCCAGGAGGGTCACAGCTGTGCGCAAGTTATGGAGATGTCCTGATGTGCCTCTCCTGTCAAACCTTTTAAGATGAGGCAGAGGGAACTTACGCAGTGAGACCTGCTTGCTTGACAGCCCTGCCCTACAATCACACACACACACACACACACACACACGGCCGTCTTACCCATAGGCGCTAGGGGTACAGGGCACCTGGGTGCCGGGCTCTCAGGGGCACCAGGCTGAGAGTCCAGGCCCCAAGAGTTTAGTCCGGGGAAGGGCCTGCCCGTCGGCTGGAGCACTGCAGCGGGCCCTTCTGCTGTGGGCAGTTCTGTGCTGCAAGTTTGGGGGCAACCAAGCCAGTGAGATGCTGAGGTGGCCGGCCAACTCCACCTTCCTGTGCACCTGGGACTGGGCAACCTGGGACGGGCCACCAGGTGGATCTTTTCACCCCGGCGCCGCATATGCTTAAGAAAGCCCTACACACACACACACACACACACACACACACACACACAGAGTCTGGGCGGGTACATCTGATCCCACCCATGAAGTTGATGCCTCATTCTTGGTGACAAGATCGTGTCCTGTCCCTCTGTATCCAGCTCCACCATCATTATCTGTTCAGACCCTCCCTTGAAGTCAAGGTTCTCTCTTACTCCTCTGATGGAGGGGTAGAAGAGAGAGACACCAGGTCTACTTCCTCCAGTCTCTGAGATCCCCCGTCCTCTGTCCCTGGGTGCCAACCGTCCAGTCCTCCATCCCCTTCCTCCTCCTCTGTCTGGTGCTGGCAAACTATTCCAGATCCTGATGGAGCTGAGGGGGCCATCACAGATGCCCCAATTTCCCAGGGACAGTCCTGGGTTTACAGAAGCCATCCTGGTTTCTGATTTGATCCCTGAATGGCTGACTTTTCCTTAGGACATCCCTATTTTCATTGGAGAAATGTTGAGGGTATCGTAGGACGTCCCTATTTTCATCGGAGGAATGGTGGAGGGTATGGAATTATCCCACCCACCCATGAGCCATCTGAAGGCAGCCCTGTATAGGCAAGGTTTTCAAAAATATCGTTTATTGTTTTATTGTGTTTTTCTATATGTTGGAAGCCACCCAGAGTGGCTGGGCACCCCATTCAGATGGGCAGGGTATAAATAGTAAAGTTATTATTATGGATTGGGATGTCCCTATTTTCGTTGGAGAAAAGTTGGAGGGTATGCCGTCATAAATCCTACCAATTCCTCCCTCTGGTGCATGGAATGTGCTGTTTGAGCTACTGAGGAATCCACACTCCAAGAACTATTGATTTACTTATTTTATTTCATGAAATTCACACCATTTGATTGTTAAAAACAAAGCAGAACGTCAAAGCGGTTTACATAAAGGATGGAACAATGAAATCACCAATAGAAACAAAGAACAGTTGCGATTTAAACCATGTGAATAACTAATACCAGAAATGAACGAAAAACAGATCAAAGCACTTGTCAACATGCTAGGCAGTCTAGATATCTGGGTTGTTGTTGTTTAGTCATTTAGTCGTGTCCGACTCTTTGTGACCCCATGGACCAGAGCACGCCAGGCACTCCTATTTTCCACTACCTCCCACAGTTTGGTCAGACTCATGTTTGTAGCTTCGAGAACACTGTCCAACCATCTCGTCCTCTGTCGTCCCCTTCTCCTTGTCCTCTGTCGTCCCCTTCTCCTTGAGATATCTGGGTAGGCTTGTCTAAACAAAAGTGTTTTTAGCAGGTGCTAAGAGAAGAGAATGGTGAAGGCGCCTGCCTGATGTTGATAGGTGGGGAGAGCCCAAAAATAGGTAATGCCACACTAAAAGATTGTTTTCTTAGAAATGCAGGACCGGTGTTATGTAACACTTGTAACAGGGACAGTTCTGAAAATTTCGGTTTCTTGGTAGTATCTATCAGAGACTGGGCTACCAGTTACGGTCAGACTAGAACACCCATTGCCTCTGGTCATTGGGCATGCTGACTGGGGATGCTGGAAGTAGAGTCCAAAAACACCTGGGAGGCCACAGTTTCCCATTCCTGGTGTATATAAAAAGTGGCTGCCCAATTAGTTATCATACAAAGAGTGTGGGACATTTGGGGTCATCCAGATGTGGTTGGACTGGGGACAGGTGAGCTTGTCAATTTCCATTTCTATCAGTTTCTCCTTTTTCCAATCTTAACTTCAGTCCTACACATTTCTACAGCGGTTTGTGAAGCTTAAATATTTTTCTGAAGAGGAAAAAACAACAACCAGGCTCATGAAAATTCACCAGCATTTGAGTGCGAATTTTTCTGAATACCTACAATTTTGTACGAGATTTTGGCTTCTGTACACATTTTTGCAAAGCAATGTTCTCTAACATTGTATGCATTTTCTTTGTACGCTATGTGCACAAATATATGCATTCTTATGCACACTTAACCCTTATGCATTGCCATACGCACAGATACAGATGATTCTTTATGATACAGACCTGAACAAAACAAAACCAACAACCGTACAAGTAAAACCTCACGACATGCCAAATACATCAAAGTGAGCTGTAATACGTAAATGATATAAAATATCAGGAATATCTAAAACATGCCTGAAATAAGATACACAGCATGATACTTTAAAATATGGAAGTTCAGAGTGAGTTGCAAAATAAATAAATAAATAACAAAATCAGATTAAGAATTGTAATGTATGAGAACAGCAGCTGGACAGGATAAATTTAACTGGCGGAGTTCTTGGCAGTCTGAAAGAGCTAAATCTGTCTCCGTTAATAATGTGTTCAAATCTGCCCAAAGGTGGGCCAGATACCATTCAGAAGTCCTGCCTGAAAATTCAAAAAGTGCAAATCCGGCGAGTTTTGCCTTTAAATGTGAACTGAATCAAATTTCTTCCCTAACCCTGGTAGCAAGTGGTGAGTGAGCAACGGTGTTGGAGGACAAAAGTGTTGGAGGACAGAGCTGGCGTGTGCCAAATGGAGTATTCTGAAAATGGGTACGGATCACTGGCTGTAAACCCTGAGCCGGAGAACTCCACACACTGCCATTCACCTCTTCCAGAACGTTCTTCTTTGTTTCCTGACAGGGAGAAACAGCCAATGCATTTTGAGACTTCACAACTTCTTTTGTTTTTTTAAAAAAATAGTGTTAATTAAGGGACATGATAGGAGTATTTTTAATAAAAAAAAATAAGCATTGGGGAGTGTGAGTAAAGGAAACTTTCTGTCTCTTCCTCATAATTCAATAACCTACGAGAATTGCTTGGTGAAGCTTGATGATTGGCCAGTGTGGTGTAGTGGTTAAGAGTGGTGGACTCGTAATCTGGGGAACCGGGTTCGCGTCTCCACTCCTCCACATGCAGCTGCTGGGTGACCTTGGGCCAGTCACACTTCTCTGAAGTCTCTCAGCCCCACTCACCTCACAGAGTGTTTGTTGTGGGGGAGGAAGGGAAAGGAGTTTGTTAGCCGCTTTGAGACTCCTTAGGGTAGTGATAAAGCGGGATATCGAATCAAAACTCCTCCTCCTCCTCCTCCTCCTCTTCTTCTCCTCAGGGTTGGTTTCTTCCCAGAATGCAATGGGCAGAAATCCTGAAGCAGAAATGCAAAAGTCCCTCAAAGGCAGTTCAGATGGAATGGGTTTCCTGGAAGGAATAAAGCTTGGGAAATCCTTCTTTTCAAGTTTGCTTTCACCCCAATTTCCCATTTTTAAAAATAATTCTTCCCCTACTTGTAGATAATTACTACATTTGTATCACACCTTTCCTCCAACAAGCTCAAGGAGATATATTGGGTTCTTCCTGCTCTGCTTTTCGTCAGTGACCGGGCAGAGGAGGACGAATGATGGAGACCACCTCCCCACCCTGACCCTTCCAGGGAGGAGGAAGAGAGTACATATTTACAACAGTGGTTTGCGAGAAGTCACAACTCAGAGGCAGATGAGGGGCAAAGTTGGGAAATAATGGGAGAGGAGGAGCAGGCAGAGCTGGAGCAGATGGCTGACACGTTATCACTAGAAAGCACTCCGGACCCTCCATCTCCCAGAACCTGGTTAGCCTTAAAAGTAGGAGAGCAAAGAGCTCAAAGACAGAGGGCACTTAGTGGCGCCCGTAGAGGAGGTGGTGGTGATGACGAATGAGGAAGTGGGACAAATGGAGGGTGGAGATTCACTTGGGACAACGCCATTATCCAAGAGGCTGGGCTCTACAGCCTCTCTCTGTAAAGATCGAAATAAAAAAGGACTGTAAGAAACTTGTCCTTGTCTTTATACTTTCCTGGGCAACCAGCTGGGAGCCGCTGACATTTTTTCCTCACAACAATCCTGTGAGGCAGGCTAGGCTGAAAGATGCTGACCGGCCCAAGCTCACCCTGTGAGAACTTCATAGGTGAGAGGTGTGTGTGTTTTTTTTTTTTGAATCTAGGCCTCCTTGTTCCTGGTCCAACACTCTAACCACTAAACCACATTAGACGCATTTGTTCATGGCTGGATCTGTACATGCAACCTAATGACTTCGAATAATTTTGGATTATTATCATATATATTTTTTAAAAGGGGAAATATCACTGCAAGTAGGAAGCTAACCAGTCAGGGAGAAAGACTACCTGAGCCCTTCCCTCATGCACCACTTTTCTACCTGCAGGCTGGGCTGTTTTTTTTTTGGGGGGGGGGGCGGACTCAGTGCTAGCGCCTCTCAAGTGAGTTCTGGCACCACTCAGGTGGGGGTGCCATTGCCATTCTATGACAATAGAATTTTCTCTTTTTCTAGAAAAATAGCACTGCTGGCAGGGAAAATAATAATAATAATAATAATAATAATAATAATAATAATAATAATAATAATAATAATAATTTATACCCCGCCCTTCTGGCTGGGCTTCCCAGACACTCTGGGCTGCTTCCAACCAAATATTAAAATACAGTAATACATCAAACATTAAAAGCTTCCCTAAATAGTGCTGCCTTCAGATGTCTTCTAAAGGTTTGGTAGTTGTTCTTTTTGACATCTGGTGGGAGGGCGTTCCACAGGGCGGGTGCCACTACCAAGAAGGCCCTCTGCCTGGTTCCCTGTAACTTGGCTTCTCGCAGTGAGGGAACCGCCAGAAGGCCCTTGGAGCTGGACCTCAGTGTCTGGGCAGAATGATGGGAGTGGAGACACTCTTTCTGATATACTGGACCGAAGGCCGTTTAGGGCTTTAAAGGTCAGCACCAACACTTTGAATTGTGCTTGGAAACGTAATAATAATAATAATAATAATAATAATAATAATAATAATAATAATAATACATAAGTACTAAAAATGTGATTTCCCTTCGGTCTGAAATGGTACAGCCCATTTCCTGCTCCTCTAGCCTCTACCACCCCTTTCTGCTTTGGTGATGGGCTTTTTTTGGGCAGTGGAGAGGGTGGGTGTGGGTGTGGGGGGAGGAACCAGGCAGGAAGGAAAAGTTAGCAAAATCCAAGCTCCCATGATGCATTGCACCTCCGCAGCTTTTCCGGGGAGGCTTTCCATGAGCAATGCGCCTTTGGTCGCTCCGACCCCCCACTCACCCAGCGTGACGGATTGTAGGAAGAGTTCAATGGCTGTTCTGCTCTGGCCCACAGTGTCTGAACAAACCGCTCTTGTCATTAGGTTGGAAATGTAATCTCTGTACAAAGGAGAAGAGGGGGAGAAAAGAGAGAGAGAGAGAGAGACAGGGAGAGGAAAGGCTATGGTAGACTTAACAGAACCCTGTTCATGTTATGGGAATTTAATGCACATGGTCGAAACTGAATGTGGGCCATCAGTTTTTATCGGTGGAGAGCGGGTGATGAACGGATCTGGCGAAACATTAACACAGCTTTCCTTTCTTTCTTTTTAAAATCCAGAATCTGGTTTTGCAACACATATTGCTCAGGAGAGAGAGAGAGAGAGAGAGAGAGAGAGAGAGAGAGAGAGAGAGATCTGTGTGTGCTCTCTCACACACATGCACCCCCCCCCCCAATCCTCTTGTCTCTTCCCTTCTAACAATTTCTGCTCCTGACAGAGATGGCTTTCGATGCCGGCTTCACAGCTAATTGTGTGTGTGTGTGTTTAACACCTATATCTAGGACTCCCATAGCTGCTGAATAATTTCAGCCAATTTGCCATGGGTAACGATGGGTGAATGCACTAGAAAATTAAACAGACCGGGTTTAAGAAGATTCACCCACCTTGCTCTTCCTCTCCCACCTCCCTTCCCTTTTCAAACTGCAGAGGGTATAATTAAATTAAGAAGAAAGAGTGTGTGTGTGTGTGTGTGTGTGTGTGTGTGTGTGTGTGTGTGTGTTACTGTATTTTAGTACAGAAAAGAACCCCAGTTTTGAAACCAGCTTGTGATCATTGCTTATTTCACAACATCCGGGGCACTGGGTATATGAGGCGCAAGGAGCTTCAGCCCCCTCAATATTTTGAGGCAGGGGTGGAACCCCCCCAAATATTGAGGGGGCCGCTATCCCTTGCCACCCCTAGGCGAGCACCCGTGTGCCGAGCAGGATGCATAGAGGGTGATTTCTGCCCTCTGTGCCACCCACCGCGATCTCTGTCACGGAGAATGTTGGCATATGCTTTGGTCTGGCTTTTAGCTTATTGTTGATTGCAAGTTCTTTTCTCTTTCTGGAATATTTTAAATGGCTGTTTTTTAACTGTTTCCCAGTGATAATTTTAATGTTTTTTTTTTTTTGTAAACCGCTTAAGAAGTTTTATTTCAGTCCAGCAGTAGATAAATCTTACAAATTACAGTGGTATCTCAAGCTGCAAACACCTCAGGTTACAAATGCTTCAGGTTACAAACTCCGCTAACCTGGAAGAGTTACCTCGAGTTGAGAACTTTGCCCCAGGATAAGAACGGAAATCGTGTGCTGGTGGCGCAGCGGCAGCATGAGGCCCCATTAGCTAAAGTGGTACTTCAGGTTAAGAACAGTTTCAGGTTAAGAACGGACCTCCGGAACGAATTAAGTTCATAACTAGAGGTACCACTGTAAATAGATAATGGCAGTGAAATAGATACATAATACCCTTTCTGAATCTTTTCCAACTCTATAGTATCCCTTTTGTGGTGAGGCAACCAGAACTGTACTCAATATTCAAAACGTGGTTGCACCAGTGGCAGACGTGGGGGGTCTCAAATTTCAGAGGCACCCTGCGCAATGCTAAATTTTGGCGCTTGGCCTCTCCCTTTCCATTCTACAACATAGTTGTGGCACTCACTGCTGTGACCTCAAGACTCTGAGCCCAAGGCAACTGAACTGGTCACACTCCCCTAAATTTGCCTCTGATTGCACCACAGATTTTCATAATAGCATTATTATGTCAGAAGTTAAGTGCAAATTTAATAAGCAAGCAAGCAAGCAAGCAAGCAAGCAAGCAAACTTTATTAGCTCCTCCCGTCTCATGCCACTTGGTTCTGGGAGACCAAGAGGAAAGGGAGCTAGTCACAGTAGGAGGGGGAGACACCCGTGCCTCTTCCCCAGTCTGACTCATCTCTGCTTCTTGGCCTCCCTTGTCCCTCTCTCCTGCCTCAGCTTCTGCCTCTGATTCTGGACTTTTGTCTGTCACAGACTCTTCCCGCTCACTAAGCCCTGTCACCTCTTCAGCTTCCAACACCTTCTCTTACCAATCTTCTCCCTCTAACCACTCATCATCATCCTACCACCAATCCCGGGGCTCTGAGCCTTCTTCCCTTTGGGGGTTTCCCAGCTGGTTCCTCCCACCATTCCTCTGCATCCAACCAGCCCATCACAACTCCACCACCACCTGCTTTCTTCCTTGCAACCAGGAGGTGCCATTGGCTGTCAAATTCCCCCTCCTCCTTAGTCTCAGCGTCGCCCTTCTAGAACTCAGCAGGTAGGAGGAAGATGGGGACAAAACTAGACTGAGTTGTCTCTGGCTGTCATTGTCTCTGGCGCCACCTGCTGTTGGGCTCCCTGCCTTCCGCCCAACCAGCTCCCCAATGACCTCCGAGCACCACTGCACTTTCAGCTACAACCCTAGCCTTTCTCAACCTGTGGGTCCCCAGATGTTGTTGTACTACAACTCCCATCACCCCTGGCTAGCAAGGCCAGAGCTCAGGGATGATGGGAGTTGTAGTCCAACAACATCTGGGGACCCACAGGTTGAGAACCGCTGCGAGAGCCATCCTCCATGAAGGAGGACAGATGGCGGTTTGGCCTTTTAGGGGACAGGCTAGGCAGGGGAGGGCTTCAGCCTCAGGCACAGTCTCGCCTCTCTTGCAACTCTCTCCTCTATGCCAGGGGGAATATTTATATATGTAACGCAATAGCAATGAGCAGTATGGAAGTCTTACATGAGCTGGATGAACGAGAGATGCCTTGCAGAGCTAGGGGGGAGAGAGAGAGAGATCAAAATTGGGATTTATGGATGGTTATTTTGGATGTACTCCAGGATCAAGTAAGAACGGAAGCCCGGCCTGGTTTCCTTCCCTGCCCCCCCCAATCCAAAACTCCTCTCCCTGAGCTCTCTTTCCCTATGATTATCATTGCTGTGCAGAAACCTAATGACCCATACCACAAAGATTTTGCACTTAAGCAAAAAATACTTAACAAGTCACGGCCTGAGCCGCAGGGAAAGCTATTTCCCCCAGGTTGGCCATTTGCATTAAAGTTCATTTTGCTCGTGCTATACATTGCTTATTCGCTGTGTGCTTTCTTCCTTTTTCTTTTTTTAAAGCACCCTTTCGAGCTGGTAGCATTATCCTCTGCTATGGCTGTGGTACCCCCATGGATTTCTGGGTGATCCAGTGACGTGGTGGTAGTGGGGAGGTCACTTCATTTATCACTAGCCGTGGGACCTGTGTGCGTGGGGAGGAACTTCATTTATTATCTAAAGCATTTATATACTGCTTAATATTTAAAAATGGCACCCGCATAATGGGAGCCGGAGGGTGGAAAGCATCCTCAAATTTCATGCTGACAGGATGGCGTTGGTTGGATCCGGCCCATTGCTCTCTCTGAAAAATTAACCCATAAGATTAGGCCAGGCAAGGGGCAGTCTAAAGCAGTACTGGATCTCAACTGGTCCAGACCCAAGACCCACCTCTGATTCACCACCCACAACATGGCACCCATTTCCACATTTCCACTCCTGACTTATACCGTAATAATGCTAATGATGCACATTATTCATCTTAAAATGGCAATTCACAGAGTGGTAGACCTTAGCATTACTACCAAATGAAAAGCAGCGACTTTTTTTTACACTTGAACTTATTGGGAAGGCTGAGAAGCTGCTGGAGACCAGAGATTTTTGCATCCTGGGAGAAGTCTAGAAAGCCACAGAGATGGACCAGAAAGTCAACAGAGAGCTCCCTCACTAGAGGCATAGATGTAGGAAAGTGGGGCATGCGGTTGGCCAGAAATACATCTCTTATTACACACACAGTTTTATACAGCACTTTCTTGTAGTATATGCATGTTTGTAAAAATTGGTTGCTGGAGAACTGAATTACAAATTTCAGACACATACACATTTTGAAGGATAGCTGTGTTTTGGGCCACATACTGTTTCAGAAGGTGTGAATTCCATAGATGATGATGATGATGATGATGATAATTATTATTATTATTATTTTAAAAAGTGAACTGAATCAAATTTCTGCTCCGTCCCCAGTTGAGAGACGATGATTGGCCCAAGGTGACCCAGCAGAGCAGAGATTCGAACCTTGATCTCCCAGGTCTGCTAGCTGTGACACCCTACTGCCTCTCATTTGGCCTCCCTGGGAATCACAGTTCTCGCTTTTAGGAGCAGGCATTTCCTTGACTTCAGAAGGTCTCACTCCACGACATCACCAACCCCTACTTGGTGGGCCCAGGGCTTCAAAATGCTGGAGATTTGGTAACCAATGTGGCGTAGTGATTAGGCTGTTGGGCTAGGACCTGGGAGACCAGGGGCCAAATCCCACTCGGTCATGAAGCTCATTAGGAGGACTCGGTCTAGTCACTGTCTCTTAGCCTAACCTACCTCACAGGGTTGTTGTGAGGAGGAAATAGAGAGGAGAGAATCATGTATTCTGTCACCTTGAGGTTCTTGAAGGAAAATTGGGATAGAAATCTAATAATCAATAAATGTCTTAATTTAATTAATTAATTAATTTATTATATTTGTATACCGTCCTTCATCCATAGATCTCAGGCCAGTTCAAAAGTTAATACAGTGGTACCTCTAGATACGAATGGGATCCGTTCCGGAGTCCCGTTCACATCTAGAAGCAAACGTAACTAGCGACGGCACGTCTGCGCACGCACGCGTCATTTTCGCTGCTTCTGCGCATGCGCGTGACGTTATTTTGAGTGTCTGCGCATGCGCAATCGCTGAAACCCGGAAGTAATGCGCTCCATTACTTCCGGGTTGCCGCAGAGCACAACTCGAACGCGCTTAACCCGAAGCGCATTCAACCCGAGGTATGACTGTAATAATAAATCCCGTAACACACATGCTAATTCTCAACATTCCTGCTCCAGTTTCAGTCACAATTCTGTGATCCAGAAACAAGATGGGACTGGACAGACGAGGACCTGCAGGTGAAGGGCAGGAGAAGGACTATGCGGAAAGGGGAGGACTCAGTTCTCAGCACCAGAGTGGAGGCCATTTTGAGCAAGATGGTTCCGTGCTGTGACTCGCTATGAGGCAGCCTCCTCACCACCTGTTATGAAAGTTAAGTTGTGAGGGAAACGTTCAGCTCTTTCCTTCCACGTGCCCCTATTCAGGCAACCCCCTCAACCCTTCCCCCATTTTATACATAAATCCAGTGCCTGCCTATAAACAAACATGGCGGTCTTCCTCATCACGCCACGTCCAACTGTCAGCATCCTGGGATTCGCCTGGAGCTCAACATGGCCACGGAAGAGACGCCTGGGATGGCAAGCGCTTTTCCACGGCCGTCAGCCATTTTAGTTTTCTGAGACAATTTCCCCAGCCGTTTCCAGAGATACTTTTGGGGGAAGTCCCCAGCTAAAACTCGAATTTGCATTTAAATGGAGATTTCTTTTCTCTCTTTTTTTAATGAGCAACCCGCATGGGAGAGGAAGACTATTAGGGTTCTCCCCCTCCTTTCCAGGGAGTGTGTTTAGAAATCTTTCACCTCTCTCTCTCTCTCTCTCTCTCTCTCTCTCTCTCTCTCTCTCTCTCACACACACACACACACACACACAAACACACACACACACACAGAGTCCTTTATCCCAGGCATCCGTTCAGATCCTGAAAAGCGAAAGCAAAAAAACCAGTCAACGAAGTGTGACAAGCTGTACATCTATAAGGAGCATCTCTTATAACAAACAAAGCCCCCCTTATGCTTGGAGTGGAGATACTGGCAAAACACACACACACACGTTTTCCATGTATACCACGCAGCGATAGAGATCAGTGACAAGAGCCACACGTGGGGTGAGAGAGAGGTCCCCCCCCCCTTTTTGGGGTCTTATTCCCTTTGAAATGCATAATATCTCCTTGCCGAAATTGGCATCGGTTTGATGAAGCTGAGAGGTGACATCTCTCTCTCTCTCTTTCTGAGTATGCTTGTGGCACGACCCCTCTCTGCTGATTGGGGGCAAACCCTCGCAAAGGTAAATCCAGTCCTGGCGAGCACATCAGACAATCTCATTTTCATCACCGGGGTGGACGAGAGAGAACGCGGCGACAGAATCTTTTCAGATGATAATCGGCAGACGGGGCCCTTTCTGCCCGGGCTCTTCCCCCTCAGTTTGTTTATTTGAATTTCACCCCGTGGTGTCCTTCAGATCCTGGGGGAGGGCAGTGGGGACTCTAAATACCTCTCTAGCCAACTCAACCTCCCCCCCTCTCATTTTCACCGTAATTTCCTTTCCTTTCCTCTCCCCACTCCGATGAATAAAAAGACCAAGCTTAGGTTTTCAAAATAAATAAACAGAGTGTAAGTGTTTCCGTGCTGAATCGCACCAAAGTCTATGTGGCCTAGTCAGTGCTCTTTTTCTAGAAAAAGAGGAGCTCACCATGAAATTCTCCCTTGTTTTCTTAGGATGGCAATGGCACCCACCTGAGAGGTGCCGGAAGGTTCTGGCTGAAAAGAAAGCCCTGGGCCTAGTACAGTCAAACCCTGGTTCCCGAACGGCTCCATTTTGGAACGTTTTGGCTCCCGAATGCCGAAAACCTGGAAGTAAAAATGTTTTAATGTTTTTTGGAAGCTGAACGTCCAACGTAGTTTCTGCTGGAGTACAGGAAGCTCTTGCAACCAATCGGAAGCCACGCCTTGGTTGTTGAACATTTCGACACTGAGATTTGACCGTATTCCGTTTCTGCTGCTGGACAGCTTTTGGGGAAACACGTGGAGTTGTCTGAAAGAAATGGCCACCTCCTTTTGCACGGGTCCAAGTGCCACATGCGAACCGTGGCCCGATTGCATGTGGGGAGCCTGGAGGAAGAATAGGAAGAGAGGGAATGGGGGCCGGTGAGCTAAAATGGATGGAAGGAGAAGGAGAGGGAGAGATGAAGTCTTCTTCAAGCGATCTGTTCCGGCTTCTGACAACAGTTACCTGCCCCTTTTACTGGCACCCCAATTCGCAGGGAGAGAGAGAGAGGGAGAGAGAAAAGGGGTGTCAGGGAGAGAGACAAAGGTGTGAGAGACAGAGACTCAAGAAAGGGCCCAAAATGAAATGGGCCCAAAAATGGAAACAGGAACAATTGCCGAGGTTAGAAGAATGGAGAATGAAACTGATGGATTATGCAGAACTGGACAAATTAACAGGGAAGATCAGATATCTACGAGACCACAAGTTCATCAAAGATTGGGGAAAATTTTCAGACTATTTGAAATGCATATGTGACGAGCAAATAACGCTAGTGGGATTTCAAGAAGCTCTGTGAATGTTTGAGGAATATTGTATTGAAGAAAAATAAGAGGGAGAGGGTATATAAAATGCAATATAAAACTAGGAAATGCGTAATTAAAAAACTGAATAATGGATGATTGTCAGAGAGGCTGAAGGAAGTCTAAAAGAGAAAATATGTGATAAATTTAGATTGGATATTATAAATGTATGTTGGAAAATTAATAAAAATTATTTTATATATAAAAAAGAAAGGAACCGTGAAATGAGAGAGGTAGTGCCAGAGAGAGAGAGAATTGTTTTGAGTGGTTTGAACTAAACTGACTTCCCCCAATAGTTAGTTGATGGTCCCTGGTTTTAAATGTGCACGTTTTTTAATGATGTACAGATACCGTTGCAAACCGCTTTGATATTTTTAAATGATGCAGCAGCGCACAAATACATTTTATAAATAAATACATACATTTTTTTAAACCCTGTGTCAGGTGGGGGGCATTTTTTTTTTTTAGCCCAAGGGCCACAATCCCTTTCTGGAGGCGGGGCCCACATAGCAATGGTGGGTGGGGCCAGAGGCAAAAGTGGGCGGAGCAGCAAACACAAACTTGCCCTTTGTACGGCAGGTTTGTATGAACTTATCTCTCTCTGTCCTCCATGCAGGCAATCAGGAGGGATGATCTGAGTTCAAGGGCACATTCCAGCCAGGCAAAAATGTTCTAGGAGGGTGTGAAGAAAGGCCAGTGAAGGGTGTGGCCTTTGGAGTCTGACAGACATTTCACAGGGCTGCCTCCCTCAGCAGTTTCCATTCAAGCTAGTCATCATAAAAGCCAGCGTGACTTTAAAGATTGGTACCTGGGTGTGCTTCTCTCCAGTCTCTCCCCCCGCATTCTTTTCACTCTTGTTTCATGTCTGTTTGATTGTCAGCCTGCAGGCAGCCACTCTCTGAGTTTCCCTTCATCTTTGTCCAGGGCTTAGTAAATCTTGGGTGCTTAACAAATATCATTCATAATAATAATTGTGATGACGAGGTCTCGCTTTCCGTTCATCTTTGCTCAGTGCTTAGTAAATGTCTGGTGCTCTTTAAATTACTAAAATACAGTGGTACCTTGGGTTAAGAACTTAATTCGTTCTGGAGGTCCATTCTTAACCTGAAACTGTTCTTAACCTGAGGTACCACTTTAGCTAATGGGGCCTCCCGCTGCTGCCGTGCCACCGCCATGCGATTTCTGTTCTCATCCTGAAGCAAAGTTCTTAACTCGAGGTACTATTTCTGGGTTAGCGGAGTCTGTAACCTGAAGCGTATGTAACCTGAAGCCATAGCTGCCAACTTACAAATTTGAAAATAAGGGACCAGCAGCCTTGAAAATAAGGGACCAGCAGCCAAAATAAGGGACCTGCAGCCTCACCTGTTCCAGGCACTCCAGTCTTCCTGTCCTCCTGCAGTCTGGTCAAACTCATGCTGGTAGCTTCGAGAACACTGTCCAACCAACTTTGTAACCAGAGGTTCAACTGAATAGAATCTGAATCACATGCACCACAAGGCCTATGCAGCCTCAACTTAAGATGGCTCCCCGGCCTGGCTTTGCACTGCAAAGTTTGCAGCAGCACGTGCAACAAAATGGCGTCCAGCATTCAAAACCCCCCTCAGCTTGCATTAACTAGCCACACACAAGGCATGCACGCTCCACCCCCAGTCATTCTTAGACTTCTTATTGGGTGAGCAACACAGCCAAGCAACACAGTTGGAGCCTCCCTCCTCCCTGGCCAGCAGGGAGGGAGGGAGAGGAGCTGCTTCCTTTGAAATTTAAGGGACATCATTTAAGGGACATTTAAGGGACATCCATCAATAAGGGACAGCAGCGGGACATGGCGCTGGAATAAGGGACTGTCCCTTCAAATAAGGGACACTTGACAGCTATGCCTGAAGTGTCTGTAACCCGAGGTACCACTGTAGTACTAATGGTTTTTTTAAAAAAACACCAGTACTAATAATAGCAACAAATGGATTCCACAGGCCTGCTCACCTTTGCATTAGGTGATTCTCATTGTTCACTGGCGTGGGGCGCTGACTTGGACCCCAGGTTGTGGTGCCCAGTGGCACTGGAAGTCAGGTTCCGAGGTCTCGCAAGGCCTCGAACAAAATCTCCAAGGTCTCGCAAGGCCTCGGATGTGACTTCCAGTGATTCACAAGGCCCTGGAAGTTGTGTTGGGGGCCCTGTGGTGTGGGTGCTGAGCACCCACAACAAAATTTTGTGGGTGCTTGGGCCCCAAGAGCCCCCTATAGCTGCTGCCCCTGTACCTGGCTATTTTATCTTTTGTCTCTCCAGTCTTTCTGATAATGCAAGATCTCAGGCCCCACCTACACATGACATTTAATGCAGTGCCGTACCGCTTTAATTGTCATGGCGCCCCCAAGGGATTCTGGGAACTGTAGTTTGTTAGGTGTGCTGAGGGAGCTGACCATTAGGTCCAGTCGTGGCCGACTCTGGGGTTGCGGCGCTCATCTCGCTTTATTGGCTGAGGGAGCCGGCGTACAGCTTCCGGGTCATGTGGCCAGCATGACTAAGCCGCTTCTGGCGAACCAGAGCAGTACACGGAAATGCCGTTTACCTTACTGCCGGAGCGGTACCTATTTATCTATTTGCACTTTGATGTGCTTTCGAACTGCTGGGTTGACAGGAGCTGGGATCGAGCAACGGGAGCTCACCCCGTCGCGGGGATTCGAACCGCTGACCTTCTGATCGGCAAGTCCTAGGCTCTGTGGTTTAACCCACAGCACCACCCGAGGGAGCTGCTAGGAGGCCCCTATTTCCCTACACTTCCCAGAGTTCCCTGGGAAGAAGGATTGGTTGTTCAAACCAGCCTGGAAATTGTGCTGCAGTTCACCAGCAAAAATAATGAGTGCATTTTTATCTGGATTGCATAGTGATTCCTCTCCTCTGTTATAAATGGACTTAGAAACATAGAACTGTAGAGCTTAAAAAACCCCTGACACTTCTCCCTGTTACCTTGAAGTGTCTGCATCATGATTTATTCTGTATTTGGAAGGCATTTAAGTATCTTGTGCTTTGTTCTTATGCATTTGAAAACCTGATCAGATGTTTTCTTTTAAAATCAAGTGAAATGTAAATTTTGTGAAATAACAAATAAATGGGTGGCGTGGGTGTTTTGGCTTCAGCTGTAACCGAAGTCACTTTGGGCTGCTCCGAGACCCAGAGAGATACAAAAACTTATATTGACACCAGGCCGCCAGGAAAAAAAAAAGTTAAATCTACTGACCGATTAGACCCATGATGGGGCTGTAATTCCATCAGGACCTCTTCCTGCCTGATGCCGAGTGACATGGCTATTGTATATGTAACAGCACGACACGGTGATGAGTTTGTCAGTTCCACGTAGTGTGATTTGCTGGGGTTCCCTCCCCGCCCCCCTTTCCTCTCTCTGAAGAAGGAGAGGAGCGGAATTGAAGGAGAAAAGGTCAGGAAGACCTGGTCATCTTCCCTCCTCCTCCGAAACCACTCGCCCCCTTGGAAGAAAATCGGAGATGACAGCTCGTCCTGCCGCTTGGGGATCCATGCCGGCCCCGGGTGACATCCAAAAGGGAAAGCTCGTTAGAATGGTGGGGGAGATGGCGGCAAATGTTACTCGTTAATAATGGATTTCAAAAGCCTTCGGATCGCGGTTATTGTTAGTGGCATATGCTGCCACCAAAGAGACAGTGACAAGTTCTTTGATTAGAGGGGAGGGGTGGCGGCGTTTGCACCCTCCCTCCTTGCTCTTTGGAGATGATCTCTTCCTGCTACCCCAGCTCCGTCCATCATGGATTGGAAAATGAGAGCACGTTAACTTAGTGGTGACAGGTAATTTTAGACTCTGGTTTTAATGGTCTTATACAGTGGTACCTCAGGTTACATATGCTTCAGTTTACATACGCTTCAGGTTACAGACTCCACTAACCCAGAAATATTACCTTGGGTTAAGAACTTTGCTTCAGGATGAGAACAGAAATCGTGCAGTGGCGGTGCAACGGCAGCAGGAGGCCCCATTAGCTAAAGTAGTGCTTCAGGTTAAGAACAGTTTCAGATTAAGAACAGATCTCTGGAACAAATTAAGTACTTAACCCGAGGTACCACTGTATATATTTTTTGGGTGGGGGAGGGTCTTCCTTCTTTAAATGGCAATGTTTAGTATTTCACTTACATCCAAATGTGGTAGATGTTCTGGCCCTAGACCAGAGTTCTCTGGCGACCGCAGCTCTGAGGAGGAGGTGAGCCCACACCCAGGTCTGCCTGTGTGGTTGCGCGGGCGCTGGAGCCCTCAGCTGCCCCCTTGAGCCCCAAGAAGACTCCTCTGCCACAAAGCTCTGGTGGTTGGTCCACAGACTCCTAGGAGGCTAAAGAGAGCCTTGAGCAGAGAGTGCCCTGAATCTGGGAACCCCATTGCCATGAAGCAGTCAATTGCAGCACCTCTTTAACATTGCCAGAAGACAATGGCTACTGCTACGAAGCTCTGCTGTTTGCTCCAGCACCTTGCTGAGACAACTTGGATGTTTGGTCTCAGCTGCAGGGGTGCTGTCCGTGGTCCTGAAAGCCACCTTGCTCTCTCTCCCTCCCTCCAAAGTGTTGAATGGGCCTAGCTTAGCTTTGCCTCCTCACCTGTCTCCCTGTCTGCCCGGCAACCAGGAATACACACACTGCACTGAGAAGGTTTGGATTCTGCGACTGGCATACATTATGCAAATTGAAAGAAACGTTCAGAATTTTGCAGGATTCATTCTTGTTTTACTTGTGAGGAGGAGGAGGGACAAGACGCTAGGCACAGCACTGATGCAAACTCTTTGGCCTGCACACTCTTCGAAGCCCAGCTTCAAGTTCAAATAGGCTAGAAACCCTGCCCTTTCTTTTGAAACATGGAAGCTAAGGTTCTTAAGGAACTGTGCCCAGTGCCACATTCTGTGTGTCCCCCCTCCGCCGATATCCCTGTGGAATTGCAACATGCATGCATTCATGAGCCTGCCCACTTACACGTCACACATTTAATACCCATGGCTTTCCTCAAAGGTCCTGGGTGCCTTTGGGAGTGACTGATCACCTTCAGGCGTGCTGTTGATCATTCTTTGAGTTGGTGTGGCTCACTGGACAGCAACAGGAGACTCAGCCCGTAATGTTAGCAGCCCAGCCTCCATGACAGTTGGCTATTTCCGATTTTATTTATTGATGGGTTAAACCACAGAGCCTAGGGCTTGCCGATCAGAAGGTCGGTGGTTTGAATCCCCACGACGGGGTGAGCTCCCATTGCTCGGTCCCTGTTCCTGCCAACCTAGCAGTTCGAAAGCACGTCAAAGTGCAAGTAGATAAATAGGTACCGCTCTGGCGGGAAGGTAAACGGTGTTTCCATGTGCTGCTCTGGTTCTCCAGAAGCGGCTTAGTCATGCTGGCCACATGACCCGGAAGCTGTATGCCGGCTCCCTTGGCCAATAAAGCAAGATGAGCACTGCAACCCCAGAGTCGGCCACGACTGGACCTAATGGTCAGGGGTCCCTTTGCCTTTACTATATATTTTAATGTCTTGTTTGTATGACAGTTGTAAACTGCTCTGGATTGTTTTGTTTGTTTGTTTAGGAATAATGGTGTTTAAATATATATTTTTTTCAAATACTTTTTATTGCTTTTTTGTAACAACAACAAATAAAATAAATACTCTTACATTCAAAAATTTGTATGTCTTCTTATTTAACTTGCGCCTTATTGCACCCGGACTTCCTTCCAATCCTTCAATGGTTTTCATGTCTCAAATCTTTTCTTACAGTTTCTTATTTACACTCCATCCACATCACAAGATTTACATTAATCCTGCTACAGTTTTTAAATTCTTACAGTTACTCCTTATATATTCAACAAATTTACTCCAATCCTTTTCAGACTTTGCTTCTTTTTGGTTCCGAATCTTATAAGTCAATTTCGCCATTTCTATGTATTCAAACATTTTTTCTGCCGCTCCATTATAGTTGGGATTTCTTGGGATTTCCATTTCTGGGCCACTAAGATTCTAGCGGTGGTTGTTGCGTACATGAATAGTTTGTAATCCTTTTTTAATTCGTCCCTGTTATCCCTAGCAAAAATGCTTCTGGTTTCTTTGGGAAAGTGTATTTAAATAGTTTTTTCATTTCGTTATATATCATGTCCCAATATTTTTTCACACGGGTGTTTAAATATTTTAAATAAATAAATGAAGAATCCTGGGGACTGTTTTTTATCCCCAAGAACAACAGTTCCCAACCCTTCCTATCAAACTACAGTTCCCAGGGTTCTTTTGGCGGAAGGTTGTGGGCTTTAAATGTATGGTGTGTCTTACGAGACACCTGGGCAGTCATGAAGAGAGCACTGAAGGGATGGGGCGTGAGTCACTGGCTTATTGAATCCAGTTAACATCCATTCCCACTGAATATTTGTTTAATAATGCGTGTGTGTGTGTGTGTACATTTTGTGGCAGAAGGAGCCTTCACAAATGACACTTAAACACACACACACACAAACTGGAGTTGGGTTCATTTGTGGTGCAGAGCCTCAGTGTTTATCCTCAAGGTTGGTGCCTCTCACGAAAAGAAAATTGCATTCCCCACTCTGAATATTTCTTTGCTGGGAAAACGCAGTTCCTTTGGCCGGTACGAGTCTGAGTGTTGCATGGAGTGAACCGCACCTGCAACAAAATGTTGCAGCATCAAGTGTTGCAGTGTCAAGGATTCCTGCCAGTATTCCCCGCTTGGTTTCCCAATTCTCCTCCAATAGCCAATGTTCTGTAGCCACCGAGCATGCTCACACCCTTCCCTGGGCTGTTTTAGTCTCCCCATTCACCTTTAGGTTCCCCCCCTCAAAAAGGGATTTTTCACCCTGGCATTTCCCCAAGTCCGCTGATAACAGATGGACCAAACCACTTGGTTCTGCTCTGGGGAATTCCAAAAAGGTCTTCCAGGAAGACTCTTGAACTCTTGAACCGGCTTTAACCGGCTTTAAGAACTTCGGTTCTTAAGCAAGAATGCTAACTCAGGAGTATTAAATGCAGCAGATTAGCTTTGCCTGAAGTGGTAAGAGATCTTGAGGACACACACTTGCTTGGCGAAATTAACATCACATGGGCTGGAGGCATCATTGCTGTAGAGCGTGTAAAGTTTATGATCACCTGAGCATTGCCCAAAGGCACCTTGGCTGTTCCGAATATAGAATCATAGCATTGCAGAGTTGGAAGTTACCCCAAGTAATCTAGTCCAACCCCCTGCGAGGCAGGAATCTGAGCTGAAGCATCCATGACTGATGGCCACCCAACCTCTGCTTAAAAACCTTCAAGGAAGGAGAGTCCATCACCTCCTGAGGGAGTCCGTTCCACTGTTGAACAGCTCTTACTATCAGAAAGTTCTTTCTGATGTTTAGTTGGAATCTCCTCTCTTGTAACTTGAAACCATTGGTCCAAGTCCTGCCTTCTGAAGCAGGAGAAAACAAGCTTGCTCCATCTTCCATGGGACAGCATGTTTTAAGATGGCTGTCATATCTCCTCTAAGTCACCTCTGTTCCAGGCTAAACATACCCAGCTCCTTCAACCATTCCTCATAAGGTTTGGTTTCCAGACCCTTGATCAGGGGTCAGCAAGACTATCTATCTATCTATCATCTATCTATCTATCATCTATCTATCTATCTATCTATCTATCTATCTATCTATCATCTATCTATCTATCATCTATCTATCATCTATCTATCTATATCTATCTATCTATCTATCATCTATCTATCTATCTATCTATCTATCTATCTATCTATCTATCATCTATCTATCTATCATCTATCTATCTATCATCTATCTATCTATCTATCTATCTATCTATCTATCTATCTATCTATCTATCTATCTATCATCTATCTATCATCTATCTATCTATCTATCTATCATCTATCTATCTATCATCTATCTATCTATCTATCTATCTATCTATCTATCATCTATCTATCTATCTATCTATCTATCTATCATCTATCTATATCATCTATCTATCTATCTATCTATCATCTATCTATCTATCTATCTATCTATCTATCTATCTATCTATCTATCATCTATATCTATCATCTATCTATTTATCTATCATCTATCTATCGCTATCTATCTATCATCTATCATCATCATCTATCTTTCTATCTATCATCTATCTATATCTATATCTATCTATCTATCTATCTATCTATCTATCTATCTATCTATCTATCTATCATCTATCTATCTATCAATCATCTATCTATCTATCTATCTATATCTATCTATCTATCTATCTATCTATCTATCTATCTATCTATCTATCTATCATCTATCTATCTATCATCTATCTATCTATCTATCTATCTATTTATCTATCTATCTATCATCTATCTATCATCTATCTATCATCTATCTATCTATCATCTATCTATCTATCTATCTATCATCTATCTATCTATCTATCTATCTATCTATCTATCTATCTATCTATCTATCTATCTCTATATATTGGGGGGAATGAACAATTCCTATGCACCACAAATAACCCAGAGATGCATTTTAAATAAAAGCAGACATTCTACTCATGTAAAACACCGGTCTTGAAAGAATTACACTGGCTCTCAGTACGTTTCCAAGCACAATTCAAAGTGTTGGTGCTGACCTTTAAAGCCCTAAACGGCCTCGGTCCAGTATACCTGAAGGAGCATCTCCACCTCCATCGTTCTGCCCGGACACTTAGGTCCAGCACCGAGGGCCTTCTGGTGGTTCCCTCACTGCAAAAAGCCAAGTTACAGGGAACCAGGCAGAGGGCCTTCTCGGTAGCGGCACCCGCCCTGTGGAACGCCCTCCCACTAGATGTCAAAGAGAAAAATAGCTACCAAACTTTTAGAAGACATCTGAAGGCAGCCCTGTTTAGGGAAGCTTTTAATGTTTAATAGGTTATTGTATTTTAGTGTTCTGTTGGAAGCCGCCCAGAGTGGCTGGGGAAACCCAGCCAGATGGGCGGGGTATAAATAATACATTATTATTATTATTATTATTATTAAAACACGCTGATTCCCGGACCATCTGTGGGCTGGATTAAGAAGGCGTTTGGGCTGGATTCGACCCCCGGGCCTTAGTTTGCCTACCCATGTCCTTGATCATCTTGGCTGCCCTCCCCTGCACACCTTTCAGCATGTCAGCACCATTCTTCATCTGTGATGCTCAGACTGGGCTCCAGGTGGGGTCTGACCAAGGCGGAATAGAGAGGTACTCTTCCTCCCCTTGATCTGGACACTGCGCATCCGTTGGTGCAGCCTAGAATTACATTTGGAATTGGAAAGCAGTAGAATAATTACGAGGAGGAAGAAACTGACTTAAGCGTCTGCTGGGTCATGGTGGGGAAGCTGAGGGTTTAAGAAGATGTGCTTCCAGATCAGATGATGGCATCTGCAACCCGACAATAACCTTTATCCTCCACCCAACTCCCAGTAAATATAGCACTGGGAAGAGTGTGTGTGTGCCTGTGCCGCTATCTCTTCGATTTACTCAGCTGACAGCAGCAAGGAAAGGGTTAAGCCTCCCCCCCGCCCTCCTCCTGAGGTTCTAAATGGCTGAACTCCAATATGTTGTAGTTTTTGACCGCAAATCATCTTTAATAGCAGACATCACGGGACGACTCATTACGTTAAACTATTTTTCATGCTATCTCCTGTAATATCCTTTAATCCAATGCGTTTCAAATCACCTCGGGCTAAAATAAGAGACATAGCAACGTAATAGCCTAGTGTATTAGTGGGTTAATTGCCCTGTTGTGCTTTCTGGTAAGAGATCTGCAGAATGAGCTGTACATTAATTGTCGATTGCGGAATGCCTTTAACTCATTGAGCGACGGCCGAGGCCGGTGGGGTGGTGGGTAGTGTGAGGGTCTCGCGCCCAGCCTGTGATGAACGGGTGGTCTTTCTTCACCCTTGCCTGGTCTATGTATTCCATTTTTTTAAAATAGTTTTTCCCAAAGTCCACCAATATGTTATAAAATTTGCAAAGCTAAAGAACCCTCCTTGGGGTCTCTGGAACTAGGGCTGCCTGACTTCCAGGTCTGACCTGAAATCTTCAGGTTTGCTCAGTTAATTCCAGGTGTCTGGGGGAGGAATTGAGTCTCCAGTTTCCCCAAGACTATGCATGAAGCTTTCAAGCTTCAGTCCAGCAGGAGCCAGCTGCAAATCATTGCAAGGACTCTTGGCATATGTGTATATGTAGGCATGGGTGTGTCTGTCCTCCTCCTCCTCCCCTTCCCAATTAACCTCCATCTCCAGGGCTTATTGGTGGGAGGGATCTCAGAGGGCTCATCCCAGGTCTCAGGCTTGGGCTCTGAAATCTTTATACAGTCGTCCCTGTCTCTCCGCTTATGTGGGGGTTACATCCTCCTGCATGCATAAATGGGGAGCACCCTCTAAAAAACCTCTAAAGGCCTATTTCCCCCTGCTCTCCAGCTCTCTCGCCAATCCAGACAAAATACCTAGAGTTGAAGCTCTGGGGCCGGGTGAAGCCTGGAGGGCATTTGGGAAAGCAAATACCCCATGTGTCAGCTGCTAGGCGGGGAGGCTGAGCAGCCTAAACAAAGCTCCACTGTGCCTTTGCTTTCTTTGGGGCTATCCATTGCAATGAGATCTACGTAGGGCTGTCCTTGAAGACAACTCCCTTGGTCCAGATTGCAGCAGAGGACTGGCTGAGGTTCCATTTAGATCTTGGGGTGAAGAAGGTTCCCTCCCCCTGGTTTATGGTTTAATGTGTGAGCAATAAACCTTGAACGTGGCTCTTCAGCCAATAGGCAGCCCATGCACAACTCTTCCAGCATGGCTGCCACCTTCCCTGTATTTCAGAGGGTTGGACTGGATGACCCTTACGGTCCCTTCCAACTCTACAGATCTATGATTCTATGATCTCCAACCTTTCTCTTTTTCTGGACTTCTCCATCTGGATTAATTCTGCAATACATACATGCCTTGCCAAATTCCCCTCCCCTCTTTCTGAAATCCTGGATGTATTTCTCTAGTTATTTATTGGAGCACTAAATGGATTAGTTCTGTAATCTATCAAGCCTTTTCATTACATTTTTAAGACACTGCCGGTGTTATGAAGTACGGCACAGCATCAAAATTAAGCCCAGATTGCCATCGCCACCTATTTTATCGATATAAAAACTATTTGACAGATTCCTTCCCAATTCTAACTTTATGTCTTTTTACCCACAGGAGGACAGCTTGGGTCTCTCTGACGTGTCTCCACTGGAAATGACACAGTGGTTTTGACTTTTGGGTCCTATAACCATTGCATCGTAGAGGCAGGGTGGGGCTTTATTGCTTATTATTGCATTTATAGCTCACCATCCCTCCATGCGGGTGGCACTGTGGGTTAAACCACAGAGCCTAGGGCTTGCCGATCAGAAGGTTGGCGGTTCGAATCCCCGCAACGGGGTGAGCTCCCGTTGCTTGGCCCCTGCTCCTGCCAACCTAGCAGTTTGAAAGCACGTCAAAGTGCAAGTAGATAAATAGGTACCACTCCGGCGGGAAGGTAAACGGCTTTTCCGTGCACTGCTCTAGTTCGCCAGAAGCGGCTTAGTCATGCTGGCCACATGACCCGGAAGCTGTACGCCGGCTCCCTTGGCCAATAAAGCGAGATGAGCGCCGCAACTCCAGAGTTGGCCACGACTGGACCTAATGGCCAGGGGTCCCTTTACCTTTACCTTTATCCCTCCACAGAGCTCACAGAGACATGCATGACTCTCCCCTTCTCTGCTGCATCTTCACAACAACCCTGTGAGGTAGGTCAGGCAGAGAGAGAGACAGACTGGGCCAAGGTCACCCAGTGAGTTTCATGGCCAAGTTGCAGGAGGAGGGGGTTGACTTTTGCTCCAACTCCCTGCTGGATGCAGGAAATTCAGAGTTTGAGCATCAGCTAAAAATGGGAACCCAACCACCATGCATTGTGTGTGTGGTGGAGAGGAGAGATGTATAATTCGCTCCCTCCTTGTTGAATTTATCTTTAATAGCACAATGTTACATCGCCAAATGCCGTCTCCTGACCTCCTGTTTCCTGCTCTCGGCCTGTCATTTCAGAAATGGCTACAGGTCTAAAGATTGGCAGTTTCTATACTCCCTCTGGGTTAATCCAATTAATCTGTTTAATATGCTGCAGGCGGCCATCGTGCGCACGGCCACAGAAGCTGTAAAGCCTTGACATGGCAGACTGGTTCATTCTTGGAATGGGGTGGCTTCTTACGGCTTCTCTCTGCTCCCAACCAACCAAACAGCCAACCAACCAACCAACACACTTCCCTGTGCTCCAGTACAGATGGATGCCAGCTTGTGGAATGCCAGGGGTCGTTTTGGGCACCACACAACCAGGGTCTGAAGAACCCCTGCGATATGTGCAAGCATTGTCTGCATGTATGCTGGTGCCCAACTGGGACAGGAGTGGTGGAATGCAGGGAGCCCAAACAGTAGGTGGCGCCAGAGCCAACAGCAGGCAAAGCCAAGTCACTCTGATTTTGCCCCTGTGCTTAGGGACAGTAATGGTAAAGGTAGCCCTGACCATTAGGCCCAGTCATGGACGACTCTGGGGTTGCGGCGCTCATCTTGCTTTACTGGCCGAGGGAGCCGGCGTTTGTCCTCAGACAGCTTCTGGGTCTATTTATCTATTTATTCTGGCCTATTTATCTATTTGCACTTTGACGTGCTTTCAAACTGCTAGGTTGGCAGGAGCAGGGACCGAGCAACGGGAGCTCACCCCGTCACGGGGATTCGAACCGCTGACCTTCTGATCAGCAAGTCCTAGGCTCAGTGGTTTAGACCATAGCGCCACCCGTGTCCCCTTATGGACAGTACACCAGGACTTTAAGCTACTCAGGACACTGGCGTACAATGATGATGTCATCAGCAGAAGACAGCACAAGGCACCCAACTCGTTTTGGACCAAACATGGCATTCGGATTATCTCACCAACAGGCAGGCAATCAATCCACTTACCTCAGATAATTTCAGGAGCCTGCTACTGTGGCTCTACGGCAACTGTTACACAACTGCGACACGAGGACCCTGTTTGCCGAGGGATGAATCTTGGGTTTGACAGTCCTCCCCCCGCCCAACCGCTGCCTCTGCTCTTTCCTTGTCGGTTTCTAATTGGCTTGTTTGTTTTGCAATAAGCGATTCCTGCGGGTCTCCGTTCTGGATAGTTTCTCACACCATTAAATGAAGTTCTGCTGTATTGATCGCTGTTTTTCCAATTTGAAGCCCGAAAAGCGATGAAGACATTTTCTTGTTATCCCGTGTACTCTGTGCCTTCCACCTGCTGTTGTCCCCGCCCCTTCGCACATCCAGCCCCCTACTTCACTTCATTTAGGTGACCTGTCCCCGGTCCCTTCGCTCTGGCTCCCGGTAATTGCTTCTCCAGAGTAATGTTATGCCACGACGGCAGGCACAGAGTCACCTCAATGCTTCTTATCCATCTCCCCTCCCCCTTTGGAGTTTGTTTGCTTATAATGGCAGGACGCAGGAAGGCGACAAGGTTGAAATCATCAAGTAATATCAGCTCCGGAGGCTTTTGTCACCAGCGATATCTCTGCGGCGATGTCTCAATGTCAACAGCTGTACGGATTGTGGAGGGAATGGAGCCGCAGGCCTCTACAGACCTGTTTCGGCAATCAGTTACCCTGGGATAACAATCCCTGAACTTGCCTTAGGCTCTGGCTCATTTACACTACCCAGGAGATGAATTGGTGGCACAAAGGGGAAAGCCTGCAGCCCAAGCAGGGATGGAAGAAGGCACCATTTCTGATTCCGCCCTCTCTTCGCCGCACACAGCAGTGTTTCCCTTCCACTGCAGTTCGTTTTCCGCTGCCCAAACCATGTTGCTCATCTCACTGTCTGCTGCAGCAAAATAATGCAACTCACACAATTATGTTGCCATTGAGTTCGTCTCTAGCTTGGAAGGAATGGCTTGGAAGGGAGCTCCAGCGAATGAATGAGGTTGTTTCACATTCCAGATCTGGGCTTCCAGGGTCTGCCAGTGGACCACGCCTGGCCTACAAAGCCCACCTTCAACAGAAACAGAGAGGTAAGCCAAGACTCCCTCGATCTTTCTGGCAACACTTTAGCATTCCTTAACAATTGGGGACTGGTTTCCACACAAGACTGCCTTACCCCAGATATGCCCACTTGACTGCTTCAGTTGGTGGAATTGGCACTACTACATGGGCCACATAATACGCGTTCCGCATTTGGAATAAATCAACCTTGCAGTGTGGCAGCACCTGAACACTGGAACTCCCTGCCTATTGACACCAGGCAAGGCTCTCCAGTGTACTCTTTTTTGGTGCATGCTAAAAACATTTTTGAATTATGGTGCTGGAGGAGACTCTTGAGAGTCCCATGGACTGCAAGAAGATCAAGCCTATCCATTCTGAAGGAAATCAGCCCTGAGTGCTCACTGGAAGGACAGATCGTGAAGCTGAGGCTCCAGTACTTTGGCCACCTCATGAGAAGAGAAGACTCCCTGGAAAAGACCCTGATGTTGGGAAAGAATGGAGGGCGGAAGGAGAAGGGGACGACAGAGGACGAGATGGTTGGACAGTGTTCTCGAAGCTACCAGCATGAGTTTGACCAAACTGTGGGAGGCAGTGGAAGACAGAAGTGCCTGGCGTGCTCTGGTCCAGGGGGTCACGAAGAGTCGGACACGACTAAACGACTAAACAACAACAACAAAAAACATTTTTGTTCAGACAAGCCTACCCAGGCATGTACAATGCAGATGCATGTTTTAATCTGTTTTTAGTTTATTGATGATTTTTATGGAATGTTTTAAATCATTGCTTTTCACCGTTTTTGCTGATCCTGTTATTGTTTTATTCTCTTTCTAAACCTCTGTGAAGTTTGTTTGGTTTTTTAAACTATCAAGCAGTATATAAACTGCATGACATAAATAACACCCGAGGGTTCTGTACAGGGGGGGGGGGGGAGTTTCAGTGAATTAATTAAGGAACCAACTACTCTTCATTTTTTTTTATAAAATTTTTATTAAGGTTTTCAAAGTGTTACAAAAATAAAAAAGAAAAAGAAAAAATACAAAATAAAAACAGTTAAAAACAGTTCAGTCTTTTCATATCTTATTTTTCATTTGCTTGTTCCCCGGACCTCCTCACACCTCCCTTTTTTTGTATCCAATTCAATTAGTTGGTTCAGCAAATCCTTTCCCTCTTTATTTTTATCCTAATCTTTAATCTTAATATATTATAACTTTAGATTATCCCCTGTTAACAATCCATTTTTACACATCTTTATAACATTACTGCTGAAAACCACTTTACTTCAATCCAACATCATTCTAACATTCATTAATTTTGCAGTATTTCTGTAAATAGTCTTTAAATTTCTTCCAATCTTCTTCCACCGACTCTTCTCCCTGGTCTCGGATTCTGCCGGTCATTTCCGCCAGTTCCATATAGTCCATCACCTTCATCTGCCATTCTTCCAGGGTGGGTAGATCTTGTGTCTTCCAATACTTTGCAATAAGTATTCTTGCTGCTGTTGTGGCATACATAAAGAAAGTTCTAGGAACCAACTACTCTTCAATGGTCGCTATTTACCAGAGACAGTTCCTATTTCCCAGTATCCATCCTTGGTAATGCAAAGTCCCTTTATTAGTGAAACGTTCACCAAATTGCGAACCTGTGAAAGTTGCAGTTCAAAAACGTTCAAGCATGCAAATACGGGAGGGGGAGGAGAAAGAGGAATGGGCAGCTGGCCGCTGATGGTTCTTTTCCTTGTGGCTGTGCATGTGCATTGGGGGGGGGGGGGGAGCAGAGAGAGAGAAAAGAAGGCAGCTCACACGAACTATGGAGGGTTTCATTCAGTCCATATTTTTAAGTGACCTGACCAAATTTGCACCTCCTGGATTACACAGCCTGGGATCTCAGATCCCTCTGAATCTTGTAGTACAGCCCCTTGACTCAAAAAATAAAATAAAATACCAAGATGCATTAAATTTAGCATAAAATAGATTTAGAATTGTGCATGTGGGTTTGTGTGTGTGTGTGTTTTGTGATACAATGCATGTCCTTCCTTGCAGACCCTCACAGGTGTTAAGCTCAGCAGAAGTTTGGCATGACTGTGGCCCAGGAGAGGGTATTCCTTGCCACAGCCCCTAAAGCTGCTGGTTTCCCCTCCCAGCAGAGGGGTACCTGGCACCTGTTATTGTATAACTTTCACCATGCGCTGAAGGTACCCCTCTTTACCTTGGATGTTGTTTGACACCTGAGCTCCATATATACAGTGATACCTCGTGTTACATACGCTTCAGGTTACAGACTCCGCTAACCCAAAAATAGTACCTTGGGTTAAGAACTTTGCTTCAGGATGAGAACAGAAATCGCGCGGCAGCAGCGGGAGACCCCATTAGCTAAAGTGGTGCTTCAGGCTAAGAACAGCTTCAGGTTAAGAACAGACCTCCGGAACGAATTAAGTACTTAACCCGAGGTACCACTGTATTTAGAAACCACCATATTATTCTAATTGGAATTTTAACACTAAATTCAATATTGTATTACTATTTTTTTTTTAAAAAAAGAAACATTGGTGTAACCTGCCCTTACAGTGAAAAGCAGGTAAAAGTACGTACATAATAAACAACAAATAACATTAAGCAAACAAGCAAACAAATGACATTTAAACAATATTTTCATATACTTCCTTTTTTTAAGCACACACAGATGAACGAGGACATTGGGGCTTGGGGATGAACAAGTGCAAAATTGACACGAAGTGGAAATTGACCAGTCCATCCATTGCTAGTCATGTTTTTCTCCAAATGCAATAGTCCCCGAGACTATTGCATTGACCAAGCGACTGGGAGCGATAGGCAGGAGTTTGGCAGCCTCACATTTTGCTAAGGCCCCTGGAACAGTCTTGCAGAGGTCACAGCTACACCTCACATCTAAAGCACAGTGGTACCTTGGGTTAAGAACTTAATTCGTTCTGGAGGTCCGTTCTTAACCTGAAACTGTTCTTAACCTGAAGCACCACTTTAGCTAATAGGGCCTCCCGCTGGCGCCGCTGCACAATTTCTGTTCTCATCCTGAAGCAAAGTTCTTAACCTGAAGCGTATGTAAACCGAGGTACCACTGTAGATGAGTTCTCTCAAAGAAATTTGGGGATTTTAGTTTACCTTTCATAGAACTCCAACTCACCCTTAACAAATGTCAGCTCTCAGGATTATTTTTTTTTTTTTTGGGGGGGGGGAGCCATGTGCTCTAAATGTGTGGCAGGCAGAGACTTTATATAATGTCGTCAAAGAACATGCCATTTCACAGAAGGAACGGGACAAACCAATTCTCTGTCTCAAGCTGCTTACAGTTGAAATTATCCAGAATAGACCTGGTCTTCTTTGGGATACGGTTTATGTTGTTTTTGCCACGGGATAGAGCTCCCCCACCCACTTCACACTTAAGATGTAAGATAAAGATTTTGGTGGCCATGTTTTTCAGCTAAGGGACACTGCAACACTAGCGATAAACAGGTCTGTGTCTGACAAAGCACCCCCCCCTTTTAATAAACTGCCCATACACCCTTATTGATATGCATGGGATTTCGGACGGATACAGATACTCGCAGAATCACTTGGGCAGGTATAGGGGTGCCCTCTTGCCATTTTTATGGGAGATCTTAGGTTAATGAAATTAAATGCCAAGCGCTTCATTCGGAGGGTGAACCCTGAGGTCGTCCCCGCAGTGTTTGAAAGAGAAACCTTGACTGGAGGGTGCAGAACCATTGATTTAGACCCCCGGTAGACAGCTGAATAGCAAGCACTGAACCATGAAGACAAATTCTCATATTTCATTGTTATAAGGTTAGCCGGTGGCTCCTAGGCTTTCAGCGATAATCACCAGCCAATTCCACCCTTTCTTCCTCTCCCCCCACCTCAATCTTGTGGGTGGAGGGAGAGAAAAGGCTCTTCCTTTTGTGTGCGAAGATGCTTTTAGTAACCATTACACTTCAGCATGTGCTCTCTGGGCTTGAAGCGGGCGTGATGGAGGATGCGGGGCTTTCATTCCTGGATGAGTGGCTCCATTTTGGCTATCTTTTGGGTACCAGGATTTAGTTCCTGGGTTGGTGGCTCCATTTTTTTGCTTCTATGGGCGCCTTCCAGCAGATGTGGATTTCCAAGCAAGAATATGAAGGGGGAGGAAAACAATGTGCAGAAAAGAAATGCTCATAAAAACCTATGATTAAAAAATAAAATAAATAAAATAAAATATTGCTGCCTTCCCCAGTGCTTCTGATATTGGATAGATTTAGCATACTCAGGAATCAAAGGTCCCTTTTGTTGAAAACACATACCGTATTTTTCACTCTATAAGATGCACCAGACCACAAGACGCACCTAGTTTTTGGAAGAGGAAAACAAGAAAAAAAATATTCTGAATTTCAGAAGCCAGAACAGCAAGAGGGATCGCTGCGCAGTGAAAGCAGCAATCCCTCTTGCTGTTCTGGCTTCTGGAATAGCTGCACAGCCTGCATTCGCTCCATAAGACGCACACACATTTCCCCTTACTTTTTAGGAGGGAAAAAGTGAGTCTTATAGAGCAAAAAATACGGTACTTTTTTTTTTGCACATCGTGCAATTCCCATTCCCAAAACGATGCCGCGACAATACTTCCTTTCTTCTATATTATGCATGGTGCAGAGAAAATGTGCAGGGAGAAGTCCCCCCTACCCCTGTTCATATGATTCCAGAACTTTGGGTCCTCTGATGAATTTGAACATTGGGAAATTCAGGAAGTAGTTCTTCACACAGTTCACAGTTGAACTATGGGACTCCCTCCCACAGGGGGCAGTGATTGCCACCAACTTGGATGGCTTTAAAACAGGGTTAGGCAACATCATGGAGGGCAAGCCTATCTAGGACTACCAGCCATGTTGTCTAGACTCTGCCTCCATGGTTGAAGGCACCAATGCTTCTGAATATCAGTTGCTGGAAGCCACCAGAGGGTAGAGGACTGAAGGAGTGTCTCCACCCCCATCGTTCAGCCCAGACACAGAGATCCAGCTCTGAGGGCCTTCTGGCGGTTCCCTCACTGCGAGAAGTGAGGTTACAGGGAACCAGGCAGAGGGCCTTCTTGGTAGTGGCGCCCGCCTTGTGGAATGCCCTCCCATCAGATGTCAAGGAAATAAGCAGTGATCTTATCTTTAAAAGACATCTGAAGGCAGCCTGTTTAGGGAAGTTTTAAATATTTAATGCTGTATTGTTTTTAACACTCGATTGGGAGCCGCCCAGAGTGGCTGGGGAAACTCAGCCAGATGGGCGGGGTATAAATAATAAATTATGGTGGTACCTCAGGTTAAGTACTTAATTCGTTCCCGAGGTCCGTACTTAACCTGAAACTGTTCTTAACCTGAAGCACCACTTTAGCTAATGGGGCCTCCCACTGCCGCCGCGCCGCCGGAGCACGATTTCTGTTCTCATCCTGAAGCAAAGTTCTTAACCTGAAGCACTATTTCTGGGTTAGCGAAGTCTGTAACCTGAAGCATATGTAACCTGAAGCGTAGGTAACCCGAGGTACCACTGTATTATTATTATTATTATTATTATTATTATTATTATTATTGGTGGTGGTCAAATCCTGCTTACAACCTTCCCACGAGGGGTCAAATCCTGCTTACAGCCTTCTGGCCACTGCAAGAAAAAGAAGTTGAACTAGAGGGTGCCATTGCCCTGATCCTGGTTGCCATACGTCTGGGTTTCCTCCAGACACTGTTTCCGACTGCCGAATCCCGGCTATGTCCGGGAAATTCCGGACGTATGGCAGCCCCATCTTCATATGTATTTAAAGTTAACCAATGGGATTCATTCCCACAAGACGCAGTGACAACGGCCTCCAATTTGGACAGCTCAAAAGGGTCTTTGATGGGGGCATGGAGGTGTCTGGGCCAGAAGTGTTCAAATGCCCTTAAGGATGCCACAAGCCACCGGATAAAACGTGGCATTTGCATACCACGCAACTGTCCCATTTTAAGCGGGACACCCCGGATGTACAGAAGCCACTTTGGCTTCTGATCCCAATCCCAGATGCCCCATGTTCTGGCTACGCCAGAGCTCAGAATCAAAAGACACACATTCTTGGTCCTGCTCTGTGGCACCAGTCGGGTGGCTCACATCAAGGCATGGGACCAAAGAACAGAACCAGAAGCAGACACCCCCCCAATGCGTTGCCCACTTTTCCTCCTTCCGCCGCAGTTTTCCAATGTATTTCTGGAAGCAGCACTAGTGGCCGTAGTGATGGCAGTAGGCAGGTGAGGGTCCGAGGGACAGAGGGAACCAGGAATGTGGGGTGGGGCCAGAGTTAGAGAGGGCGCAGCCTTCATCGAGGTTGTATCCCAATCTGCCTCGCTCTGGTGTTGGAGGGCAACCTTTTGGAGATTACCACCTGCCAGGGAGGAGAGGGACAGAAGACTTGAATGTGAGGATAGCAAGGAAGGCGTGAGAAAGGACTTTACAGAGGTACCTTGGTTCTCGAACTTCATCCGTTCCGGGAGTCCATTCGGAAACTGTTTGAAAACCAAGGCATGGCTTCAGGAGCTTCCTGCACCAAATTGGAAGCCACGGAAGTCACGTCGGATGTTTGGCTTTCGAAAAACGTTCTCAAACCGGAACACTTACTACCGGAATAAATAATAATAATAAAAAATTGTCCAGTAGCACCTTAGAGACCAACTAAGTTTGTTCCGGGTATAAGCTTTTATGTGCATGCACAAGAAAGCTTATACCCAGAACAAACTTAGTTGGTCTCTAAGGTGCTGCTAGGGGCGCAGGTGGTGCTGTGGGTTAAACCACAGAGCCTAGGCCTTGCTGACCAGAAGGTCGGTGGTTCAAATCCCCACAACGGGGTGAGCTCCCGTTGCTTGGTTCCTGCTCCTGCCAACCTAGCAGTTCAAAAGCACGTCAAAGTGCAAGTAGATAAATAGGTACTGCTCCGGCAGGAAGATAAACGGCATTTCCTTGCGCTGCTCTGGTTCGCCAGAAGCGGCTTAGTCATGCTGGCCACATGATCCGGAAGCTGTACGCCGGCTCCCTCGGCCAATAAAGCGAGATGAGCGCCGCAACCCCAGCGTCAGTCACGACTGGACCTAATGGTCAGGGGTCCCTTTACCTTTAAGGTGCTACTGGGCAATTTTTTATTTTTTTAAATTTATTTCGACTGCATCAGACCAACACGGATACTTACTTCTGGGTTTGCGGTGTTCGGGAGCTGATTTGTTCGACAACTAAGCCATTCGAGAACCAAGATACCACTGTACTCAGGAAGAGGGAAGATGGATAGACAAGGTAGGAAGGGAAGAAAGAAGTTGCCTTGCCTTAGCAAGGAACCAGGGAGGGAAAACCCAGTGCAAAAAGAGCTTTTAAGCTCTCTGTCTTGCTTGCAGGGACGAGGCCCTCTCTGCACTCCACTTCCGGAAACCCAGGAATGCTGATGCAGGGACAGTTGCAAAAGTTTGCTTATATAGCATATACATGAAACTCTTGAGACGGAACCTTTCCTTTTGCTTCCTTCCTTCCTCCCCACCCACCATCCCAACAATTTGTATTGGCTAACATTCAAATGCTGACCCGTTGAACCTAAGCGGAGAAAATTAAAGCCTCTTAACTATCAATTGATTATAAAACCATAATAATTGACGTTTAACAGCCCCATTAATGGCGAGAGGTTCATTGCTTAGCCGTTAAACTCTTGGCACATATATTTAAAATAATCAATTAGTATTTATTTAACATACAATAACTTCTCTGTTACGTCTTAATTAAAAGGCCCTGTTATGAGGGGTTGTGGTTGCATGCTCCCATTGGGGAATACGTAGCTTCCTTCCTCCCCCCCCCCGCCATGCTCAAAATTCTGAATTCTAGCCATTCAAAGGAAAGCCAACAGCTTCAGATCTACAAGATCATTTCTTCAGTGTCTCCTTTCTGCTCGGTCTCCTTGCAGGCTTTGAGTATCAGCTTGCAAATTTTCACAAGAGGTTTCATCACTGGAGGTTCCCACTGAGCAGGAACACAGGCTGATCTCAAACTATGTTTTGTTGTTAAACTGTGTGTGTGTGTGTGTGTGTGTGTGTGTGTGTGTGTAACTCTGGAACTGCCTCCCACAGGAGGCAGCGATGGCCGCCAGCGTGGATGTCTTTTAAAAGAGGATTAGACAAATTCACGGAAGAGAAGGCTACGAACAGCTACCAGCCATGATGGCTAAGTTCCACCTCCATCATAAAGCCAGCATGTTGCCTCTGATGATCGGCTGCTGGAAATCACAGGTGTTCTTGTGCTTGGGTTTTACTTGTTGGCTTCCCAGAAGAGGTATCTGGTTGGCCGTTATGAGAACAGGACACTGGACAGGATGAGCCATTGGCCTCATCCAGCACATTTGTCTCAAGTTTTTAGGATTATATGTATAATATCATGTTATAAATCACTTTCGGATGCCTCAAGGAAATTGCGTGTGCTAGGGCCAGGGCCTTCTCAGTGATGGCTCTGACCTGGTGGAATGCTCTGTCCCATGAGACCAGGGCCCTTCAGGGCTCCCTTCCTAGCAACAGCATCCTCCCCTTACGGTGGCTGACAGGGGCCAATTGTCTCTGAATCCTTTGCTCTTCCACTTTCAACGCACGCCGAGTTCTGGGAGAAGGGGGTCAGAAATGCTCTCCAGTGATAATGTGTCAGCTGGCTGCTCTGTCTCTGTCTTTGTCTCTGCCTTCTCTTCTCCCAATACCTCCCAACTCTTTCTGTTCACCTGCCTCTGAGCTGTGACCTTCCTCAAATCATTGCCGTTGTGCTGGTCCTGGGGGCTAACCGAGAGGCGAGGTCTGAGTCCAGTTCGAGGTCAAGGGTGCGGTATGGAGGCAGTCCATTGAAGCTGAAGCTGGGTCCAAGGCAGGGAGTCAGGTGAGGTCAGGAACTCTGGCAGAAGAGCAGCTCAGGGTGCAGGCAGGAACAAGCTAGCAACAACATTGCTCCCGCAACCTGGGACTGGGGCTGGCCCCAAGGCATAGGGTGGCCCCGGTTCACAGGTGATTCACCTCTCCTGGCTTGGAGGCGAGCACTCCTCCTGCGGCAACTTAGTTCACTCCGCCTCTCTGCCCTGAGCCTCTGCAGCTCAGGAGAGGCTGGAGGGTTACTGGACCCAGAGGCAACCTCGGCTTCCTCTGACAGGGCTAAGAGTGGAGCACCTGCAGGCAATGGGTCCTCCATCACCTCAGGGGCCAGAGCAGACTCAGCTGGTGCCTGCACCTGAGGATCCAGCACAGGTGAGGACCCTTCAGGCTCAAGCCCCAGCCCCGGCTCAGCTGGTTCTGGAGGCGGGGACTCCTGTGCAGGCTGGGATTCCTCAGGTTCAGCCTCTGAGTCCGAATCCCAGGCCATCACAGCCGTAATTCAACACTGCCTTCCTCTTCTCTGGGAAGTTCAGGAGGAGGGGGGCAGCTATCTCCACCATTCCTCCTCAGTCTCATCCCCCTCAGTCCAGTCCCTGACAAGTGGGAAGAGTTGGCATTGCTGCTCATCTAAAGCTCTGCTAACTTTTTACTTTTTTTAAAAAAAAATACCCTTGATAAACAAACTTCCTTGCCGTTCCTGCACAGCTCCACCTTTTACGATCCGTGTCTTCAATTAAAAACACAGCTTAAGAGCTGTTGCAAGGTATGCAGTTTGGAGCAAATGAATGGAAACCCCAAATTGTGTATCTCTGGAATGGATTTGCTCCAAAGGGGGTGCGAGGAAGCGCGACGAGGACAGCTTGTAAAAATCCCAAGCAATCGGATAAAGAAGTCTCACGTCGCAAATCGGATTGTCCCTGGGTGAAAATTTTGAGGGGAACGCTTTGATATTGTGGGTGTGTGGGTGTGGGTGTGTGGGGCATTGGATAGAAGAGAACCAAATTTCGTAGAATCAGAAATGTAACATATCAAATATGGTAGAAGCATTGGAAAACAGCAAAACTCAATCAAACATGTAACCAGTCATGTGCTTGAAGGCGCCTGCAGAAACGGAAATGTTTTCAGCTGGTGGCTAAAAGAATGATGGTGTCTGCCAAATGTCCATAGGCAAGGAGTTCCAAAGTGGAAACATGACTCTTGATGAACGCAGAATTAACATTGCACACCACCTACTCATTCATCTATTCATCCATTGCATTTATAGCTCCTATCAGATAGGCCTGAGGAGGATAAAATTATCCTCCTGGGTGATTTTAAAGCAACAGCTAGGCGAGATTTAGATCTGTGGCCTGGGACTATTGGGAAAGAAAGAATTGGTAAAAGCAACCAGAACAGAATCTTACCTTTGAAGAAGAAGAAGAAGAAGAGTTTGGATTTGATATCCCGCTTTATCACTCCCTTTAAGGAGTCTCAAAGCGGCTAACATTCTCCTTTCCCTTCCTCCCCCACAACAAACACTCTGTGAGGTGAGTGGGGCTGAGAGACTTCAGAGAAGTGTGACTGGCCCAAGGTCACCCAGCAGCTGCATGTGGAGGAATAGGGAATCGAACCCGGTTCCCCAGATTACGAGTCTACCACTCTTAACAACTGCACCACACTGGCTCTTTGAGTTGTGCAGTGTACAACCTTGTTATTACCAACACACTCTTTTGACAAATAAATAAATAAATAAATTAATAAATTAAAAACATCACTGAGGCACCCTCGGTCTAACCACTGGCACCTCTTACACTATATAATTCTCCGGGCTGAAGATCACTGTGATGTGCTCCTTACCAGAGCTATGACGAGTGCCGATGACTGCTGGACAGATCACCGATTAATACATTCCATGATGGCTATCAAGATAATACCACAACATTGGCTTCGGGGAAGGAAACCAAGGCGTAAAATGAACACTCAAGCCCTTCAAGATCCTATTAAGTGGGATTGCTTCCAATAGACTCTTAAGGACCACCTGCTTTCTGAGGAACACTGGACCAAGCTAAAAACATCCATTATTGCAGCCTGTGAACAAACTATTGGATACCCAACCAAGAAACACCAGGACTGGTTTGATGAGAATGACAGTGAGACTGAACACATTATTGACAAGAAAAGGAAGGCCTTTCAGATCTGGCAAAGAGATAGAAACTGCGCCACTAAGAAAAAAATCTATGCCAATGCTAAGGCTGAGAACTAAGAGAACTAAAGAGCCAGAGAACTGAAGAACACCTGGTGGATAAAAAAAAGCTCAAGAGATCCAGCACTTAGCTGACACTCACAATGCACAGAGTTTCTTCAAAGCCCCCTATGCTCAACAGATGGTACCACACTTCTAAAAGATAAAGAAGCTATTGCACTGCACTGGAAATAACATTACTGGCATCTCCTTAACTACAACGCCCCCGTAGCTGCTGAGGTCCTCTTACAGATTCCGCAAAAACAAATTAGAGATGAGCTTGCAGTATCGCCATACCTGGGTGAGTTGTGTACAGCTATTAACCAAACTAAAAACAACAAAGCCAGCGGATCTGATGGGATACCTGCCAAAGTCTTCAAAGTGGGTGGAAATGAACTTACACAACAACTTTACAAGCTCATTAAAAAAATCTGGGAGAGAGAGGAGATCCCAGAAGACTTTAGGGATGCCAAAATTATCAAGCTCTTTTAAAAAAGGTGATAGAATGAATTGCGGAAACTATCGAGGCATCTCTTTATTAGCTGCAGCTGGCAAAATTCCTGCAAGGATCTTAGCAAACCGTCTCCTAACAATATCTGAGGCTACCTTTCCTAATCTCAAAATGGTTTTTGACCTTCTAGGGGGACAGTGGACATGATCTTCACCACTCGACATCTTCAAGAAAAATGCAGCAAGCAAAACCAACTCCTGTATATGGCGTTTATTGACCTGACTAAGGTCTTCAACACTGTAAATCGTAATGCCCTGTGGACTGTCCTTCTGAAAATTGGCTGCCCAGATAAATTTGTGAACTTCCTTCGACTCCTCCATGATAATATGACAGCAACGATCGCAGATAACAATGGCTCTCAAAGTGAACCATTCACAGTGGGATCAGGTGTTAAACAGGGTTGTGTTATCGCTCCAACTCTATTTATTATTTTCAGTGCCATGATCCTACACTTTCTCAAAGGGAAACTCCCCACCGGAGTAGAAATCATATATCGAACAGATGGAAAGCTCTTTAATCTGAGTAGGCTGAAAGCAAAGAGTAACGTTACCGTAACTTCTGTTATAGAGCTTCAGTATGCTGATGACAACATAGTGTGTGCACACTCAGAGGACGACCTCCAAACCATCCTAAATATCTTTGAAGAAACTTACGAAAAGCATGGCCTATTGCTCAACATTCAAAAAACCAAAGTGCTGCACCAACAAGCACAAAACAACCCCTCTGCAGTTGCCACAAATCCAACTTAACAATGTAACATTGGAAAATGTTGATCACTTCTTCTACCTGGGCAGTTACAGATAGGTAGCCGTGTTGGTCTGCCATAGTCAAAACAAAAAAAATTCCTTCCAGTATATCTGAAGAAGTGTGCATGCACACGAAAGCTCATACCAAGAACTAACTTAGTTGGTCTTTAAGGTGCTACTGGAAGGAATTTTTTTCGTTTCTACCTGGGCAGTTATCTATCCACAAGGGCCGACATTGATGCCGAAATCCAGCATCACCTGAGCTCTGCAAGTGCAGCTTTCTTCTGACTGAAGTGCAGAGTGTTTGAGGACTGGAACATTCTCAGGGAAACCAAAATGCTTGTTTACAAAGCTATTGTACTACCAACCTTACTGTATGCTTGTGAAACATGCATAAATAATAAATTATTATTATTTTCTCCTAGATGGGCTTCCATCCTCCACCAGACATACTACCCTTCCCCCAACACCCCACAGACCCCAGTTTAGACAATAATGCAGCGGGTTTCAACCTTTTTGGGTCCATGGCTCCCTTGACCAACAACATTCTTTCTGAGGCACCCCTGTGGGGCTCAGGAGCCCAGTTATGTCACCCCTTGCCTGCAGAGCTGGAAGCCCCTTACCCTTTTTCAAACACCCTCCTTTGTGGAGTGATCCCTCAGCCTCTTCTTCCCTCTCCTTGGTAGTCTTCCAGGAAGCCACCACAGCTGCCCCTGGTCTCTGAGCTGCCCCCCATGCCCTAAAGAGAGGGGCCTTCTCACACTGCCCCACAGCGACATGAGAAGAGGATGCTCCCAGCCTTAACAGAGACTGGCCAAAGGTGAACGTGAGGCCAGCACCTTACCATGGGAGACAGCCGTGGCAGCCATGGGCACTGCCAGGCCTGCATGGTGGAGAGGCTCCCCTTCAGCACTGGGCACTCAGCTCTCAGGCAGGCCTTGCACACAGCAAGCACAAGAAAGGTCAGTGCAATGCCTGCCTGCTCAACCTCCCACTTGTCTGCCCATTCCCAACAGCAAGGGCTGGCTGGGCTCCCTTGCTGCTTGCCTGCTTGCTTGCTTGCTTACTTACTACAAGGCCGCCTCATCTCCTGGCAACCAGCACCCCCTGGCCAGCCCCAGAGGCACCATTCACCTGGGGAGCTTGTAACAAACAGCCACACAAGTCTTTGGGAGGCAGAGGCGCAAGAGGGCATCAGAGGAGGGAAGGAAGGAAAGAAAGAGGGACAGAGGCCAGTGTGGCCCACGGCAGCCCTGACCGTCATTCAAGGCACCTCAGGGTACCAGGGCACACTGGTTGAAAACCACTGCAATGCAGTGGTACCTCGGGTTAAGAACGTAATTCGTTCTGGAGGTCTGTTCTTAACCTGAAACTGTTCTTAACCTGAGGTACCACTTTAGCTAATGGGGCCTCCAGCTGCCACCGCATGATTTCTGTTCTCATCCTGAAGCAAAGTTCTTAACCCGAGGTTAGCAGGGTCTGTAACCTGAAGCGTCTGTAACCTAAGGTACTACTGTACTGAGTGAGATGGACGAGTGGAACTAGCTCAATATACCGGTAAGTTCCATGCATGAGTTTTCATCACCTTGAGTGCTCATCAGTTCGAGTGCTCCAACATCTATTTCGGCCAGTTTTTGGAGGAACATCTGTCTGTTTGTGTCTGTCTGTCTGTCTGTCTGTCTGTCTGTCTGTGTGCCTATGTGTTTAGATGGTTGGGGGGGGGGGCGAACCCACACAGCTCCCCGCGCTGTCAGCCAGTGATGTTCCAGACCTGTTCTGACTAGGCGGGTTGTATATTTACAGTTGGGGAGAGCGAAGGCTCCATCAATCTTCTGCCTTTGTAAGGGACAGGCCCGTTCCCATGAGCACCTGCTCCAGGAGAACAGCTGAACTGTGACTTTCCAAGGAACTGGCTGTAAATTTTCACACCCCCCCCCCCCCCGCAGCCTATGCCAGACTCGAGGTTCTTAACCTCCCTGGTTGGCAGGGGTCCCAGCAATCATCTTAGAGACTGGGACGCTTTTTAATTAACCTTTTGTTTCCCACCGCAAGTGCTTTGCAGCTTCCTAATGTTAAAAGTGTGGGGTGGAGGGGGGCAGGGAGGGAGGCAGAAGCAGATCTGAGGCTTTTCCTGTGTGATCAAAAGGGAAAAGTGGGCAGGTGTTTCCACCACGTGCCTTAATGCAAAATGGATAGAAGAGAAAAATCCTAGCGATATCGAAGTTGCCTCTTAAGTTTTCTGCAGGGCACTGAAATGAACGGCCTCAAGTTAGACATGCCCATTCTCCTCAATAGGTCTACTCTGAGTAGGACTAGCACTGGCTCATCGACTCATAGAATCATAGGGTTCGAAGGGACCCTGAGGGTCATCTAGTCCAACCCCTTGCAATGCAGGGTGCCAGGTGTCTGCTCCCAGACTTTGGAACTCCCTTCCTAGAGAACCTGGCTTGGTTTCTCCTTCTTGGCCTTCCAGCCACTGGTGAAGACTGTTTTATTCCGACAGGATTTTAGGGATGGGCTGTTATTTTAAGCTGTGTGCTATTTTTCCTATCTGCATTTCAATAGATTTGTTTCTATATTCTTTTCATTATGTTGTCGTTTAATTACTTGTTAACTAATAATTTAAACATGTTTTAATAAGTTTCTGCATTTTATCCACTCTCTTTTAATTCGTGTAAGCTGCCTTGAGTCCTGGTCTGGGGAAAAAGGTGGGGTAATGTGGATGGTGATGATGATATTCTTAATTTCCTCCCTTCCCCTTCCCCTGCAATTGCTTTTCAGCAGCCTTGGGCCACACCAACAAACTTCTGAAAGCTCAGCCTGAATTTTGGATGGGTTGGGGCAAAGGATAGCAGGGAAATTTGACACAGTTTGCATTTGAATGTGAACACTGATCTTCCATCGGGTGCTGTTTGCAGAGGCTTTAGAGTGGCCCAGTTTACAGCCTCCAACATTCTGGTATTCCCACCCTCACACTGGATACCCTCAAGGAGCTGTTTTAGCCGATGTCTTCTCTCGAGTTCCTTTGCCCTCCAAGCTGCCTTTCCTTCCTTGGTTTTGCATAGAGTGCTTGCTCCAGGGACACCCAGTGTACATGGTGCATGAGCAGGACTTGAACCCGGGTCCTGCCTAGTCAAGGCAGCTGTTCCACAAGCTGTTCTGCTTGAACTTTACAGACTTTGCTTAATGCACAGTGTTGAGCTCCTGAGCACTGTCTTTTGATGAGTCTGGTCATAAAGAAGAAAAGTATGTGTTAGGCTCCACTTAAAATAATAAGATCTGTCTTATTATGGGGGGGGGAGAGTTTCAGAATATATATCTATATCTTCTCCCCCCCCACCCTGCAGAAGAGGTATAATGGCCTCTGTAATTTAATAGGTGCTCAGTTTTGGTGACGAGTGCCAGCAAATCCATTTTCGCAGAATGATATTTTATCTGCCCCTTTAAAAAATGGTCATTTCCATGCCTCCCCTTAATTTTTTTAAAGGCATTCCTGCATCCTGCTGAGCCTCAGAAAACTGGGTTCTAATGTGCCGGATTGAAGAAAATCTACGAGGAGGGCCAACGAGGGATTGCTGATTGATAACAGTAGTGGGGGGCAGACCATAGAGAGATGCGGCCGCCAGTTAAATCACTTCCCTTTCCAATTGAGCCGGCATCCCGGCTTTGACTCTGCTTGACCGCAGTTTTTCAAAACACACTTTTTCATGGGTGGGGTCAGCACCTTTTAAGTAGGCCTGGCAGAGATGGTATTGGAAGGGCTGGAGGTGCGGCTGTGTTTGAAAGGCAAGCAGGGCAGGCCAAGAGAAACAGTAGTTGCCTTAGAATCATAGAATAGAATCATAGAATCATAGAGTTGGAATAGACCACAAGGGCCATCGAGTCCAACCCCCTGCCAAGCAGGAAACACCATCAGAGCACTCCTGACATATGGTTGTCAAGCCTCTGCTTAAAGACCTCCAAAGAAGGAGACTCCACCACACTCCTTGGCAGCAAATTCCACTGTCAAACAGCTCTTACTGTCAGGAAGTTCTTCCTAATGTTTAGGTGGAATCTTCTTTCTTGTAGTTTGGATCCTTTTGGAAGATCCCATTCTGGACTGTAGGAAGGCTGTTTGGTTGGTCTGCTATAAGGCGGTGCTGGGCTGAACTGTCGAATGTTTGGCCTGAATGGGGAGGAGGCCACTGCAAAATAAGGAGTGGGTGTCTTTTGTGTTTCAGGGAGATGAACTGCAAAGATTGGGTGGAGGAACTTGCCAGTGTTCCCCTGAGCTCCTTGTTGCTCGTGACTGCCATGTGTAATTTGGAATTCCCCATAGGTAAAGGGCCCCTGGATGGTTAAGTCCAGTCAAAGGCGACTCTGGGGTTGCGGCACTCATCTCGCTTCCAGGCCGACGGAGCCGGCGTTTGTCCTCAGACAGCTTTCAGGGTCATGTGGCCAGCATGGCTAAACTGCTTCTGGTGCAACGGAACACCATGATGGAAGCCAGAGCGCACAGAAACACCGTTTGCCTTCCCGCCGCAGTGGTACCGATTTATCTACTTGCACTGGCATGCTTTCGAACTGCTAGGTTGCCAGCAGCTGGGACAGAGCAACGGGAGCTCACTCCATCACGGGGATTTGAACCGCCGACCCTCTGATCGGCAAGCCCAAGAGGCTCAGTGGTTTAGACTGTCCCCAGAATTCCCCATACAGTAATGCCTTTTGGAGTGGAACTTTGCCAGGGGTTCAAAATGCACCTGCCTAAATGCAGATGGGGGCTGAAGATCCTGCCAGGTAGCACCAATTCTGCAACACTTGAGCTGTTTACCAGTGCATTTCCAGGCTCAGTTCAAAGTGTTAAGCATTAAAGCCCTTAAACCAAGGGTGGTGAATCTTTGGCCTAGGGTCTGAATCTGCCTCTCCAGCCCTCTGTTTGACCATTGGTCATCTGTACAGGTTGCATTCATGGTTTTTAAGAAACAGCATGGCTGTTATGAGACCAGAGTAGTCAGGTGAGTCTTGTGTGTGTGTAAGTTGGCCTTATTGTTTACGGTTTGGACCGGGCACCCTATGATAACCTGTGTGCATACAGATGTGTGCAGCATGTTTCATTAGGATGTGTACTCAGGAAATTTAATTCATTAATTAACAACAGAAGAAGGGAAGGAACAGGGAACAAGAAGACAAAAATAAATATATAAGGACAAGGAAGAGGTAAAGAGGCAAAACGCTCACAAAACAACCACAAGCGTGGCTGTGAAGCCAAAACAGGAGATTTTCCCCTGCAGAGAAAAAGACCTGTGCCAAGCTGACCAGAGGCAGGCCGGATCTGGAGGGCCAAGGGCAGGATGACAAAAGCAGCCCCTCACCCCACAGGTCTTTTTGCAACAAAGGTGGTGAGCGAAGCTCAGATGGAGAATGAGCCGCAAGGCAGAGACAGATGTAGGCAGAAGAAAAAGGCTGGAATAGATCTGCAGCTTCTGCCTGTCTCTGTCTCTGGAAGTGGGGGTGGAGTGACTGGCTCCAGTGGTGGCAATAAAAGAAGAGCCAATCACCCCAGTGCCACTTCCAGATACAGGCAGAAGTTGCAGGTCTATTCCAGTTCCACTCCAGCCTTTTTCTTCTGTCCGTGTCTCCCTTTCTGCTCCCTTCCTCACCCCTTCTGCCTCTGTCTCCACCCTGCACTCCTCTGGAGGTTGTGGCACCAGAGGGAATCTGATTGCCGCACCATAGTCTCTCCTCCTTGCTGCAACCCCCAATTAAAAAGTATATGAGGATATGCCTGGGCACACTCAGCGCACCCCATGTGCAGGCCTATGTGTGAGCATAAGGGCTTTGAACCCCGGGTCTTAAAAATGGGATTTCTGAATAAGCTGATGTGCAGACCCTTCTGCTGGAGCCAGTGAGGGAAAAAGTTGTAGGCCCTCCATTTACTGGGTTTGGAGCCAGAAAACGGAGCGTCTAGTCTAGCAAATGCTTGCAAAATAAGGGAAGGAGGGAAGAAGGAAGGAAGGAAGGAAGGAAGGAAGGAAGGAAGGAAGGAAGGAAGGAAGGAAGGAAGGAAGGAAGGAATCTCCTTAAAAACGAGAGATGAAAGTCAACGGAAAAATTGCATAGCCAGAGGTCATGGGAGGAGGGGGTGAGTGGGAAAAGAACCACACACACACATACATCTGAAAAAAAGGACATTTTAGTGTAAAAGAGATTTCTGTGCCTTGGAAGACATGGGGGCTTGTGAATCATTCTTATAGCAAGAAAATAATTAAAAAGTTATGGTTTTAATTAAGAGAGGGGTGGGAGGGAATGATACAGGAATGGCCATGCCAAGAAAGAGAGACGAAATCAGACAGAAGAAAGCTGTGAGGAGACTGCTGAAATAGGAAAAAGAAGACTGGGGGAGCTGGCCAAAAGATATAATTTATGTGAATGAATGCTGCTACCCTTCTCCGAAAGGGGGAACGTATATTGCATGCAATAAAGCCGAGGTGAGGAGCTTCAGACAAGGAGCCAGTTGTGGCCCTCCAGACCTCTCTGTTGGCCCCTCAGAACCCTCCTCAAGCCACACCCCTCACTGGCCCTGTTCTTGCCTGGCTGGACTGTGTCCTTGGACCTTGATAATGCCTCTTCCCCCGTCTGGATGTAGGATGGGGAGTAGAAATGAACTGCCCATGCAAAGGGGGAATTTGCAACCTTTGCTCCACCCACATCTGCCACTGGCCCCGCCCACCCTGGAATACGACCCTGGAAGGGTGTCCAGAACATTGCTCGCTCAGTCGCATATACCAAAAAGGAACTCAGTTCTCCAGGACTAGGTCCTTAGGTGGCCACACATGGACGGAAGGCTTGGAGGAACTTTTGCAAAAGTAGGGGTGGGTGGAATGTAAGAAAAATAATGAAGGTGAGGACAGACTATGGCGAGTTGGAAAACCAGGACTGGAGCAGAAGAGGGCATGGGTGGAAGCTCTCTAGATTCCATTTGCTTCCTCTCCCACCTGGTTTTCCATTTTCCTTCTCTAACAGCCAGTCAGCATTCTGTGGCCTCTGAGCATGCTAAGTCCTTATAGAATCATAGAACTGTAGAACTGGATCCCTTTGGGTCCAGCCCAACCCTTATTGGGCTGCTTTTGACTCCATCTTTAGGCTATATTTTCTGAGGGATCTCCTGCCCCCTTCGGCAAATTTCAGAGTCCCCTCTAGGCTGCTGATACCTCCCTCTTATGCATGGTGGTGGCAGTGCAATTTTGGCTAAATAAGTTATCAGCACTCAGCCCTGAACATCGGAAACAGAAGGACAAACGACAACCTCCGTAATGTCTCACACACCCCTCTTTTCTTTCTTTTTTAAATCATCACCCTTGAAAAATGTGTTCTATTTCATCTCATCCGACCTGGCAGGCTTGATGGGGTTTTGTTTTGAAATAAGGGACCGCGGTTTTAAATCAAGGGCATGCTTTAAAGATTACGGTCTTGCAGCACAAAGCCTCTGCAGAGGCCTCGGAGATCCGCTCTTGCCGTGCTTTGTGCCTCTTGCTCCTGAGTAAACGTGGTCCAGAGTGGGTCGAAGATACTGAGAGACATAGAGGCAAGCCTTGCTGGAAAGGTGACATGTGTATGTTAAAAGAGCTTCCATTTGGAATGTCCGGAAGTACAGAAAATTAATCTTTTTTATATATAAAAAAGTTTCCAACCTAACATCAGGGTTTCCTTCTGTCTGCCACTAGGGGCTGCTATAAACCTCATTAAATGAAACAGATAAACAAACTGGCCAATTAAGAAAGGCGCCGAGAGCAGACACTGGCTCTGAGGGCTGGGGGGGGGGGGGTTCAAACCTTTGTAGGAAGCCCTTGGGGGAAGGGGCTGGAGCTCAGTGGTTAGAGCCTCTGGTTTGCCTGCGGTTCAATCCCTAGCATCTCCAGGTTGTGCTGGAAACACTCTCTGTCTGAAACCCTGGAGAGCTGCTGCCAGTCAGTGTAGCCAATACTGACCTTGATGGACCTGTCGTCAGATCCCGTATAATAATAATAATAATAATAATAATAATAATAATAATAATAATTTATTATTTGTACCCCGCCCATCTGGCTGGGTTTCCCCAGCCACTCTGGGCGGCTTCCATAGAAACCAAAACCCCCACTAAAATATCATACATTAAAAACTTCCCTGAACTGTATAAGGCTGCTCCCCCTCTTTCAGTTAAATCAACTCTTGATTCAGGACCATGAGGATGCAGTCTTGTTTTATCCTTAGGGGAAGAGATGGAGTGTGTGTGTGTGTGTCTGCTTTCAGTGCAGAAGGTCCCCGGTCCAATCCTGGCATCTCCAGGTGTGCCTGGGAATGTCCTCTGTCTGAAACGCTGCTGCCAGTTGGGGTAAGTGGTACTGAGCTAGATGGGTCAGTGGTCTGACTCTGTATAAGGGAGCTCCCTCTGCTCCTAAACTGACCTTCTGACAGGTCAGACTATTGGTTTAGCTAGCCCAGCCATGTCCACTCTGACTCAGAGTGGCTCTGCAGGGCCTCAAGGTGAGGTCTTCCCCATCATTTGCCCCCACCTGGAGACGCCAGAGAAAAAACCTGGGACCTTCTACATGCCAGAAGTAAGTGCAGAATGTTATTAACATCTTCACAGTGGGATGCCCTGCCTCTCAACATCAGGCCGGTGCCTTCAAGTTACTCTTTGGTGCCCTGCTAAAAACATTTTTGTTCGTACAAGCTAACCAAGACATATAGAATGTTGATGTGTGTTTTAATCTGGCTTTTTTTTGGGGGGGGGCATTGTTGATTAAGATTTGTTTGAATGTTTTAAATTGTTGTTTTTTATCAATACAGTGGTACCTCGGGTTACATGCGCTTCAGGTTACATACACTTCATGTTACAGACTCCGCTCACCCAGAAATAATGCTTCAGGTTAAGAACTTTGCTTCAGGATGAGAACAGAAATCGTGCTCCGGCAGCGCGAGGCCCCATTACCTAAAGTGGTGCTTCAGGTTAAGAACAGTTTCAGGTTAAGAACGGACCTCCAGAATGAATTAAGTACTTAACCTGAGGTACCACTGTAATGTTATATTGTTTTTTCACTTTGCAAACTGCTTTTGGACGGCTGTTTGTTTGTTTTACAATCCAGCAAAAATTCAACGAAACAAACAAACAAAATGTCTTTTCCTAAAATGCCCCAGAGTGACCCCTCCCCTCCCCCAGCAAGGTGGCACCACTCTGGGGCATTGTGGGAAATTTAAGTCAGCCACTGTTTGCATTTCCCATGATGCTCCAGAATGAGGCGGTAGATTTACAAAAAGAAACACACATACCAGTAAATAAATGTTAGAAAGGGGCAAGATTATACGGGGATTCGCAAGGCAATTTTTAATAAAAAAAGCAAACAAGATTCCTTGCACTCTGCTCTGCTCCCCCTTTCTTCTTGCCCAGGGAGGCCCTGCCCTCTGCCTGCCTCCCAGAGCTGGTATGTTACATGGGCCTGGGCTGTGGCAACAGCAGCACCCCCTCTTTCTTGCCCGCTCTCCAGCAGCTGCTACAAGCTGCCCAAGGGAGGAGGCTGTAAGCAGCGGTCATGGAGGGGGAGCAGGATGCTGCCCCGCAGTCGTGGTCGTAATCACCGTCATCACTCAGGACAAGTGCCAGTTCACGCTCACGCTCCTCCCCGAGCTTGGCAGCAGCGGGACTGCGAGGGGAAATCGGGGCATTCCTGGATCAAATCAGAAGCTGGGATGGCTTTGCTAATTCTGGGACAGTCCCTGGAGAATCGGGACACTTGGAGGGTATGTGTCAGGCTTTGGGGAATCGGCTTCCTCCCCTGTGGCCATAAATGAGCAGATCAAACAAAAGGGAATTCTTACTAGTCAGTTTCTTTAATAAACACAGCGAAGGACAAAAGAAAGCATCTAACCAGAATGGCGGTGCTCCCAATTAAGGTCATCCTCCCTGCGTCCCTATTAATCTACATCACTCCTAATCTGAGTTTGTAGCCTCTGTGATTTCTGTTCTGACACTTTCAGAGTTCTCTGTGTCTTTGGAGAAGGTGGGTGGATGCTGTCCAGAGACTGTGAATCTGTTAACTCTCTCTCTTCTAGTGTTTCTTCTGTTAGCTGTTCCCCATCCAGTATTTCCCAGCTTCTGCCTTCTGAACTAGGCCCCACTGCAAACCACTGTTCCAAATCTATACTGTCCTCCTGCTCCTGGGAAGATTCAGGATCAGGGTCAGGAGGCAGGGGTGGCTCCCACCATTTCCCCTCAGCGCAGCCCTCCTCAGCACGGTCCCTGACAGTATGCATTGTAGGGAATTACAGTGATGACTCCGCGCCAGCCCACTGCTGCTGGTTCCTTGCACCCATCACCAACAAAATCACTAGGGCTCAGGGAAGCAACATAGGGGAGACATAGGAGAGGGACCAACCCCCCTCCTCAAATTTTGGAAGTAGCCAGCAGGGACCGTGCATCATCAGTGGACCAGGCCTACCAACCAGACTCGACCTGAAGGAAGCCACAAAGACTAATAATAATAATAATAATAATAATTTATTTGTACCCCACCCATTTACCTTCCCGCCGGAGCGGTACCTATTTATCTACTTGCACTTTGATGTGCTTTCGAACTGCGAGGTTGGCAGAAGCAGGGACTGAGTGCAAGTAGATAAATAGGTACCGCTTCAGCGGGAAGGTAAACGGCATTTCCGTGCGCTGCTCTGGTTCGCCAGAAGCGGCTTAGTCATGCTGGCCACATGACCCGGAAGCTGTACGCCGGCTCCCTCGGCCAGTAAAGCGAGATGAGCACCGCAACCCCAGAGTCGGTCAAGACTGGCCCTAATGGTCAGGGGTCCCTTTATCTTTACCCCACCCATCTGGCTGGGTTTTCCCCAGCCACTCAGGGTGGCTTCCAACAAAGATTAAAAATACATTAAAATGTCACACATTAAAACCTTCCCTGAACAGGGCTGCCTTCAGATGTCTTCTAAATGTCAGGTAGTTGTTCATCTGAGGATGCAGAGGCTTAATGCCAGGCCCAGGAAGTCCATGAAACTGCTGGCATGTTCTGTAGCTGCCCATATCAGCCTCGTAGGATGTTGCCTCCTGGTCACAGGGCCCAACACATGTCAGGTGGAAGATGGCAAACAAGACGCCTGAACGAAGTTGCACATTACTTTGTGCAAAACTGCAGCTCGCAGTTCGGCCGAGCTTCCGTGACAAGCTGGGCCCTTTCCTAGCACAACAGGCGAAGGAGGCCCCAACACATATTGATAAACGTCAGAGCTGCCTACACCGCAAGGAGCAGCTCGAGACGGGCGGCTGTTGGCACGGCTTGCCTCTGTTTTCGCGAAAGGTGAGATGCAATCAATTTCCACCTGGCTGGCTGAGCAGCGACAAGTCGCAGGCAGAGATGGAGACGGAGGAGCACAGACTGTTCGCAGAGCATCCTTCCCTTCAACTGGGGAAGGGCTGTGGCTCAGACACAGAGCGCCTGCTTTTGGAAGAGTCGGGACAGAGGAAAGAAAGGACTCTTTGCACAGTGCAGAGTTAACCCAGGGAACTCGCTGCCGCAGGTTGGCGGCAGTGAGGGCCACCGACCTTGATGGCTTTGAAAGGGGATTGGAAAAATTCATGAATGGTGACCATTCTCTGCCTTCACAGTTGGAGGGCTCTTCTTATATTTAATTATGTGGATTTCCTTTGCACCAGGAGCAGCTAACTTGTTGCCCTCCAGGCATTGTTAGACTACAACTCCCATCAGCTCCAGAAGAAGCATAGCCCAATGGTCAAGGGTGATGGGAGTTGTAGTCCAACAATGCCTTGGGCGGGGGCACCACATCAATTACCCCTGCTGCATACTTTTGAGTACCTCGGTCCTGTATATCTCGGTCCTGTATACCTGAAGGAGCGTCTCCACCCTCATCGTTCAGCCCGGACACTGAGGTCCAGCGCCGAGGGCCTTCTGGCGGTTCCCTCATTGCGAGAAGTGAGGTTACAGGGAACCAGACAGAGGGCCTTCTCGGTAGTGGCACCCGCCATTCCTTCAGATGTGAAGGAAATAAGCAGCTATCTTATCTTTAGAAGACATCTGAAGGCAGCCCTGTTTAGGGAAGTTTTTAATATTTAATGCTGTATTGTTCTTAACATTTGATTGGGAGCTGTCCAGAGCGGCTGGGGAAACTCAGCCAGATGGGCGGGGTATAAATAAATTATTATTTTTATTATTAGTTAGTGGAGTGTGACAACAGAAGGGGGGCCTGTTGGTTTCATGCCCCGTTTGTGAACTACTATGAGGCATCTCAGAGCTGGGGAGATTGCAGGGGGTTGGACTAGATGACCCTTGGGGTCGATTCCAACCCTACAATTTTATTGTTCTGTCCGACGGGCCTCCGGGGGAAGGAAGGACGTTGGTCTGACCCAGCTGGGTGCTTTGTAAAACCTTTCTTCTGTTTATCTCCTTTGTAGGGAAAGCTTTGCTCGTTCCAAGCCAGGGGAGAAAACTCTGGGAGCCTCCGAATGTGTGAAGGTGGCTCTCTCCATAAGCAGGGAATAATCCTCCCTGGCGCTGAGGTCTCGGGCCGGATCCAGCAGCCCCACTTGCTAAACGACATGCTTAACTTCAAGGATGTACGGCCCCGGGAGAGGAGAGCAGCGATACACAGTTGTCTATTTTATATCAGACATTTCAGAGGAGGACGGCTGGCAGTTATGCCGTTTACTGGTTTTATATACTTTTTGCTTTAAAGCACCAAAGGGAACAATGGTGCTTGTTGTATATGCGAGATGATATAAAAAGGAGAGGAGAGCTTGTTTGCATGGCCCACGCGGGCAGGAAGCCTCCCTTTAAGGAGCTGTTTTATTTTCTCTCTGAGTAGGGAAAGGACCTGTTCGCGGACAGTTGCTGCCAACCAGCTGGCATGTCGCCAGCCCAACCGCTCAAAATTTCCCCCCAAGTGAATGGTACGGAGGGCGGGAAATATGGTAGATGGCAGATCCTGCCAAGAGTAGCCAGTCAGGCGCCCTCCAGATATTGCTGGACCACAGCTCCCATGATTCCTTGCTTCATAGGCTAGCCTCGCAAAGGGAATTGTAGCCTCATGGAGGGCATCAAATGGACTGTTCTGGGTCGATTTAAACTTGAGAAGACCCACTGAAATCCATGCCCATGTCTTACTGGAACGCACAGGTTCCAATGGGTCTATTTTAAGTTTGGAGTGCAATCCATTGTAACGATCTCTGTCTCCGCGTCACAGTGACTAACGCAAGAAGAAGAAGAGTTTGGATTTGATATCCCGCTTTATCACTACCCTAAGGAGTCTCAAAGCGGCTAACATTCTCCTTTCCCTTCCTCCCCCACAACAAACACTCTGTGAGGTGAGTGGGGCTGAGAGACTTCAGAGAAGTGTGACTAGCCCAAGGTCACCCAGCAGCTGCATGTGGAGGAGCGGAGACGCGAACCCGGTTCACCAGATTACGAGTCTACCGCTCTTAACCACTACACCACACTGGCTCTCATTGCGTTAGTCATGCAAGAGTGACTAACGTAACAGAGATGTTCGAGTCTTATGTGGAAAGTGTTCAGTCTCTGCGTTGGGGAAGGAATTGGCACTGAGGAGCCCTGCGAGAGCCCGTGTGGTGTAGTGGTTAAGAGCGGTAGTCACGTAATCTGGGTAACCGGGTTCGCGTCTCCGCTCCTCCACATGCAGCTGCTGGGTGACCTTGGGCCAGTCACACTTATTTGAAGTCTCTCAGCCCCACTCACCTCACAGAGTGTTTGTTGTGGGGGAGGAAGGGAAAGGAGATTGTTAGCCGCTTTGAGACTCCTGAAGGGGAGTGAAAGGCGGGATATCAAATCCAAACTCTTCTTCTTCTTCTTCTGCGGAGGCCCCTGCCAACTGCCTAGGGATGCCAAGGACAGGCACAGGACTTGAGTTACCTGTTTCGACTTCCGATGCTTCCTGGTCCCATCACCTCCAGAATGCTGATCTTCCTTACCTGATGCATTACTGCGTCTTGGAAGGATTGCAGAAGGGCTCTCAAGTGCCTCCAACTCATCCATCTCATCCCTTCCAGCAGGGCAATTACTGGAAAATGGCTAGAATAAATGGACTCCCATAAACGGACTTAGCGTGGCTGCAAGAATATCAGCATAGGTTTAAGTCAAATGAGTTATTAGACTTTTTATTTTATTTTAAAGGAGCCTCTTCTCTCAGTGTGAACTGAAATGGTTCCAAAAGACTACTGGGGTCAGGGCGTGTGTGTGTGTGTTAAATGGAAAGTGCCACATGATTCTTCCAGGTGCCATTATTTTCCAACATCAGAGACACTCCAATGCATCATGGGACAAGAGATCGTTGCCTCCTCCTAGAATCAAGTAGGCATTCATGGGGAAATGTAGAAGGCATTGCTCACTGGCAGAGCACACATTTGCATGTTGAGGTTCTCCTAAGTTCAGTCGCTGGAATTTCCAGTTAAACCACCCTGAGCTCCTTGGAAGATAAAGGTTATTAAAGTAATAAATAAAAATAATGTTTAATTGTTTTTTAATGATGCTCGCCCCTCCAGCATGTTTAGATGTTTCTATTTTAGCTGTAAGCGGCCTTGAGTCTCTGTCAGGGAAAATGGTGGGATATAAGGTAAAGGTAAAGGTCCGTATAGTTAAAGCCATGGTTTTCCCAGTAGTGATGTATGGAAGTGAGAGCTGGACCATAAAGAAGGCTGATCGCCGAAGAATTGATGCTGTTGAATTATGGTGCTGGAGGAGACTCTTGAGAGTCCCATGGACTGCAAGAAGATCAAACGCATCCACTCTGAAGGAAATCAGCCCTGAGTGCTCACTGGAAGGACAGATCGTGAAGCTGAGGCTCCAGTACTTTGGCCACCTCATGAGAAGAGAAGACTCCCTGGAGAAGACCCTGATGCTGGGAAAGATGGAGGGCACAAGGAGAAGGGGGCGACAGAGGACGAGATGGGTGGATAGTGTTTTCGAGGTTACCAGCATGAGTTTGACCAAACTGCGGGAGGTAGTGGAGGACAGAGGTGCCTGGCGTGCTCTGGTCCATGGGGTCATGAAGAGTCGGACACGACTAAATGACTAAACAACAACAACAACAAGGTAAAGGTAAAGGTAAAAAACCCCTGGACGGTTAAGTCCTGTCAAAGGCGACTATGGGGTTGCGGTGCTCATCTCACTTTCAGGCCAAGGGAGCCAGCGTTTGTCCACAGACAGCTTTCCCGGTCCTGTGGCCAGCAGGACTAAGCCGCTTCTGGTGCAACGGAACACCGTGACAGAAACCAGAGCACATGGAAACGCTGCTTACCTTCCCACCACAGTGGTACCTATTTATCTACTTGCACTGGTGTGCTTTCGAATTGCTAGGCTAGGAGCTAGGACAGAGCAACCGGAGCTCACCCTGTTGCAGGGATTCAAACCGCCGACCTTCCGACTGGCAAGCCCAAGGGGCTCAGTGGTTTAGACCACAGCTCCACATGCATCCCTCTGGTGCGATATAAATACAACCACCACCACCAGAGTCGGCCATTGAGGATGGGCTCCGAGGGCACTCAGGAAGAAAGCGCTGTCTGAATGCAGCCTAAAATGGCAAAATATTTTAGAAACCGCCCGCCAATTAGCAGGAACTAGCAATCTGGGTGGGGTAGACAGTTCCCCAGCAAAATTACATAGATCCACCTTTTATTGATCCATCGTTGCCCCTAGGTAGTCCTGCTCTGGTAGCTTCCACAGCCTCTCTCAAAACTGCCTCTTCCTCCATTGTGGATGGATGGCATGAGCCATCCCAAAGAACCACCCATGCAATCAATCCACAAATAGATCACACAGTGGGCAAGATAACATCACAATGTTTTATTATTGATTGATGTTTAATTGAATGTTTTATTGACAGATACTCTGGTTTTTTTGTTTTGTTTTTTACTGCTGCATTTCTTTGTATTCTAATACTGTTTTATAAATATTTTTTTTTCTTTTAATGCTCTTCTTGTGTTTTATGTAAACCACTTAGGGATTGTGTACATCAAGCAGTATAGAAATAATAATAATAATAATAATAATAATAATAATAGGCCAGCAGCTACACAGTTGCACAATATTAATGCAATGTGCTCTATGTGGGGCTTCCCTTGTGCTTTATTTGGAAGTGCAGAATGCTGCAGCACAATTGCTGGCAGGATTATTGATCTGCGCTCATAGATCAACACTGGCTGACGATTGTTCATGGTGTTACGATTAGCATATAAAGTCCTTAACAATTTGAGACCAATTTACCTGCAAGAGCACCTTACTCCACATGTGCCCACTCAACTGCTTCAGTTGGAATTGGCACTACTGCAGGTGCTACATAATACCTGCTCCATATTTGTAAGAATTCGATTGTTTAGTGCGGCAGCGTCTACACTTTGGAACTCCCTGCCTCAATGTACTCTTTGTGGTGTCTGCTAAAAACATTGCCGATTAGAAGGTCAAAGGTCAGCGGTTCAAATCCCTGCGATGGGGTGAGCTCCCCTTGCTCAGTCCCTGCTCCTGCCAACCTAACAGCTTGAAAGCACGTCAAAGTGCAAGTAGATAAATAGGTACCACTTTGGCGGGAAGGTAAACGGCGTTTCCGTGCACTGCTCTGGTTCTCCAGAAGCGGCTTAGTCATGCTGGCCACATGACCCGGAAGCTGTACGCCGGCTCCCTCGGCCAATAAAGCGAGATGAGCGCCGCAACCCCAGAGTTGTCCGTGACTTGACCTAACAGTCTGGGGTCCCTTTACCTTTACCCAGATGCTTAGAAAGTTGAGTTAATCTTAATCTGTTTTAGTATTCTAACTCCTGTATGTGTTTAAAATAGGGCTGTAAATTTTTCTTGATTTTACTAACTTTTGAGGGTTATTGTTTTTTTTTATAGTCGAGTGGTGTGTAATTTTTTTTACGAAATAAATAAATAGATGCAGTCCAATAACATCAGGACTTGGCAACAGCTTGGCAAAGGTTGCTTTGGAGCATAGTTTGAAACTGTTGGTAACATTTTGTTTTCCTTGTTGTACCCTGCCCTGGGACCTTAGAATAAAGGATGGGTAATTAACAGCAGCACCCCCACCTTAACCAATGGCAAGTAGCTGCCAGAATCAGCCACTTGGTTCAAGGGATCCAGCAGATGGCCTTGCTGGATGAGTGGAACACCAGCAGTTGCCCTAATATTCTGGGTGCTGACACTGACTCTGCAATGACCTCTCCCCTGCCTACAAGAAACCAATGGTCCAAAGTAGAGCAAAGCAAATAAATGCAACAAGGCAGCCAAGACTGTTGTATTAGAAGATCACGTGTAGGTTCAAACAGATGCGCCTTGCATCGTTTCCCAAAATGCACCTCCATTGAAAACGCTGCCTCTGAGAACTTAGACCAGATATTTGAAGCCACCGTTGCAAAAGGTCATAGGAGATGGTCTCTCATTGAGCCAAACCACTGGTCCATCAAGTTCAGTACTGACTGGCAGTCGCTCTCCAGGGTACTGGACTGGGGATCTCTCCCAATTTACCTGGAGAGGCCATTGGGAACTGAACCAGGGACCTCCTGCATGCAATGCAGATGTTCTCCCCATGATCTTCAGCTCTTAAACAAAAGCTCTGCTCTAATACGCCGCTGATCTCACTTCCCTAGTTGAAGGATCTGAAGGTCTTTCGCTTGCCATTCCTGTACTTTGAGGTCCCACCTTGAGTGCAGACCTGGTGTTTCCCTTAATTCCCTCCCCAAATTCTGCATATTCTGTGAGGCCTTTGGCTTAACCCCATAACCCACGTCTCTGACTGCAACTAAGATTTAGTGCCTGCGACTCCATTCCCTCGCTTCTGTTCATTATTGCCTGTCTCTCCCCATCCTTTCACACTTCCCTGTCAGTTTGAAACTGTAATGTCTTTGAGAGCAGAGATCTGTCTGTTGCGCACACACCACTTGTCCATGAATCTGTGTGCACTGCTGTGTTCCTAGTGGTGGAGTTTTTTTTTTTTGTGTGTGTGTGTGTGTGTGTGTGTGTGTGTACACACACATCCATTCTGAAGGAAATCAGCCCTGAGTGCTCACTGGAAGGACAGATCGTGAAGCTGAGGCTCCAATGCTTTGGCCACCTCATGAGAAGAGAAGACTCCCTGGAAAAGACCCTGATGTTGGGAAAGATTGAGGGCACAAGGAGAAGGGGACGACAGAGGACAAGATGGTTGGACAGTGTTCTCGAAGCTACCAACATGAGTCTGACCAAATTGCGGGAGGCAGTGGAAGACAGGAGTGCCTGGAGTGCTCTGGTCCAGGGGGTCACGAAGAGTCGGACACGACTAAACTACTGAACAACAACAACAACATCTATCTATCTATCTATCTATCTATCATCTATCTATCTATCTATCATCTATCTATCTATCTATCTATCATCTATCTATCTATCTATATCTATCTATATCTATCTATCTATCTATCTATCTATCTATCTATCTATCATCTATATCTATCTATCATCTATCATCTATCTATCTATCATCTATCTATCTATCTATCTATCTATCTATCTATCTATCTATCATCTATCTATGTATCTATCATCTATCTATCATCTATCTATCATCTATCTCAGGGGAGTGCAGAAGTAAATTTGTCAGTCTGTTAAGACTGCAGTTTGAAAGAATAGAGACTTAAAACTTATTGCTGCTCACATGAGGTCAAAAAAAGAGAGGAAGTCTATTGGTAACACTAAAGAATCAAGTCCACTCTAGGTGAGGCCCCCACCTGGAAGGCATTGCATTGGCTATCCCTTAACAGGGGTTGCAACAAACATTATTCCTATTTAGAGTACTGCATTCAAGTACCCGCCTTCCGCTAGGGGAAGGCAGTGCAAGGACTCCCACTATTGCAAAGGGGCTTCCCCCCAGGCCCTCCCATGGCTCCCCCAAAGCCATTCTGGAGGGTCAGGAGATCTCCTCAGAATGGTGCAGTTGTGTGAGGAGAGTGGAGAAGGAATGGAACCAGATATTTGAAGCCACGATTGCAAAAGGTCATAGGAGACAGTCAAGGAATGGAAACACTCCTGGCCAAGGGGTACGATCCCCTTAGCGTCGGGTTGAATCCCACCCAACTGCAATGAACAGACACGAGGAACGTAGGTCCAGTCACTTCAATGGGTTTGCTCTGAGCAAAACTTCATGGGCAGTGCCTGAGGGAGGGCAGGGGTGGCAAGCACCCTCCGCAAACAAGGGTCTTGCCCTGCCCCATTGTTGGACTCTTGCCATTAACATATATACTATTAATTTTCTTTTGGAGATCTTTACACAGGGGAAACGCAATTCACCCATCTAAAAATATGCTTTGCCTCTTCTGGGCTCACCCCACATAATTTATTTTTATTTTTTTCTGGAGAACTGAGTTGGTTAGAGCCCATGTTGAAAAACGAGAAACCTTGTTCTTTCTTTTTTAAAAAAACGAAACAAAACCAAGGGTTGTGTTTTCCTGTTGTGGAGAATGTCTGGCCCTTTTCCGAAGCAGAGGCCTCATCACCTAGCAAATTGCGTATGCGCGTGTAGGCAAATATCTCCTCCAATTATCTCTTATCGCCCAACAGGGGTGTGCGTACGTGTGCGTGTACGAGGGAGAGAGCGGGGCTTGTCGTTCGAGGGGGGCACGAGGGTTCCCTTTCAATCTGCTGCTGGCCCGCCTGACACCGAAAATAAACAGCAGAAGCCCGGAATGTTCCTCGTCACGAGGGGCAGGGAGAGGACTTGTCAGCCGGGGCCCGCCTGAGCCACCAGGACGATAATGTGCCATGACACTTCTGAAATGAGACACCGGTTGCCATGGCGAGGGCTCTGGAGGAACTCTCTCTCCAGAGGCAGAAATAAAACATGCTTTAAATGATGTTTGATTAGAATTTAGATCATGTAACTGAATGGCTGGCCCTGCCTCTCTCTCCCCCCCCCACCATGTTTCAAGACACACACACACACACACACACACACACACACACACACCACGTTACATCTTGTCATTTTCAGACACAGGAACCATTTGCATCCATCAGGAAAAACGAAGGCTGTGATATAGGGGTGAGATGTGCTGTGTTGTGGTTTGGAGATCAGGGCACAAGTTGTGTGGTGGAAACAAGCCAGTCTGTTTCGCGCACCTTCGGCCTCACAATTCTGCCCCCTGCTTTATTTCTTACGTTGATATCATACACAGCATCTGCTCCTCAGCAAGGTGAAATCACACAGGATCGTTGGGTTGCGACTGTATATTCTATAGGCCGCAGGCTTATTCTTTGGAAAGATGTTTTTGTTGTTGTTGAAAAACCCTTTCCTATTTATTATGAGTGGTATTGTTATAGTTGGCCTTTTAAGTGCCTTCTAAAACGTCTCAAGGCGTTGCACGCATCACATAATTAAAGCCCGTTTTGTTGTCATCATTGGCATCTGCCTGCCTTTGGAGACAACGGATGGCTGCGCCTTTGGGGGTGAAGTCAAACCGTCAGAGCAGTGGCGTAGCGTGGGTTGTCAGCACCCGGGGCAAGGCAAGTAATTTGCGCCCCCTAACCCGTGGATTTGCGCCCCCTAACCTGTGGATTTGCGCCCTCTAACCTGTGGATTTGCCCTAACCCCAGATGTTGCGCCTGGTGCGGCCGGCCCCCCCTGCACCCCCCACGCTACACCACTGCGTCAGAGAGTTACAGCGCCTGCTGTGGCTGTAGAGACCAATATAGGAAATACATGTTTTGTTGCAGCTGGGGCAGATGAACAATGGCGGAAGAAGCCGCTTGGGCACCTGGGGTGGTGCGCCAGGGGTGGCGTGAGCTGGCTATAGGGATGGGGCGCACTGTGGGGCCTCCGGAGTCTACCTACCTCCTCCCACTCAGCCGCTGGGGAGGAGGCAGCGGGCGGACCATTTGGGCAGCTTGGAGCCTGTGCGTGCCCAGGCCACTGCAACCCTCCCAGGAGAGACATGTAGCTCGGGTGCTCTGCAGGCCCTGCAGCGAGTGCCGCCTGGCATTTTGTCACCTCCCTGAGTGGTGACACCCGGGGTGGACCACACCCACCGCACCCCCCCTTCCTCTGCCCCTGCAGATGAAGGCATCTGGTTGTGTTGCTGCAGATGCACCACAGGATTCTTTTCTTTCTGCACTCCTCCCAATGGTCATTCCTGCCGCTTGGACTACTGCAATGCGCTCTACGTGGGGCTACCTTTGAAGGGATTCGGAAACTACAGCTAATCCAGAATGCGGCAGCTAGACTGGTGACTGGGGGCGGCCGCCGAGACCACATAACACCGGTCTTGAAAGACCTACATTGGCTCCCAGTACGTTTCCAAGCACAATTCAAAGTGCTGGTGTTGACCTTTAAAGCCCTAAACGGCCTCGGCCCAGTATACCTGAAGGAGCGTCTCCGCCCCCATCGTTCTGCTGAGGTCCAGCGCCGAGGGCCTTCTGGCGGTTCCCTCATTGCAAGAAGCAAAGCTACAGGGAACCAGGCAGAGGGCCTTTTCAGTAGTGGCGCCCGCCCTGTGGAACGCCCTCCCATCAGATGTCAAAACGATAAACAACTACCTGACATTTAGAAGACATCTTAAGGCAGCCCTGCTCAGGGAAGTTTTTAATGTATGATATTTTAGTGTTTTCTGGTTTCTATGGAAGCCGCCCAGAGTGGCTGGGGAAACCCAGCCAGATGGGCAGGGTACAAATAAATTATTATTATTATTATTATTATTATTATTATTATTATTATTATTATTATTCCTGCTCTGGTCATTGCTCTGGAAAGAGGACCTGACTATCTCCAGGCTCAAGGGATACCAATGTAGCAGGGTTAATGTTGCCAGACTTCATGGCATGTTTGCAGACATCAACACAAAGACGACAGATACATTTAAAACAAAACTTAAAACTCTTAACAAATAGATTAGAGCTTTCCAGACTTTTCAAGCTGGTGACAGGCTTTTTGGACATGCATCATTTCATGACACAGCAATTCATTTTGCATCATTTTGTGGCACAGTAATTCAGTTTTACTAGCAAACCGGAGGTTAAACTAACCCCTTTCCAGGCCCAGGAGGAACGTGGGGAGCGTTTGTGCGACACACCTACACACTGCAGCCAACACACAAATGTGTCATGACACACAGTTCAGAAAGCTCTGAAATAGATGCTCGTGAGAAAGACCCATTTATTCAGCTGGGGAAATATGATGCAACAAAAATGTATCCGATAGGGCTGGGCAATATATTGATTGCCCGACATATTGGACGATAGTCCAAAACTGGTTTGAAATCTATATCATGACATCGTTTTCATAATTTATGGCCTGGCAATCTAATCATGATGTGTGTGTTTGTATGTGCTATGCAAAAATCACAATGCAGGAAAAACTGTGGAGCCAGCCAATGCCTCTACATAGCTCCATCCTTATTTAAGACATTGTGATATATCAGCATATCATGTTTGGGTGCTGATATATCACAGTACTGAAAACCAGATATCACCTAGTCCTAGTATCCGACTGTTCTCGGAAACTGCAGGTAAGTGGCAGCCTGTCTTATCTCAACAGGAATGCTGTTCTACAATATGGGGCAGCCACACTAAAGGCCCTGCTCTGAGCTATTGTGGAAGGGGCTTCTGAGATCTTTGGAACTTGCAGGACAGAGTCTCCCATAGACTGAGAGAACATGGGCAGAGCCTTCTGCTGGATCAGGTCCATGGCCCATCTGGTCCAGCACCCTGTTCTCACAGGGGCCAACAAGATGCCTGTGGGAAACCAGCAAACAGGATCTGGCCCCAGCAACCTCAGTCTGCTCTAGGTCAGCCCGCAACTGCCTACCTTTCTACTTGCAACCAGTCCAGGCCATGGCGCCACGACACTCCTTCTCAGCCTCCTTCTGCTTGGTCTCAGTGTTGACACTTGTAGAACTCAGCAGGAAGGATAGACAAACCTAGAATGCGTTGGCACCAATTGTCATTGGCTCTGGAGCCACCTACAGTTGGCTTCCTTCTGCTTGCCACCCTACAAGTCCCAAAAGGCACTGCCACCTCTGTGTAAACCTCCTTGCTTCCTTTTTGGGGGGAAAGAGATCTCTGTGGGACTCCCAGAAAAACATTCCTTTTGTGAAAACAAACTTTCATCTCCCCACCCCTCAATGAAGGTTAGGTAAAGGTAAAGGGGACCCCTGACCATTAGGTCCAGTCGTGGCCGACTCTGGGGTTGCGGCGCTCATCTCGCTTTATTGGCCGAGGGAGCTTCCGGGTCATGTGGCCAGCATGACTAAGCCGCTTCTGGTGAACCAGAGCAGCGCACGGAAACGCCATTTACCTTCCCGCAGGAGTGGTACCTATTTATCTACTTGCACTTTGGCGTGCTTTTGACCTGCTAGGTTGGCAGGAGCAGGGACCGAGCAACGGGAGCTCACCTTGTCGCGGGGATTCGAACCTCTGACCTTCTGATCGGCAAGTCCTAGGCTCTGTGGTTTAACCCACAGTGCCACCCGCGTCCCCAATGAAGGTTATTGTGCCACAAATTAAAAAGCCACTCCCCCCGGTAATTTTTTTTGGAACTGTGGTTCTTGTGCTTAGTTGAAGAAACATCTAGGAGAACCTTGGATTTGAGGGTGAAGAGCTGGACGGGGACTGTTGGATTTGGAGGAGGTGATGGAGAGAGATGGTTAAATCTGCATGAATGCGCATGAGTATGTATCGCTGGAGAAATATGTGCGCGGCTTATAATTTATGGGAGGCAAAGAGATACACGAGAAGTTGTTGGGATGGAAAATCATCCCCTTATAATTCAGCTTGGAAGGTTAGGGTCTCCATAATTCTCACTAGGCAGGGTAATGCCTGCTCTTGATAACGCATTATATATTTTTTGTATGCTGAAGGGTCTATGGGGATAAGTGAAGGCCGTGATAGGTTTTTAAACAACTAAATAAAATCGGTTGGATTATACTTTGTGTGTGTGTGTGTGTGTGTGTGTGTGTGTATCAGAGTGAAAAGTTTGGAAGGTGAAGCTCCCTGGAGTTACCCAGTCTCACCACTGGTTCCGTCTCATTCACACATCTAATTACAGTTGCTTCATATTCACAAGGATGGCTTTGGATTCTAAGTCTACATGCAGAGAGGAGGTTTCATGGCTGCCTCATGCAGAAGGAGAGGGGAGAGAACAAGCAAGCTTTTTGGACCATTTGGTTGGTCCATAAACTCAGCTTGAGAAAGCCAAGCTGTGAATATACACTGCCAGGGAACTGCCATCGGCTCAGGGGGGAGAGGGGAAAAGCCGGATGGATTACAGAGAGCCCCAAAGATCGTGGGAAGCAGCACCTCCTCAGCGGAGGAGAGTAGCCACCCCTCCAGTGGAGAGGAGCTTCAGGGCTCGGGGGAGGCGAGGTGATGCCAGGACACCTTGACTGAGCAAAGCGGGGAGGAGAGAGGTCCTCCGTTACCCACGCCCTCCTTGTGCAGTAGGCTTCCACGCAGAGAGGGGAGGCGCAGACTGGGCGTCCAGAAACTACTTTGCTGGGGAAGGTTTAAGGACCGCCCACTCTCAGATTCTGCCAGTGAATGAGCGAGCCATGGAAGAGTGGCGCTCTGCATGGTGAAGGTTTTTTTGGCACCAATAACAAGGCTTTACAGCCGACCAGGGAGGAATTTGCCTGATTGCTCTTGAGCAACCCCCTGATACCATTAAATACACCTTCTCCCCACACCCGTTTTTCAGAACCATTGCTTTCCCTGGCTGTTGTTTCTTTCCTTGTAATCTCCCTCCAACTCCTGCTGCTCCCTCCATTCAGGATCAGTCACATCATCCCAACCAATCAGGTATCTTGTAGTAAATGAAATGATGCCATGGTGACGATCAGGTTGGGCTGCGTGATGATGTCACTAGTAGGCCAATTTAGGGCCAGCTGCACTAGATTTACAGTAGATTTATCATACCATTTTAAACAGTCGTGGCTGCCCCCAGAGCATCATGGGAAGTGTAGTTTTGTTAAGGGTGCTGAAAATTCTTTGGAGGCCTCGATTCCCCTGAAAAAAACTACACTTCCCCAAGTTCCTGAGAGGAGGAATGGAGTGTTAAACCACCCTCAAAATTGCAGTTCTGTGATGGAAATAAGGACTTCCGGACATCTCTCAGCACCAAACAATAAACTATACCATCCCCATGTTTTTTGGTGGGAAACCATGACTGCACAAAGTGGTATGATACTGGCTTAAATATTTAGTGGGGACGGGGCCATCAACAAACAAGCAAACTTTTCTTTTTAGTGAGTGCTGAAAACTGCCCTCCCAGCGGTTTTTTTGGGGGGGGGGCTGACAAATGTGTTCATTAAAAAAGACACAAGAAAATCTACGTCTTCTTTTCTCATGACAGATTTGTTCAGGGCGATTCTTGTTCATCAATTAAGCGGGAGATAAAATTATTTTCCCCCACCTTTTCCGGGTGGGCAGAGGTGTGTGTGTGTGTGTGTGTGTGTGTGTGTGTGTGTGTGTAAGGGACAATTCGAGGGCTCTCTCTCTCTCTCTCTGGCTCCTCAAATAGCTCATTTGACATCACTGGAAAGTAATACGGCCCTTTCAAATGGCCATCGTATTAACTTTAAAAGGTCTATTTAAAGTGACGGTTGTCAGCAAGTGAGAGCCAGATATGGTAATTCCGAGTTACAAATCAGAGAGAGGAAGCTGGGGAGAGGACAACCTTGTTAGCACAGGCGCGGCAGAGGAAGCGCCCGGGTCAGGGGGCCGGCGCGGAGAGGGATAAAGGCGCAGTGCCAAAAATATGTCCTGTAATTAGGGCATCTCAAGGAGTCAAGGTTGGAAATTCTTCACCGTGACATGTCTGATATGGTGGGGGGGGGGGGCAGAGGGAGAAGGCCGAGAGCTATCGCTTCCCGGCACCAGAAAGGGTGTGTGTGTGTGTTGCAGAATCCAGGGGGTTCAGTTATGCAGGGAGCTCTGATGGGAAGGAGACAAAGAAGGTCCAGGGTGGGATCGACACAGCCGGAATCGTCAAGCTATCAATCCACCCCGTGGTCATGCTTAAAGTGGTATATGCAAGATCTGGTCAGGCATATTCCCATTTTATTTTATTTTTTAAAAAAGGATGCTGCAGAGGTTTGAGGAAACGATCAATAGCTACGCCGTGACAATGGTCTCACTGGACTTTTCCCAGCATTTCTGTTTAGGCAAGCCTATCTAGAGATGGAGAATGTTGACATGTGTTATGATCTGGGATTTTTATTTTTATTTTTTATCTTATTTTAATTATCTTTGGAATATTCTAAGTATTTTACATTGCGTTTTTAAAATCACCATCGCCGTTTTTAATTTGTATACCGTCTTTCTATCTTATAATATTCAAGGCGGTTTACAAGCTGAAGTAACAAAAAATGTACATCTTATAACCATCTAATGCAATACAAAAATGTGATAAGAAAACATAACTTTAAAATAGGTAACCTATATCAAAAAAGTAACATTCAACAATCATTAGAATAGTATTAAATAACAACAACAACAACAACATATAAAAGTTAAACAGAAATCCACTCAGCAGTTACAATAAATAATTTCTAAACTAAAAACGTATATTGATTGTTTTGCTGTTCATTTTTTGTCAAGGACGTTGAGGTTTCATTGCAATCGAGTGGGATATAAATGTTGGGGGATGAAATGAGAATCGGGGAGCTGAAAGGAGGAGGGGAGGGGTCCACTTTGCAAAACCTTTCATGCTGATCTTCTGAAATTTAGGGACCGCTTGACTGTAAGAAATACAAGCTCAAAGCTGTTTGCAAAGAGAATAAAGCAGCAAAATGTTCAGTAAAAATGGTTAAAAACAAGTATTTAAAATACTCGGGGAAAGATTAAGATCAGGAATAAGCTGCAAACTTTTAGTGTGGCAGCACCTCCACTTTGGAACTCCATGCCTCTTGAAATTAGGCAGTGTCCGCCTTCACTGTACCCTTTCCACTACCTGCTTAAAACATTTTTGTTTAGACAACCCTACCCTGATATTTAGAATGCCGATCCATGTTTTATTTCTGTTGTTGTTGTCATTGCTTTTTATTTTTTTAAAAAAAATGGTTTATATTATTGTTGTTAATTGTTTTTAGTGATAATTTTATTGCTTTATCTTTTTTGTAAACTGCTTTGAGGTTGTTGTGGGTTTTTTTTACAACCAAGTGAATTATAAAATTCATGAAATAAGTAAATTAAAAGCAGGGGTGGGCTGCCTTCAGGATTCTGGGCGCCCCCTTCATTTTCTTTTTCACTAGAAAACCCAAGACCTACATCCCCCAGGAAGAAAAGACTTCTGCACCTTCCTTGGGATGTGGCTTGAGAAGCAGAACTTAAATGAGGTCACAGTCCTTCCACACAAAATCCCACTTTTGGGTATCTTATTTATTTACTTAAGAGCATTTATAATCTGCTTAGCGTGTGTGTGTGTGCGATTTGTGGGTGTGTGGGGTATTTATTACTTGCCATTATTAAGCAGCTGGGAGTCAAAAACCATACAGATCTCCTTCCCACCATCAAGATCTGCACCAATAGATCCACATATACCTCCTGTCCATCCCTGCTTTAACAAATGGGATCAATAGCACATTCTGTGCTCTTTCCTTTGACTTGGTGCAACGCTGGCTGGAGTAACCTTTATAAGCGATGGACCTGGATGCAGTTCACATTTAATGGCGAACTGAATTCACCATTTCTGAAACCGAAACGCGGCCACCCTTTGAAATTCGCCCTCCTCTGAATTTTGCAACTCAGTTCCCCAGCCAAGCAATGTGTACAAAGATGCATCATATTAGGGCAAAGCGTGCATCCAAATGCAGCAAATGAGTGAAAATAACATGCAAAATTGCATTATGGTAGGGAGAGCTGCTTCGCAGGAAATGTGTGTATCAGGCAAAATTGCATACGACACTGTGTACATTGGGAGAAAGTTGCACTCTGGAGGGCGACCTCCTGCAGTTCCTCCCTCGGGGTGGGAGGGTGCTGAGGAGGCAGCAGAGACAGTCTCCAAGGACCGCACCACAGCCACTGTTGCTGCCCTTGCGGCAGTAGCAGGCGATGAGCTCCTTGGAGGCCGAATCTGCTGCCCCTATGAATCCTGCTACCTGAGGCAGTCGCCTCACCTTGCCTCATCTGTGGGCCAGTCCTAATCATTGGACTCCAGCTCCCATCATTCCTGATTACTGGCCATGCCGGCTGGGGCTGATGGGAGTCCAATGGCATCTGGGAAAACCAGGACAAGACAATCGCGGACGAGGTGGACAAAGGATTTGACCTAATCTGAGGCTGCTACGTCTGTTCTCCATCACCTACTTCTTCCTTTTTTCACCTTTGTCCTTCCTGACCTGTTCTTGAGATGACTAATTATATATATATATCCCATTAAAAGGTGGGAATATCCATGTTTCACCCCACCACCCCCTCCCCAAACTCCAGAGAATACGGCGAATTCCGTTTGATTGCTTCCAGCCATGTTATTTAAAGTAATTAACCTTAATTTATAAATTTTTATATCAAACTGCCTTTTAACTTTCCAAAGTGGTGAGGAGAAGTCCATCTCCCAGGGCTCCTAATAGTCCCTCCATTTAATCAAAATTCATCCATCAGATTCCAGTGTTAAATCATCTTTTAATTGGGAGTTACATTCTGGTTAATAGTTTTATAATTCGCCGCCTCTAATAGTTTTTACCACAGGGATCTACTCTATTTCTTTCTCAATCTATTATTTCCGTGGTCAGCAGGGATTTTCAAAACCTCCTCGCCCTCCTTCTCTTACTTGCCTTTGTTCTCTGTGATCTCATTAATTCCTCGCTGAATGTCCCCCCCCTCCTACCCCCCTCACAGCATCATTGCTGGGTGAAACCTCACTCATTTCTACAAGGACACTTCAATTTTATTCCGGACCCCTCTGAGATTCTATTCCCTTCTCCCCATCACCGCAAACAGGTTTTAAAGGACTATCGGGCATAGGGGACCTTTGGCCCTCCAGATGTTGCTGGACTACCATCACACCTGACTGGAGGCCACATTGGCTGGGGCTGATGGGAGCTGGATATGCTTAGCCAGGAGAAAAGACCACCAAGAGGTGATATGATAGACATGTTCAAATATCTAAAGTACTGCACAAGGAAGAATGGAGCGAGCTCGTTTTACGCTGCTCCAGAGGGGAGGATCTGAACCAACAGATTCAGATGACAAGAAGGGAAATTCCAGCTATAATAATAATAATAATAATAATAATAATAATAATAATAATAATTTGTACCCCACCCATCTGGCTGGGTCTCCCCAGCCACTCTGGGCGGCTTCCAACAAAGATTAAAAATACATTAAAATGTCACACATTTAAAACTTCCCTGAACAGGGCTGCCTTCAGATGTCTTCTAAATGTCAGGTAGTTGTTTATCTCTTTGACATCTGATGGGAGGGCATTCCACAGGGTGGGCGCCACTACCAAGAAGGCCCTCTGCCTGGTTCTCTGTAACCTTACCTCTCGCAGTGAGGGAACCGCCAGAAGTCCCTCGGCGCTGGACCTCAGCATCCGGGCAGAACGGTGGGGGTGGAGACGCTCCTTCAGGTATACTGGGCCGTTTAGCTAAACGTTAGGAAGAGCTTTCTGATGGTAAGAGCTATTCAACAGTGGAACGGACAACCTCAGAAGGTGGTAGACTCTCCTTCATTTTAAGCAGAGGTTGGATGGTCGTTTGTCAGGAATCCTTGGGCTGTGATTCCTACATCACAGGGGATTGGATTCCTACATCATCTACAACTTAATAATTCTATGATTCTAACATCTGGAGGGCAACAGGCTCACCACTGCATGGAAAGCAATGGAAAAAAATTGGGGGGGGGGGACTGGCACAATTTCGATCCAAAACTGTGCACATTCTCCTCGCATGTAGAAGTTGGTTCATTGGATGATTTGTGGAAGGTTCAAGAGTTCCAATGGAGCATTTTCTTTGACACATGGAAGAGAAGAGGGAAGTTGAATGTTTAGCTCTCATACCGATTGCCCTGAAAATACCTTGCAAAATGCCTGGGATATGTGTAAAATCAAATCTGAAGCCTCTGTCCTCCTGTTGTGGATTCTCTATTCTGCAACCTTACAAAACGTAGAGAGTTTGCCCTACCGATCCTGCTGACAGCTTTCCTTCCAGTAGGGCATTGCTAAGATCTCTCTCTCCGTAGAATGAAAACAATGTGCTGTAAAGCATCAGATGTGGGGGGCAGTAGACAGGAAATAAGGAATGATATAGGGCAGGTATCTGGGGATGGGCTTAGGGGGAAATAGACTTTCTACAGAGACAGGGCAGTAGAATAATTCACATGTCAGACTAGAACTTGGGAGACCAGGGTCCTAATCCCCACTCGGCCATGAATTCTCTTTGGGTGACCTTGGGCCAGACATTCTCCCTCTCAGCCTAACCTGCCTCACAGGCTTGTTGTGGGGATTAAATGAGGAGAGGGGGAGAATCATGTATGCTCCCTTGATCTCCTTGAAGAAAGAGGGGAGGAACCAACCAACCAACCAACCAACCAACCAACCAACAGACAATTCTCTATTTTGGGTTTTCGCAGTGGTTGCACCAGAAAAAAATAATCAGGTTGTGGTGGGAGCATAGAAAGGGCAAAGCATACAGTGGTACCTCAGGTTACATACGTTTCAGGTTACATACGCTTCAGGTTACAGACTCCGCTGACACAGAAATAGTACCTCAGGTTAAGAACTTTGCTTCAGGATGAGAACAGAAATTGTGCTCCGGTGGCGCGGCAGCAGCAGGAGGCCCCATTAGGTAAAGTGGTGCTTCAGGTTAAGAACCGTTTCAGGTTAAGAACGGACCTCCGGAATGAATTAAGTTCTTAACCCGAGGTACCACTGTATTTCTAGGTGGGTGAGAAAGAAAAATAACTGTACGGTGGTACCTCGGGTTACAGATGCTTCAGGTTACAGACTCTGCTAACCCAGAAATAGTACCTCGGGTTAAGAAGTTTGCTTCAGGATGAGAACAGAAATTGTGCGGTGGCAGCAGGAGGCCCCATTAGCTAAAGTGGTGCTTCAGGTTAAGAACCGTTTCAGGTTAAGAACGGACCTCCAGAACGGATTAAGTTCTTAACCCGAGGTACCACTGTATATTGTCTTCTGGATAGCTCAGCAGTTGGTTACAGTGCGCTGCTGATAATGCCAAGGTTGCAGGTTTGATCCCCATATGGGACAGCTACATATTCCTGGATTGCAGAGGGCTGGACTAGATGATCCTCAGGATCCCTTTCAACTCAACAATTCTATGATTCTATGCTAATGACAAGAGTTCAGAAAGGTCCTTGTTTTGGGGGCAGCTCTGGTGCTTTCTATGGCATTTTGCAGTGTTGCTTCCCATGGAACGAGTGCCAGGGAGACTGGAAACGAGGACCGTCCGGCTTTGACAGAATTATTACGCAATTACTCCGGTTTCTGTGCAAACAAGGAGACTCTGGCTGCGCTCAATCTTATGTTTACGTACTTTAAAACCCCCTCGCAGCCTGTTGTCCTCTGGCGCGGTGTCGTATTAACTCAGCCCGCTTTGCGCGCGTGCCCGTTTTGTTAATCTGATGCGACGTCGATTGGCAAATTAAAGCTGGCAGCTTTAATTGACGGGAGGAGGCCGTGGAGGGGATGGCGGGGTGGGGGCGGCAGCGGAATTGAGCTCACGGAGAAGCAGGCAAGATCTTATCTAGCGGATGACTTTCATCCCGGCCAACTCTTATGGGGTGGCAGTTAATTAGAAGAGCAGGAAACGGGACAAGGGATTAAGTCATTAGCAATGGCAACTCTATCAAGGGGCAAACTGGCCACGTGTGGTTGCCCACCCTTTCCTCTCAATGGGATGAGGAAAGCAGGAGAGAAAACACACACACACACAAACACACTTGTGAGGCCAGGGAAAACAAACACCAGAAATAAGTCAGAGACTATTGGCTAGGGAAGCTAGGCAGATTTGGTCTTTGGGATTTCTGATAAGAAAGGACCTGATCCAGGCCATGTGGGCTAATATTTGGATCTATCTATCTATCTATCTATCTATCTATCTATCTATCTGGATCCAGTGTTTTTTTCCCTTAAAAAAAATGTTTAGGGGTACAGTGGACGCTCAGGTTGCAAATGTGATCCGTGTGGGAAGCACGTTCGTAACCCGCAGCGTTTGCAACCTGCAGCGCCGTGTGTGTGCCCGTGTGGGTTGCGATTCAGTGCTTCTGCGCATGCGCAAAGCATGATTTAGCGCCTCTGTGCATGCGCGACCTCCGAAACCCGGAAGTAACCAGTTCTGGTACTTCTGGGTTTCGGCGCATCTGTAACCCGAAAAAACGCAACCTGAAGCAACTATAACTTGAGGTATGACTGTACTCTCATTTTCACTCACCATTTTATAGTTCGAATCGGGGGAAATAAATATAGTAAATGGACAAAAATACAAAGATTCACAAAACATTTAGGGGGTATGTGTACCCCTGTGTACCCTCCAGAAAAAAGCACTGTTTGGATCCAAACATAACAGCAGCAGGAACAACGGGATTATCTAATTCTAGCCCAGAGTAAACAAACTGAAAATAATGGACACCATTACGAACTTGGTTCCCTTAATTTCAGTGAATACTGGTAATACACGCTTGGAGACACCCCAGTAACAACAAGACCATTGCTTCGGGAGAGACGCTACAAAATGGCTTCTGTCTTTGATCTGTAGGGGGGCCGCCATCTTTGTTTACAGGCAGCGGCCATCTTTTTAAAGCGCAAGGCTGCGCCGGGACGCCGGGCACCTCAGAATGAAGTAACTTATTATAGTCGGAGTGCTGTGCTTGGCCGAGAAAACGAGAGTGGCAGCTGGAAGGGCAGAGAGAACAAGATCTGGGGCGTCAGGTTAGGGGGAGATTAAGAGCAGAGGCAGGAGGGGAGGAGATTATCTTCTAAATTGTAGGCCTGGCGCTCAAGGTGGTGCAGTTTGGCAGGTGAGAGAACGGCTTAGCATCCCCACATGGGGCAAGCGGAACATTCCTCCGTGTACAGAACCCCTTACTTTGCCGTGCCGGACCCTGATGCTCCTTTTTAACCTCCGGAGACACTTATCTTCTTAGATGGAACGGGATTCCAGTGGCGTTCCAGCCGCGCACCAATTTAAGCTTTTCTTCCCATCGTGACTGTTAGCAATTTGGTGGATTGTTAAGAAATAATATGAGGGGTTCATCTCTCTCTCTCTCTCTCTCTCTCAACACATAAACAAGAGGGGAAGAAATAAAATAAAAAAACAGCGTAAAGATGTGTGTGTTGGGGATCAAAGGGGAAACATGTCCTGGCCTTCGATATCCACCTTTTCCCCCTTTCCTTTCAGAGGGAGACGGATGTTTCCTTCCTTTTCTCTCTGCATTGATCGCCTGACTTTTCCATACCCTCCTAAAAAAAAAGAAAAGATGAGGCAGGGAAGGAGAACTCTGAAAGAACTAATTTAGTTAAAATTTACACTCGTTCGCTCTGCGGCCCTCCCCCTCCTCTCTCCACCCGCCTCGGTTTTGTTGCTATGATGTGCTATCGATCCCAAGATCTATAAAGGACGGTGCCGCGTGGCTCCAGGTGGGTGGCGGGGAATTGGGAAGGGTGAAGCTTCATTTCCATCAGAATGGCGGTGAAAATAATTCCCCTTTCCAGCTTTTATTGCTTCCTAGCTCTCATTGTTGGGGCCTAGGAATTAGTTCTGGTAGACAGAAACAAGCCTACTTTTTCTTTTTCTTTACTGCTCCTCTTTCCTATTTGCTCATTCCATTCTGGCCTTTCTCCCTTTGTGTGCTTGGAAAAAAGGAGTGAAAAAATTCCAGGATGTACAAGGGCCTCTTAAGGCTGTGGATAAAGTTGTCAGGGTTTGGCGGTGGAGGAATGTCAAGGTTACCCTGCCAAATATTTGCCTGTTAGGTATTCTTAAGGACATAAGAAGAGGCCTGCTGGATTAGGCCAGTGGTCCCTCTAGTCCAGTATCCTGCTCTCACCGACAGCCAAGCAGATGCGCCCATTGGAAGTCCACAAACAGAACCAGAGCACAGCAGCAACCTTCCTCACTTGTGGTTCCAAGCAATGGGCACATCCTGTCTCTGACCGTGGAGGTAGAACATAACCACATAACCATCAATAGCATCCTCCACGAATTTGTCTTCTCTTCTTTTAAGGTCCGTGGAGGACCTTAAGGTCCACAAATAACAACATTTTGGAGGTCCCAGGTCGCAAGGGGGTTAGATTGGTTTCAACTAGGGCCAGGGCCTTTTCAGTACTGGCCCCGACTTGGTGGAACGCTCTGTCACAAGAGACTAGGGCCCTACGGGACTTGACATCTTTCCGCAGGGCCTGCAAGACAGAGCTTTTCTGCTTGGCCTTTGGTTTGGAATCAGTCTGACCCTTATGTTTCCCTCCCCTTATGGTTATGATCTATGGGCTACTTTTAAAATGAGGCTGCATTTTAAATTGAATTTTAACCTGTATTTTAAATTGGTTCCCCCCCCCCCCCTATTATGTTTTTACTGTAATTTTACTGGTGTTAGCAGCCCTGAGCCCGGCTCTGGCCGGGGAGGGCAGGGTATAAATAATAATAATAATAATAATAATAATAATAATAATAATAGCCATCTGAGTTGGTGGCCCTCGTGGCCTCTTGTGGGAGTGAGTTCCATAGTTCAACTGTGCGAAGAAGGAGTACTTTCTTTTGTCTGTCCTGAGCCTTCCAACATTCTTGCCTTGGGTTTGGTATTGAGTATTTTGTGGAATTCCCCTGAGTCAATGTGGGGAAGTGGTTAGACCAAGGATGGTGAACCAGACACCCGCGGGACAAATGCGGTCTCCAGTCCTCTCTCCCCCTGACCCCCCAGGCCATACCTCTCACTGCCCCTAACCCCCTGACCGTTTTTGCCTGACTGGAATGTGCCCCAAACTCTGATAATTTCCCTTGCTTGCCTGGTGGGAGAATAAAGGTAAAGGTAAAGGGACCCCTGACCATTAGGTCCAGTCATGACAGACTCTGGGGTTATGATGCTCATCTCACTTTATTGGCCAAGGGAGCCGGCGTATAGCTTCCAGGTCATGTGGCCAGCATGACTAAGCCGCTTCTGGCGAACCAGAGCAGTGCACGGAAACGCCATTTACCTTCCCGCCGGAGCGGTACCTATTTATCTACTTGCACTTTGACGTGCTTTCGAACTGCTAGGTTGGCAGGAGCAGGGACCGAGCAACGGAAGCTCATCCCACCGTGGGGATTCGAACCGCCGACCTTCTGATCGGCAAGTCCTAGGCTCTGTGGTTTAACCCACAGCGCCACCCAGGTATATGTGAGCAAGCAGAGCAAGCATTCTCAGAGTTCAGGGACACGTTCCAGCCAGACAAACACACCCAAGGAAAGTGCCAAGCCAGACTAGCATGGGCATGGCCTAAGGACCCCTTGGGGGGGCCTGAGGTGAGTCCCAAGGGCCCAATAGAGAGACCTGGAGGACTGCATTTCCCCCCAGGGCCTAATGCTTCACACCCTAGCCCTGCATAAGCCATGCACTAAAAATACAAATAAAAGAGGTCTGAATTTCCCCGCATTGCAAGGGGTTGGACTAGATGACCCTTTTGGTACCTTCCTACATTACATCTTCCACGAATGCCACTGTCTTACATGAGCATTGATGTTTATATTGCCCTCCTGTCCAGGATGCTTCTTGCATCTAATCACGTGACGGAGAGATTTCTCCCAAGCTGCATGGCTCCATATTTCATCCTCAAGCTTTTTTCTTGTGCTGGGACTTTGCCAAAAGAGGATGGTGGGTAAGAAAACTGGGCTCAGCGGAGATTTCTTACACCATTTCTCATTTCCCCGTCGGCTCTCCTCATGATGCTGATGGCAACTTGGCAGCCGAGAAAACTCCAGAAGGCCGCTTATGTCTGAGCCCCATTAACAGACTGGTATCATCCCAGCGAGCCCCCGATTGGACAATTCTGTGGATAGAAACAGGAGACCCTCCTGAGTCTTCTGGTTCCTGGTTCTTCTGCCCAGCGCCTTTCGCACCAAAAACATTTCTTGCCTATTTGCCCCCAACCCTTTCATGCACGCTTGGGTCCTAGCTGCTTTGGTAGCCGCCGCTGAAAGCTGGAAAGCTCCCTTCCTGGGGATAGAGTGAAGCCTGCGAAATCCTCATTGCAGTGTCCCTGAATTGAACTTCCAGGCAATGGCTGGCAGCTAGGAATGTAAGAAGGCATCACTCTTCATTCCCCAATGCATTCTTCCGCACGCAGCACTGTTTCCTTTCTGCTGCAGTCCGCCTTCCGCCAGAAAACCCCTTTGTTATTTGCCTCACTTTCCGCTGTGGCAAAACTACATGATTATGTAAATAGCCTCAGGCACATTGTCGTTATATTATCCCATCCCATGCGAAGAAAACACACAGCCACTTGGGTGGGGGCAGTGATGTAGGGAGGAACGGAACTGTAATCAATGATGATTCGTTTGTGCCAATCATAGTCACTGGACTGATTTCCGTTACAGAGATGCTGATGATGGTGCTGAGAATGATGATCCATATTAATTACATTTGTACCCCACCTTTCCTCTCCTCCCCGTTCTCTCCTGACAACAACCCTGTGAGGTAGGTTAGGCCAAGAGTAAGTGATTGATGCTTTTGAATTATGGTGCTGGAGGAGACTCTTGAGAGTCCCATGGACTGGAAGAAGATCAAATCTCTCCATTCTGAAGGAAATCAGCCCTGAGTGCTCACTGGAAGAACAGATCGTGAAGCTGAGGCTCCAATACTTTGGCCACCTCATGAGAAGACTCCCTGGAAGAGACCCTGATGTTGGGAAAGATGGAGGGCACAAGGAGAAGGGGACGACAGAGGACGAGATGGTTGGACAGTGTTCTTGAAGCTACCAGCATGAGTTTGACCAAACTGCAGGAGGCAGTGGAAGACAGAAGTGCCTGGCGTGCTCTGGTCCATGGGGTCACGAAGAGTCGGACATGACTAAACTACTAAACAACAACAACAAGTGACTGTCCCAAGGTCAGCTAGAGAGATTCGTGGCTGAGTGGGGATTCGAACCCAGGTCTCCTAAACCACCTGTTTCATTTTTTATTCAGTTCCTGCTTGCATTTTCCTGAACGGTTTCGAATCGGGCAGCTATTTGGAAGCCAAAGGGAATGAATCTATTTCTAATATCTTCCTGGGAAAGCGATGAACTTGTCCATTTGGGGGGGGGGAGAAGGTGGGGGGAAGGCATCTGTTCGGGAAAATGGGGGAGGGGGGAAAATACCCACCAAACCAAACCTGTCACTCAGATTCACAGCCTATCCAGACAACCCATCTGCGTCTCTACAGGAAGGTAGTTATCCCAACAGGAACGTTGTATTCTTGTCAGGATCTTCAAACGCAATTGGCACAGCCCTATGGGCGAGCCTTGATTAGGGTCTGCCAATACAGATGTCCACAGCAGGCCATAACACTCCCCCCCCCAAACACCCCCCTCTATCCTCTGATAAGTGCATGTTCCCCGTGTGGAAGCAAAAGTTGAGAGTTTTCTCTCTATATATTGCTGGGCGGTGGGGGCGGGCAAAGAGGAACCGTGCCCAGTTTGTGAACGCAGGACACCCTTCGATCTTTTATTTGCCTCCCCCCCCTCTTTAAAGCACAAAATAGATTTCTGCAAGGATTAGAGAGTGAAAGGGAAGGAGATTTGGCAAAATCAAAATAGCCGGAAAATCTTTCCCTTTCCCTTTCCCATTTCATTCCATTTCTTTATTGATAAAAATACTTGTATGCTGCTGTATCCTTTTTTTAAAAAAAGGGTGTATCAAAGCGGTTTACAGCAATAACAACAGTAAAAGGATAAAAAGGGTTAGAAACAAGTTGAAAACCAAACACAAGTTTGCCTGTTTACTTATGTAAAGGTAAAGGTAAAGGGACCCCTGACCATTAGGTCCAGTCGTGGTTGACTGTGGGGTTGCAGTGCTCATCTCGCTTTATTGGCCGAGGGAGCCGGCGTACAGCTTCCGGGTCATGTGGCCAGCATGACTAAGCCGCTTCTGGCAAACCAGAGCAGTGCACGGAAACGCCGTTCACCTTCCTGCTGGAGCGGTACCTATTTATCTACTTGCACTTTGACGTGCTTTCGAACTGCTAGGTTGGCAGGAGCAGGGACCGAGCAATGGGAGCTCACCCCATCGCGGGGATTTGAACCGCCGACCTTCTGATCGGCAAGTCCTAGGCTCTGTGGTTTAACCCACAGCGCCACCTGCGTCCTGTTTACTTATGTATTGCATTTCTATCCCACCTTTTCCTCGAAGGAGCTGAAGGTGGTGTTTATGCTTTCTCCCCCCCTTAATTTCATCCTCACAACAACCTTGTGAGGTAGGTTAGGTTGAGAGTGAGTGACTGACCCAAGGTCGCCCAGTGGGGATCATGGATGAGTGAGGATTTGAACCCCCGACACTCTAACCATTACACCACACTAGTTCTCAATGTACAGATATTTCCAAGCCCATTTTCCGTAATGTTCTTCTCACTAATATGTGCATTACCCTAGTAAACACTTTTTTTAAATACTTGGCTGTGGAACCACTTTGGAAAATTCAGGGGAATGTGAATTTCAAAGGTCTGCTGCATTTTGTCCACCATATGGTCTCAGGAAGTATGAATTAAGTGGTTTTGCCTTTAAATGTAAACTGAATCGAATTTCTGCCCTCATTGTAATCCATGGCACGAATCGGGCCTGCCTCCATGACAATGTCCCAGAATCCTTTGCAACAGACAATGGTTCTGTAGCGGGCGAGGGCCGGGGAGGAAATTGCATACCCGGCCTGTTTCTCAGAAGGCAGAAAGTTTGGGGGGGGAAACTCTTAATAACAATAATAACCAGCCATAATCATGACTAATAAAGATATGATGCATGAGAATGGCAAAGGTTAATAAACTAGAAGACCCTCTACTGTGTGGCGGATTGGTGAAGAGAACGGCATGGAGAGAATGAAAGGGGGGGGGGAGAGGAATAAAAAAATAACAACATGACATGTACCCCAAGTTGTTAAAATAACTTAGAAAAAAGAGGAAAGAGATGGGGAAGAGAAAAAAGAGATAAGCATTGACTTTTGTCACCTACCAGAGACCAAATTTTCACTTGCTTCCATGCTTGTTCTCTTGACGTGCTAGGACATGTCACTGTTACGGCACTCTGCAGGATGGCGCGACTTTGATTTTTTTCCTTTTTGACCGCTGGGTAATCTTTTTTTGTCAGGCGAAGCTGCATCGCAAGGTGGAAATTAGATGTCCTGCCTCCTTCCCACTCCTTTGCCTCGCATGAAAATTCGGCGGCGAAGACGTCAAGGTGCTCCCTGCCGGCCTCTCTGCATGATGCTTTGATTAGCAATTATTTCTGTGATATTTAAAAAAAAGCCACAATAATCATTTACAGGACTCTTGGACTTTTTCCCTCTCTCCTTCCCCCATGATGCTTATTAAAGGGGAAAGGAGGGAAAAAAGTGACAATGTCAATAATTTATTTCTGTAGTTCGTCACATCAGTTGGCTGGGGTTTTTGGGGGGAGGAGAAAGAGGTGGCATTGGGAGTGAGTGAAATACAAAGCATTGCCTTTCTTTCTCATTTGCATTGTGTTAATTTGCTGCCTTAAAACACACACACACACACACACACACACACACACACACATTTTCTAGTGATGAAGGAGGCAGATTAGGGCAGATCCTGCCTCCAAATTATTGAATGTTAAGGTCAAATAATCTCTGAGCATCGGCTGACTGTCTGCCGAATGATTCGGTGCCTGTTCACCAAAATCTACACCTGTTAGTTTTTTATTCCAGCATCTGTGTCAAATAACACTCCAGAGTAGGTCCACTGGAATGGATGGGCTCAACTAGACATGCCTCCTAATTCCTTTGGTTTTTGTTGAAGTAAGATGACTATCAGATGAAAGATGAAAGTTTTGATAGCCTACACACAAAGATCCTTCTGTATTTGATAGTATAGTGGCCCCGCGTTTCATGCACATTTAACATGCCTGATTTCACCCTGATGCCATTGAAAGGGAGCTCTTGAGGGGAAGGATCTAGGTTAGTCATATCCATTAATTTCAACAGGAGATATTCAACTCAGTTTTACTCAGGGTAGACCTGTTGAGATCAATGTGCCTAACTCAGCCGTGCTAACTTGGGCAGGTCTGCTATGAGTAAAACTTTGTTGCAGTGGCGTGCAGTGAAATTTTTCGCAGGGGAACGGTTAGGGCCAGAGGTGCCAGCTTGCAAGGGTGATGGAAATGTTGTACGCCTGATATCCTGGCATCTCAATGTCACGTGTGTAAGCATTGCAGCTCCCTTCCTAAGCTGGGCAGAAGCTTCCTGGGTGCGGGAAGGAGGCACCATACACTCATACTTTCATACTCTAATTCATAGCTGTACAATGGTACCTCTGGTTATGTACCACCTGTACAGTGGTACCTCTGGTTATGTACTTAATTCGTTCCGGAGGTCCATTCTTAACCTGAAACTGTTCTTAACCTGAAGCACCACTTTAGTTAATGGGGCCTCCTGCTGCTGCCGCGCGATTTCTGTTCTCATCCTGAAGCAAAGTTCTTAACCCGAGGTAATATATCTGGGTTAGCAGAGTCTGTAACCTGAAGCATCTGTAACCTGAAGCGTATTTAACCCGAGGTACCACTGTAAATTGTTTATATCCTCAGTTCTACTTAGAACATTAAAATTTAAAAAAAAAAAAAATTGGGGGGGGGGGGAGAGACACAGAACAGGCAACGCATCTTCAGCTCAACATCAAAATCAAAGTATTGCTATAACCATTGGCGGCACTAATGGTGGATACGTGTCGCCTTTGGGGCTGGAGCGTCCTCGCCGAACGCCAGGCCTGTGGGGAACGTTGCTGTTCAAAGGCCCAAGGAGCTTGGAGCTTCCGTCAAACTGCGCAAATCCTTCCAGGATGGGGCAATAAAGGATAAATCGCGCATCCGAATAGCTACCTTTGGCAGAATCTAAGCAGGCTGTTTGTGGGAGAAATGGAGAAGGGGTTGTGGGGGGGGGGTGAAATGGGCACGACGACTCAGTATCTTAAAGTGCAGTCAGTTGTAAAGGCTGAAAGGGGGGGTGGGGGGTGGAGTGTAGAATTTCCAAGCGCACATTATCTAAGTGAGCATCCATATTTTACCGTGACACCGGCTTTGAGACTCATTTTCTTGGGTTAAGTAGTGCAGGGTGAAGTATCGCCCGTTCCCCTTCTACCTATTCATCTGCGGCGGTACTGTGGGCATTTAACCTGCAGCGCTTACTGATGTATGACCAAATCAGAGGAAAAGGGGCACGCTGGTTAACCCTCTCCCTCTGTATCTCCGCTTAATGAATGTCACACGGCCCCGCCATAGAAATGATGGACCATCCATTCTGGCAAACGCCCATCGGCTCCCGCAATGATATGGAGAAATATGCGGAGGAGATTCGGGGAGTTGGTGGTGCTGGATGGGGGGGGGGGGGGAAACCTGCAACATAAACGGGCCGTTATGATATCTCAACCCTCTCCCCCCCCTTTTCAATCGTAACACTTAAGTCAGTCTCTTCCTCCTCATATTAATGCTACCGCTATCCAATTCCAAATGCAATTGTAGGCTGCATCAACGGATGCGCAGATCAAGGGAAGGAAGAGTGTCACTCTACTCCGCCTTGGTCAGAGCCCACCTGGAGGTCCAGTTCTGGGCATCACAGTTTAAGAAGGATGCTGACAAGCTGCAAGGTGTGCAGATGAGGGCAAGCAAGATGATCAAGCGTTTAGTCCCGCTTGGACTACTGCAATGCGCTCTACGTGGGGCTACCTTTGAAGGTGACCCGGAAACTGCAATTAATCCAGAATGCAGCAGCTAGACTGGGGGCGGCCGCCGAGACCACATAACACCGGTCCTGAAAGACCTACATTGGCTCCCAGTACGTTTCTGAGCACAATTCAAAGTGTTGGTGTTTACCTTTAAAGCCCTAAACGGCCTCAATCCAGTATATCTGAAGGAGCGTCTCCACCCCTATCGTTCTGCCCGGACACTGAGGTCCAGCGCTGAGGGCCTTCTGGCGGTTCCCTCACTGAGAGAAGCAAAGCTACAGGGAACCAGGCAGAGGGCCTTCTTGGTAGCGGCGCCCACCCTGTGGAACACTCTCCCTTCAGATGTCAAAGAGATAAACAACTACCGGACATTTAGAAGACATCTGAAGGCAGCCCTGTTTAGGGAAGTTTTTAATGTGTGACATTTTAATGTATCTTTAATCTTTGTTGGAAGCCGCCCAGAGTGGCTGGGGAAACCCAGCTAGATGGGCGGGGTGCAAATAAATTCTTCTTCTTCTTCTTCTTCTTCTTCTTCTTCTTCTTCTTCTTCTTCTTCTTCTTCTTCTTCTTCTTCTTCTTAACCAAGCCTGATGAGGAATGGTTGAAGGAGTTGGGTATGTTTAGCCTGGAAAAGAGGAGACCGAGTGGAGATATAGAACCATAGAATTGTAGTGTTGGAATGAACGCCACCTTCAAATATCTCAAGGGCTGTCACACAGAAGAGGGAACCAACTTGGTTTCTCCTGATCTGAAAGGTAGGACTCGAACCAATGGCTTCAAGTTACAAAAAAGGAGCTTCTGACTAAACCTTAGGAAGAACTTTCTGGTTGTAAGAGCTTTTCAACAGTGGAATTGACTCCCTCAGAAGGTGCTGTGCTCTCTTTCATTGGAAGCTTTTAAACAGGGGATGGACTAGATGAGCCTTGGGGTTCCCTTTCCAACTTTACATTTCTAGGATTCTATGACTACCTTGACTCCATTAATAGGTAGATGGAATAGGTGACTCTTGGAGGACATCTTCCAATGCTACAATTTCCTTCTTTGTAGATTAAGGTGGACCAGCTGGCGTCTATTTGTGAAATAAGAAAGGTATCCCTTTTCACTAACTACTAAAACAGGGATGGGGGAATATTTCTAGTTCTCCAGGTAATACTGGAACTTGTAGACATCCAATGAGGTTGAAAGAAAGAGAGAGGGCAGGTGTGCCGTGGCTGAGCAACTCCCATGAGGGATGCCCAATGGTCAAGGATGGTGGGAATTGAAGTGCTTCTATTCAGAGTTCTTGTCTTTCCCCTGCATGCTCCGTTCCATTGATGTGCGGATGAAATGAGGAGGGACAGAACCCTGCAGGCCATTTCAAGCTGCTTGGAGAAAAAAATTGGGATTTAAATGTTGTACCCCACCCATCTGACTGGCTTGCCCCACCAACTCTGGGCAGCTTCCAACCTATATAAAAACATAATAAAACATTAAACATTAAAAAAAACCTTCCCTTTACAGTCATAAAGGTAAAGGTAAAGGTACCCCTGCCCGTATGGGCCAGTCTTGACAGACTCTAGGGTTGTGTGCTCATCTCACTCTATAGGCCGGGAGCCAGCGCTGTCCGCAGACACTTCCGGGTCATGTGGCCAGTGTGACAAGCTGCATCTGGCAAGCCAGCGCAGCACACGGAACGCCGTTTACCTTCCCGCTGGTAAGCGGTCCCTATTTATCTACTTGCACCCGGGGGTGCTTTCGAACTGCTAGGTTGGCAGGCGCTGGGACTGAACGACGGGAGCGCACCCCGCCACGGGGATTCGAACCGCCGACCATATGATCAGCAAGTCCTAGGCGCTGAGGTTTTACCCACAGCGCCACCCGCGTCCTTTACAGTCATAGGTAAAAGGTAAAGGTACCCCTGCCCGTACGGGCCAGTCTTGCCAGACTCTAGGGTTGTGCGCCCATCTCACTTAAGAGGCCGGGGGCCAGCGCTGTCCGGAGACACTTCCGGGTCACGTGGCCAGCGTGACAAGCTGCATCTGGCGAGCCAGCACAGCACACGGAAACGCCGTTTACCTTCCCGCTGGTAAGCGGTCCCTATTTATCTACTTGCACCCGAGGGTGTTTTCGAACTGCTAGGTTGGCAGGCGCTGGGACCGAGTGACGGGAGCGCACCCTGCCGCGGGGATTTGAACCGCCGACCTTTCGATCGGCAAGTCCTAGGCGCTGAGGCTTTAACCCACAGCGCCACCCGCGTCCCCTCATACCTCGGGATAAATACGCTTCAGGATAAGTATTTTCGGGTTGCGTTCCGTGGCGACCCGGAAGTAACAGAGCGCGTTACTTCCAGGTTTCACCACTCGTGTATGTGCAGACGCTCAAAATGACATCACGGGCATGCGCAGAAGTGGCGAAACGCGACCAACGCACACGCAGACGCGCAGTCGCATCTTACTTTCTATTCAGGATGCGAACAGGGCTCCAGAACGGATCCCGTTTGCATCCCGAGGTACCACTGTACAGGGTGCCTTCAGAATTCTTCTAAAGGTTGTATAGCTACTTATAGTTACTTATCTCCTGATGTGTGTGTGTCACATAACTCCATACCTTCCTACATTTCTCTGATGAAAATAGGGACGTCCTAAGATAAAGTGGGACATTCTGGCACTAGATCAGAAACAGGGATGGCTTCTGTAAATCTGGGGCTGTCCCTGGAAAATAGGGACACTTGGAGGTCTGTGACCAGCTGCCTGTGGCAAGCAGGACCTTAGCCCAAGAGCCTTCTCGCTTTATGTGGTTTCCAGCAACTGGTCTTCAGAAGGAGAGAGAGAGAGAGAGAGAGAGAGAGAGAGAGAGAGAGAGAGAGAGAAGTATTTTGCTCATCTAGTGAAATATAGATGAAAAAAATGACCATGATGACATGTACCAAATGGCAAAGGAACTTGAGTCAGAGATAGTGTCAGGGAGAAGAAGAAGAGAAGAAGAGTTTGGATTTGATATCCCGCCTTTCACTCCCTTTAAGGAGTCTCAAAGCGGCTAACATTCTCCTTTCCCTTCCTCCCCCACAACAAATACTCTGTGAGGTGAGTGGGGCTGAGAGACTTCAGAGAAGTGTGACTGGCCCAAGGTCACCCAGCAGCTGCATGTGGAGGAGCGGAGATGCGAACCCGGTTCCCCAGATTATGAGACTACCACTCTTAACCACTACACCACACTGGCTTCTGGGACAACGCAGACACTCTCTCACACACATCTTTCCTGCAAAGATGGCCATGATGCCTTCCCAACTTGAGAAGCCTAGGGTGGAAAAAGAGAATATGGCCTTGCAGATCCATGCTGGTACAGGAGTAACATGTGGTATTTGGGGACAGAAGGCAGCAGCCTGGCTTGGCTGAGAAGGGGTGCACTTGGGCTTGCGAGTGATCGGAACTATGCATATAAATCATTATTGGCGAACATCTCAGCTTTTGGACCCTGTTGCTGCTGGCCGCTGCCTTGTGGCAGACTGGGGCATAAATCATAATTCCCCCACAATAGATCCTTTCGCAGCCGCCATCAGGAAAAACTGTGTTGGTTTTATCGATTTTTTGACACCGGGGCCCCAGCAACGGCCTCTCTGAATCATTATGAAATGAAACTGATTAGGAATTCATGGAATACTAAATAAACTTTACGAGGCTCTTGTAAGGTGTGTGTGGGGGGGGTTGGTTTTCTTTTTCTTTTTTTGATGCATAGGGAGCGGAAAATGAAAACTAATGATATAAAAATTACACAGCGTGCTCAGTATTATTATACCGCTATTGATTTGTTTCAAACTGTACATCGGAATCGAAGTCCATGGTGTGTGTGTGTGTGTGTTTGGGGAGGGGGAGGGAGTTTCTGGAAGGCCAAAGCTAATTCTAGCTGTAGGATTTCTGGGCTTGTCATCTGACCCTCCTCTGGATTGCTAAGTGGCCCAATAGTTGCATTTGGTCTCCTGGCTATGACACACCAGCTTCACTTATTTAAATAATTCTTATGAAAACCCACCCATGTCCTAGCATGCATTTTCCTCCCCTTCCTCCTCCTCCTCATGTAAGAACCTAAGCAGAGCCCTGCAGGATCAGGCCCATGGCCCATCAAGTCCAGTACCCTGCTCTCACAGAAGCTGACCAAATGCATGTGGGGAACCAGCAAGCAGCCTAACATGCTGCCACAACATCCCTGATAGGCGAATCTAACCTTTTCCTAACCTCTAACGAGGCAGCCCGATTCAATGTTAGAACAGATCGCACCATTAAAACTTCCTTCCTAATGCCTAGCCGCAAACATTTATTGCAATTTGAACCCCTTTGGGTTCACATTCCGCTTTGGATGGTGCTATACAGCCAGTGCGGTGTGGTGGTTAAGTGCAGTGGACTCGTAATCTGGGGAACCAGGTTCGATTCCCCGCTCCTCCACATGCAGCTGCTGGGTGACCTTGGGCCAGTCACACTTCTTTGAAGTCTCTCAGCCTCACTCACCTCACAGAGTGTTTGTTGTGAGGGAGGAAGGGAAAGGAGAATGTTAGTCGCTTTGAGACGCCTTAGGGTAGTGATAAAGCAGGATATCAAATCCAAACTAATCTTCTTCTTCTTCTCGAAGCTACCAACATGAGTTTGACCAAACTGTGGGAGGCAGTGGAAGACAGGAGTGCCTTTAAAGCCCTAAACGGCCTCGGCCCAGTATACCTGAAGGAGCGTCTCCACCCCCACCGTTCTGCCCGGACGCTGAGGTCCAGCGCTGAGGGCCTTCTGGCGGTTCCCTCAATGCGAGAAGCAAAGCTACAGGGAGCCAGGCAGAGGGCCTTCTCGGTAGTGGCGCTCGCCCTGTGGAACGCCCTCCCATCTGATGTCAAAGAGATAAACAACTACCTGACATTCAGAAGACATCTTATGGCAGCCCTGTTCAGGGAAGTTTTTAATGTGTGACATCTTAGTGTATTTTTGGTCTTTGTGGAAGCCGCCCAGAGTGGCTGGGGAAAGCCAGCCAGATGGGCAGGGTACAAATAATAAATTATTATTATTATTATTATTATTATTATTATTATTATTATTATTATTATTATTATTATGGCGTGCTCTGGTCCATGGGGTCATCCAGATTTTGTTGGTGTCCAGTTTTTACCAGCCACCATGGGCAAAACAGTCAGAGATGATGGACATTGTTGTCCAACCATATCTGGAGGACCACAGCTTCCCAGATGTAGCACTTCTTCACGTGGTGATATTATGACATTCACTCCTGTAGGATTTAGCAATGACCACTAACTTGGATAACTTTGAAAGAGGCTTGGGCACATTCCAGACCCTCCATGTCCCTATTTTCAAGAGACAGCCCCAGATTTACAGAAGCTGTCCTGGTTTCTGATTTGATCCCGGAATGTCTCCCTTTCCCTTAGACGTCCCTTTTTTCATCAGAGAAACAATGGGGGGTATGGTAAGTCGTCTCTATTTTCACCAGAGGGTATGGAGTTATGCGATCCCCGAGTTAAGGAGAAAAGTAACTATACAACATTTAGAAGACACCTGACGGCAGCCCTGCATAGCAAAGTTTTTTTTTAGAAAATGTTTAATGTTTTACAGTGATACCTTGGTTTTCAAACACAATCCATCCAGGAAGACCGTCCGACTTCTGAAATGTTTGAAAACCAAGGCGCAAAGGGTGGCCTGCCAATTCAGCAGAGAAAATTGTGAAAAACAGCAGATACACACAGCGGAATGCGTTCGACTTCCGAAGTGCGTTTGAAAACGGAAGCATTTACTTCCGAGTTTTCGGCATTCGAAAACCAAAACGTTCGGCAACAGAGATGTCCGAAAACCGAGGCACCACTGTATTATGTTTTCATATAGGTTTGAAGCTGCCCAGAGTGGCTGGGGCAACCAGTCAGATGGGCGGGGTATAAATAATAAAATTGTTGTCGTCGTTGGCTAGGAATTCCCTATTTTCATCAGAGAAATGTTGGCGGGTATGACATTGATGGAGGCCATCAACGACTCCTAGCCATGATGGATGGCTTTATTTTGCCTCCACTATCAGAGGCTCTGAATACCAATTCCTGGCTGCTCCTGGAAGAGTGCTGCAGTGCTCGGATTCTGTTTGTGGACTTCCCAGCTGTACATTATGAGAGCAGGATCATGACCCACCTTTCACCCGATCCACCTTCTGAGGTTCTTAGCTTCACACCTTTTTGTTTCCAAGGAAAGAGAGCCCTTGTCTTCCAATTCCTCTTCCACCCTATTTTCCGCCCGTGCTTTCTGCATCTTCCCCTAAAACCCTCTGCAGGCTTGGATTTGTGGCTACCGCCTTAGCTATGTTTAGACAGTTGGAGACGGGGGAACCGTCACCCTAAATGACGCTTGTTTGTTTCTGCCTCCTTCCCCTCCTGTTCCTCCGCTGTCAACGCTCGCTTTATATGCTTTATCAGCCTGGTGTGTGTTAGGGGGATTTTTTGTTTTGTTTCCAAGATATGTATATTGAATTTAGATTTGTGCTCTTAGCACCTTCGCTCATTCATTCACTGCCATATTGACTACATAAATTGAGTGCTACAAGTAAGAGGGAGAGTTTAGCCATTATTTTCCACTGTGATTTGATTTAATGGCCTAGGCCGGCAATGCCTTTCTCTTCTCTTACTGCCTCGCCTCTCCCTCTTATGTTTATTTACACATATATTCTTGTGTGTACACACAAATGCTCCCTCCCCTAATTAGCATTCCATGCATGGAGGGTTGGGCTATGATTCTCTCCCCCCTCACTCACATGTAGTAGGCTGAGTCCAGACTAATCTCATAAATTTTTTTTTAAAATGAATATTTTCTGCAGTGCTAATAAATAATCTCCTCCCTGATTGGCCACACAGTTTTGCGTGATCCCTGATAGGTTGGGGTCGTCAATGGTGTGGTGATATAATTTTGTTCGCTGTGTTGTGCCTGATTGGTTGGGATCGTTCATGTGTCGCAGCGGTGTAGTGGCAAATTCAGATGTACAGGTTCCTTTCACGATAGTCCCACATCTCCACAGATACACCCACTCCTAAGATTATACAATCTTCAATGATTATACAGTAATATTATAATTCTATAATAACAATAATACAGTCATACCTTGGTTTTCAAGCAGCCTAGTTCTCAAATGTTTTGGCTCCCGAACGCCACAAACCCAGAAGTGACTGCTCCAGTTTTTGATCTGTTTTGGTAACCCGAACGTCCGACGGGGCTTCCGCGGCTTCTTATTGGCTGCAGTAGCTTCCTGCAGCCAATCAGAAGCCGTGATTTGGTTTCTGAACGTTTTGGAAGCCGAATGGACTTCTGGAACAGATTCTGTTCAACTTCCAAGGTACGACTGTAATTAGGAATGCATTGCAAAAGTAGATCTCCATGTGTTACCTTTCAGCTAGAGCCACTATTTTCTGTTCACATGCATGGGCAATTGATTTGAAGTACTCCGATATCTTCTTGTGAAGTGATGTGTGTTTTCCTTGAAGGTCTATTGTGTGTAGCAGAACTTGCGCATCAGTCTGTTGAAGCACCTTGTGGTTTCAGGATTCCCAAATGCTTAACTTTGGAGCACACAGAACAATTCCTTTTTGAAGTTCTTCTATCTGAGCACCTTGTCCAAAGTAACCCTAAAAGCTCATTCTCATTGTCTGGCTCACCTCCTTCCCTTCTGATTGACTCCAATCAACACAATGTATGAGACGATTTCTTTTCAGTGACTCAAAAGCTCCCCTTTCATGCTCACAGGGTAGCTCTAGGATGCCGGAGACAGGGACCTGCTGGGTTCTTTGACACACCCATATCCTGTGACCCTCGACCTCTACACCTCTGATCCTTCCGCACTCTCAATTAACTTCATTCACCCCCAGCAGTTTCCTCACCCAGCCAAAGCTGTGCGTTACTGCGATGACATCACACTCACCATATCATTCCTGATTGGCTGGGATCAACTACGGGACTAAAAACAAGGAAGAACGGCCCTCGAATAATCTAATTTGCTCTCGGTGACATCATCACGCAGCCCAAACCTCATTGGCTGTGTGAAAACATGATGCCATCTCATTGACTGTGTGATTCCTGATAGGCTAGGATCTGAAAACCCACAGGGGGCAGAGGTTAGGGCAGAACAGCACAGAAGCGATATCAACGAGAGAGAACAAGTGTGATGAAGAGCGGGGGAAATATTCAGCCGAATGTTTTCTAGGAAATATATTCGCTCCCTGAAATGACTGTTTCGGTCCTGAAAAATCAGAACGGGAGGATATTGGCCACAGAGCTATAATTCATCAAATTCATGTGTCCATCACAGACTATTTGGGTCCCTCCCCCGCTCCCCTCCCCTCCCTCCTCCTCTCATACATCTGCGGGTTGATTATATACCAAGTTAAATGCAGCTGCCTGTTTGACAGGAATATTGTGTGTCGGGAGAAGGATGATATACAGGTCACTATATTACCGATGAATAGAAAGTTCCCTCCTAAGCAGGCTGCGGAAGATTACTTAGTGCTTGACACGTCGTGTCTTTGTGTCACTGTTACCGGGCGAAATTAAATCAGAACAGGAAAATATTAATTTAAAGTCGGGGGATGGAGGCCGCTTGCGTCCAATTATGCACCACCCCTGTCAAGCTTTATACGGGCGCAAATAAGGGAAAAGGGGACGGATTAATTGCTTTGGACTCTGCCCCACTCCAGAACCAATTATAGAAACATATTGGCTCCAAGCATTATTATATACACTGCTGTGAAGGAAATTGTGTGAAATTTTAACGGATTTCAGATGTAATAACAGAGAACACAATTCAGAGCAGCATTAGCAGTCTGGTAGAATCTCCCTCCTCTTTCTCTTTAACATGGATGGGTGAAGGTTAAGCTGTTTGGGGTTCTTTTGCGCATTAAAGGATCATCTGGTTAACCCATGTATGGGGAGCTTTTGATACTGGCCTGGGAGCAAATGGAATAAAACCGTTTATCCTTTTGACAACAAGGAGCTAAATCCACAGCCTGAGTTTGGAAAGGGGTGGGAGATGTCGGTGCGTTGGCAGCGGTGGAACGGTGCAGGAGCCGCGAGGTTTTAGCCGTGAAGAATTAGAGGGCCGTTGGCGCAGGAGGATTGAGTCTGGGGCTGCCGTCAGAGAGCAAAATGCAATTTCATGACGGAATTGGCACACTTTCCCTGGTGGGTGGTGGTGGCGGCGGCGAGATTTTGGGGGAAAGCCTTGTCTCTGAGATGCCTTTTGAGGTGGGAGTCATTTTCTGTTCCGCCCTATATTTTACGTAAGTTACGCTCTCGTTACATTGCGCCACCTTGTTCATTTCCACGCAAAGGAAACGCAATGCAAATGTGTGTTGTGTGTGTGTGTAAAAGTAATCAATTGCATATCGTTGGAGGACTGAAAGCAACAGCAGCGGCAAAGAACAACCACATTTGCTGGATTGATTTCCGTTCTGGACCTGGGATGAATAAGCAAACACTAGTAATTTCCGCTTCTGTTTCTGTTTTTGTCAAAATCCTCTGACGCTCCTTCTTTTCAGTGCTGCTTAAAGGAACCATGAGATATCTTGTCAGGTGCACGGGGGAAATTTCCCTGTGCCTTTTCTCTGATGCATCTTGGCTTCCCTTCTTGCTCTTTTTTTAAAGCATGCATTTGCCTTGAAAATTCATTTCGAGGGAGAATTTAGCGATGGGGACACCCAGCCAAAGGCAGGTGGAATTTACAGTCTGGCTTGACAGATGACCTGCATTTTTTTGCTTTCTGTCTAAGGAAGTGCAGGCATGACCCACCCACCGACATGCGGCAGATGTGAATAATTCCACTTGTCAGATCGAAACACCCTTGCTACCCTTCGAATTAAAAAAATGGCACATCAGAGCAGGGACCTGCCAAAAATTCACATTGTCAGTCAAGCCACCGTTCTTGAATGCGGCTCCTAGATTTCTGGTCTGGTTCAAGCTATTGGTATCGCGATGCAGGCATCTGTCAGAGCAAAATTAGGGGCTAGAAGCCATGCAAGGGACAAGACCTGGAATCAGAAGGAAGGGGAAATTCCCTGCATGTAGAAATCAAGCACATCAAGGTGAGGGATTGGTCCAATCCCTGTAGTATTAATTTTTGATGGGCAAGGGATTCCATTTTTCCTATCAACTCCTTTCATATAAATGTTTAAAAGCCCCTAAGAAATTATGAGACGCCTGCTTCTTGGGAGGAAAGTAATGACAAACCTAGACAGCATCTTAAAAAGTAGAGACATCACCTTGCCAACAAAGGTCCGTATAGTAAAAGCTATGGTTTTCCCAGTAGTGATGTATGGAAGTGAGAGCTGGACCATAAAGAAGGCTGATCGCCGAAAAATTGATGCTTTTGAATAATGGTGCTGGAGGAGACTCTTGAGAGTCCCATGGACTGCAAGAAGATCAAACCTCTCCATTCTTAAGGAAATCAGCCCTGAGTGCTCACTGGAAGGACAGATCCTGAAGCTGAGGCTCCAATACTTTGGCCACCTCATGAGAAGAGAAGACTCCCTGGAAAAGACCCTGATATTGGGAAGGATGGAGGGCACAAGGAGAAGGGGACGACAGAGGACGAGATGGTTGGACAGTGTTCTTGAAGCTACCAGCATGAGTTTGACCAAACTGTGGGAGGCAGTGGAAGACAGGAGTGCCTGGCGTGCTCTGGTCCATGGGGTCACGAAGAGTCGGACACGACTAAACGACTAAACGACTAAACAACAACAACAACAACAAGAAATTATGAGCAGCAAAACATCACATCACATTTCACGACCTTAGCGAAGAAGCACATGGTAGAAGATTGAACTTTGGCATTCTCTCCCACAAGAGGCAGGGATGCCCAACATCTTGGGTGTGTTTAATTCAGAGCACGGGTTCCCAGTCTTGGGTCTCCAGCTGTTGTTGGACTACAACTCCCATCATCCCTAGCTTGCAGAGGACCCCAGTGGTTAGGGATGATGGGAACTGTGGTCCAAAAACACCTGGTGACCCATGTTTGGGAAACCCTGATTAAGAGGAGGAGATAAATTCATGGAAGTTGCTACCAACAATTCTTCAGTTCTACCTCCATTGCCAAGGGACGTGGGTGGCTCTGTGGTTTAACCCACAGCGGGGTTGCCGGTCAGAAGGTCGGCGGTTCGAATCCCCATGAAGGGGCGAGCTCCCGTTGCTCGGTCACTGGACCTGCCAACCTAGCAGTTCGAAAGCATGTCAAAAGTGCAAGTAGATAAATAGGTACCACTCCGGCGGGAAGGTAAATGGCGTTTCCGTGCGCTGCTCTGGTTCTCCAGAAGCGGCTTAGTCATGCTGGCCACATGGCCCGGAAGCTGTACGCCGGCTCCCTCGGCCAATAAAGTGAGATGAGCGCTGCAACCCCAGAGTCGGCCACGACTGGACCTAATGGTCAGGGGTCCCTTTACCCTTGACCTTACCTCCATTGCCAGAGGCAGTCTGCCTCTGAATACTACCAGGAGTTGGGAATCGCAGGAGGGGAGAGATGCTGTTGTTCTCAGGTCCTGCTTGTGGGCTTCCAGAAAGCATCTGAGAACAGCATGCAGGCCAAGATGGGCTATTGGCTTCACCCAGCAGAGCTCCATTTACGTTCATTTATGTTCTTGACTTTTGGATTTCCACTGATACACGCTACCTGTTAATCTGTTGCACTTCCCTTTTGCCCCCGCCCTCCATTACACAGGAATCCCCAATATAATTTTTGCTTTATTATTTGGGAGGGGGTTATATGACTTCCATATGATGTCCTCTTAATTTGCTTTTTTATTTTTTAAAGTTTTAATTTATACTTTTCGAGTTTATACATTTAATTAATTTTACAACCATTTTAACATTTCAAAGTATGACTTCCTTCCCCCTCTTTCTGCGGTTCCTTAAATTCATTTTTTAAATATCTTCTGCATATCCAAATCCATTTAATTTACTTGTTTAATTATCTGCTTTAAATTTATATTCTTATGAAACGGCAGGTTATTACAATAATCCTGTCAACGTTTTTATCTGTTTGCAATTTATCTGTACATATTCAATAAACAATTTCCATTCTTTTGTTTTAAAAAAGTTTGTTATCTTGATTTCTTATTCTTCCGGAAAGTTTCGCCATTTCTGCATATTCCATAGGTTTTTGTATCCACTCTTCCTTTGCTGGGACTTCTGCTTCTTTCCATTTTTGGGCAAGTAGCATTCTTGTCCTCTTAATTTGTGTGTGTGTGTGTGTGTGTGAGAGAGAGAGAGAGAGAGAGAGAGAGAGAGAGAGAGAGAGAGAGAGAGAGAGAATTTTCTTTTATTTATAGCCAGGACTTTAAAACATTTGGTTTGGAGTAAGGCCCCCTGATTTTAATGCGACTTGCTCTCAGGTAGGTGTGCCGAAGTGTTCAGTTTTCAGCTCGTAAAAACAAGCAAGGGATCTTTCGCAGTGGCATGCGTAGAACATGCCTAACCCAGCAGGGCTCCCCAGTTCTTTAGAAGAGAACACATCACACAATCACTCATTCTTGGTATTCCTTCAGTTTTAATGCCCTTAATAAACTCATTGGCTGCTGGAATGAGGTTGCCTCAATATTGGGCTCTCCTAGCTCGAGCCAAAAGAGTGTGTAACATCCCAGTGGATTGATTTTTAGAAATCGGGGAGCTTAAAATCATTGACTTTAAAATCTCTCAGCCTGATTTAAATAACGGATTTCAATTCCATTCCCCAACTTCCCAGTTCATGGATGGGCATGCCTGCTAATTGGCTGCTATCACAGTTTATAAATGCTTGCCTCTATATCGGAGCCCCATTCTGTCATCTTCCTCCCAATTTACACACGTCCAATTGATGTGCGGCTGCACACGTACACATCGTGCCAAACCCAGAAGTGACTTTAAAAATGGCCAAAAAAAAAGTCCTAAAAGAGCCCAGAAAGGTCAAAAAGGAGTGAAAGAAACACCTAGCAATCCCAGGAGCCTTTGCACTGACCACTGAAGCCAGTGGAGAGAGTTTGGAGTTTGAGAAAGGTTTGGAGGGAGCGATTGTGGCTGCATTTGCCACTGTTCCTGCCAGTCTGGTAAGTGCTGCTGGTTTTTTTCCAAAGAGTTTTTCACGGGTTTCCAGAGGCTGTTTGCAGGCTTTTCCAACGGCGTTTCAAATATATGCGATTTCACTGACACGCGCGGTACCTCAGGACGCAACCCACCCCCCACGTAAATGGGGAGTTTGCTGCACATATATGTGCGTGTTGGGGTTGGGGAAGTCACACAATGGTGCAAAAACTGAAGAATGGGGAACATGAGAAATTGAGATAAAGCCTCATGACCTGAGATATGAACCACATTTGGTTAGACTGTGGTGCTGATAATGCCAAGGTTGCAGGTTCGAACCCAAATGGGACAACTGCATAGTCCTGCATTGCAGGGGGGGTGGACTAGATAATCCTCGGGATTCCTTCCAACTCTGTAAGTCTATGATTCTACATTTAGGGTTGCCATGTGTCCTCTCTTTCCAGGACACGTCCTCTTTTTCAGGGGTAAAATTTCTATCTGGCTGGGGTTTTTTTAAAGGTAAAGGTACCCCTGCCCGTACGGGCCAGTCATGTCTGACTCTAGGGTTGCGTGCTCATCTCGCTCTAGAGGCTGTGAGCTGGCGCCGTTCGCAGACACTTCCGGGTCACGTGGCCAGCGTGACGAAGCTGCAGCTGGCGAGCCAGCACCAGCGCAGCACACGGAAACACCATTTACCTTCCCGCTATAAAGCGGTCCCTATTTATCTACTTGCACTTAAGAGTGCTTTCGAACTGCTAGGTGGGCAGGAGCTGGGACCGAACGACGGGAGCTCACCCCGCCGTGGGGATTCGAACCGCCGACCATGCGATCGGCAAGTCCTAGGCACTGAGGTTTTACCCACAGCGCCACCCACGTCCCCCCGGGTTTTTTTTTAAATTTGCCAAAATGTCTCTGGATATACTTTCCAGATGAGACATAGCCATAACTGGTGGTTGAAGACTTGCTTTCCTCTTCTCTTCTTCTGCCCCTCTCAGCTTCTATATCACAGCTCCTATAGCCTAGATATAGTAGGGGTATTTAAAATGAGAGCCGTCACAGCACCCTCTTTTTTGCTCTTCGAAACATGGCAACCCTAATTATTTTCTGTATTATGTGTGCTTTATCACAGCAGTTTTATTAAGCTGCTTTAACTTTCTAGCTAAATTCTGCTCCCCTATTTGTTTGTTTTTTGGCTATAGCCTGATTGACCGATCAATGTTGATTTGATTTGGGAGAAAGAGAAAAAGGAAGAGATTTCTTCCCCCTTTCCCAATGCCAAGGCAAGTAAAATTCTCAAAGAGATTCAAGGCCATCTTTTATCGGACAGCAAGGCTCTAAAGTCTTCGGCTCTGGCAGGACATTTCCTGTCTCGCTCGAGCCGCGTATTTCAGCCGAGATGACATCAAATCCGAGCCCTGATATCTTGCTTGTAAGCTCTCCCCTTTCCCTTCCTCTCTCCAGCAAGAGCAATCTTTAGTCAGTTTGGATTCGGCTGGATTTGAGCACAGCTCCCCGAGGTGAAAGGGCCGATACATCAAGCTGGTAAGTCGTCTTTTATCCGAAGCCCTCGTAATGAATGAAGTGCCATTTCATACAATGCCCAAGTTAGGGCTTTATTGATTAACCCTCATCCCGGCATTCCACCCAAATCTAAGACGTATTGACTGCTGTAATTTTTACATTAGCTGTCAAATTCATCTTGTCTTCCCCAGGTTATGATGTGAGCGGAGCCGGCAATAAACAACATCATCCGGTGTGTGTTTATCTAATGAATATACACCGAGAAAGGAAGGTGAATAAATGGTTTTTCGAGAGGGGAGGGTTTGGGAGGCAGGAGAACGAGCCTTAGACTGCATCTGTGAATGTGGCCTAGCGCAGTGGTCCTCAACTGGTCCAGACCAAAGACCCACCACTGACTCACAACCTACAACGTGGGACGCACTTTCACATTTTCACTTTTGAGCTATATCTTAATAAAACCCTGCTCTGGGTGAAACTCACTAAATTTAACCCCCATGTTGAGACTAGATGACTCCCGGGGTCCCTTCCAACTCTACAACTCTATGAACGTTGAGCTAAATGGACCAAAGGTCTGTATAAACCAGGTTCCCACATTTGTGTCTGCACACACAAGGCACCTACTTTTTAATTTTCCTCCTCCGCCACAAAATAAATAGATGACATCAAAACAGCACCAGCTGCTCTTTCAAAGTTCTCTTTAGGATTTCATGAACAGCTTCCTTTGTGACAGTAAGCCGCTTTGAGCAACTCCTTTGTGGAAGGGGAAGGCCAGGTAAAAACAAACAAAATTCGCTGCCTATAGAAATCTCGCTGTCCGGTAGAAAGGGTCTAACCTTGAGGTGCTAGATTTTTCTGTGTAGAAAATTAGGAAGGAATGCTTCGGGATTTGTTTGCGTATTCTGATGTAAACTACAGTGGTACCTTGGGTTACATATGCTTCAGGTTACATACGCTTCAGGTTACAGCCTCCGCTAACCCAGAAATAGTGCTTCAGGTTATGGTGGTGCCCCGCAAGACAAATGCCTCGCAAGACGAAAAACTCGCTAGACGAAAGGGTTTTCCGTTTTTTGAGTTGTTCCGCAAGACGAATTTCCCTATGGGCTTGCTTCGCAAGACGAAACGTATTGCGAGTTCTTGCGAGTTTGTTTCCTTTTTCTTAAAGCCGCTAAGCCGTTAATAGCCGCTAAGCCGCTAAGCCGTTAATAGCCGCTAAGCCGTTAATAGCCGCTAAGCCGCTAAGCCGTTAATAGCCGCTAAGCCGCTAATAGCCGTGCTTCGCAAGACGAAAAAACCGCAAGACGAAGAGACTCGCGGAACAGATTAATTTCGTCTTGCGAGGCACCACTGTACAAACTTTGCTTCAGGATGAGAACAGAAATTGTGCAGCGGTGGCATAGCAGCAGCGGGAGGCCCCATTAGCTAAAGTGGTGCTTCAGGTTAAGAACAGTTTCAGGTTAAGAATGGACCTCTGGAACAAATTTAGTACTTAACCCGAGGTACCACTGTAAATGATCCACACTTCCCGAACCAATGGGGAATAAAAATAATTCACCGCATATAGAAATCTAGCTGTCGGGTAGACATGGTCTCTCCCTGAGGTGCTAGCTTTTGATGTGTAGAAAATTAAGAAGGGACGTTTGAGGCATTTGATCTTTTGCTATATGATGGAGCTCCCTTCTTCCCTGGATGCTATAATGCAGATACAAGCTCAACAGAGGTATCACAAATGGATATTTAAAAGAGTCCTTTGAGAGAAAATGTGGTTGGGTTGTGATAAAATCCATTCAGAAATATGTATTTAAATGAGATTTTTGGCCTTTGCGGATTGGGGAGGGCGAAGGAAAGTTAAGGACTCGTGCATAAATGGGGTGGAGAGGACTTAGGTGTGAAAAGTCGAGGAAGTAGCATGGCCTGAAAAATAGATTGCCTTGCCCACCCTTAGTAGAAATCTCCCCCCACATCCATCACCACCATCCTAAAGGGGAATTTCGTCACAAGAGAAGTCCAAAAGGATACGCTTAATTCTGTTTGGGTCAGAATCCAGCTCTTTGCCCAATAAAGGACTCAGAGCCCGTCCTGGAAGTGCTTATAGGTCCAAAGGCAACCAATGGGCTGCTGGGGGGCGGAGCCATAATGAAGAGCGTGAGGTCAATGCAGCCCTCTTCCTTCCATGCTGTACACTGGCTCGCCACCAGGGGCAGTGTTGTACAGACATGGAGAATGATAGAGCGCCGGGGAAGAGTGGGAGGGAGGGGGAGAGAAGAGAAGTAGCTTTATAATGAAAATGCTTTTTCATCCGTAACTAAAGCACCACTGCTGTGATGCCGTAATTGGAATGCGGAGCGGTGTGGTGGGCTTAGGAAGGTAGTAAGTGCCACAATCGGTATTAAATAAAATGCATCTCCTTTTCGGCTCGGGGTGGGGGTGGGAAGGAAGGATGGGTATTAAATCAAATATTCATGAATTGATTAGTATTGCTGTTTGGGGGAGGGAATGCACCACCCCTCCCACGCCACATCCCTTATCCATGCAAATATTTAAAAGACCGTTGATCGCCGGTTAAACGGCACACACCACTTTGCACCAGTGAGCAGAAAATTCTTGTTTCCTGTTATCATGCTGAAATGCCATTTTTTTGCCGTGTATAACACACACCCGTGTATAAGACGACCCCAAATTAAGGATATGGGGGGAGATTGCCCAGAGTTATTGAGCTTTTTTTGGGGGGGTTGCCGACAATCACTCACCCGCCTGAATGCCGCTGCCAATCGCATGCCTCGCCACAGCCACCAATCGTCTGCCTGCTTGCCGCCAGCAGCCTCCAATCGCACACCAAATTACCAAAGCAGCAGCCAATCGCCAGCAGGCCTTGCTGCGGCCACCAATCACCCACCCAATTGCTGCAGCAGCAGCCAATCGCCAGCAGGCCTTGCCGCAGCCACAAATCACCCGCCCAATTGCCACAGCAGCAGCCAATCGCCAGCAGGCCTTGCCGCAGCCACCAATCACATGCAATCTCCTGCTCACGGCTGCCACCAATTGCCCGCCCCCCCATACTATCTGTGTAAGATGACCCCCATTTTTAACATTTTTTAAAAAATAAAAAATCGTCTTATACACGGAAAAATACGGTAGTTAATGCACATTGTTTTATTTTTACGTTTTGCGTTTGCTTGAAGGCAACCCATGCCAGGGGTGGGCAGGGCCAGAGGTTAAGGTGGGTACGCCTCTGACCTTTGCTCAGTAGGCTACATTCCAGCCACACAAAAGTCAGCATTTTCTTCACAGACACACAAAGACCTCCATCTCATAGCTGTCAACTTTTCCCTTTTCTTGCGAGCAATCCTATTAGGAATAAGGGAATTTCCCTTAAAAAAAGAGAAACGTTGACAGCTATGCTCCATCTGCCGCCCAGGCAAACAAGAAGCACAATCATAATTCATAGACACTTTCCATCCAACAAAATCACTCCAGGATGGTGTGTCTATGGTAAGGCTGGTGTGTCCACAGGAACAGTGGATGGCCTGGGTTGGGAGCATGTCCACAGCAGAGATGTTGGGCTACAGATCCCATCATCATCAACCATTGGCCATTCTGGCTGAGGTCTGTTGGGAGTGTTGAGAGCGAAGTAACGAGACTTGCAATAAATCCCCTGAACCTGTAGGAGGGGGCGATAGAGAGAAAGGCAACCTGTTCTTCCTCCTCACCGGTTCCTTCTCCATTACTAACAACTTGTTGGTAATGTAGACCACTTCCTTTCAGGCTTTACTTCCTTCCTGCTTCTTCTGCCGGTTCAGCCCGTATAGTGAGCATGAGGCTGCCTCACACCCTGTCAGACCAATCACCCATCTGCTTCAGGGCTGGCTTCTCCTCATTCTACGTGATCGTTTCGATTCCAAGTGTGGCTAACTTTATTCAGCCCTCTTTTCCAAAGGGGCCACGCTCACCCCATTGGAACTCCTCTGGGGGCCGCATGCCAGCGGTGGGTGTGACCACGCCATAGTCTTGCACATAACAGAACGCACATGCGTGTATATAAATAAGAAGAGCCTTGCTAGATCCGGCCAACAGCTCATATGCTGGGGTTGTTCTCACAGTGGCCAACCAGGTATCTATGGGAAGCAGGACCTGAACATGACAGCACTGCTGGGGTTGGTGGGGCAGAACCCTATTTGCTTGAATGGACCAGTCTCCACCATATTACATTTGATGTAATACTGGGCTATGGTCCTTCACGAAATTGCTCTCCCTCTGTGGACTCCCTTCCTTGGTGGGGCTCCCTCCTCCTTGCCCCTGTCCCCATTGGTGGGCTTTCTCCTGAGCCACACCACACCCCCAAGAGGGATGGGCAGGTGACCGAGAGGTCCCCCATCCCTAGCTGAGGCTCCCACCAGCTCACTTACCCAGCTTTTGAAGCTGCAAAAATGGGAGAGTTGAAGAAGAGCCGGCTTCTGGAAGGAAAGGCAGCGGCGGGATAATGGAGGGAAATATTGCACCTCTTGAGAAGCTTTCATGCTACATTAATTGCTCGCAGCCTCTCGCCGTCCTCTCTTTTGCCGGCTCCCCACCCCAAAGCAAAGTTAATTATGGGGAGTTGATGTTTCCTTAATGGCCATCATTTAATTTACAAAAAGGAAAAACACGGCGTGATGGTCTCCTACAGACGTAATGGAAGGGCATTCCTTAAGTGAAATCCACCTATCGTTTCACAGCCAGCAGGGTTAGGAATGGATCTTCCAATCAGGAGAACATTGGCTGCCTTGATTCTAGGCTCACGTCTGCAGAAATGGAGGAGGTCTCTTTTGGCCCAAGAATAACCAGGCGTGATTATCAGCTTGTGGCAACACGGAGGCAGACCTTTTCACTGTTGTGTTCACTCAGTGTTCTGAGAAGCCCCATCAGTACCTGCCAGCTTGGGGTGGGAGAAACTATCAGTTTCGGATTCTTATTCTTCCAGTCTTCCTCCAGTCTTCCACTTCAGTCTTCCATATTTCCACATCAGGTTTTTTAACAGACCTCATGTAAATCCATCTGCATTGTAATGCAAACCTCTCCTGATATACAGTGGTACCTCGGGTTAAGTACTTAATTTGTTCCGAAGGTCCGTTCTTAACCTGAAACTGTTCTTAACCTGAAGCACCACTTTAGCTATTGGGGCCTCCCACTGCACCACCAGAACACGATTTCTGTTCTCATCCTGAAGCTAAGTTCTTAACCCGAGGTAATATTTCTGGGTTAGCAGAGTCTGTAACCTGAAGCGTATGTAACCTGAAGCGTATGTAACCCGAGGTACCATTGTAGACACATTTTTTTTTGCAAAGTTCTTTTCCCTAATGCAACAGACTTTATATATTATTTCACTAATATATTCAGTTATGTGGACACGCTTAGTATATGCATATTTGTACACATTACTTGACTTGAGTGCTACATTGCAAAATCTGGATCCGTCGTGGCTGTCCAGGATTTGAGGCCGGGGTCAATCCCACCTGGAGATGCTGGCGATTGAACCCAAGACTTTCTGCTGCAAACCCACCACAAAAGTAAGGTAAACTCAACAAAAAAAACCACACCAGCCACTCGTAAGAATTCCGCTGAACTTATCTCTTCCCCTTTGACCATTTCCCAATGCAATTTCTCATCAATCCATGGAGAACAGCATGGGTGCAAAATGCAGGGGGGAAACGTTCAGCACAGCACTATTCTTCATGCCGTTGTTTGGTTGGTACGTTCTGAAATGGTTTTCCTTCTCAAACGGCTGATTCCAGCCAATCAGAGATCACATAGTGAATGGGACGATGGCGGGGCTCCATGCAGCCAATCTGATTTGGCAATGGGCGATGACATCACAGATGCCGAGCTGGGGGCGGGGAAGGACTGGAAGTCAGGGCAAGGTGGGAGGAATCACCAGAACAGGGCAGCACTAATGGGTACTGCTGCAAGTGTTCCCTAAAAACGCTGCACCTCTTTGCTTGGCCTTGAACAGAAGAAAAAATAGAATCCTTGTAGCGAGTGCATGCAGATTGCAGCATAATGATTCAGGAGGCCGTCAGCGGCCTGCTGGCTGTAGGTTACGTACCCCTCCTGCAACGCAGCCCTGCCAAAGAGTCGGTAGCAACCAGACTCTTTTTGTGCCAATTACCTCTTCCCTCCGCTTTCATCCTGGAAGCGCTTCAAGGAGTTAGCAAAGGCCAAGGGCCCCACGCGGCAGGCGCAAACAGCCCACCCTTTTAATGAACCCTGCCAGCAAACTCTTAAGGCCTCAGATGTATCCGAGAGTCAGGCGGGTAGCTCCCATCGCCTTGCAGATGACAACCTCACCTGCATATTATTCCGAGCCGCAGTCCTACTGTTTTTAATTAGCGCACCGCGAATTTGAAAGGAGAAAAATTAAACGGGAGCCTTAACCGTATCTCTGAAGGGAACCGGCAACCCGGCGCAGAGGCTCCGGTCCAACTTTCTCCCCCACCCCCCACCCCAAAAGCTTTAATAGATTTTAAAATGGGGTTATTAACACCTCCGACAAATTATTTTTAGGGGGAGCTAATTATAAAAAACAAGAGCTGGCTAATTGGGTTTTGCGAATGCCCCTCCGCGGAAGGTGAAAATAGATCAGGGGAGAACAGGAGGATGCTGGAACCAGGGGGGAAGGATTCATGTGGGGCTGGAGGAAGCGGAGAAGCCAGCAAGGTAGAGGACTGCTGCGGCAATGGGATAATTGTGAGCTTAATTATTGGCACCCCTGTCCCTTCACTTATCAAGATGACTGGGCCAGATTACTTGACAGTCCTGAACTTGGAAGAGAATTTGTTTTTGAGGACTTGGGGGTTAAGAAGTGCTTGCCAATGGCTTGTCTAGTCCAGTGTCCTGCTCTCACGGTGGCCAACCATAGATGTCAGTGGCAAACCCACAAGCAGGATTCCAGCACAAGAGCACTCTCCCTTCGGTTGGTTTCCAGCAACTGGTATTCAGAATCATTGCTGTCTACAGCTGTGGCAGCAGAGCTTGGCCATTGTGGCTAGTAGTCAACGACAGCCTTCTCCTCCATGGATTTGTCCAATCTTCTTTTAAAGCCATCACTGCCTCCTGTGGGAGTGAGTTCCATAGTTCAACTATGAGTTGCATATACCAAAGACTTGTATCCTCAAATGCTAACTTTGACCTGATCCCATGGAGATGCCTTTTTTCACAGATGGATGATGGCTCAAGCAAGGGGGAAGGCCAGTGATCCCAGGCAGAATGGAGGTTCAGCACCATGGAGAGGGACCTAGGCGTGGGTTTCAGGACCATGGTTAGCTACCCTGCAGCTGAGGCAGGATGTACAAGTTGTCTCAGCACTGTCCTGGAGCAACTGGAAGATCTCTGTAATCTGGACTTAGGTATTCATTGATGAGAGGCAACACCCCCTGAATGTCGCCTCTGGCTAGCGGATGAGTCTTCTTCTGAGGCTGTTGACATATCTTCTAGGCCTTGGGGTTTCAAGGTGTGCAGATATCATTCTCCTGATCCTCCAAGGAGTCTGGGCACAGTTCTGGCCTCCTCAACTCGAAAAGGATATTGTATTGCATGGACTTAGTGGATAGGGGAAAGGTTTCCTCCCTCTCTCATGACACTAGACCTCATGGCTGAATGTTGAAAGACATGATATAATGTTGTTGTTGTTGTTTAGTCATTTAGTCGTGTCGGACTCTTCATGACCCCATGGACCAGAGCACGCCAGGCACTCCTGTCTTCCACTGCCTCCCGCAGTTTGGTCAAACTCATGCTGGTAGCTTCGAGAACACTATCCAACCATCTCGTCCTCTGTCGTCCCCTTCTCCTTGTGCCCTCAATCTTTCCCAACATCAGGTTCTTTTCCAGGAAGTCTTCTCTTCTCATGAGGTGGCCAAAATATTGGAGTCTCATCTTCAGGATCTGTCCTTCCTGTGAGCACTCAGGGCAGATTTCCTTAAGAATGGAGAGGTTTGATCTTCTTGCAGTCCACGGGACTCTCAAGAGTCTCCTCCAGCACCATAATTCAAAAGCATCAATTCTTCGGCGATCAGCCTTCTTTATGGTCATTTAAAAAGTGCGTAAGATAAAACAGAGGCATCCGCTAAAACCTTTTCTCCCCAGTAGAGCGAATGCAGGCCTAAACAGAATGATCTTCCTTCTGTTCTCATCATATTATAGAAGATGGGGCCGTCCAATGAAGCTGCATGGTGGACTTCATAGGGCTGGGAGCATTCTCTGAAACTGTGGAGAGCTGCTGATAGTCAATGTAGACAATACTGAGCTAGATGAACCAAAGGCAGCCTTCTATGTTCTATGACAGTGCAATCCATGTAAACAGAGACGTAAGGACTGGATGTGTGCCGATTCTGTGAGGCTTTCCCTCCCCTCCACCATCTTTAGCCCTCTGCCTTATACTGAGTCAGAGTACGGGAGGGATGGGAAGCAAAGAAAGGTCTTTGCTCAAAATCTGCCATGCAACCACGGTATCTTTTAATGGCAAATGCTGCAATTTATTAAAAAAACAAAAAACACCCCCCCTGTGCTGGTGGTGAGACTGGAGGTTGTCTTGCAGAAAGGGAAAATGAGCCAGCAAGCGACTGAGTGAGCAGTTTAGCTCCAGGCCTGTAAAGGGAGAGAGAGAGAGAGAGAGAGAGAGAGAGAGAGAGAGAGGAGGGAGAGGGAGATGGAGAGCTTGTCACTGTGGTCATTGGAGGCAAAGAATAAGTCATAAATGATCTTGGGGCAAAGGGCACCTCTAGAATGATAGCAGTCTCATTCCTGGCAGCCTTGGGGAAAGGCCTTGGCAGCTCTCCCCCATTTGAGCTGGCTTAACCCTTCATTGCCTTGGGGGGGGGGGCGATGGAACCTTTTGGCAGCAGTACCAAAACAGCATCTTGGATGTTGCAGCAGAAAATGTCAGAATAGCATCCCTTGTTTCTTTCTCCCTTGAAGAGATAGATCAGTGGTAGAGCTGAGTTCTGCTCAAAGTGAACCCACTGGAGTCAATAGATGTGGCTGACTTAGGTCCATTCATTTCATTGAGCCTACTCTGAGTCAAATTATCATTGGAAACAACCCAATTTTTCATACAACTTTCTGAAGCAAGCAACAGGAAATGGGACAGAGCACATCCAAAACTGGCATGGAAGGAAAATATGTCCGTCCCTAGTCCTTAATTAAGAAAAGCATGCTTGAGCATGTACAGAGTTCTTTCCTACTACCTCCCTCTCCTCTAACTGAGCAACTGCTGGCAGTCTCCCCACGGTTATGGATTTAAGCAGCAAGAACTGAAGAGCCTAAGCAGAACCCTGCTGGATCGGACCAAAGGCCATCTAGTCCAGTATTCTGTCCCCAGGAAGGCTCGCCCGGAACCTTCATTACATAACTTTAGGTGCCAGGTGAAAACATTCCTCTCTAACCAGGCCTTTGGGTGATTGAACAATCTATGGCGCTTTAAATGTGTTTGTCCGAGGGGTGTTATTGGCCTGTTTTTGTTTGTTATGCATTTTGGGTTCTCATTTTGTATTTTTATGTTGTGAACCGACCTGTGATTTTCAAATGCAGAGCAGTATGTTGTTGTTGTTTAGTCGTTTAGTCATGTCCGACTCTTCGTGACCCCCTGGACCAGAGCACGCCAGGCACTCCTGTCTTCCACTGCCTCCTGCAGTTTGGTCAAACTCATGCTGGTAGCTTTGAGAACACTGTCCAACCATCTCGTCCTCTGTCGTCCCCTTCTCCTTGTGCCCTCCATCTTTCCCAACATCAGGGTCTTTTCCAGGGAGTCTTCTCTTCTCATGAGGTGGCCAAAGTATTGGAGCCTCAGCTTCAGCTTCCAGTGAGCACTCAGGGCTGCTTTCCTTCAGAATGGATAGGTTTGATCTTCTTGCAGTCCATGGGACTCTCAAGAGTCTCCTCCAGCACCATAATTCAAAAGCGTCAATTCTTCAGCGATCAGCCTTTTTTATGGTCCAGCTCCCACTTCCATACATATCTAATTATCAATCAATCAATCAATCAATCAATCAATTTTCATGAGTGCTGCAATATGGCAAGAGAAAGGCAGGAGCCATTTTTAATAAGATTACAAATCCAGTTACAAATCCACCTACGAGTTACTTCATTCAACTCACATTTTACCAGCTTCCTTTCAAGAATACCATTGGGGACTTTCTCAAAAAGCCTTACTGAAGTCAAGATACACTATGTCCACAGCATTCCCCTGATCCAACAAGCTTGTAACTCTGTCAAAAGTAGAAATGAGATTTGTCTGGCATGACTTGCTTTTGAGGAACCCATGCTGGGTCTTAGTAATCACAGCATCCTTTTGTAAGCGCTCACAGACTGACTGTTGAATTATCTGTTCTAGGAACTTTCTTGATATCAGTGTCAAGCTGACCTGTCGCTAGTTACATGGTTCTTATTTTCAGTTCTAATTCAAATATAAACTTACCGATATCTCCCTTTCTGAAACGATGCAAGAACCAAAATACAGCCTTCCTTTGGGATTTGCACTTCACCAAAATCCACGATTCTATCCTGCAAACAATATTTGCAAAAAAAAAGCACCATATTATGAGGAACTGCTTGGCCCCAAAAACGTGGATGTTCGTCAAAACTACATGCAAAGGTGTGTTTATTGGGGGAAATGTGTCCTAAAAGGATGGCAAATATTCAGGAGGATTTATTTATTAATTTGCAAATCACTGCAGAGATGTGGAGAACGGATGATTGGAAAAATGAGAAACTGAGAAAACCAAAACCCTTCCATCCCTAAGTATAACCAGTTTTGCATTTAAAAGCAAAACTAACGTTTGGCATCATTTCCCCCCTCTTTTTCTTTTTTTTAAAAAAGGACAGAATTGGGGGGTTTTCTTGACACCCATACCTGAGGGATAAAGCGCCTTTTTACAAGCCCAAAGGGGTTAAATGGTGTGTACGATTCATCCCCCAACACCTTCAACCCGTCTTCCCTGCACTAAAGTCCATCTCATTTGAGGTTCTGCTTTGCCCTTTTATGGGCAGAGGACCTGAGATTTCACAGCCTTGGCTGGAACAGCTGGGCCAATATGGGAGGCTATTTGTCACTGTCCCCTCTTAATGCTCCAGCCCGGCTGTGGCACAGAGCCAGCAGTGATGATGATACAATCTCCCTGAAGCAGCGAGATGAAGGGGCCGGTGTTAAATCTCTGCTCCTGCCTGCTTTCAGGGATAAGATAATGTTTTTCACCTTCTTCCTCTTCTTCTTCTTCTTCTTCTTCTTTGGAAGTGCAAGTTAAGGTGGACAGGCTCTTGAGATGTTTGCAGAGTGTGGGCTAGAGTATGGAGTCACAAAGAAAACATGCCACGTTACTGAGGACTAGTGTCCTGGAACCTGCCTGCTTGTGGGTAGGTTCAAAATGTGAGTCCAAAGGAAATCAAAAACACTGAGGAATAGTCTCCTGCAAAAACAACACAACACTGGTGACTAGTTACCGTATTTTTCCGTATATAAGACTAGGATTTTCCCTTTTAAAAATAATGTCAAAAATTTGGGGACATCTTATACACGGATAGATCTCCCCCCTTTTCTTAAGTCGGAGTCCCCCAAAATAGGGGGTGTCTTATACATGGGAGCACCTTATAGATGGAAAAATACGATATGTTGTTGGTGCTAAATCCTCCAGCCTAGATAAGAAGGGGATGGTTGCACCCAGTACCCTACAGAGGGTGGTGAATACAGCACATGATATCATGGGCTGTCCCCGAAGTTCGCTAGACGACATTGCGGGAGACCGCTGCCACAGGAGAGCGAGGAAAATTCTTAGGGACGACTCACACCCTGGCCAGCACCTCTTTAATCTACCTTCAGGCAGGAGATACAGAAGTATAGTCAACCGCACCAACAGGTTAAAGAACAGTTTTTATCTGTGGGCTGTTGGGCTGCTGAATGGGAAAAAATAGTGATGCAATTGACTACTGACAAGCACACAGAGTGCAAACAAGACTGAGTGTATGAGTGTGGGGGAGGGGGGCCTGTTTAATTTCACAGCACGCAGGTGGTGTAGTGACAATAAAGGTTTATTATTATTATTATTATTATTATTATTATTATTATTATTATTATTATTATTATTTTCATTGGTGGACAATATGGAGGAGGAGAACCTCAGCCCACCTTGGAGTTTCTTTTGAGGAAAGGTAGGATATACCGTAGGTGGGGGACCCGGGTGGCGCTGTGGTCTAAACCACAGAGCCTAGGGCTTGCCGATCAGAAGGTTGGTGGTTCGAATCCCTGTGACGGGGTGAGCTCCCATTCTTCAGTCCCAGCTCCTGCCCACCTAGCAGTTCGAAAGCACATCAAGTGCAAGTAGATAAATAGGTACCGCTCTGGCGGGAAGGTAAACGGCGTTTCCGTGCGCTGCTCTGGTTCGCCAGAAGCGGCTTAGTCATGCTGGTCACATGACCCGGAAGCTGTCAAACACCAGCTCCCTTGGCCTATAGAGCCAGATGAGCGCCGCAACCCCAGAGTTGTCCGTGACCGGACCTAACGGTCAGGGGTACCTTTACCTTTACCTAGGATATACAGTAGGTGTGATTCATTCAATCAACAACAACAACCTATTGTTCTTGTGTTTCAGGCGGATGGGCTAGGTGAGCCCTGGGACCTTTCCAACTCTACAGTTCTGTGATTCCTTGAGCAACAATATGAAGTAGGTGCAAACCAGAACGAAATAAATTAAGTAAGGAAGGAAGGAAGGAAGGAAGGAAGGAAGGAAGGAAGGCAATGTTCTTGAACTTTTACAAATTGTGCCTGTAAAATCAGATGCAGGCAGAGGACACCCAAGAGCGGCCAGTGTAGCATAGTGGTTAGAATGTTGGACCAGGAACTGGAAGACCAGGGTTCAAATCCCCGCTCAGCCATGAAGCTCACTGGGTGACCTTAGGCCAGTCGCTACCTCTCAGCCCAACCTGCCTCACAGGGTTGTTGTGGGGAATTAGATGAGGAAGGGGAGAGCCGCGGGTGCCGCCTTGAGCTCCTCGGAGAAAAGGGGTAGGCTATAAATGCAACAAACCAACAAACAAATAGGAAAGAAAGGTTTTAGTTTGGGCAGAGTTTAGACAATGTGTAAATTGTAAAAAGAGTGCAAAGGCGGCCAAGACTCTTTTCACAGGCAAACACCCCTGCCTGTTGCCTAGCATAGGGGTAGCCAGTTCTGTTCCCTCCAAATGCCATAGGGCTCCCACTCCCACCCTCCATGACCCCTGGTTTTGCTGGTTGCAGCTGATGGGATTTGTGGTCCAACAGTGCCTGGAGAGCCTTTATATTTCTCACAGTGGCATAGCGTGGGTGGCCAGTGCCCGGGACTGTGTGGAGGGGGTGGTGGGCAGGAGCAAAACAGAGAGAGTACACATGCACATTCTACTGCCTAAGGACGTCTGTGTCACCCAGGAGATCGCAGCTGGAGAGACAAGAAAAGAAGAGTCATTCCATTGTCTGGAGAGGTCACTTCCTGGTTCGCATGGAGAAGCTGTTTTCAACAGACCCCAGTTACAGAAGCGCACAGAAGTATTGAGGCAGCACTGGGCGTTGAAATTTTGCACCCCTAACAAATTTTGCGCCCCGGGCAACCGCCCCTGTGCCCACCACGCTATGCCACTGGTTCCCCAACCCTGGTCCAAGAACACCTGGGACTGTCTCTGCCTCTCGCCATTGCCCAGCCTTGATGAACGACACATGCAAAAATGGAAAGAAAAACGCTTTCATTGCACACACCTGCCATTGTCAGGTGGGTCCGACACAATGAGATGCGCCGTCATGCGCTCCCTGAGACACTGGGTTAAAGATTTGCTTGGGGGTGAGTCAATAGCCCACACCGCTGAGTGTCTTTCTCAAGAACTTGATCCCCCCTCTCTCTCCCCCCCCTTCTTCTCTCCTGAGCAGCCATGCTTAAGCGCCTACACCCACACACCCTCGGTCCCTGTACTTGAGTCGCCACGCTATCTCCACTTCATCAGACACCAGAGAGCCGAGTCTTTTCTGATGATTGTCGTGTGTCTCCTGGTGTCAGAGAAGTACTTACCCTGTGATTTCAGCTCTAATCACTGATCCGCTATCGGCAGCCGGCTGCCCGCGGACCAGTTCAAATTGTAATTATAGGAAGCTCATCGGATGCTGGCCACAAGAGAGAGTTACCATACGCCTTTAAAGGTGAACTAATATATCGGGGTGGAACGGAGGAGAGGGGTCTTTCTCCCACTCCACTCCCCTTTCCCCCTCGGCACACAACACGGCAACAACAAGCTGACACCGGCAGCTCCAAAGTCATCCTAGGTGGCTGAAAGCGTTGGCGTTGTTTGAAAGTCACACAATCACTCGGTCGCTTGTGTTAACCATATGCTGGTTTTCGTTCTGTTGCTCTGCGAGGGATTTGTGCAGCTTGGCCTTGCGAAGATTGTCTCCTGGGAAATTTTGATCCAGATCGCTCAGGTTCTGCCCAGAATACTTGTATGGAGTGTAATAATAATAATAATAATAATAATAATAATAATAATAATAATATACCACCCTATACCCGGGGGTCTCAGGGTGGTTCACATAATAAAATCAGGATATAAAACCACAAAAGACCTAATAAAAATTAAAACAACAACCCAATAGCCCCTCCAAAAAAACCACATTTTAAAAGGGCGTAGGATGTAAATCGGATCAACCAAAGGCCTGGTTAAAAAGGAATGTCTTTGCCTGGTGCCTAAAGGTGTATAATGAAGGCAGCTTGTGAACTTCCCTGGGGAGAGCATTCCACAGATGTGGAGCCACTGCAGAGAAGGCCCCGCTCTTGTGTTGCTGCCCTCTGGACCTCTCAAGGAGGAGGCACACGAAGGAGGGCCTCAGAAGATGATCTCAGGGTCCGGGTAGGTTTGTATGGAAAGAGGAAGTCCTTGAGGTATTGTGGTCCTGAGCCATTTAAGGCTTTATAGGTCAAAACCAGTACTTTGAATTGGGCTTGGAAACTAATTGGTATCCAGTGCAGTCAGACCAGGATCGGTGTAATAAGCTCAAATCGTCTTGCTCCGGTGAGCAACCTGGCCAATGAATTCTGCACCAGCTGAAGCTTTCGAACTGACTTCAGGGGCAGCCCTACGTATAATGCAGTAATCTAACATTGAGGTTACCAGAGCATAGACAACAGTAGTTAGGCTATCCCTGTCCAGGTGTGTGTGTGTGTGAACTCAGACCAAAAGTGGCCCTCCAGTTCGCTCTGTCTGGCCCTCAGAAGTCTCCTCAAGCTTCACCACCTTGTAATAATGTGTGGCCTTCCTTTCCCTTGTTCCTAGGAAACCACAAGTGCCCTCCATGCGTCTGGGATTTTTATTTGGTGCTAGTGGTCCTTTCAGAGGAGAGAGTGTGGCTTCAGCATGGGCCTGAGCCCCAGCACCTATCTTTATTAATTAACTGTACCTTGCTCTCTGTACAAAGAGGAGTGAGGCTATCTTCATGTGGGGAACTTCAGGCACGGGATCCAGATGTGGACCTCTAGTACTCTCTATCTGGCCCCCAGGACTCTCCCCAGGCCACTTTCCCTCCCTAGCCACAATACACACCTGCCCTGCTTCAAATTTCCTCCACATCCTGAATGGGAAACAAAGCTGTCAATCCATATGCAGTTGCAAAGCAGAGGGGCAAAATAATTATGGGGAGGAGAAATCTAGATAATAATAATAATAATAATAATAATAATAATAATAATAATAATAATTTATACCCCGCCCATCTGGCTGGGTTTCCCCAGCCACTCTGGGTGGCTTCCAACAAAACACTAAAATACAATAACCTATTAAACATTAAAAGCTTCCCTAAACAGGGCCAATGCATCCCTGCTCAAAGTTCACAGGCACAAACTCCTCTCTGATCCAGCAATTCTCCACCTCCTCTCACCATCTCCTCCCTCAACCCATTATAGGAAGTTGCGTAACAACAAAAGGCTTGGATTTTTTTTATTTTTTTTTTGCAGGTGTAAAATGTGGGTCACGATCCATGAAGCCGGCTGGAGCTTGGCCTCCTCTTGTCTGTGCATTTCATGTTTGTTTGTTTTTTTAAAAAATATTTTGTGTTGTTGTTGCTAAAAATGAAAACCAGGAAAGCCCGTTCCTCCTTTTTGCATGCCCTCTATTAAAGGGACACGGGTTACAAAGCCTTGCCTGTTTGTGCAGCCCGTCTTGGCGGCTTATGATGTATAGACTGACAAAAGCCTTAATGCTTTGAATATATAAAACGCAAGGCCTGAGCACTGAAGGGTGACAGTTGGCCTTTAACGTTCTGCTTTTTAAAGATCAGGGTAGAGTTCAGAAGGCACAGTCATGAGGTTTAATGATTTAATGGGGACGACTGGGGAGCTGAAGTAGTTACTGCACCCAGGGGGAAACCTGCTCCTCATACATATTACTTTAGCCTAATGGCCTATGAACGCTTCCTCAGTGACACAGGGAGAGTGTCATGCAACATAGACTCTATAATATTGAATGGGTTGATTAAATGCATATTAAACAATACTAAATTGGAAAAAGAAGGGGGGGGGGGAGAGAGCGGGAGAGTTAAGGCGCCGTCGAGTGTTGACACCGGTCCTTGGGAAATGTTGTTACTCATTCCATTTCGCCGGCGATACAATTGCAATTTCCATGCCCATCTCACCTCTCTCTCTCTCTCTCTCTCTCTCTCTCTCTCTCTCTCTCTCTCTCTGTGTGTGTGTGTGTGAGAGAGAGAGAGATGGAGGCAACTCTATGCACAGTTGGTAGATCTACTGGTGGAGGGGGACCTTATTTCGTGGCTCACAAAGGGGTTGAGGGTGAGGTTTTGGGTGGGAAGGCTAAGGTAGGGGTGGAGCCACATGGAACGGCATCGCAAGGCAAAATCCAAAGGCCGGGGTGGGTGGCTTGGCTCGCCTGCGGCCAGGTCTTTCTGGGTCTGAAAGCCAGGAATTTGGGGGGGGGGGGAGCATAAGATATTTAACACTGCTCCATCCAGAAACAATGGCCTCCCTTCTCGTTCTTGATCCAGTCAGAGTAGTTTGTCCTGACTTCCGCAAAGGCAACTTGGATTATTTTGAGCACTTGGGATCTATGATGTCATAGTCTGCCACAGTACCACCTGTGATGTCATTGGCAAATATCACCTGCAGCCAGTGAATTTCAAGGGCAAGGAGGAAGGTGTGGAAGGGATAATGGCCCTGAGAGGAATGCTTTGATCTGCCCAGAGTGGCAACCCAGTCAAATGGGTGGGATATAAGCAGTTGTTGTTGTTATAACACCACAAAATGGTGTCCTCCATATGTTGTCAGACTCCAGCTCCCATCAGCCACCATCTTGGGGCCACCAGACTGGGAAAGCGTGGCCTGTATTATTGTTCATTCCCTCTAGCCGTGGCCTAGAAATGAAAAGTGGATAGATGGAAAGCTGGTGATTTCTCATCCAATTGCGAACCTTCCATAGAATCATGAATATTCATATTTATGTGTCCATGGCAAGAATAAACCCCTCGTGGAGGCCCCATAAGGCATTGGCCCACCAGCCTCAGTCTGCCTACAGTCAACCCTCACACCTGCCTGCCAGCTTCCTCCTTGCAGAACTCAGCAGGTAGAAGAATGGAGAGACCACCAGTGGTGTCGTGATCTGGGGTTGTGGAACGGGGCTCAAAGACCCATTGCTATTTCTGCAGCAGAGGAGCTGTTTAGCCACTGTGTTCTCCAAAGCTAAGCATCTTGGAGCACTGGAAACCCAAGGGGCATCATTTGCAAGAAGAAGAATAGTTTGGATTTGATATCCCGCTTTATCACTACCCTAAGGAGTCTCAAAGCGGCTAACAATCTCCTTTCCCTTCTTCCCCCACAACAAACACTCTGTGAGGTGAGTGAGGCTGAGAGACTTCAGAGAAGTGTGACTAGCCCAAGGTCACCCAGCAGCTGCATGTGGAGGAGCGGAGACGCGAAGCCGGTTCCCCAGATTACAAGTCTACCGCTCTTAACCACTACACCACACTGGCTCTCTGTTGGCGTGCAAGTTCCGTTACATGCAATGGAATTTCGCAGAAAACACAACCCCTGGAAGAAGACACTAGAATACTCCAAATCATCAACTCATGCATACACAGAATATACAGTGGTATACCTCGGGTTAAGAACTTAATTCGTTCTGGAGGTCCGTTCTTAACCTGAAACTGTTCTTAACCTGAGGTACCACTTAGCTAATGGGGCCTCCCGCTGCTACCGCTGCACGATTTCTGTTCTCATCCTGAAGCAAAGTTCTTAACCCGAGGTACTATTTCTGGGTTAGCGGAGTCTGTAACGTGAGGCATCTGTAACCCGAGGTACCACTGTAGTATATCTGACTGAAAGGCGGCCCGTGAAGATCTGCCACTGACCATTGCAATGTATCCTTAATTATAATGATTATTATATAATTGTAAGATTACTGTATGATCTTAGAAAGCTGCATGAGGTGAGTGGCTGTGACTATCATGAAACATCTGAACCAGCCACTCCACTCCTGCTCAGAAAGACTTGGACCTGCAGATGAGGTTTCACTTGCTTCAAAACATGAGCTGAACGGATCTATCCATGCCAGGTATGCCAGAGGAATATTGTATTACCTGCATCGATCGGGGGTTGGACTGGATGGCATCTGAGGTCCCTTGCAGCCTGGTGGTGATTGTATGAGTAAGAGTCAAGCCCATTGCCTCCCTTAACCACATGGGGGGGGGGAAAACCAGCAATATTAAAGTTGTGTGATCTTAGAAAGAGGGTGTGTGGCTGTGCCCATCACAAGAGGACGATGGACTTCTGAATTTGAAACTGCACTACTGGGGACAAGACCAGAATTCATTGGCTCCATTGCCTCTGCCTTTCCTACTGCTTGGGCTCCCTGTCTCCCCACAGCACCCAGTCCTGATGTCCACAAACCAACACTGATGGTACCTTTTTACACCCAAGTCCAAAATAAAATAAAATGGGAATTGAGTCCAAAGATATAAGAAGGAGAGGGGGCACCCTTAATATATGAAGATTGGGTTTCCTGCCCACTTTTAACAGAAAGGAGGTGGACGCAATGGGAGAAAATTAGATTTACTGACACACTCACGCAAATGCCTTTTGAGTTGTCCCTTCCTTTTCCTCTGTATAAGCGATGTTATTGGGTCTCTCTCTCTCTCTCTCTCTCTCTCTCTCTCTCTCTCTCTCTCTCTCTCCCCCCCCCCCCCCCCCAGCCTGCCATACCCTGAGCTGCGTCTCCTCGTATTTCCCTTCCAAATTCTATCTCCTGCCATCCCCATGTCACATTTAAAATGCTAACAGTACCGAATGTCATTTGCAGAATCGGGGCGTTTGCTGCGGAAAATTAATTTGACTTATTCCTTCTGCCTTTTCCTATCTGCGGGCCAATATTATGCTACTCATTCTACAAGAGTAATACTTAATGAATAGGACTATTAATAATGTCAAGGTCTAAAAGGGGGGGGGGGTGTCGTCGCACGGGGAACGGAGAGGCGTCGACGGTGAGAGGGGAGTCACCTGACTCGGGTTAATATACCATGGAAATATCAGCCAAGGCAATGTAATTATGGAGCAGAGGAGAGTTAAAAAGAGTGTCAAGGAAGTCAGAGGGTGTGTGTGTGTGTAGAGTGAGAGCACATTAGATAGATCAACAGACATAGATATAGTTTGTATCACACACACACTTTCTCCTTCCGTCCAATAATTTACCTTAGCCTTTGCGCAAAGACACATTGACGAGAGTGGTTTTAAAACAGATAACGAAAGGTGCACTATCAGGTCAGCAGCTTGTTAAGCTTAGCAAACGCTTCCTTGCAAGGATGGAGAGCCTCACGCCCGGGAAGAAGGCAAGTGTGGCCCCTCCAGCCTCTCTATGTGGCCCTTGGGACTCTCCCCCATGCCACACCCCCTTTCCTGGCCACGCCTCTTTCTAGGCTTGCTTCGCACCTTCCTTGAGAGTTTTCTTCTGGCTGGAAGGAGTAGGAGAAGGGTACCCTGCATGTGTGCTACACAGGTCATCCTTTTGGCATAGGCAAGGGCAGCTTAGGTGGTACATGTTGTCCTGCGCTGGGGGCAGGATACTGCCCCGTGAGATATCGGCAAAGTCTCAGAAGGCCGAGGCCCCCGCCCTGTAAGGCCAGAAACTGATGGGTGCATTTGGAGTCACTTCTGAGTAGGTTGGGACACATCCAGGCTGAATTTGTCTGTCTGTCTGTCTGTCTGTCTGTCTGTCTGTCTGTCTGTCTGTCTGTCTGTCTATCCTCTGCAAAAACTTTTTATAATAATAATAATAATAATAATAATAATAATAATAATAATAACAACAATAACAATAATAATAATAATTTTGAAACATATATTGAATTTGCCATTAGCTCACCATCGCCATCTAGTGTCGCATTTGTATAATACACTTAAAACACGCTTAAAACGTTTGCAGCTGTGTAGCTGCAAATTGTCAATGTGCAGAATCTCCAGCAGGCCTTGGGGAAGTAAGGATATCTTGACAAAGGCATACATTCCCCAGCCATTCTACATAATCCCCAGCAGCTTTTCAGTTTTCAGTTTTAATACAGGGTGGGGGGGAATACTGCCCCACAAGCTTTTGGGGAAACACTATAGTTTGTTCTCAGAATGGATGTCTTCATGAATCTCCGCTGTGAAAGGACCTGTTAAAATAAATAACAGGGCACGCTTACCCAAAGACCAAGCCCCCAGTGAGGATACAATATCTGGGGCTCTTCTATCATATTGTTATGAGTTTTGGGGAGGTTGGGGAACCCGATCAGGGATAGACCAGCCAACAGAACATGAGACTTTTAATCTCAAGAGTCACGAGTTCGAGTCCCACGTTGGGTGAAAAATCCCTGCACTGCAGGGGGTTGGGCTAGAGGACCCTTGCAGCTTTGACTGGCTAGTTAAGCACCACAGAAATTGCTCTGTGCCATAGAACAAATAGCTGGGCTCCCCCTCCAAAAAACCCTCTTACATAGTAGGTGAACAATAGCCACAGAGGTGTGTGAGCAGGACTGGATTTAGGTTTGATGAGGCCCCAAGCTACTGAAGGTAATGGGGCCCTTTATATGTCCAGCTGTCCTTTGTCAACAACAAATTGCCGCTGTTTTTTGTTGTTGAATATATGCTATATGGTAATTTATGGACCTAATAGGTATCTAAAGCCATTGGCACATGTTGCCATGCAACCAGTGCATGCAGAATGTAGGCACCCTATATATAGAAATGAGCAAACCAGTGATATTTTAGGGAGCTGGCTAGCAGCCGGCGCCCATTACTTACCTCACAGGAGCCTACACAACACAAAACACTGTTGCTTTATGTAGGTTTGATTTTATTTGTTTTTTATCTTATATTTTGGAAAAATACATCCAGTTTTTTTCCTTTAATTTTTTTGGGGGGCCCCCCAAGACAGTGGGGCCCTAAGCTTTAGCTTGTTTAGCTTATACGTAAATCCGGCACTGTGTGTGAGTGAACTGGAGACAGAGACTTACCTTGCTCTGTGCTAAATCTAAAGCTGTGACTAAGGAGGGGCACGATCTTTTGGGGTGTTTATGGCAAGAGCCCCACCATCCTCTGCTCAGGTTGTATACATGTGCAAATAAAGCCATATATATGTATCTTAAAGGGACACGGGTGGTGCTGTGGGTTAAACCACAGAGCCTAGACTTGCCGATCAGAAGGTCGGCGGTTCAAATCCCTGCGACGGGGTGAGCTCCCGTTGCTCGGTCCCTGCTCCTGCCAACCTAGCAGTTCGAAAGCACCTCAAAGTGCAAGTAGATAAATAGGTACCGCTCCGGCGGGAAGGTAAACGGCATTTCCGTGCGCTGCTCTGGTTTGCCAGAAGCGGCTTAGACATACTGGCCACATGACCCGGAAGCTGTACGCCAGCTCCCTCGGCCAGTAAAGCAAGATGAGCGCCACAACCCCAGAGTCGGTCACGACTGGACCTAATGGTCAGGGGTCCTTTTACCTTATGTATCTTAAAGACACCACAGTCGCTGCTGACCTTCCAAGGAAACTGAGCGTTGGGTTAAGTGCAGACACACCCTTGGTGTCTCTCGCTATTCAGAAATTGAGGCGGCAACGCTATATTCTCTGCTGTTGCCTTCTTGCGCTGCCGTTCCTCTTGCATTGTCGCGTCGTTCTCTTCCACTCTCCCTTTTTCTTTTTGGCAAAGGCCATTTTCAGGCCCTGGAAGGCAAAATTAATTTCCTATTACTGTTTGGATCAATACTTCAGCTGAAAGATCAGGCCGCAGAGGGCAGCCCCCAGATGTTTATTCCATGCCCCCAGAGATGTCCCTCCCATAAAAGCAGGGCAATGAGAGCCATTGTCCCCAAAGGACCGAGGTAAACGGCTTTGGGGCAAGACAAGCTAGGGTGATGATCGGGGGTGGCTTGGGCTTTCAAAGCAGAGTCAACAAATTATCACGAGAACATAAGAATCAGGCCATTGGCCCATCTAGTTCAGCATCCCCTAGTAGCCAACCAGATGGCTGTGGGAAACCAGATGAACCCTCTCCCCTCCTGCATAGCTCAGCTGGTTAGAGCGTGGAGCTGATAACGCCAAGGCTGCAGGTTCGATCCCCTGTAGAGGACATCTGCATATTCCTGCATTGCTGGCGGTTGGCCCAGATGATCCTCAACTCTACAATTCTACGATTCTACGAAAGTTCTGTCACTGGGAATTATTACGTAAAGTTCTTGTGTGAACCTGAAACAAGAGTTTCTGTCAGAAAGCGGGGCCTTTAACAGTGAAGCCATCAAGCTTTATCCCTCTTTCAACGTTTGTCCATAAAAAATACAGCTTTTGTTCCCATTGTGCCTCAGCTTTAATCTATAGCTAGTTCAGGGAATAGGTTGTCACAGGAAAAAACCAATCCCCCCCCCCCATCATTGCTGCAGGTTTATATTAGACACAACCACATGCAGTGGCAAGGCTTCCTGACTGACATTATCTCCGTCCTGTATTTTTCAGGATTCAATTGCAATTGGCTATTACAGAGAGATAATCTAGAAGTTGAGGCTTCACCTCATATTTTCATATTTTCATGGTCTTGGTCCCTCTGAGCTTTCAGGCTATTTTGTGTGTGTGTGTTCTCCCCTCCCCAAAAGGAAGAAAAAACACCACTCACCCATAGAAAGCTAGTATGTCAGGGTGAAGACATTGCCCAAAACCTTCTCCCTGGCTTGCTAGCTTTCTCTGTTCAAGGCATTTTACAGGCGTGGGCAGGGTTACAGAAGAACACTTACATTTGGTTCTGCCTAGGCTGCCAAGAGCCAAGACCTATGAAGGTGAAGAGCCCAATTTTACGATTATTATTATTGTTTTATCGCCTCCCGTTTGCCTGCCTTGTAATTTATTTGTTAATCTGCTCTCCAGCTCATGAATTTTGTGTTCCGAAGGCAGGGAAAGAAAAGAGGGAGAAATTAAAGACGCTTGGCCCTTTGAAAGGTGAAGGACAAGATTCGAGGACGAAAGATTTGCCGTCCCAGCTTTCCATCATCCTTGTAAAAAGGCAAATATGAAGTCAGCAGAAAGGGGGAGAGAGAGAAAAAAAAAAGAGTGATAAAGACCCCTCAATTAATAATTATCCTGATGGGTTCATCAGGATTCACCACACTGTGGGTCAGAGAGGACAAACCCACAACCCACCTCGGTCTCTGACTTTCCGCAACACCCTCCCCCTGGCAAGTTCAATTTGGGCAATTTCTCTTTGTCTCTCCCAGTGCCAAATTCCCACTCCCCTCCCAGCCCCCCCTGTTTATACATCCACCCCCTCCTGCTGCTGCTGCTCCTCCTTTTTGTTTTATGAGCATCCTGAGCGTGAAAAATATGGGTCTCCTTTATGGTACTCCAACCCGAATGAAGCTATAAAATTATGAACAGTTTTTATGATGGCTATTCAAAGGATCTTCCCATATTGATGGTACACAGGCTGTATCTATCTTCCTCCCCCGCTCCCCAAATCTTTCCTCTCTCTCTCTCCTTCCCCCTCCCCTTTCTGGTGGGACAGAGAGAGGCAGTGAAGGAGGGGGGCGGGCGGTGGCAGCAGTGCAGGGAAGGATGAGAAGAGGAGCTGGGTGGTGGGGGGGGACACACACGCGATCTGTGTAACTATTTTTCATGCATTTAATATATTAATTATGTAGTAAATGGTCCCTGGGCTGTACTTGGCTTGGCAGAGAATGACAGCTTGTGCTCAGGGCTCCAAAGGCAAGCCCATCAGCCTACAGTGTATTATATTGGAGAGGTCAGGTTGGGGTTAATGTAACTTTTTATTTGCTGATTTTTCATAGGCGGGAGCCAAGCTGGGAGGGAAGGAGAGAGAGAGAGAGAGAGAGAGAGAGAGAGAGAGAGAGAGAGAGGTGTTAAGGGGAGGAGAGATAATGGATCACAACTCTCCCTTGCCTCTCCTAGTCCTCTCCATGTCAGCTCATTTGAGTATGCAAAAGGAGGAGATCGAGGTTCGCAAGGGGTGTCATCACTTAGCTCCACCCCCCCCCAAATTGGTGCAGAAGGAAAACGAGAATGTATTTTTCAAAGGCCAAAAAGCAAACGGTGAATATCCACTCCTACACTAGCTGCTCCCTTGCCACCCAGCGATGAGTTGATTCCGTCAATTTCAGTTTCTCCCAGCTTCTCATTTCCCCCTATTCTTTTAGTTCTCCACATTTGCACATGACCTTGCCATTAAAAAAAAAAGTTTTCACGGAAATCCATCAGCGTTTGGGTGTGAATTTCCCCTAATATGCAACTTTTTGAATGCAGCGTTGCTTAATGTGTGGGTTTTGGCAAGGAAGTTTCACCTAAAAGAACACATTCCTGTGCACGATTTTCAACCGATACATGGGTATTGATAGCTCCTGGTAGGTGCACATTACTTGGCCGGAGAACTGCGCTGAAGAATTCAGAGAAGTGTGATTTTCGAAGGACGGCTGTCTTGTTTCCAAAAGTGCGAATTAGGCAGGTTCGCCTTGAAGTGTTCACTGATTCAAATATCTCTCCCATGCATGCAAATGGCCAAATTGTTTTTCAGGACTCCTATCTGTGATCTGTTTCGTTCTATGCTGGAAATGGGTCTCGGAGAGTTTGTCGGCTTAGAGTGGGCTACTCAGAGTAAAAGCACTGAATTAGCTCAGCTTTGCATGGGAGAGATCTGTGTTGACATATTGGCATATCTGTATTTATGCTTTGCATTTCCCCCCCATTAAGAACTGCAATTACACAAAAGGGGAGGGGCTCAAGCACGCAGACAAAAGAGGTTCCAGGTTCAAATCCTGGGTTAAGTGTGGGAACCTTTGGTCCCTGAGGTGCTGCTGAACTACAGCTTCCCTCAGCCCCAGTAAGCATGCCCAATGGGTATTTCTTTTTTTTTTAAAATAATTTTTATTCATTTTCCAAACAAGTTTTATACAGTCAACAAATTATTTTACACTCATGCTTCAATTTTTGACTTCCCTCAGTTTCTCTGTCAATCTTTCGAAAAATTTCTATTTATTGACGCATTTCTAAACATAATATTGCCTTTCCCCACTCCTTTTCCTCTTACTCTCTTTTTTGCAGTATTTCTTACTATTTCACAGAGTCTCTTCAAAACCAACAAGTGTTGTCTGTGCATCACATATATTTTTCAGATATTCTGTAAATTTTCCCCAGTCCTCGATAAACTTTTGGTCTTTCTGGTATCGAATCTTCCCAGTCAATTTGTCCAATTCTGCATATTCGGTCAATTTCCTTCTCCATTCTTCCACTGTTGGAATTTCTTCCTGTTTCCATCTTTGGGCCAGAAGTAACCTTGCGGCAGTCACTGCATATTGAGCCCAATGGGTATTTTAGCTACATCTGGAGGGCCAAAGGCTCCACACACCTGTTTTAGATGAGCTTGACCATAGGGCAGGATGACTTCCAGAGCTGCCATAAAGCCACTTCCAGCATCAGGAGGAGGTGGGGTTGCGGGCTTCATGCCCCCAACACGCACGCGGAGGCTGTTTCCAGCCCCCGCGCGATCAGGGGGATCCTCGGGCTGCGTCATCCCCTGAGCCAGCCAATTGGCTGGCTTGGGGTGTGTGGCTTGCCTCACTTAAGGCAAGCGCAGCCCCGGGATCTTCCTCTTTTGCCTGCAGTGAACGAGGCAAGGAAGATCTTGGCTCGTAGAGTGGCAGCACTGGGGGGGGGGGCAGGTCATTGACCACCCCGGCATCCAGTTCAGTAAGGAGGCCCTCTACCGCAAGGATGCGGGAAATGATGTTTGGCTGGCCGACATATTCGCAGGGATTAAGGATTGGTTGCAGGTCTGAGGGTATTGGCGGCGAGCTTCGTTCGAGTGGCGGTTAGGCATTGGTAGGGGTATTGTTATGTAGATGTGGGGGGGGGGAGCGCCATCACCTCCCCCATATACTGAAGGGTAGTCTGGTAAAGGATTCCAGGGGGCGTTGCCCTGTCCAAAGCCTATGGAGGTGTGGGCCTAAGGCACGCCCCCGAGTGGTGACCCCGGGGGAGTATCCTAGTTGATGTGCATCAGCAGGGCTCCCCCTGCTGGTGTTAACCCTTCCTGGTCTTCATGCAAGCAGGCTGAAGCCGGATAGTCTGATAGGACCAATGCCTAAGCCAATACCGCTCTTACCTGTAACCAATAAAGTTGTGGCCGATTTTAGCCCATTAAGCTAATACAATGTTGTCACGTGTCTTTATTTCCATTGGGGGGAGGCGGGAACTCGCCACGCAATAATTCCCTCCAGTTTCAGTTTTGAGGCTGTGTGTGCTGGTGTTTATTTAGCCAAAACGGCATCACCCACAAGCAAGAGGGAGGTATCAGAAGGCTCAGAGGAATGCAGAGGCTTAAAGAGTTTTAAAATACATTGGCGTGTGGGTGGGAGAAAACCTAAGGGAGGGGAACCAAAAAAACATCGCAAAGAGGACTGAGTGTGCTCATTGGCTACAGAAATAAGAGAGCAAGAAGTGTCCTATTGGATCAGGTCAAAGGCCCATCTAGTCCAGCATCATGTTCTCACAGCGGCCAACCAGATATATGTGGGAAGCCCACAAGCAAGACCTGGGCACAACAGCTCTTTCCCCACCTCAGCAACTGGTATTTGGGGGATGCTGTCTCTGACTCTGGAAAAGGACACAGCCATCATAACTGGGAGATATCAATCCCCATGTCCTCTATGAACCTGCCTTCAGAGCCATCCACATTAGTGGCCATTGCTCCATCTCGTGAGAGGGGATCCTGACAGCTGGAAAACCAGGAAGCAGCAGGAATAATAATAATAATAATAATAATAATAATAATAATAATAATAATAATAAATTTATACCCCACCCATCTGGCTGGGTTTCCCCTGCCACTCTGGGCGGCTTCCAACAGAATATTAAAATATAATAACCTATTAAACATTAAAAGCTTCCCTAAACAGGGCTGCCCTCAGATGTCTTCTAAAAGTCTGGTAGTTGTTGTTCTCTTTGACATCTGGTGGGAGGGCGTTCCACAGGGTGGGCGCCACTACCGAGAAGGCCCTCTGCCTGGTTCCCTGGTTGTCCATCTGTGGGACCTTTCACGGGCATCATAGGACATCCCAGTGGGGTGTATTGCTGCCCGCAGGCACCAAACTGGTGACCCCTGGAGTATGACAATTTCCCCCCAAGTGCCATCTCTCCCAGGCTGACCTCTGAGATGCAATGAAGGGAGACCAGCCTTACTTCGGTGAGAGCCAGTGTGGTGTAGTGGTTCAGAGTGGTGGACTCGTAATCTGGTGAACCGGGTTCGCTTCCCCGCTCCTCCACATGCAGCTGCTGGGTGACCTTGGGCCAGTCACACTTCTTGAAGTCTCTCAGCCCCATTCACCTCACAGAGTGTTTGTTGTGAGGGAGGAAGGGAAAGGAGAATGTTAGCCGCTTTGAGACTCCTTTGGGTAGTGATAAAGCGGGATATCAAAGCCAAACTCTTCCTCTTACTTCAGTCATTGGGATGCATAGGGTGGAAGACAAGGAACCCAACTGTAGGTGGAGCTAGAGCTAATGACAGGTGGAGGCAACTAATTCTGGTCTGGTCCCCTTCCTCCTCCCTGCTGACTTCTACATGGGGGCAACGCTGAGACTAAGGAGGAGCTTAGTGACTGAGCTTAGTGGGGCTGTGCCCCATGTGACTTAATGAACCAGGCTCCGCTGAAGATCTGCAGCTAGGACTGGCTCCCTCCCTCCCCCGTTACAGATAGAATAATAATAATAAACACGGTCAGATTGTTAATAGCTGCCAGCTGGCTAAGGCGTATGCACACCCTCATTTTTCCATCTAATACACACATTCATATTAACACTATATAGGAGCGATATAACCTGTCATAGCCAAAGAGCATCATAGCTTAAGTATAATAAATGCTTGCTCGTTCACCGAGCTGCCTGAGCTCAGAGGAGACAAAATTCAGCCCGGGTGCAAAAATCCATCGAGTCTCGAAGAGGAACGCAAAAGGTATAGATCTATACGGCACAATGTATAACAGGGCTTGGTGTGCTCTGCTTTGCGGTGCAATACAGGGCAATTGTATGTGCCTATTTCCCTGCTGGCAACAAAGGAGACAATAAAAAACCAAGCCGGTGTTGTGTTCAGAGTAATGGCCAGGAGAATCTTGTTTAACCTTGAGGGCCTCATTGCCCTAGGGGGCAAGCTCCCGAGGGCCACATGCCAGGCATGGGCAGGGCCAGAAGCAAAAGTGGGTGGGGCCAGAAATGTAAATCCTACACATAAAAGGTAAAGGGACCCCTGACCATTAGGTCCAGTCGTGACCGACTCTGGGGTTGCGGCATTCATCTCGCTTTATTGGCCGAGGGAGCCAGCGTACAGCTTCCGGGTCATGTGGCCAGCATGACTGAGCCGCTTCTGGCAAACCAGAGCAGCGCACGGAAACGCTGTTTACCTTCCCGCCGGAGTGGTACCTATTTATCTACTTGCACTTTGATGTGCTTTTGAACTGTTAGGTTTGCAGGAGCAGGGTCCGAGCAACAGGAGCTCACCCTGTCTCGGGGATTCGAACCGTCAACCTTCTGATCGGCAAGTCTTAGGCTCTGTGTTTTAACCCACAGCGCCACCCACGTCCCTACACATACACACCCACAATCATAGACCCCTCTTCTCTTCTCCATCCACTCAAGCAAGAGGCAAGGTCAAGGGCTCATTTCCTGCCAGGCCAAAAGACCTGAGGAGGCCACAAAGCAGGGCTGGTGAGGTGTGTGGCCTGGCAAGATGCCCAAAGATCTGGCAGAGAGGCTTGGAGGGCCACCTTTGGCCCCTGGGTCTGAGATTTCCTAGCCTCGCAATATGTCAGGCATGATCTCTCTTGAGTGTCCCACCACACATTCACGAGTCCTCCTCACACCCGTTGTGCCCTCTTTCCCAATCACACTTCTGTTCCTATTTAGGTTGATCATCCCTTTCCTGTACCCTGACAGAAGATTTTCACTGTGGCTAATTGTATAAGAAATGGTAGCGAGGAATACATGTCTTTTACCTGACGTTCTTTATACACGCCTAAAGGATCAGGCTTAGGAAGCCAACAGGTCCAGAACTACAGGCCTTGTCACTTAGGGGTGGGTGGGTCTGTCCATTTCATTTTCTCCATTTTTCATTTCCCCCGCCTTCCGTTTGCCCCCTTTCTGCCTCAATTTGCGAATTTCTCTTTTAAAGATCCTCACATTTCTCCTAGGATATGTATTTTACCCTCATGTACAAATTCTTTCAAGCAACTTCCTTCTCATATAAGGTCATGTTATATGTTATTTTCAGTAATATATGCATTTGGGGGTTGAAAACTGAAGAAGCAGAAAGTTAGTAAATTGTAGGAGGAGAAAGAATCTATGGGGCAATGAATCACTCAAAAAGGAATCAGAAAGGAAGGAATAGGTTACCTTTCTGTCTACTGCCCCTCACTGGTTCAGGTAAGAAGATAAGGTTTATTAACACATGGCAAATAAGACCATTCTGGGTACAGGCTTTGTATATGGCCTCATTATTATGTACTGTAAAATAATGTGTTTAAGATTTTAACCCACTAGCTAAGATTTTAACCCTATATATATATATATATATATATATATATATATATATATATAGCCAAGATGGAGACATCAGCACATGCAGGAAGTATAGCCTAAGAGGAAGTGATCTACATTACCAACAAGGAGTTCCTTAAGGAGGACCTCACAAGGGAAAAATAGGTTGCCCTACTCTCTATCGCCCCCAACTGGTTCAAGTAACCTATTGCTGGTGGACTCCCAACAAGGTGAGACACAGAGCAATGGCTGTGTTGACCTTCTGTTGCCTGTCTGAGATCTGGAGCCTTCCTCTCATCAGCCCTGTTCCTACTGAAGCAGATTCAGAGTCTGAGAAGGGGTAGCTGAAGTCTTGGTTTGCCAAACCCTGTGTTGTGAATTTCGCTGGAAGCTCTCCTGCCTCCCTGGCTGCCTAGAGGATGGTGTTATTGTTCGCTTCACAGCAGTCAATAGCTGACCAGGTCTTGGTTGTGGGAAGTGGTCCAGACCGATGGCTCTGACCTCATAAAACAGAACTGAAAATGCAGGCATGATTAACTCTCCATAGATTTATGGGAATCAAGCATGGGTTTCAGTTGGAGGGTTGTAAATTCAGGGTTCCCTCATTCATTCTCTTGAATATCACCAAGACAGCCGAGTACAAAGAGCTGGGAGAATTTGGGAGTGCTGCTTCTTACAGTGCCAATTGATCAAAGGAACTGATATCCAAAGAGAAAATTCCAGAAGGGTCTGTGCATGTGCCCAGCTCTTCACCATCTCCAATGTCCATTTATTGAAAGTGCATCTTTTACTTGATGGTTTTTCAGAATTCCTTGAATCAACAATTTTGCTTATTCATTTAAATTACCCTCACTCTCAACTGGATTCAAGGATGTCACCATGGAGCCAGTAAGATCTGCCTACATGGTGAAAACTTTGGCGTTAAGCAAGGGCAATTGAGACTGAAGGCAATTTGAAGCAGTAGCTAAAGATTCAGTGTATGGTAGAGTAAAAAAAATGTTGTAGGGATTTATGTACATCTCTGTAGAATAAATAAGATTAGTATTTAGAAAGTTTCTTTTGGTTTTCACTGGAGCTGGTACTTGAGCAATTTAATCCACCTTTGTAAGACACCTTTGAGTCATTTTTTATGAGTAAAGCAACCAATTATTATTATTATTATTATTATTATTATTATTATTATTATTATTTTGGATTTTTCATCTGATAAATGTACTTAAAATGTAGAATTGTAAAGCTGTACCAACTGACTAGATAAAGAAGGAGACTTGGGTGGCGGCTGAGTTTTATGATGGCTATTCCAAGGATGCTCCTAATTGGTGGTCACTTTCATGTCCCTGACTAGCGAAAGCAAGGATGTGTGTGTGTGTGACCCTTCCAATGGTCTTGGACTCCGACTCCTGCCAGCCCCAGCCAATGACCAAGCATGATGGGAGTTGGAGTCCAGAGATGTCTGGATGGCTAAAGGTTCCTCACTACTCAACTAAAGCAGAGGTGGGGAATGTTAAGGCCTGTGGGCCAAATTCAGCCCTCCAGGCCCCCCTCCCCCTCAGGACTCTCCCCAGGGTGTCCCCCTCACTGGCCCTGCATTTGAACCCTCCTTGAGTGTCTTCGCCAAGCTGAAATTAATGCCTTTCGTTGGCTTGGAGGTCAGAGAGAGGAGGGATGTGAGAGTGAGTGTAGAAACTAGCCTACTTGCAAAGGTTAAATGTCATCTACCTGCACTGCCTCTGGCCCTGCCCACCAATGGCATGTGGCCCCCAGAAGGCTGCAGAGAAGGGAATGTGGCCCTTGAGCTGAGCTAGGTTCATCAGTCCTGGGTTAAGGGAATCGTATGCAGACAGGTTTTTAATGGCAACAATTAAGAGGGCTCTTTTCATGTACAGTGGTACCTCTGGTTACATACGCTTCAGGTCACAGACTCCGCTAACCCAGAAATAGTACCTCGGGTTAGGAACTTTGCTTCAGGATGAGAACAGAAATCATGGAGCAACAACAGGAGGCCCCATTAGCTAAAGTGGTGCCTCAGGTTAAGAACAGTTTCAGGTTAAGAACGCAGCTCCGGAACGAATTAAGTACGTAACCAGAGGTACCACTGTATGGGGATTGCAGAAAGTCTAGCATGAAACCAGGCATGTGTGAATGAGGTTGAACTTGATGCTTTCATTGGTGAGCCAGTGTGATGTGTGGAGTGTTCGACTAGGACCTGGGAGGACACTGTTCATTTGGCCATGGAGTTTGCTGGGTGTCCTTGGGAGCCACTCTCCCTCTAAGCCTAACCTACCTCACCGGGTTGTTAGAATCATAGTTGGAAAGGACCTCAAGGGTCATCTAGTGCAACCGCCTGCCTTGCAGGAATTTTTTGCACAATGCGGGACTCGAACTCACGACCGTGAGATTAAGAGTCTCATGCTCTACTGACTTAGCTATCCTGGGGGATTAAACGAGGAGGAGGGAGAGCCTTGATCTCCTGGGAGGAAAGGACGGGGTGCAAAATGCAACACTGCATCAATAATTGCAAAGTGTGGTCTGATCCAGCTCACAGTTATGTGTGCCTAAACCTTTTTTTTAAATCAGTGGTGTTAAAAGGCACCAAAACTCTTCCAAGGAGAGCACCCTTGGTGACTGCATTCCAGTGGGTTGGACTAGATGAACCTTGAGGTCCCAACTCTGCAATTCTATAATATCACCTTGGGCTCGCTGACGGAGCCAGAATAAAGTAAGTCATGAGACAACACATATAAAAACCTATTGCAGAAGGAAGGGGCTTTTGGGGGGAGGGAGGGGGCAAGAGTTTGAGTGGTTAATTTTTTTTATTAAAAAAAAAAGCAGAGGCGTGATAGAGTTGAAGAACCATCTCCTGGAATTCTTCAGCTCGCCGCTTTGGTTCAAGAAAGAAAATGCAAATACTCTATTCTGTTTTGACCACGGGCAGCTGTTTCTATCTAGAGCCTTCGAAACGGCAGCAGGACAAAAGCGGGGAGGGAGGGAGGGAGGGAGGGGGGAAGAGGACGAGGGGGGGGGACCGCTGGTAAAAGGAAAGGTTAATAGGAAAGATGGGGAGCGGGCGGGGGGAGGCCTCATCAGCATGTGAGGCACGTCAGCAGCCTCGACGCGCGGTGATGGGTTCGAACTGGGAGCTGACATGAGATATAGAAGTGCTCATTGAGAATAATTCAGAGTGACGTCCGCTCGTGGCCCGAGAATGGAGAAGGGCTGGACGCGCCAGGCACCTGCCGGACGGGAGAGCGAGGGGTCGCGGGCCACTTTCGGCGATCCGTAGAAATAGGCAGGGTTCGGCCAGCCGTGGTTGCAGATGGGGCGGTGGGAGAGGGAGAAGATGGAGAGGGATAAAGAGGAAGAAGGAGCCACAAATCGTGTTGGGAAGTTTGGCAGAGCATTGAAAAGAGTCGATCCACTGAGGTTCTGCCCCTCTAATGTCCCCTTTCTTTTGGGGGGGGGTGTATTTTTTAACCCGTGATCTCCCCAAACTAGCCGAAAAACTTTTTGAGGCCCCCTAACAAAAATGCTCGCGGGACGCGGGTGGCGCTGTGGGTTAAACCACAGAGCCTAGGACTTGCCAATCAGAAGGTCGGTGGTTCGAATCCCCGCAACGGGGTGAGCTCCCGTTGCTCGGTCCCTGCTCCTGCCAACCTAGCAGTTCAAAAGCATGTCAAAGTGGAAGTAGATAAATAGGTACCACTCCAGCGGGAAGGTAAATGGCGTTTCCATGCGCTGTTCTGGTTCGCCAGAAGCGGCTTAGTCATGCTGACCACATGACCCAGAAGCTGTACGCCGGCTCCCTTGGCCAATAAAGCGAGATGAGCGCCGCAACCCCAGAGTCGGTCACGACTGGACCTAATGGTCAGGGGTCCCTTTACCTTTACCTTAACAAAAATCTTGGCTACGCTGATGCAGCAATGCCTCTGTCCCCATGGAAAGCGGGTGATGCATTTTGTACACACAAACATCTGGTTCTTGGGGTGGAAATGTGCTCAGACACAGATATCTTCATGGAGGAGAGGGGTTGTGATGGCTACTAGCCACAATGGCTATGTTCTGCCTTCGCTGTGTCAGGGGCAGTGCTCCTTTGAAAGCCAGTTGCTGGGGGGGGGGGAACCAGGAGATGAGGATGCTCTTGTGTTTGAATCCTGCTCGCCGGTTTCACACTGGCACCTGGTCAGCAGGACGCTGGGCCTGCATTGCGGGGGGTTGGACTAGATGGCCTCTGGGAGTCCCTCCCAACGTTGATGTTCTATGATTCCATAACTAGTTGGGCCACTGGCCTGATTCAGCAGATTCCTCTTATGTTCTCATGTTCTTGAAGAAGGATATTGGAGTGCAAGGAACAGTTCAGAAGAATGATCAAGGGTGTGGAAGGACTCCTCTATGAGGAAATGTGGGACTTTTGGGCTTAGAGGAAAGGCGAGTCAGAGCTCACATGATAAAAATATATAAAACACTGCATGGGATGAAGTAGATCAAAGTATTTTTTTCGCTCTCCCTCTCTCATAACTCAGGGGCATTCAATGTTGGACAATTCAGGGCAAGCAGAAAGGAAGGACTTCTTCAGACAACGCATACCGTAGTTAAACCCTGGAACTCTCTCCCACAAGAGGCAGCAATGGCCACCAACTTGGAGCAGACTGGACAAATTCACGGAGGGTGTGGCTATCAATGGCTACTAGCCACAAAGGCTATGTTCTTTCTCTGCTGTAAGAGGAACTATATATGGGAATCACAGCAGCTGAAGAAACATGGGTTACTCAATCCAGTATCTCGGGGATGGCGAATCTGTGTGTCAGGTGTGTGTGCAGGAGCCAAGCCCTGTGACCAATAGGACTTTGCAGGACTGGAGCCTTCCTAAGTTTGTTCTGAAGAGGCAAGGTGTGGCTGCACAGGTAAGGCCGATTGGTAGCAGCACCTGGTGGGAAGGGATATAAGGTCAGCATTTCCCCTCGGCTGTTTGTCACAGCAACATGTTCCCTGCCTTGCTGCGTTTGGCTCCTTGACTCCTTGATTCTTGATCCTCAGACCCTTGACTTCGTGACTGCTTGCTTGCTTCCTGACCCTCGGACCCTTGGCTTCTTGACTCCCAGCTCTCTGACCCTAGGACTATTGGCTTCCTGACTCCTGGCTCCTGGACCCCCGTTCCTGCTCCCACCCCGTCATCTTGCTCCCGGTCCTGACATCCCCTGCCAGGACTTTGATCGCCCATGAACCGGACTGTGACACTGTGGCCCTCCAGATGTTCTTGGACTCCAGTGCCCAGCAGCCTCAGCCAGCATGGCAAACGGTCAGGGATGATGGGAGTTGTAGTCCAGCAACATCTGGTATGAATGTAAGAGCTAACTTGGTTCCTTTGCCCACTGTGGTCTCCGACCAATCTACTTTGTGCCTCTGGCCATATGTGATTTGGCCTCTGGCCTGCTGCACACGGCTGCCATGTACCTCCTTGCCCATAAGGAAATGTCGTCCTGTTTCCCCGCCTCAATAGCATCATGTAAATGGCTGCAAATCACAGGGTGGAGGGTGCTCTTGCACCCAGGTCCTGCTTGTCTGCCACAGGCATCTGGTTGGCCACTGTGAGAGCAGGATGGTGGACCAGGTGGGCCATTGGCTTGATCCAGCAGGATTCCATCTGATGTTGTTATGTTGACTTGGAGAATGCAGTTGGGATATGACCTGAGAAGGGCCCATATAACCAGCAAAGGGTGGTGGAGACAAGAGGAAGAAGACGAAAACGGCCCAGAAACTGGGCATATTCCACTTCCGCAAGTCAATTTAGAAGCCATCCTAGTTGAATTGGAATTCAGGAAACGCAGAATCCAGGCAGATCAGATTCTCAGACCTTTATCGGAATGTGTACAAGACTCCAGTAGGGTTTGGTACCAAAAAATAAAAATAAAATCACTCATCTAAAATCTGCATCTAACACTTAAGTTATTATTGTATGACATTCATGGTGTGTTGCAGAAACCTGGCTACTGTCTCCATCTTGAGTGGGATGCTGGCAGGAGCCAAGTGGTGGCACAATAGAGAAATACAACAGGGAGAACGAACTTATCTCCAGTTAGGAGCTCCCAAGTCAATTGGAAACCAAATCCTATCCATCTTGCAAAAAGGTTGTGGACAAGCCGCCTTGCTCCGTGGAGAATCCCGTTATCCTGTTATAAGCAGCGGAGAGAAAAAGCAACGAGAGGCAGCCCAGAGACAGCATTAAGAAACGGCGGCAGCGGCAGCTAGGCAGGCAGACTCCAGTTATCAGCGCTTGCTGCAGCAGTGGCTGATCTCCCCCACATTATGTTGGGGGCCGCACAAAATCTGCCAGGGGCCACATGCAGTTGGTGGGTCAGTCCAGACGTGGTGATGGGCAGAGTTAGAGGCTAAAGTTTGTTTATTTAAACATCTTATATACTGCTTAATACTGTAGGGTTGTTGCTTTTCCCCACTAGATTTACTAGAAGTGTTTTTATATCATTTTAACTGTACTATAGTTAAGTAAATAGCATAACATTATTTCAACTATTATCTTTTCGTACGTTTTTAGATTTCTGTGCTTTTATGTGTTTGCTTTCATTTTCATGAGCCACCTCGAATCTAAAAAAAAAAAGGCAGAATATTAATATTAATAACGTTAATGGTAATAATACTAATAGGCTAATAGTTTCTAAGCAGTTTGCCATAGGGGTACAAAATAGGATCACTTAAAAGGAACCATCAAAATTTGGGGGGGGGGTTAAAATTGCCCAAAAGTCTTCACTGAGTGCAAAGTTCAAGAACGGTGGGGCGTGTCTGTCTGATCTCAGTGGAAAGTTCTGTAAAATCCGGCCACAATATTGAACACACAGACCCTGGTGGATGTAATCCCTGCATCTCAGCCACAGAGATCACTTTAGGAAGCCAGGAATAACTCAAAAGAAACAACACGGAAGGAACCCTGTTTTAGCTGTTTACTATTACATTCTAATGGATTATTGAATATTGCTTTATTTGATATAGGTTGCTTATTTAAAAGTTATTGTGACTTATTTGTATTGGATCAGATTGCTATTACGTGTTTGTGTGATCTTTGCCGGCTTATTTTGTTGTTTCTTCCTCTTGCAAACTGCCTTGTGTTTAGTAATAGAGAAAGGCGGAATGCAAATTAAAAGTGAACTGAACTGAAACTCTGGCGGTATGAGAAAGCATTGGCCCTCCAGGTGCGCCTGAACTACAACTCCCATCATCCCTGCCTATTGGGCATGCTTGCTGGGGCTGTTGGGGGTTGTGGTATAGAAGAATGGGACAACATCAGTTGGGGAAAGGCTCATAGCATGCTGTTCTGCCAATTTCCACACACACCATTTTCCCAGGGTCCATTTGATGACTTAGGAATGCAGGAAGTTGCATTATACCAAGGCAGGCCATCGGCCCATCTCTCTCAGGACTGTCCACACTGATTGGCTGTGACCCCAGGCAGGGGATTTTCCTGGTCATGGATGGAGACGGAAGCTGTGTCAGGAACCGGGGACAAGGGGCCTGGAGTTTGACTCCGGGTGGTGGTGGTTTGTGGGTCCCTGTACCAGCCAGGAGGCAAGGATCAGAGACAGGGGATGCTTCAGAGATGGAGCGTAGAACACAGGATAGGTCAGAAGAAGATAAAAAGAGGCAGGCCAGGCAAGTGAAGGGCCAGGTGCTTCCCCACCCTCTCTCCCAGAACAAGGAGGGGGCTGAAATGGGATGAGCAGAGGAAGTTGCCTTGCAGGCGCCGTCTCTGGCTGCATGTGTGCAGTCCGTCGGGAGAAGGTATATAAACTGATGGAGGGGGAATAGTCCCAGGTTGATGAAACTGCCCCACAGAGCAATGGCCTGAGAACAGCTGCCAAGACGCAAGATTAGTGCGCTGTAGAAGTGACTGTGTTATCTTTAACAATAGTGAGTTAGCGATTTGTTACGCGCATTCCTTTGGCTGGGGTGCTCCCTTGACAGGCCGGGACCTTCCGCATGCAGAGCAGCTGCTCTCCCATTTCACTTCAGGCCTCCTTGGAAAAATGAAGTGAGGTTCTAGTCCTCATTGTTCTGAATAATGGGCTGCATAGGAAGTTGGGGCTGGTGGGAGTTGTGTGGAGGGCTTGCCTACAGGCAGCCCAACTCTGGCCTTTCTGCCAGCATAGTACAGTTGATAGAGCATGAGACTCATAAGGTCAAGGTCGTGGGTTCGAGCCCCACATTAGACAAAAAATTCCCACACTGCAGGGGTTGGACTAGATTACCTATGTGTTCCCAGCTCCACAATTTTACGATTCTGTGATCCTAGACATCGCTTGATTTTGCCAGGGCCCACCTGGTGACTCTGGAACATAGGAGGCCACCTTAAACCACTTTCTCAGTACTGCCCATTCTGAGTAACAGCGGCTCTCAGGGATTTCAGATGGGAGACATTCCTGGTCTGGAGATGCTGGGAATTGAACCCAGAACAGGGAAGGCAATCGCTCAGCCACTGAGCTACAGCCCTTCCGTTCCATGCCAGGGTTTCTGAGATACTAAGGGTGATGGCTTTGCAGCTTTGCGGCTGCCTTGAAGCCTGCTGCCTAGCCATTAACAGGGACCCGCTGGGGAAGTGTGAAGACTGGAGAGCTCAGACTGACAGCCTTTGTCGCAAGGGAGCTGTTCTGGAGAAACCGCAGGGTGATAAGGCACCTCTTGCATTGGCTCAGAGCGGCTGCCGTCTTTTCATCAGGAGGGGTGAACAATTGTCCCTCTTGTTCTGCCTTGACATCCTATTACGTTCGGGAAAGTGCCAACATATCCTGACTCCTCGTCCCCTGCTCTGACTGTTTGTATTATTAATTTAACAGCAACATGTCCATCGTAATGATGGGGGAAGGGGATGGGTGTGGAGGGTGGACAAGAAGGATGAACCAACCTGCCAACTTCAATTCCTCTGAATTCAGTGCTCCACCGTTCAGCAGCAATTTGCAATGTTAATCTGTCGGCATTTCAGCAATTAGTAAACATAACCTGAGTGTGAAATTTAGTGACTTTAGTAATCAGTGCTCTTTACTGCAGATTTCTCCTAATCAACATTTTCCTATGCGGTTTTTTTTTTTACTAATGTGCACATGTGTGCAAGCAAGGATGCATTTTTGCGTGCTGTTTTCATGCATGCATGCATTTTCCCACACCCTTTCCCCCAATTCTCTCTCTCTCTCTCTCTCTCTCTCTCTCTCTCTCTCTCACACACACACACACACACACGTGCGCACACACACACACACACACACACACTCAACCATTTGGCTGGAGAACTGTATTGCAAAATCCAGAGAATTTCTAAGGAGAGCAACCTTTCAGTTCATGAATTGGATCGAGAAGCGTGGATTGGGTAGGTTCTCATTTAGAGGCAAAGAAACCCCAAATTCTCCTTCGCATCTACCTGTATGTGACCTGGACCGTGGGATGGGTTTGAAGAAACTTGATAGCTTTGATAGATTCTACAAGCAAAATCAGGAAGGAGAGCCCACCTTAAGCAGAGATGCTGGAAAGTTTCATCTGGCCTGCTTAGAGATGGTGAGGAATTACATCTAGTCTGTTTAGGATGGCCATTTGCATTAAAAAAAGAAAAGAAAAGTGGAAATGCATCACCAGAAAGGAAAAAAAGAGGGTGATCATGTGCATAAAAGTTATATGTGCTAATTTAAACATATTTGGTAGGTTCACTTAAGGAGTCCCATCAGCCGAAGCCCTGGGCAAGGACTTCCATTTCAGTGGCAAGGATTTTGGGGGAACACATTTGTTAAAACCCATATCTGCAACACAGTGCACAGGGCTTAAAAGGTGGTCTACCACACAGGTACCCATGGGGGCTGTAAGCCGGTTCACCTGCTGCATCCACATGGGGTGCTCTTGAATATTGTCATGTTCTGGTCTGGTGCCAGATCCCACCGAGAAAGCAGCAGGGCATTGCCGGTTGAAGGTTTCAGGACCACGGAGAGCTCTGTGTGAGCAACTCACTCCCAAGAAGGTTGGGACAGGCCTGAGGCTTTTTATGCCTCTGTCTCCAGGCTGCCTTCTCTATAATCCACCCCACTTGAGAAAGTGCCATGGCCTCAATGGGACATCCCACTGGCCTGAAGATGGCCTCTCCTCCTCCTCCTCCATTCCATAGTCTTTCTCCTGGTGTTCTTCTCCTGGTGACGTGTGGTGGGAGGCACCTGGTTCCTCAGGCTCAGGGGAAGATGCCGCTGAAGGTCAGGGTTCCAGCCCTGGTGGTCTACAAGGTTCCTCTGGGGATTCATGTCTCTCACGTTCTCAAGTGCAATGGTCTCCATGTCTCTGGTCCCTGAACCATCTCTCCCTCTGGTGCCCTTGCAGCCTCCAAGTCCATGACGGGCTCACTGCTCATTCCAGGGGTCACGGCGACAGGTGCAAATGAGCAAAACCAACTACTTCCCCCGCTCCCTTCAAACCATCCTTCTGAATTCTCAAAACTGCACAGGCTGGAGTTGCTTCAACCAACAAGGCAAGCTATACAAACTTCCACACCCCTCCGTTTTCCCCAGCACCAAAAATTCTCCCCTCTGAGAAGAAAACAGCAGTTCCAAATTAAACCTTTAAAAATGTGTGTATGCTTTAAAAGTAGGAACAACCAAATTTCCAGCGCTAAGTGCAATTAAAGCAGTTGTGGGAGGCAGGTAATTTTCTATGTTTGGGGGGGAGGAAAAGTGTGTGTGTTGGGGGGGAGACCCAAATAACCAGGAGGACAAAACTGAGGGTTAGGAAACAGCAAATGGATGTTGTGGCACAGACACACACACAACACACACACACACACACATCCCCATAAATAAATAAACACCCGGGCCCTCGACAATCTTGGCTTTGTAAAGGGGAAATTGCTCCAGCGCAGAGTATGTTTACATGGGCAGAAATTGGAGGGGAAATTACGCTGTCACACTGACATCTGTAGGAGGAGGACAATTTTAAAATTACACTGTTCAACACCTTTAATGATTTCTAACACAAGAGGTGTGGCTTCTCCTATTAAATGTGTTGCCAAATCAATAAAAGGCATAATTGGAGTTGTTAGAGCAAATTATAGCGCCACAGTTATGTTGCAATACAATGTTCCCTTGTAAACTGCCATTACGGGCAGCGCCGTATTTTCTCCCCTTATTGGGCTGTTTTGTAATGAGTTGGCATTTTGCTCCATAATAGTTGCCCACTTTCTTTTATGGAGCGCTCACTTTTTACTTGCTTGCCTTTTGTGCAGCCTGTAATTTCCTCTCTCCCCCCACACCCCACCTCCCTTCCCCTCGCCTGCCTTTGCCGCTCAGTTTTCAAAAGTCGGCGAGACCAGTCGCCGATGGCCCTGCAGTGATCAACTATATTATTTAGCATCGCTTGAAGTCTCCTGCCACCCTTCCTCTCTCTCCTCCCCCCCCAGCTGCTTTACATCAATGCAAGAGGAAGGAGGGGCGAGACAGAGAAAGATTCCGGCAGAGGTGTGCCTTGGGTTGCCAGAACAGGGACTACATCGGGACATCTCAGATGAGAAAGTTACCACCAGTGCTGATCAGCTATATGAGCAGCAGTGGGGTGGGGTAAAAACAAGGGGGAGTAAGCCTGAATTAAGGCAGGGGTGGGGTGTGGGGAGACATTGGGTTTTGATTGCTGTTGCATGTGAGCCCATCTAACTGGTGCTTTCCGGGAACAGTAAAGGCAGCTATCTTCCAAAATCTGCCCTTCTCTGAATGCTGCGATGCAACCATCCAGTGGAATTGAGGGTACCAAAGCACTGTTTATTCGGCGAGTGTGTAATTCTGAGTTCGGGAAGGAGGGCTTGTCTAGATAAAACTCTGAGTCCCCTTCCAAACCTGCAATCCTTCTTTTTCCTAATTGTTTTATTTTTGCTAAGCAACTTCTAGGAACAGCTATTTAGCTCAGAGCGCACTCAGCACAAAACATTGACTCTATAATATCAAAACTTGGATCATAATGATTTAAAAACTAGGTCTAACCAATTGCTTATTTTTCCTTGAACCCCTCACTTGTTGAAGGAAGGTAACTATCAAATACTCTTAACTCTTCAGAGGTGGCAACACACACAAATACCTAACAAGTAATGCCAAACCTGCAATCCTATGAGCACACGGAATGCATAAGGGGAAGCTTCCCAAATTAGTCGCTTTATCAAGGCAATGGCTTTGGCCAGCTTGTTAAGTGCCATGACTCAGCATATCCAAAGAAGTTGCCCTGTGCCATGCAAACAAATGAGTGGGCTTTCCCCACCCATTCACCTGGCTGGTAGGGAGAAGATGACTTGTTTGAGATAGTGGGAAGCTGGAGAGAGACATGTCTTCCTCTGTGCTGGACTTTGGGGCTCCCCTGGAGCCCTAAAGGGGAAACAAAATCTATAGGAGCATTAAGGCTGCGAACGCCTCTATCATACGCTCGGATTGTTTTTGTCGTGTGTGGGCGTGTGGGTGAGGGGAACCCAAATATCCCCAAGATACCACTGTCTCCGATGACCTTCATTCCAAGGAAACCGAACCCTGGGTAAGCACAGGCAACCCTGGAGATTGGGGTGGCTTGCAACAATACAGTACAGCACAGGGTATGTAGGGATGCGGGTGGTGCTGTGGGTTAAACCACAGAGCCTAGGACTTGCCGATCAAAAGGTCGGCGGTTCGAATCCCCGCGACGGGGTGAGCTCCCGTTGCTCAGTCCCTGCTCCTGCCAACCTAGCAGTTTGAAAGCACGTCAAAGTGCAAGTAGATAAATAGGTACCACTCTGGCGGGAAGGTAAACGGCGTTTCCGTGCACTGCTCTGGTTCACCAGAAGCGGCTTAGTCATGCTGGCCACATGACCTTCTGTTCTGACATGCTGTACGCCGGCTCCCTCAGCCAGTAAAGCGAGATGAGTGCCGCAACCCCAGAGTCGGTCACGACTGGACCTAATGGTCAGGGGTCCTTACAGGGTATGTATGTATGTATGTATGTATGTAAAGGTAAAGGTAAAGGTACCCCTGCCCGTACGGGCCAGTCTTGACAGACTCTAGGGTTGTGCGCCCATCTCACTCTATAGGCCGGGGGCCAGCGCTGTCCGCAGACACTTCCGGGTCACATGGCCAGCGTGACAAAGCTGCATCTGGCGAGCCAGCGCAGCACACGGAACGCCGTTTACCTTCCCGCTAGTAAGCGGTCCCTATTTATCTACTTGCACCCGGGGGTGCTTTCGAACTGCTAGGTTGGCAGGCGCTGGGACCGAACGACGGGAGCGCACCCCGCCGCGGGGATTCGAACCGCCGACCTTTCGATCGGCAAGTCCTAGGCGCTGAGGCTTTAACCCACAGCGCCACCCGCGTCCCTATGTATGTATGTATGTATGTATAAATGTATAAATAAATAAGATGCTTCCCAAAAGAATTCCCTGTTCGTTGCTGCTCCCACTGACAGGACCATAAGCAGGTCAACCCATAACAGCAAAGTCTGGAAGCTGATCCTTGCAGTGTCTGAGTCCTGGGCTTGTGGCAGCCATGAATCAGGCAATGGTCTGGGCCTGGAGGGCAGCAGGACAGGTTAAGAGCCGGATCCAGACCTGCCTCACAGATGACACACGCTTAAGAAATGTTGCACCGGTGCTTAAAAAGCAGGGCAGGAGGCTGCGAAAAGCAAACTCACCCCTTATTGCTGGTTTCATGTCGGTCAAAGACCGGCTTTTGTTCTGGGACAAGGCAGATGGTTTGAGGGTGGGGAAGCAGCAATGAGTCCTCCCAGACAGGCTCAATTCTCTGGCTGCTTCATTGCTATGGTGTGAAAAATGTCACCAACGCTGGGATTTTCCTTTACAACTGCTAATGAGGCAGGCAGAGAAATGTATGCACTTGCTGCCTCGACGGATGTGTCCGCACGGGTCCCCTGCCTGATCGCTTTGGGCTGGTGATCTGGGCTATGGGGCATGTTTTGTTTGTCTCCCTATCTATCAGTGAACCACCCACCAAGATGAAGTCTTTGCCGAATGTTCATGACAGGCACATTTACCAGAACCTACACTGACATGGAAGTGTGGGGAGAGCTGTAGCTCAGTGTGGAGGGCATCTGTTTTGCATGCAGAAGGTCCCAGGCTCAATCCCCGCCATCTCCAGGTGTGTGTTCCCTGTCTGGAACCCAGGAGGACAAAGCCACTTCTGAGATGGAGAGGAGGTGGGGTTGCAGGCCCCACGCCCTCCCCATGTGCACGGGGGCTGAATCACAGCCCCCACAAGACTGGGGGAATCCTTGGACGCGTCATCTCCCTGGCCAGCCAATCGGTTGGCCAGGGAGGCATGGCCCGGGCTATTTAGGGCCGGCACGGCTGAGGATTTCTCTCTCTTCTTCACTCCAGCTGCTCCAGTTTCCCACCCCGCCCACCCTTAGGTTTAGCCCTCTGACATTGCTATGGACTTCGGTTGGTCGCCGTCAAGGGGCCTGGTAGGAATTTTTTCCACTTGGCAAATTGGCACCAGCCATTTGGTTTTTCGCCTACCTTGCAGCAAATCGTCACAACTTCCTTGGCATTGGCGGTTAGGCATTGGTAGGGGTATTGTTATGCAGATGAGGAGGGGGGAAGGAAGCACCATCACCTTCCCCCAAATCGAAGGGTAGTCCGGTAAAGGATTCCGGGGGGCGTTGCCCTGTCTGAAGCCTAAGGCACGCCCCCAAGGTGTAGGCCTAAGGCACGCCCCCGAGTGGTGACCCAGGGGAGCTCCTAGTTGATGTACATCAGCAGGACTCCCCTGCTGGTGGTTAACCCTTGCCGGTCTTCAAGCAATCATGCTGAAGCCGGTTAGTCCATAGGACCAATGCCTAAGCCAATACCGATCAATTCCTGCAATCAATAAAGTTGTGGCCTTTTTACGCCCATTAACCTTAAATGCTGTGTCTTGTGTCTTTATTTTCCAAGGGGGGTGACGGGTACTCGCCACGCAACTGCTTGTCATTGTTTACAGGACCATAGATCATAGAGTTGGAAGGGGCTATGAGGACCATCGATACCAACTCCCTGCAAGGTAGGACCCTGGCAGACACATGCCCGACTGGCATGTTCTCTCCCTCCTGGTCGATCGTTCGGGAGCTTCATTCGCTTTCTTCAGCACGAACATCACAGTGACCGATGCCAACAGACACTGGCACACTTAGGGAGTCTGCGCAGTTCACGTGACAGACCTCAGCAACTCAGCATTTTGGCTAATCTACTTTATTTACATATAAACACACACGGAGCACTGCAACATGGCTCCCTCTCTCTCTAGCATCAGACAGCAAATAGGAAAAAACCAAAGGACAATAATCCCACTTCACGGGACACAATAGCACACACACCCTGTCTTCGTCACTTCCCACTCTGTGGAGTCAAAAAATATACCGTCATGTGATAGACAACAATCCCATGACTGCAATCACGGAGCAGGAATTCTAACACCAGCCTCTGCTTAAAAATATCCAAGGAAGGAGTGGTCCACCACCTCTTATGGGAGTCTGCTCCACTGTCGAACAGCTCTTACTGTCAGAAAGGTCTTCCTGTTGTTTAGTCGAAATCTCCTTTCTCGTAACTTGGTTTGGGTCCTACCCTCTGGAGCAGGGGAAAACAAACTTGCTCCATCCTCCATGTGAGAAGCCTTTGGATATGTGAAGACGGCTAACAAAGCTGAGCTAGATGGCCTGACTCAGAACAAGGCAGATTCCTACATTTCTTTGTGAAAAGATGCCCTAGAATGGCCTGAGTACTTGGGGAAGACAATGTCACCCCCCAAAGCATCAAAATATTCTATGTAATCAGTTGTATAATAGAAAGGCAATGCGCTAAACAAGAAAGCATATAAGGAAGCAGCAAGGTCTTATACACCTTCCTAAAAGGAGCCAAGATACATCTATGTAAGGCCTTACCTGCTTGCAAAAAAAAACTGGTGCCACTTCAATTAGGCCCTGTCACCTCAGTGCATAGTTTTTACTTCCTTCATAGTCAACGTGTGGCTTCTTGGCTTATTTTATGGATGAGGCAAAAGGGTTCCCAGTTTGAAAGAAGCATCTCTCAAATACAGTGGTACCTTGGGTTAAGAACTTAATTTGTTCTGGAGGTCCGTTCTTAACCTTAAACTGTTCTTAGCTTTAGGTACCACTTTAGCTAATGGGGCCTCCTGCTGCTACCGTGCGATTTCTGTTCTCATCCTGAGGTAAAGTTCTTAACCTGAGGTTCTATTTCTGGGTTAGCGGAGTCTGTAACCTGAAGCGTCTGTAACCTGAAGCGTTTGTAACCCGAGGTACCACTGTAATTTTTTTCTGCCCTCCTAGCAAAGTGGAGGGTGTCCCTCACTGGTTTCCACAGTCTTCTCTTTCTCTTGCCATCAGCTGCCTTTGCTAATACTCAGTGGCCATCTTCTCACAACTGTATGGCATCATGACACCTTCCCATTTACTGCACAATCCCTGGTTGACTGGGAGCAATCATGTGAACTAAGAACTATCCACCATCAAAGTGATCAAAGTGGTCAAATAATAATAATAATAATAATAATAATAATAATAATAATAATAACAACAACAAAAATTTTCTTTATACCCCACCCTCCCCAGCCAAGACCGGGCTCAGGGCAGCTAACACCAAATATTAAAACAATTGATTGAAATACAGCTTAAAAAGAAGATTAAAATAGAGATGACCGGCAGAATCCGTGACCAGGGGAGAGAGACAGTGGAAGAAGACTGGAAGAAATTTAAAATTTATCTTAAAAATTGCTGTAAAATTGAGGAGTGCTAAGATGTTAAGGTGTTAAGAAATAGAGAATTGCAGCTGTAATCAATAAGTTAAAGAAAAAAGAATTTAATGAAAGTGAATTAAATAATTAGTTAATTGGAGGGTTGCTGAAGAAATGTAAAACAAGGATGCAGAAAAGGGGAGGTATGGGGAAGTCCGGGAAGTAAGGTGCATGAAAATAAGATTATGAAATTATACATGTTTATATGTTTGTATGTTTTTGTTTTGTGTATTGTTTGTTTTTATTATGTGTTTGGAAAATTAATAAAAATTTATTTTTTTTAAAAAAAGAAGATTAAAATACAACATTAAAACATTAAAATGCAGCCTCATTTCAGTGGAAACTCAATCAAAAACTTGGGTGGGGGGGATAAAAATGTCAAGTCTTCACCAAGGCTAACTATCCAGACTGGGTCAAACAGTATTGGGGGGGATTGTTGTTTCTTTGGTGCCACAAACAATCAAAGCTGGAAAATACTTGGCGCAGCCCTAACCATAACAGGCATTGTTCCAAACAATGGCCAGAGCAGTGACATTATTTCCCCTCTCCTGAACAATCCTTTAGTTAAATTAAAAGGAGTAGGGGGGAGAAAGGTGTTTATGGGGGAAGGAAAGAAGGAAATGTTGGGTTCTAATAACTCCTGCTGATATTCATCCAGGCTGATCTTTGCAATCAAGTTGGATTTAAATGGCAAAGCCGTCTCAAATATGCATAGTTTGGCAAGGGCTTAGGTAGCTTGCAATGCCTGCCTCCTCCCCAGGTGGAAACCAGAAGCAATTTCGCTCCAACTGCTTTCTCAGATGAGCCGCGTGACAACAGTTAAGTCACCACTGGTGGCATCTCGGCGCTGGCCTGGCTATCCTTGGACAAGGGTTAGGGTTATACTGGATTCGTCTTCTGTCGAGTCATGGCGGTGCAACCACCTAGTCAAGACTTTGATGGGAGCTGGTGCTTGAACGTGAGGTTCCCCCGGTCTTGTGTCTCCCCTAGCTCTGATTTTGGAGGTTAAGTAACTGGCGGTGACAAGGATCAAACCTGGGGACTGATGTGCACAAAGCATGGATCCCATCCACAATTAGATCCCTTGCATGGTCGTGAGTAAAAGGGCAATTTCCAGCCAGGCAAAAACACCCATGGAGGGTGCAAAACAGAGCTGGTGAGGGCTGTAGTGAGAGGGATTTTTGTTTAGAGAGAGTCCCAAGGAGCAGATAGCGAGGTCTGGAGGGCCAGTTTTGGCCCCCATGAGCCTGAGGTTCCCAACCCCCAAGCTAGACCCAGATGTAAGCCTTGACACTGCCCTGAGCCCACCAGCAATGGGAACCATGAATGAGGATTCCCAGAGACTGCCTAAGCCTGAAGGTCCCAATGAATCTGCTGCCTCTCTTTCTGGGGCCTCATCTTCACCATCCCTGCAGGAAGGACAGAATCAATGGAGGAAAGAAGTTTTCAGCTCCTAGCTAGGACACTGCCCCTTTAAGCTTCCCTGTATCCACCCCCCCCAGATGTGGAACCTGAGAGTAGTAATCTGGGCTGTGTCCCCTGTGCTAACCCTGGTCTTTGACACCTGAGATCTATGCCGTACACACCACCCCAGTCTCTGAGCAGTGAGATTCCAAGCACTATTTGTTGTAATATACAGGTACTGACTCACACTCGCATGCATGAAAGGGTTAACCTGAGCCCTGAGCTCAAGTTACCAGTGGGTTGGGCTCAGCAGACTCCCAGAAGCCTTTGTGTCCTGTCTTTCTCTGTGTGCCCTTTCTGGAACAAGCAGCAGCCAAGCATGGCTCCCAGCTCTAACGAAAACTACACAAATGAAAATTTTCTCTAAAAGGAGATTTTTTTTTTACTACCTGCAGACTGCACGATACCTGCAGACTGACCACAACTCAAATCCATAAAACTTTGCACCCCACAAATTCATAACAGCACCTCTCTATTGACTGCAATCTGCTTTAACTGTTTTTGATATTGTGTTTTATATTGTCATATTATGGTGAAGGGTATAATAATAATAATAATAATAATAATAATAATAATAATAATAATAATAATAGGTCTCTTTTGGACTAGGGGATGAGTCCATTTCTCATCCTTACATGTTTATTCATAATTTCTGTCCCATCCTGGTTCTACATTAATCTGCATTTATTTATTTCTAAACATGCCTGAAAACTCACATTCCAATATGCATTTGCCCCCTCTTAGAACATTAAATTCAAAAACCATTTTCTCTCAAAATTGTTTTTAAATTTTTTTTTAAATGCACAAACACACATTCTTATTCTTACTTTCTTTTTTTTAAGCCAAGTATTTCTTTTTGGAGGGGGGTGGGCAGGAAATTGCCACATGCTGAGTCCCATGCTGTAGGTTATGGTGACCTGTATTGGAAATCAAAAAGATCAGAATTCCAAGTCATTTAATTCTCGCTGTCAGGTTCACCATAAATGAGGATAAAAAGGACCTTAGGACACACACACACACACACACACACACACAGAGAGAGAGAGAGAGAGAGAGAGAGAGAGAGAGAGAGAGAGAGAGAGAAATCGGATCAAAGGGGAGAGAAAGGTTACTAGAATTATTTTACTCAAAATGACTTTGTGATTACGTACTACTGTATATTATTTTGTTGCTTACTGAATATGCACGGCTAAATTATATTATCAGGTACAATATATGCATTAAGGTTGATTGCTGTGTTATGTACAACTGCTATAAGATAGCAGACATGATCATCATGGTATATTGTTAATTCATTAAATAAATAATCTTTAAAGAAGATCAAAATTCTTCTGTTGACCCTCATTTGGACTTCAGGCTTTGTGAGGGGGACATTGTTCATTTGGAGCTGTCCAAGGTACTGAAATCTCAACTTGCTCCACTTCCTAACCCCGTTCAGTCCTGTAGGTTTCTAGTCGAGGGCAAGGCAGTAGCAAAGCTTGAAGGAACCACACTCACCCTCTCATAAGACGATGAGGAGGGCTGTCCTGGATCAGGCCTAGGGATCATCTACTCCAGCGCCCTGCTCTCACAGGGGCCAACCAGATATCTGTGGGAAGCCCTCAGGGCAGGACAAGAACATGAGAGCACCCTCCCCTCCAGCAGCTAGTACTCAGGAGCAGTGCTGGATTTACATATAAGCTAAAAAAAGCTATAGCTTAGGGCCCCACTCTCTTGGGGGCCCCCCAAAAAAATTAAAGGGAAAGAAAAACACTGGATGTACATTTCCAAAATATAAGATCAAAAACAAATAAAATAAAACCTACATACAGCAACCGTGTTTTGTGTTATGTAGGCTCCTGTGATGTAAGTAATGGGCGCTGACTGCTAGCCTGCTCCCTAAAATATCACTGGTTTGCTCATTTCTATATACAGTGGACGCTTGGGTTGCGAGCGTGATCCGTGCGGGATGCACGTTCGGTCTGCACGTCAGTGCACATGCGGGTTGAGATTCGGTGCTTCTGCACATGCGCAAAGTGCGATTCAGTGCTTCTGCGTATGCGTGACTGCCGAAACCCAGAAGTAACCCGTTCTGGTACTTCCAGGTTTCGGCAGTCCGCAACCTGAAAAAACGCAACCTGAAGCGGACGCAACATGAGGTATGACTGTATAGGGTGCCTACATTCTGCATGGACTGGTCGCATGGCAACATGTGCCAATGGCTTTAGATACCTATTAGGTCCATAAATTACCATATAGCATATATTCAACACAAAAAACAGCAGCAATTTGTTGTTGACAAAGGACAGCTGGACATACAAAGGGCCCCATTACCTTCAGTAGCATGGGGCCTCATCAAACCTAAAGGAGCATTTCAGCCTCTGACTGCGGAGGCAGGGTAGACCCTAGCCATTGGGGCTACAAGCCATTGATAGCCTTCTCCTTAAGATTCACAGTGTTAACGACACGGCGACCAAACGACAATCAGATTGAAAAACCCCTCCGAACATCAGCAAACCCATAAACGGGAAGGAGGAGGGGAGGGCAATGGCACTTAAAATGCAGGAGCCCATTAAGATCCCAAATTTATTTGACCTCAGTGTTTGGCATTTTCATTTGAGGCTGTGAAAGTTCTTCTGCAAATCGGGTTTGATGCCACCCTCCCCCCCCAACATCCTCCCCCCCCCCCCTTTTTTTTTTTTTTTACTATTTCCTCATAACTTCCCGATGACAATCAGCTTTTCCATTAGGGGAGATCAGACACATAAGTAACATGCAGAGACTCGCATGAATACCAAGTCGTTCATTAGCAGCGGTGGAGGCAATGTGAATGCTGAGTGAATCCCTGGCAGAGAGGCCACCTAAAATTAACCGTTATCATTGCCGCCTGTCCTCCCTCCTATACAACCGTTTCGTTCAGGAGCTCAACCTTTGGCGCTTAAACAGGGGTGACTCCTTGTCCCCTAATTTAAAACGTATTAGCATGATTAACATTTTTCCCCCGCGTGCGACGGAAGGGGGCAGGAAGCAAGTGGCCAGCGTGGCACGGTTATTGCTGTGAGAATATGGGGCGGTGGTAGCGGTGGAGAGAAACCTATTCGCTCGATGGTTTCAGGGCAAATTTACCAAATCCACCTTTTCCAAACCAAGAGGTTCAGGATAAAATGTGCTGGTCCTGTGGGTTAACAGTGAGGCAAGGTCCGAGTCCAGTCCAAGGTGAAAGGTGCAGTATGGAGGCAGTCCGCCAAAACTGAAACTGGGTCCAAGGCAGGGAGTCGGGTGAGGTCAGGAGCTCTGGCAGGACAGGGTGCAGGCAGGAACTGGCTACCAACAACGTTGCTCCTGCAACTTGGGACTGGGGCCGGCCGGCTGTTATCTGCCCTGAGGCATAGGGCAGCCCCAGTCCACAGGTGACTCGCCTCTCCTGGCCTGGAGGCGAGCACTCCTCCTGTGGGAACTTAGTTCCCTCCGCCTCTCTGCCCTGAGCCTCTGCAGCTCAGGAGAGGCTGGAGGGTTACTGGACCCAGAGGCAACCTCCTCTTCCCCTGACGGGGCTGAAAGTGGAGCACCTGCAGGCAATGGGTCCTTCATCACCTCAGAGCCAGAGCAGACTCAGCTGGTGCCTGCACCTGAGGATCCAGCACAGGTGAGGACCCTTCAGGCTCAAGCCCCAGCCCCGGCTCAGCTGGTTCTGGAGGCAAGGAATCCTGTGCAGGCTGGGATTCCTCAGGTTCAGCCTCCGAGTCTGAATCCCAGGCCATCACACCAAAAAAAGGGCAGTTCTTCACATAGCACAGAGGAACCGAAGAAGAGCCACCGGTCCGTCTAGTCCGTCTTCCTGTTCTCACAGTGGCCACCGAGATACCTCCGTGGCAAACCCTCAAGCACAGTGGTTCTCAACCTGTGGGTCCCCAGATGTTGTTGGACTACAACTCCCATCATCCCTGAGCTCTGGCCTTGCTAGCAAGGGGTGATGGGAGTTGTAATTCAGCAACATCTGGGGACCCACAGGTTGAGAAAGGCTGCTCAAGCAGGACCTGAACTGTGATGGCCTGGGATTGGGACTTGGAGGCTGAACCTTAGGAATCCCAGCCTGCACAGGAGTCCCCGCCTCCAGAACCACGTTCTAACCAACTGAACTATGGGCATGTCGTTGGTTACAGATTAGATGGGCTCCTTAGCCTGATCTTCTGATGTTCTAGATGCTGCTATAGAAATGCAGCTATAGTTGAAAATGCACCCTCGAAATTGTCCAAACTTTGTGATACAGTTCTCCAACCCAAAATGGCATACGAAAAAAGAGGAGGAGGAGGAGGAGAAGCATATACTAGGCATGGGGAAAGTGTGTCCAAATGCTTAAATTTGTGAAAGTAAAATACGAAAATACATTAGATTAGGGGGAATTGCTTGCCAACCTATATACATAGCAGCACCATTAGAAGACACGCACAGAGAATTATGTATACAGAATTTGTATAAGGAGCTTTCTTTTTAAGAAAGCGGCTTGGTGTGGAAATGCAGAGAACTGAACTTTTCATTGGCAAAATGAGAAAACAAGACAATTGACAGATCCATCCTTCAAGGCAGTGTACCCACCATTCCCATGCAGTAACTGAACAGGCCTGGACCTGTTTGGCTTTAGCCAGTTGGTGGCTTCTTTTGCCTTCAGACCACATCAGCTCCAGGATGCAAGATATAACTCTGTGTAGTTTTAAATCATTCATGCAGCTGTTCTCCCTGGGACTTTCTACATGCTAAGCAGATGCCCTAGCTCTCCCCAATTTTTAAAATGTCTGCCAAGGATAAAAAGAGAGAGCAGAGCAGTTATGGGTATGAGTATTTGTTGTTCTCTTATTTTACTCAATTATTTTACTTATTTCTTCTATTGATAGAACACCTTTTCCTTTGAGGAAGCCAAGTTACAAGGAACCAGGCAGAGGGCCTTCTCGGTAGTGGCACCCGCCCTGTGGAACGCCTTCCCAACAGATGTCAAAGAGAACAACAACTACCAGACTTTTAGAAGACATCTGAAGGCAGCCCTGTTTAGGGAAGCTTTAAATGTTTGATGCATTAGTGTATTTTAATATTTTGTTGGAAGCCACCCAGAGTGGGTGGGGAAGCCCAGCCAGATGGCGGGGTATAAATAATAAATTATTATTATTACTATTATTATTAGGCGGTGTACATAGTTCTCACCTCCTCATTTTAGGCTCCCAACAACCCTGTGAGTTAGGCTGAATGGCTGACTGGGGATTCGAATCCTGGCCTCTCGCGTCCTAGGCCAACACTCTATCCAGTAATAGGGACTGGGGAGGAGAGATAAGTAAATTCCCTTTGGCCTTCTTTAACTGTAAGATGATGGCGGAGTTTTCCAAGAGGAGAAGTTGGAGTCACCTCGCTTCCGTAAGATCATCCGCCCAATGGATCAATGGAATGTGCTCGCTTTGGGCAGCCGGCATGGACTCCAAGAAACCTGAAGAGGCCATTCTTTGTCCAGGGGACTGTTTGTTGCCGAGCGCAACAAAATGGCCGCTGAGTCGCCCTCCCTTAAGTGTTCTCAGGGCGTCAGAGGCTCCCTGTGGGAAGCCATGACCAAAAAAAGAAAAAGGAAAGAAAGAAAAGAAAAGAAAAAAACATAGCCAGCTGGCTTATGCTGATAAGACGGGCTTTTGTCCCCAAGGGCAGATTATAATGGATATCTCTTATTTCAGAACAACATGGCTCCATAGAAGTGTGTCGATCTGACATCGCATCTCCACCGTGACCTTTGTTCTGCTTTATTTTTAATTTTATTTTATTTTTAATACACCAGCATCCCCTCCCTCCCTCCAGGGCGGCTGCTTAAAGGGAGCTCTTCATTCGAGAAATGGCACAGCAGTGTGGGAGACAGGCAGGACTCGAAACCAGAAAGTGCCTAGTCTAAACATCACCTCTGCCACATAAAGGGCTGCTTCCCCATCCGAAGGGGCATTTATTCACGAGCCCTCTAAGGGGTCCTTTCTATCTCAGTGGAGCCCAGTAGGTTTATCTGGCTGCAAGCTGTGCTGCCATCAAGGCTGGGAACTGGGAGGCACACTTTAAATCACCTCAGCATTGCACCCCTCAAGAGCATTGTGGGAAATTCAAGTGGCAGCTTGGACTCACACAGTTGAGGGAAAGGTGTGTCGAGATCTCAGGGCTTCGGCAGCTGTCCCAGGTTGCCGCATGCTGACGCCACGGCTGCACACCATAGGTAGCCTTAGGCAAGGCAGCAGTCTCAGTCTTCCCACCTGTAGAAAGGGTGCAATAGCACTGGCCTGCTTTACAGGGGATGTGTGGGAAACCTTTTCCAGACTGAGGAACGTATTCTCATCTGGGTAACCTTCTGGTGAGCATGGTGAGGCGAAAGCAGGCAGAGCAACCATTTTTGGCTTTGTAAAGTCAGTTCATTCTGCACACACACACACACACACACATCCCACTCGACTCCCCATTCATTTCCAGTGAGGAAGAAACAGTCAAGGAGGGAAGGAAGCACAGCAGTTGCCTAGAGAGAGGAGCGATGATCTGGGGAGAGTCCTGAGGGCCACACAGGGAGCATGTGAGGGCCACATTTAGTCACCAGGTTTTTGACACCCCCAGTGCAATTGTTTTCAGAGTTCAAGAATAAAGCTTGTGCTCGTTCTACTCCTGCCACCTTCTACAGTACTAACACCCAATATAGTTCATTCACCCATTCACTTAGACTGGCAATTGGAATACACCACTGCAGTTTATGTTTGATTTGCTTGTGTGTGTTCATCCCTCAACAAATAGAACAGTAGAACCATAGAGCTGGAAGGAACACCAATCAAGCGCCATCTAGTCCAACCCCCGTGATGCAGAATCCCCAGCTAAATACAGCACTGACCAGTGGCATAGCGTGGGTTTCCAGTGCCCAGGCCTGCGTGGAGAAGGGGGTGGGAGGGAGGGAAGCACAGTACGCATGCACATTCAACTGCCTAACAGTGTCCATGTCACCTAGGAGTTTGCAGCCGCAGAGATAAGAAAAGAAGAGACGTTCCATTGTCTGGAGTGGTCACTTCCTGGTGCATATGGAGAAGCCGTTTTCAACAGAGCAACACGTTTTGAAATTTTGCCACCCCTGTGGGCCCCCCACGCTACACCACCAGCACTGACCGATGGCTTCTGAATGCCAATGCTCCACTGCAAATTCTCTTTTCAGATCACCTCTGTGGTTCCCTTTGGAGCTGTTTGACCCACAAGCACCTAGCATTCAGACGATGCAAAAAATCACACACATGTCTGAATCAGTCAGGAAGGCTCCCAGGGATATTACATTGGTTTTTATCACGCGCTTCTTTTATTTCCCCCTTTCCCTTCCCTTGAATTTGGCAGCAGCTTTCGGGCTCACACGCGCAAATGATTTTCACAAGTTTTTGCAAAGCGTTTCCATCCCTGTTTTGACTCCCAATCCCACCGATGTGTCGGTGCAGCACCTGCTATTATACAGAGTGACAAATGTCCACTGACTCATTCTTTGGTCAGCTCCGATTTGGCTGCAGCGCATGAAATGCGCATGTCTTTTAAGCAATCAAACTTTGCATAAGACGAAAACCTGAGTGGCCTCGTCCAATTGTCAATGTACGTACAACCCATGGAATGATCAATGGGGAGTCAACTCCAGCCACGCCAAAGTGCGTCCTCTTAATATTTACCCTTGGGAGGAAATGGGTCTAGAGATGGTGGCACGCCATTGCAACTTTCCCTTCCCTTCTCCTCTCCCTCCCCACATGTCACCCCCAATAACGATGCCGCCTTTTGTGGGGCTGGGTTCCTCCCCTTCCCCAGCCCTCCAGCCCACACGCTATAATTTATGCCCAGTCCATCACCGCTAGTCATTCAATACTGTGGAGTCTGCAGAGGTGGAGATAGTCCTTAATGAGAAGAGCTCCGGACTTTATCTCTTTTATACTCCAACCATTATCTTCCTCCAGTCTATAACCATGCGGTTCATCCCGACAATAACGCTCACAGGCAACAAACGCTGATGACTTTCCTATGCAGTCTTCACAATAAGTCTATCAAAACAACCTCGGAAAATTATGGGCCCCGGTGACAGACAAATAGAAGGCAGCTACGCACGCGAATTTACAGCCGCGATGTTGTGTTCCTTTTAATTCTTCTGGCTTCCCTTATCGCTGCTGTTCCTCTTCTGCTTAGGAGATAACAGTAATTCTTCTGTATGCTGTTTTTTCCCCCTCCCTCCCTCCCGTGCTCAAACCTCTCTCTCTCTCTCTCTCCCCCCCCCCCCGCTTTCCTCCGACTGAGTAAGATGTTTCCCGTGTCTTTCTGTTCGCTAAAGATAAAGGGTTAAAGACCAACGTGTGTTGGTTGCTTTGCAGTGCGAAGAGGGGGGGTGTAGAGAGTGTGTTAAAGCAAGGGGTGGGAGACAAAACTAATCAGTATTCAAGAGATTGTTATCAGAGGTACAGCGAAGAGAACAGTAATTTTGCCTGCTTCAGTCAGAAGCGCTCTCGCTCTCTCTCTCTCTCTTCCCCCCTTTTTCTTTCTTTCTTTCTTTTCCTTTTTTTTTAATATGGAGGCACATAATGCCTTGAGTGTTAAGGCCAGATAAAAGAATTAGTGGCAGAGCTAAGGGACAAATGCGCCGGGTACACTGTGGAATTGCAATGCCTGCCTTTGTCTCTGGCAGCTCATCCAGGCAGACGGGGCTCGCCATTCGTAAACAATTTAATCTTTTTGTTACACTTAAATAAAAAAAAAATAAAAAAACGATAATAAAAAAAAAAAAACCAGCCGAACCTCCTCCTTTCAAATGTGGCGGCAGAGAGGAACAGGAATGTTTCTGGAGAGGAGCAGGCGAAAGGTAGCGATGACCCCATGAAATGCTTATGGGAAACAAAGATAAACAGTCCATTGCTTCTTTTTTTCTCACCCCCCCCCCCTTAAGAAAAGCTGACACAAACTTTTCCACCCTTCGCTTAGCCTCCGCCTGATCACCTCTCCAGAAAAATGCATCTCTCTCTTTGGATATGTATGCTCTGAATACAAAGGACACAATTTGTCCCCATGTTAAAAACTTGGTGGGTGGCTTTGTATGACAGACATTCCGTTTCTTCTTCTTCTTCTTCTTCTTCTTCTTCTTCTTCTTCTTCTTCTTCTTCTTCTTCTTCTTCCTCCTCCTCCTCCTCCTCCTCCTCCTCCTCCAAGGGAGGCCATATTTGCCAATGTTCAATGGGGAGGCTTGTGACCTATGAAGTCCTCAAGAGGTTACTTCCCTCAGAACCTTAAACCTGATCCACACAACCAAAACATTTTGGCTGGGATCCTGTTGAAACAAGGGCCCTGCGTTTGCTATGAGGGAGCAGAATGAATGTCCACTTGCTCATTGATGTGGTTTCAGGCCCTTGTTTGGTTTCATTGCAGAGAGTTGGGCCTAGATGATCCTCAGGCTCTCTTCCCTCACTACAATTCTATGATTTTTTATTATTATTATTATTATTATTATTATTATTATTATTATTATTATTACCCCGCCCATCTGGCTGGGCTTCCCCAGCCACCCTGGGCAGCTTCCAACTGAATATTAAAATACAGTAATGCATCAAACATTAAAAGCTTCCCTAAACAGGGCTGCCTTCAGATGTCTTCTAAAAGTCTGGTAGTAGTTGTGCTCTTTGACATCTGGTGGGAGGGCGTTCCACAGGGCGGTTGCCACTGCCGAGAAGGCCCTCTGCCTGGTTCCCTGTAACTTGGCTTCTCGCAGTGAGGGAACCGCCAGAAGGCCCTCGGCGCTGGACCTCTTCCCCTCTTAAGAACATCAGAGGAGCCCTGATGGATCAGGCCAGTGGCCCATCTAGTCCAGCATCCTGTTCTCACAACCTGAAGCAGGATGTGAGCACAAGAACCCTCTCTCCACTTGGGATTACCACCAACAGGCATTCGGAAGCATGGACAGGGAGCCATGAAAATTAGAAATACAGAACAGGAGGCAGGATGATGACAATGAAAAATATCTATGTAGGTTTTATTATACCCTTTAGATCAGGTGTGGCCAACTCCCAAGGGACTGCAATCTACTCACAGAGTTAAAAACTGGCAGTGATCTACCTCCTTTTGGGGGGATCAAGTCAAAGTTGCGGCCTAGGACCCACGTACCCACAGGACTGCCTCTCCTGGTATGCCCCGCGGAGGATCTTAAAGTTCACAAATGACAACACTTTGGAGGTCCCGAGCTGCAAGATGGTTAGATCAGTCTCAACTAGGGCCAGGGCCTTTTCAGTACTGGCCCCGACTTGGTGGAACGCTCTGTCACAAGAGACTAGGGCCCTTCGGGACTTGACATCTTTCCGCAGGGCCTGCAAGACAGAGCTGTTCTGCCTGGCCTTTGGTTTGGACTCAGTCTGACCCTTCTGTTGCCCTCCCCTTGTGGTCTTGATCTATGGGCTACTTTTAAAATGAGGCTGCATTTAAAATTGCTATTATGTTTTTACTGTAATTTTACTATTGTTAGCCGCCCTGAGCCTGGCTCAGGCCAGGGAGGGCAGGGTATAAATAAAATTTATTATTATTATTATTATTATTATTATTATTGAGCTTTTTTTTTTAGGAAGGAAAGCCCTGTTTTTTGTGGGTTCAGGTCAGAGTTGTTGGTGAGCCTTTTTTTACGGAGGAGAAAGGCCCCATTTTTCAGGGGTGCAGGGCAAAAGTGTTGAGCCAAGTTTGTTGAGCTCCGTTGGGGGGAGCCAGTGATCTACCACAGACATCCAGTGATCTACCGGTAGATCATGATCTACCTGTTGTACGTCCCTGCTTTAGATGATCCCCAACACATTGTGTATGCCCTCCTGGATCTGGCCTACACGGGCAACAACATGAAATTGAAATGAGGTGGTGATGTCCTGAGATGGTAGACTGGATCATCACTAGGCTTCGAATCATCCTTCCACCTCAGACAGATCATATTTTTGGGTACTATAAAGACCCCTCCTTTGGACATTGGTCCAGGTGAGCTCATTTGAGCCCTATAAACACCTGCAGATTATTGGTCCTCACTGGTGGGTCATGACTAAGGATGGGGGAGAGAATCCATTCAGTTTGCATTTGAAGCCAAATTTATCAAATTCGCCCTTTCCGAAAGAGCGTGAGAACCGAAACATAACCAAGCTTTGAAATTCCCTGGCAGGTGAAAGTGTGTGTGGAAATAAATACGTTATTGAATATAAGGTACAAAATGCATTCCATTAGGATAAAATGCTTTCAGAAATGTATCCATTAGTCCAAACTGCATTCAAAAGTGTGTTGATTAAGAAAATTTGCACTAAAAATGCTGTTGAATTTTCGTGAGGATTTTTAAAAGGGGGGGGTCTGCGAATCGCTGCAGCAGGGGAGAAGTGAATTTTAAGATTGGAAAAGTGAGTCACAGAGAGAAGTGATATGGACAGATCCACCCATCCCTAGTCCTGACAGGCAGGTAACACCTACGGATGGGGGAAACGATTAATTTCTCAATTATTTATTTGTTTCTCAATTTGATTATTTTACATGGTTTTGTATGTACCATGGTATTTTGTGCACTGTAACTTGCAGTTTCTTTTCTTTATCATAGATTAGTAATTATTTATTGTAATCGTTAAGAGTGATTTTCTGATTTGTTATTTGCTGATGTTTGGGGAGTTAATTTTATTGTGTGCTATTATATTCTAATGAGATTATTGGATATTACTTTATAAGCAGTTCCATTTTCAAGTTGTTTTATTATGATTTTTTTAAAAATTGGATCAGATTATTATAAGGTGTGTGTTCGTTGTTGTAAAAATTGTTGCTGTAAGCCGCCTTGAGTAGAGCAATATAAAAAGGCAGTATACAAATTAAAAGTGAAATTAAATTAAACTTCAGTTCCTCTCAGCTTCTCATTCCCCCTCCCCAATCTTAAATTCAGTACAGTGGTACCTCGGGATACATACGCTTCAGGTTACATAAGCTTCAGATTACACATTCCACTAACCCAGAAATAGTGCTTCAGGTTAAGAACTTTGCTTCAGGATAAGAACAGAAATCGGGCTCCGGCGGCGCAGCAGCAGCAGAAGGCCCCATTAGCTAAAGTGGTGCTTCAGGTTAAGAACAGTTTCATGTTAAGTACAGACCTCCGGAACGAATTAAGTACTTAACACGAGGTACCACTGTACTCCAGATTTCTGCATCAGTTTGTTATTATAACTTTTCAAGGGTCACGTGCCAGTGGTGGGAGGGGCCAGAAGCAAATGTGGGTGGAGCCACAAATGCAGATTTTCACCTTTATACAGTAGACTAGTTTCTACGCGCATTCATACACCCTTATTTACCCTCCATGAAGCAAGCAAGAGACATGATCAGCGCCTGCGGACATATTCCAGCTAGGCAAAAACACCAAAAGTGTGTGTGAAGCAGGGCTGGTGGAGACCTATGTCCTGGAGAGAATTTCAAGGGCCAAACAGAGAAGCCCAGAAGACCACCTTGGTCACCTAACCTGAGGTTCCTCATCCTTGTTCTAGAGAATCAAATCTCAGTACCCACATCTTTCTTGGGGGTGTGGGGTGTGGTGTGCCATAGCCTAGTCTTTGGGCAATATCAAACACTGGCATTCAGCAGACAGTGTAGCAAATTCATTCCAGCTCTGGAATGGATTGGATTCCGTTGAAATTCTGAGCATTTATCTAACGTGTTTAATGGTACCCAGGAAATATGAGGTAGTAAACATTTTTTTTGTAGGCTAGTAAAAATCTTCACCTTATTTGCAATGAAATAAATGTCACCTTGAGAGAGAGATGTGTGTGCGCTTTTTAATTGTATGTATCTCTATCTCTGCTTAAGCATAGATGCATAGTAAATGTAAGGCTACATTAAATGCAGATAGTTTCTGTCGGTGGGTATTTTGAAAAAATTCCAAAGGGGACCTCAGATCTGGAGCTAGGTTGGGGGCAGAAAGGAAAAAACAACCTCTCACCTAGCAATGCTAGTGAATTTCTGAACTGGAGTTGCTTAAGAGTTACAGTGGATGCTCGGGTTGCGAACGTGATCCGTGCGGGATGCATGTTCGCAACCTGCAGCGTTCGCAACCCATAGTGGCGCATTTGCGCATGCACAGGTTGCGATTTGGTGCTTCTGCGCATGCGCAAAACACGATTTAGCGCTTCTGTGCATGCGCGACCGCTGAAACCCAGAAGTAACCCGTTCTGGTACTTCCGGGTTTTGGCGGTCCATAACTCGAAAAAACGCAACCTGAAGCATCTGTAACCCAAGTTATGACTGTATATCACCATTGCCCTTAATTCAAAAATCCTACTCATACTGCAAACCCCTCCCCAGTAAAATATGAACCTAGCTCGTGAAAGATATCCAACTTTCTCTGTCTGCATATGTAGGAACCATTTTGCGAGAGGATGGCAGAGCCTATGACAGCCCTTTCCTTGCCCAACAGCAGCACAACAGCCCTGCAATGCTGCCAGTTCATAGCTTCCAGGTGCCCCCCTCCCAAAATGGGCACCCCATTTCTTCTCATGAGATCTCAGTGGCCATTTTGGGCGCTGCAATCTCGTTTTGTGCTCTGGCCCTGAAAAACAACAACACTTTTAAAATAGGGGGGCCTGCGATTTCTCGCGATGTGAGAAAATGTGCATTTTGGGGCACTGTGTGAGACCTCACTTTTTCAGTTCTTTTTTTCCAGGGTGAGAGCAAGGCGTGGGTCACGTGACTCGCCCGGGAGCACACCCCAGTTTTGCTTCAGAAAAAAATGGGAAGGTGTGGCAATTGAGTCTCACTCTCTGGTAGCTGCTGCCACTCCCTTGCCAGAATAGGGAAAATGTTTGGCTCAAGCAGCCCTGACTTCCTTTGACTTCCAATATCAGGGCACCCAAAGTGATCTGGGTGTGCGGGGATTCCTGAATACTGAGCATGGCAATCACACACTGACTCCACTGCTCCAGTTTTGAAACTTTAATAGAAATGAAAGAGAGGGGGAAAGCAGGCAATAGAATACTCAGTAAGGCAGAACGATGTGGCTCTAAAACTAGACTAATCCTGCTGTATCTACTACAATATGGTATTCCTAGAGTGGATCTACACATGGGGGGGGGGGCGCTATAAATAAGTCAGAAATTAAATCATAATAACAAAACAAAAAACACTATGGAAAATCGCTTATAATTTTTTTTGCTCTCTGGCTCCATCTGGTGCTGCATGTTTATAATGCATTCAAAACACTGTTTCTGGATTAATGTAGCTGAGTCCCTGGTCGGTTTATGAGAAGGCCAAGCAGGCCTAGGAGGAACAAGCTTCCTTGTGATATGGAAGACCTGGCCTGGATCCCTGGGAGCGGGAGTGGGAACAAAACCTGCAAGGGCAGCTCAGTTTTTAAAGATTCTCTCCCCTGTCATCATAGTCAGGTGGGTCATTTCTCCCAAGCCGGCCTTCTGAATGCCCTTTTGCGTTTTAATAGAACTGGAGAGAGAGACATGACAGCTTGGCTTAGAGAAATGGGGGGGGGGGGGGCCAGGAGACCAGAGTCTTCCTGTGGGACACGTGCAACAAATGAACAGCATGCAATAGTTGCACTAGCGGAAGCGCAACATATAATTCTTCTCGTCCAGCAACCAATTATTGTTGTGCAATCCAGGTTCAGAAAATGGCAAGCAAAACCCCAGAACTGTAGAGCTGGAAGGGATCACGAGAGTCATCTAGTCCAGCCCCCTACAGAATTCTTTTGCCCAACTTGGGGCTTGAACCCGTGCCGCTGAGAGTCTCATCTCTACCTAATGAGCTATCCCATAGTCATGATCAAGAGGATGGAGAAACTCCCCTTTGTGGAAAGGTTTCAGTATTTGGGACGTTTCAGTCTACAGTGAGTGAGAGGCAATGCGAGAGAAATTTATAAAATTATGCGTGGCAGGGGAGAAGTGGAGAAAGAAAGGTTTTACTCCCAGAGGAGGAGCTACGACTCGTGCAACATGTTGGCGACTAATATACACACAATAATTACCAAAATAATTATGCATTCTTTATCAGTCTTCTGAGAAAAATACAAAACCTTGTGCAAAGCCATAAAAACTTGCGAACTACCCAGCCTAAGATGAACTTAGAATGTCTGATTTCAATAGATTTTTCAAATGCTTAACTCAGTCTTTTGTTTTCTTTATCTTTTTAGGTAAGTTCACGAAGATGCCAACGAAAGGTAAGTTCGGTGTTGTTCACAATACCGAGAGATGCTAGTGGAGTTGTAGATGGATGTTAATGAAGTTGTAGACAGGGTGCCAGCGTTTTGCACCTGTTTCACCCTGGCAGTCCAAGTACCGTATTTTTCGCTCTATAAGATGCACCAGACCACAAGACACACCTAGTTTTTGGAGGAGGAAAACAAGAAAAAAAAATATTCTGAATTGCAGAAGCCAGAACAGCAAGAGGGATCTGGCTTCTGGGGTAGCCTCTTGCTGTCCTGGTTTATGGGATAGCCACGCACAGCTTCTCCCGGGCAGTGGGATGAAGGCTCCCCCAAGAGCCGCACTCCCTTTAAAGAGCCGTGCGGAGCCTGTCAGTCCCTTCTCCCTCCTCAGGGAAAAGCCCCCAAGAGCCGCACACACACTCCATGTGGCTCTTTAAAGGGAGCGCCGAGCAGAGCCTCCCACCTGCATTTGCTCCATAAGACGCACACACATTTCCCCTTACTTTTTAGGAGGGGAAAAGTGCATCTTATAGAGCAAAAAATACGGTAATCAAGAGGCCCAATGTGGCCCTTTTACTGGGGCTTGCAGGTAGCACACTCCCAAGATAGTTTTCCAGGCTTCTTCAGTGGTCTAATCTCAAAGCCTTGATACGTATATTGATATTCAGTTTCATAGAGAATACGATTTCTTGGCTTAAGCTTAAGAGACTGATTTGCTTAGCCTGCAGATGTGGGGCTAGCCACCCGCGGGGACAGGGCCAGCATCCCAGGGGGCGGGGTAGTGTCCCAGGGGGCGGGGCAAGCATCCCAGGGGGTTGGTACAGTGATGTCACCCCCCTCAGGGATGACACCCAGGGTGGACTGCACCCACCGCACCCCCTCCCTCTGCCAGTGTTCCCTCCCTCTTTCATAATACCAGAATGCATGGAGATTCAGGAGAGAGAATAATAATACTTCTTCATGTGGTGTATGGACTGTGGAACTCACTCCCACAAGAAGCCATGATGGCCAGCGGATGAGTTGGCTTTAAAAAATGGATTGCACAAATTCATAGAGATCAAGGCTCTCCTTGGTTCTGTTCTCCTTTCTCCGGTTACTGAAACAGCAGGAAGGGAAAGTGCTCTTGCACATGCGTAGGCTTCCCACAGTCACCCAGTTGGCGAGGAGAGGATGCTGGAGCAGTTGGGTCATCAGCCGGTCTTCTGCTATAATAATAATAATAATAATAATAATAATAATAATAATAATAATAATAATAATAATAATAATTTATTATTTATACCCCGCCCATCTGGCTGGGTTTCCCCAGCCACTCTGGGCGGCTTCCAACAAAACACTAAAATACAATAACCTATTAAACATTAAAAGCTTCCCTAAACAGGGCTGCCTTCAGATGTCTTCTAAAAGTTTGGTAGTTATTTTTCTCTTTGACATCTGGTGGGAGGGCATTCCACAGGGCGGGTGCCACTACCGAGAAGGCCCTCTGCCTGGTTCCCTGTAACTTGGCTTTTCGCAGTGAGGGAACCACCAGAAGGCCCTCGGTGCTGGACCTCAGTGTCCGGGCTGAACGATGGGGGTGGAGACGCTCCTTCAGGTATACTGGACCGAGGCTGTTTAGGGCTTTAAAGGTCAGCACCAACACTTTGAATTGTGCTCGGAAACGTACTGGGAGCCAGTGTAGGTCTTTCAAGACTGGTGTTATGTGGTCTCAGTGGCCGCTCCCAGTCACCAGTCTAGCTGCCGCATTCTGAATTAGTTGCAATTTCTGGGTCACCTTCAAATGTAGCCCCACATACAGCGCATTGCAGTAGTCCAAGCGAGAGATAACCAGAGCATGTACCACTCTGGCAAGACAGTCCGCGGGCAGATAGGGTCTCAGTCTGTGTACCAGATGGAGCTGATAAACAGCTGCCCTGGACACAGAATTGACCTGCGCCTCCATGGACAGCTGTGAGTCTAAAATGACTCCCAGGCTACGCACCTTCAGGGGCACAGTTACCCCATTCAGGACCAGGGAGTCCCCCACACCTGCCCGCCTCCTGTCCCCCCAAAACAGTACTTCTGTCTTGTCAGGATTCAACCTCAATCTGTTAGCCGCCATCCATCCTCCAACCGCCTCCAGACACTTATGATTCTCCAGGCTCTTATGATTCTTGTGAAACAGCTGGCCGCACAACCCATGGCACAACAATCACAGGGTGTGCACTGGTGCTTTCTCTCGCACAGCAACATTGCACAACAGGCATGCTGTTAAGTGCGTTCCCTACATTGGCTGCAAACCTCAGGGCTTCAAGGGATCACCAGCAGATCGGTTTCTCTCTAGGCCAGACCTCGCTGCCGACCTGGGCAAACCTACCCATGTGAGGGGGCTGCCAGTGGTGGAGGCAGATGGCTAAAAGCAAGGTAGTCCTTCCAGACCTCATCCTTCGGTCCTCGACTCTACTGAGCGTGCTACAGGATGCTGGGGATTCATGGGAGCTGTAGTTTCTTGTACCTCCACAGCATAAACATAGAACTGGAAACCTGGGCTGAACACACCACCCTCAGAGGCAAGTTTAGGGCAGTGTGAGTAGTTTGGTCGCACCAGGCACGCAGCCAAGGAGCGTGCCCTTCTTAAAGCTCAGTACATGCTTGCCTAGTCCTAAAGCCCCTCATTCCTCCTTCCCAATGTTCGGTTGAAGCCAGCGCCACAAGGGTTAGGGGTCTGTGTCAAATGGCTTTGCACAGACCAGCATACAGTCACACCTCATGTTATGTTTGCTTCATGTTACATTCTTTCAGGATACGTCCCGCGGCGACCCAGAAGTACCAGAAAGGGTTGCTTCCGGGTTTCGCCACTCGCGCATGCACAAAATGATGTCATGTGCATGCACAGAAGCGGCGAATCGCAGCCCGCGCGTGTGCAGATGTACCACTGAGGGTTGCACTCTTTTCATGTTGCGAACGGGCCTCCGGAACGGATCCCGTTCGCAACCAGAGGTACCACTGTATTACCAAGGTCCAGCCCGCAAGGTCCACATGGTGTTCAATAATTTTTGGCACACTTTTCAAAAGAACACACAGGGGGCGGGAACATGTGAAAATTGTACATATTTTGTGCACACACATTGCATAAAATACAATGCATCCCCCTCCAAATACATATTCAATAAAGCAGGGGTCAGCAAACTTTTTCAGTCATGGGCCGGTCCACTGTCCCTCAGACCTCGTGGGGGACTGGACTATATATAATTTTTTTTTTGGGGGGGGGAAATATATGAATGAATTCCTATGCCCCACAAATAACCCAGAGATGCATTTTAAATAAAAACACATATTCTACTCATGTAAAAACACCAGGCAGGCCCCACAAATAACCCAGAGATGCTTTTTAAATAAAAGCACACATTCTACTCATGTAAAAACACGCTGATTCCCGGACCGTCTGTGAGTCAGATCGAGAAGACGATTGGGCCGGATCCGGCCTCTGGGCCTTAGTTTGCCTATCCATTAAGTAAACCATCAGAATCAATAAAAAGGTAAAGGTACCCCTGCCCGTACGGGCCAGTCTTGACAGACTCTAGGGTTGTGCGCTCATCTCACTCTATAGGCCGGGAGCCAGCGCCAGAATCAATAGGCATGACTAAATAAGGTCTGTTGATTTCAGCGGGTTTACTCTGACTAAAGCTTTCCAGGGACAATCCCAGATATACAGAAGCCGTCCCAGTTTCTGATTTGTTTCTGGAATGTTCCTGGTTTTTCTTAGGCCACCCCTTGTTTCATCAGAGAAACGTTGGAGAGTATGTAATCCACAATGGCGGTTGGTTGAATGGACAAAAATAGGCATGGCTGAAAGTTCTTCACAAATAAAAGAATATGTGTGTGTGTGTGTGTGTGTGTGTGTGTGTGTGTGTGTGTGTGGTTTTTGTATTTTTCAATAATCTTTTGTGGAATGGGCTTTCAGATTCAGCAGAAAGGAGGAGGAGGAGAAAATCCATTGCGCCCTCCATGTGAATAGGGGGAATCAGCTGGGTATGGCATGCAGGAGGGTTCTTGATAAACTGGTGCTCCTTCACGCAATTTACAATCCAACTGAATTCATTTGCATGACAAAATTGGCTCGGGTATTCATGTGTGGCAGTAAGACAAGTGTAATATTACAGAGAACAAGTAACCATGGGGAAGGTTAATGCCGACAATAAGGAAAGACAATGACAGGAATTGGATTCCCCCTACCTCTTTTTTTTTTTTTTTTGCTAGCCTTAAAAAAAATAATCTGGAATAAAAATATATAATAAGGTCTTCTTCTTTTTTTGCATTTTCCATAAGCCTGGGTTCTTGCTAATAGAAGAGTTAATTTATGCAAAAATATAATTTTTGGAGGGAGGGAGGGTTGAGTCACCAATGATAGTGAAAGCGAGATTATCATTTGTTTGAAGAGAATCGTAGAATTACGGAATTGTAGTGTTTTAGGAAGACGCCTAAGGGTTCATCTGGTCCAATCCCAAGCCACGCATGGATCACAGCTAAGGAAGCTCAAGTGTTGACCTTAGATATGTCAGGCGTTCAGCCTACACTCGAGTAGGACCCTGGCAGAGACACATGTCCGACTGGCATGTTCTCTCCCTCCTGGTTGTTTGTTCGGGAGCTTCAAAAGCTTTCTTCTGCCCGAACATCACAGCGACTGATGCCAACCGACACCGGCACACTTCGGGATCCAAAGAGTTTGCACAACTTGCGTGACAGACCTCAGCAACTCAGCATTTTGTCTAATTTACTTTGTTTACATATAAACACACATAGAGCACTGCAACATGGCTCCCTCTCTCTCTAGCATCAGACAGCAAAGAGGAAAAACCAAAGGACAATAGTCCCACTTCACGGGACACAGTAGCACAAACATCCTGTCTCCATCACTTCCCACTCTGTGGAGTCAAAACATACACCGTCATGTGATAGACCAGTGTTTCCCAACCTTTTTTGGGCAAAGGCACACTTGTGTCATGAAAAAAATCTCGAGGCACACCACCATGCCAGATGGGGAAAGGTCACTTTTTACTTATGTAAAAAAAAATAAAAAAATAGTAACAGCATAGAAGGTAATGGTAGATGACTGTTAGGGTCTCCCCCCAAATGCAGAATTCTATTAATATCTTCCTTAGCGAGCCGCGTTAACCCCTGTAATGCTTTCTATAGAGTAAGCATAGGGGACACTGGGGGATGTGGAACCAAGGGGGCAGTGGGCCAAAAGAGTTCGGGATCTACTGCTTTAAACAGAAATAAGAGCCAGTGGGTTCTTCCTTTTTTAAAGTATCGTTTCAGCGGGGACAGCAGTCCGGATTTCCAAAAAGCGGCGCTTTTTTGCGTCTGAGCAAAGAAGAGAGAGAGGGGAAAAAAGAGAGAGAGATTGATTTGTGGCTGCGCAAAGGGGGGAGGAGCCCAGGAGTAAAAGTAGGAAGGACGAAGGGAGGGGAAAGGAAAGTTAATACAGTGGTACCCCGCAAGACGAACGCCTCGCAAGACGGAAAACCCGCTAGACGAAAGGGTTTTCCGTTTTGGAGGCGCTTCGCAAGACGAAGTTCCCTATGGGCTTGCTTCGCAAGACGAAAGCCCATAGGGAAATCTCTGGGACAGTGGGCGGGAGCGCCTCCGCTGTCGCCCGCCAGCATTTTAAAAAGCCCCGGGACAGCGGGGGACTTCTCCGCTGTTCCGGGGCAATTTAAAAGCCCCGGACCATGTCCCGATGCCCGGCGGCGGGCGGGAACGCCTCCCCCCGCCGCCCGCCATCGGGACCATGCCACGATGCCGGGCGGTAGGGCGGGAACGCCTCCCCCCGCCGCCCGCCATCGGGACCATGCCCCGATGCCAGGCGGTGGGGCGGGAACGCCTCCTCCCGCCGCCCGCCATCGGGACCATGCCCCGATGCCGGGGGCGGGCGGGAACGCCTCCCCCCGCCGCCCGCCATCGGGACCATGCCCCGATGCCGGGGGCGGGCGGGAACGCCTCCCCCCGCCGCCCGCCATCGGGACCATGCCCCGATGCCGGGCGGCGGGGCCGCGAAGCCTGGGCGCGCTGATCTCAGCGCGCCCAGGCTTCGGCATGCCGGCATCTCTCCGCAAGCAGCGGCAGCGCTGCCGCTGCTTGCGGAGAGGTCCGCGAAGCCTGGGCGGACAGCTTTTGAAGGCAGGGGGGGAGCAAAGACTTTCGCCCCCCGCCAGCCTTCAGAAGAGGTCCTGGACCTCTTCTGAAGGCCAGCGGGGGGCGAAAGTCTTTGCTCCCCCCTGCCTGCCTTCCCGGGAGAGCGGAGAAACGCAGCGTTTTGAAGGCAGGCAGGGGGGAGCAAAGGGAGGGCTTTTGAAGGCAGGCAGGGGGGAGCAAAGACTTTCGCCCCCCCCAGCGCTAGGGCAGCGCGCAGGGGGAGGGGAGCGGGCCGGAGGCGGGCGACGGGGGCCGCGATCCCGCGCGCCGCGAACATGGCCTCCTTCCCCGCGGGCCCCGCCGAGCCCCCCGGCCGGGGAGGGCGGCGCGCCCCCGCCGCCAGAGGAGAGCAGAGGCAGGAGGAGGAGGACGAAGGCGCTGCCGAGGAGGCGCGCCAACTTCTGCCAACTTCGGCGCCCGCCCCGTCGCCGCAGGCTCCTCCCGGCCGAGAGCCAGAGGACGGCGGCGGAGCAGGAGGAGGAGGATCGGGTTTGGCGACGGCTGCTGCGTCCTCTCCAAGCGCGGGGCTGGCCTCCGCCGTGCCCGATCCTCCGCGCTCGCCCGCTTCTCGGCGGAGCAGGTCTCGTGCGGGTGCGAGGCGCTGCTGCAGGCGGGCGACCCCGGCCGGCTGGGCCGCTTCCTGGGCTCGCTGCCGCCCGACGCCGAGGCGCCGTGCGACTCGCCCGCCTCCCTCCCACGGCACACCAGGCAACGTCTCGCGGCACAGTAGTGTGCCGCGGAACACCGGTTGGGAAACACTGTGATAGACAACAATCCCATGACTGCAACCACGGAGCAGGAATTCTAACAAGATGGACCATAGTGGAGCCTGGTATGTTTGGAAGGGTGAGAGACTGCCTCACCACCCCAGCCAGTGTTCAGCCACCTCCCCCTTACCTGAACGGGAATACGAAAGCTGCCCAGCTTCTGATTTGATCCTGGAAAGTCCCTATTTCCCCCATCCGTGCTGCAACCTGAAGCGTATGTAACCCGAGGTACCACTGTATGTTTTTATTGTAATTTTACTGGTGTTAGCCGCCCTGAGCCTGGCTCTGGCCAGGGAGGGTGGGGTATAAACAAATTTATTATTATTATTATTATTATTATTATTATTATTATTATTATTATTATTATACGACTGTAAGAACAAAGATTAAAAATACTTTAAAATGTCACACATTAAAAGCTTCCCTGAACAGGGCTGCCTTCAGATGTCTTCTAAAAGTTTGGTAGCTATTTTTCTCTTTGACATTTAGTGGGAGGGCGTTCCACAGGGCGGGCGCCACTACCAAGAAGGCCCTCTGCCTGGTTCCCTATAGCTTTGCTTCTCGCAGTGAGGGAACCGCCAGAAGGCCCTCGGTGCTGGACCTCAGCGTCTGGGCAGAACGATGGGGGTGGAGACACTCCTTCAGGTATACTGGGTATACTGAAAAAAGCGCTGGATGTAACCCTAAACTCAATGACTTGGGAGTCAGTCCTACTGACTTCAGTAGGATGTGCTTCCAACGAGACCTTGGTGAGGTTTGTGCCATTTTCTGGTACGCAGGACTCCAAGCTGTTGCACCAGACTGCAGGATAGGAACCTTTCCCTGGCTGAAGTTAAACCCGTGATCAGTGTGGGTAATTCAAAGGGAAGAACGCAGTCGGGAATTATCTGAAGAGGAGGGGACTAGTGAGCTAATGGATTCAATGTTGTTTATTCCACTGGCAAAACAGAAAGCGGAAAAAGAGTCCCGACGCAGGACGAGAGCCCCACTTCTGAATAGGCTGTCTCATTAAAAGGGCCCTTTCGCATTTGTGGCGGTGGAGCCTGAGCCACTCAGCGCCCTCTTCCCAGCTGAGATTATGCTCGCTGACAATGGGCACTCAGCAAGCGAAAGGACCCACTCTGGAGATCGCTGCTGCTGCTGCTCAACAACGCATGCTGCAGAGACACCCGGTTTGCCATCTGCAAGGAATCTGTAACCGGTTGACAAATGTGGCCGATTCAGTTCTTTGAGGACAAGTGGCTATCAATGGCTGCTGGCCATGAGGCCTATGTTCTGAATTCTAATTGCAGGAATCGCAAGGCGAGAGAGGGAGCTGTTGAACCCAGGCTCTGCTTGGAGATTTTCTGCGTTTGTTTTGTTTATTGCAGTTATATCCTTTTTATACAAGGAACTCAAGGTTCTTCCCTCCGCCACACACACACACATACACTCCTTAAAATCACCACAACCCTGAGAGGGAGAGTGGCTGGCCCAAGGTCACCCAGTGAGCTTCACAGCTGAGTGGAGATTTGAACCCTGGTCTCCCACAACCTATGAGACGCGGGTGGCGCTGTGGGTTAAACCACAGAGCCTAGGACTTGCCTATCAGAAGGTCAGCGGTTCAAATCCCCTCTATGGGGTGAGCTCCCGTTGCTCGGTCCCAGCTCCTGCCGACCTAGCAGTTCGAAAGCACATCAAAGTGCAAGTAGATAAATAGGTACCGCTCCGACGGGAAGGTAAATGGCATTTCCGTGCACTGCTCTGGCTCGCCAGAAGTAGCTTAGTCATGCTGGCCACATGACCTGGAAGCTGGCCAAGCCAGCAGGGTTAGACTGTCAAACTAGGTTGTGGGAGGTAAAGGTAAAGGGACCCCTGACCATTAGGTCCAGTCGTGACCGACTCTGGGGTTGCAGCGCTCATCTCGCTTTATTGGCCAAGGGAGCCGGTGTACAGCTTCCGGGTCATGTGGACAGCATGACTAAGCCGCTTCTGGTGAACCAGAGCAGCACACGGAAACGCTGTTTACCTTCCTGCCAGAGTGGTACCTATTTATCTACTTGCACTTTGACGTGCTTTTGAACTGGTAGGTTGGCAGGAGCAGGGACCGAGCAATGGGAGATCACCCCGTGGCAGGGATTCGAACTGCCGACCTTCTGATCAGCAAGTCCTAGGCTCTGTAGTTTAACCCACAGCGCCACCTGCGTCCCTCTTTACAATCATGGCATCACAGAATTGTAGAGTTGGAAGGGACCACAAGCAACATCTATCTAGTGCAACCCCCTTTTGCCCACTATGGGTCTCGAACCCTGAGACTGAGAGCCACCAAAGAGCTCTACCAACTGAGCCATCCCAGCATCCGCTAATCAAGCAGCGTCTAAAGTAATATGAAATAAATACGATGTAGCAGATCATTCCAGTTACACAGAAAACAACCATTTTGGGGACATTAATACAGTAACAGAATTTGCCTATCGACCACAGTTTTTGAGTAACAGGCATATTACATTACGACACAGGTATCACTCCTTGCGGTGTTGCTTTGTAAGCCGCTGTTTCTAATATGTGCTGGAGCATCTTTGCACTGATGTTGTGGTATGGAGGCGAATGAAACCAGTGTTTTGCTGAAGCTAAGCAGGTCTGGCTCTGGTCAACATTTGCCCGTCTCCAGTCTGCTAGGCGTTCCCTTAGCACCTCTTTTCCAACTAGACTATGTAACAGCATCTATTCAGAAATAAACCCGATTGTGTTCGGTGGGAATTACCCCTGGCAATATAGGATTGCAGCATAAAACTGTTTTAAATGCATCACTGAGTAGGTTATCTTACAGTTGCAACGCTTAGGCAACATATTTGCTAAGGGGCCAGTCCTCAGGGTGGGTGCGAGGAAGCTTTCACACCTACAGAAATCGCTGAACTACAACTCCCATCAGCCCCAGCAAGCATTGTCAATGGGGTGGAATGACAGAAGCTGTAGTTTGGCAACACCTGGAGGGCCAAAGACCCCACACACCTGTCTTAGGAGCACAATTTGATTTATTTCCATTTATTTATTTAGTTATTTCCCAAAGTCTGTCCCACCCTTGCTCCCAAAGAAACCCAGAAATATGTGTGTGTGTGTATGTGTGTCTCTTAAGAACATCTAAAAACACTTTAAAACAGCCATGTACCCTCACAACAAATAATTTACAGGTTGTCGGCAACTGTATCTTTCAACCTGTATCTTTAAAACAGGGATGTTTTAAAATTCCCCCTGAATGTTAATAATGAGGGAGGCAGATGTGCCTCTTGAGTCTGGGAGGGCATTCTGCAAACAGAGAGCCACCACCAAGAAGGCCCTGTGAATTAGTGAGCAAGATGACTTCTTATCCTTTAATGCTCCCCAGTTCATAGTTGCTAACCAGTTGTTGTTTTTAATTGCTTTTATTGTTTTAATAGAAGGCTTTAAGCAAATGACCTGTAGAATTTTGGAAGAGATATTCACATTTGCACCTTTTTGAAATGCACATTTTGGAGAGGGTGGGGGGACCCAATCAATGATGAAAGAGAACGTAAGAGAAGTTTTCTGGATCGGACCAAGCATCCTGTTCTCCCTCTGGCCAAGAGGCCCAAGGGAAGCCCCTGAGCAGGATCTGAGCACAACAGCATCCTCCTCTTCTGCAGTTTCCAGCAACTGGTACTCAGAAGAAGTTACTGCCTCCCAAACATTGGAGGCAGAGGCGGCAGATGTGAATTGTATGATCTGAGTCTGCGTCGTGCAAAAGAAAACAGCACAGACACACACACACACATATTTTTATTTCCGAATAATTGTTTTCATTCAAACACAAAACACACTCAGATTTAAACATCACAACTCATAGTTAATCCAGGAAAGTGTGTGTGTGTGTGTGTGTGTGTGTGTGTGTGTGTGTCTCCGAAGTTGCTGGATTCTGATTCCCATCATTCCTAACCATTGGCTATGCTAGCAGCTGTCAATGGGGCATGGAGCCCGGCAACATCCAGAAGGCCTCAGGTTTACAATCCCTGTTATACAACGAAGAAAAGTACCTCTAAGGACGTGCAGAGTGACTTTCAACCACACTGCCAGATGCAGCTGGATCTGTGTGCAGCTCCCCTGTGTGGCAAAACTCTGAACTGCAGGTGGCCACCTTCTCAAAGGAATACCTTCAGGTCCTAGGCCAGCGGTGAGGAAACTTCTTCTGCTGGTGGCTGCGTTCCCTTCGGGGCAACCTCCTAGGATGACATGTCATTGGTGGGTAGGGCCAGGGGCAAAAGCAATAGAGCAATGGTTGTGAATTTTACCTTTGTACAAGCAGGCTATTCCCTAGACCAGGGTTTCCCAAACCTGGGTTTTTGGACTACAATTCCCATCATCCCTGCTAGCTAGAGATGATGGGAGTTGTGATCCTAAAACAGCTGGAGGCCCAAGTTTGGGAAGTGCTGCTCTAGACACATTCACAAGACCTTCTCTACCCTCCACCCGTGTTTCTCAAACCAGCTGTTTTTGGACTACAACTCCCATCATCCCTGACCACTGATCCTGCTAAATGTGGATGATGGGAGCTGTAGTCCGAAAACGGCTGGAGACCCAAGTTTGAGAGACGCTGCTCCATCCACACAAGCAGGAGGCATTATTAGAGTCCAAGGGCACGTTCAATATGGGCAAAGGTACCCAAGGAGGGTGTGAGTCTGGGGTGGTGAGAGGTGTGGCCTGGAGGCAGGGGGTGTGGCCTGCAGAGAGCCCAGAGGGTCAGACAGAGAAGGCTGGCAGTTGTGGGGAAGGAAAGGCAATCAGGATAGAGTTGTATACAGAAAAAGATGCATGGTGTGAAGAAGGTGGATCAGGAGAAGTTTTCCTCCCTCTCTGAATACTCAAAACCTGGGGAAATCCAATGAAGCTGAATATTCCTGCATTGAGATTCCCTTGTGGGGTCCGAAATCTACAATTCTATGGTTCTATAATGTTGGAAGATCTGGGACAAGGCAAAAATAAAGTGCCTCTTCACACAGTACATGGTTAAAATGATGGAATTCGCTCCCACAAGAGGTAATTGTTGTTGTTGTTGTTGTTGTTGTTGTTGTTGTTGTTGTTGTGGTTGTGGTTGTGGTTGTTACCCTGCCCATCTGGCTGGGTTTCCCCAGCCCCTCTGCGCGGCTCCCAACAGAATATTAAAAACACAATAAAACATCGAACATTAAACACTTCCCTAAACAAGGCTGCCTTCAGACAACTTCTAAAAGTCAGATAGCTGTTTATTTCCTTGACATCTGATGGGAGGGCATTCCACAGGGCGGGTGCCACTACCGAGAAGGCCCTCTGCCTGGTTCCTTGTACCTTCACTTCTCGCAGTGAAGGAACCACCAGCTCCTCGGAGCTGGACGTCAGCTGAACGGTGGGAGTGGAGATGCTCCTTCAGGTATACTGGGCTGGGGCCGTTTAGTGATGGCCACCATCTTGGGTAGCTTCAAAAGAGGATTGGCCAAATCCATGGAGCGGGATGAAGCTATTGGTGGCTACCAGCTCTCATGGCTACGTTCCACCTCCACTGTTGGAGGCTACTTGCCTCTGAATTGCAGCTGCAGGGAATCGCTGGTGGAGAGAGTTGTGACTGTTGTGCTTAGATCTTTCTTGAGGTCTTCCCTTGGGGGCATCTGGTTGGCCAGTGTGAGAATGGTGGACTAGATGGGCCATTGGACTGATCAAGCAGGGCAGGAAGGAGCAGGAACAGGAGAAGAATAACTAGGACTCCATTTATATTCCAAATGTCTTCCAAAGAGCTCAGAGTGAGGTATTGAAGTTCTGAGGTTCTCTTCCCTCTGCTGTCAGGTCCCAAGCTATTTTGCCTTCCTTTGCATGGAAGGTGCTTTGACCTCTGCTCGGGTTTAATCTTGCCAAAAGGTGATTTGGCATTTACACACTTACACACCACACACACACACACACACACACGACCAAGAGGCAAAAGATTCCCCCCCACCCATTTCCAAAGAAATTTCCCCAGATTAGATTTGTAAATCAAAAACCAATATATAACATGCAAGAATTGATCTGTTTTATATTCCTCAGTTACATTTTTGTAAAGCACATTTAGAAGATTTAGAACGTATTTGCGCCTGCTGCTCAAGCCATTATATGCTTGAGCTGAGACATCTATTTGTGCGGCCATAAAACAGGCTTCGACTACCCATGTAAATTGTGTTCTCCACAATAAATTAGATGCATACTTGCAAAAATACATAACCGCCGTTGGTCGGCTGACGGTGGCGGAATACTAATGAGGTTTACAGTTCCATTGTCCCCCTTCTCAGGCCAATTTAGCCTTTACATCAAAAATTATGAAGGGAAAAGCACTTTATACCCTCGCCAGGAAATAAAATTGCACTTACGGGTAAAGGCGCGCGGCTCCCTCGTAGATATATACATGAAATGCCACCATTTTTAATACTAATTTTAGCCACACTGGGGCTCATGGGAAAGTCGGCTGCAACCAAGGCTACCAACTTTGTCACTCTTTCCGCGCAAATATTGATACGGCGAAGGAGCCTTGGGGGTGGCGGCAGGGCAGGAGGAAATAAGCAGAAATAGATGGATGCAAGTTCTGCTCTTCGTGCTGACAGAGGGCAAATAGGAGAACTGGGGGAAGCTAAAAGGCTACCGGTATCGTCATCTGGAGAAATGCAGCCCTCCAGGCATTTCGTTCTGGCCCTTGGGACTCTCCCCAGACCACGCCCCCTCTCCCAAGCCACACCCCCTCACCAATTCCGCTCCACAATCTGGTTGAGTGTTTGCGCCTGGCTGGAATGTGTCCCTGAGCTCTGATCAGGGGAGGCTGCACCATGGGGGCAAGGAGGGCACTGCCCCACCAATCTCAGTCTGCTCAAGACTACCCCACAGCTGCCTGCCTTTCTACTTCCAACTGGTCTAGGGAGTAGCAATACATCTCAGCTTCCTCCTCCCTGGTCTCAGCGTTGACCCTTGCATGACTCAGCAGGGAGGAAGATGGAGAATGGAGACAAAACTATAATGACTTGGCTCCAACTGTCGTTGGCTCTGGCGCCACCTACTGTTGACCTCCCTGAATTCTGCCCTACCAGTCCTAATGGGCACCAGTTATGCTGGCTTCGCTCATGCCTCTTGTTTGCATGGAAACAAGCCTACTGTACAAACGTGAAATGTATTATAATTATTATTGTGCTAATTTATTGCCTGCCCTCCAACCTAAGGGTCCAGTGCGAGCTACAATTTTAAATATTGTTTAAAAACTTGCAGTTAAAAAACAAGATCGCAAAAAAGAGGGTTGGTCCTGAAATTATTCATCTTGGGTGTCAAAGACCATTCATTACCCCACCTGCTTTTGCTTCTGGCCCCAGCCATCGATAGCATGTGGCCCCTGGAAAGCTTCCCAGAAGGGAATGTGGCCCTTAGACTGAAAAAAAGTACATCCCATCCCCTGATCACGAGTATGGATGGGGAATCTGTGATAGGCAGTCGCTGTAACTGCAAGTCCCTTATGCCAGTACTTGCTGTTCGTGAAACCACATTACTATGTTCTCTGATTATTTGTTGATAATTTACTCCACCGCTTTACATGCGTGGAGGTCAGGATCAAGCTTGAACAAACTGTATCCAGCGCTGTTCCGTTTTGCATGACAAAGAACCCTGTGTAGTTCAAAAGTCTGCATGCGTGCAGCTGCTGCAACAACCCGTGGTACCTGGTGAGGGAGTAAGTCCCACTGAACTCAGCACCACACGCTCTGGAGCACAGCAAAGTAAAGAACATAAGAACTCATAACTGAGTTGAGAACCTAAGAAAAGCCATGCTGAATTGGGCCACTGTTCATCTAGTCTAGCTTCTTGTTCTCACAGGTGCCAAACAGGTGCTTGTGGGAAACCCGAAAGCAGGATTCCAGCAGAAGAGCCCTCTCCCATCCTCCAATTCACAGCAACTGATATTCCCAAGCATACTTCCTCCGACATGTAGAACATATTCATCAATTAGTAGCCACTGAGAGCCTTCTCCTCCTCTGTCCAATCCCAGGGATGGATGTTGGTTTTTCATATACAGTCATACCTTGGATCTCAAACGCCTTGGCTCTCAAACAAATCAAACCCAGAAGTGAGTGTTTTGGTTTTTGAACGTTTTTTGGAAGCCGAACATCTGACGGGACTTCTGTGGCTTCCGAATGGCTGCAGGAGCTTCCAATCAGAAGCCGCGCTCTGGTGTTTGAATGTTTTGGAAGTTGAAGGGACTTCCGGAACAGATGCCGTTCGACTTCCAAGATACAACTGTATATATTATATTTTCACAACAAGCTTCAAATCAAATAATTGCATTATTTCATAAGTTGACTTCCCACCCTTCACCTCCACAGTTTTCACTCAGACCTTTTCTACTGCATTATATCTTGGCCTGCTACAAAAAGTTTCTCCACTGCAATCATTTTGTCGTTCTCCGGCTGCTGATTTTATCTCGAATCCTGCCCGCAATTTAATCTGACTGTAATATATTATATATTATATAATATTTTATAATATATATATATAGTCCGCAAAAGCCCTCCATTCTTCTGCAAAAAGTTCATCCTGTTGATCTCTTCATGTCGCGGTCAACTTTGCCATTTCTGCATAGTCCGTTCCTTTCAAAAGCCTCTCCTCCTTCGCCATTTCACATTTCAGAGGCGCCTGGTGCAAGCCCAAAATTCAGCGCCCCCACCTCTTGCCATCTCTTTGGCTCAATTCACTATGTCATAGCTGCGGAGCCCTGTGGAGCCCCCTAGAGTCGGCGCCCGGTCTGGTGGAACTGGTTGTGCTGCCCTAAATCTGCCTCTGCCAATCCTCTAAAAAACAACATCTATAAAATCCTTTTACTAAAAAAAACACCATCTGAGTTGGTGCCTCACCAGAGGCGGATTGAACTGGATGCGGAGCCTTGAGATCACTGCAGCTATGCTTTAAAATGAAGGATGAGTCCACTGCTGCCCTCACTGCCTCCTGCAGGAACAAGTTAATAATAATAATAATAATAATAATAATAATAATAATAATAATAATAATAATAATAATAATAATAATTTATTATTTATACCCCGCCCATCTGGCTGGGCTTCCCCAGCCACTCTGGGCGGCTTCCAACATAATATTAAAATACCGTAATACATCAAACTTTTTTTTAAAAAAAGACATTCCTTTACTTTTACAAAATTGTTTTATTCTATGCTATTTTATTATGGAAGGGACCTGGGTGGCGCTGTGGGTTAAACCACAGAGCCTAGGACTTGCCGATCAGAAGGTCGGCGGTTTGAATCCCCGCAACGGGGTGAGCTCCCGTTGCTCGGTCCCTGCTCCTGCCCACCTAGCAGTTTGAAAGCACATCAAAGTGCAAGTAGATAAATAGGTACCGCTCCAGCGGGAAGGTAAACGGCGTTTCCATGCACTGCTCTGGTTTACCAGAAGCGGCTTAGTCATGCTGGCCACATGACCCGGAAGCTGTACTCCGGCTCCCTCGGCCAATAAAGCGAGATGAGCGCCACAACCCCAGAGTCGGTCACGACTGGACCTAATGGTCAGGGGTCCCTTTACCTTTACCTTTATTTTATTATGAAAAAGCACATGTACATTTGCATTACCTTAAACTGTCACTAAGCATGTATCTGAAAGTACTGTCCTTTCTGCATATCCCATTAACAGTTTTAAAGTAATACATGTGTTTAATGGTAAAATCCTTTCTTCCTTTTGTCTGTAGGCTTGCCAACTCTCTCCCCCCCCCCCCCCCCCCCCCGCAATCGGGCTCCGCTGCCTTTAATAAAGGCACAGTGGGAGGAGAGAAACAGAGAACAGCTCTCAGTCGCAAAACTTTAACAAGGCATTGTCAATAGTGGGAGGGGTGGGGGTGAGGATTGACCAGAAACAGGAAACAGGAATATATTGCGGCTGCTGTGACCAAGACGGTACGCTAGGACAGTTTATTGCATTGGGTTTTATTTGACACTGACGGTTTTATTGAAAATTGAACTGTATATTTAAATCTTTGCTATTGATCAAGTTGTGAGTTTTCTTTTCATGCAAGTAGCCCTGAGAAGGCTATAGCCTTGGAAGGTGGTTTAGAAATATATGAATATAATTATCATCATCATCATCATCAGTGCTATTTTTCTAGAAAAAGAGGTGCTGGAACTTGCCATGAACACCTCGCTTGTTCTCTTAGAATGGCAATGGCGCCAACTGAGAGGTGTCAGAACTGAGTTCTAGTGAGTAAATAGTAGTAGTAGTATTAGTAGTAATATGATGGCGGTGATTATGTTGTTTTGGTATGGAGTTGTTCTTGGTCACCCTGACAGATGACGTTCCCCTGGGGAAAGGACCCTATTGCTCCTGCTGGACCTCTCAGTAAGTTTTGATTTCCATGATGACAGGGTAATAGACTTGGAAGGGACCCAATCCCTGGCCGTTTCATCCGACAAAGTGGGACTGCTACTGCTGCCCTGCTTCAGCTTGGCACAGAGAGAAAAGAGCCCTTTAAAATACCATATTTTTTGCTCTATAAGACTCACTTTTTCCCTCCTAAAAAGTAAGGGGAAATGTGTGTGCGTCTTATGGAGCAAATGCAGGCTGCGCAGCTATCCCAGAAGCCAGAACAGCAAGAGGGATTGCTGCTTTCACTGCACAGCGATCCCTCTTGCTGTTCTGGCTTCTGAGATTCAGAATATTTTTTTTCTTGTTTTCCTCCTCCAAAAACTAGGTGCGTCTTGTGGTCTGGTGCGTCTTATAGAGCAAAAAATACAGTAGTTTTCTGTGCTTGGTTGCCAGGTCACATGACTGAACTGAACAGGCTTAAGATACAGCCTAAGTCTCTCTCTCTCTCTCTCTCTCTCTCTCTCTCTCTCTCTCTGTCTCTCTCCCCCCCCCCCCCGCCAATCTGCTCCCACCACAGCCCTGGGGGCTTTTGGGGGGGCTGCTCAGGCTGAGCCAGGATGAACAAGTTTGTTATCATGTTACAGTTATACCTCATGTTACGTTTGCTTCATGTTACGTTTTTTCAGGTTGCGTCCCGCAGTGACCGAAAGTACCAGAAAGGGTTACTTCCGGGTTTCACCACTCGCGCATGTGCAGAAGCGCTAAATCGTGCCGCGCACCTGTGCAGATACAGCACTTCAGGCTGCACGCTTTTCATGTTGTGAACAGGCCTCCGGAATGGATCCCGTTCGCAACCAGAGGTACCACTGTACGTGTTTTGGAGTATTTATACTGTAAACTGCCCCTGTGATCCTGAGATGAGGGGCAATATATATATATATTTAAATGCTAAAAGATAAAAAAAAGTTGTGCCTGTGTATCTTCAGCTGACCTGGGCCTGAGGACGAGATGTTGATGGAGATCAGCTGCATCCTTAGTGGTTCATCACGGTGCATCTTGCCATAGGATTGCACTCCTCCAAACAAGCCTATTATTTCTACCAGAGCATCAATGTGCCAGAACATCGCTTGATATCAAGCAGGGGCCTTCACTGTACTCTTTTCAGAAACTGCTAAAAATATTTTTGTTTAGGAAACTCATCCAAGATGTTTGGAAAGCTGATATGAGTTTTAACCTGGTTTTAGTCTGTTGCTATTTTAACTTTTCGAAAGCCTTAATTTGTTCTTAATTCTTTGTATAGACCATTTTATTTTTTTAACTTCTTTGTAAACCGTTTTGAGGTTTGTTAGGGTTTTATTTCCCCCCAACCAAGTGGTTTATAAATTTTCTGAAATAGTGAATAATAATGTACAACAGTTGCCCAAAATGGCCGCATGGGCCAAAAGCGTAACCTCTAATATTTCTCTTGTGAAAATCAGGACACTCTGTTCCATTATTATTATTATTATTACTACTACTACTACTACTACTACTACTACTACTATTACCATGTCCATCTGACTGGGTTGCCCCAGCCACTCTGGGTGACTTCCAACATATATAAAAACACAAGAAAACATTAAACATTAAAAAACTTCCTTATACAGGGCTGCCTTCAGATGGCTCAGGGGCCAGATAACTCCATACCCTCCGACATTTCTTTGATGAAGGCAGCCCTGTTTAGGGAAGTTTTTAATGACTGATCTTTTAATGTATTTTCAATCTTCTGAAAATACGCGGGTGGCGCTGTGGTCTAAACCACTGAGCCTAGGGCTTGTCAATCGGAAGGTCGGCGGTTCAAATCCCTGCGACGGAGTGAGCTCCTGTTGCTTGGTCCCAGCTCCTGCCAACCTAGCAATTCGAAAGCATGCAAAAAATTGCAAGTAGATAAATAGGTACCACTCCGGCGGGAAGGTAAACGGCGTTTCCGTGCGCTGCTCTGGTTTCACCAGAAGCGGTTTAGTCATGCTGGCTGCATGACCTGCAAAACTGTCTGTGGACAAACGTCGTCTCCCTCAGCCAGTAAAGTGAGATGAGCACCGGAACCCCAGAGTCAATCGTGACTGGACTTAGCTGTCAGGGGTCCTTTACCTTTACCTTTGTTGGAAGCTGCCCAGAGTGGCTGAGGAAACCCAGCCAGATGGGCGGGGTATAAATAATAAATAATTATTGTTGTTGTTGTTATTGTTGTTATCCCTGCCCCACCAGCTCCAATGGGCAACTGCCACTATTGTAACCAATAAAACAAGTTCAGATAAAAATGTCCATGGAGTCACAGAGATGGAAGGGACCACAACGGTCATCTATCCCAACCCCCTGCAATGCAGGGATCTTTTGCCCAACGTGGGGCTCGCACCCCCAACCCAGAAATAACAAGTCTCATGCTCTACCCACTGACCTATCCACAGTCAGGCTTGTGTGTTGAGTATGAAGAAATAACAAAGCTTCACAGACGTTTTCCAGTTTATATGTCTGCATATATGTGTATGCCATAGATATATTTTCACACAAACTCACACACGTTGCAAGCAGTAAGTTTAAACTCTCAGCATCTCAGCCTCTTACGCGCCATACAGTGGCTTAGGACTTTTAACACTCACACACACGCCAAACCCCTGAATCCAATAAAATTGCAAATTTCGCTGTATTCCACAATATCCTAAATAAACATGAACAGCGTGCATTTTCTCTTCCTAGCATCAAATATTAATCTGTCCGTGGTTGGAAATGCGCTTTCCATCTTGCGTGTGCTTGTGTTGGGTAAACACTCGGGAGATTGCTATTCCGAACCTTTCATTCCTTCCTAGAGTCAAGAGCATGACAAATTTCCTTCCTAATTACAGCCGCCACTGTTTGCCTTCTAAGACTGTAAATCCTCCATCACATCGGGGCTTCCCCCCCCCCAGCCCTTCCCCCTCCCCCGATTCAGGATTAGGCTCCTTTGCTGTTGTACAAATTACTCGAGGGGCAAATGTGTAGTTAGCGATGGATCTGGGGAGCTCGCTTTTGTGGGGGTGAGAGAGCGGGGGGTGGCAGCAAAGAGACTGGCTTCAGGCCTGGCCTCCAGAGCAGTTCAAGGGCTGAGCCAGTTTCCTGGTCATTCAAAAGTGACCTATGCTAGAGATTGTAGAGTGGGAATAATAATAATAATAATAATAATAATAATAATTTGTACCCCACCCATGTGGCTGGGTTTCCCCAGCCACTCTGGGCAGCTTCCAACAAAGATTAAAAATACATCAAAATGTCACACATTTAAAACTTCCCTGAACAGGGCTGCCTTCAGATGTCTTCTACATGTCAGGTAGTTGTCTATCTCTTTGACATCTGGTGGGAGGGCGTTCCACAGGGTGGGTGCCACTACCGAGAAGGCCCTCTGTCTGGCTCCCTGTAGCATTGCTTCTCGCAGTGAGGGAACTGCCAGAAGGCCCTCGGCGCTGGACCTCAGCGTCTGGGCAGAATGATGGGGGTGGAGACGCTCCTTCAGGTATACTGGGCTGAGGCCGTTTAGGGCTTTAAAGGTCAACGCCAACAAGGGGTCACCAAGGGTTATCTAGTCCAACCCCCTGCAAGGCCTTGACCACCCAACCCCTGTTTTACCACCACCTTCCGAGGTTGTCCGTTCCGCTGCCCAACAGCTCTTGCCATTAGAAAGCTCCTCCTAATGGCAGAAGAAGTTATTAGACTACGCAGAAATGGCTCAATTGACAAATAGATTGAGGGGAAATACAAAACAATCATTCACGCAAAAATGGGATACGTTCAAGAAATACCAACAAAAATATAGCAACGACATAACATCTATGGCAGCGTTTGAATGACCCTTGTGTAAATTAAATATTATTAGATAAGGAAAGATGGTGCAATAGGTTATAATAAAGTACTAGAAAATATAGTAAGAGCTAGGTAAGAAGTATAAGTACCAGTACATTCAATGTTGTAAATGCAACTTACATCGGGAAATGACGGGGAGTCTGTTTTGATATAATTTAGTTTATTGGATTTTTACTTTGGTTTGTTTTTGTTTAGTTAGAAAGTATAAGAAAAGAGCATGTACAAGTACAAGTTTAAGTCAATATTTAATGGTATAATTATTTAAGGTTGTTATTACTATTATTATCAGTTTTACCCTTTCTTTGTACATGTATTTAAGATTATGTATGGATGTCAAATAATAATAATAATAATAATAATAATAATAATAATAAACAGAAACAGAAAGTTCCTCCTAATGTTTATTTGGAATCGCCTTTCTTATAATTTGGATCTATTGCTTAGGATCCTAGCTTCCATGTTATGGATGGAACCATAGACTAGTAGAGGAGTCTTCTTCTTCTTCTTCTTCTTCTTCTTCTTCTTCTTCTTCTTCTTCTTCTTCTTCTTCTTCTTCTTCTTCCTGGGCACATGGGCAATCCCACTCTATCAGGGACTACCTGGAGATGGGGGTGACATCACTACCTGGCTATGGGAGTTGACAGCAATTGAGGGCAAGTGAGGGCGATTTTCTTCGCTGATTCAGCAAACATTCTTATCCCAAAGAGAGAGTGAGAATGAGAGAGGAAGAGACAGGGGCAAAGCTGTTCTTCAACGTTGCCAAAATTAGCCCCCTCCCCGCAAAATAAAAACAAACAGCACACAGTTTCAGCTTAGCCTTTGTCGTAAAGGCCAAAAGGAAGCGTCAATCTAGTGTTTGGGTTGTGTGTTGTTTTTTCCAGTGGAGGTTTCAAGGCACCCCTCTGGCAGTAGGGGAAGGCCGTGGCAGGAACTCAATTGCCTTCAGGGCATCTCTCGGGTGACCCCGAGTAGGCCGTGCGCAAACAGCATCCTGGCCTTTCCGTGCCACGTGCCTGTCGCAACCCACAGCGTGAGATCCGAGAAAGGAAAGCAGTGGGAAGAAAAGGAGCTTGACCCAGAGAAAATGAATATCAGGGTTTCTCTCTCGCTCTCTTTCTCCAGGGCTTTTGGATATATCAGTCTTGACTTTGACTGCTCGACACACACGCGCGTGTACACCGGCCCCAGGAACCCCGCAAAGCCAGGCTTCCCTCTGGTCCTCCTTGCGACCAGCTAATCAACACATCTGACAGCTCTCTCTTTCCTGCTAAGCAGCTCGGCCGTCTGCGTCTCTCCGCTGCCTTCGGAAGGAAGGGCTGAAGGTGGCGCTGTGATTTCTGACTCCGATAACAACGGCTGAGGAGTTTTGCAAGGGAGTCTACCTCCTGTGTAGGGCCGGATCCAGGTTTGATCTCCCCCCCCCCCACAACTCCCCACTGCCACTAAGACCTGGGGGCAAAGTGGTGGGCAAACTGTGCCCCTGAAGGACACAGCCAGGAGGTCATTTTGGACTCACCGCTGTCCACGGACTCACAGGTCAATTCTGTGTCCAGGACAGCTGTCTAACAGCTCCATCTGGTACGCCGGCTGAGACCCTACCTGCCCGCGGACTGTCTTTCCAGAGTGGGACACACTCTGGTTGTCTTCTGCTTGAACTACTGCAATGTGCTCTGCGTGGGGCTACATTTGAAGGTGATTCGGAAACTACAACTAATCCAGAAGGCAGCAGGTAGACTGGTGACTGGGAGTAGCCACCGGGACCATAGAAAACCAGTCTGCTTTGGCTCCCAGTACGTTTATGAGCACAATTCAAAGTGTTGGTGTTGACACTGAAAGCCCGAAACTGTTTCAGCCCAGTATACCTGAAGGAGCGTCTCCACCCCCATCGTTCTGGCCGGACACTGAGATTCAGCTCTGAGGGCCTTCTGGCGGTTTCCTCACTGTGAGAAGCAAAGCTACAGGGAACCAGGCAGAGGGCCTTCTCAGTAGTGGCGCCCGGCCTGTGGAACACCCTCCCATCAAATGTCAAAGAGTTAAACAATTTTATGACTTTCAGAAGACATCTGAAGGCAGCCCTGTATGGATTATGCTCTATGATGCTGAAGTGATCAGTGGCAATTTCTGCCTGTTTCCATTTTTTGTCAGAGTTCTTCAACATGCATCTGATGGAGACCGAAAGTTCAGAGAATAAGTAGTGTGAATATTTGACATCCGAATGTTCGGAAGGGGATTTTGATGACTATATACACTTTGTATCTATACGCCATCGAGCTACAACCAAAGTGAATTAATACCCGCAGCCTTTCAGAAGCAGGCTCTCTGATTACAGTTTTTCCTGGGGAAAGGGATGATCTTTTCGTGCAAGCTTATTCCGCAGAAAGAGGTTCCCTGATGCCATTATCAGTTTTGGCAGGCCTATCTGTTTGTGGCGGGCTAGGACCAGCGCAAACCGAGGGTGCTTCTCCAAAGCACCCTGAATTGATTGTGACTTGATTGCGGTCTTCACGTCTGCAACCGTGACCTAGTCGTGACCCCCCGGAGATAGCAAGTCATAGAAGACAAGCGAAAGGTTAAACGTTCTTGTTCCCAGCCAAGATGGAGCCAATCATTTTGAAGAGACATCCTCCTTCTGGCCTTTAATTGGTTCTTTGCTGCCTAGGCCCCTATAGGGTCCAACAGATGGTTTTTTAGATGGGCTTTTCAGAGACTGATGAAGTAATCAGGGCCAGTCTATTGAAATCTTGGGAGTAAGGGGGAAATGTTGGCTAGAGCTGAATTTTTGGCCAGAAGCAGCGGAAATAAACGTGTGCGTGTGCACGGGGAGAGGCAATATTCCCCCGCTTCTAATTTGCAGAATCATTCTGCAAAGAACTTCCTGACAGTGAGAGCTGTTCGACAGTGGAATTTGCTGCCAAGGAGTGTGGTGGAGTCTCCTTCTTTGGAGGTCTTTAAGCAAAGGCTTGACAACCATATGTCAGGAGTGTTCTGATGGTGTTTCCTGCTTGGCAGGGGGTTGGACTCGATGGCCCTTGTGGTCTATTCCAACTCTATGATTCTATTCTATTCTATTCTATTCTATTCTATTCTATTCCTTCATTTTTGATGCAGCCTGCACTTGATGCGATATCGAGGAGGGTGACCTTTTGATCTGCAGCCTTGTGTTTGTGGTGGCTTCCTCCTACAAACAGTTGTCACTTGGGGTTCAAGGTGATCAAGAGATGAATGCACAAATGTGAACTAGACCCAGAAGGATAAGGCACCTGAAAGAAAGAGATGTACTGCAAAAGTATTGGGACCACTGTATATTCTTTACTGAATAATAAAAATTATAACGTTATAAGTGTGCAAGGTAAAATAAAATGTGAAAGGGGGGAGGGATGTAAAAATGTTTTGTTTTTTTTAAAAAACTACAATAGCAATGTTGCAATTTTTTTAAAAAAATATTTTTATTAAACAATTTCAGCATAACAATTTTTCAGTCCAAAAATCAATTACATTATTTGCAGGAACCTACTGCAGCCAATCAGAAGCCACGATTTGGTTTCCAAATGTTTTGGAAGTCGAACAGACTTCTGGAATGGATTCTGTTCGACTTCTAAGGTATGAATGTACTCACTTACCTGCATTGCAGAGGCTTAGACCAAATGACCCCTTGGGTGACTTCCAGCTCTACAATTTGATGATTCTGGGTTGCATCAAACTACGTCTGAGTAAGTAGGTATGGGATCACACTACAAGATAGTCTTCCAAAGTCTGTCGAACAAGCCAGCAAACACCACTTGCCTAATAACCCTGTGGGGCTCCCCCCCCCCGCTTTCAATAGCCCAATGGGTCAAAATGTCTCCCTCCTTTATAGCAATGCTCTCTCGGGGGAGACGCGTGAATGGAGAGTAGATTCCGGGTGGTTCCGAGACATTTCTCGACTCACAAGCCAGCAAAGTGTTCCCTTCGCAACGAGATCGAAGAAGGCAATACAGTCCAGCTGTCCAGTCATCTAGGAGACTAATTAGCCCAATTAATTAAGAAGTTGCTCCATGTTTCCCAGTGACAACCGGGGTCCTGGGAGAGTGAGGAGCGGGTCATAAAGGAAAGCTGTGTTTCTTCTGGAAGAGAAGTGTAATAATTACAGAACAATGGAAAGGGACTTTTGCCTCTCCAGATCCACTAATTAAAAATTAGAGGGCTCTTAGTCTCCCTCTGGGTATATGTTTCTAATAATAATAATAATAATAATAATAATAATAATAATAATAATAATAAATTTTATTTATATCCCGCCCTCCCCAGCCGAAGCCGGGCTCAGGGCGGCTAACAACACTAAAACAGTACAACATTATAAATACATTCTAAAAATTAATTAAAATACAAATTGATGGCAACCATAGACTAAAGCTTTGTAGAGATTGCCAAAAGGAGGGAGTCAGGCTGCACCCTGACCAAAGGCCTGGTGGAACAGCTCTGTCTTACAGGCCCTGCGAAAAGATGTCAAGTCCTGCAGGGCCCTTGTCTCTTGCGACAGGGCATTCCACCAGGTTGGAGCCGCAGTCGAAAAAGCTCTGGCTCTAGTTGAGGCCAGCCTAACCTCTCTGTGGCCTGGGACCTTCAAGATGTTTTTATTTGAAGACCGTAAGTTCCTCTGTGGGGCATACCAGGAGAGGCGGTCCCGTAGGTACGAGGGTCCTAGGCCGTATAGGGCTTTAAAGGTTAAAACCAGCACCTTAAACCTGATCCTGTACTCCACCGGGAGCCAGTGCAGCTGGTATAGCACCGGATGAATGTGATCTCGCAGCGAAGACCCCGTAAGGAGTCTCGCTGCGGCATTCTGCACCCGCTGGAGTTTCTGGGTCAGTCTCAAGGGCAGCCCCACGTAGAGCGAGTTACAATAATCCAGTCTGGAGGTGACCGTCGCGTGGATCACAGTGGCTAGGTCAGGGCGAGAGAGGTAAGGAGCCAACTGCTTAGCTTGGCGGAGATGAAAAAATGCCGCCTTTGTTATAGCTGCAATCTGCGCCTCCATGGAGAGGGAGGTATCGAAGATTACACCCAAACTCTTAGCGGACGGTGCTGGCACTAATTGCACCCCCGCAAGGGAAGGGAGTTGCCCCCTCAATCTCATATCGTCCCGTCCCAGCCAGAGGACCTCTGTCTTCGAAGGATTTAACTTCAACCGGCTCCCACGTAACCATCCAGCCACAGCTTCCAAGCATCTGATCAGTGTGTCTGGGGCCGAGTCAGGATGGCCATCCATCAACAGATAGAGTTGGGTGTCATCAGCATACTGATGGCAGCCCAGCCCAAAACTCCGGACAAGCTGGGCAAGGGGGCGCATAAAGATGTTAAAAAGCATCGGGGAGAGAATCACACCCTGAGGCACTCCACACACCAAGGAGTGGCGGGATGACAATTCCCCCCCCCCCAAGCGCCACCCTCTGTCCCCGACCAGAGAGAAACGAGCGCAGCCATTGAAGGGCTGTGCCCTGGATCCCCACGTCGGCAAGGCGGTGGTCCAGGAGTTCGTGATCGACCATGTCGAAGGCTGCTGACAGGTCTAGAAGAATCAGCAGCCCCGACCCGCCTCGATCCAGCTGCCTACGGAGATCATCTGTTAAGGCGACCAGAGCCGTCTCGGTCCCATGACCAGCGCGGAAGCTGGACTGGAATGGATCCAGAGCCGATGTTTCATCCAGAAACCTACCAAGCTGTTCCGCAACCGCTCTCTCAATCACCTTACCCAGGAATGGAAGATTCGAAACCGGGCGGTAATTGGATAGATCTAAGGGATCTAATGATGTTTTCTTTAAAAGCGGGCGCACCACTGCCTCCTTCAGTTCCCCTGGGAATGTCCCGGTGCCAAGGGACAAATTGATGATATCCCCCAGGGGGGCCCGCACCTCGTCTGGACACGCTCTAATCAGCCAGGACGGGCACGGGTCGAGAGGACAAGTGGTGGGCTTTCCAGCTCGGAGGAGTCTGTCCACATCGGCTGAGGATATCCGGTCAAAGTGGTCCAATACTGGACCCGAGGACAGTCGAGGGGCCTCCAGTTCCTTTATTGTATCGAAATTGGCGGGGAGGTCATGGCGGAGCAACAGGACCTTCTCCGCAAAAAAGCTCGCAAATGCCTCACAGCTGTGTGTCCAATTGTTATTTAAATTTGGCTGTCCTTCGAGGGACGTTAAAGACCGAATTATACTAAATAATTGCGCCGGGCGAGAGCTAGCGGATGCAATGGAGGCCGAGAAGTAGGACTTCTTAGCGGCCTTCACTGCCATCTCATAGGTTTTCATAAAAACTCTATAGGATGTTCTTGAAGCTCCGTCACGGGCACCCCGCCATACTCGCTCTATAGGTTAAAGGGAAAATTCAAATAAGAGAAGTAGACTACGGAGGGGGATAGTTTAATTTCTTTATTTTATTATCTAGCCCGTCCCAAACCTAAGATTGCAATGTTTAAATAGCATTCCAAAAGCTTACCCCTGTCCTGCCTCTCACCCAATGCATGCAGACAGGGGTTCCTACTTGGAAATAAGAGAGAGATCTGTATTTCGGAACAGTACAGGCTCGACAGCAGTGGAGCTCAGGACTCGCGATTCAGGAGTTCAGGAGCAGAGTGAGTAATTCAGTACGTTTCCAAGCACAATTCAAAGTGTTGGTGCTGACCTTTAAAGCCCTAAACGGCCTCGGTCCTGTATACCTGAAGGAGCGTCTCCACCCCCATTGTTCAGCCCGGATACTGAGGTCCAGCACCGAGGGCCTTCTGGCGGTTCCCTCATTGCGAGAAGTGAGGTTACAGGGAACCAGACAGAGGGCCTTCTCGGTAGTGGCGCCCGCCCTGTGGAACGCCCTGACACCAGATGTGAAGGAAATAAGCAGCTATCCTATCTTTAAAAGACATCTGAAGGCAGACCTGTTCAGGGAAGTTTTTAATATTTATCGCTGTACTGTTTTTAACACTTGATTGGGAGCCGCCCAGAGTGGCTGGGGAAACTCACCCAGATGGGCGGGGTATAAATATATTATTATTATTATTATTATTATTATTATTATTATTATCTGGAGTAGGGTTGCCAGATGTCAGGGACTGGCTGGGCGAGTGGTGGGAGACGCCAGCCAGGGAACCCCCAAGGGAAACCCCAGAGGAGGAAGGCTCAGATCCCAGGGACTGGTGGTGGGACACTGAGGAGAGGTCAGAGGGAGAAGATTGGGAAGAGGGGCCGGATGCTGAAGGGGCAACAGGGTTTAGTGAGCAGGAGGAGCAAGCGGCAGGGAGCAGTTCAGACTCTGAGGATGAAGCGGAGGGGTAGGGGTCAAGAGACTGCTGAAGAAGCCAAGGAGCCTCCCTCTCCAGCTGAAACAAGTTCCGCTTTCCTCTGGTCTGAGAACAGAACAGAGGTCAGAGGTGCACAGAAGCAGTTTGGGAAACATGTGACAGAGGAGAAGCCTTAGATGGGGGTGGAAGGCAGGAACCTTCAGTCCCGGCAACTGCTCCATAGGGGCCAAGACCTGCTGGGAAGTGTTGCAGAGTTGTATGCCATTTCCTTGAAGAAAGAGTTGACTTCACTGACAATGGAGCCCTGCGTCTTTCATGCTGGCCTGCTTCTGACTCCAGCCCTGACACCAGACCTCAAAGTCTGACCTGAAGTCTCCAGGTTTTCTTAGCCCCTTGCAGGTGGCAGGGGGAGGTCTTGAACCCCCAGATGGACAAGTATGCTAACAACAACAGCAACAGCAACACATTAAGAAGACTGTGCATGCTACTCGCAAGCTTCAGCCTGCCAGGAGCTGGCTACAGATTTTAGCCTGGACACTGGGGAATCTGCTCTCTTCCCCTCTCCCAATTAACCTCCATCTCCAGTGGCCGTCCCTGTGACCAGGGCCGTCTTACCCATAGGCGCTAGGGGTGCGGGGCACCCGGGCGCCGGGCTCTCAGGTGCACCAGGCCAAGAGTACGGGGCTCGAGAGTTGAGTCCAGGGAAGAGCCTGCCCATCGGTTGGAGCGCCGCGGCGGTATCTTCTACAGGCAGCTCTGCGCCGCGAGTTTAGGGGCGACCGAGCCAGCAAGACGCTGAGGTGGCTGGCTGGCTCCGCCCTCCTGCGCGCCTGGGACTGGGCAACCTGGGGGCGGATGGCAGGTGGATCTTTGCACCCTGGCGCCGCGTATGCTTAAGTCAGCCCTGCCTATGACATCACTGGGGGCTGCACCTAGATAAGGTAGGGTAGCCTAAGAGTGAGTGACTGGGACCAAGGTCACCCAATGAGCTCCATGGCCAAGGAGGCATTTGAACCCTGGCTTCCCAGCCCCTAGTCCGACACTCAAACCACAACACCTGTTAGTTATGGGTCTACTTTCTGACTAATGTCAGGGGCAACCCATCACCGCTAGTAGCTTTGGGAGTAAAATACAATGGTACCTCGCAAGACGAATGCCTCGCAAGACAAAAAACTCGCTAGACGAAAGGGTTTTTTGTTTTTTGAGCTGCTTCGCAAGACGATTTTCCCTATGGGCTTGCTTCGCAAGACGGAAACGTCTTGTAAGTTTGTTTCCTTTTTCTTAACACCGTTAATACAGTTGCGACTTGACTTCGAGGAACAACTCATAGAACGCGGTGTGGTAGCTTATTTTGAGGTTTTTAAAGACTTTGGTGATTTTTGAAGCTTTTCCAAAACTTTCCCGACACCGTGCTTCGCAAGACGAAAAAAAATCGCAAGGCGACAAAACTCGCGGAACGAATTAATTTCGTCTTGCGAGGCACCACTGTATGAGCAGTTGTCTTCGGTGGGTGATTCTTCCTCCAAATCACGCCAGTTCGGTCTCTGTTCCTACCCCACAACATTCCTATATATATTCCATAGATACCTGTTTCCCTACATGGTTTAATCCATCGCACATCCCTGATGTTAAAATTCTCTGTTTTTCTAAGCAGGGGATATGTATTCAAATCCAAGGCGGGAGGAGGTGGAGGGACGGCAAAAGCTTTGCGAGAGGAAAGACCCTTCGCGCCACTTAGGAAACGTGGCGATAAACAAAGGCGGTGCGCCGAGTCGCATGGAGCTGCCGGGATCATGCGCGCTCTCCTCCCTGCCCACCTGCCACGAGGCGAGCGGCCCGGCCCGGTCAGGAGCTTAGCCTGTCCACTCTCTGCAGCGCCTCTTCCTCCACACCCCAGGCTACGGATTAGCCAGCGGCGGATACAATAGTCACACATGCTCCTGTGTCCAGCGCTGTCTATTCAGATGTGTGTTACTTAGCCTAATAAGGATTAGGAATAATGAATCGGAAGGCGTTAACAATGTAAAGAGGCAATAGCGAGGGGCGGGGGGAGGAGAGGGAAGGGTGTGGGGGGAGAGAGGCCTAAGTACTCGTAATTCCATTTCATGTAGCTTTGGTGACGCCTCGCTTTGAGCAAAAAGGTGTAATCCGCTTTGAAACCAAAGGGGGTACAAAAGTATGAATTTAAATTTGACATTTACAGGTCCTGACAAGATTACGTAGTCCGGAAAGGTTGGAGTGTGTGTATTTCTTTTTTTCTTTTTTTAAGAGGCCATCTCTTCTCCAGGGCAAGGCATCCCCAAATGCTCCCCCCCCCCCCCGGAAAAACGCAGAAAATGTCTGTTTATTTATTTCCCACCACCAACAGGCCTTTGATTCATATAATGTGCCTGGGCCATGGGATAGTTTTAGTTGATAATTTTTAAAGCTGACCTTAAAGGGTTGGTTGTGTTTGCTGTTGCAACCCTGTGGACAAAAGGCTGGGTAGAATTATTTTAAAACATGAAATGAAATAAATAACAGATGCCTTTTTATTTCCATTGGTAGCCCCTTCGGATTAGAGCCAAGCTGAAATTTTTCAGAGGACAACTGAGGAAATTTTGTGAGGGGGTGGGCTGAAGACACCCCCCCCCAAGGAAATCTATGGCTCCCCGGCCCTTTAGAATGTATTTTTTTTCCTGTGGAAATTTTGGATTCTGGCCACCCATCAAAGACATTTTAGTTGGAGTGGAAGTAGAACATTATCCACTCCCCCACCCCAGGACCACTGAAGAAGGAAGTTTTTTGTGTGATGTAGACCCCTAGCAGAAGTTCCACTGCCTCAGACCCTTCAACCCACAGAGTGTGTTGGGGGCAGGGCTAACATCTTATGATTCCTGCACCTGAATACACAGGGTGCACTCTTCCCACCTTGGATCAAATCTATGCTTCCAGGTGCCATAAGAAAGCTGCAGAGATAGCGCAGGATAGTGCGCACCCCGGAAATGATTTCTTTCAACTTCTGCCTTCTGGAAAGAAGGTACAGGGTTATAAAGACTAGGACTAGCCGCCTGAGAAACAGTTTCTATCCAAATGCGATTTTGGTTTTAAATGCAGTGTAAGGAGTCTCTATGGGAGTATACTGTATTTAAAAATGGGGTGTCAGAGTTTTTAGGGGGCTAACCAGGTTGGGATAGCTAAGATAGCAGGCCTGTTGGTTTTTGAATGTCTTATGTAGATTTTTTTCAATTTTGTTGTTCTGTATGGGACAATGAGTGGGACGCGGGTGGCGCTGTGGGTAAAAGCCTCAGCGCCTAGGGCTTGCCGATCGAAAGGTCGGCGGTTCGAATCCCCGCGGCGGGGTGCGCTCCTGTTGTTCGGTCCCAGCGCCTGCCAACCTAGCAGTTCGAAAGCACCCCTGGGTGCAAGTAGATAAATAGGGACCGTTTACTAGCGGGAAGGTAAGCGGCGTTTCCGTGTGCGGCTCTGGCTCGCCAGAGCAGCGATGTCACGCTGGCCACGTGACCCAGAAGTGTCTCCGGACAGCGCTGGCCCCCGCCCTCTTGAGTGAGATGGGCGCACAACCCTAGAGTCTGTCAAGACTGGCCCGTACGGGCAGGGGTACCTTTACCTTTACCTTATGGGACAATGACAATAAAGATTATTGTGTTGTATTGTATTGTATTGTATTGTATTGTATTGTATTGTATTGTATTGTATTGTATTGTATCGTATACACAGGGCTGACTTATGACATTTTGCCGCCTGAGGCAAGATGGCCTCCTCTCCAGTTCCACATATAGAAGAAGCCAGGACAGCAACCCTCGCCACATCCATAGAAAGCAAGCTAGCTTAGGAAAGGCTGTGAGTGACACCTGCCAGCGCGGCCCTTCAACATCTTGCCACCACACCCCAGCATGTGCTGCCTAACGGTGTGGCCGGCCCCAGTCACACAATAACACATGTGTGAATATATTATGCCTGAGCCTGAACTATGACTAGTTCAGGGATATTTTGCAAATATACTGAAATATGTTAGAATCATAGAATCATAGAGTTGGAAGAGACCACAAGGGCCATCGAGTCCAACCCCCTGCCAAGCAGGAAACACCATCAGAGCACTCCTGACATATGGTTGTCAAGCCTCTGCTTAAAGACCTCCAAAGAAGGAGACTCCACCATACTCCTTGGCAGCAAATTCCACTGTCGAACAGCTCTTACTGTCAGGAAGTTCAAGGATGTTGAGCAGTCCTTGGAAAGACACCCCACTCGCTTGATGTGTGGGATGGCATGCTGAGTTCACACACTCACGCAACTCTCGCTGTCCTCGATCCAACCAAGCCATAAGCATGATTTGATTGATTTTATATCCCACCTTTTTTCTCCAAGGAGCTCAAGGTGGACTACATGGTTCTTCCCCTCTCCTTAAATCCTCATTACGACCCTGTGAGGTAGGCTAGGCTGAGAGGGAAAACGACAGGCCCAAGGTCACCCATCTGAGTGGGGATTGGAACTCTGATCTCCCAGGTCTAACAACAACAACAGTAGTAGTAGTAATAGTAGTAGTAGTAGTAGTAATAATAATAATAATAATAAATTTATATGCCCCCCCCCATCTGACTGGATTGCCGCAGCCACTCTGGCGGCTTCCAACAAATTAAAATATCAAACGCAGTAGAACCTCACACATTAAAAACTTCCTTGTAAAGGGCTGCCTTCAGGTGTCTTATAAAAGACAGATACAGTGGTACCTCGGGTTAAGTACTTAATTCGTTCCGGAGGTCCCTTCTTAACCTGAAACTGTTCTTAACCTGAAGCACCACTTTAGCTAATGGAGTCTCCTGCTGCCGCCGCGCCGCTGGAGCATGATTTCTGTTCTCATCCTGAAGCAAAGTTCTTAACCTGAAGCACTGTTTCTGGGTTAGCGGAGTCTGTAACCTGAAGCGTATGTAACCTGAAGCATATGTAACCTGAGGTACCACTGTATTTGTTTATGTTCTTTATATCTGACTGGAGGGCTTTCCACAGGACGGGCGCGACTCCCGAGAAGGCTCATCTAGTCCAAACCTGTGCCACACGGGGTTCGAACTTGCAACCTTGGTGAAACAGTTCTGTTTATCTGTTGTTGGTTGAGATGTTGTTGTTTTGCTGGTCATGTCTTTGCTTTATCCTTCTTGTTAGATGCTTTGAGGCTTTATCACAATCAAACGACCTATAAAGTTTGTTTATATATTGTATATATATATATATAGGTAAAGGTAAAAGTACCCCTGCCCGTACGGGCCAGTCTTGCCAGACTCTAGGGTTGTGCGCTCATCTCACTCTATAGGCCGGGAGCCAGCGCTGTCCGCAGACACTTCCGGGTCACGTGGCCAGCGTGACAAGCTGCATCTGGCGAGCCAGTGCAGCACATGGAAACGCCGTTTACCTTCCCGCTGGTAAGCGGTCCCTATTTATCTTTTTTTTAAAAAAAAAAAAATTTTATTGGTTTTACAACATTTTTATAGACAATACAAACAAATAAAGAAACAAACAAACATGTATAATTTCCTCTCCTTTTTTTCATAGACCTCACTTCTCTGACTTCCCCAAACCTCCCCTTTCTACATCCCAATTTCCAAACTTGTTTCAGCAAATCCTAACAATTTTAACAAATTTATCCCTGATTGTTCTTTTCTTTTACTTAATCTTATGTCGCTGTAATCTTTTCTTACAAAAACCTCAACATTTTAACATTCATCCAATTTGTAGTATTTCTTGAGATAAGCTTTAAATTTCTTCCAATCCTCCTCCGCTGTCTCTTTCCCCTGTTCACGGATTCTGTCGGTCATTTCGGCCAGTATCATATAGTCTATCACTTTCATCTGCCATTCTTCCAGAGTGGGTAAATCTTGGGTCTTCCAATACTTTGCGATGAGTATTCTTGCTGCTGTAGTAGCGTACATAAAAAAAGTTCTGTCTTTCCTCGACACCAATTGGCCAACGATGCCCAAAAGAAAGGCCTCTGGTTTCTTAAGGTCCCTATTTATCTACTTGCACCCAGACGTGCTTTCGAACTGCTAGGTTGGCAGGCGCTGGGATCGAACGACGGGAGCGCACCTCGCTGCGGGGATTCGAACCACCGACCATGCGATCGGCAAGTCCTAGGCGCTGAGGTTTTACCCACAGCGCCACCCACGTCCCCTATATATATATATATATATATATATATATATATATCCCCACATTGCAGGGGGGGGCATGGAGCCACTCTGCCGCTGGAGGAAGTGTCTCCACCCTGAATGATATTCTGAGGATATCCAGGATCTCCCAATACAAAGCTCGAAAAACGGTTGTGTGGAGGGAACAGACAGTGATCAATAAGGAAGGCTTTCCTGCTCCTCAGTTCTGTCTTAGTCTCATTCCACATGTCAAATCTCGGATATATATTTTTCTCCCTCTCTCTCTCTCCTTTTTAATTTTCTCTCTCTCACTGTCCTCCTGAAGACAGGCAGGCTCTGTCTGCTCCAAGGTGTCATTTGCTACCTGTCCCCTGTGTCATTGATTTTTAAGTCATTAATTAACGGGAGGTGTCAGCTCGCAAGATGAATTCTGGCTCTGCCCCCCTGGACGCTGCTCTCTTCCTTATGGTCTCTCTCCCCCTCTGCCCCTCACCCTCCCATTTTCCCTTTTGTTTTTTTGGATTGTAAATGTTATAGATCTCCCGTGATGGAGGGGTGGGGGAGGTCAAAGGTCACTGGAGCCTCTCTGAATATGGGATGGAGGGGTTCTGTGCCTGCATTACTCAAGAAGATTTGGGGACTGGGGGGGAGAGGAGGGGGGAGGGCATGGGATTGAGACATGCCCCCAAGCTTGACAGACAGTGGGGATGTCCAGGAAAGCAAAAGGACATAAGCAAAACCCTGCAGCTGGATCCGATCAGTGGCCCATCAAGTCCAGCTCCCTATTCTCCATTGACGCTCCACTGAGAAGCAGGATCTTAGCTCAACTTTCCCTTCTGCAGTTTCCAGAAACTATTATTTTGAAGCATACTGCCTCCGTCAGTGGAGGTAGACTATATCCATCAGGGTTCGTAGCCCTCTTTTCCATGAACTGGTCCAATCCTCTTTCCAAGTTGCTCCTTCTTGTGGCAGTGAGTTCCATAGTTTGTGCTGTGTGAAGAAGCATTTTCTTTTGTCGGTCCTGAATCTCCCTTCATCCAGATTCTAGTGTATCCATTCTGCTTTCATACGATACGATAATCTTTATTGTCATTGTCCCATACAGAACAACGAAATTGAAAAAATCTACATCAGACATTCAAAAACCAACAAGCCTGCTATCCCAGGCCCCTGTTTGCAGACTTTGGGGTTAAATGGGACCCTTTTAAGCAAAGAGATATGCTCCTGAAACCGCCATCCCTTGTGGTACCTACTGGAAACCACAACACCACACTGGGGGTCTAAAATGTAGGGGGTGGATGGATGCAGATTTGAGGGACCCTCGGAAAAACACCATCTGGCATGTCCCTCCTATGTCACTGATCTCCTCTGGGGTTACCTGGAGGCTACAGTTGCAGGCAGCTTGCAGTCATAGGTCGAATCCCTGACATTTCCAGGTAGGGCTGGAGGAAGATTCCCTACCTGAAATCTCAGAGAACTGCTGCCAGTCAGTGTAGACAGCATTGAGATATATGGATCAGAGGGGTCTGGCTCAGCAGAAGGCAAGTTCCTACTTTCCCAATTGGTGGGTGATAGTACATTGGGAAAATTGGGGTAGATTTAAATGGTGGTTCTCAGGGACCCAGTATTTAAGACAGCTCTTGGCAGTAGACCCTGAAAATACCCCTGGCAGCTGCTAGAGAATGCTGCCTGCTGGTGCAGGACCTGCTCACACACACCCCAAGCTAACATGCAAACCAAGGGAAGTAATAGTACCACTCTAGTCTGCCTTGGTCAAACCACACCTGGAGTACTGTGTCCAGTTCTGGGCATCCCCATTTAAGAAGAATGTTGATAAGCTGGAACATGTGCAGAGGAGGGCAAGCAAGATGATCAAGGGACTGGAAGCCAAGCCTGATGAGGAACGGTTGAAGGAGCCGGAAAAGAGGAGACTGAGAGGAGATATGAGAGCCGTCTTCAGATATCTCAAGGGCTGTCACATGGAAGAGGGAACAGGCTTGTTTTCTCCTGCTCTGGAGGGTAGGATTCGAACCAGTGGCTTCAAATTACAAGAAAGGAGATTCTGACCAAACATCAGGAAGAACTTTCTGACAGTAAGAGCTGTTTGACAGTGGAACGGTCTCCCTCTGGAGGTGGTGGACTCCCCTTCCTCAGAGATTTTTATGCAGAGGTTGGAAGGCCATCTGTCATGGATGCTTCAGCTGAGATTCCTGCATTTTAGGGGTTGGACTAGATGACCCTTGGAGTCCCTTCCAACTCTACAATTCTAAATTCACAGTTCTAAAGGGAGCTTCGGAGGACAGGAGAGAGACTCCCCAAGCACGTAGCTGGCAACATCATTCCCCTCGCTGATCTCGCTCCATATTTACACTGCTAATCTACTGTCCTTTTTTCTCTCCTCCTGTAAATCAATTGGCAGGTCGTGTGTCAGACGTTTTCTTATGCCCAGGTTAAGATGAAGCCCTTAGACCTTCGCCACTCGAGGTCAAGGCAACCCCCCACCCTCCCAATAAAGGGATTCCCTTGCTAAGTCTTTATTATGCACAGGGTGGGGAAGCAGCAATGGCATAAGGGGAGTCGAGGATGTTTGTGCAAAAGCATGACAATGAACTACACATTATCTTTGTGATTATTCCAGACTGTTAACGATTGAAGCTGCGGAAGCCAGCCAGCATCTCAAGGGGCCACCAAAATCCACTAGTCCAGGGATAGAGAGCCTTTTTTGATCCAAAGGCTGCACTCCCTTTGCAGAGCATCCTTCCCTGTGCCAGATGCTTGTGGCAGATTGGGGGAGGGAGTGGGGGGGCCAGAGGTGGAAGTGGGCGGGGCAACCGAGGCAACTTTCACCTTCCGCTTAAGCAATGCAAAAAACAACAACCAGGTTTTTTCAGGCATTTAATGGCGGTTCGTTGTTCAGCTAAGTATACAGGGGTGGCGCTGCGGTCTAAACCACTGAGCCTCTTCGTGGGCTTGCTGATCAGAAGGCTGGCGGTTCGAATCCCCGCCACGGAGTGAGCTCCTGTTGCTCTGTCCCAGCTCCTGCCAACCTAGCAATTCGAAAGCTTACCAGTGCAAGTAGATAAATAGGTGGAAAGGTAAATGGTATTTCCATGCGCTCTGGTTTCCGTCATGGTGTTCTGTTGCACCAGAAGTGGTTTAGTCATGCTGGCCACATGACCCAGAAAGCTGTCTGTGGACAAACGCCGGCTCCCTCGGCCTGAAAGCGAGATGAGCGCCACAACCCCATAGTCGCCTTTGACTGGACCTAACCATCCAGGGGTCCTTTACCTTTTTACCTTTACCTTTTACTTTCACCGTTGTGTGTTTTTATATTGCATTTTGTGTGAGGAGGGGGGAGGCATGACAAGCCACCCCGATTATTATTCTAATAGGGAAATGGGGTTATAAATATTAGATACAGCTACACTGAGATCCACAAACAGCCCACTCCCGAAATAAAGGCCGGATAGGCTTTCATTGTTATTCACAAACTGGCTCTCTATTGCGGCCCTCCTTATTACATGCCTTTACATGTATTTGCCGGGTTTTAAAATGTATGTTTAACTGGATTAAGTCACACAAGCAAACAGGGCTCATCTTTTTGTCAACTCTTCTTTACAAAAGGGAAACCGGTTTGCATGTTAATTGGCCTCGGAGCTTGGCACCTGATCCATCTTCCAAACAAGGCCGCCCCACGCCTGGGACTCTCTGCTGATTAAGCAATAAATAAATAACAGCTCCAGTGAAGATGGTTTCACCGAAAAACGAATATGAAGGTTAAAAATGGGGAGCGGAGGTGGAGGGGGGGAGGAGGGAACCGTACAAATAGATATTTTGGATCTCATTTTAAGAGAATGCCTGTAGGGCACAAGCTTATCTACGACGCGAATCTGTCCATTCTAGTTTCTCTCGGTTTCTTTCTTTCCGTGGTCTACATTTTCACCCCAGTCTGGGGTTCGACAAACGGAAATCTCACGGAAATCTGTCTGAATGTCTAGTGTGAGTTTTTCCTCCTCTACACACAAGAGCCAGGGTGGGGTAGTGGCTAGAGAGTCTGGCTAGGACCTGGGAAACCAGGGTTTGAATCCACACATCACCAGGTCTTCAAAATGATCTCCAAAAACATTAGACGACTTTGCTTGCTGAACCCAGTCTTAACCCTGCATTCACTAAACCCAGATTCCAACCCTTCTATCCAACATAAAGATTTGACTCTTTGAAATACTGTATTTTTTGCTCTATAAGACTCACTTTTTCCCTCCTAAAAAGTAAGGGGAAATGTGTGTGCGTCTTATGGAGCGAATGCAGGCTGCGCAGCTATCCCAGAAGCCAGAAGAGCAAGAGGGATTGCTGCTTTCACTGCGCAGCGATCCCTCTTGCTGTTCTGGCTTCTGAGATTCAGAATTTTTTTTTTCTTGTTTTCCTCCTCCAAAAACTAGGTGCGTCTTGTGGTCTGGTGCGTCTTATAGAGCGAAAAACACGGCAATTCTATTGGTAGCCACATGTCTAGCGATGGTGTATCACTGGAAATCCTGGGTGGAGCTACGTTTAAAAGCCCTTTTGCAAGAAGCCCCATGCTGCTTTCTTTATTCTCCTCTCCCAGTAGCCTGACAGCCCAAATCACTCCAGGTTGGGGGCTTGGGCCAGATCTAGTGCACAGTACCCTAGACTTCTGCATGCACAATAGAACTTCCCCTGCCCCATCTCTTCCACGCATCCTCGAAACCTGCTCCATAGGGTTAGGGGGACATTCTGGAGCAGATAATTTTGTGGGGAGGCACGCGGAGCGGAGGAAGTCCTCTTGCATGAGTGGAACTTCGTAGGCTGTGATCCTCTGCAAAAGAGATGGGTTTTCCAAGCATCTGATACTCTGGTCCCTCATCTGTTTGCAATAATCTAGATGTGCACGCCTTGAACGAGCGACACCTTCCAAACCGTTCCGGGACAAGTTTGTTTTCAGAAGCCCAGAAGATAATCCGCCCCTAAGCCTCACTTTTCTCTGAAATTCTCCGATTGCAACCTTTCGGGCGCACAGGGTTTCGTGCCAGGCCTTAAACCTGACACTCTCCCCTAATCCACCTCAGATGGCTCCTTTGATAGCAAGCCCAGATAACTCAGGATTGTGACTTAGGGTCGCCTTGCCTGACTGTATCTGCTCCCTCAGAGCGTTGTCTCCCTCATCGCTTTCTCCTCGTGCTCTCAGAAAACAAAAGAAGTTGTTTTGGCTGAATTTGTCGAGATGAGAACATAGAAATCGAGGAGGCGGCCAAGGAGGTGGTACAAGCAAAGCCAAAAGCGGTTGGGAACTTTTTTTGCCTGGGGGCCACATTCCCTACTAAGAAATCTTTTGGGGGCCACATGCCTGTGTTAGGCAAAAGTGGGTGGAGCAACTGATGCAATTTTTACTTTGTAAAACAAGTTACTTCCTACCCACGCTAACACACCTCTCTCTATTCTCTGTTGAGGCAAGCAAGAGAGGCATGAGAGGCCAATGCCCTGTTCCAGCTAGACAGAAATATGGATAGGAACATATATAAATATTAGTTGAAATGCTACCGGAGAATTATTATGACCTAGGACATGCTCCGTCTGGGTCATTTCCCCTCAGTTTCTAAGCCTTTGCATTAACTTTGTAAATTTGCGAAATACTAGAAAGCTGTCCAGTGTGAACATACCTTATACACAATTCTTAAGAAAGCACAAACACCAGCTTTCCTCATGCTTCATGTCCACACCTCCATTTTGGTTTCAATGTATTATTTATTTATTACGTTTCTATCCCACCTTCCTACTGAGTGTGAGGTGGTCTACCTGATTCGTCACCTTCCTACTGAATCCTCACAACAACCCTGTGAGTTAGAGCAAGGCTCACCCAGGCCCTATTCACACCATATATGTAAAGCAAAATGATACCGCTTTAAACAGTCAGGCCTCGATTCCCCTCACAGAGCTACATATCTCAGAGAGGTTTAACAGTCAATCCCTCTTCACAGGGAACTCTGGGAATTGTAGCTCTGTGTGGGGGGAATAGGTTCTAACAACTCACAGCACCCTGAACAAATTACAGCTCCCAGAATTCTTTGGGGGGAAGCCGCATCTGTTCAAAAATGTTATGATGGTGAATATGGCTTCAGGACAAAATGTCATGGTTGAGTGGGGATTGAGTGGCAGGTCCCAGTCTGGTGTTCTAACCACTACACCACACAGCCTCTGGGGGAGCTGATGTCCCCCCCCCCACGATCTCCGAAGCAAAACAGTTTCAGGTATCTGGGTTCTCTCCGTTCCCAAGAGTCAACCATGATCCCTCTGAGCTCCCCCCCCCTCATTTTGTTTTTAAGAGAAAGAAAGAAATTAGCCGGGTCGCTGACCAGCCCAGAGGACCCCGCTTGACCTCCTCTTAACCCCAGAGGAAAGTTACACAAACTCTTTTTCCACTTCGCCAACATCCCTACATAGGAGCTGCCCAGCACAATACCCTCCCTTGTGCCTGCCTCCCTTATTAAATATCAATAAATATTTATGGCTGTTGATAAACAGAGCGGGTTGGGTTTCAAAGGGGCTGAGAAATCAGATCCTCTCCCTCTCCCTAACCGCCCCACTCCCCCAGGCTTCCCTCCTGGGCTTCACACACACACACACACACACACAACCCTCCACCTCTGCCAGCCCTGCCAGCTTCCTTCCCCACAGCTGTGAAGGCAAGAAAGATCCCCAGTGAGAACTAGGTGCACCATGACGCCAAAGCCAAACCCTTTTAAGGGTCTCCGTTTGCAATGGGGAACAGAGGCAGGACTCTTGCCCACCCTACCTGAAATCAATGGGAGTTGGGAAAATATTTAACTTGCCCCCAAAGCGTCAAAATTCAGGGTTGACTATTGGCCTTTAGGGACGCGGGTGGTGCTGTGGTCTAAACCACCGAGCCTAGGGCTTGCCGATCAGAAGGTTGGCGGTTCGAATCCCCGCGACAGGGTGAGCTCCCGTTGCTCAGTCCCAGCTCCTGCCAACCTAGCAGTTCGAAAGCACGTCAGCGCAAGTAGATAAATAGGTACCGCTCTGGCGGGAAGGTAAACGGCGTTTCCGTGCGCTGCTCTGGTTTTGGCAGAAGCGGCTGATACACATGACCCAGAAAAACTGCAGACAAACGTCGGCTCCCTTGGCCGGTAAAGCGAGATGAGCACTGCAACCCCAAGAGTTGTCTGTGACTGGACTTAACTGTCAGGGGTCCTTTACCTTTTATTGGCTTTTAGGCATCCCTAAGGTGATGGTGGGTGGGGCAATGGTCGACAGAAGCAGACACCCCCCCCCACTTCTCCCCATTTCTCTCCCTTCCTCCTCGCTTTTTCTCTGTGCCACCCCATTTCTCTCTCTCTCTCTGCAACCCCACATTTCTAAGCATAGGAGCCAATTCCTAGTGGCCAAGGTCCCTTTGGCCTCTCCAATAAAATATCTGAGAAGCCTCCCCCCACCCCATAGTTGATGGGCATTGCCATTCAAATGGTATGTGTTCGCCACATTTTGGGATTATGTGGAATGGGATTTAGCTCCCTCCCCGCCCCCCATATATTTTATTAAAGTTGGCATCGTGTTTCTAATCCTCTGTGTCGTTGGGTAAATAGAAAAGCCTCTGTCCCCTATGGAGAGAAAAAAGAGAGAGAGAGAGAGAGAGAGAGAGAGAGAGAGAGAGAGAGAGAGAGAGAGAGAAGGTTTTCTTTAGCAATCTTTTTTTTTGGGGGGGGGGGGGTGGAGGGGTTTGAATGAAACGGCCAATCTTGGCTCCAGCGGCCGGATTACAGCTTGAAAGAGGGTGACTGTTTGGTCAGATGCGAAGTATGATTGGGATAATCACAGCAGCTAATTGATATGCCTTCCCATATAACATGGCAGTTCAAACAGGTGGGGGGAAAGCCTCATATTAATTGACTTTGCTCTTGCCGTCCGACACTCATCCGGGCTGACATTTCCCAGGCTGAGCCGCCAAGACGCTGGATAAGGTTGGGTGAGGTTGGTGTGTGTGTGTGGGGGGGGGGGAGGAGAGGGGTTCCCCCTTAGTCTCCCAAACAATAAATTTCAATAATAGCATTTTATATTGGGGGCACTATTTCAGGGAGGCAAACCTAAAGTTCTTACCTAAAGTTCAAACGCCACCAGTTATCCGTTAACAAAATGACTTTTCCCACTTGCATCGAGCCTGCAGATTGTTGCCGTTTGCGTGCGTTTGTTTAATTGCAACACCCCACAGTGGGGAAACCCACAAAACACTTTATCTGCGCGTAAAATTTAATTAAAGAAAACAGAGTTCTGAAGAAAGCATTTGGGCTTGTCACAGCAGAAGCGGCACCTCACGGAAGATCAGGCCTGTTCTCTCTGACACTTGGGCCATATTTCAGGACTGGCGGCTTACAGCCGATGCCATACAGCGCGGAGAACATTCTAGGGCAGGAATTTAAACTCTGCTCACCAGCCCAATCGCATCAAATTTCAAGCAGGTGGCAGCAGGGGCTGTGGGGGCAGCTCCACTTCCATAACAATTAAAATTTGCCAGTTCCAGTCCCCTCATTTTTCTGGAATAAGAAATCTTGAGAAATGACTTAGGGTTGCAGCTATCCATTGAAATTAATGGACACAAGTTAGTCATAGAATCCTATAATGTAGAGTTTGAAGGGATCCTAAGTTCAACCTATCCAGCCCCCCCAACCCCCCAGTGAAGAAATCGCAGCTGAAGAATCCTGACTGGATTCCCTGATAGGGATCCATGCTACCCCAAATGTGGGTCTGATGGAAGGCAAGCCCAAGAAGCATTTCCTGCATCTTTCAACAAAACTGCACACAGAAGCATAGAATTGTAGAGTTGAAGTCATCTAGTCCAGCCCCCTGCAATCCTACACTCTGGATTCAGATGACAAGGATGGAGGTTCCAGCTAAATAAACCCAAGATCATCACGTCTGGTAAATTGCAGCAAGTCAACGCTAAGTAGGACTTAGTGGAATGTAACCCAATATCTCGCCTTACTTAAGTGCTACTAAGAGTAGACCTGCTTCTTGGGAGAAAAGCGATGACAAACCTAGAAAGAGCAGAGACACCACCTGGCCGACAAAGGTCCTTATAGTTAAAGCTATGGTTTCCCCAGTAGCGATGTATGGAAGTGAGAGCTGGACCATAAAGAAGGCTGATCGCCGAAGAATTGATGCTTTTGAATTATGGTGCTGGAGGAGACTCTTGAGAGTCCCATGGACTGCAAGAAGATCAAACCGATCCATTCTGAAGGAAATCAGCCCTGAGTGCTCACTGGAAGGACAGATCCTGAAGCTGAGGCTCCAATACCCACCTCATGAGAAGAGAAGACTCCCTGGAAAAGACCCTAATATTGGGAAAGTTGGAGGGCACAAGGAGAAGGGACGACAGAGGACGAAATTGTTGGATAGTGTTCTTGAAGCTACCAGCATGAGTTTGACCAAACTGCGGGAGGCAGTGGAGGACAGGAGTGCCTGGCGTGCTCTGGTCCATGGGGTCATGAAGAGTCGAACATGACTAAACGACTAAACAAGAGTAGACCCATCAAAATAAAGGGACCTACACTAGTCCAACCCACTGCAATGAAGGAATCATAGCTTAAGAATCCCTGGCAGATGGCCACCCAGCCTCTGTTTAAAAACCTCCAATGAAGGAGGGAAAGTCTACCAACTTCCACTGCCAAACAGATCTTACTGTCAGAAAGTTCTTCCCGATGTTTACTCTGAATCTCCTTTCTTGTCCTTTGAACCCATTGCTTCAGCTCCTACCCTCTGGGGCAGCAGAAACAAGCTCGCTCCACCCTCCAAGTAACAGACATTCAGATGTTTGAAGATGGCTATTGTATCACCTCTCAGTCATCTCTTCTCCAGCATAAACGTACCCAACTCCCTCAACCGTTCCTCATCAGGTTTGCTTTCCAGATCCGTTATCATTATGGTCTCCCTCCTCATGTGCATTGGGCAGCTGTTGGGCAGGGTAGCGGGTGCGAGGGGCTCTCCTGAGGCTGCACCTTCTCCACATTTACATCCCTAGGGGTGGCTGGTGCCCACTGAGGCTGCTAAGGCGGAAGGGAAGTGTGCTGGTCCCATGGGTTACCCGAGAGGCGAGGTCCAAGTCCGGTCCGTGGTCAAAGGTGCAACGTGGAGGCAGTCCGTAGTAGCTGAAGCTGGGTGCAAGGCAGGGAGTCGGGTGAAGTCAGGAACAGGCATGCAAGCAGGGAGCCAGCGCGGGTCAGGAGCTCTGGCAGGAAAGCAGGACAGGGTTCAGGCAGTAACTAGCAACCAACAATGTTGCTCCCGCAACTTGGGACTGGGGCTGGCCAGCTTTTATCTGCCCCGAGGCATAGGGCGGCCCCGATCCTCTGGTGACTCGCCTCTCCTGGCCTGGAGGTGAGCACTCCTCCTGCAGGAACTTAGTTCCCTCCGTCTCTCTGCCCTGAGCCTCTGCAGCTCAGGAGAGGCTGGAGGGTTACCGGACCCAGAGGCAACCTCAGCTTCCTCTGCCGGGGCTGAGAGTGGAGCACCTGCAGGCAATGGGTCCTCCATCAACTCAGGAGCCAGAGCAGACTCAGCTGATGCCTGCACCTGAGGATCCAGCACAGGTGGGGACCCTTCAGGCTCAAGCCCCAGCCCCGGCTCAGCTGATTCTGGAGACAGGGACTCCTGTGCAGGCTGGGATCCCTCAGGTTCACCATCCGAGTCCAAATCCCAGGCCATCACAGGAAGAAGCCCAAGAAGCAGGTGGAGCCTGAGCCAATGGCAGCCATAGCCAACTGATTCCCATTTTGTCCCCACCCTTCTCCTCCCTGCTGAGTTCTACAAGGACAAAACTAAGGAGGAGGAAGCTGGCAGCCAGCACCAACCCCCACCCCAGACAGTTTGTGAGTGAGAAGGCAGCCTGGGGTTGGTGGGACCAACCCATCTGCCCTAATGGACCAGCCTCCAATGCCCTCATTCTCTGCGATGTCCCCCCCCCCAATCACTGCTTTCTTCCTGTCCGGCCCAGTGAGCACCGGCCTTTGAAGTTGGAAGAATCCACTTATTCTGGGGGAGGCGTGGAACATTTATAATGCCACCCTTGACCTGCGTCGCTTGCAAGGTTGACTGGAGAACGCAACCCACTTCAAACAAGTCGGAGGTCTAAGGTGGAAACGGTGGGAAATCTTGTGGGGCGGGGGAGGGGTGCTTCACACTCAGTGAGCGTCTTCTTCCTCTCCAGAAAGTTCTGAGCAGGAAATGAGTTAAACGGATGGCCAGAGAGAGAGAGAGAGAGAAAGGTTACCTATTAGAAGGCAGAAGATGAACTGCTACCTGGTCTCCATCCCACCAGCCATCACTGGGAATCTCCAGCATGCAGCTGCCTTGGATGACCCCAGAGGTCTGTCCAAAGCACTAATGCTCCCCAACACCAGTTGTTGGGAACCCCCGGTCCTGCTTGAAGGTTTTCCTGTGTGGTTGGACTAGGTGGGCTTTTGGCTTCATCCAGCCTCTTCTCATGCTCAGAGGAATTGCACCTGGTCCTGGAGACTATATGTACATGGCTGTCATTGTTGGCATCCATCTGTCCTGAGAGTCAATGGAGTGTGCCTCCGGGGGTGAAGTCAAACCACTGTGTTAGCAGGACCAAAGTGGCCTTCTCAAGGCTCAAGCCTGGGCATTATGTATGGAGGTCCTGGGCTGCCCAGATGACAAGACCCACCAGCCCCCTGGCCTTGTAAGCAGAGCAATACGTTGGGCACCAGCTTGGCTGCAGGAGTTGCTGGAAGGAGGCGTACAAGGCACCATCCAACCAATTGAGGGCAATGTTTCCCCAACATGGGTCTCCAGCTGTTTTTGAACTACAACTCCCATCATCCCTAGCTATCAGGACCAGGGATGATGGGAACTGTAGTCCAAAATCCGCTGGAGACCCAAGTTTGGGAAACACTGGTTATAGGGCCTCCACTTTGAATTGGTGTAGAGTTTACTCCTAAGCCTTTTCTTCTCTTGAAGATATCCTGCGATGCAGTGGAGGTTTAAGAGCGTCCCCAGAGCCAGGAGGGCCAATTTTGACCTCCAGACCTGACGTTTCTCCATCCCTGTTGCAGACTCCCCTTTCCACCTGTATTTCTGGATTTAAAAACCTTTTCTAACCTCACCCCCCTCCCCCACAAATAGTTTTGTTGACCCTCTGGGTTCCAGCCTTGCCTGTTGCTGACCTCCGGCCAAATGGGCAGCAAAGTGAAAGCATTTTGCGGAAGGTGGGGCAGTCTCGCTTTTGAAAGGAGGAGAAATGGAGGGAAATTGCGGCGATGCTCGAGCGGGCGGAATTGAGCGTCCGTCCGCAGCCGAGGCCTATGGTACTTAAATGCAATCGCTGATCTAATCGCTAGTGCTCAAGGAAGCTTTTTGCTGCATTTTACCACACAAAGCCTCGCCTTTTCTTTCCTCCATTGTGGCCTGCACCGCTATTTAAGAAAGCAGAAATCAATAAACCCTTCCAGCTTTCAATCTTTTTGCCCCCAAAAGGTGGAGCGCTTCTCTTTTTTTGGCCGGGGGGGGGGCATGCGGTGGGGGTGGCGGCGGCGGGGAGCATTTTGTCATTCATAAGCTGTGGCGACAAATCCTTGACATCATTCGTGGACGGTATCGATCAGCTCTTCCGTTGCGCCGAAGGACAAATAGAAATCATTTATCTGTCTGGGCTCCCAAACAGCAAAAAAACAGGGGGGAAAGGGGGGGCAGAAGGCGAAGACAAAGGCCCCTTCCCAGCCACCCATGACAACCAGCAGCTGAAGGTATTAGCCGGAGGTCAAGTTCAGAGGTCAAGGGTCAAACAGGTTGTCATCAGTTTCTCACAGCTATCAGAGTGGAAAAAACCAGCTGGTTCTTATTAGCTAAATCCACCTCACTGTAAAAAGAGACCAAGGGGGTGGGTGGGGGGAGGAAGGCAATGCTAGCATGAGGCGGCCTGCCAAATTTTGCGTCCCATTGGGCTATTTTGAAAATGGCTAGATTGGATGAGGGAAGCTCAGCACAGTCCTAAGAACACAGCAAGTCATCTTATACCATCGGTCTAGGCAGCTCAGCGTCATTTTTCACGGACAGACAGAAGCTCTTGGGGGGTCAAAGGATGGAGACGGTCCCAGGTAGAAACCTGGAGATGCAGGAGATCAAACTTGGGACCTCAGCATCTCTGCAAAGTACGGTAGATGCTCTGCGGCTGAACGACAGCTCTTCCCCCAAAGCACGAAAGAAGTCTCCAGTCCTCAAGAGTCTGAATGAAGGACTGGTTCCATTATGAACATATGAAGCTGCCTTCAGGATAGGTCTTTGTGTTCCTCGAGATCAGTCCTGTCTACAACAACCGGCCGTGGCCCTGCAGGATTTCAGGCGAGGAACGCACCCAACCCGACCGGGAGATGCTACGTGTCAGATGGCTGTGGTGGTTGCTCAAGAGTAACCAGGCAGGACTCCAACCTGTCTTTTACAGGCTTTATTCTTGGTGCAAACTATTTACAGTGAAGAGCGTTGTAAGTTCATGTCTGTCTCAGTTGCTGGCAGAATCTGGGAGTGGTCGGTTTTTGTACCTCCCCCAGCATAAAAGTCGCGTCACCCCCAGCCTTTTCCGCCCCTCCCTGCGCCGAAGGCTACCACGCAGAATGGGCGCTGGCCACTGTGAGACCAGGAGGCTGGACTAGAAGGGCCCAGCTTGGCCTGATCCAGAAGGCTCTTCTTATTGTGTACTACTATATTTTAATATATTATTGGATATTACTTCATTTAATATAAGTCAATCCATTTTAAAGTTACTGTATTTTTCTGTGTATAAGTCTATATCCCCCCCCCCAAAAAAAAATTAAGTTTAAAATTGGAGGTTGTCCTATACACGTAATGTTGCAATTAATTATTTTTTAATTTGGGGCTCAAAAAATAGGGGTCGTCTTATACATGGGAGCGTCTTATACACGGAAAAATACGGTATGTTTTATTATGACTTTTTGTACCAGATTATTATAAGGTTGTTATAAGTGGCCAAGCCAGACTTGAGTACAATAACACTCTCCTCCTCGTGAGCACCAGCAGCTGGTATGCTCTTCGTATTTCACTGAATTGCATTTCACTTTTAATTTGTAGGCCACGGTTTACAAAACATACAACACACAACACATACCCTCCAACATTTCTCCGATGAAAATAGGGACGTCCCATTCCATAATGAAAATTTTGCTATTTATACCCCACACATCTTACAGGGTTGCCCCAGCCACCCTGGGAAGCTTCGAACATATATAAAAACATAATAAAATATTAAACATTTAAAAAAACCTTCCCTATACAGGATTGCCTTCAGACGCTTTGGGGGTCGGATAACGCCATACCCTCCACTTATCCAATGAAAATAGGGACATCCTAAGAAAAAGTGGGATCAAATCAGAAACCGGGACGGCTTCTCTAAATCAGGGGTGTCCCTGGGAAATAGGGACACTTGGACGGTCTGAGAACACACACCTTATAATAATCTGATCCAATGCAAAAAGTAGTAACTTTAAAATGGAACGACTTATATCAAATAGAGCAATATTCAAGAATCCATTAGACTATAGTAGTACACAATAAAATTAACTCTCAAAACATCAGCAAATCATAATTAATCAGAAATTCTTTTCTTATGCACCTCTCTACCCTGGCGTTTGGCACCTGAGATGTGTGTTTTTAAGGACCCACCCTGTTCCTTTGATTGTACTCGACTTGTTTTTAATAATGAATTCTCAATGGTTGTAATCCGCCCTGGGACCAACTGGTGAAGGGCTACTAATAAATCAACAACAACAACAACAACAACAGTGCTGTAGATATGAACCAGATTTCTACAACCTCTGGCTTAAAAGCACCAGGAGCAAATCAGCTCATAACTTCCAGGTATCGCTTTAAGGACTCTATGATTCTATGTCTCGGCTTGGCCAAGTATACGGAGTGCTTTACTTAAATGTCGCTTTATCAAATACGAATACAAATGTGCTCTCTCTCTCTCACTGTCTGTCTCCAAACACACAAGCACACACACACACACTGCTTCTTTTCCCAAGGACGTTGTCAAGGTCACCCAAGACCCTGCGCTCCAAAGAGTGTATCAGGCCTACAAATCCATTTCGCCGGACTATTGTTGCCCGTATCCTCCTGTGCCTCCAACTTCATTTCCACTTCAATTTTATCAACCTTCCGCTGGAGACTCAAAGAGATAGGAAACGAGCTCTGACACGAATTAGCCTTAAGATTGACTGATATAGCTTAGCCCAGGGAATTCTGGGTAGAACGTTCTCTGGGCTCCCTCTCACAATCCTGTTCTCTCTCTCTCTTAGAAAAAAAATTTTTTTTTTACTCCAGCCCATCTCTGTCACTCTCCTGTCACGGAGGGTGCCAATCCGGCCTCGAATGACGGACAGGGCGAGTTGGCTTCTGATGGGGTAATTTGCCAAAGCCTCAAACTGCTGTATATCACGGATGGCAGCTAAGTTAGCATGGGAGAGGGGGCCAGCCGACTCAAAGGCAAGGGTGCCGTGTATATTAGGCGATGGGGGTTGCTGGGGGGGGCAGCCCTTCAGGAAATCCCTTCCCTTAATTCAACAAACTTAAGGTAGAGCTGGGATTCAGATGGATTTTGTGGGTCTCTGCATCCAGCCGCTGTTCACTTCTGATTAGTTCCTTGACAAGAAGACGGCTCAGATGGCTGCAAAAGGTTTCAGGAGAAGATTTCCCACAAAATGATGCCTGGTTGCATAGAGCGTGTGGCCTTGACCCGCTTTGAGGGTCAGCTTGCAAGATCTTATCGCCAGCATGGTCTGATCACGATGAGATCCTGTGCTTGGCAACAAGATATACAAGTGAGAGCTGCAAGAAAACATTCTGGCGTGGGGTGCTCCTTTTCAGGATCTCAGCCAGCCATGCCCTTTCTCGCAATATGCCATTCCGACACACACACACACACACACACACACACACACACTTAAAGTAGGGAGTCAATTCTGTTCACATGTAAAAGTGAATCAACCTGCTTTGCACTTTCCGCAACAATAAGTGAACGGAAACAAAGCCTTTTTTATAAAAAAAATTCGCAATTCTCTGAATTTTGTACTGTGGCTCTCTAACGCAGCCTTTCTCAACCTATGAGTCCCCCAGATGCCCTTAGCTAGCAAGGCCAAAACTCAGGGATGATGGGAGTTGTAGTCCAACAACATCTGGGGACCCACAGGTTGAGAACCACTGCTCTAATGTATATAATGGGGTAAAAATGCACATCTGAGTGAAAATAACACACCAAAATGCATATAGATTCAGGGAAGTTGAATCACGAGCATTCGTTTATTGTGGGGAAATGGCATTGTGTATTGAGAGAAATTTGTATTAAAAGGCAGGTGAATGTTCATGAGGATCTGTATTGCAAGCAGATGTGGAAATGTGGAAAAATGGAAGCCCCATCTACACAATACATTTAAAGCAGTGCCATATCACTCTAAATAGTGACTCCTGGGAGCTGTTAAGAGTGCTGAGAGTTGTTCAGAGACCCTCCCCCATTCACCCCCCAAGAGTTATACTTTGGTGGTATGTGGTCAGTGGACTAGGCTAGTCCCCTAAATGTTCCCGTGGTGCCTCCTTCCCAAAGACCAGGAAACATCTGCCCAGCTTTGGAGGGGGAGGCACAATGCTCACTCATGCTTGCAACGTCAAACCCTCCTCCCAAATTACCCTCTCAAGCTTGCACCTCTGGCCCTGTTTCCCTATGGAAAATTTGACTAACACTACTACTACTAATAATAATAATAATTTTATTATTTATACCCCGCCCATCTGGCTGGGTTTCCCCAGCCACTCTGGGCAGCTCCCAACAGAGGACTAAAAACAGAATAAAACTTCAAACATTAAAAAAATTCCCTAAACAGGGCTGCCTTCAGATGTCTTCTAAAAGTCAGATAGTTGTTTACTTCCTTGACATCTGATGGGAGGGCGTTCCACAAGGCGGGCGCCACTACCAAGAAGGCCCTCTGCCTGGTTCCCTGAAACCTCACTTCTAGCAGTGAGCGAACCGCCAGAAGGCCCTCGCCGCTGGACCTCAGTGTCTGGGCTGAACTATGGGGGTGGAGACGCTCCTTCAGGTATACTGGGCCGAGGCTACACTGCTACAATTCCTTGAGTTCCCTGGAGGGATTGGTTTGTTAAACCACTCTGGTTGTACAACACCCAAAGCACGATCCATTGGGAGGGTCGCAGCTCAGTGTTAGAGTTCATGCTTGGCATGCAGAAGGTCTTGTTTCAATCCCTGGGCAGGGGAAGGTAGAATGTGAATGACCGCTGATAGAAACTCAGAGATATGGAGGGCCACAGCTTCTCCCACACTTGTTGTAGAGTCGGAATGCAGTGTTCTGGGGTCAGAGGAGGCCAAAGACCCATTGCAAATTTTGCAGCAGGGTCCCTGCCTCCAGCATCCTAGAGGCACCCAATCAACATGGAAGGGGAGCTTTTGAGTCTCTGAAAAGAAGTCTTCTCCCTCTTTTTGCTGACTGGAGCCAATCACAGCACAGTGGTACCTTGGGTTACAGATGCTTCAGGTTACAGACACTTCGGGTTACAGATGCTTCAGGTTACAGACTCCGCTAACCCAGAAATAGTACCTTGGGTTAAGAACTTTGCTTCAGGATGAGAACAGAAATCGTGCTCTGGCGGCGCGGCAGCAGCAGGAGGCCCCATTAGCTAAAGTGGTGCTTCAGGTTAAGAACAGTTTCAGGTTAAGAACGGACCTCCAGAACGAATTAAGTACTTAACCCGAGGTACCACTGTAGAAATAGGTGAGTTGATCACTGAGGATGGGCTCTGAGGGTCCCTGCGGAACTCTAGGAAGAATACTGAGAGAGGATTATTAATTGTGCTCCAATGCTAAGCATCCAGGAACACTGCAAACATAAGGGGCTTAAGCTGCAAGTGAACAGTATGAAGATTCTGTTACATACAACAGATCGTCAAGGAAAACAACACTTGTGCCTTTCCAAAAGGAGGTATTGGTGCACTCCAAGCTATTACCCCTTGGACGGGCAGAGAAAACAGTAGATCTAGCTGAAAGTCAACACATGGCGATCTGCCATTGATTGCTGTAATGCATCCCCGATGATGATGATGATGATGATGATGATGATGATGATGATGATTGTATAACTGCAAGATTATTGTATAATCTCGGAAGACTATATAATCTTAAAAGAGGGTGTGGCTGTGACTCTCATGAAGGGACCCTGCATTTCTGAATCTGCCACGACACTACTCTGCCCAGCCATTCCTTTGGGGGCAGGAATGGGGGAACCTGCGGCCCTCCAGCTGTTGCTGGACTCCAACTCCCATCAGCCTCAGCCAGCATGGCCAATGGCCAAGGGTGATGGGGGTTTGAGTCCATGGAGACCCAGGGGAAGGGACACAGATGCCCCAACCCTGCCCCAAATCCTTTCTCCTGCTATGCCTGCCACAACATTCCTTTTCTCTCTCTCCCCCTCTCCTCTCTTCCCTGTCCTGTCCTCCCTCCCTCCTTTCCCCTTGTCTCTTCTTCCTATCAGTGGCTCTGTTTGATAATATCTTCTGCCGAGTACTTTACTGCTTCTCCCCGCACAGCACAGTAAATGGGCTGCCAGCGTGTTCCCCTTTTTTTATCTGTGCCACTAACAGAGTCCATTGCGAAATATCGGCACGGCTCTAAATTACGGCGGCGCCATCAACGGCGTGCGAGTTTTAATTCTCGGCTGTGACTTAAAAGAGAAGGCAGGCGGCGGGGGGAGTGGGGTGCTTTCCCCCTCTTCATCCTATCCACAGTTCATATGGGGAAGTCCATTCTCACTGAAACATGTCTCTAAGCAGGCGAACTTGGAGGAAACAGGGGATCTGTTTCAAAGCAGGGATCTGTGACTAGGGGCTGTGTCCAACACCTCCGATCAAATTTGGGGTGCCATCTGGTGCTCTTTATCAGCTTCAATTCAACCTGGGGAGATCCAGGGCCAACTTGATCCAGAATCTGAACTGGATTATTGTGCTGGGCCCGGGGGTAACCCGTGAAACGCGGTCCAGGACCGGTCCAGAATACGAAGGTTCTGCTGATAATCAGTCCGATACGGCCAAGGCAGGAAACCAGGCAAGGACAGGTACAGGATCTCAGGCAGGATCTAGCATACAGCAATGTTTCTCCCACAAACTGGGGCAGGGACCGACAGCCTTTTATCTTTGTCGGGGTAGCGGCCGATCCTGATCCCGCGGCAACTCACCTCCCTGTTTCGCCTGAAGGCAAGCACTCCTCCTGCAAGTACTCAGGTCTCTCCTTCTCTCAGACCTTAGTCTCTGCAGCTCATGAGATGTCGGTGGGTTACCAGACCCAGGGGCCGCCTCAGCCTCCCCTGACCAAGCCTGTAGTGGAGCAGCTGTAAGTGATGGCCCAGCTGAAGGCAACAAGGTAATCCCCCATCTGGAGCCAGGGCAGGCTCAGGCCCCTGACTCGGCCCAGCTGGTGTTTGTTGCAGGGGAACCTGTGCAGACTGGGACTCTTCAGGATCAGGCCCCAGACTTGGTTCAGATGCTGCCTGAGGCAAAGGATCCGGTGCAGACTGAGTCTCCTCTGGTTCCAAGTCTGAGCCCAAGTCCCAGGCCATCACAATCATAAGGGTGTGAACAGTTTAATTTGGGTCTAAAACTCCTAATTATACATGTGGCCAGGGGCACAAGTCTCCTCCTTGCCTCCCCCCTTCCAAACCTCCTCTACCCCACTTTTGACGTCTCCAGATCGCTTCGGGTAGACCTGATGCAACCCAGGGTTGTCCAGAATCAAAACCCTCATCAGAGACTGAAAGCCAAGCAGCAGAAGAAGGGTTTTGCTGCCTATCTAAGCAGCATCAGGAATGGAGCTGATCCTGCCTCCTTTGGGAAGGAAACCCATACCTGGTGGGGGGGGGGCGTTGGCAGAGAAAAGACTCAACCTGGGAGATCCAGGGCCAACTTGACCCAACTCTTCCCTCCCACCAAATCTACCAAGCTGGACAGTTGGTAGTGGGCACATGCGCCAGCTTCCGGCTTATAATGGGGGTGGGGGGGTCAATGACACGCAGTGCGTGATGTTGCATGCACGATGTCCCAACATCATGCGCATGGCATCAGGACGTTGGAGGAGCCAAGGCAGAGCTGAGCGCAGCAGCAGTCCAGCGGCAGCACAGCTTCAAGGGCCACGGCTTCTCCTCCTGCCGCCAACACCAGCCTGGAGCTGGGGAAGCCCTAAATGACTCAGGCCCCAAATACCTGAAAGACCACCTCCTTCCCTACAGACACTCTAGGGTGCTGAGATCAGCAGGCGAGGCCCTCTTGGTTGTTCCACCACCCTCAGAAGCTTGGGAGTGGTGGCAGCCCGTGACAGGGACTTCTATGTGGCAGCCCCTAAGTTTTGGAACTCTCCACAGAAGTGTGTCCAGCACCTTCATTACACAGTTTTTGGTGAATGTCAGAGACACATCTCTCGCCTTTTGACACCTGAGATGTAATGTTTTTAGAACACACCTCATTTTCCGTGATTTCAGGTGCTTTTAAACTGGTTTTGATATTGTGTTTTAATTGCCGTACCTCAGCTTGGGGTGAAGAGCGAGCAATAAATGTTAATTAATAAGAGTAATAAATGATAAGAGTAATAATCACAGCCGAACTCCACATCCTTCTTGGGTGCTTTGGCCTGTTTTGAATGTGATCAGGCCTCTCCCTTGACTTAATGGAAGGTGCAGAAGTGTGTGTGTGTGTGTGTGTACAAAAACCCTTGACTTTTTGCCCGGCAGGAATGAAGCCTACTATACAAAGTTAAGGGTCCTTGTTGCTCCGCCCACTTTTGACTCTTGCCCCACCTACCACTGGCATGCGGCCCCCAGAAGCTTGCTTATGAGGGAATGTGGCCCCTCAGGCAGAAAGGAAGGCTCATTAGACAAACCCAATCTCCCTTTTCATTCTAGAAACAGGGAGATAACAATTAAATACTATTTTGAAGACCCGCCCCCCCAAAAAAAGAGAGTGAAAAGAAAGTGGGGAAAGAATGCAAGTCGTTTTTAATTTTTTTTAAAAAAAAAATTGTTAAGGCGTAGGAATGAAGCTGATATTGAAAGTGAGTAAATTTTAATGAAATGGCGCAAAAATGACATCATTTACTCAGAAATCATTAATTTGTCAGCATTAATATTTCAGCTACAACATTGCCTGTCATTTTGTGCCAGCCATGACTGATAAATCTATAAAAGTGTGCTGCTAATTTACTGAATATTTATGTCCCGTGTCATTTGCAGAAGAGGTTTTGAAATTTATTTCGCTCCGCATTCAGCCAAAGAAGGGTTTCTTCCCCCCCCCAGACACCCCCAATCCCTGAAAAACCTCCAAATGAATGAGAGTCTGGGCGGGTTGTGCAACTTCTTGAAATTGCATTGTAAAAGGAAACACAGCGGCAAAGGGGGGGGGGAGCCTGTTACTTTCAGCAGGAGCGACCCCACATTTTCCTCTAACTTAAAGACATAGCAGGGTTGGAGTGGCCCTCTGGACCTTTCTATGTGGCCCCTGAGGCCCTCTCTGCACCACACCCCCTGATCAGCCACAGCCCTCGGCAGGCCTGCTCCCATCCTTTATAAAGCAGGTGGGTGTCTTGAACTCTGAGAACAACTCTTGCTTGCCTGAAGGGAGGCTGGAAAGAAGGATTTGTGTGAGAACAAAGAAAATAACCTACATCACAAGGTCACAGTGATATGCTTTTTTGCCTTTGGCCTTGTCCACCAATGACCAAGGCTCCCAGAAATTTGCCCAGAAAGGAAGGAAGGAGGCCCACTAGAAGGAAATGCACTCCCCATCCCTGACATAGATGCTGTGCTCTGAGAAAACAGATAGGGAAAAGTTCCTCATCCTCTCGCATAACACTAGAATTTCTGGGCATTCGATGAAGCTGAAGGTGGGAAGATGAAGGACAGACGAAAGGAAGGAGTTCTTGGTTCATAGTTAACCTGCGGAACTCACCGCCACAGGAGACCATGGTGACCACCAACTTGGGTGGCTTCAAAACAGGATTGGACAAAAACATGGCGGTTGATGGCTACCAGCCATGATGGTTGTGCTCTGTCGCCACATCTGGAATCTCCAGCAATTCCAGTTGCTGGAGGCCACAGATGGAAGGGTGTTCTGAAAACCATGGCTAAAAAAGCCACCTCTATTGGTCTTTCACACACACCCCAACTGTATTACCTGGGTTATGAAGGCGCCCTAAAGACGTTAAAGCAAAGATTATGGGATAATGCACACATTGACTTGCGATCTCGATCACACACAGTCTGTATTCCGCTGGCAGTAGGAGTACAATATGGGCATGTCTTTAAGTTAACATCTTACATTAAAAACCTGACAGTACCAAATTATCGAAGGCTTTTCACCAAAGCCAGACTAAACGTCTTTCCTTTTGCAGTGTTGGATGGCAGGTGGAGAGGAGTTCCCTACCAGGACAGACGTTGCTCGTGTGCTCAATACATCGATTCCATAAAACATATTTTGTTGCACTGTGCAAAATATGAGCAAGCCAGGGCTGAACTGATATTACCCTTGCTGGTACCTTTCCTGGGAAAATCAGAGGCTCACTATGTCAGGTTCCTATTGGAAGACCGGACAAGTGCTAGAACATTAGCAGTGGCAAAGTTTTTATTGGTGGTTGCAAGAACCAATGATCCCTATATTCTGAACGAACTGCTTGTTTAACCTGGAGGTAGGCTGTATGAATTGTGTATTGCTTTGTAACGATTTGTTGGGTCTCTGGACCGTAATAAAGGTTGATGATTGGGAGGCTGTTCTTCTGCTCAGATCCTGTTTATGGGATTCCCACAGGGATCTGGTTGGTCCCTGTGAGATCAGGACACTGGACTTAGATGGGCCTTTAATGTGGGGCTCAGGATTGGGGGAGCCTGAGTATTGCATCTGGGTCCCTAGAGTTAAGTCTTCCAAATGCGACACGCTTCAGGTATTCTGGGGTTGTGGCTCCTATCAGGCCCAGCCAGCGTTCAACACAGGACCCCAGGCACAATCTCCCCTCCAAAGCGGGGGTTTAAACAGGCTTCTTCCAGTTGGCTGAATGATGCCTTAATATTTATGAGGCTCTCAGCCAGTCTTACATGGCCCCTGACTCCTAAAGGCAAAATCAAATCTCGTTTAATTATTTCCCTAAAAGATGCTGTTGGGTTTTAATATGGGTGTGATGAATATTTAATATGCAGAGGGTGGTTTACATAATTCCACTGGCATGGCAGTCAGCCTGGCTGGTCTTGCAAATACGATCATCTGGTCCAGCTGATTGTCTACACCAAGAGGGGAGAAATGGATTTTTTTCCACCTTTTGACGCCTTAGGATGGTTCTATTAAAAATTCTTGACTATGGTCCAGGAAGTTCTTCCCATGATTTAAGACTACAAGAGTCTTGTTGGGTCAGACCAGAGGCCTATTTGATCCAGAATCCTGTTCTCACAGTAGCCAGCAAGAGGCCCCAATGGGAAGCCCACGAACCGGACCTGGGTATGAAAGTTCAGATTCCCAGAAAGTGGTATTCAGAGACGTCCAGTGGAGGCGGAAAATAGCCTTCTCCTCCATGAATTCGCCTAATCCGAGCGTGAGGCTGCATAGGAAGGCCGCTCTATTTGCTCAGCTGGGGCCTACTGTCATTTCTCCCTTCTGTTCCCAGAGATGTCTCCATGAACAGTAATTCCACCTGGCTCCCTCAGATGGAGCAATGGAGACAGCAAGGCCTCTTCTGTCTCCTTCAGCCTAACTGGGTCCAACCACCATTCGGCTCCTCCCCTCACAGAACCATCTCTCTCAGTGGCTTTTCCATCTGTCTGAAGCTGAGGGAGACATGAGACAGCGAGGAACCCTCTATTGGCCTCGTTGGGACAATCTATTGTTTGGCTCTTGCACTCCACTGCTGCAGCCACCATGATACCAAATTGTCTCCCCCTACCTTCTCATTCTCTCCTAATGCTTCACATCTCTGATATAGCAAGCCTTTCTTTTTTAGAACTTCAGGACCACCCTGAATGCATCTGGCAACAAAAACTAAAATAATAGGGCATTAATTAATTATTATTATTATAAATTTTAAGTTAATACCGCTATCGGTGGTTTCCAACCTTTCATCCTAAGGTTACAGGGTGGGCCATAACCATTTAAAATACAATTTTAAAAACAGTGTAAGAGTTCTAATATTCCCACAAGTCGAGAGAGTCTTGCAAGTGAGAACGCCGCATCGCATCTTTAAAAGCTTGGGAGGAGAGGCATGGAAACTTGTTGGAACATCTTCATTGCTTCTTCATTGTCCATTTCTGTTCTTCTTGCCCTGCTCCTGAACTGTGACTCCTGAGCATTGGACTTGCTTCCTGTACCCTTCCTTGTCTGAATAAGGGTCTCTTCCTTACTTCCAAGTAAGAGCCTAAATCTACATGTGTTTGGTATGGGAGGCACGACAACTTCCTCCCTCTTTTTAGCAGTAAAAAATTCCTGTGAACGAGGATCTACAGGAGTTATATATCCATCTGCAATTAACTGCTTTGTTAGTTCACTTCATGTCCCTGTAGGTACAACGCGGGTTTTCAAACTATGTTTCCAGAGCTAACTTGACAGCCCATCAGGCCCTCCTCAGTGAGAAGATCTGTAAAGGTAGACAAGCTTCTTTGAAAGACCGTCGCCCACCACTACTAATTACCCACTAAATACAGATTGAGTGCACTGAGGTGAACAACAAAATGGCGCTCCCATCCCAACCAGGGAAGAAGGGGTAAGGGGAGATCTGCATCAGGAACAAGGGGGAATTAAGATCTACACTGCAATCTGCTGCCCTTGTTGATCCTGATGCCCAAGGTGGTCACCTCGTCTCGTCTCATGGGTGGCCCAGTTCAGTGTGGGACACATGCCACCATCTGGGGTGAGCCAGGCGCCAGATACTGGGAGCCAATAGTCAGGGGAAATCAGAACCAAGAAAACAAGCTCAAGAAACAAACCAAAGCTCAGGGCTGAAGGGCAACTGTGGATACAGAGAGCACACCAGAGCTCAAGACCACCATGTGGTCCAAGCATGGCTCAGCTGGAACAGGAAGTCCTACTATACTCCTCATTGTCTAGAAGGATCCTACAGCCGGCCTAGGTGAGCAGCATTGGGCAAGGCCTGAAGGTACTTCCAGTTGTGCCATGCTTCCAAGGGAACAGGAAGGCCTACTATGCTTCTCTTTGTCCAGAACATCCCAGTGCCCGCCTGGGTGATCAGGGCTGCAATAAGGCCTGAAGGTACTTCTCTGAGAAGCTGCCACATGCAGTTCAGCAGCTCACCACACAGGACAGGTCAACCCAGCTCCCAGCAGCTCTTGACATCCAACCATATTAAGAATATTAGTAATATTGTTATGAACTGCTTTGAAGGTAGGTTGTTGTGGAGGTTTTTTGTTTGTTTGTTTGTTTGTTTGTTTGTTTTTGCAATCAAGTGGTGTGTGTGTGTGTGTGTGTGTGTGTGTGTGTGTGTGTGTGTGTATTACCGACCTGAAGGTACCAAGGCAGGTTGCAACACTTGAAACAAAATATTTGTTTGTTTGTTTGTTTGTTTGTTTGTTTGTTTGTTTGTTTGTTTGTTTGTTTATAATTTTCATTAATGTATAACAATTATTTTGGCAAGTTTTAACATTTTCAGTTTTGACTCCCTTCCATTTTGACTCTGCAGTTCCTTACATTTATTTCTGTCTTTTCCTGCATACTCCAAATTGTCTTACCTTATTCTTTTATTCATCTATTCTAATATATATCTTTTTAAAAAAAAAACCCAGCAGGTTTTTACAACAATCCTGCCAATGTCTTAATCTGTTTACAGTTTGTTTGTAAATACTCAATAAACCACTTCCATTCCTTTCTAAAGAGTTTGTTGTCTTGATTTCTTATTCTTCCGGTAAGTTCTGCCATTTCTGCAGACTCCATTAGTTTCTGTATGCAATCTTCTTTCGTCAGGACCTCTTCATCTTTCCACTTTTGGGGCAAATAATATTCTTGCGGCTGTAGATGCATACTTAAATAAATTTCTATACTGTTTGGGTAGTTCTAATCCTAGAATTCCCAAGAGAAAAGCTTCTGGGTTGTTGTTTTTAATATATAAATGTTATCTTAAACATCTTTTTCAATTCATTATATATCATTTCCCAGTAACCTTATTACAAGACCACCACATATGAAAAAGGTACCTTCTTTCTCTTTAAATTTCCAACACTTATTTGACAAAATTTTAAGAATGGTTTAAAAGAACTTACAATCGCAGAACTAAGGCGGGTTCTAAAAATACACATCTCAGATGTCGAAAGCCAGGGTAAAGAGCTGAGTCTTCAGCTCTCTTCAGAAACAATACAGTGAAGATGCCAGTGTGCTTCTGTGCAGAGGAAATTCAACGACCTTTGGGCCACTACAGAGAATGCCCTGTGCTGGACTGCCGCCATGTGGGTTTCTGAAGGCAGTGGAACAGCTGATAGGATCCCCTTTGCCAGTCTTAATACCCATGGGACTTAGTAGGGAAGGAGGGAATAGTTTAGGTATTTGGGGCCTGAGACGTTTAGGGTGTCAAGACAGGGATCCTGTGGTCCTCCAGATGTTGCTGGACTCCGTCTCCCAGCAGCCTACAGGGCCAAGGATTGGGGCTGAAGGGAGTTGGAGTCCAACAACATCTGGCATGCTACAGGTTCACCATCCTTGGTGTGGCAGAAGAGCGAGACCCAGCTGGCCTTCCTGAGGGAAGTTCCCAGAATCCTCTGTAGCAGACATGGATTCCATCTTAATTATGGCAGGCAGTGAGACCAGGCTAGGAAGTTTAACAAGCACTGAAGCAGGCTGTTGTGCTGAAAGCTCTTGCCACCCCCACACACAATTAACACAACTCATTTGTCTTTCAGACTTTTGGTCCGGTCTGGCTGTGTTGCCGCTTTATTCCACACACACACACCTTTAAAAAGATAACCTAACATCAACCCACAAGAGAGAAATTCCACGCTTTTTCCATTTAAATGGGTTAATCGTTAGTTAGCAAAATTATCTCTCAGAATGTTAATTGGTCCAGTCAAGAGGAACATTCATTATGGTTTATTTGATCAATCTCCATGTTTCATCCTTCTCCTCACACCCTGCTCCTTAGCTGCGGCTGTCTTTTTTTCGGGGTGGGGTGGGGGGAGGAGAAGAGAGCTGGCTTTGAAGAACCGTTGAAAAATGAGCTAGGAAATTTCAAACAGGAGGTTTTGTGCAGAGGGTCTTTCCCCTCCCCCTCCCGCAAAACGATTCCATTATGAGAAATAAGAATGAAGCTATATATTTAGAAGCTACAAATTTGAAATCAGGACCAAGCAGCAACCCATTTCAAAAGGTTTTCCTTATGAGAGCCACAACCTCTCCAACTTGAAAGTATTTCCTACAGAGCAGGAGTAGGCAATGTGTTGTCCCTCAGTACAGCACTGCCAGTGGTTCAAGTTTATTATTAATTATTATTATTATTGCATTTATATCCCACCTTTCCTCCAAAGGGATCAAGGTGGTGTGCTGGGGCTCTAGTGGCACAGACAGCAAAGCATCAATGTCCCACGGCCGAGTTCCTAGTTCAAAACTTATTGCGCCTCACACCAAAACGATATCATCACAGCCAACCTCATTTTTATAAATCCCATCTCTCTTTCCTCATGGGGGAAAGGCTGAGACTCCTCTCATTAATATTCCCAGGTGCTAAAGATACTGTGATTTAAGGCAGCTGTATAAATGCCAAGCATTAGTCTTTTTATGGAGCCATTTCCTTTGTTTATTATAATTTGGCTTTTAGTTATTGCCGGTCAGACATTCAAGAGCCTCCTCTCCCCATCCTGAGGTTCCTGCTTTGCTACCCAAAAAGAGAAAAGTGTGAGATTATACCTTGAGATGCCACAATGTGGGTCAGATGGAAGGCAGGCCCAAGGAACATCTCCTGCAACCTTTAACAAAACCACACACAGAACAGTTGAATTGTAGAGTTGGTGGAGGACTCCAAAAGTCATCTAGTCTTGCAATCCTACCCTCTGGATTCAGATTACAAGGAAGGAGGCTCCGATTAAATAAACCCAAGTTCATCACATCAGGTCAACTCTGAGTAGGACTTAGTGGAATATAACCCAATACAGCGGCACCTTGGTACTCAAACACCTTGGCTCCTGAACAAATCGGCTCCCAAACACCACAAACCCGGAAGTGAGTGTTCCAGTTTGCAAATGTTTTTCGGAAGATGAACATCCAACACAGCTTCCACAGCTTCTGCTTGAGTGCAGGAAGCTCCTGCAGCCAAACGGAAGCCATGCCTTGGTTTTTGAACCATTTTGGGTGTCGAATGGACTCCCGGAACGTATTAAGTTTGAGAACCAAGATACCACTGTATCTCACCTTGCTTAAGTTCTACTTAAGTAAAAAAAGGAAAAGGTAAAGGACCCCTGACAGTTCAGTCCAGTCGCGAACAACTCTGGGGTTGTGGTGCTCTTGCTTTACAGGCCAAGGGAGCCGATGTTTGTCCACAGACAGTTTTTCTGGGTCATGTGGCCAGCATGACTAAGCCGCTTCTGGCGAACCAGAGCAGCGCACGGAAACGCCGTTTTCCTTCTCGCCGGAGCAGTAACTATTTATCTACTTGCACTTTGACATGCTTTCGAACTGCTAGGTTGGCAGGAGCAGGGACCGAGAAACAGGAGCTCACCCTGTCACGGGGATTCAAACTGCCGATCTTCCGTTTGGCAAGCCCTAGGCTCTGTGGTTTAGACCACAGCGCCACCCGCGTCCCCTCTACTTAAGTAAGACCCATCAAAATTAAGGGACCTACATTAGTCCCACCCCCTGCAATGCAGGAATCACAGTTAAAAAGGTAAAGGTAAAGGGACCCCTGACCATTAGGTCCAGTCGTGACCGACTCTGGGGTTGTGGTGCTCATGTCGCTTTATTGGCCGAGGGAGCAGGCATACAGCTTCCGGGTCATGTGGCCAGCATGACTAAGCAACTTCCGGAGGACCAGAGCAGCGCACGGAAATACCGTTTACCTTCCCGCAGGAGCGGTACCTATTTATCTACTTGCACTTTGACGTGCTTTCGAACTGCTAGGTTGGCAGGAGCTGGGTCCAAGCAACGGGAGCTCACTCTGTCGTGGGGATTCGAACCGCTGACCTTCTGATCGGCAAGTCCTAGGCTCTGTGGTTTAACCCACAGCACCACCTGCATCCCTTATTCCTGAGCTTTTGTCACGAGTCTCGTTTCTTGTCATTTGAATCCATTCGTTTGCATCCTCTCCTCTGGAGCAGCAGAAAACAAGCTTTTCCATCTTCCATGCGACAACTCCTATCTCCCCACTCACACAACCATGTGTATAATTGGGAGTTTTAAGCATAACTTTGTGAGGCCCCTGAGTCAGTTTGGGGCCCAGATCAGGTTGTCCCAGGTCAGATCGTGGTCCTGCGCAGACCTAATATTTATATATCATAGAATTGAAGAATTGGAAGGGACCCCGAGGGTTCTTGAGTACAACCCTCTGCAGTGCAGGAATTTCAACCACAGCATCCATGACTGATGGCCATCCAACCTCTGCTGGAAAACCTCTAAGGAAGGAGAGTCCACCATCTCCCGAGTGAGTCCATTCCACTGCTGAACAGCTCTGACTGTCAGAAAGTTTTCCCAGATGTTTAGTCAAAATCTCCTTGTATCTTGAATCAATCGGCTTTGAGTCCTAGCCTCTGGAGCAAGAGAAAACGAACTTGCTCCATCTTCCACGGGACGGCCTTTAGATATCTGAAGATGGCTATCATCTCTGCCTCTCTTTTCCAGTCTAAACATACCCAACTCCCTCAGCTGTTCCTCATAAGGCTTGGTTTCCAATCCCTTAGTCATCTTTATCCTTCTCCTCTACACATATATACAACAATGTATGCATGTTAGACATGGCAGTGCCCATATGTACTGTTTAGAAAGCGCACATTCAACCAAAACCACCAAGTGACTCTTTATTACTTTTATTTATTTATTGAAAAAATGCACACGCCCCTTTGCTGACCAGGACAAACCTACCTCCGAGGTCGCGGCAACCTCCCTGTAAACAAATGCGTCCTTCGTTTGTCAAAGCTCGCAGCAGAAGCACACACACACACACACACACACCCTCCTTCCACCTTTTATTTTTAGAACAACTGTATCATCATTTCCCTGGGATTCTGAACAGAAATATTTTCAGTTCAGGCCGAGCGATCTATTCCATGTCCCCACCCACCGCATTAGCCTCTGAATATTCTCATTATGCCATTACTAATTAGAAAGTCTCTCAAATTGGCGTCTGCATGGGGGAAGCGGGAGGAGGCGGAGGGAAGGTGGGGGCCAGAGCGCTAAGCATATGGCATAATATCCTATTAATGAACACTCTAAATTCAAAAAGCAGGTCAGTTGCTCATTTCTTCCCCGTGTCACCCAGGCAGGGGAGGCAGCAGAAGAAAACCAGCCTCAGCACCGCCACTAGCGCTATTTCTCAAAATGCAGAATGCAACCCTGCTTGCAGCCAAACCTCAGATTCCCTGGGGTCAACTCTCTCTCCCCCATTTTGGGGAAGGGCAAATCATGGAAGGAGTCTGGGCCTGAGGGCTGGTGCTTAGGCCTCCAGCTGAGGTCAAACAGCTCACAGGGTTTGGTCTTCCACCAAGCCCCTTCCTCAGCTCAGCTTCCGGGCTGCCAGCTGAGCTCTGCCAGAAACCCCCCCCCCCTTGACTCAGACACTTCTGGCAGTGATTTCAAGAGGGCAGGGGGTCTTTTCCATCCTGAGGGCCACATCCCCTCGCCAACAGACTTCTGGGGGCCACATGCCCGTGGTGGGCGGGGCCAGAGGCAAAAGCAGACAGAGAAACACACGTGGCTCTTATTTATTTGTACCCCACCTCCTTGGAGCTCAAGTCGGCGCACGTGGGTGTTCGCCCCCACCTCAGTTAAATCCCCACAAGCAGTCTAGCTTTAGGACCAGGGTTCCCACCCTCTCCAGCTGCAAAGCTCACTTGGGGCCAGTCGTTGCCTCCCAGCCTAATCTACCTCACGGGGCTGTTGTGGGATTAAATGAGGGTAGAGGAGACACACACACCCCTTATGCCACCTCAAACTCCTTGTGGGGAGGAAGTGTGATATAAATGCAATAACTAAAAAAGAGAGAAGATCAGGACTGCCCTGGATTAAAGAAAAAGAGAAAGACCTTTGGAGTGTTTGCAGGGGAGAAATAGAAACTGTGCTGGAAATGGGGGGGGGGGGGGGGAGAGAGAGAGAGAGAGAGAGAGAGAGAGAGAGAGAGAGAGAGATATCCACTCCGGAAACTTTGTATCTGAAGTTTTTCTGTCACCGGAGATTGACACAGGTCTGAGGATTGGGTTGAAGCCCATCGCTTGCTGGGAATAAAAATACAACTTCCTCGGAATAAATTATGTCCTTCACAACGTAGTAATAGAAATCACGGCGGGTGTAGCGTCTAAACTGTGAGTGAGGGGACAGATAAGTGGAATCCAACCGGATTTCTAATACTTAGTGGGGGGAAGGGGGAAATCTTTTTTATATATATACCAACTTGGGGTTTTGAGCAACCTCCTTGCATGTTGATTCCTTTGTGATATTTGGCAGGATTTCGCTTTTTTCTCCCCTCTCCCTTCCATCGGTCTCCTATGCGCAGGCAATTTTGAGCGTGAAGATTTCACCTCCCCCCTCATTTTTAAAGAAAGGTCCAGCATGCCTCATCTACATGCAACAACCCACCCTCTCTCCTGCTTTAAGAACAGAAGCACAGCCCTGCTGGTTCAAAGACCTACCTACTCCAGCACCCTCCTTCCCACAGGGGCAACCCAGAAGCCTCTGGGAACCCCCCAAGAAAGACCCAAGCACAACATCTGCTCCCCCATTACGGTTTGCAAGGCAATGGTCCTCAAGGCCACGCAGGTTCTTAACAAGGAGGCAAGGATGTAAGAAGGCATCCTTTTCTGTCCTGCCCTGATTTCATTGCACGCAGCCCTGTTTCTCTTCTGCCACAGTTCGTCTTCACCCCGCAAACCATATTGTCCAAAACATCACAGCAGTGTCAGGCGAGGAATGTCCAGAGAAAGGAATTAACTCTTTGTTGTTACAAGTTAGGGTGTGCTGGGCCCGGGGGTAACCCATGAAACACAGTCCAGGACTGGTCCAGGAGTCAGTCCGACAGGGCCAAGGCAGGATACCAGGCAAGGACAGGTACAGGATCTAGCATACAGCAATGTTGCTCCTGCAACTTGGGGTGGGGTCCGACAACCTTTTATCTTTGTCAGGGTAGCGACCGGTCCTGATCCCCCAGCGACTCACCTCCCTGTTTCGCCCGAAGGTGAGCACTCCTCCTGCAAGTACTCAGGTCTCTCCTCTCAGACCTTAGTCTCTGCAGCACGGGAGACATTGGTGGGTTACTAGACCCAAGGGCTACCTCAGCCTCCCCTGACCAAGCCGGTAGTGGAGCATCTGTAGGTGATGGCCCAGCTGAAGGCAACAAGGTAATCCCCCATCTGGAGCCAGGGCAAGCTCAGGCCCCTGACTCAGCCCAGCTGGTGTTTGTTGCAGGGGAACCTGTGCAGACTAGGACTCTTCAGGATCAGGCCCCAGACTTGGTTCAGATAATGCCTGAGGCAAAAGATCCGGTGCAGACTGAGACTCCTCTGGTTCGGAGTCTGAGCCCGAGTCCCAGACCATCACAGTTGGTTATATGAGGCTGGTTATCCACATTAGGAACATGAGGAGCTGTCAATCTGTTGGTCCATCTGGCTCAGTACGGTCTATGCAGACTGATCCTTTTGTTTACATCCGTGGTCAGGACGTCACCAGCACTCCACATATCAGCATTGATGACCACACACTTGAGGTGGTAGACAATTACACCATAACCAGCATCTTCTCCATTGACTCTGAGCTGGACAAGTGTATTGGCAAAGGCAGCTACGGCAATGGCTCACTGCTCCAAAAGGGTATTGGTGAATGTGATGTCATATGTGGTGGGAATGTAGAATTATAAAAAGGGGGAAATGATAGATAATGAATTGGGGGGGGGGAATGTTTAAAATGACATTTTTTTAAAAAAAGCCAGAAGCCTTCTTGATAGGTATTCTAGGTCAAGAATTACCAAAAAGGGAAATACAGGTTATTCATGTATGCAACATGAAAAGGAATGACCACCGGGAGGAGCGCAGAAACACCCTGGTGCATCTGCAGCAGCACAACTGGACGCTTTCATCTGCCCCAGCTGCAACAAAACATGTCTCTCCCACAACCATTAACTCCGCAATGGTTTGACTTCACCCCCAAAGGTGCACTCCTCCATTGTCTTCCAAGACAGATGGATGCCAACCAACACAGACTGGTTGCAGCTCTCCAGTGTTTCAGTCAGGGGACATTCCTAATTCTACCTGGAGACACCTGGGATTGAACCTGGGAGATTCTGCATAAAAGGTAGGTGCTCTGCCCACGGAGCTCCAGTGCTTCAGTGAAGAACAGCAATGGAAGCCATCATGCCTTGCCTGGGGTAGGGCTGGATGACCTTTTGGGTCGCTTCCAACCCCACAGTTCTGTGATTCTATATCCACAGCTTCTTGTGGCTTAAGGATGAGCTAAAGGAGAACTGAGCAATTCAAGCGGAGAGAAGCTGGGGATTTTATTCTACTGGCATTGGGGTCACTTCTGATTTAATTATGTAGGGTTTTTTATTATTAAAAAGTGAGGTTCTCCTGTAGCTTGTGCAGACCACCATCCATGGAAATTGAATCGGCCAAATTGCTGGTTAAGCTAATCGGTTGCACATCATTCCGATGACTAAGCTCGCGGGATGCCATCGTGCATCTGGCCATCTCGAGGACCTGATTGAAGACCGAGTTAAAGACCCCGACAACGTGAATCGGCTGATGTCAGCAATGTACTTGGAACTGCCTGATCCTTACAGAACCACTTAAAAGAGAGAGCGTGACAAACATCCCAGAATCCCATGGGGCTGTTTTGACACACAGGGTTGTATCTAATTCTCGCCCTACTCAACCTAGTGAAATTAATGGCCACAACTAAGGTAAGTCAATGGGTCTACTCTAAGCAGAGCTTCACTGAATACAACCCAGTGTTTACTCCTACTGCTGTTAAGGGCATGCATAGAATTATTATATATTGATTGATTTCTTACCTGGCCTTCGCCTTAAGGTCCCAGGCTGGGCTACAACAATGGAACAATACAATATTAAAATTGGTTAAAAGAATTCACAACCAGAAGTATAGGATGGGTCCTAAAAAATAAGTCCCAGATGTCAGAAGCCAGGATGTAGGCGTGTGTCTTCAGCATCCAGTGGTACTGATACAATGAAGACACAGCTCTGTAGGTAGGGACTTCCACAGCCTAGGGGCCACCACAGAGAATGCCCTTTCCTCAACTTCCATTCCCTGATCCTCCAAGGCTGGTGGAACTACCAAGAGGTCCCCCTCTGCCAATCTTAATGCCCAAGAGGGTATGTAGGGCAGAAAGTAGCCTTCCCAATATTGTGAGTGTAAGTCCTTTAAGGCTTTTGACCCTACATCTGAGCAGCCTGAATTGGGCCCAGAAATGAATTGGCAATCAGTGCAGCTGGTTTAGAACGGGGATTATGGGAGCTTGAAATGGAAGCCTTTGGGACCTGTCTAATGAGTTGGAGACTCAAAAGCCCTCCATGAGATAAGATCACTAGATGGCTCTCTTGTCTGAGCTGCTGCACCAGCATGTTATGGACTGGTTGGGTGCAGAGGAATGGTGGGAGGCACCACCTGGGAAACTCTCAAGGAAAGAAGGCTCAAGGCCTGGGGAATGGTGGTGGGACAATGATGAGTGGTCAGAGGGAGAAGATTGGGAGGTGTCGGAAGCGAAGGAGGTAACAGGGCTTTGTCAGCTAAGAGAGTCTGTGGCAGAAAGAAGTCCAGAAGGAGAAACTGAAGCAGGAGAGTGAGATGAGGCAGGCCAGGAGACAGAGATAGGCTTGTGAAGAGTCATGGGTGTCTTCCCCTCCTGCTGTGAAAAGCTCCCCTCCCCTCGCCCTGTCTCCCAGAACCAGAAGGGGCATGAAAAGGGCAGAGGAGAGATTGGCTTTGCACAGGCACAGTCTCTGATTGCTTGGGGGAAACCCTGGAGAGGTGGGGACATTCAGTCTTGGCAACTGATCCATGAAGCAAGACCTACCAGGGATGAGCTGCTGTGCTCATTGGCCTGACGCTCCGCCCAGTCTGTGCAGATCATGTTCTTGCCAATAAAGAGTTAAATGGTCTGATTTACAGCTGGCTCGCTCCTGACACAGCAGCAGCCTGGAGCAAGCCGGGAGCTGTCAACTGAGAGCTGTGGGACCAGTCAGTAGTCAGGATGAGAAGGCAATCGCAAATGAAAGACAAGCCAAAAGATAATATAGCCTGAATGGCAGGACATCTAGCCCATTTAGCCCAGTAATGTTGACACTGGCTGCCAGCCGCTCTCCAGGATTTCAGACAAAAGTCTTTCCCAGCCTTACCTAGAGAAACTAGGGATTGAACCTGGGACCTTCTGCATGCAAAGCAGATCCTTTGCCCAGTGAGCCATGGCTCTTCCTTAACAGATGACCCAAGGATACAGGAACAAGTCAGAACTCAGCATTCTGAGCTTTCCTGGCTGTAGAAAGCCAGATAACCTGGGCATGTGATGGCAGGATTGTGTCGCCTGAGTGATGACCCTTTGCCTCCACATCCTCCACTACCTATTTTCAATTAAAAGTAACAGAGCACCAGCAGAGGGCTTGCTTGTTCTGTTTAAGTTAAGGAGGAGCAGGGAGAAGATGGCAGAGAAATATAAAGTGGGTTAATTATTAAGGGCTGCCTGGGAATATTTGACCTAATGGAATTGTGGATGGTGAAGGGGGTGGAGAAGAAGAATCAGTGGTGGGAAAACTGTTTCGTATTTCCGAAAAATAGATATCCACACAGCATTGGGATTTCAGCCATGAAACTCGCTTGGTGACCTTGGGCCAGTCACCCACACTCTTCCTCTCTCAGCCTGACCTCCCTCGCAGGATTGTTGTGAGGATAAACCAGGGGCAATCTCCATCCCTTCATGTCGGTCTGAGCTCAGAACAACGAAAGTGGGATATATATGCAACTAACCTTCCACGTCGTGTGTGCATTGCCCACCTTAGGTTAGATCACTTGCCTTGCCTGCAGAATGTCGCAGGTTCAATCCATGGCATTTTCAGGCATGGCTGGGAAAGGCCCCCTATCCAAAATCCTGGAGAACTGCTTCCAGTCAGCATTGACAGGACTAAGCAAAATGGACCAATGGTCTGTAGGGCAGCTTCCTAACCTAAGAACCAAAGGACCCTTTTGGATTAGACCAAAGGACCATTTTTAGTCCAGCATGGTTGCCTCACCCAAAGCATGGCTGCTCTTGCAATCTCAAAATTCTGCACCAGCCTTGACAGAATTCTGCAGCTTATGCAAATTTGAACTTCCTTGAGTCGGCTTCCACTGGTCCCAGAGAGGGTGCATGTGAAGGTCATAGGAAGCCACCTTCTACCACTGGTCCCTCTAGCTCAGTACGGTCTACACTGACTGGCAGCAGCTCTCCAGGGTTTCCAGCAGGGCATATTCCCTGCCCTACCTGGAGATGCTGTCGGGGATTGAACCTGGGATCTTCTGCACGAGAAGCAGATGATGTACCCACTGAGTCACAGCCCTGACTCTGGACCAAATGGCAGCCCAGCTGAGAGAGCATTTGCTGAAGGAGACTCTCCCCTCCATTTCCCCCCTTTTTGGAATACATATATATTTGTATATTGCACTGGGAGCCCATTTCATGACTCTGATGCACGACCCACGAGCGCCATTTATCCCTGTCATGTACGATGATAAATTTTGCATGCACGGGTCTGATCGCAATCGCCTGCAATCACTCACACATGTTGTGTTTGTTGAATGAGCGCTGATATTGTAAATTTCCCCATGAATGGGAGGAGGAAGGCACAGCAACAGGCATTAATGCAGTAGTGGCCGCACTAATCAGCTTTACAGGCGAAGGAGAACAGCTTGGACTCTTCTCCACCTTCCCCAGTTGATAATTGAGTATCATTCATGATCTAACATGAGGGAGCTGGGCATGTTTAGCCTGGAGAGGAGGAGGTTAAGGGGTGATATGATAGCCAGGTTCAAATATATAAAAGGATGTCACATAGAGGAGGGAGAAAGGTTGTTTTCTGCTGCTCCAGAGAAGCGGACACGGAGCAATGGATCCAAACTACAAGAAAGAAGATTCCACCTAAACATTAGGAAGAACTTCCTGACAGTAAGAGCTGTTCGACAGTGGAATTTGCTGCCAAGGAGTGTGGTGGAGTCTCCGTCTTTGGAGGTCTTTAAGCAGAGGCTTGACAACCATATGTCAGGAGTGCTCTGATGGTGTTTCCTGCTTGGCAGGGGGTTGGACTCGATGGCCCTTGTGGTCTCTTCCAACTCTATGATTCTATGATTCTATGACGTGAGTTCATGCATGCCCTGAGTCAGGTGTCCCTCCCCAGGCCTGGAATTCCACAATGTCACTTGAGTTCCATGCCCCCAAATCCAATCCTGGGCACTTGCACTATGAATGGGCCTGAATTCCACCCTCCATCATGAGGAATTCTCATCAGCCCTCCTAAGATTCCTGAAGCTCTTCCCATATGCTTCCATCCCCATCTCCACAGTCATGAGATCTAGAAACATTTCATGTTGAAAAAGGAGGTTCCTGGGCCACCAATTTCACTTCCTGGATTTGGAAGGAGTCCTGGAGTCCTGGGAAGCTGCCGTCAGTCAGTGTGGGCAGACCTGAGCTAGATGGACCAATTCCGTCTGCTTCAGTATAAGGCAGCTTTTTCCATGTTCTTCCATCTGTCTGTCCACCTCCTGCCCCATCAATCTGACCTGAAGAACCTGAGATCTAGTGACAGGACTGTGCCAACTTGATGACCAATTAAGCTGTATGCAGCCAATCATGGCAGACCCCGAGAGGGACTTGATAGTCCTCTTGTTTCTTGCTAGGACTACAAAAAGGAGAGGATGGGTTCCTAAGCTGTGGGTCTCACTTTGGTTACTCAACCCTTGTAAAAGCTCATTTCAGAATTGTGACTCACCCCTCGTTGGGTGACAACAAGGTTAGTTGTAGGCTACATTCCTTCTAGGCAAAAGGTCCCAGGTTCAATCCCCAGGATCTCTGGATCAGGTTAGGAAAAGACTTCCTACATCAGGGATAGCCAATGGGATGCCCTCCAGCTGTTACTGGATTCCAACTCAAGTTGACCACAGCCAACAACTACGGGTGCTAGGAGTTGTAGTCTGGCAATTGCTGGAGGGCACCCATTTTACTAGATACCTGCTGCTAGTGAGAGTCAAGAAGAAACTAGATGAACCAATAGTATGACTTGATAGAAGGAAGCTCCTGATGATGAGTCCAAGTAGTCAAATATATGCAGGTTACTAGTCCAAGTCTATCATCTCTAGCTCAGGACTGAGGAAGCTATAGCCCTCCAGATGTTGTTCATCTCTGATTCCCACCAGCCCCAACCAACATGGCCCAATGAAGGGGTGGGGAAGCTGTAGCCCCCAGATGTTGCTGAGCTACAACTCCCATTAGCCCCAGCAAGCATGGCCAATGGGTCAGGGTTGATGGGATCAGAGTCCAGAAACATCTGGAGGGCCAAAGGTTCCCCACACCTGGCCCAATGAGCCAGGGTTAATGGGAGCTGGAGTCCAGCAACATCTGGAGAGACCCCCACTCCTGCATTAGCTCAAACTGGCCTGGAGCCACTCTGAGTTCTGGTTCTTGCCGGATGCCCCCGTTGACATGACTTCTGACTCCAAAAGTCACCTTCAATGCTTCCTTCTTCCTTCAGGGTGTGCTCCCAAGCGGCACGCAAAACAGCCATGTGACTGAACCAATAAGACAGCGCTTAATTGCTTGGGAAGTTGGGGAGGGGGCAGAGAGAGGGAGAGGGAGAAGTCAACCAGCTCCCTTTGCAAGGGTCTCCAACAAACAAGTTTCCCTCAGCTAGTCCAGTTTGGCGATTCACCTCCTGCTATCTCCTGGAACATCTGCTGTCCTGCATATAGACATCTCCCTTGGCGTCATGTCGTTTGCTTGTAGAAATTAAAAAGTGTGTGTGTATGTGTATTATGGATAGCCTGTTCCTATCCTCAGGCATTTCACATTGGAATTCTGTTCATTGCAACTCTATTACACGTTTGCTAACTATAAACCATTTGATTTATATTCATTAACCAGTTCCAGACATCACCGGTGGCATAACTTTAGTGCCGGACACGCCACGGTCGACGGGAGAACCGAAATTCCAGTTAATTAAGGGGCTGTAATTGTTGTCCAGTACAAGTATCTTCGGGGCATTGAGTTTGGCAAACAATTTTTCATTGCGTTTCAGCCACCAACCCACTGCCTGCAACTTTATTCAAGGCATTTTTTAAAAAGGGGGGAAAAAGCAGCAGCCATCCTACTATTCCGAAATGTTGCTTGCAGATAGAGCAAGCAAGGAGGTCTTGACTTGCAATATGAATGAACTTCTTGACTAGCTGAGCGTGACCAAAGTCACAGGGATGGCAGGGGGAGACACAGCTCCAAAAATCCTATTCAAAAAAAAACCAAACCCAAACCCAACCCTATCAGCATTACAACAGCGAGGATTTGGGAATCGTTTGAACAACTGCGCTAGAAAATTGCTGTGTGTCAGACCCCTCAATCATTCCGTAGGAGCTGCTCATCACAGAGGCTTGCAGAACGTTCATTTTGGGACTCACGGGACGTTGGGGTCCTGAGCATCCCACTGCTCTGTCGCCTTTGCAAACATCCATCAAATCCCAAGAGGTGGGCTTTCAGCTGCTCAACGAGAGAACATGCCTCTCCATTTTGGAACAAAACATTAGAACTGGGGTAGGCAACCAGGTGCCCTCCAGATGTTGGGCTGCAAAGCCACTTCCGACATAAGGAGGTGGTGGTGTTGCGGGCTCACGCCCCCAACAATTGCACGGGGCTGACTGCAGCTTTGCGTGACCTGGGGAATCCTCAGGCCGTGTCAGCCCCAGAGCCAGTCAATCAGCTGGCTCTGGGGGCATGGCCTGGGTGATTTAAGGCTGGCGTGGCCCCGGGATCTCCCCTTTTCGTCCCTGCTGCAGATTCGGTTTCCCACCCACCCTTTAGGTTTTCCTTCTGACATTGCTATGGACTTCGGTTGGTTGCAATTAAGGGGCCTGGTAGGAATTTTTTCCACTTGGTGAATTGGCACTGGCCATTTGGTTTTTCGCCTACCTCTTAGCAAATCGTCACAACATTTCTTGGTTATGGTGGTTAGGCATTGGTAGGGGTATTATTATGTAGATGTGTTGGGGGGGAGTGCCATCACCTCCCCCAAATATTTAAGGTAATCCGGTAAAGGATTCCGGGGGCCTTGCCTTGTCCGAAACCTATGAAGGCCAGGGCCTAAAGCACGCCCCCGAGTGGTGACCCCTGGGGAAATTCCTAGTGATATGCATCCCAGGGCTCCCTCTGCTGGTGTTAACCCTTTCTGGTTTTCATGCTAACAGGCTGAAGCCGGATAGTCTGATAGGACCAATGCCTAAAGCCAATACCACTCTTACCTGTAACCCATAAAATTGTGACGAATTTTTGCCCATTAACCTTAATCAATGGTGTCCTGTGTCTTTATTTATTCCAATCGGGGGGAGGCGGGAATCGCCATGCAACTCCCGTCAGCTCTAGCCAGCATGGCCAAAGGCCAGAAACGATGGGAATTGTAGTCCAACAACATCTGGAGGACTCCAGGTTGCCTACCCCTGCAAAGGAGGAAAGGTGCTGAAAGCCTAAATCTCAGCAGGAAGTGATCTGACCTCAACAAGAGACTGATGTCAGTTTCCCCCACTCAGATCACCCTCTTCTCGCCTAGTTGAGAAAACAAGGTCCAGAGCGTAGCCTGTGACATGTGTTGGACCAGTGACATGTTGGGACGGCCTGTCATGGACTGACTGGATGCAGAGGAGCTGTGGGAGGAGGCACCAGCTGGGAAACCCCCTAGGGAACCCCCAGAAGAAGGAGGCTCAGAGCCAGGGGATTGGTGGTGAGATGGTGGTGAGCGGTCAGTGGGAGAAAACAGGGTGGAGGGAGGTGTCGGAAGCTGGAGGGGCAACAGGGTTTAGTGAGCAGGGAGAGTCTGTGGCAGAGAGCAGTCCAGACTCTGAGGCTGAAGCAGACGGTGGAAAGGAGAGGGGTCAAGAGGCTGCTGATGAATCCAGGCAGTCTCTCCCTCCTGCCGTGACCAGCTGCCCTCCCCCCCCCCCCGGTCTCCAAGAACATGCAGGGAAATGAAAAGAGCAGAACAGAGATTAGTTGTACGGAGGTGCAGTATGAGACTGGAGGGGGGGGACTGGGAGTGGAGGAGCCTCAGAGAGGGGCGGGGAGGCAAGGACCTTCAGTCCTCGCAACTGTGTCATGGGGACAAGACCTCCTATTAATGATGGCGTTCCAAAAGTCCACAGGTTCAATCCCTGGGATCTCCCCTTAAAGCAGAGGAGTTGTTGTTGTTGTTGTTGTTTAGTCGTTTAGTCATGTCCGACTCTTCGTGACCCCCTGGACCAGAGCACGCCAGGCACCTCTGTCCTCCACTACTTCCCGCAGTTTGGTCAAACTCATGCTGGTAACCTCGAAAATACTATCCAACCATCAGGAATACTTTTTTAGTCTGAGGGCCAGATTGCCTACCAAGCAAGCTTCTGGAGGCCACATGCCCATGGTGGGTGGGGCCAGAGGCAAAATTGGGCGGGGCAATGAATGCAAAATTTACCTTTGTGCAGTAGGCTAGTTCCTACATACTCTCACACGCCCCTCTGTATCGTCCACCAGGCAAGCAGAAGTTCAGAAGCACATTCCCAACAGACAAATACATGCAAGGAAGGTATGAAGTGGAGCTAATAAGGGGGTGTGGACTAGGGGGTGTTCCGAGGGCCAGGGAGCAAGGCCTGCAGGGCCACATCCAGGCCTGAGATTCACCAACCCTGATTTAAAAGAATGAAATTGCCAGTGATCATAGGCGCTGGCTCCTGGGGGCTGAGGCAGTTCCAGCCCCCCAATATATTTTTGAGGGGGCCAGGGCCCCTGAATTTTCAGAGGATGTTCGGTCCCACCTCCTGGTTCCTTGGGATGTCCCGTGACATCATGTCGGAGGCCCCATTCTTATGGAGAAGCTGCCACTGATGGAGAAGACCTCAGCCTAAGAGCTTAGAGATTGGTTGCCCGGCAACAGAGAGGATACAGTGCATACTAGTGCAGATGTTGAACTAGATGGTCCTTTGGCCCGATCCTGCAAGGCTTTTTTTGTGCTCTCATGCCTTCAAACAGAGGACTGTCCTCAGCAAAGCAATGCACAGGCCACCCTGAATAAATGTCCTTAGAATATGCAGACATTTTCTGTTTTTGTTTCAGTTTACAGTTATAAGAGCAGTCATTCGAGCCGCCTTCTGCCGAAAAATATTCCCCTGCCCCATGTTGAGAGCCCCCCTCCCCACCCAAAAAGTGCCCTAGATACTCTATCTGCCCCACAGGCCGGCTCCTTCCTTCCTCCTCCTGCCATTGGATGTGCCGTATAAAATATGCAAATGCAAAAAAGAACCGCTGAGCCCCCCAGTCGGGAATTAAATGGGGCAGGCGGTTCTACTCTTAACAGTATTTTGGAGCTACTCTTCTCCTTTACACGGCATGCTGGGAGCGAGGGGGGTGTGTGTGTGTGTGTGTGTGTTGGGGAGGGGAAGGGGGGAGCAAGTGGTTAATAAGCCCACAAGTGAATTGTTCATAATGAGAAGAAAGAACAGGAACTCAGCTGGAGCCGAACACAGTACCCTTGCCGGTCGGGAGTCGGCACGCGCCGACGGTGGGATGGTAATGACGGGGGAGGCATGATATGGAATTGGAAGTGTAATTATGAAAAACCGTTAGATGTTGCAGAAATGTTGCCTTTAATGGTTTCGCTGCCTTCGCTCTCTCGCTCGCTCGCTCCCCCAACCCCACCCCACACCACTGTCACCTCCTCTCCCCCAAGCTTATTCTCCCTCCTCTCCTCTCCCCCTTGGATTAATAATCATCATTTCCCCCCCCCAGAGTTTACAGACAGAGAAGGTGTCGGGAATAACCAGCCGTAGCTCTGTTTCCATTGGGAAAGCAGACGTAATGGTTGGTTATTCTGTGTTCCAGAAACGAGTGGCTGGCCAAGTACTGTGTTGTTTCAGGTGCACGTAACGGAGCCCTGTTATTTCTGCTGTGGCCAGCTCAGAATTTGAGTGGTCGGATGCAAAGGAGGGGTGGGGAGTGGGCTCCTGTACATTTCACGGGTGGGAAAGAGGAGGAGGTGAGAACACACACAAACACACAAATTTCTCCTCCCATCTAACCCAGCATCCAAGTATCTCCCAGTGGCCAAGTGTTAGGGTTGTGTGCAGACAGATCCCAGATCCCAAATTGAATCGGGCCCGCTGGAGACATGTCAGGTTCCAGCCAGAGTGGGTTGTGCCAGCCCCAGATCAGATCCAGAGTGGTCCAGGGTCAGCAAAAGGGGTTGAGCGAGAGAAGAGGAGGGGAGAAGGAACCACACACGGGAGATGCTCCTTCTGAGAGACCAGGGTTCAAATCCCCACTCACTGAGTGACCTTGGGCAGCTCACTCATACTTGGCATAACCTACCTCACAGGGTTGTTGTGAGGATAAAATGGGGAACAGGAGAACTACATGTGCCCCCTTGAGCTGCTGGGAGGAAAGGCAAGATATATAAATGCATTATTATTATTATTATTATTATTATTATTATTATTATTATTATTATTATTATTATTATTTAATGTGCCCTATATTCAATTTACAGGGACACGGGTGGCGCTGTGGTCTAAACCAAGCCTAGGGCTTGCCGATCAGAAGATTGGCGGTTCGAATCCCCGCAACAGGGTGAACTCCCGTTGCTCAGTCCCTGCTCCTGCCAACCCAGCAGTTTGAAAGCACGTCAAAGTGCAAGTAGATAAATAGGTACCGCTCCGGCGGGAAGGTAAATGGCATTTCCGTGTGCGGCTCTGGTTTGCCAGAAGCGACTTAGTCATGCTGGCCACATTACCCGGAAGCTGTACGCCGGCTTTCTCGGCCAGTAAAATGAGATGAGCGCCGCAACCCCAGAGTCGGCCATGACATGGTCAGGGATCCCTTTACAGTGGTACCTCAGGTTAAGAACTTGATTCGTTCTGGAGGTCCGTTCTTAAGCTGAAACTGTTCTTAACCTGAAGCACCACTTTAGCTAATGGGGCCTCCCGCTGCCACTGTACGATTCCTGTTCTCATCCTGAAGCAAAGTTCTTAACCCGAGGTGCTATTTCTGGGTTAGCAGAGTCTGTTACCAGAAGCGTCTGTAACCTGAAGCATCTGTAACCCGAGCTACCACTGTACCTTTATATTCAATTTGGGTTTTCAACACTGTGGATGGCTTCTGAATTAGTTTGCATCCCAGATCCAGGTCAGGTTAAAGGTAAAGGTAAAGGTACCCCTGCCCGTACGGGCCAGTCTTGACAGACTCTAGGGTTGTGCGCCCATCTCACTCAAGAGGCCGGGGGCCAGCGCTGTCCGGAGACACTTCCGGGTCACGTGGCCAGCGTGACATCGCTGCTCTGGCAAGCCAGAGCCACACACGGAAACGCCGTTTACCTTCCCGCCAGTAAGCGGTCCCTATTTATCTACTTGCACCCGGGGGTGCTTTCGAACTGCTAGGTTGGCAGGCGCTGGGACCGAGCAACGGGAGCGCACCCCGCCACGGGGATTCGAACCGCCGACCTTTCGATCGGCAAGCCCTAGGCGCTGAGGCTTTTACCCACAGCGCCACCCACGTCCCACCCAGGTCAGGTTAGTCTGCTCCAAAGCACTGGACCAGGGAAGCCTTGCAAAGTCCTGGCAAACAGATCCCTCCATACAAGAGCATTCTCACCAGCTTGAAGTCATAGGCTTACCATCTCTGACAATGGAGGTCAAAGGTGTTCTAAGCCCTGCAATGCCCTCTCATGACAAGCTACACCCATCAACACTGTCTCTCTTCTGTGGAAGACCTGGGGTCTTGGCTGCGCCTGATCCCCTTCCTTACTCATTTCTCCTCCAAGGAGCTCAGCGTGGTATAGTGATTCTCTCTCTCTCTCTCTCTCTCACTCACACACTCTCACACACACAGAATCGAGACAAAGTCCAGCCTAGAATCAGATTATAACATGAAGCAAAGTCTGAGACAAGTACGCAGAGGACTGTCAACACCTTTGCGTTAAAAAGAAGAAGAAAGATGCAAGTTCTTTAAGTCTGAAGCTTTCGATCACCATTAAGGCATTGCCGGTGCCAAGGAAGAGGCTCTGACTCAAACCCTTAGGTCAACTTGGCGTAAGAGAGAGGATAAATCAACAGGTGATTGGCTGCAGAGAAGTCATAAAGATAATTGATTGGCTGGGTGGACTTGACTGCTTTTCTTAGCAGGGTAGCGGGTTCAGAGGTCAAGATCGTGACTCTACCAGGCTACTGTTCTACAGAAGCAGCAGTAAAAGTTCTCCTGAATCCTATTATGGCTGCTTCTTCCTTTTTGCAAGAAGGGCTTGTTCCACCCTGCTGGACCCTTATCACAGCACAATTCTGTAGGCATTTACTCAGATGTAAGTCCCACTGACTTCAATGCACTTACTCCAAAACAAGCATGTATGAGACAGCAGCTGTCTCTATTTGAGGCTCCAGACCTCTCCTTATTTAACCTGGGAGTAGCTCCCATTGAACTCAGGCACACTTCTGAGTAGACATGGGATCACACTGGAGATACAGATAGCCCAGTCCACCCCAAAAAATCAGCACCCTGAAAGATAATATCTCCAAAGCGAAATATGAAAACATTGGGAAATATGAATTCTGAAAATGTATTGAATTTTTTATTGGGGTTAACGGAGTCCAGTTAGGGGAGGGGAGAAATTCAGCTCAGAATTTAACGGCAAACTTACTTAACTTTGCTCTTCCTAAGAAATATACGTGAACCATCCATCAAAATTCGCACTCTCTGAATTTTGCAATGCAGCTCTCCGAGCAAATAACGTGTACTAAAATGTGTATATTGTTGGAAAGCGTGCATAGAAGTGCATATGTGAGTGAAAATAACAACCATAAGTATGTTGTACTAGGGAATATTGCTTCGCAAAAATGTGTATATGTTGGGCTACGCTGCGAAGAACAAATTGTGAACATTAAGTGAAATTTGCATTAAAAAGCTGGTGGATTTTTGTAGAGACTCCAGTGACTGAAGCAGGGACTGCAGTTTTCAAGAATTGCCTTGCATCCATAGGGACCAGAAACCTTTAAAAATATAAAAAATATGAAAGCTGAAACTCTCAGAAACCAGAGCTCTGTGCCCCGACTCCACATGTGGTGCGTTTCTTGTGATAATAATAATAATAATAATAATAATAATAATAATAATAATAATAATAATAATAATTATTTATTATTTATACCCCGCCCATCTGGCTGAGTTTCCCCAGCCACTCTGGGCGGCTTCCACAAAGACCAAAAATAAACTAAGATGTCACACATTAAAAACTTCCCTGAACAAGGCTGCCTTCAGATGTCTTCTGAATGTCAGGTAGTTGTTTATCTCTTTGACATCTGGTGGGAGGGCGTTCCACAGGGCGGGCGCCACTACCAAGAAGGCCCTCTGCCTGGTTCCCTGTAGCTTTGCTTCTCACAATGAGGGAACCGCCAGAAGGCCCTTGGGGCTGGACCTCAGCATCTGGGCAGAACGATGGGGGTGAAGACGCTCCTTCAGGTATGGCTTGTGTGGCATTGCAGAGTGAATACCAGCCCAATGGTTTTCTCGTGGATCTCTCTTCCTCTTTGACTCGGTCAAGTTTTCCCCATCAATGGAGCAGTTGCAATGAGGCACAGGGCCGCCTCTTGCTTCTGAGTTCAGCTGCACTTAACAGAAAGATTCCACGCGGAGTAAACCATGCTTGGTGTCTGTGACAGTTTCCCTGCTGTCGTTCAGAAGGGCTGCATCTCACACAGGGATCTCAGCGCCACGGCTGGCCTTCTAGACTTTTCTAATTTTTCACTACACCAGTCATGAATAAATCACCAAAACATATCAGATCTCTGCAAATGGAAAGACCAGCGCTCGGTGCCAGTTCAGCAGTCAAGGAGCAGGCTTCTTCATAAAGCCGAGAGCGTCTCCACAAAGGCTTCTCCCCATCATCAGCATATTAGTTTGTAAACGGGAGGCCTCTGCTGCCTCGGCAAGTCAGGCATTCAGATAGAAAAGCTCTGCGCTTTGATACAAGGAGGAAACCTCTCTGGACTACTGAGGAGGCTGCTTCTGAGGGAGTGGTGAACATTCAAGGCTCGGGTCAAAACTAGGGTTTTGAACAGGGAAGTGGGGGAGAATTCAGTTCAGTTTGCATTTCAAGGCCAACCAACTAAATCCATACACCCTGAAACCATACACGGGCCGAAGCGGAGCCATTCTTCGGAATTCACGCCTCTCCGAATTTTGCAGCGTGGTTCTCCAACCAAGTCACGTGTACAAGAAAGCCACTTCTGCCCTAGGGAGGAGGTGGGGTTGTGGCCTTCATGGCCCCTCCACATGCCCAGGGGATGGGAGGCCCAGCCCCTGCGTGATTGGGGGGATTCCAGGCTGCGTCACCCCCGGCCGGCCAATTGGGTTGCCCCAGGGGTGTGGCCTGCCTCATAACGGCAGGACACAGCCGGGGATCTCTCTCTTTGTCCACCCGCCAGCTGCTCTGGTTTTCCCACCCTCCCGCCCTTTAAGGTTTGCTTTCTATGACCTTGCTATGGACCTTGGTTGGTCGCCGTTGAGGGGCCTGGTAGGAATTTTTCCACTTGGCAAATTGGCACCAGCCACTTGGTTTTCGCCTACCTCGTAGCAAATTGTCACAACTTTCTGGGTATTGGCGGTTAGGCATTAGAATCGTTCTGAAGCTGGAAAAAGGGGAGGTAGTGCCATCACCTGCCCCACATTTTGAAGGGTAGTCCGTTAAAGGATTCCGAGAGGCGTGTCCCTGTCCAAAGCCTAGGGAGGTTAGGGCCTAAGGCACACCCCCTATTGGTGGCCCTGGGGGGAGCCCCTAGTTGATGTGCATCAGCAGGACTCCCCCTACTGGTGGTTAACCCTTCCCGGACTCCATGCAGATGGGCTGGAGTCAGATATAGTCAGTTAGGTCCAATGCCTAAGCCAATACCGCTCATCACCTGTAACCAATAAAGTTGTGGCCTTTTTTAGCCCATTAACCTTAATAATTGCCATGTGTCATTATTTCTACCGGGGGGGGGGGGGACTTGCCACGCAATGCACATACTACTATTGGTGTGTGCGTTTTATTAAAAGGTTAAGGGAAACAGCATACAGAACTGCACTAGATCTATGCCTCCTGCTCCCTTCCCCCAAGTTTTCCTGGAATTTGCACCTTAGTGATCGGGTAGGTAAGTTCACATTAAAATCTGAGCCAAACTGAATTGCCCAACCGTCGCTAGCACAGCACGAGCTAAACGACAGAACTATAGCCTGCAAGCCTAGCCCTGAGACTGGATTTCCTGGAAGGGAAGCTGCTATGGGGAAGGAATCCCAGAACTGAATCCCGGGATCTCGGACACTCAGGGCCAGAATTTTCCAGAATCATGCCTGCATCCCTTTCCAGCGGGGTGGACTAGATGACACTCAGTTTTCCTTCCACCTCTACGATTCTACGGTTCTTGCTCTCAACCCAGCAAGCTTCTAATTTAAATGAAGCAAGACTTTGAGAGAATTGTGCCATAAGTTGTGGGGGGGGGGGGTTCTTTTTAAATGCAAACACCCACATGCCCAGGAGGGAGGAGGGGAACCTTCCATAAGAAATGTAGAATGTGCTTGTCGATAAGGTAATTCCCCAGCAATCAGGCAAAATTAATTGTGTGAACATCAACTGATCAAATCCACTTAATACGAGGGGGTATGAGAAAAGCCAGAATGTAATTTCATTAGCAATCTGTTCTGTCCTAATGAAATTTTCTAATAACACTCTAATTTTGATTTCTGTTGAGATGGTGGTGGTGGGGATCCCCCCGCTGCTGCTGCTGCCCACCTCCTAGCATTTCTTGTCTGAGATTTTAAAATTATTGTTGCAATGGTTTCCTGGGATAGTCTGCTTCTCTCTCTGTCTCTTTTTCTTTCTCTCTTTCTCTGTCTCATTTTTGGCTTTGTGCCGCTAAAAGTAGCTTTCATACAATGACTCTGATAAAAGAAATGATTTAAAGTTGAAGCCCAAACCTAGGTTGGAGAACTAATTTATAAACACAAACTGCGCTTTTTGCATCGCAAAGTTTACATTATTCCTGGCTGGGGCAGCTCAGTTCTCTGGTTATAAGATGCAGCCCTGATTCTACGCTTGTTTCATAGCTTAGTACACTGACCAGGGTTGGGCAAAACATTAAGGCCCCATCACTCATTTGCTAAAGGGAGCTCAGAGCTGTTGGGAGTCTCCTCCTCAGAAAGCTACAGTTCCCAGAGTGGTTTAACAACCGACGCCTCTTGTCATTGAACTTTGGGAATTGTAGTTCTGCAGCCCCATGTTGTGGAACTTCCTCTCCACAGAGGTGAGCCTGGCCGGGGGGGGGGGGGAGATTAAAAAGGGTTGTGGAGAATCATGCACGCCCCCTTGAGCAACTTAGATAAGAAGTTGGGATATAAACATCATAAATAAAAATAAATAAAATACACATGCACCTCCAACCATCTGAAGGACCCCCCTTTTTTTAATATATTTTTTATTAAATTTTCTGTTTTACAATTCAGAGTATTCATTTAAATAACCTTAAAATATCAGTGACTTCCCTTCTTCTCTTTCCATGGTTCATTTTGCATAACACAAATCCCTGCATATTTTACATAAACTAAAACCATTCTGTATTCCATTGTTACGTCCATCAAAACTTATTTACACTGTTGAATTTATCTTAATGATGGCAACATTTTCAAGTGTTCACAATCCCCACCCCCAATATATTCAATAAACATTTTCCAATCTTCTTTAAACATATGTTCTTCTTGGGATGGCAAGAAGACCACCCCAAGGACACTTTCCTTCCAGGTAAAGGTAAAGGACCCCTGACAGTTAAGTCCAGTCGCGAACGACTCTGGGGTTGCGGCGCTCATCTTGCTTTACTGGCCGAGGGAGCCGATGTTTGTCCACAGACAGTTTTTCCGGGTCACGAGGCCAGCATGACTAAGCCACTTCTGGTGAACCAGAGCAGCGCACAGAAACGCCGTTTACCTTCCCATCAGAGTGGTACCTATTTATCTACTTGCACTTTGACGTGCTTTCGAACTGCTAGGTTGGCAGGAGCAGGGACTGAGCAACGGGAGCTCACCCCGTTGCAGGGATTCGAACCACCGACCTTCCAATCAGCAAGGCCTAGGCTCAGTGCTTTAGACCACAGCGCCAGCTGCGTCCTCTCCTTCCAGGTGAAAGCACTCAAAAAGGATGCAGAAGGAGGTGCCAGCAAGACACGTGGCCTATGGGAGGGCCCCCTGAGGGCCAAACAGAGAAGACTGGGGGCCCACCTTTGTCCCACAAGCCAGAGGTTTCCCACCTGTGACCTAGAGAGAGAACACAATGCAAATGCACCAGGAGGGAGGACTCGGAGATACTACATAATTGAGAATCTTCTTCACGCAAGAGATTCCAGAGAGGCAGGGAGGCTAGAAGAAGAAGAGGAGTTTGGATTTGATATCCCGCCTTTCACTCCCTTTAAGGAGTCTCAAAGCGGCTAACATTCTCCTTTCCCTTCCTCCCCCACAACAAACATTCTGTGAGGTGAGTGGGGCTGAGAGACTTCAGAGAAGTATGACTGGCCCAAGGTCACCCAGCAGCTGCATGTGGAGGAGCGGGGAATCGAACCCGGTTCCCCAGATTACGAGTCTACCGCTCTTAACCACTACACCACGCTGGCTACAGGAGCTGATGTCTCCCCCACGGGCTCTTCTCCATGACTTTGCCCATCCCAGGGTGCTGGTTTCCCTCCCTCCTTCCTCCTCCTCCTCCACTCCTCACCTCGCCTTATAGTGCTGACATGGACAGGTTTGGCTGCGAGCTGCCTGCGCGAGGGCACCTTTGCTTTCAAAGCAGATGTGCTGACGTGAACAAGAACCAATTCAGATGGGCATCCAAACACCCCACGTCCTCTGCCCGTTTCCATAAATTGATTGGCAGGCTGCCTACTTTCCCTACCTTGAGCCGGTAGCTCTTTCTAATGAATGCCATAAAATATTACCTTTTTTTATTCTGGGGGGAAAATGCATTCTTGGCACAAAAAGAGGGGGGGGAGAGCAAAGAGAAAATGATAGCGGGTTCTTATTTTAGCAATCGGCTTGATTTCGTGAAAATGGTTGTAATCATGCGCAAGGCATGCACACCTAAGAAAGGGGCACAGTTCCCATCTCTATTCTTACACAAATAAGCATGTACAACCTCATATACATCACTGGGGACCATGTTACACTCTTCGCATCTGAAAGCCAGGGGGTGTAGTGGTTAGAGTGTCATACTACCCTCTTAGCCATAAACCTCACTGGGTGACCTTGGGCCAGTCACTGCCTCTTAGCCTCGCCTACCTCACAAGGTTGTGGTGGGGATTAAATGAGGAAGGACGAACCACGGGTGTCACCTTGAGCTTTTTTGGGGTGGGGGAGGTGGGATATACAGTGGTACCTCGGGTTACATACGCTTCACGTTACATACGCTTCAGGTTACAGACTCTGCTAACCCAGAAATAGTACCTCGGGTTAAGAACTTTGCTTCAGGATGAGAACAGAAATTGTGCTCCGGCGGTGCGGCGGCAGCAGGAGGCCCCATTAGCGAAAGTGGTACCTCAGGTTAAGAACAGTTTCAGGTTAAGAACAGACCTCCGGAACAAATTAAGTACTTAACCCGAGGTACCACTGTAAACACAATCCATCCATCAATTAAAGAGCATCAAGGCACAGATGCTAACAGAGGCTCCTCAAGTGTGTATCTTGACTAGCATCTTGTTCACACCGTGACCAACCCAATGCCCCAATGGGAAGTTTGCAAGGAGAACCAGCAACTCCCCTCACCTACAATTCCCATCAGCTGACATGCAGAAGCTCTTCTCTTTGGCAATCACTTGCAGCCGAGTAAGGTTGTCTTCCATAAACACAGTTTTAACAATGACTGTGGAGGCCAATTCTGGATCCACACGTCCTTCCACAGTGGGGACATTGGTTTCCGGGTGGGAGTTGATCACGGTGTGGATTTGCCAAGCGTGCCTTCAACTTAGCACGTTTCTCCCTTGCATCCTGAGTTCGAGTGTCTTCGAAGCCCATGACACCTTTGGTAAAGGCTGTTCTCCAACTGGAGCGCTCGCAGGCAAGTGTTTCCCAATTATTGGTGTTTATACTACCTTTTTTTTTTAGATTTGCCTTGAGACAGTCTTTAAATCTCTTTACTGCCTCCAACAGAGGAGAGAGATCATAGCCACAGTGGCTAACCAACATTAATAACCTCATCCTCCACAAATTTGCCTGAAGGTAAAGGTATAGGGACCCCTGACCATTAGGTCCAGTCGCGGACGACTCTGGGGTTGCGGCACTCATCTCGCTTTTCTGGCCGAGGGAGCCAGTGTACAGCTTCTGGGTCATGTGGCCAGCATGACTAAGCAGCTTCTGGCGAACCAGAGCAGCGAACGGAAACACCATTTACCTTCCCGCCGGAGCGGTACCTATTTATCTACTTGCACTTTGACGTGCATTCAAACTGCTAGGTTGGCAGGAGCAGGGACCGAGCAATGGGAGCTCACCCCATCGTGGGGACTCAAACAGTCAACCTTCTGATCAGCAAGTCCTAGGCTCTGTGGTTTAACCCACAGCGTCACCCGCGTCCCATGAATTTGCCTAACCCCCTTTAAAAAAATGTTGGCCATCCATGCCTCTTGGACAGCCAAGGTGATCTCACATTGGAAAGTCTTTGAAATAGCTTACCCCAAAAGTGTATTTCAGACCTGCCGGACTCTTTAGAGAGGATTTGCGGTGTTACTATATTTTGTTGACCTATTAAAGGCTCTCGCTGTACGTTTACAGACATGCTCAGCTCCGTTCTGCAGAGCTGTGGATAAACTCCTTCAAAGGCTACAGCCCGCATTCCCCCTGCCCCGCCTACCACCACCACCACCACTGAGGAGTGCTGCGATGGTGCTAATCTGTCCTCCTTACTCAAATTGAGCTAATCCATAATGCCTCCAAACTGTCGAGACAGCAAATCAGGGGTATCATGTTAGCCCCCAAAGCAAACAGCCTTCCTGGGACCCTGGGACGATGATCTCCGCAGAGGCCAAAGTTCAACCCCTTTCAAGATCATCTGAAACGCCGAGGACTTCCCGTCAGGCTTGTGTTGTAGCTAGACAAAAGGGAAACGCAAGGGCATCAATCTTCTCAACTGTAGCCAACATGTTTCAGTTGAGTAGGCTTCCCTTGTGGGAGAGGTGTGAGGGAGGTCAGGTGTCTGTCGCTACACCAGCAGGGAATTTCCACTTTCTTCCCCGCCTGCGTTGTTTGTGTTAATGTGTGAATCCAGCTGGGCCGGGCCCAAAGGTCACCATCCTTCAAAGGTTTGGGTTTGCTCTGCCGTTAACTTTCGGATCTGAGGCCACGGTGCCAAAAGACGCTCGTGTCTACTCAGAAGCAACTCCAATGGAATTCAATGAGACTTGAGGCTTAAGACAAGTTGTGGCAAAGCAGGTCCATTAAGTACATACAGGCACAACCAGAACCTTGCAGGATCAAGCCAGTGGCCTATCTAGCCCAGCTTTCTGCTCTCTCTATGGTGAAATAGCTTTCTATGGGAACCTGAGTGCAACAGCACTCTCTTTGCTTATTGAGTTTTTATTATTATTAAATTTGTATACCACCCTTCATCCATAGGTCTCAGGGCAGTTCACAACATAAAAATATGAGCAAGAATGAGAGACCAAAAGGTAACATTTGTTTAAAAAACCCATAAGCTTTTCTCTTGGGTATTATAGGAGTACAAGTACCTAGACAGTATAGAAATTTATTTATGCATGCAACAACAGCTGCAAGAATGTTATTTGCCCAAAATTGGAAAGAAGAAGAAGTCCTGAAGAAAGAAGAATGGACACAGAAATTTATGGATTATGCAGAAATGGCGAAACGTACCGGAAGAATAAGAAATCAAGACAACAAACTTTTTATAAGGGAATGGAAATGGTTTATTGAAAACAAATTGAAAACAGATTAAGACATTGGCAGGATTATTGTAATAGCTTGCAGTTTCAAAAACATATGAAAACAGTTGAATAAAAGAATGAGTGGAGATAATTTGGAATATGCAGGAAATGATGGAAATAAATTTAAGGAACCTAAGAAAGAAAGGAAGGAAGTCGAGATTTGAAATGACAGAATTATTGTTGAGCGTTTGTTGAAATGTATAAAAATGAAAATTATAAATGAATTTATTAAAAAAGAATGAGAAACCAAAGTGACCTTTTTATTGTAGAATGGGAACCTTTTTTGGAATATTTGAAAAAGAACTATAAAATGAAATCGTGGGCAGTATTTGAATTGTGAGCAACGGATTGAAAATGACAATAAATGTAATAGAGGAAATACATATTAGATATAATTTGACACATAGTGTAGCAAAATATGGGTGGGAATAAAAAACACCACGGAGGTAAGGGTGAGAAGTCACCTTCTTTATTCTGTAAGAGAAACGTATGCAGTGGTACCTCGGGTTAAGAACTCAATTCGTTCTGGAGGTCTGTTCTTAACCTGAAACTGTTCTTAACCTGAGGTACCACTTTAGCTAATGGGGCCTCCCGCTGCCACCGCACGATTTCTGTTCTCATCCTGAAGCAAAGTTCTTAACCCGAGGTACTATTTCTGGGTTAGCGGAGTCTGTAACCTGAAGCATCTGTAACCTGAGGCGTTTGTAACCCGAGGTAGCACTGTATTGGATCTGAAGTTAATGTGTTTGAGATTTCAAAACATTGAATACAATTTTATTATAAAAAACAAGATAAAAACATAAAATACATAATAAAAACAAGAACAAAAACACCCCAGAAACCAATAACCCCCAAACCCTTCCGCAAACACATTTATTCTTGCGAGTCCTGGCATCTGGTGATCAAAAAGAAGCTGCTTCCAGCAGTGGAGGTAGGACAAAGACACCATGACCAGTGATGTTCATGAAGTCCACCTAAGAAGAGCTCTGTTAGTCCAGCAACCTATTCTCACAGTGGCCAACCCAATGCTCCAATGGGAAGCCTGCAAGGAGGACCTGAGTGCAGCAGCCATTCCCCTCACCTGCAATTCCCAGCAGAGGAGAGAGAGCATAGCCACTGTGGCTAACCCACCATATTAACTGTCGGCATGCAGAGGGTTGCAAGGCCAGCTGGCTAGCCCCAGCTGGGTCGTCTCCTTCCAGCCGTCCCACTGCGAAGACCCATCGGCCTCTGCTCCGACCTAAATCAGCGACCCAGGCTTCAAAGCCAGGGCACACTATATCAGCAGAACGAACTGCACACACAGAATAGGTGTGAGGCTTGCGGAAGCATACCACAACTACGGATTTATTAATCATAAATCAGGACAAAGAAACATGTCGTCTTTCTCTTTGTCTTCTCGGAGAGGCAGAGAAAAGCAAAAGATATACACACAACGGAAGTCCCCAGCAAGCTGTGCTGGTATGTAAACAGACATGTGACACGCAACAGTTCCATGTCTGCAGCTAAAGGTGGAATGGAATTTTCCAGCAACAACCTCATCATCTATGAATTTGTCCAACCCCCTTTTAAAAATTGGTGGCGCTCCGTGCCTCTTGGACAAGCCAAGGCGATCCCGCAAGGGAGAGAGTCTTTGAAACGGTTAACCCCCAAAATGTATTTTTTTTCCTGACCCGCAAGACTCTTCAGTCTTCAGAGAGAGGGCTGGACTAGGGGATCTTTGGGTTCCCTTCTAGCCTACAGTTCTATAATTCTATATAATGGCAAAGTGTCTGGCCTCAAGAGACAGCAGTTGGCATTAGGAAGTGGTTACCACTGGTTTGACAAACTGAGAAAAATACCAATACAGTGGTACCTCAGGTTAAGTACTTAATTCGTTCCGGAGGTCCGTTCTTAACCTGAAACTGTTATTAACCTGAAGCACCGCTTTAGCTAATGGGGCCTTCTGCTGCTGCTGTGCCCCCGGACCACAATTTCTGTTCTCATCCTGAAGCAAAGTTCTTAACCTGAGGTACTATATTTGGGTTAGTGGAGTCTGTAACCTGAAGTGTATGTAACCTGAAGCGTATGTAACCCGAGGTACCACTGTAATACTTCTAATCACTAGCTTTATCTGGTCTGTGTACACACCCAAAAGATCAAAATAACTGTTAATCAACTGCTCTTTTGTCTCCGACCTGAAACGCTGCAATATACTTGTAATGTATACCAATTGGGGTTAGCGGTCAGGGAGAGACTTCGTTTGCTTCTCCCCCACCCTGAAAGACAAACAAAATGAGCTTTTTGCCAGCCTGCAAAGTGTCATTTCTTCAGCTTCTAAGATACATTTTTCAACTGCTTTGTTTTAGCTCTCTGTGAGGGGTAGATTGGTTTCTGTGCTGTCTCTCGCCCACATACCCAATTAAAAAAAACAAAAAAAAACCCCTTGGTTCACACAAGTGGTGGAACTTGGGATGTTCTAGAACTGCTCCATGGTTTAACCCTGTTTCCAAATCCAGCAAGCGCTTCTTATGTTCTTAGCCGCAGCTTTGTGCAAATTTCTCATAATGCACACCTTTGTATGCAATTTGGCCCAATACGCACACTTTTGCAAGGCAATCTCTCCTAAGAAATGCAATTTCTGTATTTTCTTTTTCCACACATTTTTTACATCGACTTCAACCCAGGATGTACCGGTACATTTCTGTACGCAGTTCTTGGCTGGAGAACTGCAATGGAAAATATTCAGAGAAAAGAATGGCTGTTTTGGTTTGTGCATTCCCCCCCCCCCCCCGGAAAGTGAGGTTTAAGTTAGGTTTGCCTAAAATGCAAACTGAAACACTTTTCTCTCTCATCGCTATGCCCAATCCATTCCAAAAACCTTTTATCAAAGAGCTGGCAATGTTTCCCCACCACCACCAAGATACGCTTTGAGGGGACGCTTAAAGTTCCTTCAAAGGTTACCCCAGCTACATGGAGGGGGGCCTGCAATGTTTCCCCCTACACACCCTTGGGAGAGTCGACTCATTTATCCACTTCTCCTCTTCTCAAATACCAAACTCAGCCACTGAGTGATAGCAGGGAGGTTTATTAACACGTTCAGGGAAAGCCAAGCTCTTCAGAAGTTAAAAAAGGGTTTTAAAGACCTAAGGGGCAAAAAGAAACCGCACAAAACAACCCTTTGAGGACTGAACAGTGGCTTCCAGCAACCAAGGAATGTTGATTGTCAAAAGAGGAGAGGGAGAGGAAGAGGAAGAGGAAGAGGAAGAGGAAGAGGAAGAGGAAGAGGAAGAGGAAGAGGAAGAAGAAGAAGAAGAAGAAGAAGAAGAAGAAGGCTTTATTTCTTGTACACCGCGCCCATCTGACTGGGTTGCTCCAGCCACTCTAGGCCTCTGCCAACAAATATAAAAGCATAATAAAGCATCAAACATTAAAAACGTCCCTATACAGGGCTGTCTTCTAAAAGCTGTATAGTTATTTATCTCCTTGACATCTGACGGGAGGGTGTTCCACAGGGCGGGTACCAGAACCGAGAAGGCCCTCTGCCTGGTTCCCTGCAACCTCACTTCTCGTGGTGAGAGAAGGCCCTTGGACCTCAATGTCCGGGCTAAATGATGGGGGTGGAGACGCTCCTTTTGGTATACAGTGGTACCTCGGGTTACAGACGCTTCAGGTTACAGACTCTTCTAACCCAGAAATAGTACCTCAGGTTAAGAACTTTGCTTCAGGATGAGAACAGAAATCGTGCGGCGGCAGTGGAGGCCCCATTAGCTAAAGTGGTACCTCAGGTTAAGAACAGTTTCAGGTTAAGAACGGACCTCCAGAACGAATTTAGTTCTTAACCAGAGGTACCACTGTAGAGGGCTGAAGCTGTTTAGGGCTTGAAAGGTCAGCACCAACACTTTGAATTGTGCTTGGAAACATACTGGGAAGAGAAGACAAGACTGCGCAGAGGAGGCAATGCCCTCAATGAGCCATTTATGAGTGGTGGTTGGTGCCCAGTTGGACCAGCAGGGTGGAAAGCAGGGAGACCAACAGTAGGTGGAGCCACAGCTAATGCAAATCAGAGCCACCCACTGATTGGTTGTATGTAAGGGAAAAAGCAAGTAGGGGCTGGCTGAGGGCAGATTGAGATGGATGGGGTAGCGCCACTGCTAGTATATCAGCCTCCCCTGCTCCTGACTCCAACTCATGTCATGCCAAAGATAGTGGCACCCCTCTCTCTACCTAGGCAAGCAAGAGGCAAGATCTACACTGTTCAAGGATACAGTTCAGGCAGACAAAAGCGCTTGAGGAGGATGCCCAGGAGGAAGTGGTGTGGTCTGGGGGGAAGGTGCGTGGTCTGGGAGAGGGCACAGCCTGGGAAGAGTCTCAAGGGCCAAGTCAAGAGACCTGGAAGGCCAGATTCAGCGTCTGGGCCTGAGGTTCCCGACCCCTGTAATAGATGACCTACCAGCATCTCTCTAGCGCTTCTATAAATCTCTGGGCGCTCTCACACGCCCTCCTTCCTAGTCGCGACCTCCAGCCTGGCTTCGCTCCCCGATCCCTCCGAAGTGAGAGTGCTGAGAGCAGGATGGCGGGAGGAGCAGGAGGAAGAGACGGGAGGGGAGAGAGAGAAAAAAGATTTTCAAAATTTTCCATGACCAGCTGAGTGGAACCTATTTTCTCTCCCAGCGCAATTAACGGCACCAACATTTGCAAAAAAATATGATTACCAGCGCTTTCGGTTAAGTAGAGGCAAGTATATTAGATAGCAGCAAGGGGTTGATCTTAATGTGCTATTTTTTCTCTCTCTCTCCGAGAGAAGAGTCTCTAGCATTTTCTTTGTGCAAATAGAGAGGCCCTAAATTCTCCGTAGGCAGTAAAATCAACGCCGCGGAACCACGATAACAAACACAAGGCTCTGCTCTCGCTCTCTCGCTTGCTCTCACACGCTCTCACGCTCTCTCTCTCTTCCACTCTCCCTCTTCTTCTTTTTTGCTACATCCCCCCAATTAATTAAGCCTTTCACGGGCATGTAATTAGGAACATTAGCAAGTCATAAAATTGCCGCGAGTCTCTAAATTATGTGCTGGCCCAAAGCAATTTGTTTTTAATTCCTTTTGAAGACAATGGGACTGTAGGGCCCAATACATCTTCATAGCGGTCTACTGTTTACTTCTTTATGACTCTATGAAGATCTAACTGTTTCTACTGCTCCCTGATGTACCCAAACAGGTCCTCCACCCACCTTGCATGTTTTCAATACTGCGAGTTGATTTCAAGGGGAAATGGCGCTTTCTAAAACATTGACAACCACAACACATTCCCTGGGACAATTTTGATGTTGCACCAAACCGTGGCTTTAGGAAGCTTGACAATGGTTTGGTGTGGGATCAGTGTGGGCAAACCACTGGTTGCACCAATCTGGCAAGCCATGGTTCAGTGTGGCACAATGGTTTGTGCTAACCACAGTTGGGTATAAAGTCTGAATCCCACTCCTAGGTTGATCTGCTGCAGAGACAGGGTTGAATGTATGAACTAGGATGCTGAGAGGATGGGAGACAAAAGCAGACAAACCATGGGCTTACCTGTTGCATGTTTTGGAAGTGCAAAACCGTGTTTTGGGTTCTAAACCATGGTTAGTGGAAAACCATGGTCAGGTGTGGTGTCTGGGAATGAAGCGTGTACTTGACCTAGCGTTCTTTCAAAAAGTGTTTGGCAAAGTGCCTCACCCAAAACTCATGAGTAAGCTTAGCAGTCAAGGAATAAGAAAGGAGGTTCTCTTGTGGATCAGGAATTGGTGAAGTTGCCGGAAGCAAAGAACAGGAATTAAATAGATAGTTCTCCAAATGGACAGAAGCAGAAAGTGGAGGCACCCTGAGGATCAGCATCAGGACCTGTGCTTTTTAATTTGTTCATAAATAATCTGGAATTAGGGGTGAGCAATGAGGTGGCCAAGTGTCTGATGATACTAAGTTGTACAGGGTTATTAAAACAAAAGAGAGGTGGTGAAGAGCTCGAAAATAACCTCTCCAAACAGAGAGAATGGGTAGTAAAATTGCAAATGCAATTCAATGTAAACAAGGGTAAAGTGATGCATGTTGGGGCAAATATATATATATCAATTTCACATATATGTTCATGTGGTCTGAACTGGTGGTGACAGATCAGGAAGAAGACCTTGAGGTCTTAGGAGAAACTCAATGAAGACGTCGGCCAGTGTGAGGCAGCAGTGAGAATGGCAAATTCAAAGCTGTTATGCAATTCTGTGGCGTGATCACGTTTGGAATACTGTGTGCTGTTCCAGTCTCTTCACCCCAAAAAGGACATTGTAGAGCTAGGAAAGGTTCAGAAAAGGGCAACCAAAATGAGGAAGGGAATAGAATGAGTCCCCTATGATGAAAAGTTACATTATTTAGGACTTTCTACTTCACACATATGATAAAATGTACCTTCTCTCTCTTTACATTTCCAACGCATATTTGATTTAGTTTCATACATCTTTGCAATCTTACTTGGTGTTAGGTACCAACGGTACATCATTTTCTTTGGTTCCACCATCAGTCCACACAACTCCACACTAGCTATCTTGTGTCTGGACCTTAAGAGTTGGCAGGTCTGCCTCAGAACTGTCAATCTTCAATCCGGGCCCAAGACTGGCATATATTTCATGAATAAACACAGCACCAGAATTCTCCATGCCATTCTCTGTGAAACCACAGTAAGACAGGAGAAAATCCTCTTGCTATATTCTTCTGTGTTGTTGTTTTTTAAAAAAATAAATAAATCACAAAAGCTCAGTTCCCATATATCTCCTGGACTATTTGTCTTGACTGTTTCCACCAAATTAAGCAAACATTCTTTTGAGGGCAGCCTCAGATACAGCAAGACGGCCGCCGTGGTTCAGGAAATCTAGCGATGGGGTTGTCATCTGCAAAGCTTGGAGAGGCCTAGGCTTTGGGAGGTGGGGTGTATAATTTTATCCCCATTCCTTTCTTTTCATAGGGGTTTGGGGAGGGACATGGGACATAGCAGCAAGGGAATCAAACTGTCTCTGGAATAACTCTCCAAATACAGAGCACGGGAAAGATCTAATCTTTGCTTGGCGATACATGGCTGCATCAACACTGCAGATTTATCCTCTGGTTTGTTTGGGGAAAGGCACTTTAAGGCTTTCGTTCCTTCCCCGTATTGTTGGGGGATGTGTTTGCCATACCCTCCATCCCTGCAAGAAGAGGAGACATGGGCTTTCCCTCAAGGGTAATGTGGGCAACAACACTGGGGCACTTTGCCCTATAGGGGAGAGGTTGTGATAGGAATTTTGAGGTCTTAGATATATGGTAACGTTCATAAGTGTACCAATCAAGCACGTACATAGATCAGCACAGGAAGACTGACCTGGAACCATTTTGATTCCTAAACTGAGCAAATGTTTTCTCTGCAAGGTCAAAGTGGGAAACCTCCCCATTGTCTCTTTCCTCACAAATCCTGTCTTAAGGGCACATTTAAGATATGAATAGGGTGTGAGCCTGTGACCTAGCCCAGGAACTAAGTATTTATCATTACAAAAGACTGGCCAGGCTCCCCAGGAAATCCAGTCAAGTAACCTGCCAGACAGGAGATAAACAATGATAGGAGAAAAACAACATTCAAATTTCTGTTTTAGACCGCCTTTTTGTGATGTAGGTATGATGTATCAGAGGGGTGGTCTTAGGTTACACCCCTTCTGTTATCGTATGTATGATGTTTCTGGGGATGGTCTTGATCTACAGTGTGGCAATTTCAAAAGTCTTTATAAGGCCTTGTGCGCCATTTTTCTGGGTTCTTCCTCCTCTCCTCCGGGTGAGGGGAGCACCCTGTTGCAACAGATCAATAAAGATCAAGCTTACTAGCTGCTTTGCTGCTCAATATTCTCTGGTTGGCCTTGGTTATCTTCTCCTACCAATAAGGAACCTATGTAAGGACTCTATATGGGCTCTTGGATACCCTATAAGGGAAAAGGGCAATTTTTGTTTGCCACAAGATGGAGATCAGGCTATTTAAACCTACTCTACCCTGCACTCTCTCCTCTTTTCATTAACATATCCACCCTCCCACCCTTTTGCAGTGTGGTCTCTGCTAATTGCAGTATTTAAGGGAACTGAGTAGGAATTGGGGGTGTTGTTGACATTAACTGATCTGTGTCACCTCTTTTAAACCTACTTCACACAACTGGGTCATAGCTGTCAACTTTTCCCTTTTCTTGCGAGGAATCCTATTCAGAATAAGGGAATTTTCCTTTAAAAAAGGGAAGCGTTGACAGCTATGAGCTGGGTGTTGTCTGTCTGACTGGTGTTTTGTTTGAATTTGGCATTTGGGCCGGGTGGGTGAGTAGATTTTGGAAAATGTCTGATTAAAATCTGAGCCAGAGGGGTGTTTTGGGTCTCTCAGGCACATCAGGGTGAACGGTGGCCAATGGGGGCCGCAGTGAGCATGTCAATTTTATACACCCAAGGAGCATGCAACGAGGAGGACTCAGGAGATGGAAGAATTGAGATCCTCTCATTAATCCACCTCCTGTGGGACATTACTGCAGTCAAACCAACAATTCATGTTTTCTAGAGAGGCACATGAAGGGGCTGAGGCTCACAGAGCTTTCCTGTAGAATTTGCTAGAGGGAACTCCTTGAGATAGCTTCCATTGTCTGCCTTGGCAGGAAGCTACAACACTACACACTTCCTTCCTGCATGGGCAGCCTCCTCTTTCTTCATCATGCTTCCAAGCTGAACACACGTGCATGCCTGACCTTTGCAGATTTGAACTTAAATTTTGTATTTTTGTAACTTAGATAGTAGTTACAACCCCCCCTTCGTTTTGCTCTTGCAACTGCTGCTTCAAGACTAGATTATGCAAGTAAATACTACTTTTATTTCTTCTCAAAACAATGTTTGTGTGATTGTTATTTTTAAGGGGGAGAAAGGGGGCAATACCAGGAATATCCAGTCTACCTTAAAGCATCCTGGATTATTGTTTCTAAAACAATCCTTGTCTTAGCTTCCAAGTTTAAGCTACAAAGGATGGTAGAAGAAGAAGTAGAAGAAGAGTTTGGGTTTGATATCCTGCTTTATCACTACCCGAAGGAGTCTCAAAGCGGCTAACATTCTCCTTTCCCTTCCTCCCCCACAACAAACACTCTGTGAGGTGAGTGGGGCTGAGAGACTTCAGAGAAGTGTGACTAGCCCAAGGTCACCCAGCAGCTGCATGTGGAGGAGCGGAGACGCGAACCCGGTTCACCAGATTACGAGTCTACCGCTCTTAACCACTACACCATACTGGTACTCTGCTGATCTCACTAACATGAGCAAGGAAAGATAATAACTAAACAACATCTCCTCTCCTAGTGTCTAAATCCATTCCTGCACCTCCAACATTGGAGAAAGAACATAGATATTGTGGCTAGTGCCCATTGATAGCCATCTCCTCCATGAATTTGCCCAATCCTCTGTCCCACAATCTGGAGCCACCACTGCCTCTTTCCAGTCCATATCTCCAGTACTCAAGGAGAGTGTGTTAGTTTTATAGCAGAACATTAGAACTCAGGCTTTATGTAAGTGTGTTTATTGGGGGAGGGGAAGAAATCAATACTCCATATATATTTCAAACGGGAAAATTGGCCCTCAGATAAGAAGCCTCCATTCTGATGTTACACCACCCAGGCTGACTGCTGAGGACAGCATGCGAGGAAACGGAAATTTATTTTTCCTATTTATTCCTCTCTCCCACTCCTGACCCCAAGCTAGTACTGTTTCACCACGAAAGAGACACTCTTATCAAGAGCGAATAATTCACACCAAGAGGGAGATAAAAACTCCCACCAGAAATATTTCCACCCTTTCTTTTGCTTGCTTTTCCCCAGATCCCTGCAACCTACCCCACTTCTGTAAAAGCCTACATTTTTTTTTTAAAAAAGTTCATAAATTCTGCTAGCAGCTAATTGCCCAGGAGATCAAAACCTCGTTGCGAAAACATGGCCGGATCCAGAACTGGGAGTTCAACCTAAGAATGTAAGAAGAGCATCGTTGGAACCGTACAATGGCCCTTCTAGTCTAGCATCCTGTTCTCACAGTGACCGACCAGATGAATCTGGGAGGAAAACAGGACCTGAGCACTTGTGAATTGGGTGCCCTCTGCTAAAATCTAAGAGATTTCTTGTGCTGGTCCCGGGGGGTTACCGTGCGGCGAGGTCCGTGTCCAGTCCAGGGTCGAGGATGTGGTGTGTAGGCACATCAAGGCACAAGCGGGGTCCAAGGCAAGGAGTTGGGTGTGGTCAGGAACTCTGGCAGAAGAGCAGGACAAGGAACAGGCTACCAACAATGTTGCTCCCGCAACCTGGGACTGGGGCTGACTGGCTTTTATCTGCCCCGAGGCACAGAGCAGCCCCGGTCCACAGGTGACTCGCCTCTCCTGGCCTGGAGGCGAGCACTCCTCCTGCAGGAACTTAGTTCCCTCCGCCTCTCTGCCCTGAGCCTCTGCAACTCAGGAGAGGCTGGAGGGTTACCGGACCCAGAGGCAACCTCACCTTCCCCTGACGGGGCTGAGAGTGAAGCACCTGCAGGCAATGGGTCCTCCATCACCTCAGGAGCCAGAGCAGACTCAGCTGGTGCCTTCACCTGAGGATCCAGCACAGGTGAGGACCCTTCAGGCTCATGCCCCAGCCCCGGCTCAGCTGGTTCTCTAGGTGGGGACTCCTGTGCAGGCTGGGATCCCTCAGGTTCAGCCTCTGAGTCCCAATCCCAGGCCATCACATTTCTGCTGGGTCTGGCCATTGGCCCACTTAGTCTAGCATCCTGTCCTCATGGTAGCCAGTCAGAAGCCTGTGGGGAACCCTCAAGCGCACAACAGCTCTAACCCCACTTGTGAATTCCCCAAAACTGGTATTCGGAGGTGCAGTACTTCCGAAAGTAGAGGGATAACGTAACCATCCGTTACCATTTTCAATCCCAGGTAGCCATTAGAACACATTGTACCTGGGAACTTTGTGGGAATGTTGTGGGTAGTAGGAGAGGATACACTGATTAAATATTATTCTTCCTCACTCACACCAGTGAGCTGGTAGCAGAGTACGTTACCCTGTATATTGCTGGAAGCTATTTGGTAGATTCGTTTGAATCTCTTGAGTTAAGCAATCCAGTCTGGCTTGTCCAGATTGGGTTGTTCCTGGCAAATTCCCCTTTATTCCCTCTTAAAACAATTAAGGACACAACAGTCTTGATAAGAGTAATGATAAGAAGTTTACTTACGTTGGGTTCACAGTATGATCCCGAAGGCAGGCTTTCGCTTGTAGTTACAGAAGAGAGTGTGGGTTCCTCCCATATGGGGAGTGAGCCCATGTGCTGCTGGCCGAGAGCCAGCAGACAGCAAAAGAACATCAAGATGGAATAAAGTGAAGAAGGGAAGATGGCTGTGTGACCAGCCCTTTTATGGGGTCTTCCAGGGTCACGCCCATCTACCTGGTCACACGCAGGGGGAGGATGATACAGACAGGTGTGACAGAAAGTCCCCTGTGTGTCCACTCTGGGCAAACAGGAAGTGTTGTACTTGACTGCTGCAGTGATGTTACATCCCACAAACATGACACTTGGTTTCTTCATTTCCTCCTCCCTCCCAACCCTTTTTCCTTTTATGTTGTGGCCTTTTTAGGCACTTCGCCTGAGGGAGAGGACTGTTTCTTGCCCGCTGCCACCCCGGTGATTTGTAAGCACCTCCAGTAGCCTTTTTTGGGTGAGGAGCGAGGTTTTTTAATTTTTATTAATTAAATTAATGAACAAAATACAATGTTGATGTTGCAGAATACACTCCGTGGATCTAGACGCTTTGAAAAAATAATAATCTGGTGAATCGGCAACTTAAAAGCCATATTGCTTTCTCTGAAAAAGCACAACAAAACCCACAAGTAATATTTTTTTTTTTGAGAGAGAGAGAGAGAAGGGGGGAAAGGAAAAAGAGAGAAACCAGCCAGCTGAAGTGTCTTAGCTTGAGTAAGTATTTCTCTCTTGTCATTCCCAGATCTTGAGCAAAGGTCTGGAGAGAATACATTGCAGAGACATACATTACATTCTCGGCTTTTTTATCTCGCCCACGTGACACTTTCCCTATCATGAACTGTACATTCTTATTCTCACTGGTGGGGATAAAACTATATCCCAGAGCAGCATATATCAAACAGAGGAACATCGGGTCTCCTTTGCATTAATATAAATAGCTGTTTAGGGCCGATTCCTCGGTCAGATACTCCCATCTCACCTGTCCTTCATCGGCGCTCTTCGGCAGGCAACAACCCAGTTTGGCTTACTTAGGAGCCAGGAGGTTTTACATATTCAAGTTACAGCTGGGCTGTTCTTTTTCCTTTTTCCTAAGAAAACCACCATTTTCATTTCTAATTCTGGGGAAGGAATGGACCTCTTTGGGGGGAGGGGCAGGGATTGGAGCAGGGAATAATGACCCTCAAATCTACATTCCCCCGACTGCCAAATGGGTGCGCTCGGATATTTTGGGATGTAAATAACAGGAGATGGATAGCTATATCTTTAAAAGATCCATTCCTCTCCCCACCCCACTCACTTTTTTTTGATGGAGTAGCCTGGGAAAGAGGGGGGGGCAGATTATAGATCATTTTACAGCTGCAAAATCCATCTCTGAAGACAATGCCTCTGACATTTTCGGCCAAATAGCTTCCAACACAGAGATGCACATCCGTAGACACTCTCTGGCTTCAACACGGACTAATAATCAGCAACTTTTAAAGGAAAGGGTCTGGATTAACTTCCAATTTTACTTCAACAGTTTTTGGTGTTTTTGGGATGCGGGGAGGAGGAATCGAGTCTTCTGCTTAAATATTGCTGTCAGATCCAGCACCCCTGCAGCTAAAGAGCCACATTTATTTTATTTTCTGTCACACTGATATCCCACCTTTCCTCAAGGCCACATGTAAGCTTCTCTTCCTCCTCATTCTGTCCTCACAGCAACCCTGCAGTGTAGGTCAAAATGGAGCGACTGGCCCACGGTCACCCAGCGAGCTTCATGGCCAAGTGAGGATTCAAACCCTGGCCTCCAAGCACCTAGTCCAACACACTTAACCAGTGTAGCATGCGGCCCAGTCTAGCACTTAAACCCAGCCTGGAAGCATTTATGGGAGGAGTAACAGGTTAGTATGTGACCTGTTGTGGGCTCAGAGAGAGAGCAGGGATTGGCGGGGGGAAAGATCATCAGCTAATGTGGCTTCTAGCTCAACCCAACCTCAAGCCTTAGTAGGAGGTTCAAATCCTGACACTAGGCAGTAGGGATAGGAGAGAAATCTGATCCAATTTGCACTTAAACAGGGGTCAGCAAACTTTTTCAGCAGGGGCCGGTCCACTGTCCTTCAGACCTTGTGGGGGGCCAGACTATATTTTGAAAAAAATATATGAATGAATTCCTATGCCCCACAAATAACCCAGAGATGCATTTTAAATAAAAGGACACATTCTACTCATGTAAAAGCACACTGATTCCCATATTGTCCGTGGGCCGGATTTAGAAGGTGACTGGGCTGGATCCGGCCCCCAGGCCTTAGTTTGCCTATCCATGACTTAAAGGCTACACCACTTAATTTGCACAACAGTTGAAGCAAGACGTAGGCATCCTTCAGGATCTGAACTGCTTCAAAGTTTGCAGTGCAATTTCTCCAGGTAATGAATCAGGGCCAGTCCACCCAGGAGGCAAGATGAGGCAACTGCCACAGGCGGCAGACTCCACAGGGGCAGCAAATCCTGATGTAGATCTTTATCCCCATCCCCCTTGTTCCTAACATAGCTCTTCATTCACCCCTTCTTCCCTGGTGGGGAAGGGGAGGCACCAGCCGTCGCTGCTCTGCTGGGATGTTGCCTTCTAGCATGCCAGAGAAGTGGAGAACATTTTTCTGTCCAAGGGCCGCATTTCCTTCTGAGCAATCTCCTGGGGGCCACAAGCCTTTGGACAGGAACAAAGGCAGAAGCTAGCAGATAAAGAAATGCGCATTTCACCTTTGTACAACAGGCTAGTATTGTTGGGATTTGATTAGATACTAGGGGAGAATCGATTTATTAGAGCCTCAAGACAGAAGAGGCTTAAACGAGAAGCTTAGATAGGTTAGTTTTAGCCTTTTGGTACAGTGGTACCTCTGGTTAAGTACTTAATTCATTCCGGAGGTCCGTTCTTAACCTGAAACTGTTCTTAACCTGAAGCAACACTTTACCTAATGGGGCCTCCTGCTGCTGCCGCGGTGCCAGAGCACGATTTCTGTTCTTATCCTGAAGCAAAGTTCTTAACCTGAAGCACTATTTCTGGGTTAGCGGAGTCTGTAACCTGAAGCGTATGTATTCCGAGGTACCACTGTATTATGAATCCAGGATGCTTTAAGGCAGGCTGGGATATTTTTTTTTTCTGGTATTGCTCCCTTTTCCTCCCCCTTAAAATAATAATCCCACACACCAGTCTTGTAAAAGGTAAAAAAAATAACACTCAGACTACGTCTTGAAGAATAACTGGTACAGTAGCTTTATGCAAGCAGGCATAAAATGGTAAGACACACTAAGTCTAGCTTAAAATGGAGTCTGATCTTGAGCTCAGACTGGCAGATGTTCTCTCACTGCAGGCATGGTGGAAAAGAGGGTGTGGCTAGGTAGGGAGGAGCATTTATAACTCCGCCCTCTTCCTGTCAGGGCACAAAGGGGAAGTGATCTCACAGAGCTCTCTCTAGGAAGTTGACAGGACCTATCTGGCAAAACATAGAATCGTAGACCCCAAAAATCACCCTAGTCCAAGCCCCTGAACAATGCAGGAATCTCCACTGAAGCATCCATGACAGATGGCCACCCAACCTCTGCTTAACATGATTTGTTGGTTTGGCTGCATTAAATATCTCACAAGTATCTGCACACCCACACAATTCTGTCCTCCATCTGGGCAAGCAATAGGTATTATCAGAGGTCAAGGACATATCCTGGCAGAAAGACTGAGGGGGCAAAGCAGAGCCAGTGAGAGGTGTGGTCAGTGGAGACAGGAGAGGAGGTGTGGTCCCAGGGGCCAGTCACAGAGCTCTGGGGGGCCACAGGGCCTGAAGCTCCCCAGTCCCTGCCTTAAAGCTTCTCAGTTTCTCATGTGCAAACCTTCAAGGTGCAGCCCATCTACTGAAGAACGTTGGATGTTTCAGGACAGATAAAAGAAAGAACTTCTTCATCCAGCGCAGCGTTAAGCTACGGAACTCAATGGCACAGGAAGCAGTGATAGTAGACCGCCCTTTCTGTGATGTAGGTATGATGTGTCTGGGGGGTGGTCTTGAACTCCAGGGCGGGCAATGTAAAATGTCTATATAATGGCGGACACACCTGGGTTCTGGGTTCCTCCACCTTTCCTGCGTGTGAGGGGAGCACCCTGTTGCAACAGATCAATAAAGATCAAGCTTACTAGCTGCTTTGCTTCTCAATATTCTCTGGTTGCCCTTTGTTATTTTCTCCTACCAATAGGGAACCTATGTAAGGACTCTATATGGGCTCTTGGATACCCCATAAGGGAAAAAGGGCAGATTTTGATTACAACAATAGCCACCAACCTAAAGGTAAAGGGACCCCTGACCATTAGGTCCAGTCGTGGCCGACTCTGGAGTTGCGGCGCTCATCTCACTTTATTGGCCGAGGGAGCTGGTGTACAGCTTCCAGGTCATGTGGCCAGCATGACTAAGCCGCTTCTGGTGAACCAGAGCAGCGCACGGAAATGCCGTTTACCTTCCCGCCAGAGCGGTACCTATTTATCTACTTGCACTTTGGCGTGCTTTCGAACTGCTAGGTTGGCAGGAGCAGGGACTGAGCAATGGGAGCTCACTCCGTCACGGGAATCGAACCACCTACCTTCTGATCAGCAAGCCCTAGGCTCTGTGGTTTAACCCACAGCGCCACCCACGTCCCCTAGCCACCAACCTAGATGACTTCAAAAGCAAATTAGAGAAATTCGTAGATTCATGACTGCCAGACACAATGGCTCTGGTCTGCCTCCATGGTTGGAGGTCCTGCTTGATGGTTTCCTATTGGGACATCTGGGTGGCCACTGTGGGACCAGGATGCTGGACTTAGATGGGCCTTTGTCCTGGTCCAGGAGGCTCCTCTTATGTTCTTAAATCGTGGCTAGACAAGAGAGGAGATGCAACGGCATCGCAGAGAATGTGCCAGGATTCGGAGCTTGGAGTTAGAATGCAAATGCAAAGTGTCCTGCCAGCTGCTGCAGCAGGAGACAAATGAAGGAAGAAAGCTGGGAGAGGGAGGGGTGGAGAGGGAGAGACAGACGGAAAGAGGAAAGAATACAGGAAGCCTCCTTCCTCACCCCCTCACCCCACCCCCCACATCTGCTGATAAGAAGCATGTTCCCAGTGATAAATTTGCCCAAACAAACAACATCACCGAAACTTTCATTCATTCACCCTATCTAAACGAGCCTCTCCGAAGCGTCACTTTCTCCTACTAGGGTTGTTTGTCCTTTCATGGCTGAGGAAGATTAAAGAGTCCGCCAGAGACCAGCTCCTTCAGACTCATTTGCAGGAGAGCCTGGTGCTCATTTTGCCCCTCAAAGCCCCTCCTCTCTCCCTCCCCCCCCCCCCAAGTGTTGATTGCTTCATTTCCTGGTCCTTTGGAATAAAGCTAGTCACCTTTCTTTCCTTTTTTTCCTTTTTAGCGAGATCGCCCATGTGCATCTCTTAATCGTCCTGCCCAACGGACCTCCCGACCTTCCCATCGCCACGGCAGGAAGGTGTTCGCTCAGCGACTCCAGAAAGGGAACGATTTATGATGCTTGTAACTGGAGGCAAGGAGGAGATGACTGCACCAAATCCTAATTTCACCCCCCTGCCCCAAAAGATTAAAAGGTATCCCCATTTCCGGGAATCTGGGTTTTTCAGAAGGCTGTCACTCAAATGTTGGATGAAGGGCCCATCAGACAGTTTGCATGGTGCACCCAAATGTTGGCACAGGGATGGTTTCTGTAGGGCAGGAATGGTGGTTTCCAGCAACTAGTATTGAGAAGTACCACTGACTCCAACTAGGGAGAATGAGAATAGCCTTCATGGCTAGTAGCCTTCGATGGTCCTCTCCTCCATGAGTTTATCTAAGGAAATCCTCATTTAAAGTCATCAAGGTTGGTGGCCTTCACTGCCTCCTGCAGGAATAAGTTCCACAGTTTCATGCACTGCATGAAGAAGTTAGGAATCAACCCAGAGGGTCTCTCAAGGGGATCCCCAGCACTGGATTCTAGGAGCCTTGCCTGCTCCTCAGGATCCTTGACCTGTGGCACGCCTGGTTTGTCCTCTAAGGGTTTCATGCCCAGTACCAGGTCAGGACTAGGGATGCAACTCTCCAGCCACACCTCCTCTTCCCAAGACGCATCCTTCACGGACCTCGCTCCTCACCCTTGAGTGAGGGAATGTGTCCTTGAACTCTGATCATGCCTCTTGCTTGCTTGGATGGAGAGGGCTTTGTGGGAGTGTGTGCAGAAGTTAGTCTACTATACAAAGGGGAAAGTTATATTAATTGCTCCACCCCCTTTTGCCTCTGCCCAGTGGTGTAGCGTGGGTTGCCAGTACCCAGGTCTGCACAGAGGGAGGGAAACAGACGGAGTACACATGCACATTTAGCTTTCTAATGGTGTGTGCGGCAGAGATAAGAAAAGAAGAGTCGTTCTGTTGTCTGGAAAGTTCACTTCCTAGTTCACATGAAGAAGCCGTTTTCAACAGAGACCAGCGACAGAAGCATGCAGCTGTATTGAGGCAGCACCGGGCGTTGAAATTTTGCACCCCTAACAATTTTGCGCCCGGGGCAACTGGCCCTGTGCCCCCTCCACATTGTGCCACTGCCTCTGGCCCCACCCGCCACTGCCGTGCAGCTTCCAGAAGGTTGTCCAAAAATGAATGCACACACTTCAGGCTGAAAAAAAGGTGTGATGGCTACTAGCCAGTTGGAAAATTCAGGGCAGACAAAAGGAAGTGCTTTTTCACTCAGTGCAGGGTTAAACTGTGGAACTCCCTCCCACAGGAGGCAGCGATGGCCAACAACCTAGACGGCTTAAAACAGGACTTCCTCCCCAACGACAAAGACTCTGTGAGGTGAGTGGGGCTGAGAGAAGTGTGACTAGCCCAAGGTCACCCAGCAGCTGCATGCAGAGGAGCGGGGAATCGAACCCGGTTCACCAGATTACGAGTCCACCGCTCTTAACCACTGCACCACACTGGCTCTGATCCAGCAGACTGTTCTGGTCTTATGATGAGCTACTGCTCCACTTGATTTCCTCATTGTTCCAGCTAGCCAGGTCCTCTTGGAAATTGAGGAGTCTTGGGAAATTTTTCACCGCCGTCTTCAGCCCAGACAGGAGATACAATCAAAAGCAAAGGCTGAGATTTCTCATCAAGCACGGAAATGCATCTCTTTTCCCCTACCTCTTCTTTAGGGCTTCCATTATTTAAAGCAAGGCCGGTATTTGTTTGCCTCCTCGTTACCGCGAGGGTGAATTTGTTATTTGGATTTTATATTTCCCTCCCACCCACCCTTCAGCTGGTTTTAGAGGTTTATCTTTACGGGGCCTGGCCTTCATAAGTCTATGCTGGGAAGGACAATTTCATTTACAAGGTTTGATGAGAACACAGAAATTTTAATCACTCCAGTTTTTTCTCGATATTGGATCATTTTTCCCTCTTAAAAAACATAAAAACGGGTCCCTGCATTTAATGTGTCTCATCACCAGTGAGCCATCAAAGCAGTTCGCACACAGTTCAGTTAGAAATATATGTATTGCTTTTACACAGATGGAGTCAATACAGTGTTGTGCATAGTTCAAGCGTTGGAGGGACACTCAACAGCCAACTTCTTCTCCCATTTAACATGAAATGTAAGAGCGACCATTTCAGTCGCTTGGTGACAAATAGATTTGAGGCCAGAGGGAAGTTTCGGCATGTAAGGTCCATCTGTTTGCCCCAGAACGGAGCCACAATAGTGTGGTGTAGTGGTTGGAGCAGGCTGGGGCACCTCGGGTCTGGGAGCCAAGTACTGCCTGTCCAGAGACTCCCCCCAAGGCCACACTCCCTCCCTGTCCACCTGGATGGAGCATAGAGAGTGCGCAGAACATAGGTAAAGGTAAAGGGACCCCTGACCATTAGGTCCAGTCATGGACGACTCTGGGGTTGTGGCGCTCATCTCGCTTTAACTGGCCGAGGCAGCCAGCGTACAGCTTCCGGGTCATGTGGCCAGCATGACTAACGGAAACGCCGTTTACCTTCCCGCCGGAGTGGTACCTATTTATCTACTTGCACTTTGACGTGCTTTTGAACTGCTAGGTTGACAGGAGCAGGGACCGAGCAACGGGAGCTCACCCCGTCGTGGGGATTTGAACCGCCGACCTTCTGATTGGCAAGCCCTAGGCTCTGTGGTTTAACCCACAGCACTACCCGCGTCCCTGCGCAGAACATAAGAATATATTATAAGAACATAAGGTGAGCCTGCTGGGTTCTACATCCTCTTAGTCTTACATCCTGTTCCCGCAGTGGCCAGCCAGGTGTCAATGCTGGAGTCAGGAACCAGTCAGCAACAACTCAAAGGTGGCAGGGAAGCTGACCTTTTCTTCAACAAAAGTGCAGCAACTCTTCCCAGTAGGTCTTGCCCCAATGGGGCAGTTGCAAGGACTGAAGGTTCCCCACATTCCAACAGTTCCCTAGGTCTCCTCCTCCCCCAGGTCCTTCCCAAGCAACTGAGCCTTGCCTGTCTTTGCTCCACCCTCTTCATACCTCTTCATGTTCTGGGACACCAGCAGGGAGGGCAGCTGGCTGCAGCAGGAGGGGGAGACCCCCTGGCTTCTTCAGCCGCCTGCCTGATCTCTGTCTCTTGGCCCCCTTCTTCTCCAGCCTTCACTTCTGCCTCCGAGTCTTTTCAGCTTCCAACACCTCCTACTCATTTGCTTGCTCTTCTCCCTCTGACCACTCGTCGTTGTCCCACCACCAATCTCCAGGCTCTGAGCCTTCTTCCCTTGGGGGTTCCTTTGGGGGTTCCCCAGCTGGTGCCTGAGTCCAACCAGTCTGTGACACCAGGTACCTGTGAGATCGAGACCATGATCCTGGCTTGGCCAGAGAATGTGCACAGTAAGGAGCAGGGATGGGGATCCTGTGGCTCTCAATATTTCCCTGGACTCTCTACCACCATCCCTGACCAGAGGAGGCTGGTCCATGTAGGCAAATGGGGCACTGGCCCATCAACTTGAGTTTGCCTTCAGCCAGTCCCCAGCTGCCTGCCTTCTTACTGTCAACCGGTCCAGAGGGTGGCACTGCCAATCTTTCTCCTGCTCCCAAGTCTCAGTGTTGTCCTTACAGAACACGAGGAAAGAGGATGGGGACAAAACTAGGCTTAGTTATCTCTGCCCATCATTGCTCTGGCTTCGCCTACTGTTGGGCTCCCTGCCTTCCGCCCCTCAATGAGCACTGCCCACCATGGATGGCAGGGGCTGATAGTTTGAGTCCAATCACATTCAGAGGACTCTTCTTCTTCTTCTTCTTCTTCTTCTTCTTCTTCTTCTTCTTCTTCTTCTTCTTCTTCTTCGTTGGAGATCACTCGTAGCCGAGTAAGATTGTATTCCAGGAACATGGTTTTAACAGAAGGTGACTGTGGAGGCCAATTCTGGATCCACACACCCTTCCACAGTGGGGACATAGGCTTCCAGGCGGGAGTTGATCACGGTGAGGGTTTGCCAAGCGTGCCTTCCTCTTGGCACGTTTCTCAGGTGCCCTGCCCATTACAGAGCCTGTTCCTCGTTTCTCTTTTTGCTTCTTCCTAAAAACCTTTTAGGCTCTATTTAGTAAATATTATCAAAAAAAGAAATATTAAATAACGCGTTCAAATAATAGCTGTATTACTCATCAGTTACTGATTCAAATTAATTACAGCCAGCCTTTCGGTTTTTGTATCAAAACAAGAGAGGACTGAATTAATTGTAATAATTAGAACAGTATAGTGGTTATTATATTGACAAATGTAACGTAGAAATCTTTCAAACATACTAATCTCTTTATCATACTTTCCCAAGTTATTGTTGTCAAAGAGAAGACTAAAAGAGAGAGAGAGAAGCAATTATAGTGTCTCTGATCCAAAAATGTGCTCATCAGCTTAAAGCATTTTTAAAAAACAAACAAACCAATACTGAACTTTTAGGAGACAATCATTCCTTTGACAATCTACTACTGTCTGTTTTGGAGTCCTGTTCATTCAATATGCATTTGGACAATTCTTTAGATAGCGTCACAGGTTTTCATCTATGTTTCAATACAGTTGGGCGTCATTTTGAATCAAGATGGGGGACTCAACCTTTCAGAAGTGCACTGATTTTAACCACTGATTTCCAAAACATAGTGGAGTTTTGTTTTGTTTTTTGTTCCTGAGAATTCCAGAGCAACACCAGGGGCTGCTAGCTTGCTGTAAACAGGGACCAAATGTATCTCAACTTATTTTGTCCATATCCTGATTTTTTAAGATAATATGTCAATGACATCAAAGCCAGATCATGTTCCTCATTTTCATTTCTGAAATGTTCACTATGCAAACAGGGCCTGGCGAGAGAGAGAGCTCTGACTTGGAGCAAAGCCTAGCGTGGATACAAAGCCAGGAAGAACCACAAGTCTGGGGTAGGAATAAAAGCTAAATTTGAAAGGTTTGGATGGGCACAGGAGCAAAGTCCAACATTACAGCTTCTGTGATTTATTATTACAATGGTACCTCGGGTTAAGAACTTAATTCGTTCTGGAGGTCCGTTCTTAACCTGAAACTGTTCTTAACCTGAAGCACTACTTTAGCTAATGGGGCCTCCTGCTGCTGCTGTACCACCGCCGCACGATTTCTGTTCTCATCCTGCAGCAAAGTTCTTAACCCGAGGTACTATTTCTGGGTTAGCAGAGTCTGTAACCTGAAGCATCTGTAACCCGAGGTACCACTGTATAGCTTCTGTGATTTACTACTAACTCTTTCTTCAAAAAGGATTGTGAACGAGCCCATTTTTTAAAAAATGGAGCTAACTCTAGCAATCTCTACTTAGTTGGTCACTAAGGTGCTACTTAGGACACAGGTGGCGCTGTGGGTTAAACCACAGAGCCTAGGACTTGCCAATCAGTTCGAATCCCCGCAACGGGGTGAGCTCCCGTTGCTCAGTCCCTGCTCCTGCCAACCTAGCAGTTCAAAAGCACATCAAAGTGCAAGTAGATAAATAGGTACCGCTCCAGCAGGAAGGTAAACAGCGTTTCTGTGCGCTGCTCTGGTTCGCCAGAAGTGGCTTAGTCATGCTGGCCGCATGACCCGGAAGCTGTACGCCAGTTCCCTCGGCCAATAAAGCGAGATGAGCGCCGCAACCCCAGAGTCGGCCATGACTGGACCTAATGGTCAGGGGTCCCTTTACCTTTTTAAGGTGCTACTGGACAATTTTTTTTATCTCTGTGAAGATAAAATAACCCATCCCAGTTTCCTGCAAGCTCCCCGCACATCCTATAACATTGCCCATGGCTCCATCTCTGACTCACCCAGTTACCTCTTCGTTCTGCCTCTTATCTATCCAATTTCCCCAGCCTCAGCCTCCAGATCCTCTGCCCCCATCTTGGGTGTGAAGTGGTGGCGGTGGCAAACAGAGGCCAGTCCTTTATGGAAACCCTAAACTCAGAGACCTTTTCTCCTTCGACAACGATGGGATCTCGGCCTCTTAATCCCCAAACTCTGAGAGAGACGTCTCTGCTTCGCTCCAGGAGAACACGAGCCCCCCGGCCTTCTCACAAGGGGGGGAGAAGGCGCTGTGATGAAAGCCGCACCGGCTCCTTTTGACGGAACGAGGCCGAGAGACACTTTATTTTGGCGAGCTGTCGTGGTGCTGCACTCCGTGCTCTGTGTGTGTGTGTGTGCGTGTGCATTAGAGAGGCCTCAATTTCACACGTGCTTACTCCTGTGTGCGTTTCAGCACAAAGGGATTAAGGGGAAAGGAAGCGCCGCGGAAATGGGATGTTGGACATCTTGTTAAACGGCTTGTCAGGGGCTCTGCGGAGCATTCGTTTAAACTCTATTTCACTCTACATAGAGGGCATTTCATTACGCGAAGGATCAGAGATAGACTTCTTGCGCTATGCCAAGAGCCAAGTATCAATTCTTTATATATATATACCCGAGTGGAGTCTGGGCTGATGGATAAGGACGCTTTATGACATCGCTGCCGGAGCCCAATCTGAAGAGGAAGGGTGATTATCTATGTGAGGAGCAGGTGTCAAGATTGGGGAGGGTGGCAGGGATGGCGAACGCAGAGATGCCCCTTGATAAGAAGGTCAAGGTGGGTTCGATCCGTATCCCAGCTCCTTCTCCAAAGAGCTCAAGGTGGCATACATAGCTCTTCTCATTTAATCCCTACAACAGCCCTGTGAGGTGGGCTCGGCTGAGAGATCACGACTAGCCCAAGGGCACCCAGTTAGCTTCGTGGCCAAGTGTGGATTTGGACCCAGGTCCAAGTCCACTGCGATGCTCGGCTGATATTGCTAGGCTCCCACTGTCCTCCATCCCGGGCTAAGGATGGTGGAGAGACTCTGTTACATTTTCATTTAAAGGTGGATCAGTGTGATTTGCACTTTCCAAAATAATCTGCAAACCGGATCACAGCGTTCCTTTGAAATCCACACTTCTCTGAATTTTGCAATGTGTTTCTCCAGCCAAGTAATGTGCAGATCAATGCATATACTGGGGCACAGTGCATAAAAATCGCACCCATTAGTTCAAATAACACCAAAAAATGCATAATATTCAGGGAAATTGCTTTCTGAAAAACGTGTGTGATAGGCAAAAATTGCATAAAAAAAATGCGTCTATTGAGATAAATTTGTACAAAAATGTGGATGGCTTTACAGATGGACTTTTTTTTTTGTAATTGCAGACTGATGTGGAGAACTGATTTTAAGATTGGGAAACTGAGAACCTAAAATGGACAGATTTACCTTTTTCTTTTCCTGAGCATTGGCATGCGCACGCGCGCACACACACACACTGCAAACCCATGAAACTGGCTGTGAAAGTGGTTTTTCTCAACTGGCAAAATGAGGAGGCTTTGATAAGCTCTGATTCATGTCAGGAAAATTGCACAAACATTCCAACTCTTCAGAGATAAATGGTCAGCACAAGAGGCTTCCGGAAAGGTCTCCTTTTGAACCCTCCTGTGCAAACCTTCTGGAGAACTTACCTTGGCAGTGGAGATATAAATAAGGTGTGGTTTTGAAAGTATGGAGCACATAGATTTGCTTAAAAATATGGGTATTTTTCTCCACTGGCAAAAAGGGGAGGGGCTTGGGCACTACAAAGAGGTGGGAGGGAGCTGTGATGGAAGTCATGGAAGGTTTACAAACATTCTGACTGCTCAGAGGAAAACGGTATGTGTAAGAGGCTTGTAGGAAGAAAGCATGTGGGACTCCTTGGATTAGGCAGGTGAAGAGTAAAGCCATCTGAGGAACAAGGCAGGTAAAATCCCCCAGGCTTTGGCTTGTATCTTAATAAAAACATCACCACCACCGCCTGGTGTATTGTGAGAGTTGAATCTTGGTCCCCTTTAAAACCAGCTCACAGGACTTCTCAGGGCTCAGAAGCCCACATCCCCCTTTCAAGACAACTTGGTTACCGAGTCACTGAGTTTGAAATTGCACTTTGCTTGGGCATGGAGGGAGATCGCTCGGTGATTGCGTTTAATAGCTCTGCGGTAGCAATTACCACCCCCGGTCTGAGGGGAAAGAATCAAATTCCTAAGGAAGTGATTTAGGAGCGAGATCCAGTGGAGACGGTTGGGAGACGGACCCCTCTTTAGGCTTGTTGGCATGTGACACTGAACACAGGCGTGAGCCAGTGTGTTTGTGTGGAAGAACACACACTTGTCGATCTGCACAGCCGAACCCTCTACGCACACAGATTTTACACACGTCGAACATCGTGAGTGAATGCCCCAAATTAAACAGGGGAACAGGGCAAACCTGCTTCTTGCTAGCACAGGGTGAGGATCCTCGGGCAGAGGGTGGCCCTCAGGACCTCTCTGCGTGGCCCTTGGGGCTTTGCGTAGGCCTCACAACTCGCTGGCCTTGCTCCAAAACCTCCTCTCATGATTTGACCAGGCTGGGATATGCCTTGGAGGGTGCCGTGGGTGCCTGGATGAGGCGTGGCATGTGTGTGGCCACAGCCACTCCTGGTATGTGGCCCTTGGAAGATTTCCTGGGAGAGAACGTGGCCCCTAGGCTGGAAAAGAAAAGGTTCCATTCTTCTTTGTTAGTGACTCCTCTCCAGCATCTGGTTTCACCACAAGCACGTCCTTGTTTGCTCCAATCCCTTTTTTCAAGGTGGAAATGAGGGAGCTTCTTTTTTCTCCCTCCCCCCCCCCCCCACACACTTAGGGCTGGCGAAAAGTGTTTCCCAGCCCTGGAATGCCTTGCCGAATCCTTTCAATGCATCTGCTTAAGGAGAAGAGATGGTATTCAAGTCAAGTTCATAAGTAATGCGGTTCCACATCAGGTCATTTCCTATCAGTCAGATCCATTTTAAATGCGCTGATGAAAGTGGGAAGGGTCTTGCAAACCCACTCTATGAACATCCAAATTAAAAGCTAAATAGGATGTAGCTTTCGGTTTGGCTGCATCTTCATACGCCAACACTCATTAGCTTCAGATGTCAGGGCCTGGGTTTCTCAGGCTCCCCTCCACTCCAGGAGCCTGGGAAGTCGCTGCTGCTTTCTCCAAGAGCACAGGAAATGGCTCCGGCTAAAGGCCCCTCCTCTCTTGCACTCTCTCCTCTGAAATTTTTGGGGAAATTTTTGAGAAGATGTTTGCTGCACTTTCCCTGCTCTTACACCACATCCACAAGACCAGGCTCCCTCATTCCTAAACACACTACACTACAGTCATCCTGCCAGGCCAGCCCCCAAACAGGAAGTTGCTCATGAGACAATGGCCACCCTTTCTTGGAGAAGGACATGGAGCAACTTCCTGTCACATGCTAGCTCTGTGCCAATAATTTCATCCAAGCACAATTCAAAGTGTTGGTGCTGACCTTTAAAGCCCTAAGCAGCCTCGGTCCCATATACCTGAAGATGCGTCTCCACCTCCATCATTCTGCCTGGACACTGAGGTCCAGTGCTAATGGCCTTCTGGCGGTTCCCTCACTGCAAGAAGCAAAGCTACAGGGAACCAGGCAGAGGGCCTTCTCGGTAGTGGCGCCCACCCTGTGGAACGCCCTCCCATCAGATGTCAAGGAAATAAACAACTATCTGACTTTTAGAAGACATCTGAAGGCAGCCCTGTTTAGGGAAGTTTTTAATGTTTGATGCATTACTGTATTTTAATATTTTGTTGGAAGCTGCCCAGAGTGGCTGGGGAAACCCAGTCAGATGGGCGGGGTATAAATTATTATTATTATTATTATTATTATTATTATTATTATTATTATTATTATTAATCAATTAACAAGGAAAGATAATTGTGTTCAAAAATTTTCAGAGGAGAGAGAACATTTCAGGTAAACTTTTATAGATATGGGGGTGGGGGTTTAAAACACTCATAGGTAAAGGTAAAGGTACCCCTGCCCGTACGGGCCAGTCTTGCCAGACTCTGGGGTTGTGCGCCCATCTCACTTAAGAGGCCGGGGGCCAGCGCTGTCCGAAGACACTTCCGGGTCACGTGGCCAGCGTGACAAGCTGCATCTGGCGAGCCAGAGCCGCACACGGAAACGCCGTTTACCTTCCCGCTAGAAAGCGGTCCCTATTTATCTACTTGCACCCGGGGGTGCTTTCGAACTGCTAGGTTGGCAGGCGCTGGGACCGAGCAACGGGAGCGCACCCCGCTGCGGGGATTCGAACCGCCGACCTTTCAATCGGCAAGCCCTAGGCGCTGAGGCTTTTACCCACAGCGCCACCCGCGTCCCCCAAAACACTCATAAAACACTATAAAAAAGAAATAATAATACTTGAACAGTCATGACTTCCCTCAAAAATTCTTGGGAGACGTGGTTTGTGGCGGGTGCTAGGAATTGTTGCTCTATGGGGGAAGAACTCTCCTCTCAACTCTCAGCATCCATAACCATCAGCAGTTCCCAGAATGTGGGGGGGGAGGGGAGAGAGCCATGACTTTTAAGAGTGCTTAAGATGGAGGGGGTTATCGCCAACTAGGTTTTTCACCCAGAGTAGACGAACTGAAATTAATGAAGCCGAATTAGTCACCTTGATTATTTTAATGGGTCTAGTCCGAATACGACTTGTGTTGGATACAAGGCACGATGTGGATGTGAATAAGACCCAACAGGGTTTTTTTTAAAAAAATAAAATAAAATCATAAAACATTATCTTCCTCATAAAATAAAATCCTGCCAGAATGAAAAGACCTTCAAGAAGCAGTGAAGGAATGGGTTGGCGAAGCAGGATGCTTTGTAATCTGCTTGCAGCCATTGATGACCCGCCCTGTCTTGTCAGGGCATGAACCTGGGACCTTCTGCATTCAAAGCAGGTGTCCTGCTACTGAGCTATTGCCCTTCCCTTAGGAACATGGGAAGCTGCCTTATAGCTATTCAGTCCTTTGGTGCAGCTAGCTCCGTGCTGTCCCCTCAGATGGTCAGCAGCTCTCCAGCATTTCAGACAGGGAGTCTCTCACAGCCTTTCCTGGCATTGCCAGAGATTGCACACGGGACCTTCTGTCCATACGGCGCATGCACTCTACCATTAAGCTAGGCTCTTCCCACTCACAGACATGCCAGTCCATACGGGCTCCAGATTTCCATCTAAAGTCAACATCAAGTTCCTAGTCCACATGATGTGCCTGAAAGAAATTCCTGCATTGGACCAGATGTCCCTCGTGGTTCCTCTCAACTCTATAATTCTTCAAATGCTCAGAGACACCACTTGGCCCAGTTCAGTAAATTCTGGATGCATTCGGAAGCTGCCTCCTCCTAAGTCAGAGCTGCGGTCTATCTACTTCAGTGCTGCCCACACTGACTGGAAGCAGCTCTCCAGGGTTTCAGACAGGGAGCCTGTTCCAGCCCTGCCTTGAGGTTCCGGGGACCAGATCTGAAGATGCAGATCAGATGCTCTTGCCACTGAGCTATAGCTCTTTTCCTGAAACCACAGCCACCCCTTTCGTTAGCTCAATTTAGATGTTCTTTTTGTAAGAGAGAGAGAGAGAGGTCTTTAAACTGCCTGTTCACCTCATCTTGCTCATTCTACTAAGCCTCTATGTACCCACCCCTAAAAAAATAAAAACGAAAAGCAGCAGCAGCCCCGGCAGGATTTCTCGAGTCATCTCTCCTTGTGTGTAAACAGTGAGATGGAGCTTACAAAGCAAACGCTGCCTGGAAAGGCTTGGGGGTGATTAACATTTGTGTGGCTGCTCCGTGATTTCCATAAGCTTACAGTCAATCCAGCCGGGACAAGGCAAGATAAATATTTTGAAAAGGCAGCCTCCCACCCCCCCCCCACCCTGGCTTTCGTAAATCGAGCCCAAGGAGCGGTGCAGCTCTGGCTTCCATCTTCCTTTCCTCCGTTTCGTTCTGCACATTTCACTCCGCAGTGATGGTAAGAGAGGGGGAAAGCTGTTTCTAGAGCAGATTCGCCACCCGCACCTTGAAGATGAGGCCTTTCAATGGGTGCTAACTAGGTCCAGGGACAGTATACAACATGGGTAAGCAACCTAAGGCCCAGGGGGCCGGATCCGGCCCAATCGCCTTCTCAATCCGGCCTGCGGACGGTCCGGGAATCAGCATGTTTTTACATGAGTAGAATGTGCCCTTCTATTTAAAATGCATCTCTGGGTTATTTGTGGGGCCTGCCTGGTGTTTTTACATGAGTAGAATGTGTGCTTTTATTTAAAATGCATCTCTGGGTTATTTGTGGGGCATAGGAATTCGTTCATTTTCCCAAAAAAATATAGTCTGGCCTCCCTCAAAGTCTGAGGGACAGTGGTCTGAGGGACAGTGGACCCTACTGAAAAAGTTTGCTGACCCCTGGTATACAACGTCCAGTATTTTATTTACTTCCTTGTTGCATTTATATGGCACCTTTTCCTGAAGGTGGCCTAGGTAGTTCTCCCCTTCCTCGATTAAACCTCACAACAGCCCTGTGAGGTAGGTTCGGCTGAGAGGCAGCAATTGGCCCAAGGTCACCCAATGAGCTTCACAGCCAAGGAAAGATTTGAGCCCTGGTCTCCCAGGTCCTTATCCAACACTCTTCCCCACTACACCGACAGTGATGTGTTCCAGTTGTTGGGCATCCCAAGTGGGGATGCACAAATCTGTCCATTTTGGGTTCTCCCGGTTCCTCATTTTTCCTGTCTTAAGTTCAGTTCCTCACATGTTCACACTGGTTTGCAATTTACTTATTTTAAATATTTTTTATTACTTTCATTCAACAGCGGAAGCCTAACCGTGCAAAGTTATTTCAGTTATAAGCTTGGGCAAAGCAGAGTATTATTATAATTATTATTTATTGAGTTTATATCACCCTATACCCAGGGGTCTCAAGTCACAGAATAAAATCAAGATATAAAACCACAAAATACCTAATAAAAATAAAAACAACAATCCAATAGCCCCCCTCCCAAAAAACCCCCACATTTTTAAAGGGCATAGGAGGTAAATCAGATCAACTAAAAGCCCTGGCTAAAAAGGAATGTTTTTGCCTGGCGCCTAAAAGTGTATAATGAAGGGGCCAGGCAAATTTCCCTGGGGAGAGCATTCCACAGACGGGGAGCCGCTGCAGAGAAGGCCCCGTTCTCATGTTGCCACCCTCTGGACCTCTCAAGGAGGAGGCACACAAAGAAGGGCCTCAGAAGATGATCTCAGGGTCTGGGTAGGTTCGTATGGAAAGAGGTGGTCTTGGAGGTATTGTGGTCCTGAGCCATTTAAGGCTTTATAGGTCAAAACCAGCACTTTGAATCGGGCCCAGAAACCAATGCAGTTGGACCAGGATCAGTGTAATATGCTGAAACTGTTTTGTTCCAGTGAGCAACCTGGCTGCTGAATTCTGCACCAGCTGAAGAGTACAATCCTTAGCCTCTGAATTCCTTCCAACAGCTATCTTTGTCGCACCCTGGACAACAGGCTAGAACACAGAGAAGCGTCCTAGCACCCTCCAGACCTTGCTCTAGCCTCCCATCAGCTCTAGCCCACACGGTCAGGGCTTGTGGACGATGGGAATTGTAGTCCAACAAAATATCTGGAGCCTCCGCAGGTTTGCTAGAGAAATGCCTGCAACTTGCAGGGCGAAAAGGGGCTTGCAACGTATTTCCCTGGCTTTTTGAGGTTGATTCCCTCCTCCCCTTCAGAGCCTGGTTGCGGGGGGCAACGAAAGGAGGATCATTTTGATGGCTCGGGAGCAGAGGGACGGCCCTCGGGGGCAACCGTTTGTTTGCCAGATAAACAGGCTTGATGGCGACACTCTGGATATGTATAGGGTGGTGAATAATTTGCTTCACTCGGGCCAAACATCCTTCGAGGAATTGGCGAATTTTTCATTCCGGGGAAATGTGTTCGGGTCATTAATTGCAGTTTGCCACAGGTCTGAGCCACGGTTTTTCTTTTTCTTTCTGCCCTTCTTAAAAACAACAAGCAACTCTCTCTCCCTCTCTCTCTATCTCAACACAATATGCCTTTTTGCCTTTTCAAAGCCAGGCTCCATCTGCATCACAAACTCTGCGAAAAATACATCAAATAAAACCTTTCGCAGAGCCTCTCCTCCCCCTTGTAGAGGTGAAGTGGCCTATGGTGATCAGGGGATGGGAAGCTTCTTTGGTTTTGTCCCAAGGGCCACATTCCCTTCTGAGCAACCTTTCAGGGGCCACATGCCAGTCGTGGGCAAGGCCAGAGACAAAACCGGATGTGTAATGTTCTCCTAACAAGGAGAAAGAAAACAAAGGGGGCAGGGAATGTAAACCTCAAAGCAGAGGTTTTCAACGTTTTTGGGTCCACGGCTCCCTTGACCAACTACGTTCTTTCTGCGACACGCCTGTGGGGCTCAGGAGCCCAGTCGTGTCACCCCTTGCCTACAGAGCTGGCAGCCTCTCACCCTTTTTCGAACACCCTCCCTTGTGGAGTGTTCCCTCAGGCATTTCCTCCCTCTCCTTGGGAGTCTTCTGGGCAGCCACAGCTGCCACCCCTGGTCTCTGAGCTGCCCCACCACACCCCAAAGAGAGGTGCCTCCTCACACTGCCCCACAGGGGCCTAGGAAGGACCGCCTGGCCAGCCCCAGAGGCACCATTCACCTGGGGACCTTGTAGCCAGGGCCACTGCAACAAACAGCTATGCGAGCCTTTGGGAGGCAGAGATGCAAGAGGGCATCAGAGGAGGGAGGGAAGGAAAGAGGGACAGAGGCCAGTGATGCCCATGGCACCCCTGACCACCATTCAAGTCACCCCAGGGTGCCAGGGCACACTGGTTGAAAACCACTGACATGGAGCGTCACAGCCTGGAATGATAACAGTACTAATATACAGTGGTACCTTGGGTTACAGACGCTTCAGGTTACAGACTCCACTAACCCAGAAATAGCATCTCGGGTTAAGGACTTTGCTTCAGGATGAGAACAGAAATCGTGCAGCAACAGCAGGAGGCCCCATTAGCTAAAGGGGTACCTCAGGTTAAGAACAGTTTCAGGTTAAGAACGGACCTCCAGAACGAATTTAGTTCTTAACCAGAGGTACCACTGTACAGCACAGCTCCACAATTCTATGATTCTGGGAAAGATTCCCTGTACGAATCATAAAGGTAAGTAGAAAGGTATTCCATACCTGTGAGTTCCATAATTATTGAGAAGAAGTGTTCTATAAAGAGATGAGCTGTACATTTGCTTATGCTCTTATCTTTTATATGTTTTTAACATTTGCTTTTTCAGTCCTTGGTTCTGTTAATTTTCGCAAGCCGCCTTGAATCCCGGTTTCGGGGGACACGGCAGGATGTAAATAAATAAGATGGTAATAGTCAGGAACTCTCCTAGACTACATGGAAAGGCAGCTCCCTTTTTTCTCACACCGACCTGCCTTCCTCACAGGGCAAGTTATCCATGTTTGTGTTTGTCGGGGGGAAAGAGATGCAGCCATGCCACCTTCAGCTCCTCGGCAGAATGGCAGAATATAAACGTAATGCAGCGATAAAAACACACACCGAAATAAAACCAAGCGCCAGCGTATAAAACAAAGTACACGGGAAATAAAATTAACAGAGATCGGGGGGGGGGGGGAGAGAAGCAAAGGAACAAAATGTCGAAAAGAAGCCAGGGAAGCAAGAAAACTCAGGCCCAAGTGAAGGCCCCAATTCAACAAAGAGGTTCTCAAAATGTGCCAGTGCATCTTTGCTGGGCGCTGAGAGAGGATACAGGGCTTCTTTTTCCCACTCAAGGCTCACTCCTGCGAGAAGATTGACCTGAGCTCTGGCTTCTCTCACTTTTCCGTTCTTGGCCATCGCTGACTCTAGTGGGAGTGAGTTCCACAGTCTAACTTTGCCCTGCATGAAGAAGGACTTTCTTTTATCTCCCAACATTCAGCTTCATTGGACGTCCACGAGTTCCAGTGTTCATGAGAGAGGGAGAAAAACTTTTCTCGGTCCACTTTCTCCCTGCCAGGCGTGATTTTATAACCTTATATAGTCCCAGGTGCCACAACCTTCCTTCAGAGAGGAAGGAAGGGCAGTGGGAAGAGTGCAAGACTCCAGATTCAATGCCCAGCATCTCCAGGTAGGCTTGGCTATGTCCCCTGCCTGAAACCCTGAAGAGCAGCTGCCAGTCATTGTAGGCAGTACTAGGCTAGATGAACACAGTTTAAGGCATCTTCCTGAGTTGCTATGGTGCTCCTCCGTCCTGGCTATTGGCTTCTTCTCCAGCCCTGATTGCTCTTCAGGCTTTCCTTGTGCTTTTGGAGTCCTGGCTCATCTTAGGCTGCTGCCCATAACCCAAGGACCACTGGAGCTGGCCTTGATCTGGTCTGTTACCTCCTGCATTGCTATCATTCCTTATATAAAAGGTAAAGGATCCCTGACCATTAGGTCCAGTCGCAGATGACTCTGGGGTTGTGGCGCTCTATAGGCCGAGGGAGCCAGTGTTTGTCCGGGTCATGTGGCCAGCATGACTAAGCCGCTTCTGGCGAAACTAGACCAGCGCATGGAAACACCATTTACCTTCCCGCTGGAGTGGTACCTATTTATCTACTTGCATTTGACATGCTTTCGAACTGCTTCCTTATATACGTAAGGCAAAATGCTTTCAGGGGGCGGGCAGGGACTGCAGAACTCAATTCCATGCAGCCCTGGGCCTTATAATACCGGTTCTGAAAGACCTACATTGGCTCCCAGTACATTTCCAAGCATAATTCAAAGTGTTGGTGTTGACCTTTAAAGCCCTAAATGGTTTCGGCCCAGTATACCTGAAGGAGCGTCTCCACCCCCATTGTTTATCCCAGACACTGAGGTCCAGCTCCGAGGGCATTCTGGCTTGTTGCAGGGAACCAGGCAGAGGGCCTTCTTGGCAGTGGCGTCTGCCATGTGGAACGCCCTCCCATCAGATGTCAAGGAAATAAACAACTATCTGACTTTTAGAAGACATCTGACGGCAGCCCTGTTTAGGGAAGTTTTTAATATTTTATCGTGTTTTTAATATTCTCTTGGGAGCTGCCCATAGAGGCTGGATGGACAGGGTATAAATTATTATTATTATTATTATTATTATTATTATTATTATTATTATTATTATTATTTCATGATGGTAGCAAGGAGGGTGAAAGGGGAGTAGGCAGGTAGGGAGAGGGGAGAACAGTGAGAGAGAGAAGGGGCAGCAGAAAGAGCAAATGGGAAATATGAGATGCAAGAGAAGGGGCAACAGAAGGAGAGAGGAAAGAGGTTGGTTTCACCCTGCTTTGGGCCCACACACCTTCACCTCCTTAGAATCATAGAATAAAAGAAAAAGAAAAGAATTGTAGAATCAGACCTGGAAGGGACCTCTGAGGGTCATCTAGTCCAACCCTCTGCAGCACACGAATCCTGCCCACAGCTGTCCCTGGGTAGGCTCGAACCATCAACCTTCTGGTTAACAGCAAGACGCGCTGGCCCACTGCACGACTGGGGGCTTCCGACTACAGTCTCACCCACTGCCAGTATGCAACCCCTGTCAGATTAACCCCCCCAAAAAAACAACAACACCAATGCGGCCCTCGATGGCCAAATCAAAAGTTCCCGGCCCTCGCTCTACAGATCGTGAGCCACTTTCTTCCAGGCATGGCACACAATTCTGAGAGTCAGGCAAAAGTGAAGACAGCGGCTGAGCTCTGTGCAGCTGGGGCTGTAATTCAGTTTAAATGAGTCTTATCGCTCCCACGCCTAAAATCTTTGAAATATGCCGCAAAGAGGAAACTTAATGAGCATCAAGGAAAATCCTCGGAGGGCCATAATATTCTCCATGTGTACAAATCACTGTTTAGGAGATCTTTGGGCGTGAAAAGCCCTTCTTCACCTACATCATTCCTTGGTATTAGATGCTCGGGAAAAGAGCACCGAGTGTATACAGAGATATAGATATATATGTACTTGCCTCTATTTCATCATCTGCTAGGGATATGTTCCATCCAGGCCTATAAATATAAGGCGGGAGGAGAGGGCTTTACTGCCTCCCCAATCCCTTAAATAACTTCCTTAAATTTTGTTTTTATTAACAGAGACCATCCAAGAACACAGGAGGCCATTGCTCCAGATGTCATGGGATGAAGGAGATGGCGAAGGAAACAGGCTCCTTCCTCCGGCCCTAAATCTCCACACCTGTCACGCCGACCTCTGAGAGATGCATCTCTCTGAATCCCGGAGCCGGCATCGCTCCCCAGTGAGGGGAAATACAGCACCTTTCAGGGACGGAGCCTCTGCTAGGAGCCCCCTGAATATATTTTTTTCCCTTCCCCACACGCGGAACACAAGGAGCGGAGAAAAATCGCACGAGTTGCAAATAAATCACGAGACCTCTCGGAATGAAGACGTTCCGCAGCCTGAGAGCAGCTCTACAGGCAGAGTTACATTTGGCTCCCCAGGACCAAAATATGGGAGGCAGCGAATGTCAGTCAGCTTTGGGGTTTAATTGAGAATCGTTGGGGAAAGGGTAGTTGTAGAGAGTGCCTACTGGCCAGGACCTGTGACGTCGTTTTTTCTGTAAAATGTTGGTGACATTTTCGGGAAGGCCGTGAATGACTGTATAAACTTTAACATGTAACTTTTTATTATCCACATTTATTTCTTCATAAAAAATATATTTTTTTGTTTTGCTACATACAGTGGTACCTCGGGTTAAGAACTTAATTCGTTCTGGAGGTCCGTTCTTAAGCTGAAACTGTTCTTAACCTGAGGTACCACTTTAGCTAATGGGGCCTCCCGCTGCGGCTACCTGCGCAATTTCTGTTCTCATCCTGAAGCAAAGTTCTTAACCCTATTTCTGGGTTAGCAGAGTCTGTAACCTCAAGCGTCTGTAACCTGAAGCATCTGTAACTCGCGGTACCACTGTATAACAATACAAATGTTTGAGAGATACAGAGACGAACAATGGCTTGCCTGCTTGACATCTGGTGGTCCACAACTTAAGTATGTATGCAGAAGAAAATGGTGCAGAGTGGAGAAACGGCTGTTACAGAGATATAAAAACAATGCTTCAAATAATAAGATCATGAGTCCATGGAAGCACAATGGAGAGGTCAGTAATCAGTCCTGGAATGCAGTCAAATCCAGCTGCATAAAAAGATGGAAACCCCACCAGATATTCAAAGAGATGAGAAAGAATAAAAACTGAAATGGGGATTTAACTTGCCGGATGTCTGTTCCATGAATTGAGAGGGAAAGGCTTTCTTGACTGCTGAACAAGTCACTGCAATTGTCTTTTTGTAAATGGCCTCGGCCCTGTATACCTGAAGGAGCATCTCCACCCCCATCGTTCAGCCCAGACACTGAGATCCAGCTCCAAGGGCCTTCTGGCGGGTCCCTCACTGTGAGAAGTGAAGCTACAGGGACCCAGGCAGAGGGCCTTCTCGGTAGTGGCACCCACCCTGTGGAACGCCCTCCCATCAGATGTCAAGGAAATAAACAACAATCTGACATTCAGAAGACATCTGAAGGAAGCTCTATTTAGAGAAGTTTTTAATGTTTTATCATGTTTTTAATATTCTGATGGGAGCCGCCCAGAGGGGCTGGGGAAACCCAGCCAGATGGGCGGGGTATAAATTGTTGTTGTTTTCAGATTTTTAATAGCCTAGCTCTTTATAGCCAATGAGGTGCTCTCCAGACAGCACCTCCCATCATCCCTGGCCATTGGCCATGCTGGCTAAGACTCATGGGAGTTGGAATCCAACAATGTCTGGCAGAGATCAGGACTTGTCACAATGCCAGAACGTACTGCTTGAAAGAGGACCCCACCATGGAAAGCAGCATAAAACAGAACCAGTGGGAGTCAGGGCAGTGAGGTGGGGGACCCCTGAGATAAACACCCGTGACACCACACAAGAAACCCACGAAACCCAGGGGCCTAATGCTTCCCAACCTGACTCATCTCTCTGGACTCTCCACAATTACCACAGGCATACCATGTTAGTGTCGGGATGGAGAGATGTGAGTGGAGGCTGAGCTATAAACCTCTGGCATTTGTGTGGCTGAAATATAGCCTACGAAAAATCACGATATGGAATTCTGAAAAACATTGATGACGATGAGAGGCAGGATTATGATGTTGAAAGCGCTTCGGAATTCAGACCGTGGGAAGCCAAAACAAAAAAATTATTACAATTTGGAAGAAAATTGGACTTTTTTATTTTATTTTTTTATTTTTATTGGATTTGATATGTTAATTGGGTGTTCTTATTGGAAAATTAATAAACACTTTTTTAAAAAAAAAGAAATATAGCCTAGGAGACAAAAGTAAAGGTTGAACCTGTTGCTCCCCCCCCCCATGTTTTGCCTCTGGCCCCACCCACCACTGGCACATGCTGGCATTGACAATGGAGGAGTATGCCTTTGGTCCAACCGTTGGACAGTTACAGCGCCTGCTGTGGCTGTAGAGACCAGTAGAGGAGAGACATGTTTCGTTGCAGCCGGGGCAGATGAAGGTGTCCAGTTCTGCCGATGCAGTAGGTCCCTGAAAGAGTTGTCCAGGAGTCGAGGATCCTAAGACAGGCAGGGGAGCTGTCCAGCACTCAGCGTGACTAATGCAGGCAAGGGGAACAGTCCAGCACTGAGGAAGGTTTGCACAGGCAAAGGAACTGTCCAGAAGAAGATCACTTGCCCAGAGAAGGCGAAAAACATCACCTGTGTTGATTTTAAGTACCTTCTGTGAGTCGCCTCTTTCTTTTGGGTGGGGATAGGGTGGTTGTCAGACACACACACCCCCGCACCACTTTTTACATCTATCTGTGTATATATCAAATCCCCGAAGCTGGCAGATTAAATGTGCATTAAATCAATCTGCCCGATCCGCTCCAGCGGGGGAGACTTAATCGCAATTGGCGGGGTGGGGGCCGCGTGTGAGTCTCTCCACTCTTCGCTTTCCACATAAACACCGAAGATGCGCTTCCCTGTCGCGAACATCTGCAGACGGGGCAGGATGCATCGAGGGCTCGGCGCTCGCACGGCGCTCAGCATCCCTTCTGTGGCCAATTAAACAAATTGCAACAAAACAGCACTTTATTAGAGTTTGCCCATAGCAGTCGCCCGCTGCCATAAATTTCCTTCCGACTCACTCAGGGAAACAGGAGTGGCGGGGAGAGGTTGGGGGGGAAATTGGCCGGTTAACTAGCGGAGGGCGGGAGGGGGTGCTCCGTGGCATCGCCTCTGGGGCTGCTGTCGAGCCGCGTGTCTGTCTCCAAAACAACTGCTGGGCTTCATCATAAAGGCAGTGAGTTATGAGACGCTGCCTGGCCGACTGTGTGGGTATCATAATAATGAGAGAGAAGCAAAGAGGGAGATATCGCCCTGAGCGAATGAGGAGCCTGGGCTTTTTGTCTGGTGGTGCAGGTTAGGGAATGTCTAGGCCCTGGACTTTGGGGTCTTGTTATTATGGGGCTTTCCCCTCTTCAGGCATTTCCTCCATCTGCTTCAAAATGGGCTGGACCAGCCCTGCTGCAGTGTTTTTTTTTGGGGGGGGTCCTCATGCTCTCTCTCCTGAGTGAGGCCCCAGCTCCACCCAAGAGTCCTACCCTGATGGTACCACCGTGTCCCTTTCTAGACCCGAGAGATACCAGGTCACTGTGGGATGTGAAACACAGAGCAGTCAAATACAACATTCCTAGAGTGGACATGTTTAGACATGAAGAGGGATGTTTGTCCAGCCAGTAGATAAACTTCCTGTTTCCTCCTGTGCTGGGACAAACTTCCTCTACCTGGACCAGAGGTGGGTGTGACTTTACCTGTGCAGGTAACAAAGGCACAGGACTGGCCACCACATCTCCCTCTTCTCCATTTTGCTTTCGTCGAAGAAACATCAGCCTGAGATGCTCTCTTGGGTTCCAGCCAAGAGAGGACAAAGGAACTATCTCCTTATGGGATAGATTCCACATGTATTTACTTTGTAACTCAAGTCTGCCTTCAGGGATCCTTTTGTGAACCGAATGAAACTGTGAGTAAACTATTTTATACTTTTATACAAGACTGTGTCGTGTCTATTCTTTTTAAGAGGGAATAAAGGGGAATTACCAGGAAACTTATTTTAGAGGCTTAAACAAGCCTGGCAGAAAAACGTTATCCGCTGTGTAAGTTTAAAAGGGGAATGTGACTCTGCTAAATTGTAGAACTTGTTAACACAAGTTGGGAAGGATATAATTAAACAATATATCCTCTCCTGCCTCCCTGAACATTCCCACAGTCTCCAGCTCAGCAGTCTCCCAGGCATCCAGTTTTCCAAGTGGAGATGTTCTGGTTTATGCTCCAGCCTTAGAAGTTGGTGCCTTTGGCCTGGCAGAGAACAACTTTCCTGTTATCTCAGATGTGCAGGAGAAGACACTGCTTCCTTTGACCTCTGGAGCTGCCTCTAAGGTTTATTCGAAGTAGACCCATTGAAATTGAGGGGCTCCAGTTCATCGTATTGGTTATTTTCTGCTCTGGGTAGGACTTGCATTGGATACAGTTCTCCAGGATTTCAGAAAAGGAGTCTCTCGCAACCCTACCTAGAGATGCCAGGGATTGAACCTGGGACCTTTTGCACACAAAGCAGCTGCTCTACCACTGAGCTATGCCCACCCCAGGATTCCAGGATTTCCCCAATCCCAAATTTTAGAGGGGGGTGATTTCCACTGTGCATTTGGGGAGAGGGTTTAATCCTCTCCCTCACATCACTGTACTCCTGACCACGATGTTCTCTCGCCTCCCTTTGGTTGCAATTAAGAGGAGAAGGGAACCGGATGTAAAGGCAGTGCTATTTGGAGTGGGAAGTGTTAAAATGATAGAACTTTGTTCCTAGAATGACAAGACAGACCATAGAGAAGACAACCTAGGAAATGGCAAGCTGGTTTCTGCCCAGATGTACTGGGACTATAACTCCCATCAGTCAGCACAGCTATATCATGCTGGGGCTGGTGGGCGGGAAAGATACAGCCATGCTGGCTGGGGCTGCTGGGAATTGAAGTCCAACGTCTAGAGGGCACCAGCTTAGGGACAGTTGGGCTACAGCAACCAATACAGGCCAGAGTATCAGTGCAATGGGCCACCTATACCTGGGGGAGGTATGCAGAATTACGCTGCAAAGTGGTGGTTGTTTAAGTAATCATTTCTGAGCTCAGAAAAGGAACAGCAGCTGAGGGTGGAAATATGAGAGGGTGCATATTTCGCTCAACGCGTTGTGCAACTTGAGTGACCCAAGCATGTCTGTCCCACAGTAAACACTTGGCCTTAAATAAGAGCAGGGATGCAGCGATTGCCTTGCTGCGTAATTCCGTCTTCCACATCCCAGGGGTTTCTGGATTTCATTTCTAAGAGCAACAAAGGCTTGCGTGTGGGTCTTCAGACGCTCGGTGGTTAGCATTGTTATTATTATAATATTATTACTGCATTGTTGTTTTACCACTGGTAATTAATTATCTGAAGGCAACAAAAGCAGCTGACGGGATTGGCGCTTGATGGATGGCGCCTATGAAATCATATTACCGATGATACATAGAATATGTTTTAGATGGCATCAACCTTTTGACTTGAGCACCGCTTTGATTTATATCTCGTAAACACCATTCCCAACACGTTGCTGCTTTGGAGGAGGGGCAGCTGGAGATAGAGGTGGGGAGGTGAAGGCAAAAGAGCCTCTAACAAGAATCTAATAAGTTTAACAGCTCGCTCAAAGGGGGTGGGAAGGGGCTCCTGGAGTTATTTGCTCCACCAAGGCCAGGACATGGTGCGCTTCCAATCAACATTTTAAAAATATTTATTTATTGCATTCATAACCCATCTTTTTATTCAAGGAGCTCCAGCAGTCGTGCATGGTTCCTCTCCCCTTCCTCATTTAATCCTCACAACAACCCTGTGAGGTAGGTTAGGCTGAGAGAGAGAGTGACTGGCCCAAGGTCACCCAGGGAACGGGGATTCGAACCCTGGTCTCCCGGGTTCTAGACCAACACTTTAACCACTGCACTGCACCAGCTCTCATAATGTTCTGGCTTCCTGTGGATTCACCTTTGGTACAAAGCCAGTATGACCACACACTGGAGGAAATTTGTTTCTTTTCTGTTATTAAGAACATAAGGAGAGCCCTAGTGATGTATGGAAATGAGAGCTGGACTATAAAGAAGGCGGATCGCTGAAGAATTGATGCTTTTGAATTATGGTGCTGGAGGAGACTCTTGAGAGTCCCATGGACAGCAAGAAGATCAAACCTCTCCATTCTGAAGGAAATCAGCCCTGAGTGCTCACTGGAAGGACAGATTCTGAAGCTGAGGCTCCAATACTTGGGCCACCTCACAAGAAGAGAAGACTCCCTGGAAAAGACCCTGATGTTGGGAAAGATGGAGGGCACAATGAGAAGGGGACGACAGAGGACGAGATGGTGGGATAGTGTTCTCGAATCTACCAGCACGAGTTTGACCAAACTGCGGGAGGCAGTGGAAGACAGGAGTGCCTGGCGTGCTCTGGTCTATGGGGTCACGAAGAGTCGGACACGACTAAATGACTAAACAACAACGAGAGCCCTGCTGGATGTCAGGGGCTGGTTGGACGCAGAGGAATGGCAGAAGGAACCAGCTGGGGAATCCCCAAGGGACAAAGGCTCAGAACTCAGGGAGTGGTGGTGGGACGATGAAGGAGAAGTCTGGGAAGAGGAGGTGTCAGAAGCTGAAGAGGTAACAGGGTTTAGTGAACAGGGTGAGTCTGTGGCAGAGGGAAGTCCAGAAGCCGAATCAGGAGAGGAAGGAGGCCAAGAAGCAGAGATGAGTCCAGCTGGTGAAGAAGACAGGATGTCTCTCTCTCCTGCTGCAACAAGCTCCCCTCTGCCCTGGTCTCCCAGAACCAGAAGAGGCATGAAGTGGGAGGAACAAAGGCAGGCACACCGGCATAGTCTCAGATTGCTTGGGAAAGCCCCAGGAGTGGAGATTTCGGCAGTTGTGGAAAAGTGAGGACCTTCAGTCTCCACAACTGCCTCATAGGGGCAAGACCTACCAGAGAAGAGTTGCTGTGCTCACTAGGCCTGGCACTCCTGAGCAGATCGGTTTTTCTTCTAATAAAGAGTTCACTCTGTGTGATTTATCGCTGGTTCGCTCTGGCTCACTCCTGACACTGGGTCAGGCCAACAGCCCAGCTAGTCCATCATCCCAACCAGATGCTTGTGAGAAGCAGGCAAGTGGGACCTGAGTGCAACCATGCTTTCCCTGCTTGTGACTCACAGCAACTGGTGTTCAGTGGCACATGGTCTCTGACAATGGAGGTGCAGCATAGCCAAAGTGGCTAGTAGCCATCGGTAGCCCTATTTTCCATGAATTTGTCATGGAACACAACTCATAGCACTCAGGTTTTTGTTACCATCTCAACAACTTCGGGGCCTCAGGTTCGACAGTCCTGTCATCAGAGGCTGATTTAGGGCAGCGCAACTGGTTCTGCCACACTGGGACACCACAGGGCGCTGCAACCATGGCGTAGAGTATTGAGCAGAACAGAAGGCAAGGGGGTGCCGAAATTTGGCCTCGCACAGGGAGGCGCTGGATTTTGAAAGACAAAAGTCCGCTGCTGTCATACAGCAAATCTTCCTTCCTGGACCCACTTCTCAAACTCTAAACACTGAGGATGTCAAAAATCCCCGAATGACTGACTATGCACTGCTCCCCAATCCACAACTTCCCCACTTGGACAGAACCCCCGGAGCTCCGGAGCTAGATCGTTAAATGCCTAGGCTGATCTTTATGTGGTGAGCCAGCGTGGTGTAATGGTTAGAGTGTCAGACTAGGCCCTGGGAGACCAGGGTTCGAATCCCCACTCAGCCTCGAAGCTCACTGGGTGACCTTGAGCCAGTCACTGCCTCTCAGCCTCTACCCTTCCTCACAGGGTTGTTGTGGGGATTAAACGAGGAAGGGGAGACCCACGTACACCACCTTGAGCTCTTTGGAAAAAAAGGTGGGATAGAAACACAATCGGTGCATCTTTGAAGTTCAGGCCTTCCTTTCGAATCCTCGGCCACTGAGCCTTCGGTCTCTTTTTGGTTCTGCAGAGCAGGTTTTTAACTTCCTATTCTAGTGCCTGGAATTTCACACACACACACACACACACCACACACACCTCCCCACTCCTGCTTGGCATTTTGACACTGAAGACTTTGATAAACGAGAAGCGGTCTCCAGCCCTCTATGAGTCCCCGGCTAGATTTGGTCCTTATTAATTACAACGAGCTCTATCAGCACATTTAAGATTGTGGGGAGGGGTTGTGAGAAAAGGGGGTTGGGGGAAGAGAGTCTATCTTCCCCTGCTTCCTTTCATGCTTTCCATTTTCCCATTTCTTCCCTCTCACCTCCCGTTTCCTAACCCGAGGCCCTGATAAATGAGGCTTCAGCCAACGCCAGGTGCCACCACGACCCGTTCAGAAGTCAGCCCAGGCAACAAATGCAGGGAGAAAACAGCTGTCTGGCCATGTGGCTTCTTGCCTTGCTCTCCCCGCACCCTGGTCCACTTCTGCTTATGAGCTGGATTTCCCAGAATTCCCTGCTGTTCCGTCATGTGGCTTACAGCTCTCAAGGAGAGCTTGTCCCCAACTTGCTGTTGTTTCTGAATAAAAAAGCAACCACCATCACACACACACCCCCCCAAAAAAAAACATGTGTAGGGGACCAGAGATAAATTGTGGCTTGCATGAATCACATATGAGTCATGTAGCGTGTGAGCAGAAAAAAGAACCACTTGCCGCCATTGTTGTTGTTGTTGTTGTTTAGTCATTTAGTCCTGTCCGACTCTTCGTGACCCCATGGACCAGAGCACGCCAGGCACTCCTGTCTTCCACTGCCTCCCGCAGTTTGGTCAAACTCATGCTGGTAGCTTCAAGAACACTGTCCAACCATCTCGTCCTCTGTCGTCCCCTTCGCCTTGTGCCCTCCGTCTTTCCCAACATCAGGGTCTTTTCCAGGGAGTCTTCTCTTCTCATGAGGTGGCCAAAGTATTGGAGCCTCAGCTTCACGATCTGTCCTTCAGTGAGGACTCAGGGCTGATTTCCTTCAGAATGGAGAGGTTTGATCTTCTTGCAGTCCATGGGACTCTCAAGAGTCTCCTCCAGCACCAGAATTCAAAAGCATCAATTCTTCGGCGATCAGCCTTCTTTGTGGCCCAGCTCTCACTTCCATGCATCACTACTGGGAAAGCCATAGCTTTAACTATACGGACCTTGGCAAGGTGATGTCTCTGCTTTTTAAGATTCTGTCTAGGTTTGTCATTGCTTTTCTCCCAAGAAGCAGGCGTCTTTTAATTTCGTGACTGCTGTCACCTTCTGCAGTGATCATGGAGCCCAAGAAAGTAAAATCTCTTACTGCCGCCATTGTAGGCAGAGCAGAAGAGCAGAAGAATGCTAGTGGAACAGGCTGAAGGCCCATCTAGTCCAGCAATCTGTTCTCACAGATGCCGCGCCCCCCCCCCCCCCACCCATTGAGAAGTCTGCAAGCAAGACCTGAGTGCAACAGGATGTCCCCCCTCCAGCAGTTTCCAGAAACTGGTATTCAGAAGCACACTGCCTCCAGCAGTGGGACAGAACATAGCCATCATGGCTGGTAGCAACTGATAGCTTTACCCTCCATGGAAATCTGTCAGGCAGCGGTGAAGGTTCAGCAGGAAGTCCTGTGGACCCTGTGTGATTCCTCATCCCCTGAACTTTAGGAAAGGCTGCCGGATCAGGCCAATGGCCCATCAAGTCATAGAATCATAGAGTCACAGAAGTGTAGAGTCAGAAAGGACCCTGGAGATCATCTAGTTCAACTCCCTGCAATGCAGGAATATGCAGCTGTCCCATACGGGGATTGAACCTGCCACCTTGGCATTATCAGCACCCCATTCCAACAATCTGAGATTATTATTATTATTATTATTATTATTATTATTATTATTATTACCCCACCAATCTGGCTGGGTTTCCCCAGCCACTCTGGGTGGCTTCCAACAAAATATTAACATACAGTAATTCATCAAATATTGAAAGCCTCCCTGAACAGGGCTTCCTTCAGATGTCTTCTAAAAGTCAGATAGTTGTTTATTTCTTTGACATCTGATGGGAGGGCATTCCACAGGGCGGGTGCCACTACCGAGAAGGCCCTCTGCCTGGTTCCTTGTACTTTCACTTCTCGCAGTGAAGGAACCGGCAGAAGGCCCTCCTCAGAGCTGGACCTCAGTGTCCAGGCTGAACGATGGGGGTGGAGACGCTTCTTCAGGTATACTGGGCCGAGGCTGTTTAGGGCTTTAAAGGTCAGCACCAACACACTGAATTGTGCTCAGAAACATACAGGGAGGCAATGTAGGTCTTTCAGAACCAGTGTTATGTGGCCTCAGCGGCTGCTCCCAGTCACCAGTCTGGCTGCCACATTCTAAGTGAGTTCATGGTTCTGGCGGGATTAAAACCGGGGAATCAGCTGTTATAAACCTTGTCTTAAAGAAGGACTGGGATAGAGCACTATACTTTTGGCAGCTGGCTGAAAAGTGGAAATGCAAGGAGAATGGGTAGCTATGCTCCACCCCCTTGAGTCAATGATTGGCTGGGAGTGGAGTCACATGACAGCACCTCAGGCCTATGGGAGTGCTCTCAGCCTTGTGGGAATCGGCCTGTGGTTCCTGAGAGTCAGCAGGAAAGGAAACAGAGGAGGAGGAGGGAGGAGGAAGAACTCTTTGGACTGTGGCATCTCAATATATCAACAGCAACACTTTTTCTTTTTAAAAGAGAAAGTTCTATTTTGGGCATTCTCATTTTCTCAGGGCAATCAAACTATTGCCGAGCTCATCACAATCTGCATCCCGGGAGCCCCTCCGATTGGGGGACGTGGGTGGATTTGGTGGGTGGGGAGGAGGGGGGGGCTTCTCTTTGGGGTTGAGCCGCTTAGGCAGCGCTTCTGAGACAACTGAATCAATTCCGGCTCCTTTCACAAATTTGTGTGGAAGCCTGCCAAAAACGACAAGGCAGAAAGGGGGATCGGAGGAAGCAGAGAAAGGCCCTTTCATCTCGGATTATGCAAAAACATAAGGGTTCGTTAAAGCGCTGGGTTCTCCCCTGCCTCTGGCAGAAAGCCTCTGGAAAATGGGGGGGCACATTTACTCCTGATTTCTGAATGCGGCCCCTTCAGCATCTCTCTCTGGCCCTTGGAACTCTTTCCATGCCACACCCCATCTCCCTAGGCTACACCCCTCACAGGCCCTGCTTCAGACCCTCCTCGAGTAGTAATTATAATATTTTTTTAATTTAGATGCCACCCATCTGACTGGGTTGCCCCAGAGTGATTTTGACTGGCTGAGATGTCCTACCACGCAACTCTCCCGTGTTAAGTGGGACATCCTGGATTTACAGGAGCCACCCCAGCTTCCGATCGCAATCCTGGATTTTCTGCTGCCATCCTACTTCCGGAAGTCAGAGCTGCACTTCCGGAAGTGGTGTTGGCTTCTGCAGGAACGGCGGTGGCCACAAAGGAGGCAGAGGTAAAGGACATGGCAAGGGAGGCAACAGAGGCTGCGGCGTGGGGCAAAGGTACAAGAGACAGAGGGAGCCGAGAAGGAGGGGGCAGGGGGCAAGTGAGGGGGTGGGGCCAGAGTGAGAGGGGTGTGGCCTCCATCAAGGTCATGTCCCAATTTGCCTCCCTCTAATGTTGCAATAGTGATGTATGGAAGTGAGAGCTGGACCATAAAGAAGGCTGATCGCCGAATAATTGATGCTTTTGAATTATGGTGCTGGAGGAGACTCTCGAGAGTCCCATGGACTGCAAGAAGATCAAACCTCACCATTCTGAAGGAAATCAGCCCTGAGTCCTCACTGAAGGACAGATCCTGAAGCTGAGGCTCCAATACTTTGGCCACCTCATGAGAAGAGAAGACTCCCTGGAAAAGACCCTGATGTTGGGAAAGATGGAGGGCACAAGGAGAAGGGGACGACAGAGGACAAGATGGTTGGACAGTGTTCTCAAAGCTACCAACATGAGTCTGACCAAACTGTGGGAGGCAGTGGAAGACAGGAGTGCCTGGCGTGCTCTGGTCCATGCGGTCACAAAGAGTCGGACACAACTAAACGACTAAACAACAATGTTGCAATGTATAGGATGTGTCCTTGAGCTCTGATCATGCCTGTCAGGAGCGCGTGCAGGAGCCAGGCCCTGTGACCAGTAGGGCTTCGCAGGACTGGGGCCTTCCTAAGTTTGTTATGGAGAGGCAAGGAGCGGCTGCACAGGTGAGGCCGCTTGGTAATTCACTGCACCTGATGGCATGAGCCGGGAAGGGATATAAGGTCAGCATTTCCCTTCAGCTCTTTGCCACAGCAAGACGTTTCCTGGCTTGGGCTTCCTGCTCCTCAGACCCTTGACTTTGTGACTCCCTGCTTCTTGACCCCCAGACCCTTGACTTTGTGACTCCTTGCTTCTCAACCCTCAGACCCTTGACTTTGTGACTCCTTGCTTCTCAACCCTCAGACCCTTGACTTCGTGACTCCTTGCTTCTCAACCCTCGGATCCCTGACTTCTGGACTCTCGTTCCTGCTCCCACCCTGCCATCTTGCCCCCGGTCCCAACGTCCTCAGCCAGGACTTTGATAGCCCGTAGACCGGGCCGTGACAATGCCTCTTGCATGCCTGGTTGGAGGATGGCGAGGGGTGTGTGAATGTGGGCAGAAACAAGTCTACTGTACAAAGCAAAAAATTTGCATCTGTTGCTCCGCCCATTTCTGCCACTTGGCCCCACCCACTGCTGCCATGTGGCTCTTCGATGGTTACTCAGAAAGGCATGCGGTCCATAGGCTGGAAAAGTTCCCCCTCCCCTGATATGCTAAAAGAAATGCTATCTTCCTACTATCGGATGGGACAAGCCTGCCAATTTGGATTCTTCTCTTATTCTCATTTCTCCACGCTTCAGTTCAGTTTTTGCATATGTACATATTAAGTCCTCACCTTCCCATGTTCAGAGCAAGTGGCCTCTGGTGAGTTGGCCAAGACTGAATGTAGACTTTGGTCCAAAAACCATTGTTTTGTTTTGTTTTAGTTCTAGCTAGCTAGCTATCATCTATTTATAAAAATATCCTGCATTTTTAACTTGTGGCTGGGGAAACCCAGCCAGATGGATGGGGTATAAATATATGATGATGTTGATGATGAAGAACTTCCCTGAGATCTTCAGATGAAGAGGGGTATATAAATAATAATAATAATAATAATAATAATAATAATAATAATAATAATAAATTAATTAATTGCCACCCTGTGGTGTAAGGAATACTCTGGACTGTGGGACGCGGGTGGTGCTGTGATCTAAACCACTGAGCCCCTTGGGCTTGCCGATCAGAAGGTCGGCAGTTTTAATAACCACAACAGAGTGAGCTCACATTGCTCTGTCCCAGCTCCTGCCAACCTAGCAGTTCAGAAGCACGCCAATGCAAGTAGGTAAATAGGTACCGCTGCGGCAGAAAGGTAAACGGCATTTCCGTGTGTTCTGGTTTCCGTCACAGTGTTCTGTTGCGTCAGAAACGGTTTAGTCCTGCTGGCCACAGGACCCAGAAAGCTGTCTGTGGACAAACGCTGGCTCCCTCGGCCTGAAAGAGAGCTGAGCGCCGCAACCCCATAGTCGCCTTTGACTGGACTTGACCGTCCAGGGGTCCTTTACTCTGGATTGTAGTGTACCATTCAAGAAAACGATCAACAATGTTTTGTTTCTGTTGATGACATCAGGTGATGGACAGGTGGACACCCACCCCTCGCTTTGAGCCCACGGAGGGTGGCAAAGTTATGGATCTGGGCCACCAAGTGGGCACAGCTGGGAGGGACAGGAAAGAGCAGAAAATTCAGATTCAACTGGTCTACCAGAGACGACTTTTTCTTTTTTTAAGACACCTCTCATCTTAGCTAAAGAGCTCTTCTAAATTTCCATGCATTTAAATGTCCGTTTGTGGGTCTTAATTCAAGGGCTGTCACCCTCGCCTTGGGGAGAAGCCATCACCTTTGACCTCTTTTGCTCGGGAGCGAAAACAGTTACCGCCAAGCACCCAAAACAAGTAAATACACTGGAGTCTCCATACCCATGTGTCCCGCCCCCCGCCCCCCCTCCATCAAGAGGCAGCGATGGCTGGCGACACAGTTTAATAGGCAGCCCACTGTGCTTTCAAAGGGCAATTAATTTTTCATCCTTAAACGCTCAGCTGTTTTCCTCTCCTGGCCCCACCGGGGGGAAAAAATCTCTTCTGTGGAGATGGATGGCCCACACAGAACATAGTTATCAAAAATATTAAGCTGGGACTTTGTCATTTCTTCATATACACACACACACACACACACACACACAAACACAGATAGATAGATGATAGATAGATAGATAGATAGATGATAGATAGATAGATAGATAGATAGATAGATAGATAGATAGATAGATGATAGATAGATAGATATAGATGATAGAGATAGATGATAGATAGATAGATAGATAGATAGATAGATAGATAGATAGATAGATAGATGATAGATAGATAGATAGATAGATAGATGATAGATAGATAGATAGATAGATAGATAGATGATAGATAGATAGATAGATTAGATAGATAGATAGATGATAGACAGACAGACAGATAGATAGATAGATAGATAGATAGATAGATAGATAGATAGATAGATAGATAGATATAGATAGATAGATGATAGATAGATGATAGATAGATAGATGATAGATAGATGATAGATAGATAGATGATAGATAGATAGATGATAGATGATAGATAGATAGATAGATAGATGATAGATAGATAGATAGATAGATAGATAGATAGATAGATCGATAGATGATAGATAGATAGATGATAGATAGATGATATAGATTCCCCACAGCTGTCAAGGTTGACAAGAGATGCCCGCTTAGGTCTTGAGATGCATCTGGCACCTTTAGAGCCCATAGTAAAAAAAAAAAAAAATCCTATAAAAAAATACCATCGAAGAAAGGGTAATGATGAAATTTAACTGCTCTGTATCACACACCTGGGGTCTGCTCTCTGGAAGCAGAGGAGGGGTGCAGGTGTTTCATCTCTTTATGGCCTTGTCCTTGTCGCACGGTTAAGGTCCTTCCACTGAGCGGTAATCTATAGTGGTCACCGGGAAGAAGAGCTCAACAGTCCTTGCACCACCGGCCCCTCCTTGCGCTCCCTTTCCTCCAGGGGAAAAGGAGGAGATTTTCTTCGCAGGCCTGGAGGAAACCTGCCTGCAGCAGCAATGGAGAAACAGTGGGGGTCTTGCAGGGCTTTAACGGCCCACAATTACTCTGCGGCCTGAGCTTCTTCGAACTTCTCAAACCCACTTTTAACCCAAACATTTATTTATTTATTTATTGAATTTATGCTCCAACTTTTCCTCCAAGCAGCTAAAGGTGGCACCTATGGTTCTCCCTGCTCCACAACAACCCTGCAAGGTAGGTGAGGCTGGGGGGGGGCATGACTGCCCCAAGGTAGGGTTGCCATGTGTCCTCTTTTTCCAGGACACGTCCTCTTTTTCAGGGGGAAAAGTTCTGTCGCGGTGGATTTTTTAAAAAATTGCCAAAATGTCTCTGGGTGAACTTTCTGGATGAGATGTAGACATAACCGGTGGTTGAAGGCTTGCTTTCCTCTTCTCTTTTCCTGATCCCCTCAGCCATATATCACAGCTTCTATAAGCTACATATAGTTGTTGTTGTTTAGTCGTTTAGTTGTGTCCGACTCTTCATGACCCCATGGACCAGAGCACGCCAGGCACTCCTGTCTTCCACTGCCTCCCGCAGTTTGCCCAAACTCATGCTGGTAGCTTCGAGAACACTCTCCAACCATCTCTTCCTCTGTCATCCCCTTCTCCTTGTGCCCTCCATCTTTCCCAACATCAGGGTCTTTTCCAGGGAGTCTTCTCTTCTCATGAGGTGGCCAAAGTACTGGAGCCTCAGCTTCACGATCTGTCCTTCCAGTGAGCACCCAGGGCTATTTTCCTTAAGAATGGATGCGTTTGATCTTTTTGCAGGGACCACATAATACAGATCCTAAAAGATCCACATTGGCTTGCAATACATTTTCCAAGCACAATTCAAAGTGTTGGCGCTGACCTTTAAAGCCCTAAACAGCTTCAGCCCTGTATACCCAAAGGAGTGTCTCCACTCAGCCCAGACACCAGGGTCTAGCATCGAGGGTCTTCTGAAAGCATCCCTGTTTAGGGAAGCTTTTCATGTTGGATGTTGTATCTGTGTTGGAAGCTGGCCAGGGTGCCTAAGGCAACTCAGATGGGATGAGAATAAGGAAGTTGTTGTTGTTGTTGTTGTTGTTACAGAACAGATTTTGTACATTTGTTCCAAACTGAAAAGGCAGGGCGGAAGGCTAGCCTTTTCAGCCTACCACACACAGTTCATATTTGCCTACATAAAAACCAATCCAAATTGGGAGTAGGGGGAATTGACTTGCAGGACGGAAAAACATGTCAATGTCATTCAGACGCCCTTTCTTGTCCGGTGCCAAAGATCTTAGGTGCTCCAGGATCCTTATTTTTGAAGCAATGGCCGGTCCCTCCGAGGCTCTCCAAGGAAGTGTCTTGCTGACCCCAGAAAGACAAATGGACTGCCCCATCCCTGTCTTCTTCAGTCATGACCATCTTGAACGGCGCCTGGGGTCTTTGGCTGAGAGGTGTCATTGACATGCAAATTATTTTTATGACAATTAGCTCCACTCACGGATGGAGAGAGAGATTGGGAAGGAGTAAGGGGGGAGAGAAATAATTCAAGAGTGGCACAATTCCATCCCCCTAAATTATTCCTCCCCTCCTCGCTCATGAAGACAAATGTCATCGCCGAAATTAGCCACCATGCCCCCTACGCAACTCATTCATTCCCAATGATGTGGCGGACGCTAATGGTATTTGGATTCAAATTAGCTTTTCTTGGGGGGCGGGAGGTGTTAAGTTCCTTCCCTGCTCTACCTCCTTGTTTTACCACGACTTCAGGGAATGGGTTTGACTTCTAAAAAGCAACGGAAGGGTCAGAGGAGATGTTTGGACCATCTCAACACTGTGGCAATTTGAGGTTGCAATAAGGACATCAGAAGACTCCTGCTGGGTCACCCTTGGTGTCCGACTCTCTGGGTTGTAGCTGATGCTAGTCCTACTGAAAGTAGACACACGGAAGTTGTTATTATTCATGAAATTTGTATAGCGTCCCTCTTCCAAAGATCACAGGGCAGTTCACAGCAATAAAATACATACATTAATAAACATGGCTAACTTAGCTGTGCTTATCTCAATGGGTCTAGCAGTGGATAAAGCCCTCTGCTTTCCACAGTGGCCCAGGTGTCTCTAGGAAGCTCCCAAGAAGGCCTTGAAGACCAAATCATTACTTCTCAGAGAAATTCACATTTCACTTCTGTACCTCTCTGAGCATACTAATGAGTGTTTCTTGAGGTTTCAGAGTGGGCTAGCCTCTTCAACATACAGCATGGCTCCATCCCAAGACAGCCCATGGACTCGCCCTGAACCCCCTTGAGGTCCAATAGTGGACTAGCCTCTTCAGCATGCCATGTGGCTCTCCCTGAGCACACTGATGAGCCCCCCTTGAGGTTTCCAAATGGAGGGCTAGTTTCTTCAGCGTTCAGCAGGTCAGGTGCCTGAGTTCAAGGACACATTCCAACCAGGCAAGAATACTTGAGGTGGGGGTACAAAACAAGCCTGGATAGAGATATCAGAAGGATGAACCCCTCCCCGGGGCTGGGGTTCATCACCTCTGGCACAAGAAATCATGACACCCAAAGACAACCATGGGCACTCCCTGAGCATGCTGGTGATTCCCCCTTGAGATTTCAGGATGGAGAGCTAGCCTCTTCAGCATACAAAATGACTTCACCTTTTTGGCTTTTTCTGAACATAATACTGAGCACCTCAAGGTTCTGGTGGCTAGATTTTCTAGCATGCAACTTGGCTCCAACATCCAGACACCCTGGTACTTCTCCATGATCTTACCTCACTAAAAATGCTTACAGGTCAGGCTTGGCTCTTCAGCTAGGACAATGAGTCTTTAGAACTCATCTTCCCAACTCTCCATTCTCTTTTATTTGCTTCCAGCCTTTCAAGTATGGCTCTTTAGGAATCAGAAGGCTGCCTCTTACCCAACAGTATCATACCACCATTTCCAGTTTCTGCTCCATAAACATGGCCCTCTGGCTCTTTCTGTCTGGCCCTTGAGACACTCCCTGGGCCACACCCACTCCTCAGTCTCACAACTCTCTTCACAGGCCATGCCTCTCAGCAACACTGCAATACACCTTCCTTATCCTCAATGGAGGACAGAAGAGGTGTGGGTGAGTCATTGTAGCAACTAGCTAGTGCGACGCAATGGTTGGAGTGTTGGACTATGACTTCGGAGAGCAGGGTTCAAAGCCCCACTCAGCCATGAAGATCACTGGGTGACCGTGGGTCAGCCACAACCTCCCTCACAGGGTTGTTGTGGGGTTTTAATGAGGAGCAGCGAAACAATGTACACCACCCTGTACTCCTTGGAAGAAAAGGTGGAATAGACATGCAAATAATAAAGCCATTTCCCATTCCCGGGGAAATGACGTTGTGGGCTGGGAGCAAGCCCTCCCCACGCGCACAGGGCAGGATAGCCCCCATACCATTGAAGGGGCCTCAGCCACGTCATCCCTAGGCCATCCAATCCGGATGGTCCGGGAGCGTGGCACGGGCTATTTAAACTGCCCACGGCTGAGGCCTTGCCCCTTTTTCTCACCGCTCGGTCAGTTCTCCCACCCTCCCTCCCTTAGGTTAGGCTCTTTATTTCTTGTCCTTGCTATGGACCTCGGTTGGTCACCTTGGTTGTCCAAGGGGCCTGGCAGGAATTTTTTCTACTTGGCAAATTGCAACCGGCCATTTGTTTTTTCCACCTACCTCGTAGCAAATCGTCACAACTTAGTAAGTTTTGGCGGTTAGGCATTGGTGTATTCGGATGGTACTGGCCATCACCTACCCCTTCTAATTCAAGTGTATTCCGTCAAAGGAATCCTAGGGGTGTGGTCCCTGTCTGAAGCCCCAGACGGGGGGGGGGGCGCTAAGGCCATGGCACAACCCCTAGCGGTGACCCTGGGGGAGTTCCTAGTTGATGTGCATCAGCAGGGCTCCCCCTACTGGTGGTTAACCCTTCCAAGACTCCTGCAGACGGGCTGGAGTCAGTCATGTGGTTTCCAATGCCTAAGCCAATACCACTCACATTCTGTAACCAATAAAGTGGTGGACTTTTCCACCCATTAAATACTGTTTCATGTGTCTTTATTCCACTTCCCGGGAGGGTTTGGGACCTTGCCACGCAACAACAACTTATTGGACAAATGTAAAATGCACATACGTGTCACTCTGCCCATTTGTGGCTCCGCCCTCCTGCATTTGGCCCCCAGAAAGTTGTGACGGAGGAATGTGGCCCTCCAGCTTGAGAAGCTTGCCCCCTCCATCTCTGCCATCCTTCCTCCTCTAATTTCCTATCTGCTCCCTTTTTATCCCCACCACCACGGGTGGCAACTCCCCAGGCACATTTGCCATCTATGCTACTACTCCCCAAATTTAAGAACTCAAAAAGAACCTGCTGGATCAGACCAATAGCCCACTTAGTCCAGCATCCTGTTCTCACAATGGCTGGCCAGATGCCCTTTGGAAGACTGCAAGCATCTGCCTCCACTATAGAAGCAGAGCAGAACCACCGTGGCTAGTGGCCATTGGCAACCTTCTCCTCCATGAATTCATCCAATCCTCGTTTAAAGCCATTTAGATTGGTGGCCACCACTGACTTCACCATGCGGTGCATGAAGAAGCCCTTTCTTCTTAATCTCTCCTGAATCTTCCAGCAATTTCAAGGGGAAATGGAGCCGGGTATCCATTGCATGGACCTCAGTTGGGTTTCCCGTGCCCCCTGTTCTGCTCGCCCAGCAACATCCCATGTTAGCGTTTCTCTCCACCGTTGCAGAAGTTGGGAAGGCCCAGAGTGCTTCTCTCCTCCCGTTAATCTCCCCTCCGGGGTGAGTGAGGGTGGGGAGGGGGGTGGAGAGGGAAGTGGTCCCTCTTTAGCAGCAACATGGTAACGAAGGCCGTCGCCTATTAATTGCGCTGACAGTGATAAAGGAAGACTCAGAAGCAGCTATTTGTCTTCCCGTTACCTCGTGCATCATTGCAAGATAAATGAAAACTCATTTTCTGCTTTGATTCGGTCTAATTTTTCAGCTCTCTCTCTCTCTCTCTCTCACACACACACACACACATACACACATGCAGCCAGCACCCCCAGGAACGTCTTGGGAGCCATCTTTACTTTGGCCCCATAAAATTGCCAAGCACAGGGTTCAGAGGTCACCCAGAGGTCAAGCCGTCCATAGAAATCTGCAACATCCCCGGGGGGAGAAGGATAAAAGCGGGAAAGACCCCCCCCACACCCCATTTATCATCAAATTCCCTTTGAAATGTATTGGCTGACGTCCTAAGAGGCAGCTTGTGGCTGGTCTCAGGTGCACATTACCTTTCTGCTGGGCTAAACCACAGCAGCAAATGCAGGCACAGGTGTTGATAAAATCCTGAATGGTATGGAAAGAGTGATGGAAGAGAAACTTATGCGAAGGACATAAATCAAGTCCTGCGGCATCAGATCAAGGGCAAGTCTAGTCCAGCAGCCTGCTTTCTTGCAGGTGCCTCTGGGATTCCCTCAGCAAGGCTGGGGAAACAATATCAGACCCGGGGGCCGCATTCCCCGCCAGGCAGGCTCCCGAGGGCCACACCCCAGTAGTGGGTGGGGCCAGCAGCAAAACTGGTAGAACAACGCATGTCATTTTTTACTTTTTGTGCAGAAGGGTGCAGCAGTTGTCACAGTTCAAGGACAGGCAGAAGCAGTGGCGTAGCGTGGGTTGTCAGCACCCGGGGCAAGGCAAGTAATTTGCGCCCCCTAACCCGTGGATTTGCGCCCCATAACCCTAACCCCCAGGTGTTGCGCCCGGTGCGGCCGGCCCCCCCTGCACCCCCCACGCTACGCCACTGGGCAGAAGCACTCAAGGAGGGTGTGAAGCAGGGCCAGTGAGGGGTGTGCCCTAGGAAGAGTTCCAGGGGCCAGGGGGAGAGGCCTGGAGGGCAACATTTGGACTGCAGACCGAGAGAAGGAGGTGTCAGTGACGAGGAGGAGGAGACGAGGAAGCTGTCAGGGTCCGGGAAGAGCGGCTCTAGCAGAGAAGAAGTCCAAGAAACCTGGCCTGATTGCCAAGTCTTCCATCCTCTTGGATGTCAAGCCATGGGACGATGAGACGGACATGGCCAAGATGGAAGAATGTGTCAGATCTGTTCAGATGGATGGTCTGGTTTGGGGAGCCTCCCAACTGGTCCCAGTGGGTTATGGCATCAATAAACTCCAGATCCAGTGTGTGGTGGAAGATGACAAAGTTGGGACAGATATACTGGAAGAGGAGATCACCAAGTTTGAAGATTACGTCCAGAGTGTTGACATAGCTGCTTTCAACAAGATCTAACTGCAAACCTTTACACTTTCTAAAGCTAATAAAAGGTCAAGAGTTGGAGAGGAGGAGGAGGAGGAGGAAGAGGAAGAGGAAGAAGAAGAAGAAGAAGAAGAAGAAGAAGAAGAAGAAGAAGAAGAAGAAGAAGAAGAAGAAACAGAGCAGGAAGAGGCTGGGTAGAGAGCAGTCCAGAGCGAGAGGCAGAAGCAGAGGTTGGAGAGGAGTGGGGCCAAGATGCTGAGATGGGTCCTAAGGAAGCCGGGCTGTCTCCCCCTCCTGCAGCACCCAGCTCTCCTCCCCACTGGTTTCCCATAGCTCAAAAAGGTATGAAGAGGGAGAAGCAGAGACAGACAATATACCCTCCAACCTTTCTCCGTTGAAAATAGGGACGTCTCATTCCATAATGATAATTTTGCTGTTTATACCTCACACATCTGACTGGGTTGCCCCAGCTACTCTGGGCGGCTTCCAACATATATGAAAACATAATAAAACACTAAACATTTTTTTAAAAAAAACCTTTGCTATACAGGGTTGCCTTCTGATGGCTTGGGGTCGGATAATTCCATACCCTCCAACATTTCTCCACTGAAAATTAAGACATCCTACCAGATGATCCTCCGAGATTTCTCTAATGAAAATAGGGACATCCTAAAGAAAAGTGGGACATTTTGGGATCAAATCAGAAACCGAGATGGCTTCTCTAAATCAGGGATGTCCCTGGAAAACAGGAGCACTTGGAGGGCCTGAGACAAGCTGACATAGTTTCAGGTTGCTTGGGAAGGACTTGACATAGGACACCTGCCCAGTCACTGTTCAAGAGCAACCTATCTTAGGAGAGGTTCTCCCTCTCATAATCTTAGGAGCATTGCTCAATATCACTTCCCCATGTGATGATCCACTGGCCAAAGGAAAGCACTGGTCAAAATGAAAATCTAAGCACCATCATCATTAAGAATACAAGAGCATAGGATAAGCCTGCCATCTTCTTCTTTGGTGATCACTCATAGCTGAGTAAGATTGTCTTCCATGAACACGAACTTAACAGTGAGTCTGTAAGTGGCTGTGGAGGCCAATTCTGGATCCACACATCCTTCCACAGTGAGGATATAGGTTTCTGGGTGGGAGTTGATCACGAACATGCCTTTCTCTTCGTTCATTTCTCCGTTTTGTCCTGAGTTCAAGCATCTTCAAAGCCCACGACACCTTTGGTAAAGGCTGTTCTCCAATTGAGGTGCTCGCAGGCCAGTGTTTCCCAATTGCTGGTGTTTATACTACATTTTTTAAATAAGTTGCCTTGGGAAAGTTTTTCAACCTCTTTTGTTGGCCATCAGCATTACGCTTTCCATTTTTAAGTTTGGAATAGAGTAGTTGCTTTGGAAGGCATCTCACAACAGTCCAATCAGGCATCTCACAACAGTCCAACGAAGTTGATGGTGAAGAATCATTGCTTCAACACTGGTGATCTTTGCTTCTTCTAGTACACTGGCATTAGTTCACCTGTCTCCCCAAGTGATGTGTAAAAAGTGTTGGAGACACCATTGATAGAATCTTTCAAGGAGTTGGAGATGGCGTTTATAAGTGGTCCATGCTTCACAAGCATACAGTAAGGTTGGTAGTACAATAGCTTTGTAAACAAGCCTGCCATATCAGGCCAGTGGCCTATGCAGTCCAACATCTTGTTTCTCTCAGTGGCTGACCAGATGCCTCTGCAAACTGGACATGACTGGAACAACCCTCTGCCCACCTGCAATTGCCAGCAGCTGGTATTCAGATGAATAATGCCTCTATCCATGAAGGTAGCCACTGATAGCCCTCTCCTCCTCCATGAATTTGTCCGATCCTCTTTTAAAGCCATCTAGACTGGTGACAAAGGGACGTGGGTGGTGCTGTGGGTTAAACCACAGGGCCTAGGGTTTGCCGATCAGGAGGTCGGCGGTTCGAATCCCCGCGACGGGGTGAGCTCCCGTTGCTCGGTCCAGCTCCTGCCAACCTAGCAGTTTGAAAGCACATCAAGTGCAAGTAGATAAATAGGTACCGCTCTGGCGGGAAGGTAAACAGCATTCCATGCGCTGCTCTGGTTCTCCAGAAGCGGCTTAGTCATGCTGGCCACATGACCCGGAAGCTGTACGCCGGCTCCCTCAGCCAATAAAGCAAGATGAGCACCGCAACCCCAGAGTCGGCCATGACTGGACCTAATGGTCAGGGGTCCCTTTACCTTTAGACTGGTGACAATTACTGCCTCTTGTGGCAGGGAGTTTCACAGATCACCTCCCACCTATGTGAAGAAGGGCTTTCTTTTCTCTGTCCTGAATCCCCCAACATTCAGTTTCACTTGGAGTTCTAGCATTATGAGAGAGGGAGAACAACTTGTCTCTATCCACTTTCTCCCTGCTGTGCTATATCACCCAGGGTCCTGCCTTTGAGCTTCCCATTGGGGACCTCTGGTTGGCCACTGTGAGATCAGGACATTGGACTAGACCAGGCATGGCCAAACGTGGCCCTCCAGTTGTTTTGGGACCACAATTCCCATCACCCCTGACCACTGGTCCTGTTAGCTAGGGATGATGGGAGTTGTAGTCCCAAAACAGCTGGGGGGGGCAAGTTTGGCCATGCTTGGACTAGACAAACCTTTTGGCCTGATCCTGTAGCCAGGCACTTCTTGCTGTTCGATAAATAGAAGAAACAACCTTTTTCTTGCCATCCTTCCTCTTGCAAATTCTCTCTTTCCCCCGCCTCGCCATCCCCGTCTCCCATTCCCCCATTCGAGAGCTCAGAGCCTTTGTGTTTGTTTAGCAAGACTCGCTCCCCATACTAAAGAAGGCGAGAGCTGGAGATTTAAATATGTTAAGTACATATCTCCAGCTAGCAGGGCTGATGCCTCCTTGCGATGATTAGCAGATCCCTATCAGGTCGGGACAGGCTCATCCGCTCCTTGGCGGCGGGGCGGTGGAGCTCAGGCAGCCCCCCGGATTAGTGAGAGTTGGGGGGCAAGAGAGGCAGCACCCAGATGCAGGGGAAGGCGAGGGCTCCTCTACCTTCCCGTAGTTTATTAATATTCATTAATGGCATTTGTAAGCGGCCTCTCGACACATGTTCACAAGGCACAGTGCAAGATAATGCAGGAATGTACAATAGACCTAATTAAAAGAATGTCAAACTATAACATTAATAAAAATTAGTAAGAAGTGGGCAGCGGAAACCTCGGTGGGAGAATCTCGGCTGATTTCCAAAATGCCTGGATACACAAACGGGGCCGGCCCAACTGTTAAACAGAGTGAAGCAGCAGCCCTAAGCAGCTAATATTGCATGGGATACAGGACCACAGGAAGCTTCCTCAGGCGGAGTCAGCGCTTGGTCCATCTACTGCAGTATTGTCCACACTGATTGGCAGCAGCTCTCCATCATTTCTGACAGGGAGACATTCCCAGCCCTATATGAAAACGCTGGGAATTGAGCTTGTGTGCTTCTGAAAGCAAATCTATGATAGGATGTGAACAGTTGCTAGGAGATTATTTAATATCCTTCCCCAGCTTGGTGGGGATCAGCAGAGTGCATCCCTATGCAGCTCAGAAGCAAGCTTAGATTGGCTAGTTTTAGCCTTTTAGTTTAAGTAATCCAGGATTTTTTTAAGGCAAACTGGATTCCCCCCTTTTCCTCTCCCTGAAAAGAATAACCGCACAGAGTCTTGTACAGGCAAAAACAATATTTACTCACTCAGAATACTTGTTGAAGAGTGATAGATACAGCAGCTTTGTTTGGGCAGGCTTAAAATGGCAATTCAGTTGCTAAGATGGGCTTAAGTCTAGTTTAAAATGGTGTCTGAGCTTGCAGCCATTGTGCTTGGAGCTTGGAATCACTTGGTTGGCCACTGCGAGAACAGGATGGGCTTGTTGTGTGTTCTTATTAGACCAATTCATGGAAGATAAGGCTATCAGCGATTGCTAGGCACAAAGTCTTGGTCCTAACTCCACTGCCAGAGGCTTTGTGCTTCTCATAGAAGTTTTATCTCATAGAATCCTAGAGTTGGAAGGGATCCTGAGGGATCGACTAGCCCAAACCCCTACAATATGCAGCTGTCCCATACAGGGATCGAACCTGCAACCTTGACATGATCAGCACCACGCTCTAGCCCACTGAATACCACTTGCTGAGAATCACAAGTTGGAGAGAGTGTTGCTGCACCCATGTTCTGCTTTGCGGTTGTGCTTGACTGCTGTAAGAACAGGGGATTAAGGACATCATCATCATCGTTTATTATTTATACCCCACCCATCTGGCTGGGTTTCCCCATCACATAAGATATGCCCTGGTGCATCTATCTAGTCCCTTTGGCCTGATCCAGATGGACTCTTCTTCAAGCAAACACCCTGAAGGTCAAATCCTGAGAGCTTGCAACCCTAATTCCTTGTTGTTGCTGTTGTTGTGCGAGTGCAAGGAGATCTTAATTTGCCATTTGGGGTTGTTGGTTGTTGGGTTTTTTTAAAAAAAAGGGAAAACGCAGAAAACCTTTGTCTTAAAAATCACTTAGCTGGTAAAGCGTACAGCAGCCCTCCAGGGAGGGAAGGAATTAGAACTATCTCAAATCCACATCTGCCTACCTCAGCCTCTGCCTTCCTTGTGAGGAACTGAGATACAGGTTTCGTTGAAAAGGGGGGCTTCTTTGCAAATGCTTTGTTAACGGGGAGGAACCGTTCCTCTCTGTGTTAATTCTAAGCCTTCGCTGCATCTGTTTTCTTTCAGCTCACCACCCCCGAAACCCAACGGGGGGGGGCTGTAGGGGCATAGCTCAGGAGCAGAGCATCTGCTTTGCATGCAGAAGGTCCCGGGTTCAAGTCCCTGCCTGAAACTCTGGAGAGAAGGCACAGATATTGCTTAGGTAGATGGATCAAAGGGCTGACTCAGTATAGGGCAGCTTCTTAGAATCTTGATTTACTGACCAGGGCAGCTTCCTCACTCTGCTTAATAGCTGGACAGGCCCTGACTCAAGAAAGACAGTTGCCAAGAGACATTCATGGATCTCAAAGGGCTTTCTCGATTCTGCTTTTCAAGAGGAGGCAGTAAAATGGGTATAATGGGGGCGGGATAATGCCACCAGTGAAAATGCAGCAAGGCTGCACTGTTGTCTTTGATTTTCACACACACAAAATAGTTGAAGGATTACACCAGGTAGAAAAGAGGCTGACTAGGATAAAGGTAAAGGGACCCTTTGACCATTAGGTCCAGTTGTGACCGACACTGGGGTTGTGGTGTTCATCTCGCTCTACTGGCCGAGGGAGCCGGCGTACAGCTTCCGGGTCATGTGGCCAGCATGACTAAGCCGCTTCTGGCGAACCAGAGCAGCGCGTGGAAATGCCGTTTACCTTCCCGCCGGAGCGGTACCTAGAATCATAGAATCATAGAATTGGAATAGACCACAAGGGCCATCGAGTCTAACCCCCTGCCAAGCAGGAAACACCATCAGAGCACTCCTGACATATGGTTGTCAAGCCTCTGCTTAAAGACCTCCAAAGAAGGAGACTCCACCACACTCCTTGGCAGCAAATTCCACTGTCGAACAGCTCTTACTGTCAGGAAGTTCTTCCTAATGTTTAGGTGGAATCTTCTTTCTTGTAGACCTATTTATCTACTTTTAAGACCTATTTATCTACTTGCACTTTGACGTGCTTTCAAACTGCTAGGTTGGCAGGAGCAGGGACTGAGCAACGGGAGCTCACCCCATCGCAGGGATTCAAACCGCCGACCTTCTGATTGGCAAGCCCTAGGCTCTGTGGTTTAACCCACAGCGCTGACTAGGATAGCCAGTGCTAAATCACTGCGGGTCACAGAATGACTTCCGCAAACTTCCCTCTCCTCTCCTCTCCTCTCCTCTCCTCTCCTCTCCTCTCCTCTCCTCACTTCTTCGCCTCTTGTTAAGTGCCCAGGATGTGTCCTTCAATCCAGTTAGATCATCTAGCAAAGTATCAGAAGCAGTCCTCCAGCTGCCCTCCAGATGTTGCTGAACTACAACTCCCATCGCCCCTGAATGTTGAATTTGCTGGCTGGGGGCTGATGGGAGTCAGAGTCCAGTGACATCTGGAGAGATACAGATGCTTCACATATTTGCTTCAAAGGGTTGACATCAGCTTCTGAGATCCTGCCTGTGAAAACCCTACAGACTTTTTCTTTTTCAAGGGATTATGCTACTCGGCAGCAAACAGAAGACCACAGAATACAAAGCATGGCCATGTTTGTTTATTGTTGTTGTTTCATCTTCCTTCAGTCAGTCCAGAGTCTAAAACAAGGGTTGCCAAAGAGGTGCCCTCCACATATCAGGGACTACAAGTCCCGTCATTCCTGACCAACAGCCATGTTGACTTGGACTGATGGGTGTTGTAGTCCCCAAGATCATAAATCACGCTGGCTTCCCCATTTCAAATTCCCTGGCATCCTATGCAGGCTGCTTGGGGATGTAAACATGCAGTAAAATCCCAGTGTCTGTTGTATTAGGGAAACTTTTCAAATGTCTGCATTAGTCAGAAGCGCATGTGAAAATTTATAAAATGGGAGAAAATTGCACTGAAAGGCAGAAAGATTTTCATGAGGATTTTTATTAAAAAATTGCAAATTGGTGTAGAACTGAACTTAAGATGGTGGGTGGGGAAGTGAGAAATTGAGGGGAACCGGAACTGGCACACCTAACGCTTACCTAGGAGCAAGCCCCTTGAACACAATGGGACTTACTTACTGGGTAAATCTACACAAAATCCCGCTGCTAAAAGTGCACGATCGATCAGGGCAGGCAACATCGTGGCAAAAGTAGCCACAGAAGCTGTTTCTCTTGTGATTTCGTCCACCTTCTCTCTCTCTCTCTCTCTCTCCTCCTTGGGGTGCGGTGGGAGAGCTTTGGCTAACATATTCAAATGAATTTGATATTCAATCAATGAAGATTAACTGGCCCAAGGTAAGATGGTTTTTACATTCATAAGGAAGTCAAATACGATTATGCAGATGAGGAAATTATACAGAGTTGAGCAGAGTATAATGTATGATAATTATCTGAAAGGATATACTTACACACTGATTAGCATATCTGGGAGGCCAGACAGAGATAGGAGAATAGAAGGAGATAAAAGAAGGAGAGACAGAGAGAGATTCCTTAAGATGAACAGACTGGATTCGGAAAAACTTCCCACTTGCCAACTGACCAGGAGTAGAAGCAACCTGGTTTGCTTCTGTGCCTTTAAGAGACCACTGAGTTGATAGAATCAGCCGAGGAACTTTCTATAGCATAGAGATAAGTATGTGTACCTGTCATTCAGTTGTTTGTAAGGGGGGACATCTGTGGCCCTCCAGATGTTGGACGCCAAATCCCAGCGGCCTCAGCAGCCAACATGGGGAAGGGTCAAGATGATCTCATAACCCAACCCCTTTCCTTTAACCATTCCCAGTTTTTGCTCAAATGGTGGAGCGGTGGTGGTTTTTCCACTAGGGCAAATGGGAATTGTAGCTGTCTGCGAGAGGTCAAGCACAGATCCCAGATTCTTGGAGAGTGTGCGCTTGTGTTGTCCATGTGCTTTAAGTGTATGGTGCATAAGTCCATGAGAGGCATTTGATCCTCAAAACAGTGGTTGTTTTGCTGGTTGACAGTCGTTTAAGTAAAGGTAAAGGTACCCCTGCCCGTACGGGCCAGTCTTGACAGACTCTAGGGTTGTGCGCCCATCTCACTTAAGAGGCCGGGGGCCAGCGCTGTCCGGAGACACTTCCGGCTCACGTGGCCAGCGTGACAAAGCTGCATCTGGCGAGCCAGCGCAGCACACGGAAACGCCATTTACCTTCCCGCCAGTAAGCGGTCCCTATTTATCTACTTGCATCCGGGGGTGCTTTCGAACTGCTAGGTTGGCAGGCGCTGGGACCGAGCAACGGGAGCGCACCCCACCGCGGGGATTCAAACCGCCGACCTTTCGATCGGCAAGCCCTAGGCGCTGAGGCTTTTACCCACAGCGCCACCCTTCATGCCCTAAACAGTCGTTTAGGCTGCATGAATTGAGAGTGCCTGATATGGAGTCTTCGAAAGAGAGTTGGGGTTTGCGCCAAGTCGCCTGGCTTCCATTCCCAGCTTGCCTCCTGAGTTAGGCATTTTGAAAGGAAGAGAAAGATTCACAGAGCAAGAGAGAGGAGAAAGAAAACAGGTGAGTTTTAGAGGTACAGAATACAATTTGCCTGACAGCATTTATTTTTTATTTATTCCCCCCACCCCGGATCCAGCTTCCGTCCTCTTGGAAAGCCAGGCTACAAATTCATCAACTCTGCGTGATTTCTTCCATTCTGACAGCCAACTTCAACGTGACGACAAATCTGGCCCCAGAGGATATTAAGCTAAGACACATGAGCCTGTAATTCTCTGCTTCCACGTGCGCGATGCTATAATGATCAAAAGAAAATGACTTTCTAACTACCCCCGTCTCCTTTGTGGTGTTTGCTTCATGCTTGCTGCACTAATTGAATCGCCCCCAGTTCCACTGTATCAATTCTAACTTCTGTATTAGGGTTTAATCAGGCATGGGGAAGGACCAGCTTGGAGAGGCTGAGGGTCCTTTTGTGAAGGGGCCCATCTGCCTCCGACATTAGGAAGGGTCCAGGGTGCTCGGTGTGGACGGATGAGCAACTGAATTGGAGGAGGGAGGGAGAGAACAGGCGGGAGGAAGGTGTCCAAGGAGGATTAAGTTTGACTAGTTGGAAAGAGAAGCGGCGGCTCCCAAATTTTATTCATGGTTGGACGCCAGGCTTGGATGGGGAAGATGGAGCGCAGAGGGAAAGAAAAGTTGAAAGATAGGAGATTGAGTCTGTGCACGCAGTTTTGAGAAAACATCTGTTAACGGGGCCTTTTTGCCTTGGGCCCCAGATCTCATGCCCCTTCCTCCCTTTTGTAATTATTTTTCAGAATTCTTGCTTACAGCAAGGGTGCCTTGAACCTCTAGGCCACTGCATTGGGCCCCTGGCACTCTCCCATCTACACCCCCTCTCTCTAGGCCACCCCCAGGAGTCCTGCATTGTAGACTCCATTTTGTTTTGTTTTGTTTTGTTGTTTTCCTGGAGGGCTACAAGTTTCCCACTCCTGGGTTAGGAGGCAGGCATTGCATTCCATTTGCATCACAGCTGTCTTTTCAGACAACAGCGATGAAAGTCGGGAAATATCAGGGGTGAAAAGCAAATGTCAGTTTTTTAACGAAGTTTTTAAGCAGAGCAAAGAACAGAATAACAAAAAGAATAAAACCCTTTCCTTTTCAGGGCTGCCTTCAGATGTTTTCTAAAGTGGCGGGGGAAACCCAGCCAGATGGGCAGGGTATAAATACATTATTATTATTATTATTATTATTATTATTATTATTATTATTATTTATAGTTACTTTCCTCCTTGGCATCTGATGGGAGGGCGTTCCACAGGGTGGGTGCCACTACCGAGAAGGCCCTCTGCCTGGTTCCCTGTAACTTTACTTATCACAGTGAAGGAACCACCAGAAGGCCCTCAGAGCTGGACCGCAGTGTCTGCGCTGAACAATGGGGGTAGAAATACTCCTTCAGTCATGCAGGGCTGAAGCTGTTTAGGGCTTTAAAGGTCAACACCAACACATTGAATTGTGCTTGGAACATTCATTTAATGGTGTAATTGTGTCTTGCTTCTCGGCCTAAGGCCAAAATTTGATGCAGCAGTGCAGATCTTCAGGCCTCTTGATCTGATGCTCAGAATTCTCCCCGAGCCACACACCCTCTACTCTGCCCACACCCCAATACAAGGACTCTCCAAATTGCAGCCCAAGACCACCAGCAATCTGCGAGCTTCATTCATGCGTCTGTAAAAACGTAACTAAGAAGTATGCCACGCTGAGCACCGCACATGACAATTGCTACGAGAAATCGTTCAAGCCAAGACCCTCAGAAATTTTCAAGTGCTCCAGCATGGGGAAGAAAAAAGGGATTAGGGACCTCTGCCCTGGTACATGCATTTTCATGCACATAAATTGGTTGGGAGTCTGCATTGCAAAATTCAGGGAAATGCAATTTTCAGGGTGAAACAGTTAGGTAAGTCGGCTCGTCTTTAAATGTGAGCCGAATCAAGTCTCACCCGGGTCCCTGGGGGTGACTGAGGTTGGTGGGGAAGTTTCCCCACCATTTCCTCTAATGGGCCAGCATCCCTTGGCGGGAGACAGAGGAGGGGGAGGAGAGAGGAGGGAAGATGAAGCGAAGGATGAAGATGTCTCCATGGTGAACACACTTGCAAACTGGGCGGCATCCCAGCCAAACCCTGCCAGCCAACAGACACTGAAATGCAGGCCGCTGTTGTTACTTGACTTCTGCGCTCCTCCCAATTAATTCTGCACGCAAGGGGAGGGGGAGGGTGGCTTTCTCTACGGCCTGTGTGAGACGGATAAGAATGGGAGGCCTGCTGCAGAAGCTCCGAGGAGGTGGGACTCGCGATGGTCTCCAAAAAACACACACAATATCGACAGCCAGCCTTGACAGACGGCATCCCAGAAGGATTGCCGGGGCTCCAACTGCCACCCAACAGCTGCAGCGGATGTCGTAAAAGTAGCAGCCCAGCTCCAAAATGCAACGTCCAACTTTCTCTGTGCATCTCCCCTGCCCCACACACAAACACGCACGCACACATGCACACACGCGCGCACATACACCTTGCTCTCTAGTGAATGTGTTGCCTTAATATTTACAAGATCCTTCCATGCAGCAAAGGGGTTCTTGGTCCCTCTCTGGTCCTATTAGAATTCGGGGCCCATCAGGCAAAGTAGAATGTTGCAAGGTGCGAGTTGTTTTGGAGCATTCGTTTGGAGGAAATTTCAGCAGAAAAAACAAAGGGATTAAGGACCCCTCCAAGTGTCTTGCACCCAGGCCACTTGAAAGATGGGGTCTCCCTATACAGACCCGCCCAGGTGCTTAGATCCTCAGGTGAGCACCTCCTCTAAGTCCCATCCATATCAGAAGTATCGTTGGTGGTGACACGAAGCAGGGCCTTTTCCGTGGCTGCTCCCATATTGCGGCATTCCCTCCCAGGAGAGGTTAGACTAGTCCCCTCTTTGTTATCTTTCCGCCAGCAGGCTGAGACCTTTCTGTTCAGAAACTGTTGGTTTTGGTCCTCTCGTTTTCTTGGTTTTCCACCTTTCCTGCGGGAAATTTGCAATCGAAAACAAAAACACCCTCGTGAAAATTCACCAGTGTTTCAGTGCGGATTTCTCCTAATAAACACATCTATTTTGAACACAGCCTTGACTAATCTTCACACACTGGCAAGCAATTCCCCCTAATACAATGCAGTTCTGTATGCTTTTTTAAAATAAATATATTCATCGTTATGCCCACCTTTCCGCAATATACGCATGTTCCAGGGGATGCCCTTGGGGCCTAGATCAGTGGGTTAGATCACCTGCCTTGCATGTAGAAGGCATTCTGTTCAATCCCTGACCTTTCCAAGCAGGTCTGGGGAGAACCCCCATCTGAAACTCTGGACCTTCCTGTGCTTCTGTTTAAATCAGGTCTTAATACAAAACCATGCTTTGGTTTTTTAGGGAAGGGCTGTGGCTCAGTGGCAGATCACCTGCCTTGCATGTGGAAGGTCCCATGTTTGATCCCTGGCATCTCCACATAGGGCCAAGGGAGAGCCCTGCCTGAAACTCTGGAGAGCCACTGATTCAGATGGACTTGATGGTCTGCCTCAGCGTGTCAACTTCTTAGGAGAGAAATCCTTGCCGATCCACCAGGAATCACCCTGGGACCTTCCCAAAGATTCAGATCTGACTCCTAGTGTGAAGAAACGACCTTTCTCATCCATCTCCATCTCCCATCCCGAGAAAAGTCGGAAGCCCATCAAGACGGTTGAGTTGGCTGTGGAGATTTAGCCTGGAGAAGAGGAGAAGGCCGAAAGGTGATATGAGAGCCATCTTCAAATATCTCAAGGGAAGAAGGAACAAGCTTGTTTACTCCTGTTCTGGAGGGGAGGACCAAACGATGGAGTCAAATGACCACGAGGGAGATTCCAACTAAACATTAGGAATAACTTTCTGGCGGTAAGAGCTGTCCTTCCTTGGCCGTTTTGAAGCAGAGTTTGGGTGGCCATCCATCACGGAGTCTTTGGCTGAGATTCCTGCATTGCAGGGGGTTGGACTAGATGACCCTCGGGGTCCCTTCCGACTCCACCATCCTATGATTCTATTATTCTAAGTCACAGGCTGTCTAGGGCAGAGGGGAAAGACTCCTTGCTGGTGCCACAGATGTGTTCCAGGAAGCAATCGGCATGAAATCGATCACAAAACCAGACACAGGCCCACCACCACCATCCCTAGACTGCACAAAACGCATTTTCTGTGAAATTTGAAATAGGAGGGTTGGTGGAAGGCAGAGGAGGGGAGGTCTCCATGCTCCATTTGGTTTCGGTGCAGATGGAGTCAGGGAAGTAAAGGGGTGCATCATCCCCCCCCCCCCGGCGCTTTATTTGCCCTCCAAAATGGCCCACAGGAATTCCTTCTCCTTTTTTTTTGCAGCAGGCACAACCCACAAACAGAGAGACAAGCAGGCGTGAAAAGGGCATAAAGAGTTATGGCTCTCCCTTGCAGGCTCTCTGAATGGGAATTCTCTAGAGTAAGGGCCATATGCCATTTTGGGACTTCCCGCCTCTCCCTCCCCCCACCTACTCCATTCCCAATTGTGGCTGAAATTTGTGCCGTCCGGGGCTCTGAGCTTCTCAGCTGGTTCACGCACACACCCTCCTTGACACCAGAAGTGACCCCTTCTTTGTGGGGCCTGCACGGATGGGTGGGGCAGAGCGGCTGGGTGGGAGGGCCGGGCACCCCAGTGCAGGCAGCGGGTCCACACGTCTGCCTGCCCCACCACAGCACAATGTGGGGAGAAGGGGAAGAAAGAAAAGAGTGAAAGGTCCATTAAAGCCACATTTATCTCGGGGGGGGGGGGAGATTTAAACAGCTCCACACCACCAAGTGGCCTGAAGAGCCCACACTTGTAGCTGTTGACATGTGTCCTGGGCTCACTTCAGCAAGATGTCTCTTTTCCAGCCAGCTCTTGGGGGGGGGGGGGAGGTCTGGTTTTCCGACATGCAAATAGACGGAACACGCACATTTCATTTTTTAATTTTCTTGTCCTGCAGAGCAACGTAGCAAAGAGCCCGTGTTTTCCTTGCCAGAGTTTGGTTCTTCGACAAATGGTTGTTGGTTCCCTCCTGTCTTGGGAGACAATGGAGGAGTGCATCTTTGGGGAGAAGTCAAATCGTTGGAGAGTCACAGCGCCTGCTGTGGCTGCAGAGGCTGATGTGGGAGACGCATGTTTCGTTGCTGCTGGGGCAGATAAAAGCCTCTGGTTGTGCTGCTACAAATGCACAACTGTGTTTCTTCTCTCTGTGCTCCTACCAGCAGCACCCACCAAGGCAATCTGATTGGTGGAGGCCGGTCTGCTGGGGTCAATAAGCCCCGCCCCATCAACCTCAGCCAGCCCCTGCCTTCCTGAGCAGTCCATTATCCTTGACAACTGACCATGCCAGCTGGGGATGTTGGGAGCCCAACAAGTTCCTGAGGGGTCCAAAGGTCCCCCACAATCCCTGCTCTTGGTCAAACCATAGCCTATGGCCAGTGTGTGTGGATGTCTGCCAGGATCAGTCCCCAGCACCTCCAGATAGGCTGGGAAAGACTCCCTGCTCTAGTGAGCCTCTACCAGCCCATGTAGACAGTACTGAGCTGCATGGACTGAGCTGAGACTTGGCTCCCAAGGGAAGGACCAGAACTGAGTGTTGGAGCAGATGCTTGGCATGCAGAAGGTTCAAATTTCAATCCTTGGCGGCTGCAGATAGGGCTGAGATCCTGGAAAACTGCTGCCAGACAGTGTCAATAATACTAAGTCAGATGGACCAATTGGTATAAGGCGGCTTGCTATCCTATGTTCCTATCTAATAGTGTGTGTGTGTGTGTGTGTGTGTGTGTGTGTGTGTGTGTGTGTTTCCTAATCCCTGGCCATCTTTTCCAGCCGCTGCCAAGATGGCACCAATCTCTGGTCTCTCTGATGGCAACCCCATGACTTCTATGTGCCAGAGGAGGTCAGAATGTACTGTATTGGCCCGGATAGAAGCCGCGCCCAAATATAAGCTTCACCTTTAAAATTTGGGGGGGGGGGGAGAGAGAGAAAGACAATACCTGAATATAAGCCACTCCCTTAAAATTCCGCAGGCACTCACACCCGTTCCATTTTACCATATGTTTGTTTCGGCAGCGATATCATAAAAGCCAATTTTCGTAAGGTCGCAAATTTAAGCTTCACTTTAACTTTTTAAGGTCAGAATTTGGAGGCGGGGGGGGGTGAGGCTTATATTCAGGCCAATGCAGTATTTGTCTAGGGAGCCGTGGGGAAGCGGGGGAGGGGAATGGGCAGCATCTCTTTTCCATGTGTGTCCGATCCGGTTCGCAAAGGGTGACAGCCTCTGCCCGCTCTCTTCTCTGCCACCTTCCCAAGAAGGAAGCTGGCAGTGGGGTTTGCGAGGGCGGGGTGGGGGGGGGGGCGGAGAAGCCTTGCTAAATGTTTGGCATCTGTGGGCAGCTTGCAGCTGACAGATCAGGCAAGCAGGCATCTGCTCCTGCAAACTGAACACAGAACAGATGCCAGTTTAGCGAGTGAGGCGGGATGGTGGACGGGGGGCACAGAAACCCCAAATTTCACTTTTACGGTTGAGCGGGCAAGAGATAAATTGGGGAGAGGAGGGCAGAGTTCGAACCTTAAAACCTGTGCGCACTGCCTTCAGCCCAGGCGCATTCCTCTCTTGTTTATTTGCTTACGTTTAATGGGCCCCCTGTTTTGTAGGTGTGCGCGTTTCTCTTCCTTTATTTTGCTCCTAGGTCTTTGGCCACGCAAGACGGATCATTTGGGGACGGCCTTCTTCAGCCAAACCTGCTGCCCATCCCACCCCTGAGGCGATAGGGGCATGTGGTACTCAGCGGTGGAAGTTGGAGCTGCCAAAATGTCAGATAACCAGCCAAAGAGTGGCAGGATTTGCGGGGGGGGGGGAGGCATTGTGCAGCAAGGTTTCAGGAAGGAATTGCTTTCTACAAATGCAATTGAAAAATGAAAAGCAAAGAGAGAGAGAGAAAGAGGCACAGGCAAAGTTGTCGATTGCGGTGCCCCTTCATTTCCCGCTTTTTCCGCAATCTTAAACCGTGCTCACCACATTTCCACTTCAGTTTGTGAATTTATTGTAAAAAAAAAAGAAAAAAATTAATCCTCACGTAAATTCATCAGCATTTCTCGTAACGCGGAAATTGTCCATGCAGTTTTGCCCAAAGACTGTGATAGGAATGGGATAAAATAAGTAGCTTCTGATCTACTCTTACATTTGAAGAAATGGCTCGGCGGTTTGTCCGTTTGTTCTCTATACGTTCGGCCGCCTCTCAAGACATCATCTCCAGACTCTGCGCAAGGCTTCCCAAGGTGGGGGTGGGGGTCTTTGTTGCCTTTTGGACACCAGGCGCCATTTTGAATCAAGACAGTGGGCCAAAACATGACTTTGGCATCAGTCTGGCTGCCTCTTGAGAGATCATCGCCCAACTCAGCATGAAGGTTGCCAGGTGCGGGCGGCAGTCTTAGTCACTGGGCACCGGGCACCATTTTGATTCCAGCTGGCGCACCAAAATGTGGAGAGTTTTGACCAAACGTGATCCACCTGGAGCAGGAACCGGCAAGCCACTCCAGTATCCCTGCCAAGAAAACTCCATGGACAAAGGCAACAGGCATATAAAAGTTCGCCACTAGTAACACACACAGGCCACACACCCTTTCCTCAGACCAACACTCCTCACTAGATCTGCTTCACATCCTCCTTGGGTGTTTTTGCCTGGGTGGAAATGTGTCCTTGAGCTCTAACACAGCCATTTGTTTACCCGGAGGAAGGATGGAGATGAGAAAGAGAGAGAGATAGAGAGAGAGAGAGAGAGAGAGAGAGAGAAGAAGGAGGAGGAGGAGGAGGAGGAACGAGTCTACTGTACCAAGGTAAAATTAGCATGTGATGCTCCACCCACTTTTGCCTCTGGCCCCACCCACCACTGTCATTTGGCCCCCGGAAAGTTACCCAGAAGGGACTGTGGCCCTCAGGCTGAGAAAACTTGCCCGCAGCTGGTCTAAACCAATTTAAAAACAAACAAACCTTCTGCGTTAATAGGGAGCATCCAAACGTAGTGGAGAGCATTTAGAATGAATGCACCACGCATGTATTTCTTGGAGGTGGGCGATTTGTTGTTCAAGAGGGAGGAAGAGGAGGAGGAGGAGGAGGAAGAAGAAGAGCCCAGGCTGATTGATAAGGGGGAGGTTTCCAGGCGGTGCATTGTTAGCAGAGCACCAAATAGGCTTTTAATTTTCTGGGGAGAGATGCGGGGCGTCCCCCACGGGCATCCATCATCATCATGAGGATCTCGGGTCCCAGCTCCCAAGGGGACTCTCATTGTAAAGGGCTCTCTCTCTCTCCCCACACACACACCACCCCAACCTGGGGGCCGTTTCCCCGCTCCGGCACTGCCCCCTCGGGCAGACGAATTATCCGCTCACGTCTCCTGCGGCGAATTAAAAAAGAAAAGAAAAAACTCATGTCATCAGCAAAAAGCCTTTAAATGTGGCGAAGTCATTGAGAGTTCCCTTCTGGGGACGCGGCGAAGCCCTGAGCCTGATAATGGGGGGTGGAAGGACAAATACAGCTGGCTGTGGAATGGAAAACGGGAGGGTGGCCAACATTTGTTGTTGCTACCACTATGCTACCACTCAGTGGATTTGTAACTGGCTGACTGACCGAACCCAAAGGGTGCTCATCAATGGTTCCTCTTCATCCTGGAGAAGAGTGACTAGTGGGGTGCCACAGGGTTCTGTCTTGGGCCCGGTCTTATTCAACATCTTTATCAACGACTTGGATGATGGACTCAAGGGCATCCTGATCAAATTTGCAGATGACACAAAACTAGGAGGGGTGGCTAACACCCCAGAGGACAGGATCACACTTCAAAACGACCTTGACAGATTAGAGAACTGGGCCAAAACAAACAAGGTGAACTTTAACAGGGAGAAATGTGAAGTATTGCACTTGGGCAAAAAAAATGAGAGGCGCAAATACAAGATGGGGGACACCTGGCTTGAGAGCAGTACATGTGAAAAGGATCTAGGAGTCTTGGTTAACCACAAACTTGACATGAGCCAACAGTGTGACGCGGCAGCTAAAAAAGCCAATGCAATTCTGGGCTGCATCAATAGGAGTATAGCATCTAGATCAAGGGAAGTAATAGTGCCACTGTATTCTGCTCTGGTCAGACCTCACCTGGAGTACTGTGTCCAGTTCTGGGCACCACAGTTCAAGAAGGACACTGACAAACTCGAACGTGTCCAGAGGAGGGCAACCAAAATGGTCAAAGGCCTGGAAACGATGCCTTATGAGGAACGGCTAAGGGAGCTGGGCATGTTTAGCCTGGAGAAGAGGAGGTTAAGGGGTGATATGATAGCCATGTTCAAATATATAAAAGGATGTCATATAGAGGAGGGAGAAAGGTTGTTTTCTGCTGCTCCAGAGAAGCGGACACGGAGCAATGGATCCAAACTACAAGAAAGAAGATTCCACCTAAACATTAGGAAGAACTTCCTGACAGTAAGAGCTGTTCGACAGTGGAATTTGCTGCCAAGGAGTGTGGTGGAGTCTCCTTCTTTGGAGGTCTTTAAGCAGAGGCTTGACAACCATATGTCAGGAGTGCTCTGATGGTGTTTCCTGCTTGGCAGGGGGTTGGACTCGATGGCCCTTGTGGTCTATTCCAACTCTATGATTCTATGATTCTATGATTTCACAATTTTGAGTGTTCTTCGGTGGATTTTGGCACTATCGGGAGGGGGGGAGGTCCAACTTGGTATAAGGCAACTTCCTACTTTCTTGTTTGATTCAGCACTGGCATGAGAACTAGAAACTTGATTTATTTTTAAGTGAAGGACCAGAGCTCTGCTTGTGTGTGCAGAAGGCGTCCGCTTCCATCCCTGGGATCTGTGGGTCAGGTTGGAAGAGACCTCCATTCGCCCCCTTGAAACCCTGGAGAGCTGCTGCTGCTGCCAGTCTGTGTCGGCAGCACTGTGCTAGATGGGATAACTGCCTAAAACTCAGTGTAAGATAGCTTCCTACGTTCTTATTTGAACCACCCTTCATTCAGAACCACGATGACTAGGACGCTGCATCTCTCACACATTGGGCTCAGAGGGGTTCCCGAGGGTGATATTCAGCTATGGGGAAGGGCTGTGTGGCTCAGGGCCAAAGCACCTGCTTTGCATGCAGAAGGTCCCACGTTCTATCCCCAGCATCTCCAGGTAGAGCTGGGAATGCCCCCTGCCTGGGCAGCCGCTGCCTGCCAGTGTAAACAACCCCGAGCCGAATGGCCCCATGTCCTGACTCTGCGAGAGGCAGCTCCTCTATGTCTCTGCGTCCCAGAAGCTGGCAGCATTGGACAACATAAGCCAAAGAGGCCATTTTCACTTCTCCTTTCCTCCGTCAAAACCGCAAACTTCTGCAAAAGTGATGGGGAGAAAGCTTGCTTCTTGGAAAGGCTATTTGGCCGAGAGTTGAATGAGGGTGGCGGGGAGGAGAGGCAATTCTTGCATTCGTCCCCCTCCTTAGCTTCTCTCCCCCGCCACCTTCCTCCAACAGATGCAATCCCCAGTGCTGTAATTTCTGGGCGAATTGGTTCATCTGAGGTGCAGATATATTTGTGTCAAGGTGCAGCTGTACAGATAGCTCTCCTCTATGAATAGTAAGAGGCTTTCTGAGAGAGAGGTTAGGCCCCAGAGCAGGGCCTTATCAATGCAACCTGACTGCCATTTATCTAGTCCTCCATCAAATATGAAAACAGGCCTCAATCTGCTGCTTCTATTTTCCTTGGGAAGGCTACGGCCGGAATAGTAATGCCGCTCCAGGGCTGGGATGCAGCGGGATTTCACAGAGAGTTACGAGATTGGGGGGGGGATGGAAGTGGGTGTCTCATCTCCGATGGTCAACCTTTGGCAAGAGTCAGCTCTCTCTCGCTCTAACTTCCCTGGGTCCTTTTCGACCGCTGCCAAAGTACATATATTCCCCTACGCGCACACACACTTCCTTTTTTATTTAGGTGACTTCTAGGCTGGTTGGAGTGGATATTCAATTTGGTGGCAAAACTACCTAATTCCGCACTTTCCAGGGAAATGTACAGACCAAAATGCAGACCCTCCCGCACGGATCACGTTCGCAACCCGAGGTTCCACTGTAAAAATAAAAACAAACCAATAACACCCCCCACTCCAAAAAAACACATTTGAAAAGGTCATAGGATGTAAAGTTAGGGATTTAGGGTGATGCGGGCAGTTCCCCTGCGCAAGATGTTGAGGCATCCTCACGGTTTGGTGTTTGGGGGGGAAGGGGTTATTATTTTGGGTTTTTTTGTGTGTTAACTATTTGTGCTTTTGCCTTGTTTTTATTTTGTGAACCGCCTTGAGATCTTGTGATGAAGGGTGGTAAAGGGACCCCTGACCATTAGGTCCAGTCGTGGCCGACTCTGGGGTTGCGGCGCTCATCTCGCTTTATTGGCCGAGGGAGCCAGCGTACAGCTTCTGGGTCACGTGGCCAGCATGACTAAGCCGCTTCTGGCGAACCAGAGCAGTGCATGGAAATGCTGTTTACCTTCCCGCCAGTAGTACCTACTAATCTACTTGCACTTTGACATGCTTTCGAACTGCTAGGTTGGCAGGAGATGAAGGGCGGTATAGAAATCTAAAAGACCAAAGTAATAAAATAACGGTCAGAGCTGGTACAGCTCCAGTCGCTGCTTCCTCCTCCTCCTCCTCCTCATCTCACTCCCTGAGCTGCAGCCCTGAGGAGGTCTCAATCCTGGGAACCCTTCCAGTGGTGAGAGGGCAGCTGGTGTGTACGCGCAGCCCCCCTCCCCACTGAAGATAAGCATGGGGGCTGGAAGGGGCAGGCAGTTCTCCCTGCTGCTCCACTGCCAACCTCCAAGTAGACCACTGGATCCTCTGCGGGGGGGGGGGGGGGCGCCAAATTTTGTCTTCGCTCAGGGCACCGTATTACCAAAGTCTGCCACTGCAAGGTCTCTTCCAACTCTGCAATTCTATGAGCATTTAATTCAAACACTGCACCCCCAATAGATCTTTGCCAAAAATAGCTTTTTTGGGGGGAGTCTCTAGGGGTTTCATAGGCAGGATCCTAGAAACTGATGTCACTCCTTTAAAAGCAAAGGTGGGGAGCATCTGTGACCCTCCAAGTGTCCCTGGACTCCAACTAACATCAGCCCCCAGCTAGCATAGGCAGCAGTTGGGGGTGATGGGAGTTGTAGTAGGCCCTAGATAACTGCTTCTGGTTAGAGCTGAGCTATGGCCTGTCTGGGACGCGGGTGGCGCTGTGGGTAAAAGCCTCAGCGCCTAGGGCTTGCCGATCGAAAGGTCGGCGGTTCGAATCCCCGCGGCGGGGTGCGCTCCCGTTGCTCAGTCCCAGCGCCTGCCAACCTAGCAGTTCGAAAGCACCCCCGGGTGCAAGTAGATAAATAGGGACCGCTTACCAGCGGGAAGGTAAACGGTGTTTCCGTGTGCGGCTCTGGCTCGCCAGAGCAGCGATGTCACGCTGGCCACGTGACCCGGAAGTGTCTCCGGACAGCGCTGGCTCCCGGCCTATAGAGTGAGATGAGCGCACAACCCTAGAGTCTGGCAAGACTGGCCCGTACGGGCAGGGGTACCTTTACCTTTACCTTATGGCCTGTCTGGACTGAAGGAAGGATTCTGTGGGCACTTAAGCTGGGCACGTAACAGGTGGTGAAGAAGCGGCCATAGCTCAGTGGGTGGAGCATCTGTCTTGCGTGCAGAAGATTCCCGGTTCAATCCCCGGCATCTCCAGGTAGAGAAGCTCCCTGCCTGAATTCCTGGAGAGTCTCTGCCGGTCAGTGTAGACAATATTGAGCAAGACGGATCAATCGTTTGCCTCAGTAGAAGGAAGCTTCCTGTGTTTCCTTAGCATGGTGTTCTGCCTCTGCTGTCTAAAACCATGTGCAAAGGTTAGTCTGCCAGCTTTTGAAAATGCAGCTGTTCTATAGGATCTGCATTGATCATACGGAATATTATATTCCAGCTTATCCAACCCCAGATAAATTTCTTGTCCTTAATACCTCCTGTACACACTCCAACCTTCCATGGGCAGCTTACAATCCTTTAATGCAAATACATCTTTCGGAATTGAAGAAAGCTGAGTGGAGAAATCTCACAGGCTTTTAGGCTGAAAAGGACCAGACCGCTGGCGATTATTCCCCATTTGGTTTTATTTATATTTTTGAGTCCCTTTGTTAAATCGCTTCCCGTAAAATGCCCTGAAGCGGTTTCCCAATAAAAACATCAGCAATAAAGACAATTGCCCCATTTCTAATATATAAAAGCAATTATAGCAATTTAAAACGAAGCAATTAAAAGCACTTTCTTACGTAAAAACAATTAAAAACACTTCCAAGTGTAAAAACAACTCCAAATCCAATACAGATGCAGACTTGGGGCTGTGTACACACCGCACATTTAAAGCAAATGACTTCCCCCACCGAAGCCTCAAGGAATCCTGGGAACTGTAGTTTGTTAGGCGTACTGGGGGTTGTAGGCTTAAACTAGTCCCCAGGATTCCTTGGGGGAAGTTGCGCCCTTGAAAAGTGTGGCGGCGTGTACAGCAGCCCGGAATAAAGATCCCCACTTCAAAGATGATAGTCTCTAAGATATGCTTGGCAGAGTCAGCATATGAAGTCAAGTCCGTTCCGATGGTCAGGCTAACAGCAATCCACGTAGTCAGACAATCAAGGGTCCAGACAGAGAGCAGGAAGTAGGAAGGTGGAACCAGGAACCACAGGCGTTGTTTCCAGCATCTGACTGCTGCTGAGAGCTCTGGTTAAGAAGGTTAAGAAGGCTGAAGCCAGGTAGGTCTCCAGTGCCTTCTCCTCTGTGTCCTTGAAGGCTGATCAGCTGCAGGTGGAGTCACTCTGCCTTTGTGATGGCCTGGGATTCGGACTCAGAGGCTGAACCTGAGGAATCCCAGCCTGCACAGGAGTCCCTGCCTCCAGAACCAGCTGAGCCGGGGCTGGGGCCTGAGCCTGAAGGGTCCTCACCCGTGCTGGATCCTCAGGTGCAGGCACCAGCTGAGTCTGCTAAGGCCCTGAGGTGATGGAGGACCCATTGCCTGCAGGTGCTCCACTCTTAGCCCCGTCAGGGGAAGAGGAGGTTGCCTCTGGGTCTGGTAACCCTCCAGCCTCTCCTCAGCTGCAGAGGCTCAGGGCAGAGAGGCGGAGGGAACTAAGTTCCCCCAGGAGGAGTGCTCACCTCCAAGCCAGGAGAGGCGAATCACCTGTGGACCGGGGCCGCCCTATGCCTCGGGGCAGATAAAAGCCAGCCAGCCCCAGTTCCAGGTTGTGGGAGCAACGTTGTTGCTAGCCTGTTCCTGCCTGCACCCTGTCCTGCTCTTCTGCCAAAGTTCCTGACCCCACCCGACTCCCCGCCTTGGAGCCAGCTACAACTTTAACGGACAGCCTCCATACCGCACCATTGACCTCGGACTGGACTTGGACCTCGCCTCTCGGTTAGCCCCCGGGACCAGCACAGCCTTCAGCAGGCATAGGCAAACTCAGCCCTCCAGATGTTTTGGGACAACAACTCCCATCATCCCTAGCTAACAGGACCAGTGGTCAGGGGTGATGGGAGTTGTAGTCCCAAAACATCTGGAGGGCCAAGTTTGCCTATGCCTGCCCTTCAGCTTCAGCAGGCAAAGCTGACACCTGGCCCACAAGAGGAAGATCAAACAAGGGAGAAGCTTCCTGGTGTAGCATAGGCTGTCATTATTTTCATCTGAGAAATGCAGGAGAGAGCTCCAAAGCACGGGTGCCACCACAGCAAAGGCCCCGTTCTTCCACCATAAAGAGCAGGCCTCGTGGTAAGATGGGATCTGCCTCTCCTGGCCGTAGCCAGCCAAGTTTGCAAGGGGTGAGACATCCCCCAGGTATCCTGGCCCCAAGCTGTATAGGGCTCTGCGCCCCAGTGCCAGCACCTTGAACTTAACCCAGGAACTAACTGGCAGCCATTGCAATCCTTTTAGCTGAATTTAGCCTGTGTAATACCAATGTGAGAAAGCTACCGTAATATCACAGAGCACAGCCCATCCCTCTCCTCCTCCCCCTTCCCTCATCATATCCCTTTTAAAGACACCTTTCTCTGTGAAATAATGCACGCTGAAAAGCTGCCACGCTTACAGTCTTTTAAAAAAATATTTTTATTTAAAAAATCCGTATCTGTGTCTAAACTGCTGATGCCAAACTCCGATTCCACCCCCGAGCTTCCAAGGGCAACGCAATCCAAATGTTAATATTTTAAGCCCAAGCGCTAATATTTTTATGTGGGAAATTGAGATTTTCTACGGTTGGCGGATGAACAGGCCTGTTCTCTATGCCGAGGGATGAAGACTGCAGCTAAAAGATGGGTGGCTGGGGTGGGGTGATGATGGAGGTGGAGGGACTCCTCATTTAGCATATTTGTGTGAGAGAGATTTCTTATTTTCCACCTGCTTGCTGCTCAGGCTGGTGCCTGTTCCATGGACCAGGGCTAGCTACTCGCAAAGGGCCTTCTATGGGTCTGATCCTGTACTGTATTGATGATCCCCATGTACAGGGAGTCCCAGGCTTACCAGCAGTGGTGGCCTGCAAGTCTCATGGTTAGAGAGCTGGACTAGAACCTGCAGCCACCAGAGTTCAAATCTCTGCTCGGCCACAAAGCTCCCTTAGGACAGCCACTGTCTCTCAGCCCAGCCTACTTCTCAGGGTTGTGTTTGAGGGTGTTTGGGGCTGACAAGTGGGGGAAAGAGGGAGAACCATTCATACTACACTGAGCTCTTAGGAGGAAAAGTGGGATATCATACTCTCCAACATTTCTGCAATAAAAATAGGAACGGCTGCTGCTGCTGCTAATGCTGCTATACAGTGGTACCTCGGGTTAAGTACTTAATTCGTTCCGGATGTCCGTTCTTAACCTGAAACTGTTCTTAACCTGAAGCACCACTTTAGCTAGTGGGGCCTCCTGCTGCCGCCGCGCCGCCAGAGCACGATTTCTGTTCTCATCCTGAAGCAAAGTTCTTAACCCAAGGTACTATTTCTGGGTTAGTGGAGTCTGTAACCTGAAGCGTATGTAACCCGAGGTACCACTGTATTTATACCCCATCCATCTGACTGGGATGCCCCAACCACAACAAAACTTTTTTTTAAAAAAAATGCATCTTCTACAGTTCGCATGCATTAACAGCAAGCACAGCCAGGTCCAATCCTCCGGGAAGTGTTATCAAAACAAATAAGCGATGGGGATCCCGTGGCCTGCAAGATCTTGTAGGATTCCATCAGCTCCAGCCCGTCTGGCCAATGGGATTCCTGTTCAGTCCTTCCCTGGCTTTGGAGACTTCACCAGTCATTGGCCTTTCAAGCGTCTCTCGCAGCCTTAAGGACTGAGAACTTGTTTTTCAGTCAAAGCTGAAATTCTCAGGACGCCAGCAAACTCCAAAGAGCTGCCGAATGCCAAATTCTGTGCTTGTCTTTTATCTGGGGGCAGTGGCGTAGCGTGGGTTGTCAGCACCCGGGGCAAGGCAAGTAATTTGCGCCCCCTAACCCATGGATTTGCGCCCCCTAACCTGTGGATTTGCCCTAACCCCAGGTGTTGCGCCCGGTGCGGCCGGCCCCCCCTGCACCCCCCACGCTACGCCACTGTCTGGGGGATTGGGGAAAACTTGTTCAGCCTGAGAGCCCTGTTACTTTCTGTGTGTAACCTTCAGGGGAGGGGCAGGGCATGGCAATGGTGGGCGGGGCCAGAGGCAAGAGTGGGAGGAGCAAGTAATATGAACTTTACCTTTGCCTCTTACTCTGTCTCCCATCAAGCGAGAAGAATGACCAGAGTGCAAGGACCTGTTCCAGCCAAGGAAAAAACACATGAGGAGGGTGCAGAGCAGGGCTGGTCAGGGGTGTGGCCCAGGGAGAGTTTTGAGGGCCAGCCAGGAAGACCTGGAGGGCCACATCTGGCCCCCTGGATCTGAGTTTCCAACCCCCTGTGTTAAAACACACAAATCTCACCAATTAAAAAACATCAAACCTGCGTGTATTCTGCTGTGGCAGGCCGTGTCTGACCAGCTTGCTCAAACGCACCCAGAGGAGCACGGGAGGGAAGGAATCGGGGCCGGGGCAGGGGGAGAGAGAGATACGAGGCAGCTTTTTGTGATCAGCTAAGTCACTGTCCAGGCTTATCGCTGGCGTAACAGACAGTCCATCTGGTAAAATAACTTGATGCCGAGAGAGGTAGTGTCTCTCCCTAAAGGCCTGCGATAAATCATGTTTATGGGCAGCAGTCACGGTCCAAGCCGTGTGGTCCCTCTCTTGCCGGCTTTTTGGAAGCAGAAGGGGAGCCGGGGTCAGGTGCAGCTGTAAATTACCACCTAAACTCAGGCCATCCAGAGCTAATCAGAAATTGGTGACAGAATGCAACGCAGGCACAAGACTCAGCCTCACACGAGCCTTTAGCCAAGCAATGGGGTTTTTTTTGGAGGGGGGTGGAATCTTTTAAAGCTTGTCCTTGCAACCATGAGATCTAGAAACTTTCAATTAAAAGATGTATATTTAATATATATATAAACATATATGGTAAAGGTAAAGGGACCCCTGACCATTAGGTCCAGGCATGGCCGACTCTGGGGTTGCGGCGCTCATCTCGCTTTACTGGCCGAGGGAGCCGGCGTACAGCTTCCGGGTCATGTGGCCAGCATGACTAAGCCGCTTCTGGCGAACCAGAGCAGTGCACGGAAACGCCGTTTACCTTCCCGCCAGAGCAGTACCTATTTATCTACTTGCACTTTGACGTGCTTTCGAACTGCTAGGTTGGCAGGAGCAGGGACCGAGCAACGGGCGCTCACCCCTTCACAAGGATTCGAACCGCTGACCTTCTGATCAGCAAGTCCTAGGCTCTGTGGTTTAACCCACAGCGCCACCCACATCCCTTTATATATATATATACATATATATATACATATATACACACACACACGAACCCTAGGTGGCTTTATAAGGGTGTTAGGCAGATCCATAGGGGATAAGGCTGTAGGTGGCCGTGTTCTGTCAGGGGGTATTTATGGGGTGAAGTGGTTAGAACTAGGATTTCCCAACCTACGCCATTGCTCAGCATAACCTTGGCAACTTCTGTTGGGAAAGAACCAGGGATTTCTCTGTGATCGGCCACCAACGCCTTTTGTCATGTTAACAGCCTCTATCCCAGGTGAGGCCCTGAGTTGGAAAGGAAGCTTAGCCTGTATTTGTCCACTGGTCTGGAATCTTCCATTCCGTACACCAAATATTACCTACTAAATTCTAGCATTTTACCAATTTCTAACATTCGCTAACGCTAAATCTGTAGCACTGTTATCTTCCTTGCTGCCCCATCTCCTTTTTCATACTTTTCGACACCTCTTTCCGGAACGGAACCAAGTTTGTCCAGAGGCACAATTCCATCCATCGCCCCCCAAAAAAACAAAAAATGGATGAACTCCACCATGAGAACAGTTCTGATCCATTCAGCTGGGCTCCTAAAACTCAAACTATCCATAACTTGGGAACGGGCTTCCACAGACTCTCCCTGCCTTGGCAAAGAGGCCTTTGGAGAAACTAAACAGATTGGAGATGAAAGTGGATAAATATTAAGACAGACGCATCCCAGCACCTCTCTGGTAGATCAGCGTGTTTTTCATCAGAATGGACGTTAACAAGAAAGCCAGGAGGAGAGGGGGGGAATTCCCCCACCCTCTGATTATAGATTCCTGTGAGAGAATGGGACAGGCTTGCATCATTGCTTAAGATAAGACCCTGATGCAAATTGGCAGACGTAGAAATGAGCGGTCAATATAGATTAGGATTAAGCCTCTACTCCTGTCCACAACCAGAGGGCCCAGCATTGATTGGATCACGGCTGCCAGAACACTCCAGAAAGGCCCCGTGAGAGAAGTCAACGGGCCGAGGAACCGCCAGTCATTCTGGGCTTCAGTGCTGAAGCAGAAGCCCAACCGGAGTCCTGCATGGGTTTCTCATATTATTATAGTTCCAGGGTTGGGAAACTCAGGTCCAGGGGATGAATGCAGCCCTCCAAGCCTGGCCCTTGGATGCCTCTCCCCAGGCCCTGACCCTCACTGGCCCTGCCTCACACCCTCCTTGGGTGTTTTTGCTGGCTGGAATGTGTCCTTGAACTCTGATCATGCCTCTTTCTTCCCTGGAGGAAAAGAAAGGCAAAACAGTACTGGGGTGTCTGTTCTAGGGCACCCCACTCCATCTGCACTATCTATTTCATAAAATCATAGAGTTGGAAAGGACCACGAGGTTAATCTAGTCTACCCCCCCCCCCCCTGCAATGCAGGAATCTCTTTGCCCAACGTGGGGTTCAAACCCACGACTCTATGATTAAGAGGCTCGTGTTCATACCACTTTTAGAAGCAATGGCTTCTTCCCCCAAAGAATCCTGGGAACTCTCATTTGTTAAGGGTGCTGGGAATTGTTAGGAGATCCCCCATCCCCTCGCAGATCTACAATTCACAGAATTCGCTGGGAAAAAGGATTGACTGATACACTATTCTGTGAAGGGAACAAGGGGTCTCCTAATAACTCTCAGCACCCTTAACAAATGACACTTCCCAGGATTCTTTGCGGGGGAAGCTATGCCTGTATAAAGTTGTCCGATAGTGCTTTAAATGAATAGTGCAGATGCAGACCTACATTGTAGTCAGAAGTAGACCCGTTAGAATTAATTGGACCCACATTTAGTCACGTTCACTGATTTCAGTCAGTTGACTCTAGGAGTGACGTAGCACTGGTTATCACTCTCAGTAAACAAGTGTGTGACCAAACAGAGATCAGTTTAATTAAACACTGTGTTAATCAGGAGACCGGAAACCGGCTAACTAAACAAGTCTGAAGCCTATCTCCCTAGATCCACTCACGGGTAGTATGATCCTCTGCATAGCCTTGGATCAATCTTTCCATTTGGGTTTTCTCTCAGTTTCTCACTTTTCCGTCTCCACATTTCCACATCAGTTTGACTTTTTTGTATATGAAACAGTGATGAAAATTCATCAGCATTTCAGTGCTCATTTCCTCTAATGTGCACATTTGTGAATGCAGTTTTCCCTCAATAAATATATTTTTACAATTTTCCCTATTGCCTTTATTATGTTATTTCCACCAACATATGAATGCTTAGGCACCCTTCCGTCAAATATGTGCAGTGTTTGTTACCGATTGGGTTGCATCAAACTAAATTCTACTCAGAAAGACCCACTGAAATTAATGGACCCAAGTCAGTCATATCCTTTCAACAGTTCTACTCTGAGTAGGATGAGCGCTGGCTACAAACCAGTATTATTTATTTAGAGAACTGTTTTGCAACATTTGGAGAAGTGTGAATTTCCTAGGACAGAGGTCTTTCAATTCGCTTGTTCTGATTCACTCATTTTTCCAGTCTTGAGTTCAATTCTTCACCTTCCCAAATAAATTTGAAGTTGTTGTTTTTAAGTCCTCATGAAATCTGTCAGCATTTCAGTGCAAATCTCTCCTACAATATACATTTTCCCCTAACGCACCCTCTCTTTTTTGCATTTTCCCTAAAAGAATTTTTGTACGTTATTTCCGCTAATATCTGCATTTTCTATCCATACTTTACCCTCACTGGAAGGACAGATCCTGAAGCTGAGGTTCCAATACTTTGGCCACCTCGAGAAGACTCCCTGGAAAAGACCCTGATGTTGGGAAAGATAGAGGGCACAAGGAGAAGGGGACGACAGAGGACGAGGTGGTTGGACAGTGTTCTCGAAGCTACCAGCATGAGTTTGACCAAACTGCGGGAGGCAGTGGAAGACAGGAGTGCCTGACGTGCTCTGGTCCATGGGATCATGAAGAGTCGGACACGACTAAATGACTAAACAGCAACAACTTAACCCTAATGTGTGCATTTTGTATGCATTTCTTTGCCGGATAATTGCATCTTAAAATTTGGAGATGTGCGGATTTTGAAGGACAGTTGCTTTGGGGTTCGCATACCATTTCCGATGCTGCAAATTAGGTAGGTTCTCCTTTCGATGAAAACTGAATCAAAATCCTCCTCCATCCCTGGAAAGAAGCCCCACGGTTTTCACTCTGGCTCTCTCCTCAGGAATCACGCAAAGGACGGAGGCCTTCTTTTGCATGCCGGCGTGTTCGATTTTTCTTTCCACCCCAGCACTGCTACGACTGGGGTCGGAGGCCTGTCTCGAACCAAGATCCTGCCTAGCTTAGCACAAGGCAAAAACGGAAAGTGTGTGTGTGTGTGTGTGTGTGTGTGTGTGTGTGTGTGTCAGGTGGGGGGTTGTCGTCGGTGGAGAGGAAGAATAGCTGGCGTATAATAATATGGATTTGTACCAGACGAGGATTTGCATTCAGATGTTTGCCTCCCCCCTCAGACTCTGAGCTTTATCATGTCAGTACAGGCAACAGCTTGTTTATGAATAAAAAATGTGGCAGGCAACCAAAGGAGTGAGTTGTCTTTGTTTTGTCGAGAGCGCCAAAGACAAAACGAGCGCCCCCTCGCAAGTCTTCACTTTGTACAAGCCGCCTGGGACCTCTTGGGGCAGCTGGCCTCAAAGCCGCTACCTGCAGGCCCGTTGCCATGGCGAGCCGCCTTCACCCTCCTTGACAGGCCCCGATGCATATTCATGAGCTCCGGGCCCTGTCTGCCTCTGGAGGGACCAGGGAGATCTTTCTATGCAAAGCAGCGGGGCTTTGACAGACAGCCACTTTATTAACTCATTAAGCTCATCTTGTTCCCTTTAAATGCAGTATAATTACAAATAAAGCTGTCACACTTTGTTTGCAGTTATATAATTTAGCTAAGTACCGCTATGACCCAGGTTTCAAGGAGGAAATAGAGGTTATGAGCTCAGGATACGATGACTCTCTCTCTCTCTCTGATACGAGACGCAGGCCAGAGACGATACAGGCCCATTCACCAAACCTGGGTTTTCCCCCTCAATTTGTGATTTGGCAAGAATGTGCTGAGAAATAAAGTCCGGGCGCTTTTGAAAAGATCCAGGCTAACCCGTCTGCCGCGATTTATCTCTACCCAGGGGTGCCAACTTTAATAAAATATGGGGGTGGCCAGGTAAACCCCACCCCACAGTACTGATCGCAAGATTGTGTGTGGCGGCGCATGGACACCATTTGAATGGCAATGCCCATCAACTTTTTTGGGGGGTCCAGACCCCTCAAATATTTTATTGGGTAGGCCGAAGGCACCTCAGCCCCTAGGAGTTGGCTCCTATTTGTCTCTACTTATCATGATGCTGTTACACAAATCTGTGGTGAAATCTGAACTTAGAATACAGTGTACATTTCTTTTCACCTCACCTGGTCACCATCTTCAAACGTCTGAAAGGCTGCCACATGGACAACAGAGCAAGCTTGTTTTCTGCTGCTCCAGAAGGTGGGTTCAATAGATCCAGTGGATTCAAAGAGCAGGAAAGGAAATTCTGACTCAACCTTAGGAAAAACTTTCTGATGGTAAGGGCTGTTCTCCAGTGACTCCCTCAAAAGTGGCGGTCTCTCCTTCCTTGGAGGTTTTTAAGCAGAGTTTGGGTGGCCATCTGTCAGGGAGTCTTTAGCTGAGATTCCTGCAGAGCAGGGGGTTGGATTAGATGACCCTTCCAATTCTACAATCCTAAGGTCCTTTGAAAAGGGATGTTGTGGCATTGGAAAAAGTTGGGCAACCAAAATGATCGAGGGGATGCAGTGCCTCCCTTATGAGGAAAGGTTACAGCAGTTGGGACTTCTTAGTCCGGAGAGAATGCAAGCAAGAATCAAAACAATAGGAGTGTCTAAAATTATGAAAAGTTTTTTCACATAATGTTGAAACTTGGAGAGCTCCAAAGAAGCTGAAGGTTGGAAGATTCGGGACAGACAAAAGGAAGTTCTGCACACAGTTCTTAATTAAACCATGGCATCAGTAGTGATCCCACCCACCCCTCCAATCTTGTCTCCCCACCCACCACCTCATACACCCTCTCACCTAGAACCTCTACTTCCCCCAAGAGGTATTGGCGGCAGAGCCGTCTTTCCCATAGGGCTTAGTCATGTGTTGCGCCAAGGTGCCGGCCTCTCAGGGGTGCCCCAGCAAGTAGGGGAGCTGCACGGCTTTGCCGGCAGCCTCCCCTTTCCCTGCAAGCCCGCCAGCTGTGCCCCGCCAACCATAAGGCTGGTGGGTGTGCAGCTTCCCTCCCAAGCCTCCTTGGGAGGAGAGTGATCCCTGCAGAGGCTTAGATTGGAAGCTGTGCCCTGCCAGCCATATGGTTGGCATGGCGCAGCTTCCATCCTAAGCCTCTGCAGGGATCACTCTCCTCCCAAGGAGGCTTGGGAGGGGCGCAACTTCATTCCCAAGCCTCTGCGGGGATCGCTCTCCCGCAGTGGCAAGGGGGAGAGTTGCCCCAGATGGCTGGCAGTGCACAGCTATGGCCACCCCAACACTATCCGTGGTAATTTGGGGGCACTGGGCAGATATTTGCACCCCCGCACCGCATCTGCTAAAGACAACCCTGATTGGTGGCCAGCATTCTACAAGTCCGGGTTAAAAAAAATGTTTTTAGCAGGTGCCAAAAAGTACAGTGAAGACACCTTACTTGATGTCAACAGACAGAGAGTCCCGGAATGTGGGTGCTGCCACACTAAAAAAAATGATTTCTTACCAATGATGGCTCAGTCGGTAGAGCATGGGACTCTTAATCTCAGGGCTGTGGGTTTGAGCCCCACATTGGAGCTCAAAGATTCCTGCATTGCAGGGGGCTGGACTAGAGGACCTTTATGGTCCCTTCCAAGTCTTATGATTCTGTGAAATGAGTATTATGTGGTACCTCTAGCAGTGCCAGTTCCACAGGTCAAAGTGGTTGAGTGGGCATAAACGGAAGGAGACAATTTGAAGCGGGATGTCTCACAGAGCTCACATCAAAATCTAGATCCGACGTACATTTTGGCTTCAGCCATTCAGAGAGAGACAGACTGTCGTTCGTCAGGAGAAAAGGATGCTGGCCTGATCCGGTAGGACTTGCTCTCGTGTTGTCAGGCACCCTTCATCAGACATGACATACCCAAGCAGAAATGCTCAGGGTGCCCTTTAAAACTGCTGTTGCGATTTTAAACAAAAATAGAATTTAGCATGCATTTTATTTCGCCGTTTCCAAGGTCTTCCTTTAAAAAACCCACCGCCACGCACAGCCTTAGATTTCACAGCGGCTCTTGTAAGGCTGGGAAGAGATAAATCCCCAATTGTGCTGATGGGCCCTGCAGAGTGGTTACATCGTCCTCAATGACACTTCAGTCCCTGTTGTCATGACCCCACATAATCCAGCATCCCGGTCCATCTGACACAGACTTGCTCTTAACATTTTCTTAGAGACTCTATAAATGAGATCTCTTTGACCTTCAATCCTTGGCTAATTTGCTGGCTTCATGTACAAGACTGGCTTAATTTTACACAATAATTACCTGAAAGAGACACTACTGCACGAGGCTGGGGGCAAGCTAGAAATGTCAGAACTACGGGGGGGGGGGATAATATCAAATGGTGGTCAATTTCCTTTAGGAATAGAGACAGAGACTCTGGGGCTTTGTAGAGGGGTGTAAATCTGTCTGCTTAGGAGCGGCACGGAGTCCGGTTGCAGTTTTTTAGGTCGAAAGCACCGACTTATAGAATTGTTTCCCAAAAAACACAGCCAAAACATGGCTTTTAAAGAAATGTCTATATCAGCCCTGCCTCGCACCATTATTTTCCCAGGCTTGAGCTTCCTTCTTCTTCCTGCATTTGTGGCGAGGGTGAGCCCAGCACATCAGGGAACACAGAACACAAAGGCAGTGGCGTAGCGTGGGGGGTGCAGGGGAGGCCGGCCGCACCGGGTGCAACATCTGGGGGGGGGCACTCGCCGCCTCCGGAGTCGCCGAAGAGCCTCGGGCGCAGGCTGTAGCAGAGCCCCATGTCTCGCAGAACCGACGAGCTGGCAGCGGCTCTCAGCGCTCGCTGCGGTCCCCGCACGTCAGGGCCGCAGAGGGCACGCCAGGCAGCCCCTCCTCACAGCCCCGCCGCCGCTGCTGCTGCTACAGCTGCTGAGCCATGTTGCATTTTCCTCGCCTCTCTGCCCTCCTCCTCCGGGCAAGTGGCATCGTTTGGGCGGCAGCGCCAACGGCAACTCGCCTCAGATCACCTGACACGGACCCGCCGCCGCCGCCGTGGCTACCTTATGGTAAATACCCCAGCCCAGGCAGCAGCAAGAAGAAGCTGGCAGCGGCGGCAGGTTAGGGGTTAGGGGGCACAAATTACTTGCCTTGCCCCGGGTGCTGACAACCCACGCTACGCCGCTGCACAAAGGGCATGTACATCAAGGGCCCACCTCGCCCAGCACCATGTTCTCACGGTGGCCACCCAGGTGCCTGTGGGAAGACAGCAAGCAGGACCTGAACTCGGCACTCCCTACTTGCGATCCCCAGCCACTGGTATTCAGAGGCATACAGCCTCTGACAGTGGAGTGAGATCAGGGACCTGGGCAAGGGCCATAGCTCCGTGGTAGAACATCTGCCTTGCATGCAGAAGGTCCCCGGTTCAATTCCCGGCCTCTCCAGGTAGGACTGAGACAGACTCCTGCCTGAATCTCTGGTGAGCCACTGTAGACAATACTAAGTGTAGACAATACTAAGTGTAGTATTGTCAGTGTGGACAATACTAAACAAGGTGATTCTGCATAAACAAGCTTCCTATGTTGCTGGGGATCATAGAATTGTAAAATTGGGACCCTGACAATCGTCTGGTCCAACTCCCTGCAATGCTGTCCCCTAACAGAGATGGAACCTGCAACCTTGGCATTCTCTAACCAATGAAGCTATCCAGGAATGTAGAACATGGACATCCTAGCTCATGGCCATTGATTGCCGCATCTTCTCTGAATCCACCTGATCCTCTTTTAAAACCATCCAAGTTGGGGGTCATCCATCACTACGCCTTGCAGTGGCCACTTCTACAGGGTACAGTGGTACCTCGGGTTACAAACGCTTCACGTTACAGATGCTTCAGGTTACAAACTCCGCTGACCCAGAAATAATAACTCAGGTTAAGAACTTTACCTCAGGATGAGACCAGAAATCACGCGGCGGTGGCGCGGCAGCAGCAGGAGGCCCAATTAGCTAAAGTGGTACCTCAGGTTAAGAACAGTTTCAGGTTAAGAACGGACCTCCGGAACGAATTAAGTTCTTAACCCGAGGTACCACTGTATAAAGATGCGCTGCAGGAAAATGTACTTCCTTTTCACCTGTCCTGAATCTTCAACCATTTGGCTTCATTGGATCACCCCTGGTTCTGGTCTCATGCAAAAGGGGTCAAAATACTTCCCTGCTCACTTTTCTCCACGCTATGTATAATTTTATACCCCTCTAGCATATCCCTGCTGTACTCACCTTTCTTCTGAAAGGAAAAGGCCCAAGTATTGTAAGCTTTCCTCATGGGGGGTGGGTTATTCCAGCCCCTTGATCGTTTTGCTAACCCTTTTCTGAACCTTTTTCCAGATTAAGCAGATCCTTTCTGAGGTGTGGCGACCAGACGTGCTCCTGGTTGCCCGTATGTCTGTCTGCATCCTGCCCACTCCCCAAAAAAGCCATTCAGAGTTTGCCTTCCAGCTTGCCTCTAGAATTCCAGGGCAGGAAGAAAGTGAAGGCTTACTGGGAAATGATATATAATGAGCTTTTAAAAATGTTGAAATATTCCTCTTTAAAGAAACCAGAAGCGTTTCTATTGGGTATTGTAGGTAGAGAAATACAGTACATAAACAAGATAAAACATTGTTTTTATATGCAACAACTGCAGCAAGAATTTTACTGGCCCAAAAATAGAAACAGGAAGAGATCCCAACAAAAGAAGAGTGGCAGATGAAGTTAATGAATTATGCCGAGTTGGCAAAACTAACTGGAAAAATTCGGAACCAGCAGGACCAGGCCTTTCTGAAAGACTGGAATAAATTTATGCTGTATTTGAAAGACAATTGTAAACAATTGACATCGTTAGTAGGGTTACAAGAAGTTTTGTAAGGTCAGAGATATCAATTATTATCAGTATGCTGGACTAGAGGGACCAATGGCCTGTTCTAACAGGCTCTTCTTATGACAATTGCATAAGTAGATGGAGAGTGGACGTCTCTGGGATGGAGCCTCCCACAGATCAGAGTCACATCTGTTGCTCTGTTCTTTTTTTTCCTCTCCATTGGACCCCATCCACCAATGGCATGTGGCCCTTGGCAGGTTGTCCAGTTTGGAATGCGGCCCTTGGTCTGGAAAAGGGTCGCCTGCCCTGGTCTGCACAGACTGATAGCAGCACTCTAGAACTTCAGGCAGGGTTTTCTCCCAGCTCCACCAGAAGGTTGTTCTGCAATTGTTCTGCATGCAAAACAGATGCTCAGCCCTTCTTTTAGAGAGAGTGGGGACACAAACATACACCCAGCATATTTTCTGAAGTGTGGATGAATGAATGAATGAATGAATGAATTGATTGATTGATTACAGTCACAGGCCAGAGACTGGACATATACAGCAATAGAGAACGTGTAAATATAAATAGGTTAAAATTAAACTCTATAAACTAGAACGCAGTAAATAATACAGATGCAAAAACCATTGAAGTGTGTAGATTAAAACCTTAACCACTAATTTAAAATGTGTGTGTTAAGACATTGGCCATCAGATTCATTCAGAGCTTGTCTCCTTAATTTCATAGCAGCAGCACAAAATTCAGCCACTTTTAAGGTAATCTCTGGTTCCCTGTCCTCTATTAGATATTTTAGGTAGTGTGGATGTTATTTCCAGTTGCTTTTAAGTCCTTGCCGTTGAAAAAGCAATAAGGAACACAGGAAGCTTCTTTATACTGAGTCAGGCCATTTGGTCCAGTATTGTCTACACTGACTGGCAGCAGCTCTCCAGAGAAGGGATATTCTCAGCCCTACCTGGATATGCTGGGGATTGAATCAGAGACTTTCTGAATGCAAAGCAGATGATCCGCCCCTGAGCTTTGGTCCTTCCCCTTAAACATAATGTGTTCCATGCTGGGCAACCTCTGAAAAGTGCTCCAGAACTTCAGATGGTCCACAATACGTCGCTTGATAAGTTGTCCATCCAGGTCCAAAACAACAAAAATGCCTCATTTCCTCAAAACAAACAGTGGGAGCCCATCAGCATCTTACTACTGCAATGCCTCTTGCATTGGATTCAATTAATTGGTGGGTGAGATTTGGACTAATGAAAATAAATTAAAATCATTCCAGCAATTAAGTCACTGTAAACATTATTGACAATGCTTCCTGCATATAGTAAACTCCAGATTTAGAGCCATATGGAGCAATATTGGTTGGTTGCTAAATCGTGTGTTGCATGGACTGGCAAGCACAGATTGTGGCCCTATCTGCACTAAATGCCAACATATCCTTTTAAACAGTTATGGCTTCCCCCAAAGAATCTTGGGAGTTGTAGTTTGCGAAGGGTGCTAGGAGATCCCCTATTTCCCTCACAGATCTACAGTTCCCCAGGTGGCTTAACAATCCCTCTTTCTAGGGAACTTCCCAAAGAACCGTCACCAGTCGCTGAGGGAACCAGCAAGTCTTCCTCAAGCATTTGGAGAACTTACTTGGATACGAGAGGTTGCGTTGTCCAAATATTGTTGGCAAACCCTGAGCTAAGGGATGGGGCTTCTAGCTCTGTAAAGGTAAAGGGACCCCTGACCATTAGGTCCAGTCGTGACCGACTCTGGGGTTGCAGCGCTCATCTCGCTTTATTGGCCAAGGGAGCCGGCGTACAGCTTCCAGGTCATGTGGCCAGCATGACTAAACCACTTCTGGCGAACCAGAGCAGTGCATGGAAACATCGTTTACCTTCCCGCCAGAGCGGTACCTATTTATCTACTTGCACTTTGAGGTGCTTTCAAACTGCTAGGTTGGCAGGAGCAGGGACCAAGCAACAGGAGCTCACCCCGTCGCGGGGATTTGAACCACGGACCTTCTGATCGGCAAGTCCTAGGCTCTGTGGTTTAACCCACAGCGCCACTAGCTCTGTACCCTGCTGCAAACGGTTGTTGTTGTTGTTGTTGTTGTTGTTGTTGTTGTTTCTTAATAGCTCTTCACTAAGAGCTTCCAAGGGGACGCGGGTGGCGCTGTGGGTAAAAGCCTCAGCGCCTAGAGCTTGCCAATTGAAAGGTCGGCGGTTCGAATCCCTGCGGCGGGGTGCGCTCCCGCTGCTCAGTCCCAGCGCCTGCCAACCTAGCAGTTCAAAAGCACCCCCGGGTGCAAGTAGATAAATAGGGACCGCTTACCAGCGGGAAGGTAAACGGCGTTTCCGTGTGCTGCGCTGGCTCACCAGATGCAGCTTCGTCACGCTGGCCACGTGACCCAGAAGTGTCTGCGGACAGCGCTGGCCCCCGGCCTCTTGAGTGAGATGGGCGCACAACCCCAGAGTCTGTCAAGACTGGCCCGTACGGGCAGGGGTACCTTTACCTAAGAGCTTCCAAGGTGGATGACAACATTTTAATGACGCCATTTAGAATCACTTAAAACAAATTCGTTAATTGTCACTTTGGTCCGGAGATTCTGTCTTTTGCTAGCAAAGATCATGAACACTTTTAGTACACGGTTAGTATGCAAAAACGAGCCCTGTATAAACCTGTGTTGCACCAATGGCTTTCTTCTTTTTTAACTGTATTTCTTTGCCACATCCAACCATTCGAGGACCAGGTGCTGTGATGTGGATGTGTTGATGATCTGCGAATGGAGAACCGCAGAGGGCCAATTTAAGAGGGAGCTGCTAGCGAGAGATCATTATCGGTTCTGCTTTGGGTGCAAGGGTTAATGTATGCCGCAAAACAGGGTGCTTCTTGCCAAAGCGAGAAAACTTCATGTATAAAAATATTTACTGGGCCACAATTTGCTCAGGGCCTCATCTCCCCTTTCGCAATAAAATGGGAACGCGTCTTACCTCAGCACATCGGTTTGCCAAGAGAAGATGGAGGTCTGGGGTGAGGAGAAGGGGACACACTTGTGGGAAGGAATTCTATAGGGGAAACACTGAAAGTGAGTTACCTCTTCAGCTTCCAACACCTTCTTCTCACAGTCTGCTCCCTCGTCTCCCTCTGACCTCTCAGCATTGTACCACCACCAATCCCCAGGCTCTGAGCCTTCTTGCCTCAGGAGTTCCCTAACTGGTGCCTTCCATCATTCCTCTGTGTCCAGCCAGTCCATGACACTGGGTGACCTCGGGCCAGTCTCCGCCTCTCAGCCTCACAGATTTGTTGTGGGGATTCACTGTGACGCGGGGGAGAAGCAAGTGCACCGCCTTGAACCCCTTGGGGGGGAAAGAAGAAGAAGAGGAGGAGGAGGAGTTTGGATTTGATATCCTGCTTTATCACTACCCTAAGGAGTCTCAACTAGCAGTCCGAAAGCACGTCAAAGTGCAAGTAGATAAATAGGTACCACTCCAGCGGGAAGGTAAACGATGTTTCCGTGCGCTGCTCTGGTTCACCAGAAGCAGCTTAGTCATGCTGGCCACCTGACCCAGAAGCTGTACGCCGGCTCCCTTGGCCAGTAAAGCCAGATGAGCACGCAACCCCAGAGTCATCTGCGACTGGACCTAAGGGTCAGGGGTCCCTTTACCTTTACCTTTAAGGAGTCTCAAAGTGGCTAACAATCTCCTTTCCCTTCCTCCACCACAATAAACACCCTGTGAGGTGAGTGGGGCTGAGAGACTTCAGAGACTAGCCCAAGGTCACCCAGCAGCTGCATGTGGAGGAGCGGGGAATCGAACCCGGTTCACCATATTACAAGTCCACCACTCTTAACCACTACACTACACTGGCTCACTGGCATAAGGAACACAATCAAGGAGAATAAGTCGGAGGTTTCTCTACACCCCTCTCCATCCAGGAAAGCAAAGAGGACACATTCCAGCCAAGCCAAAGCTCTGGAGGAGAATGCAGAACAGGGCAGGAGAGGAGGCGTGGCCTGGGGAGGGAGGGGGTGTCGAGGGGAAGAAGGGGTGTGGCCTGGGGAGAGAGGGGGCGTGGCTACAACCTTGCAACATCTGGAGGTCCACAGCTTCCTCATCCCTGCCCTACCCACTGATGCTGGACATGTCCCACCCCATAATCATCGCAGGGAAGTGCCAGCCTTAAGCCTCTTCATCTCCCTCTCATCCTCAAAGCAGGCTCAATGGGGTTTTTTGTTGGCCTTGTCTTGCTGCCTTAAAACGGCGCCACGGAGATAGTTGTACTTTCCAAGGAGCTGGCAACCCTTAATCAATGTTAATTGGCTCTAATTAGCATATGTTAATTAATGATATTTACTACAAATTAAAGGTATGAGTGCTCCCAGAGGGTTTCCTGTTCATCCAATTAGTGCCAATTAGTGGCAATTAACACGTGTAAATGAGATGCCATTGAACCCAAAAGAAAAAAAAAAACACCAAACAAACAGCACATTGCTAGGCTTGGGGTTTTTTTGTGTTTGTCTGTTTTGTTTTGTTTTCCTTGAACAATCCGGGAATGTGCCAAGCTAGGGGAAAGGAAGGAAGGGAGAGATAAAAAGGGTGTTTGAGGAGACTTGGAATAGCTTAGCATTCCCCCTCCATAGAATTATAGTTAGCGGCGCCATCTGACAAGACTTTGGGGTCCCTCACCGGGTGCCCACCCTGCCCAATGAGCACAGGGGAGCCCACAGACACAGCAGATCAGCCTTGTCCCAATTAGAGATTGTTCTAAAGAGGCCCCCATCACTATGACCCATACATCCAGAGCCTAAAAAATCGGTGGGGAATCTTTTTTTCCACCCCAAGGGCCACATTGCCTTATGGGGAGGCTCTTGGGGGCCACATGCCAGGCGTGGGTGGGTGGCACCAGAGGGGGACCCATGAGCAGAGCAAGGCAGGCAAATGTTACCTTTGTGTAGTAGGCGAGATTCTACACCCCAGGCAAGCAAGAGGCATGATTGGAGTTCAAGGACATATTCTAGCTGGGCAAGAACATTCAAGGAGGGTGCAAAGCAGCCTGGAGGGGATGGGGAGGAAGGGGTGCAGCCCAGACAGTGTCCTGAGGGCCAGACGATCATATTTCTCCCCCAGGGTGCTAGATTTCCCCCCCTTCCCCATGTCATGGACTGGCTGGACACAGAAGAATGGTAGGAGGCACCATATGGGGAACCCAACAATGGAAGATGACTCAGAGCCATTGTGGTGGGACAATGATGAGTGGTCAGAGAAGAGGCAGCAGATTGGGAGGAGGAGGGGTCAGAAGCTGAAGAGGCAACAGGGCTTAGTGAGCGGGGGGAGTCTGTGGCAGAGACAAGCCCAGAAACAGAAGCTGAAGCAGGAGAGGAGGGAGGTCAAGAGGCAGAGATGAGTCAGGCTGGTGAAGAAGCACAGGGGTCGTTCCCTCCTGCTACAAGGTCCCCTCCCGCCTGGTCTCCCAGGACCACGAGAGGCATGGAAAGGGAGCAGCAGAGACAGACAAGCCTGCGTAGTCTCAGAGTGCTTGGGAAAGATTCAGGAGAGGAGGGGGCTTAGGGCAGCTATGGGGAGGCGGGGACCTTTCATCCCTACAACTTCCTCATAGGAGCAAGACCTACTGAAGAAGAGTTGCTGTGCTCATTAGGCTTGGCACCCTTGTTTCGCCTAATAAAGAGTTAATGTCACTTGCTCCGTGTGATTTATTGCTGGCTTGCTTCAGACAGCCTCCAAAGAGTTGGTGTCCACCAGCACTGGAGGGAGCCAGGATGGGGCATAGCTGTCAACTTACAGATTTGAAAATAAGGGACCAGCAGCCTTGAAAATAAGGGACCAGCAGCCAAAATAAGGGACCTGCAGCCTCACCTGTTCCAGGCACTCCAGTCTTCCTGTCCTCCTGCAGTCTGGTCAAACTCATGCTGGTAGCTTCGAGAACACTGTCCAACCAACTTTGTAACCAGAGGTTCAACTGAATAGAATCTGAATCACATGCACCACAAGTCCTATGCAGCCTCAACTTAAGATGGCTCCCCGGCCTGGCATTGCACTGCAAAGTTTGCAGTAGCACGTGCAACAAAATGGCGTTCAGCATTCAAAACCCCCCTCAGCTTGCATTAACTAGCCACACACAAGGCATGCAAGCTCCACCCCCCAGTCGTTCTTAGACTTCTTATTGGGTGAGCAACACAGCCAAGCAACACAGTTGGAGCCTCCCTCCTCCCTGGCCGGCAGGGAGGGAGGGAGAGGAGCTGCTTCCTTTGAAATTTAAGGGACATCATTTAAGGGACATCCATCAATAAGGGACAGCAGCGGGACATGGCGCTGGAATAAGGGACTGTCCCTTCAAATAAGGGACACTTGACAGCTATGGGGTGGCGAAAGGCTGATCAATAGAGGCAGAGGTTTTCCACCTCCATTCCTGCATCTCAGGAATGGTGACTCAGATGTTGCTGAGCTACATCTCGCATCATGCTTAACCACTGACCATAACTCAGTAGCTCAGTGATAAAGCAGTAAGTCACTAGTTCAGTCCCTGGCATCTTCCATCAAGAACTCTGCAGGATCAGACCCATCATTTAGTACTGAGTATCCCAAACTTTCTTGGGCTTTCTTTCTTGGGCTCCATGATCACTGTAGATGGTGACAGCAGCCACGAAATTAAAAGACGCCTGCTTCTTGGGAGAAAAGCAATGACAAACCTAGACAGCATCTTAAAAAGTAGAGACATCACCTTGCCAACAAAGGTCCGTATAGTTAAAGCTATGGTTTTCCCAGTAGTGATGTACGGAAGTGAAAGCTGGACCATAAAGAAGGCTGATCACCAAAGAATTGATGCTTTTGAATTATGGTGCTGGAGGAGACTCTTGAGAGTCCCATGGACTGCAAGAAGATCAAACCTCTCCATTCTGAAGGAAATCAGCCCTGAGTGTTCACTGGAAGGACAGATCGTGAAGCTGAGGCTCCAATACTTCGGCCACCTCATGAGAAGAGAAGACTCCCTGGAAAAGACCCTGATACTGGGAAAAATTGAGGGCACAAGGAGAAAGGGACAACAGAGGACGTGATGGTTGGAGAGTGTTCTCAAAGCTACCAGCACGAGTTTGACCAAACTGCGGGAGGCAGTGGAAGACAGGTGTGCCTGGCGTGCTCTGGTCCAGGGGGGTCACGAAGAGTCGGACACGACTAAACGACTAAACAACAACAACAATCCAAAACTTGGGTCTCCAGCTGTTTTGGACTACAATTCCCATCATCCCTAGCTAGCAGGACCAGTGATCAGGGGTGATGGGAACTGTAGTCCAAAAACAGCTGGAGACGCAAGTTTGGGAAACCCAGATCTAGTCCAGCCTCCTGTTCTCACACTCTCCCCTCCTGTGGTTTCCAGAAGCTGGCATTCAGCGGCATTACTGCCTCCGGCCATGGATGCAAGGTTTCTTCCTGAAACCCTGGAGAGCTGCTGCCAGTCAGTGTAGACAATATTGAGTTAGATGGGCAATCGGTCTGGCTTGTTACAAGGCAGTTTCCTGTGTTCCTCCTTCCTGGCATATCTAAACAACGGTCATTGCCTTGCAGACTTAACCGTGAAACGCAACTGAATAGATAACACTTCGACCGAGAAATCATTACGAAACAGGTTTCTTATTGTGCTTACGGACCCGGCTATCTTATGATTTCCCCGCTTGAACCCTCTACCCCGGGCAAATCCAGCACCAGGGGTGCGCTCTTGTTGTTCTCTAAGAAAGCTGTTTTTGTGTTTAATGTGGGAAGGAAGGAGAAAGTTTAATAAAAATTAAAATTAGCTTATCCTGAGCGAACACATGAGCATACACACACACGAGCACACACACACACAGAGCTGGCATTTAAATGAGAAATTATGATTTAATAACTTGTCAAGGAATGCACACATGCAGCCGCCTGAGAATTACAGCAGAGGATATTTGTCATCTCTTTTCTGCCCTACGCTCGGCCGTGGGAAAGTCAGGTAATCGCATCGCGCCAGATTGCAAAACGTTTGCTCCTGGTTGCGAGGAGTTCTTTCTGAAAGGCCCCTCCGGTGGAATTTGTTAGCGCTATTCTTTATAATATTCTATCCGTGGCAGCCTGGGAGGGCTTTAGTTGTGAAATTGGGTTTAGCCCCCGGAATTTATACTGTAGAAAATGGGAAACCGCAGCAAAATGTTGCAGCGCAGAGCGCGCCTATTTGCGGTTCCCATCAGACTGCCACACCCTTCTCCAGAATATTCAATTCCATTCCACCACCCAATCAGTTTTCTGCCCCCTCCCACCAACAATAGGTCTACTGAGCATGCTCAGTTCTCTGCTGAAGTGCTTTTATGCTCTCCCCAAATTCGTAGTGTCATTTCCCCAAAGACAGTTTTGCACTTCTACAAACCTCAGGGTTAGGATTTGGATGCCGTGTGTAGAAACTGGCCTACTAGCCAGAGGTGAACTTTTGCCCCACCCAAGAGAGAAGAATGCAGAACTCAGGCTGAATAAAGGTCTCTCCCCGATGTATTTTGATATATGCATGTGTTTTATCTTGATGTGCACATTTCCAAATATATTTTCCTCTAAAACACAGTTTTTAAAGGTGGTTTTTGTACATCTTCTGTGCGGAGAACTGAAACCCCAGAATTCAGAGAAGTCACAGAATCACAGATTCAGACCTGTTGGAAGGGACTTCCAGAGTCATCTAGTCCAACCCATTGCAATGCAGGAATCTTTTGCCCAATATGGGGCTTGAACCCACGGCCCTGAGGTTAGGAGTCCCATGCTCTGCCGACTGAGCTATCCCTCAGGGTGGCATCCGAAGCATAGCCACGTTCTGATCCTTATATGAATTCCTGAAGGCACACAATTAGGCCACTCCGCTTCAAAACATGGGCCAAACGAAATCCTCTTCTATCCCTAAGATGTGAGATGGAATCAGTATTGATGTATTGGTGCCTAAAACTCTAAGAGGGCTCTTTTGGTGCCAGCGTTGCCTAGCACCAAAAAATACAAGAAAGACCATTTTATTCTCCCAGATTTTTAAAGTTTTCTTTTATTTTTGGATCTGGTAAAAATTCCATTTGTATTGGAGGCACTGGGCAGCATATAGATAATAAACTTACTATTATTATTATTATTATTATTATTATTATTATTATTATTATTAGATCTAGTAATAATAATACCCTATCCATTTAAAAATCACAATGTGGTTTCTACATACTCCTGGGCAGCACCAGGTACTAGTTTTACTATAAAATTTATATATCTATATATAGAAGCTTGAGCCCCAACAACATGAGTTTTTCTTTCTTTCAGAAATTAAGGAGTAGGAGGATAGGAGAGAGGCTATGTATTTAAATTGAGGGGTGGCTTTCATTTATTTGCTCTTTTTAATGAGCTTGTGGCTCTCCAGCACAGCCCTGAACAAATAAATAAGATCTAACACAATCAAGGTTCCACCTTAACACCTTCTCAGCTCCATTTGGGAGCCCAGCAAATTTGCTTCTCTTTAAAAGCAGGAAGCCAGATAAAGCTCTTCCTATTTCCATCACATGCTTTCCCTTAATTTAAATTTGAATTTCAAGAACACCGTGTGTGTGTGTGTGTGTGTGTGTGTGTGTGTGTGTGTGTGTGTATATATGGTGTTCTTTAAATTACAGTCTCATATTCTTCAACTAGTTGATTATGGTATATGACTCTCTGCTGGAACCCCTTTAAAAAAACACACACAATGATTTACAAAGCATTTAAAGTGAAATCAATGCCATAAATATTGAAACACCGTAATAGATAATTCTAAGAAAGTTTAAGCAAAAATGGAGCCCGCAATACAATGTTTAGTTAGGAGGAGGATGGTGAAAACTTGAAATAGGAGTGTGGCAGCCGAGGGAGTATCTCTTTCTCTTTCTCTCTCTCTCTCTCTCTCTCTCTCTCTCTCTCTCTCTCTCTCTCTCTCTCTCTCTCTTTCTGACTTCAGCATTCTGTAATCTACTTCCCTGGGTTCTGAATTTATGAAGCTCAAGATCTCGGATCAATTGAAACATGACGAATCTCCGTTAACCTGAGATCCTGAATATACCATCATGTGTGAAAACATATGTGCTTTTGCTGGGTCAGAAGGGGGAGGCAGGTCCACTCTTTGGCATCTGCAGGTAGGGATGGGAGAAAGACCTGTGTCCGGTGCCCAGGACAGCAGCTGCCTGCCAGTGTGCAGACCAGGCCTGGGCAACCTGTGTCCCTCCTGACACTGTTAGAATTCAACTCCCACCAGCCTTATCCAGGAGGGAACTTACCTGTGTAGAACTCTGGAGGGGCCCGACCCCTTCATTGAAAAGTTGTCAGTGCCTGGGGCCCACACAGATGACGTCTATGCCCTTGAGTGTTTTCTCCTGTCTCTAAATTGTCTTCAGATTTTGAGAATGCCTTTTTGCTACCTAGGTGGAGGATTGTTGACGGGGGACAAAGGTAATATTAATAGACTTTTCTGCACCCTCTCTTGCCTCTGGCCCCATCCGCCACTGGCCTGTGGTCTGCAGAAAGTTGCCCAGGACACAATGTGGCCCGCTGGATTAAAATTTTTAAAAAAGAAGCTTTCCTGCCCCGGTCTAAGCTATGTCAGATAACAGCCATAAATCCAGAGGTTTTGGACACCCAATCCAAATTAACTGCAAAAAGCAAAGCTAAGGGGAAATTATATGAGGGCAACAAAAGATTTACTGCAGATCCTGGCAACACCACGGGGGCTTTGCTGTTGTTGGGGGCAGGAGGGGTCCTGCTCAGTAAAAACCAGTGTTATCACACCGTAAATCAGAAGCAACCCAAGGTAGTCTAGCAGGCATCTATTTTCCTGACCATCAAACCATCTTCTATTCATTCCTGGTTATGAATTTGTAGGCGGTTGGAGAATTCTTGCTGTGTCGCATTTGAATCGGGACCTCGGCACATGAACAAAAAGTCAGAAGAATGCTGGATTATATAGGGGCTGGGAAAGTTAAAGGTCACCCGATCCAACACCCTGCACAATGCAAGGATCAGCGGTGCAGGAAGCAGCGGTAGCACCCATGAAAGATGACTGCAGCCTAAAATCACATGCGCCCTTTTTGCTGCCGCATCACACTGCTGGCTCAAGCTCAGTTTGCTTTCTGCCATCTCTTCCCACATCCTGTTCCTGAGAGCAGCCAGCAAAACATGTCGGGGGAGGTCACAAGCCGAGTGTCAAGGCAGGAACTTTCCCTGTATTCTGGCACCTGGTGCTTTGAGGTAGACTGAGCCTCAGCCTGGAGGTTCCATTCCTGAGTGTCAAGGCTGTGACCAAAGAACTGCCCTGCCAGATCAGCCCAAGGGCCCATCTAGTCCAGCATTCCATTAAACCACAGAGCCTAGGACTTGCCGATCAGAAGGTCGGCGGTTCAAATCCCCGCAACAGGGTGAGCTCCCATTGCTCGGTCCCAGCTCCTGCCAACCTAGCAGTTCGAAAGCACGTCAAAGTGGAAGTAGATAAATAGGTACTGCTCTGGCAGGAAGGTAAATGGCGTTTCCATGCGCTGCTCTGGTTCACCAGAAGCGGCTTAGTCATGCTGGCCACATGACCCGGAAGCTGTACACTGGCTTCCTTGGCCAATAAAGCAAGATGAGCGCCGCAACCCCAGAGTTGGTCATGACTGGACCTAATGGTCAGGGGTCCCTTTACCCTTTACCTTTAACTGCAGTTCAGAAGGTTGTGCCTCCTTTTCATTCAGAAGGTGCCATGTTCAGTCCCTGGCACCTCCAGCAGCGGAAGCTGGTTCACTGGGGCAAATGGGGCACTGCCCCACCAACCTCAGTTTGCTGTCCGCCAGCCCCTCATCTGCCCGCTGTCCTACATGTAGCCAATCATAATGTGGTTCTGCCCGTCATTGGCTCTGGAGCTATCAACTTCTGGTCTTCCTCTCCCCCCCCCCACCAGTTCCTACTGGTTTCCAGTTAAAAGTACCAGGTGATGGGGATAACCTTTGTTTACCCAAGACCTGTAGCGCTGCTGCCATTCAGAGTGTGAACCGGGAAGCTTTGATTTTCATTTTAAGCATCCAGATCATGGGAAACTGGATTTGTTCTGCTTGTTTCCACTGACGTGCTTTTTAAAAAAAGAAAATTACACCAGGGGCTTCGCTACCTCCTCAACGTGACACCTAAGCTCCCATCTGTCCAGACCACCCCAGGTGAAAGCATGGCTTTTGTTAAGGGGTCTCCGTTGTCGCTGTTGTCAGGGGAGTCGTATTGATTAAGCATCACTCTGGAGGACTTAAGCACAGGACAGTGAAAGCAGCTCTAATGTCACTGTTAAAAGATGTGAGCGAGAATGAGCTGTGGAGAGGAGATTGGGAGAGGTGGGGGACGGAGGAGAAGGCTTCGCCACCCAGGTGAAAACAGAAGACCCCTCCTGCTCCACCCACCCAGCAACCTTCAGTGTGGCATGCTTCTTCTGAATTTATCTGGCCAATTCAAGTTTAGGGTTCTCGTACCATTTTTGATGGTCTGAACTTCCATAAGGACATAAGCAGCCCCACCACACACACACATCGGAGCAAATTTCATACCCTCCAACATTTCTCCAATGAAAATAGGGACATCTTCCTATTCCATACTAATGGTGATAATTTTACTATTTACAGTATACCTCTGATTGGGTTGTCCCAGCCATTCTGGGCCGCTTCCAACGAAAACATAATAAAACATTAAACATTAAAAAAAATCAATTTCCCTATACAGGGCTGCCTTCAGATGGCTTGGGGGGGTCAGATAACTCTATACCCTCCAGCATTTCTCTGAAGAAGCTAGGGACATCCTAAGGAAAAGCAGGACATTCGGGATCAATTATTATTATTATTATTATTATTATTATGCTGTATTGTTTTTAACACTCGATTTGGAGCTGCCCAGAGTGGCTGGGGAAACTCATCCAGATGGGCTGGGTATAAATAAATTATCATCATCATCATCATCATCATCATCATCATCATCATCAAATCAGAAACTGGGATGGCTTCTGTAAATCCAGGACTGTCCCTGGAAAAGAGGGACACTTGGAGGGTCTGAAATTTTCTAACCATTTCCCATGACGGCCCACCAAGGAAGTCCACATGCAGACCTTAAGATCATAAGAAGAACACTACCTAGTCCAGCATCCTGTTCTGACAGTGGCCAACAAGATGCCCCGATGTGAAGCCTGTGAGCAGGATCTGAGCACAAGAGGACTTTCCTATGGTTTCCAGCAGCCAGTATTCACAAGCTTTGCTGCCTCCAACTCTGAAGACAGAGCAAAGGAATCATGGCTTGTAGCCACAGATAGCCTTCTCCTCTGTGAATGTGTCTAATCTTCTTTTAAAGGCATCCAAGTTGGTGAGCATCACTGCTTCCTGTGGGAGTGAGTTCCATAGGTTAACTAGGACTGGGTGAAGAAGTACGTGCGGTCTCTCTCTCTCTCTCTCTCTCTCTCTCTCTCTCTCTCTCTCTCTCCCTTCTAAACTCAGGACCAGACATCCCAAGCCTAAGGGGAAGACACACTGTTAGGTGATTCTGCTGCAACTTCCTGGCCATCCAAGTGTTGTCTTGTTCCCTGTAGATGGCAGTGAGCCTAGCGACAGTGAGTACCAAGAGGACGGGTGTGCTGCAGCTGTAGGGGAGGGGGGTGTAATTGAGAACTGATAAGCAGCAGGCACCCCCTTTGCCTAGAAACGAGTGCCTCGATGTGCCAGGTGGATGGGAAGCCCAGATGGAGCAATCTTTAATTGTGCATGTGCTTTAGATAGCTGTAATCGGCTCTGATCTAAAAAAGGGATGGCGGTGCGGAGGGGAAAATAAACAGACTAGTTGAAATGGATAGTTAGAACACATCTGAACAATTTTAACTAGTCTATGTTTATATATAGATTCTCCCCATCCCCCACCTCCATCCTTTTTTGTTTTGAATTAGATTAGTATAGTTTGGCCCTGAAAGCAGCCCAGTAGTCAGATTGATTGATTGATTGATTGATTGATTGATTTCATTTATATGCCACCTTCATCTTCCAAGGATCTCAAGGTGGTGTACATGGTTCTCCTCCTCTCCATTTCATCCTCACAACAACAACCCTGTGAGGTAGGTTAGGCTGAGAGATGGCGACTGGCCCAGGGTCTCCCAGCGAGCTTCATGGCTGATTGGGGATTCGAACCCTGCTCTCCCAAGTCCTAGTCCAACACTCTAACCCAGGGGTCAGCAACCTTTTTCAGCCGTGGGCCGGTCCACCGTCCCTCAGACCATGTAGTGGGCCAGACTATATATATGGGGGGGGGGGTGAACAAATTCCTATGCCCCACAAATAACCCAGAGGTGCATTTTTAAAAAAGCACACATTTTACTCATGTAAAAACACCAGGCAGGCCCCACAAATAACCCAGAGATGCATTTTAAATAAAAGGACACATTCTACTTATGTAAATACATGCTGATTCCCAGACCGTCCGCAGGCTGGATTTAGAAGGCAATTGGGCCGGATCCAGCCCCCGGGCCTTAGGTTGCTACCCCTGCTCTAACCCTTACACCACACTGGCTCTCATCTGCTGTGGAAGAGAGCACCAGCAGCTTCTAGCATGTAAGATGTGGTATTCTCCCCGCTTCTGATTTCCAGCAACTGGTACCCAAAAGCAAACTGCCTCCGACAGTGGATGTAGAAACATGGCCACCGCGACTGGTAGCTGTTAAGTCGTGGGTTGACATAGCAGCCGGCACAGCGATTTCTTCAAGTAGCTCTTTATTCTGGTAAGCTGGAATAGAACTGACTGCGAACAGCTCAGCCGGCCTGTATTTATAGGCAGCCGGCTGTCAACATTGTAACCACAACAGCCCAGAGTTCCCGCCTAAAATAACTGCCGCGGACCTGAGTGAAAACTATCTACAGACCTGAGTGAAAACTATATACAGTATCCCCCTGTTGGCCCAGGTTGAAACTACACTACATAACACCCCTCCCCACCGAGATAAGGCGTTAGTTACAATCGTAATGGTTTCCTTATATACAGCACTACGCGTAATGGTTCCATTAAGCACAAAAGCATATCGGTTACATTTCCCATACTTAGACCAACAGTGATACCTGTCCAACAACATAGTCCTTTAAATAAGTTGGGCGCTTGGAAACTCTGCCAGACCGCCGGGGACTGGTAGCCAAGTCCGGAGGGCCACACAGTTCTCGCTGAGGCTGTGGTGCGACCCTAGGTGGCGTTGGCACCAACTCCCCTGGATCCGCTGCTGTGGGTGGAGCCTCCGCAAGTGGAGTGGTCTGAGTCTGTTCTGAAACGGCTTGGTTCGGCTCCACGCTGGCAGTTTGCGATGGAGGTGTAGGTGGGGCCTCGCCATCTGTACGTGTCTCTTCTGGAGCCGCAAGCGCAGTTGGGGGCACCTCGGTAGTGTCCAAGTCCCCAACCCTGCGCCTAAGCTGGTCTATGTGCCGTCGCCACAAGCGTCCGTCTTCGAGTGCCACCTGGTACGAGCGAGGTCCAGTGATTTCGCTCAGTGATTTCGCTCTGTGATTCAGCTCAGTGATTCAGCTCAGTTCAGAGGCTGGCCGCATCTGGCTGTGCTCTGATGTCCATCCGATCCCATCCTCGTCGCCAGTGTTAAGTTGTGGGTTGACATAGCAGCCGGCACAGCGATTTCTTCAAGTAGCTCTTTATTCTGGTAAGCTGGAATAGAACTGACTGCGAACAGCTCAGCCGGCCTGTATTTATAGGCAGCCGGCTGTCAACATTGTAACCACAACAGCCCAGAGTTCCCGCCTAAAATAACTGCCGCGGACCTGAGTGAAAACTATCTACAGACCTGAGTGAAAACTATATACAGTATCCCCCTGTTGGCCCAGGTTGAAACTACACTACATAACAGTAGCCATCAACGATCTTCTTTTCCATGAACTCCATGAACTTCTGAACCCTTTTAAAGCCCTCCAGATGGGCGGCCATCACTGCTGTCGCCATCCCTGGTGTGTCAACGTAGGGGTGCGGCAAGCGTGTCACACTTTTCCATCCGTGAAATGGCCGAGGGCGTGATGTAAAGGCCGCTGCTTGAAGTTATTGCGCTCCTTAATGATTTTATAGCCCTTGCCTAGGGTTTCAGAGCGGTCTCCTGAAAACAAACAATGTTTGTGACTTAAGATAAGAGGTGTTGGCAATGGTTGGGGTGGAGGGAGCAGGAATGGTGTGGGGAGGAAGTGGCAGTAAATCTCATCACTGATACCCAGTGAGCGTTGTCGCCAAGGGAATGCCAGGAAGGCTCCTCTCGGGCCTACAAAGGGCTGTTTTAGTCACTGGGAATCATAGAGTTGGAGAGGACCATGTAGACCAGGAATGGGGAGCCGCAGGCTGAGGGACAACTGCGGACCTCCAAACCTCTCCATCTGGCCCTCAGGACTCTCCCTAAGCCACACACCATCCTGAGCTACACCCCCTTGTTTGCACCCTATTTGAGGGGGGGTGCGAGACAGAGGATAGAGAGAAGTGTGTTTAAGTGTTTGAAGAAGCCAGCCATATCAAGGTAAAACTTACATTTGGAAGCAGTGCGGTGTAGTGGTTAGAGTCTTGGAATAAGACCCAGGAGTCAGGGTTCAGCTGCATGAACCTCACTGGGTGACCTTGGGCCAGTCACTGATTTCCAGCCTAACCTACCTCACAGGGTGGTTGTGAGGATAAATGGGGAGAGGGAGAGCCACCTTCAGCTCCTTGTAGGCCAACAACATGTGGAAGGCCAGAGGCTCCCCATCTCAAGACTAGACAGTGCCCTAAAGATGGTGGAGATGATTCTGGCATTGTAGCTTTCATATACAGTGGTACCTCGGCTTACGAACTTAATTCGTTCCGGAGGTCTGTTCTTAACCCGAAACTGTTCTTAACCTGAGGCGCGTTTTCTCTAATTGGGGCCTCCTGCTGCTGGCGCACCACCAGCTCGCAATTTCTGTTCTCATCCTGGGGCAAAGTTTGTAACCCAAGGTACTACTTCAGGGTTAGTGGAGTTTGTAACCTGAAGCGTTTGTAACCCGAGGTGTTTGTACTGTAACCCAAGGTACCACTATGTATATTAGGTTGTAGTTGCAGAAACACAACCCCCGTTTTCCTTTGTAAATGGTACACTGCTCACACAGCCTTTTATGCATGCAGACACAAGTGTGAGTGTGTGGTACAGTGATTCGTGTGTTGGACTAGCACTTTGGAGGCCCGGGTTCGAATCCCCACTCAGATATGAAGCACACTGGGTGACTGTGGGCCTTTCACTGTTGCTTTGCCTAAATGAAGGAGGGGAGGAGAACCATGTACCCCACCTAGAGTTCCGCAGAGATATAAATGAAACAAATGTGTAGTCGGAATCTCCTTTCTTGAAACTTATATTCTTATCAGGAAGAACTTTCTGACACTGCTAAGGCAGTGGAATGGACTCCTTTGAGAGATGGTGGGCTCTCCATCCTTGAAGGTTTTTAAGCAGAGGTTGGGTGGCCTTCTGTCATGGATGCTTTAGTTGAGATTCCTGCATAGCAGGGGGTTGGACTAGATGACCCCTGGGTCCCTTCCAACACTATGATTCTATAGAAATGGAGTACCCACAAATTGCAGAGAATTGAGGCCCAGGTGTCCCTCCTTATGTAGCTGTGATCAAATGGAACTACGGCCCTCAAAGGGAGAGGGAAAAGTACAAAGTTGGCCTTTTGATTCTAAGCGAATGGGGTACGGCAAACATTTCATCCCTCTGGAGGGATGTGTTGGTGGGGGAACACCCCACTAGCTCTTCCTTAAACCTGCCTGGAGCAAGAAAACCTCATTGATATGCAGTTGTTCACGTGTGCAGTAAATTCCAATTAGTTTTACGGAGGTCTGCTTAACATTTATGGGAAAGAGAACTTCGGCATTGCTGCAATATTATCAGCGAAGGAGGTTTGGGCTAAGTGAGAATTCTTTCCCCTCTTTTTAAAGCTCTCAATGGGTTAATTATATTTTGCAGATTTGGGGAAGGGGTGCTGGGGGGGGCGGAGAAGAGAGGATTTCGAATAACTCCTTGAGACAAGGCTAACAATCCCGTGCGTTCTTTTGTGTTCGAGTAACACTATATATATTTGCAAAGGCAAGGGGTCATTTTTCTGACCGAAGGCAGCATTCCCTCCTGGGCAACCTCCAAAGGGGAGGGCACATGTCAGTGGTGGGCGAGACCAGGGACAAAGTGGGCGGGGCAACCATTGTAAAATTTTGCCTTTGTACAGTAGGTTGGTTTTTACATGAGCCCTCCTCTCCATCCTTCAGCCAGGTAGGTGAGAGACATTATCAGAGTTCAAGGACACACAAAACCCAGCCAAAGACATTCCAGGAGGGTGTGGATAAGGAGAATCCTGATAGAGAGGCTTGCCCTGATTTATTACATCCATTCCTCCCCTATTTAGCAACTATCTTGTGAACTGCCCTGAGATTGATGGGTGAAGGGTGGTAAACACATTTTAATAATTATTATTGTTGTTGTTGTTGTTGTTGTTGTTATTGTTATCTGATAGCCTCAAGATAGCTTCCTATCCCTTTGCCACTTTCCCCAGAGGAGGACAATGCAGAAATGGTGGAATCTAGTTGGTTAAAGTCTCTAAGCTGTTTGAAATTCCGTGTGCTGCCAGGCCACTGTTAGGGGCGGAGACTGCCTGAGTGGTGCAGTTTGCTGTTTTTAGACTCTGGCTTTCAGAATGTAACAGACTGGCTGGACACAGGGGGATGTTGGGAGGAACCAGCTGGGGGACTCCCAAGGAAAGAAGGCTCAGAGCCTAGGAAATAGTGGTGGGATTACAATGAGTGGCCAGAGGGAGAAGACTGGGAGGAGGAGGGGTCAGCAACTGAAGAGGTGACAGGGCTTAGTGAGCAGGGAGAGTCTGTGACAGAGAGAAGTCCAGAATCAGGGGCAGAAGCTGAAGCAGGAGAGGACGGAGGCCAAGAAGAGATAAGTCAGGCGGGTGTTCCCCACTCCTGTTGCAGCAAGCTCCCTTCCTCCCTGGTCTCCCAGAAGCAGAAGAGGCATGAAGAGGGTGGAGAAGTTAGCTTCATGGGGGCGCAGTCTCCGATTGCTTGGGGAAAACCCTGGAGAGGAGGGGACTTAGGCAGCTGTGGAGAGATGGGGAACCTTCAGTCTCAGCCGCTGCTTCATGGAGGCAAGACCTGCCGGAGATGAGTTGCTCTGCTCATTAGGCCTGGGAAGCTCACCCAAGTGCAACAGCAACTCGTGTGACTCCCAACACAAGAGGCAGCATTGCTACCTCCAACAGTGTAGGAAGAACACAGCCATTGTGGCTACTAGCCATTGGTTGCCTTCTCCGCCATGAATTGCTCTGATTTTCTTTGATAAGGCATCCATATTGGTAGCCATTACTCCATCTTGCAGAAGCAAGTTTCCTAGGTTAGCTATGGTCTGTGTGAACAAGTCCTTTCTTTTGGTCTGTCCTGAACCTTCCAGCCTCCAGTTTCATTGGATCCGCTCACCCCCGGAGTTTTAGCATTATGAGGGAGGGAGGGAGGGAGGGAGGGAGGGAGGGAGGGAGGGAGGGAGGGAGGAAAACCTTCCCCTTAATCCACTTCCTCTACATACATTTATAATTTCAAGTACCTCTACACACACACACACACACACAATCTTCCCATAACACACACCTACAGCAGACCCTCCAGGTGTCCCTATTTTCCAGGAACAGTCCCAGATTTACAGCTGTCCCGGTTTCTGATTTGATCCCGGACTGTCCCACTTTTCCTTAGGACATCCCTATTTTCATCAGAGAAGTGCTGGAGGGTATTGAGTTATGCGGGGGCCCCGAGCCAAGGAGATAAGTACAGTGGACGCTCGGGTTGCAAACATGATCCATGCGGGATGCTCGTTCGCAACCTGCAGCATTCGCAACCTGCAGCTGCGCATCTGTGCACGCGCTGCTTGCAATTCGGTGCTTCTGCGCATGTGTGACCGCCGAAACCTAGAAGTAACCTGTTCCAGTACTTCCGGGTTTCGGCGGTCCGTAACCTGAAAAAACGCAATCTGAAGCATCTGTAACCCAAGGTATGACTGTAACTATACAACCTTTAGAAGATATCTGAAGGCAGCCCTGTACAGGGTACGTTTTTTTTACATTTTTATGTTTTTAGATATGTTGGAAACCACCCAGAGCAGCTGGGGCAACCCAGTCAGATGGGTGTGGTATAAATAATAAAATTATTATTATTATTATTATTATTATTATTATTATTATATATGACGTCCCAATTTTCATCAGAGAAATGTTGGAGGGTATGACATGGTGCCCTTAACCATCCTTCAAGTACCAGGTCCCTCTTCCCAGTGACAGGCCTTGCTCTGTTTACTTGGATGCGGCTACTTGGTGTGGGGGGAAAGCGGTGGCAGCGAGGAAGCAAAACCGACACGAACCATGTGCTCCCCCATCTGCAGACACAGGCGTAATCTTTCCGGCAGGTGTACATAAAAGATTTATTTTTGAATTAGCATGCTATTGATTTGTATTATGTAAAGCCCCATGCCGGGGGCCTGGAGCAGCCAGCCAGCATTATGTTCCCATAGTGCGCACGGGGCCAGATCTATCGGAATGCCGCAACAGTGTCAGCGATGCTGCAGGTGCTTCGTTGTCACGAGGATGAATGGGATTAGCGTCGGTGATGGTAAAGTCGATCGAGCAGCGGGTGGGCCCTGGCGTTTAACTTCTGCTAAGAGATGATCTGGAGGCTTCCAGTCCCCTTGGAGTCTGTGCTCCTCTGACCCGGAAGCCGTGGTCCCCGAGTCCTGGCGAGAAGGGGATGGAGGCAGCTCTGGCAAAGGAGCTTTCACAGAAACACAGAGTCAAGGAGGGGACTCCAGGGGTCATCTAGTCCAACCCCCTGCAATGCAGGAATGACAGCTAAGGAATTCCTGGCACATGGCCATCCAAACTCAGAGAAGTCTACTTGTCAATTTCCTCCTTAAACTGTGGTGCCCAGAACTGGCCGCAGGTCCTCAGAAATGCGCTCTTCTTGCCATTTTTGCACACTCACAAGGGCTGAATCTGGGCCACCTAGAATCATAGAACTGGAGGGGACTCCAGAGGACATCTAGTCCAACCCTCTGCTCAGGGCAGGATTGGCAGGGCAGGATGCAACTGCCTCATCCCTCACAATTTGGCTGACCGGCCTCCTACTTAAGCACCTCCAGGGTGCCATTTCCCAGGGCACACAGCACACAAGTCTTCTCCCAAGGAATCCTGGGAAGGGTAGTTCACACATTGCAGAACTACAGTCGCCAGCACCCTTGACAAATTATACAGTTCCCGTGATTTTTTTGAGGGGGGGTTGCTTTAAATGTGTGGTATATACACACCCCTAGTTCCACACTGTAATTCTTACTGTTAAGAATCTCTGAATAGGAAACCCTCAAATGCAGCCCTCAAGGCCTCTCCATCAGGCCCTTGGGACTTCCCCCCAGGCAGGAGTGCCAGCTTGGTCCCACGACCATGGGTGCATGGAGCTGTGGGTGCCATGCAGCGGGCACAGCTGTGGCACCGAAATTTGGGGGTGCCCAGCACCTTCATGTGGAATTTTGTGGGTGCTTGGGCACCTGGGGCCCCAGGGAGTTGGCACCTATGCCCCCAGGCCACATGCACCTCCTTTTTCCCCCCAGGACACACCCCTTCACACCCTCTGTTGTTTCCAAGTTGGAAAGTGTCACTGGGCAATGGTCACACTTCTTGTTAGTTCGTATGGAGGATGGAGGGGCAGTGGTTGTGTGCAGAAGCAAGCCTATTGCACAAAGTTAAAATTAATATTTGTTACTCCTCCAGCCAAAATCTGCTTCCTTGAAATTTCCTATCTTTGGTTCTAATCCTACCAACAACCATCATAATGTCTTGGAGCAGCCCACAGAGAATCCCTTTCATATCACCACATCACTGTTTTACTTCTGGAAATTCACTATTGTATCAGTCTAACCAGTGCAAGTAGATAATAGGTACCGCTCCGGCGGGAAGGTAAACGGTGTTTCTGTGCGCTGCTCTGGTTCACCAGAAGCGGCTTAGTCATGCTGGCCACATGACCCGGAAGCTGTACACCGGCTCCCTCGGCCAATAAAGCAAGATGAGCACTGCAACCCCAGAGTCGGTCAGGGGTCCCTTTACCTTTTTAACCTACTTTGCAGGCTTGTTGTGCAGACATGAATCTTTAAAAGATTGTCTCATCTGATGATATTTGACTTTAGTACTCGGCCACAGTGTTTTATTTCCATCAGTTGTTGTTGTTTTTTAACTTGATGGTTTGATTGCTGGCATGCAATAGTGTTTCATATCTGACAGTGTTTGGTAGATTGAGAGAAACAAAAATTATCTACTTCCTATTGGAATTGAATTTCTTATTGTGAGAAGTGAAAAGCTATGACTTCTGAGCTTCAGAAAGTCTGAAGAAGAAGAAGAGTTTGGATTTGATATCCCGCCTTTCACTCCCTATAAGGAGTCTCAAAGCAGCTAACATTCTCCTTTCCCTTCCTCCCCCACAACAAACACTCTGTGAGGTGAGTGGGGCTGAGAGACTTCAGAAAAGTGTGACTGGCCCAAGGTCACCCAGCAGCTGCATGTGGAGGAGCGGAGACACAAACCCGGTTCCCCAGATTACGAGTCTACCTCTCTTAACCACTACACCACAGTGGCTCTCACGTCTGGAATGCCTTTACATAGAAAAGCATATGGTGGGGTCATTTTTAAATGATTTTTTTTTTCATTTGAGTCATTTGAATGATTTATATGAGCCATGCAATAATCACTTACGATCTTGGTGACTTGTGTTTTAGACGCTCATTCAATTTGGTTACATCCTGTGGTCATATTTGGCATGAGACAGTGTTTACTCTTTGACCATTTTTTAATAAATGACACGCAATGTCACCTCTCTTTTTTTCAAAATTGAAATGCAATGTTATTAGCAATTGATAGCTGATAAGCAATGGTATTGGCTGGCAGCAGGCATGTGATGGTATTTCATGTTTCACAGCTTACATACAATATCTCTTAGGATGTTTGGAAGGCATGTGATAGCATGAGTGGCATTTCCCCGCACTCTAGTCTTTTCTGGTGGTCCATGATCTTTCCTCCTCCACCCCTATAATTCCCATTATTCCCACCCCAAAACAGTAAAGTCTGTCTTTGAAGGAGAAGCACTGCAACTATCATTCTGAAATTTAGCATGTTTCATCCCCTCAGAAGGGTGAGCATGCCTGCAGATTGCATCCAAGTCTGGAAGAAAACAAGACTTGTTTCTAATAATAATAATAATAATAATAATAATAATAATAATAATAATAATAATAATAATCACCCAAACTTTAAGGGGTGCTCTGCCCAAGCCCCCCAGATATATCATCTGCTTACAATTTGGCAAGCTTGCTCCAATCTGGAGGACCTTCTGTGCCTGAAAATGTCGCCTACTTTTCCAAAAAGGGGATATATATCTCCATTTTTTTATTCCCCACTACAGTGAATGGGGAGAAAATAGGGCTTTGTTTCTGATAAGATCTAATTTGAGTCAAAGTGGATGGAGCAACTTCAGAACAGATGGGGCTGCTTCCCAAAGCTACAGATGTGAGTCAAATATTGTAGCCACCTAGCGGATGAAGCTGGTTGCTTGGTGCTCTCAGTATGAGGTGTCACTGAGGACTAGTAACCCAAATGCTAAATTTGTCAATGGCCGGCGCATTCACCATGTGTCCTCTGCCTCTCCAGCCACTGCTGTGCACTGTGTATTGTTGAGTGACTTTGGCAGCTGCCAAACCAATCCCGTAGTTGCTTCTTCTCTCTGTGTGTTTTCACGCTGGGACTCTGCGGGGCCCCTGGATCCCATGGGAGGGTCTAAAAGAGAGACAAAACTGCAGTTGTTATAAGTCCGCAGTGAGACAACTAAGAAGAAACCTTTTATAGCGGTCATGTAGCATGCAAATTGCTGGTCAAACATTATGAAACGTCATTAGCCCTGGAGCAAAGTTGAGTCCCGTTGAGTGAATTCATACGTGCTTCTGAATAGATCTGCATGAACGCTGCTCTTTTTCAGGAGCGTTGACAGTTGCCCTCACAACAGCCTTGCAAGGTAGGCCATATTATTATCCCCACATTGCATATGAACATGTGGTGGTAGCCAGCATGCCGCCTTGAGCCAGGATGAAAATGCAATGAAACGGTGTTTTAAAAGTTCCTGAGGGGCCAGAAGAATTTGGCCGGTGAGAATTTACTTCTTTCACAACTAGTTGGATTCCAAGCCAATCTTAATCTGCCTTGGCCAATTGTACAGCAAAAAGATAAGTAGGATTCATAGCAGGCAATCCCTCTGCGGGTTTATGAAAGTGGACAATTCTTAACAATAAACCACCTCAAATCTTGTGTTTCAAAAACATCTGGGGTGGCAGGGGGTCAAGCAAGGGAGGGAATATGGGTCTGTGAAATATCTACACATTTGCATTTTTCAGTCTTCGGATATCGCTTCCTTGCCGACTGCCAGGGAGAAGGAAGCTCAGAGGCTGTCTTTTAAATCATTCTCCCTTGCAGAAGTTCTATCAGGGAAAAAAGCCATTAATAAGAGGGTGGGGTGGGGGGGAGAAAGCATTACCATCTATTATTTGCCATAACATGAGTTTAAAACCAGGAAGTCAAATGATAAAATATGTGGTTGGTAAGTCTGGGGAGGGACAAGTGGAATAAGTGATAGCGCTGGGCCTCCGAGCCTTCAACTTAATGTGCTAAGTAAATCCCCGAGGTTAAAAATGTATGGAAATTGTTGCAGCTCGGGGAGACATATTTTTAACTCTCCAAAAGGTTCCTGCAAATCTACTGCCAGGGTTCCCCCCCCCCCCTCTTCTCTCTCGTCCAAGAGTTGCACCAGACGAACAACTCTTTAGCATTTCTTTGTGTGAGATGACACACTCATTGCGCTGCTGTGCTGTACTTGGGACTGGTTCAAGGTCCTAATCTACAAGGCACCTCGATGACTTGGGTTCTAGGATACCTTGAGGACCGCCAGACAACCTTATATATCCCTGCCTGCAGTTTGCAACCTCCTAGCCCTTAAAAAACTGACCCTGCTCTTGAAAATACCCCAGATCTCTCACACGCATGGTCAGCCTATGAATGGACTTGTGGAATTGTTTTGCAGGCAGATTTCAACACGGCAGTAGGTATGCAAACGTACTTGGGGACAGTGGGAGGCTAAATTGTTGCCAAGGTTCACAGACCCTCACCCTGAGGACACAGAAGATGGGGAAGACTAGGGGTATTAACCACATTTGGAGAGAACTTGCCTCGCAGGGGTGTCTAGTGGGAGAGGACCCACCATTGCAGGGCGTTGGACTAGATTACCGTTTGGGTCCCATCCAACCCTACAGTTCTATGATTGTATGTATACCAACCATTGCTTTGCCTGGGGAAGTAGGTCTGTCCCCCTCTGACTCAGAGGATGACAAAGCCCTCTGCAAGGCAAGTGGGGAATCCATCGCCACCCTAGAACTGGGATAGACATACATCTCTCAGTCTTCCCAGAGCCTATACCAGAGGGACAGGACATAGTCCCTTTATGTCACAGTAGGTTCCTGCAGAGAGGTTGTGGCTAGAGGCAACCCCTTGGCTGCAGGACAACGTTGTGGCCAGCTGCCCCACACCACCCCCGACTGTTGCTGCAGCAACATCTTGGACTTGCTCTCCTGAATTTGCCCTGCATCCAGCCTCTGGTACTTCCTCCTCCCTAGGGAGCTCTCCAGGGTCCTGATCTCCTGCACTAAGCCTGCCAAGCCTTGCCAGAAATATACCAAGGCCCAACTCTGACACTTGTCTTTGATTTGGGAATGAAGATTACGGGGTTGTGCTTTAAAAAACAAACTGGGATCTGAAGGAAAAGGAGGACTTAGCACCCAACAAGCAGAAAAGAGTCCAGGATCTTAGAGTCAATGCTGTTTCGCTTTCAGTACAGCCACGCTTTTCAGCCTCTGGTCCTTGTTGGACGTCAAGGCTGAGCCACTGGAGTGAGCCAGGACCCAGGGGCAACCAAGAGTCAAGGCAGCAGGGCAATCAGAATATCAGGCTCAGAAGGCAGGAGCAAAAAGTCAGGCCAGAAACACAAGGCAAGGCATAGCTCAGGTTGGCCATGTTGCTCAAGCAACCACTAGCAGGAAGAGGTGTGCCTTCCTGCCCAGGAGCAGCCAATGACCATACAGGGTGGGTGGAGCTTGGCCAGATCCGGAAGGTTCTTCCTTGAGAGGCCACAGTGATGCAGCTCGCCACATGAGGCAGCGGTCAGCAGCTCCTGACCATGGATCCTGCAGCGACTGGTTTCAGTGACCACTTCCAAGTCCAATCCTCTTTTAATTGGTTAAGCAAAGGTGATCTACCTATAGGCGACTAATGTCACTCTTCTTTTGTGGTTTGCATACCTAGTTTATTTCACAATATATACGAGGACAAGGGTTTGCCACTGGGGGTTCCAGATACAAATGGAGTGGTCAGCGTGAGCCCAGAAAATTGATGCTACGCTTGTCCAAGTATGAAGGGACGAGGGTGGGGGGGAGGTCTTTTTTGGCGTGTTTGTGTTGGCTACGCAATCCATATTTAAACAGGCCCTAAGCTTGTCATCCAGCGCTCATGCACACCACTCAGCCATCCTTTAACCTCTGAGTGAAATGTCACAAACGTGGTATGTAGATTGAAAGGCGAGTAATTGATCCCTTTGTGCGATGGCGGCAGCGCAGTGTTTAGACTTTGCTTGCCAGCCCCTTCCCCCCACCCCCAGCCCGCCTGGCAAGCTCCCCGTCTCCCTATTGAGCCGGCCATGCTGTTGAATTTATGAAGAGAGATGTTTTAGCAGAAAATCCCCCAGAGTCTCCCTTCAAGCCTTAAATCCCCAACCTGTTCTCCCCAGGAGACCTCATGACACGGAGCATGGCAAGCCAGCTTCCTCTTGCTTATGCATTAGCCATCTATTTCAGCTTTCTGACATCTCTCACACATAAAACGGTAAGAGAGAAATAAAATATCAGTCTCTGGGCGAAAATAAAGCTTTGCCTCCCTCCTGATCTATAGGATATAAAATAAAGCCGAGACTTTGATAGTGGCTTTTCCTTATGCTGGGGTTGTTCTTCCACACAGGAAGACAATGAAGATGGATGGCGCAGATTCTCCAGGTTTTACTTCACCCTTTCTTTCCTTTTATTCTTCTTTCGTCTTTGTCAGTTCCCCCCTCTTTCTCTTCTTGTTTTTAAATTCCCTCTTCAAATCCTCTGTTCCCGGCTGCACTGCTTGGTCACGTAATAATACCTTGCCAACATTTGTATAGCGCTTTCAGTCATTCAAATCATTTCCCATAGAATCATGGGATTGTTGGAAGGGACCCCAAGGCAGTGGCATAGCGTGGGGTTCCAGTGCCCGGGACCACATGGAGGAGGATTGGTGGGAGGGAAGCGGATGGAGTACGCATGCGCATTCAGCTGCATAATGTTATCCGCATCACCCAGGAGATCACAGCCACAGAGATAAGGAAATAAGAGTTGTTGCGTTGTCTGGAGAGGTCACATCCTGGTTCTCATGGAGAAGCCATTTTCAATGGAGCCCGGTGACGGAAGTGCACAGCTGTACTGAGGCAGCACCGGGTGCTGAAACTTTACGCCCCAAAGAATTTTGCACCCAGGACAACTGTCCCTGTGCCCCCCACTACACCACTGGGAATGGGAATCTGGGGATCATGGTTCGTCTTACTCACCTACCCCCAGATGCCTACAAGACACACAGACCAGACTCCCCATCTCCCTTCTCTGGAACTTGACCGCCACCAGCCTGACATCTTCATCCACATCGTCTGCCTCTGGCCCTCTGAATCTTCATTTGCTTGTTCCAGAACCAAACCCTTCCCCTCCAGCCCTGGGCCGCCTTGGAACTCAGCCAAGACCTGAGAAGCCCAAGCTACACATCTGCACACAGGCCTTTGTACTGCTACCCCGATGGCAGCTTTTGAGAAAAAAGCAGCTTCAGGCAGAACCGATTTTTTGGTCTAGCAATGATGCAGGCTGCTTCACCCTTCTGCCACCGCCGCACCTTCCCTCTCCTAAACTGCTTTTCCACCATCATCACAGAGAAACGTTTTTCAGGGCAAACAAGCACCTGGAAGCCTGCAAGGGGGAATGTTGGAGGGGACAGGAGTTGCAGCATAAAAACAGGAGGAGGGGAAGGGTTAGGTGCCTCTCCTCTGCACTTCTCAGCTGAAAACAAAGGCTACTTTTCCCTTTTGAAAAAAAAGAGCATAGGTACCTTTTGCATTTATTCATTTTTAAATGCATGTTTGCATGCAATGGATTTAGTTTGGCTTCAGGTCAGCTTCCACACTAGCAAAAAATTAAAGTCTCAAAAAGCTTCCGTCTTTTCTACTTTAACCCCCTTTGTCAATTTACTTTCCTTTTCTAATTGTACCTTTCTTTTCCCCAGCTCTGTCCCAAGCTAGATTCATGCTATCCAATGCCTTGAGAAGGCTGCAAGAGAAGGCTGCTCCCTTATTCATTCCATATGAATTCACCATTTGGGGGGGGGGGGTGTCAGAAAGCCACTCGTCTTCCACCCCCCACTCAAAGAGTACAAGAGAGAAAATGGAGTTTGAGGAGAGGGAGAAACTTAAAGTAAACATATATGTATATAACCCTATTAATTTTGAATCTGCTGTTCAGATTACAAGATGGTGGGCAAATAATATGAATAATTGAGGGCTATGGAGTTCTCTCCCTAACATCCTAAATGTGTTTGCCTGCGGTGTTTGCCATATGGAAATATTAAAAGTATTTGTGAATATTTTAAAAAGGAAAGCAGAGGGAACTTCAAAGCATTGTCTTCTGCTCAGGCTTGGAGAAAAGGGAGCTGCTGGGAGTTTGTCAACCTAGGGATCATGGCTGTAAGGGCCACAGCTCAGTTGGCAGGACACGTGCCCTGCATGCAGAAGGTCCCAGGTTCAATCCCCGGGCATCTCCAGGTAGGGCTGGGTGAGGCCCCTTGCTTGAAACCTTGGAGAGCCACTGCCAGTCAGTGTAGACAGTACTGATCCAGAGAGACCAGCTGTATTCTTTTGTTGAAATTCCTGAATCGCAGGGGATTGGACTAGATGACCCCGGGGTCCCTTCCAATCATAGCTGTCGTTTCCCTTTTTTTAAGGGAAATTCCCTTATTCTGAATAGGATTCCTTACAAGAAAATGGAAAAGTTGACAGCTATTGCTTCCAACTCTACAGTTTTGTGACTCTGTATAAGGCGGCTTTCTGTATTCCTATTTAAACTATTCATCAGGGAATCAAGCAGACCAGAATCTTAAAAAAAAAATAGAAGCTAAAATCCAAAAGAGAAAGGGAATAAATGAAGAGGGAAGGCACAGACAGTCACTGAGCTGCATGGCCCACTTCATAAAAGAAATAGACATTCCTTTGCAAATATTCAAGATGCCAGCTATCATGAGCAAGGAGAAGAGACTCAGAGATTTAATGTGCATCTGATGCTGCCCACCGGCTGGCAGACAGGATGGTGATTCCTCCTCCAAAGACAGGGTGTTTCATCTTTAGCGATGAAGGCCTGAAAACGAAAACCTTGGGATTTAAATGGGGGAAAGGAGTGACGCTCAAGTCATTTTGCCTGGCTGCCTGTTTTAGTAGAAGCCATTGGGCTTGAGGGCTGGGGAAACTAAGCCCCAAAAAGGAAGATGTCAAGGCATACAGGTACAGAGAAAGAGAAGAAGGGAGATGCTGGGGAACACCTTTTGAATAATGGCAGAGAGAGAGAGAGAGAGAGAGAGAGAGAGAGAGAGAGAGAGAGAGAGAGACAGACAGACAGACAGACAGACAGACAGACAGCCAGACAGACAGACAGACAGAGAGATGGTCTCTCAAGCAGCTATTAAAAGCACTGGGGTTTTATCCATGAAATACAAGGTGTTAATATGCCTAGTTTACAGGATTGGAGGGCTGAGGCAAGGAACATTTGTTCACAAAAGACCTTAATATCCCCATTTTACAGAACTGGAAGATGGAGGCAAAGACCACTGCATCCATGGCAGCAACACAGAGGCATCCAACTTCTGTTATCTAAATGTCAATCTTAGCTGTTGTTTTCTTTTTCAGTTGGCCCTGATATGCCTTTTATATATTAAAAAAGTCTCACTCAGCTGATCAAAGGCTTTTAGGGGCCTGGCTAATATTTCCCAATTTATTAGGAAGTGTAACTGTAGTGGTGGTTTCTGTGTGTCTAAGCAGAGAAGGATGGAAGAGTCTGACAAAGGTGAATGAATGCTTTGCATCCCATAATGAAATTGGAGGATGGTGGCCTTGCACACTGCCTCACTCCTTGCAGCCTCTGCTGCAACTGAGGCTTCCCAACCCAAGCATTCAGCTTTTCGAGTCCCACTCAAGCAGCCTTATGTATTGTGTGATCCATTCATAATTGCCGCAGAGTGCATGGGAAATTGCAACCAGGGCTGGCAGTGACATTGGCCCAGAAACTAGCCAGAGAACCCAGACACAAGGATAAGGGAGTAATTCAATTCAGTTCACATTTAAAGGCCAACCTACCCAATCTGCACTTTCTGGAAGAATGCAGTAACCAAAACATTGCCAATCCTGAGAAATTCGCACTTCTCCAAATTTTGCAACGCAGTTCTCCAGCCAAGCAGCACATACAAAAATGCATATACTGGGGCATAAAAATTAATGAAAACAACACACAAAAATGGTTCATACTGGAGGAGATCAATTCGCAAAAATATCTACAGTGGTACCTCGGGTTACATACGCTTCAGGTTACATATGCTTCAGGTTACAGACTCCGCTAACCCAGAAATAGTACCTCGGGTTAAGAACTTTGCTTCAGGATGAGAACAGAAATCGTGCGGCGGCGGCGCAATGGCAGCAGGAGGCCCCATTAGCTAAAATGGTACCTCAGGTTAAGAACAGTTTCAGGTTAAGAACGGACCTCCGGAATGAATTAAGTTCTTAACCCGAGGTACCACTGTATATTGGAGGTAATGGCAAACAAAAAAAATGTGGATATTAGGACAAATTCACACCAGGATGCTGATGGATTTTCAAGAGGATTTTCAAGAGTTTTTATTTTAATTGAAAACTGATGTGGAAATGAGGAAAACCAGTTTTAAGTTTGGAAAATTGAGGCACTAATCAGACTTATGCAATAGTTGGGGGTTATAGTGGGTAACAGGGACACAGGTGGCGCTGTGGGTTAAACCACAGAGCCTAGGACTTGCCGATCAGAAGGTCAGCGGTTCGAATCCCTGCAACGGGGTGAGCTCCCGTTACTCGGTCCCTGCTCCTGCCAACCTAGCAGTTCGAAAGCACGTCAAAGTGCAAGTAGATAACTAGGTACCGCTCTGGCGGGAAGGTAACCGGCGTTTCCATGCGCTGCTCTGGTTCGCCAGAGGCAGCTTAGTCCTGCTGGCCACATGACCCGGAAGCTGTACGCCGGCTCCCTCGCCCAATAAAGCGAGATGAGCGCCGCAACCCCAGAGTCGGTCACGACTGGACCTAATGGTCAAGGGTCCCTTTACCTTTATAGTGGGTAACGTCCAAATTACAGAACCCCCACTCCAACGTCAAACCCCATAATCAGAGTTCTGGCATTAACTAAGACAAGCCAGAGGTCCATCTAGTAAAACAATCTCTTCTCACAGTGGCCAACCAGCTGCAGAATTTGAACGCAAGTGCACTCTCCTGTGGTTTCCAGAATCTGGCATTCAGAAGAATTATTGCCTCCCACAGTGGAGGTGGCAGGTATCCTTCAGTAGCCATTGGTAGCCTTGCCCTCCATCAATTTGTCCCGTCATCTTCTAAAGCCACCTGAGATGATGGCCATCGAGGAACCCCACAAGCCTTTGCAAGTGCAATCCCAGGAGTGCTGATGGTTGTTTTTTTTTTCAAGGGTTTCCAGAGGTTTAGAGGGTGTTTGCAGGCTTTTACATTGCTGCTCCCATTACTCACGATTTCACTTAAACGTGTGGTGCCTTGGAACGTAAGGGGGAATTGCCTGGTGCCTAAAGATATATAATGAAGGCTCCAGGTGAGTCTCCCTGGGAAGACCATTCCACAAACACGGAGCCACCACAGAAAAGGCCCTGTTCTCGTGTTGCCACCTTGTGTACCGCAACATACAGATTGTCCAGAAGTGACCTACGTTCTTTTCTATTTCTTAATCTCTTGATTAGATTTCATTTTTTGAAAATACAGATTTAAACTAAACTAGCCTACTCTAAAAAAATAAAAATAAAGTCAGCTTCTACATTGTTCCAACCACTTTTGCCTCTGGGCCCACCCTCCACCGGAATATTGCCCAAAATGTTGCTGGGAGAGGGCTGGGAAGTCTTCACCCAACACACATTGCCTGAATTGTTTGCCAAACTCCTGTTCAAATTCAATGAAGCTGCCGTCTGCACATGTGCAAGAATTGTCTCAAGTGTACACACCTCTGCTTAACATTTCCCATTGGGACAGAAGCTGACTTGAAGGGAAACACACCAAACTGCAGCATTTCTCAGGAAACAACAGGATCTGCATGGGTCGTGGCCTGCTCCCCTGTGTGCTCTGCTTCAAACGCCAGCAGGTGGGAGCTTGTTGGAGTCAGACTGTACCCAGCTTAAATCTCACACATATTCAAATTTAGCTCAGCCGGCTAAGGCCGACTGCCACTGACATCCTCCAGAACTGAACCCCCCACAGCGGCTATTCCACCTGGTCATTATATAACTATTATGTAAGACCTGGCACCCAAATTAGCTTCCTCCCTCTCTGCCCACCCCTTTCTTTCTCCCATTTGTCATTAAGCCAAAGAGGACACTCTCTGTTCTTATACAGTACTTAGGAGAAATGTTAAGGTCTTAGCAGTGATACCCAACTAAACCATACTCAGAGTAGACCGAATGAAATCAATGAAGCTTGCATTGATTTCATAGGTCTACAGCATGAGTAACATTGGCTTTCACCCTATATTACAGCGACGACTCATTTCAGCACACGCACCGATTTCAATCAATCTACTCTGAGCGTGATTAACATTGACTATCACCTTATATCGGCATTTGCCAACAGGTACCTGCCAGTTTTGGAATAAAACTGGGACTGATGGGAATTGTGGTCCAAGATATCCAGAGGGCAGCTAGTTGGCAAATACTGCCTTATATTATTTATAATACTTTCAGTGCACACAAATACTTTTCTGCAAAGGTGAACAAGACAGGTTTCCTCCTACACACGCACACCCCATAGTTCCCATGATGGAACTCATGTCACGTTAATGACCCACTGCAGGAACCAGCCTGGATAAACCCAGGAAACAACATTCTCCAACTCCCTGGGCTTCCTTCTCCTCTCCCCCCCCCCTCGCGCCTTTACCTCCTTCCCAAATGATTTGCCCAAAAACCAAAGGAGGCTTTGCCAGGAAGCTCTGACAATAAATCAATGTAACCTTTCAAAACCCATCTGATCAAAAGGCAGGTTTGCTTTAGTGGTTTTGCGAGGGAAGTCTGACGCTTTCCAGATCAGTGCTCTTACAGGTTCCTAAAATCATTAAGGGGAGGGGTGGGGATGCTTGAAAGCAGGGGGAGAAACAGGTTTGTATAATAATCTCCTTTTGTGGGACCTTGGAAGCAATTACAGCCCTGACCTCCTCCCTTATTTCCCCCCCCCCACACACACACACCTTCCTGCTCGCCTTTTCATATCCTATAGCCCAGATATAGCCCACTGCACAGAGGAAACATCCCCACCAACATACTGGGAAGAAAGGAGGGTGAGTGGCTGCCTGGTCTGTCTCTCTCCCCCATCATTTCAGATTGGAAGCTCCTCAAGGCAAGCGCCCGTCCTCTTGCTCTTCAACAAGCACAATGCATGCAGATGACACTACAGTGGTACCTCGGGTTAAGAATTTGTTCTGGAGGTCCGTTCTTAAGCTGAAACTGTTCTTAACCTGAAGCAACACTTTAGCTATTGGGGCCTCCCGCTGCCGCCGGAGCACGATTTCTGTTCTCATCTCTTCTTAACCCGAGGTACTATTTCTGGGTTAGCGGAGTCTATAACCTGAAGTGTCTGTAACCTGAAGCATCTGTAACCCGAGGTACCACAGTATATAAAAACGCACCATCCTCATCCTCGCCACCAGGATTGGTAGATCTAGGGTTGTAGCCCATGCTAAAGCTGCACAAGGTAGGCTAGTTTAAAATAAGGGGCTCATGACTTAACTTGGCTCCATTAATTTCAGTCAGTCTAACGAGTATATAAGAAGAGCCTGCCGGATCAGGCCAACGGTCCTTCTAATTCAGCAGCCAACCAGATGCCCCAATGGGAAAAGCGTGCAGGATTTGAGCATAAGAGCATCCTCCCTCTCCCTTGGTCTCCAGCAGCTGGCATTCAGAAGCATTGTTGCCTCTTAACTATTGGCTACAACCTTTATTTGTTTGTTTCACTTCCATGTGAAATGTTATGATGATGCCTCTTTTCCTCTCTGCTGAAGTATCTCCTTCAAAACAACCCACTTTAAAAAAAAACCCTTTGCCTTCATGCCTTTAATCTTCATCTTCCCCCATCCCAAAACAAAGTCTATGTTAACTAGTACATGTGAACACATTTAATCACTTCCTAACCTTTTGCACGTCCCTGTTTTCAGTCTTGTTGCCACATGACTGCCACAGTCTTGTTTGTTTGTTTGTTTGTTTGTTTGTTTGTTTGTTTGTTTGTTTGTTACTCTTGCAAAGCCCAGCAGGGTCTTCTCATCAATGTCATATTGTAATCCTCTTGGGAGCAGAGGCCCATGATTATTTAGTTGTCTTTATTTTGGCTCATGAGACTGTCTAAAAAACCAGCGATGTAGAATGATGCAACTATATTGGTGGTGCTCTCAGGCTCCCCTTTGCTCTATGCTTGTAGGAAACCCATTCCAGACTGAGCTGGCAAGAAAACACCTTATTACCTGCCAACAGGAAGAAATGCATTGTTGGGTACCACCCCAGTCTCTCAGTGGTGAAAGACTCCAGGGGTCGCAGTGATTAACCATGGTTCAGTTTCCTGGAAACAGTGGTGAGTGTGATGTCTTTAGTATATATGGTTTTATATCCTATGGTCAGAGGCAGTATGCTTCTGGATGCCCATTGCTGAAAAACACAGGAGGGGAGAGTGCTCTTGCACTCAGGGCCCTGCTGGCAGGCTTTCCATTGGGGGCATCTGGCTGGTCACAGTGAGAACAGGTTGCTGGACCAGGAGGTCCATTAGCATGATCCAGCAGGGCTTGGTTATGTTCTTAACACGCAGCCCCCCCAGATTTCGCCAAACTGCATCAACTCCAGCCATCACAGCTAAAGGTCAGGGATGCAGAGAGCTGGAAGTTGCGTGACTCTGATTTAGGATCTAGTTTGGAAGACCAGGCAAGTTCATTCATCCCATACTCCAGCGACACACTAGATCAGGGTTTCCCAAAATCGGGTTCTCCAGCTGAACCCAGGTCCAGCTGGACCATCGCTGAAGTTGGCCTGGGGACGGCGGTGGTCTTTGCAACTGCTGAGATGCTAGCCACCAAATCGAAACAAGACGGTGGACCACAGCATCACTTTGGCATGACTTCACTGGGGTTTCGCACCTCTCAAGATATTGTCACCAAACTTGGCAGAAGGGTTTGCAAGTCTTTACCAAGTTTGGATGCCAAGTGCCATATTTGAATCAAGAAGGTGGGGCTAAATTACACCGCCACCCACTTTTTAAGCATAGGTTTGGCCACTTCTTAAGATACCACCTCCAAACTCAGCACGAGAATTCATGAGATGGGACAGCTGTCTCCATTGTCTTTGGATGCCGGGCACCATTTTGAATCAAGATGCTGGACCAAATATAGCAATTTCGCCAAATTTAGTGCTGCAGAAAAGGATAATATTATCATAGGGTCCTCCTATCATAGGGCAAGGAAGAAACAAGCCCCCTCTTTTGTAACAAGTTTCCAATGTCCGGCCCTATTGAAAAACCAACAGTATCTGTTTTGGATCTGAATTGATCTTAAATACATGCTGTTGTCATTTTCTTTAACTGCTTTTATATTTATGATTTCTAAATGGTTTGTATATATGCAATCACTTTAATTGTTTCTTATATGTGTAACTGTTTTATATATGGTACTATATTGCTTATTGCTTTGGGATGTCTCCGGGGAAGCAATTGTTATTGAAACAAACAAGAACAATATTTTACTTTGTTTACAGGGCAGCGTTTCCCCCTGGAAGTCAGCCAAAATTTGCATTCAGCCACATAAATTAGCATTTGCGAATTTTATGCAGATTTTAGCCATGTGTGCCTTGAGTCTTTTTAAAGATCTCACAATGCCCTTCAGCCTAACAATAATCTTAAACAAAACATCCCTACGCCAATTAAATTAGACCTGTGCAATTAATTGATGGGGGTGTTGTTGTTGTTGTTGTTGTTGTTGTTTGGGGTATAGTTTTTGTTTGTTGTTATGCTATGTATTTTTGTGTTTTTATATTGTATACTGCCCTCTGATCTTTGGGTGATGGATAGTACAGAAATAGTAGCAATAGTCGTAGTGGACTATAGGCTGCAATCTGAACCTAGCTTATTTGGGAGTGAGCCCTATTGAATTCTGCTTCTGGGTCAAAATGGTTAGGATTGTATTATATGGCTGCAGCCTCGAGCACAGTTATTGGGGAGGAAGGCCTATTGAGCAGAGCAGAGCTTCAGAGGAACTGGGCACAGGGTTGCACTGTTCATACTTTTGTTGACTGGATGCGTGGGGGCAAGGGAGGAAAACTTGCAGCCTTAGCCAGTCTGTCTGTAACAGTTTGGGAAAGTGAAAAAGGAGAGAGAGAGAGAGAGAGAGAGAGAGAGAGAATAAACGAGAAGGGGGGGGAGAAATAAATTGAAGAGAGAATAAATGAAAGAAAGAAATAGTGAACTACATAGACAGACATATATAGATAGAGGGAAGGAGGCAGGCAGGAAGGAAGGACATATATATGGTTAGAGAATAAATTAAAGACAGTGAGTGAGTGAATGAATAAATGAAAGAAAGAATGAAATAATGAGCAAGATAGATTTAGACAGATGAAGAAAGAATAAACAAGAAAGATAAATAGAGAGATGAAGAGAAGGAAGGAAGGAAGGAAGGAAGGCTAGAGATGATAGATGATAGATAGATAGATAGATAGATAGATAGATAGATAGATAGATGATAGATGATAGATAGATAGATAGATAGATAGATAGATAGATAGATAGATAGATAGATAGATAGATATCTGGTATTCTCCTCCTAGCCAGCTCTTTCCTGGAAGTCCAGCCCTGGCAGGCTGATAACAAAGTCTCTTCTTGCTCAGCGAAATCCGCAGCTGGGTTTCTTCCCCCGCCCAATTCACACACACAAACCCCTCATCTCCGCAAACCGTTGAGGGGCCTGCGATGCTCATCTCCTGCGCCTTATTCATCCCGCATCAGCGCTTTTCACTTGGGGGGCTGGAGTCAAAGGCGAATGGGTCCCTTGGCACCGCTGGTGCATCTGTCGCCTGGGAGGGGACGGAGGGAGCCGGCGGGCCGTGCAGCTTGGCAGGAGGACGGAGGATGGAGGAGGAGGAGGAGCCCAGCGCTGGCCGCCAAGTGGACCCTCTGGAGATATGGGGCCAGGGACTCTGGGCTCTCGCCTTTCCCTCTTCTCCTTTGTACTATCTCTCATTCATTCTCTCTCTCTCTCTCTCTCTCTCTCTCTCTCTCTCTTTCTTTCCCTTCCTCTCTCCCATTCAGGGCTCTCCCAGTCAATCAGTTCACTGAGCATCCTTCCTTGTTTCTGTGCAGGGAGATTAGACGATGTCGGCTCTTTCACGCGCCTTGTGGGTATGTTAGACGACAGTTGTCTCAAAACAAGTGACTCCGCGCGCTCCCCCCGTGCATTTTCACCCCCCTTATCTCAAAGGGGGCTTCCACGCTGTCGCTTTTTTCAAAAGAAGGAGGTTTGGTCCCCTCCCACCAAAAAATTCAGGTTGCGCAGTTATACCTGGGGAGCGGGGACTCTTGCACAGCAAACCGGCTTGCGCCCAAAACTTAAGAATTTATGCTCTCTCTTTTTTGCGAAAAGGAAAGTGACGTAGAGAGACACTGGGAAGTAACGCTGGAGGTAACCTCCCACAAACAAATTCGAATTATAGCTCAATAAATCGGTATTTTGAAGCTCTCAAAGAGTCCTATTTGGAGCGGGGAAAGAGACGTGTCTTCCCCTTTATTTCTCCCGTTCTCTCTATCTTTCCCCCTTCTCCCCGTGTTTTCCCTCTCCCTCCTTCCCTGCCCCTCTCACTTTCTCTTCTTTCTCTACATGGGGGGGAGGGGAATCAGTGAGAATCATTATGAACCCCCATACCTCCCCCCCCCCCGGAACCCTCCCCTTTTTCTACACCCACATAGGCAAAAAATCAAGAAGCAGACAAGCAATGGCAAAACCCAGAGACACCTTAGACGCGGAATCCGTAAAGTTAGGTCTGGCTTTACATGCGGAATCTGCAAAGTTACGTCGGAACGCGTCCCAGAGACGATTTAGACACGGAATCTGCACAGTGAGGTCGGAATCCGTTCCAGGCGCGTCTTGGACGAGGAATCTATCCATGCAAAGCTTTTTCTTTTTCCAGCGTTTGTTTGAACCCCTCTTGCTCATAAATGCAAACTGTCTTGGCTTCATTAAAAGGGGAGCGCCCTCGGAGACGGTAAATCGGAAGACTACTCTCCTAGGAAACCTCCGACGCGACCAGCGAAGCCTAGGCACGCCTCTTGAGCAAAGCTCAAGGGCTACTTGCTTCTGAGTAAACATGCATAGGATCGGGCTGTTGGGGCGCTCAGGATCGCGGTCTGAGCAGCTCGATCCGACCCGTTGCGCGCCTTGGCTGCCCGGCTAAATCCTTGGGCAGTCTAAGATCCTTCCAACGCCTGCAGATCTTATGTAAGGAGATTTCTTTGGAAGCAGGTCCCTATCGGGGTGCGCGGAGTTTCTTCCTAAACCACGCTCGCTGTGGATCGCAGCTATCTCATTCTCTTAAACTATTGGTAAACGCATCTAACTAGTTTGCTGGTGGCCGGGCTGCAGTATTCCGTATTAATCGTTTCTGTAGAATTGACCCGCAGGTCCAGATCTGGGAACGGATTTCATGGGGAAAACATGGGCTGGGTCTGCTCCCCTAAGCAACATGTTTCGAACAGGGGAGCTCAAAGAGGCTTCACTCTGGATTCACTAGGTTGTAAATCGGATTGAGATGGGTGGTTGGGGGAAGAATAGGGGTGTTGCTGACCTCACACTCCGCCCTATGTTATTGGGGGGGGGGGGCAGGATGTATCAGTTTATGGCAAACTTGCAAGATAGCAGAAATACTTCGGGGGTGGAGAACCAAGAGATTAGCTGAGGTGGGGAGGAAGGTTATCTCTTGAATTGATTTGGGGGTGGGATACTTTCTGGAGCGACTACGTTAAAAGAAACAGCAGCAGCGCAATCCTATGCTCCTCTCATCAGAAGTTAAGTCCTACTGCGCTCAATAAATCTTATTTCCAAAAACAGGAGTTTTTAAAACACCATAGTTTCGCCTTCACCCCGTTGTTTCAACAACACATGTTTGGTCTACAAGCAAATAATTCATTCTAAAAGAACTGGCGTCGGGATCCTAAGCAAATTTTAGACGGGAAATAAACACTCTTCGTTTCACATCCCTTCCAACTAAGGGGAGAAACTTTAGGGAACAAACCGATTTCACTTTTTGAAAAAAAGGAAACTTGCGTTTGTGTGGCAGTTTTGGAGAAACCTTGGTTTGTAAGAATGTTGTTCCGTTAGAAAAACGAAATAATAAGAAAGGAGCAAATGTAGGAGTTCGATTTTTTTTTTAGGATAAATAAACAAACCTAAAATAAGTAGAAATGAGACCGTTAAAGGTGGCATAAATAATTACTGTACATTATTATTATTATTATTATTATTATTAGCAGAATTAATAGCAATAGCAATCTTTTTGTTTCCATTATTATTTTATCCCTTTTTCCAGTCATTCGAGGTGAAAAACAATTACAACTGAATTCATTATTTTTTATTTTTATGGTTTTTCTTGTTTGTTTGTTTTGGCACTCGGAGAGCCAAACCCAACCGGAGAAGTGTCGGAATACCGTCTGCCTGCGAAATTCTTCGGCTCCACTCATCTTGCTAGTCATGTTGTGTAAACCCAAAGGCGAGAACTTGTTAGCCTTCTATTTGAGAAGGGATGATTTGACTGGGAGGGGGATTTAAATGTAGCTCTCTCCTGTTAAAAAACAAACAAACACGGCTGTTTTCTCAGAGGTTTGAGCCTCTTGACCGAAAGCGGCAAGATTTTAGGTGGGGAATTTGTCAGAAGGGGAGATTTTTAAGCGATTCGCGTTTCTGCAGTTAATGGAAATCGACTTTTAAAACTTCTATTTTCGGGGAGGGGGCAGGTGAGGGCTGGAAAGAGGGGGTGTCTCCGCCCCCCCTTCCCCAGATCAACAAGTGCTACCCGGATTAAGCAGACATCTTTTTGTCTTCTCCTCGAGTCATCCATTTCCAAAGGCTGGCCAGCCCCCGTGTGTGTGTGTGTGTGTGTGTGTGTGTGTGTGTGTGTGTGTGTGTGTGTGAAAGTACAGGAGACAAACGGGGAGTAAAAAGGGAGGGGGATACATATATGGATGAATATATTCCCCCACTTCACTCCAGCCTCGAGGCCTAACCCAGAGCTCAAGAGTTCATCTTTCACGGAAATCCCTCCTCCCTCACCCCTCCCAAAAATGGTCACATGAAACAGCATCCTTCACAAAGCATGGAGAGTTTGTGTACTGGATGTTTTTTATATATTTGTACACACAGAGAGAGGGAGACTAGAGCCATTGAAAATAACGAGCCTGACTTGTATCGATATATTTCAGGGAGTAAAAATTAGTTGAATACAACGCATGCACACACACTTGACACACGTATATGCGCAGTATGCATACATACACATTGTACAGCCTTATTTTAAAAGGTACTAGAACTACTGCAGATCTAGGGAACGTGAGGAGGATCTTATCAGGACGTCTCCACTCGCGTCCTCCCGGACTAAAGTTCTTCCTTCCAAAATTCCTTTTTTTTTTTTCTTCTCGCGGATGGCGAGGCCTTTCTCCCTCGGTCCGCTGCTAGGCTGCCCCTTTCGATCTGCGAGCACATTGGCTTTTGAAGGAGCTGCCTGCATCCTGTGTGATCTTCCCAGTACGCGCCCCCCCCCCCCCCCGCAACGCCCAGGATCTCCTCCTTGGGGATCGAATGCTATTTGTGAAGTCCAGGCAGAATGCAGTCAGCAATCGAGGTTCTAGACATCTAGACATTTCGCCCTGACATCTCACAAAACACACACAGACTTTATCTTCGTCTCGCCTCCCACCCGCAACGTAATAAGGCCCCATTTCCATTTCAGACTAGGAGGAGATTCTTGCCCCGACCCGCAGCAAAACCAAAAGCAAAACACCCACACGCACCTCTTTTGCCTATGCTAAACTTTTTATAAAACACACACAGAGAGAGATAAATCGTATACAATGAAGTTGAGTTTCGTCCCTTTCAAGTCGGACGAGCGATTACAATAAACTGCCCCCTTCCCTTTCTGCTAAGAGAAACCTTACTTCATTTATTAACTACTCAGAGCAGAGCCATTCGAAGCAATGGCCCTCATTCCGCAGGTCCCCCGTCTTCTTCAGTGGGTCTGCTCCGAGCAGGTAGAGGAGTTGCGCCCCAACCTTAGCCGCGCTCAGGAGCAGACCCCTCGAAACCCACGCGAGCGCTTCCCACGGGTCCACTAGACAGCACAGCCCCCGAGCTGGTCCCAACATCGATCCCAGGCGTCTGCAGGGAGAGATCCCTCGCCCGAAACCCTGGGGAGGGCGGCTGCCAGTCCGTGTGGACAATATTGACCTCAAGTGGACCAAATGGGTCTGCCTCTGTATAAGGCATGATTGCCTACGTTCCTAATTCGATGCAACCCCTTTTAAAAAGGAAAAATAAAGATACACACATACACAAACAAACACACACACATATATATATATATGCTTATGTCACACACACACACGCCTATCTTTAAAGCTATGGTTTTCCCAGGAGTGATGTATGGAAGTGAGAGCTGGACCATAAAGAAGGCTGATCGCCGAAGAATTGATGCTTTTGAATTATAGTGCTGGAGGAGACTCTTGAGAGTCCCACGGACTGCAAGAAGATCAAACCTATCCATTCTTAAGGAAATCAGCCCTGAGTGCTCACTGGAAGGACAGATCGTGAAGCTGAGGCTCCAGTACTTTGGCCACCTCATGAGAAGAGAAGACTTCCTGGAAAAGACACTGATGTTGGGAAAGATGGAGGGCACAAGGAGAAGGGGACGACAGAGGACGAGATGGTGGGACAGTGTTCTCGACGCTACCAGCATGAGTTTGACCCAACTGCGGGAGGCAGAGGAAGACAGGAGTGCCTGGCGTGCTCTGGTCCATGGGGTCACGAAGAGTAGGACAGGACTAAACGACTAAACAACAACAACATGAATACAACAACACGACTCGCCTGCAGCTCTTCTCCGAAAGGACCTACCCGTTTGGGGCGGCGGGTGCAGAGCGGGACCCCTCCCGGTCCTCGGGCTCAAACTGTCCCGAAAGTTCCCCCCTCTCCATCTCCATCAACTTCGGCGAAGAAGAGCGCGAGGAGAGAGGACGCAGGCAGCCCCTTCTCTCCTCCTCCTCCTCCTCCTCCTGGTCCTCTCTCTTCCAGGATCCTCCCCCTTCTCCCCATCCTTAAACAGCCCCCAACCCTGCTCTGTCCGCCCCCCCCCCCGCCCCGCCGGCCGAGCGCGCGAGCGCAGCAGCAGCAGCGCACCTGGTGGGAGCGGCGTCCGCGCCGTCGGGCTCCGGGCCGGGCTCCCCGGCTGGCCTCCTCCGCCTGCCGCGCGCGGGGTCTCGCCGAGGAGCCTCTGATGATGGGCGAGGGGAGGGCGGGGCGAGAGGGGCGCCCTCGGATTGGGCGCCGGCGGCGGTGACGTGGCGGGTCCCTGCATAAGGCTCCGGCGTGGAGGCGGCGGCCAACATGCAGACTATAGCGAGGCTGGAAGGAGCAGCGGCGGCGACGGCAGCAGCAGCAGCCCGGGAAAGGAGGCAGAGCGAGGCGCGCGCGGGACTGGAGAGCCCGGAGCAGCAGCAGCAAAAGTACAGGCAGCTCCGCCTGCCAGAGGCCTCGTCCCCTCGCCTCCAGCATCGGCCAAGAAGAGACTCAGGGGAAGAGCTCCTTTAATTCGATTTTTATTATTATTATTTTTTTAAGAGGTTGGGGGACCCGCTGGATGTCCTCAGCAGCCCGGGAACGTCCTCGCCAAGCCAGCCCCGCATCCAGCGAGTCCCCATGGACCGGGCCAAAGAGTTTTTGACTCCTGGACTCACTCCGAGCCCATAGGGGTAAGGGAACTGCTGCTGGTCGCTGTTGATTGCTTACCTTACCCCCATCCCACCCCCACCCCCAAAGGATTTTATATTATAGAAAAGGGAGGAGGGCGATTATCAGCACCGATCTGGGGGTGTTCTTAAAATAAAATTAGGGGGAAATTGTTTTTGTTTTGATTTTGTCACGAGAGAGGGGGGAGAGCCTGCGCTTCCCCCTCCCGGTCGATTTCCTAATATGAGCATCGTTCTATTTATATAGCAGACATCATATTTCTCTCCCCTCCTCGCCATCCCTTCCTCTCTGACTCCTCAAAATATCTCCTCTCTCCCTTTTCTTGAGACCCCCCCCCCCAAGGCTCCTCGTTTTGAGATGCCCCAAGCATTGCAGCCTATGATTTCGGACGATTCTTTTTTTTAATGCTGGGGAGGGGGCTCTGATGTGACTTGCACTTTGACCTCTGACTGCTCTACCTCAAACCTGCGAGGACTCCTTTGTTTCCACCTCCACCCCTACCCACCCCATGTTCATTTACCTTCCAGCATACTGACAGCACCTGATTTGGCCTCCTTGATTGCTCTCATTCGTTGTTGTTATTATTATTAATAATAATAATTCAGGTTCTTGAAGAAGGCTTTTTTTATCTGGCAACAACCTCAGCCACCAGTAAAAGGCCACGAAGAAGATTAGCTTCAGTCTCTGGTTCTTGAGCCGCCAGCCTGGCCTCCTCTGGACGCTGGAGTTTTTAATTTTTGGAAGATTTTTTCAAAGAGAAGATTTATTGATGTTGATGATGGTGATGATCGTTGGCTTTTGAGTTTGATGTTCCCGCCGGGACTTCGTTGAGAAGATCAACTTCTGCAGACAGCTTGCTCCAACGTGAAGGTTTTTCAAAAGCGCCGAGCCTGGGGAGGGTCTTCCCCTACACCCACCCACACACCCGGGTGTGTGTGTCTTGGGGTGCTTGTTTGGGGCGTTGATTTCTGCCTCTGCTGTGGACATCTGGGAAGGAAAAGCGCCTCCTGCCTGCCTGCCTGCCTGCCTCCTCCAGCCTTGCTTGCAAACTTTTGATCCTACTCCGCCTCCAAAAACACACACACACAACAAAAAAACAACAACTCACGACGACATACCCAGCGCCACAGCCACAGCCCCCAACCACCCGCCCGCCCCCCTAACCAAAGACAATGGTTCACTGTGCCGGTTGCAAAAGACCCATCCTAGACCGCTTCCTCTTGAACGTTTTGGACCGCGCTTGGCACGTCAAATGCGTTCAGTGCTGTGAATGTAAATGCAACCTGACCGAGAAGTGTTTCTCCAGGGAAGGGAAGCTTTACTGTAAAAACGACTTTTTTAGGTGAGTCCAAAACTTTTTGGGGTTTTTTTTGGAGCGGGGAAGGGATGGTCTCTTTTGTCTCACTTTCTCTGTTTACTATGTGTTTACCAGGGAGTAAGCCCACTGCGTTCAGTGAGGTTTGCTCCCGGGAGAATCTGCCCTTGCGCGCTCGGCCCTAGGGAAGCGCGTTTTAGGACTGCGCAAGGGTGTCCGGGGGTCGCAGCTCGCATGCTTGCTTCTAAGGAAGCGTGCATAGGATCGCGGCTTGCATGCTTATTCCTGGGTGGGTGCATCTAGGATCGCAGCTTGCACGCCTACTCCGGCGCGAGTAGGGTCGCAGCTCCTGAGCGTCCTCCTGGGGTTGAGCCCTGTTAAACACAGTGGGACAACGTCCCCCTAAACACGCCGGAGATTGCTCTGTTGATCAACTTTGGGTAGCAGGGAGGGGTTATTTCCCTAACCCACCCCCGCAGCATCGCGTCCAAGTTAAGGTACCATGCCTGAAACTTTTCTCCTGCTTCCCGCCCGCCCCCAACATTACAAACCACTTTATGTGCGTAAGGGAGAGGAGCAGTCAGTACCAGGTTTCGCTTGCGCCCCCCCCCAAAAAAAATATAAAACGATACCTTCCGGGCTTTCCTATTGCCCCGGGCCCTCTTTGAATTGCCAGGGCTATCTGGCCCCAGGATACCTGATGCAACTACCCGGCCTCTGAACATGTATAAAAGTGCTTTTTCCACCACCACAACCAGAGGCAAGCGGACTTAGACTTTCTTAAGACCCCTTTTTTAAAGAATTATTGCCTGGATAAAATATTTGGGGGAGGGCAGGCTGATCAGTCCTCAGGGCAAGGATATTTCTGTTTCGTGCAGCACATTATTATTATTATTATTATTATTATTATTATTATTTATTAACTGCAACAATAAGAAAATGCAGGATCCGTTATGCGTAGAGAGGCTCGTCTGTTTTTCTCCAGCGGGCCTTTGTTCTAGAGTAGCAAGCGAGGACTGATGGCTGTGTCAGCTGTCAATCAGTGCCTGGGAAAAGGGAGGGTGACCTTAAAAAAGAAAATGATTTTCTCTCTCTCTCTTCTCCCTCCCGCCTCCCAGGACAAGGGTGGGTGGGGGGGTTGGACTTTCTGCAAAGTTCAATTCGGGAAATCTCTCTCTGCGGGCGTTTCTAATATGACCCACTTTAACAAGTCACACTTCCCTTCTCTCCCCCCCCCCCTCCGCCCCCAATCGCCACATCTCATCACCGTATATGGCCTTTTTTTCTAAATCAAACAAAGGACAGAAGGGAGAAAGCGGAATCACTGGAATTTTAAAAAGTTTTTTTTTTAAAAAGGAAACTCCTGTATCCCCCCCCTAAAATGTTCAGAATCCAGCTCTTCAAATCTGCCTGGTTTTCAAACCGGAGAGATAAAATAACTCAGTCGACGTTATCACGCTAAGTGAGCGGAAGCCTTACTCTGAGGAGACCCACTGAATTTAACGAGCATGACAAACTTCGGTACCTTCGTTTCAGTAGGTCTACTAAGAGTACAGCTTGGCTGAATACAACCCGTGATGTGCGTATATGCGTGTGTGTGTGTGTGTGTGTGTGTAGTTAGATACAGGTAAATCTAACAGGGTGAATGGATAGATAGATAGATTAGATAGATAGATAGATAGATAGATAGATAGATAGATAGATAGATAGATAGATTAGATTAGATTAAAGCCCCTAGCAGCACGTTCCTCAAAGGCGGGGAAAGGACTTTTGCATATCATTTTCTGTTTTCCTTTCCAATTTCGTAACAACGTGCAAGAGGCGGGGTTGGCATCGGTTTCCTTTCGGCGCCCATCGATTCAATCGCGAGAGGAAGATCACTGCTAAAGCCACTCTTTCTATGATCAAAGAAAAAGGTCCGAGAGTAAATATATAAACAAAAGGTTTGTGCGAGAGGGGAAGGAGGGATTGACCCAGGTTTCTTTCTCAGTGGAAAAATACGCCACGATCACAGCCCACCCTGATACCATAAAGCGCTTCTTTTGAAAACTGGGCTTCTTTTAGGTGTTTAAAAAGAGCCAAAAAAACCAAACCCTATCAAACACGTCCTTCTCCTCCCCTCGCCCTGCGAAATTGAATGATGCTTCCTGTCTGGCCAATATTTCGTCTTGCTATCTTTCCAAAGGAGGCTTCCTTTTCGCGGCATTCTTTGTTTCTTAATAATCGTAATTAAAATGATAGTAAACAGCATTTGGGGCAATTTAAAGAAGGTGGGAGGGTGGCCGACTTTTAAAAACAAAACAAAAAAACCAGGGGAAAATATGTCTCCTCCTTTTTATTTTTGCTTCATAAGAATTCCGTTGAGGCTCCGAAGGTTATTAAAAACGGTGCACGCGAAAGGAAAATTTTTAAATGTGCTTTTATGCAATAAAATGATAATCGTGATAATATGCCATTTTGGCGCATGGAAGCGGTATATAAATTAACATAATAAGATTTTTCTAAAGTGCGTTAAGTGAAACGAGCTTCGTTCTCCTCTGTAAGCAAACGATCGAGTAAATAATACCTTTTTACGCGTTAAGCTTTCGGGGAGCATTTTATCCAAAGGAAGGACTTTGACCCGACAGGCAACATAAACAGGATTATCTGAAGGGCTGGGGCAGGGGAGAAAATCTAAACACATGTACCAAAAAGCTAGGGACTTCTAAATGCTGCGATCCTAATTTCACCGACTGAAGAGTAAACGCCGTTGAACTCAGTCGGGCTTTTGAGTAAACACGTTGGTGGTTACAAACTTAGTAAAAATCCGGGAGGTGAACAGCGGGGTCTTTCCTTCTACTCAGAAGTAAGTGCCGTTGAGTTCAAATCGGCTTATTCCCAGGCAAGTGGAGCAAGGCCTTGTGCAATGGCACTTACTCCTGAGTAAACGTACGTGGGGTTTCCCCCCTTCAAATGGTGAATTTAGGTTGGCTCGCGCCTTTACGCAACCACCCCCCACTTAACGCATTCTAGAGAGATGTTCTCTTAATTCCCAATTTATTTTATTTGCCAGCTACTTTCGGAGGTTAGCAAAAATTAAACCGGCAATGGACTGGGCGCGCGGAAGAAACCCGACTTTTGCTTATGTAGCGTTCTCTTGGGCGTGGGGTCGGTTTACAAAAACACGCCTACACACAATAATAATTAATAATAATAATTTTATTGTTTATACCGCACCAACCTGGCTGGATTTCCCCAGCTACTCTGTAGAAGTTATTTTCTCCTGCCGACTTAGAGCACACACGGGGGCTGTGTGTATTGGGAGAGGTGTTAGAATTCATCTAGGAAATCTCCTTGTCTTTGCAAATTCCAAACTCCAGACGAGCGAAGGAAGCGGGTTCCTAATGCAAGGATTTGCGCCTTGTGCACAATCCCTCTGCTTGTTTGCTGTGAATAAGCCGGGTGATAACTAGATCTGAATAAGGAAATGCGTTTCCGGCTGACGAAGCGATTGGTGCCTGCGTGTCCACACGGGCAGGCACGCACGAGGGTCCCGTCCTCTCTCCGCCACCCGCAGCTGATCTAAGAATTCACTTTGCACCCGCGCGGGCGACCTGGAATCCTTGTTTTCGCATGTCTAGATTCCAGAAACCCCTTGATCTGTGTTGATCCCTCCCGCAGGGGACCCGCTGAAATGAATGGACACTGAGGTCCATTAAGTCCAATGGGTCTACTCTGAGTAAAGTCACTTGGACGGACACACACTCCTTACCCATCTACCCGCAAGAGTTAGGGTGGAGATGGCAAACCTGAGTTTCCAAGACTGGGAAGAGTATTTGAGGGGAAAGAAGCGGGGTTTTTTTTAACTTCCCAAGTCGGGAGGAGAGGAAAAGTCCAGTCCATCGGCTGAGAACTTCCTAAGAGGGAGGCCCCGTCCATCGGCCGCCTTCCTGTGGTTTGAAACGGGCCGACGCCTCGATTCTGTCGAAGCGGCTCTGCAAAAGGCTGCGAGGAGGTCAGCGCAGTCTAGAGAAAGGGGAATACAGAGCACAGGGGTGGGGGTAGAAATAAAAGAATTGGGGGGGCTGACTGAGAAAAAAAATTGGTTTTAAATAGTTTGCGCTCTGGAAACCCTTTCGGGTCTGGAGAGCGGAGCGCGTAAAAGAGATGCGCATAAGTGAAAGGATGGATGGATCAGAGCGCGGTCCGAGGCATGTTTACTCGGGAGTAAGTTCCTCTGGTTCCTACCGGCCTTGTAAAAATAATAAAAAAGGAAATGTTTAAGAGAAGGGAGGGGAAATATGGCTGGCCAAAAAGAACGTGGCACCCAGAATGGAAAGCGCGGTGGAGACAAAAGAGCTGCGGGAGGAAGCGAGGCGAGGGAGGAGAGAAAAGATCTCAGCGCGGAATGGGAATAAAAGCAGCGAAGGGAGAGGTGGTGTCCGGAGGGCCAGGGAAGGGCCGTGGCTCCGTGCAGGCGAAAGGTCCCCCGGCTGAAACCCGCGGAGAGAAGCTGCCAGCCCGTGTCGGCAATACGGAGCGCCAGATCGGGACCCGGCGCCTGATTCAGTCGGCGGCGTTTGCTGTTCTTTGAGCTTGGCGGAGGAGAAATAGGCTGCGGGGGCGAACTAACGTTAGGAGCCAGGAAGGACAGTTCCTAGTTAAAGGGATGACCTGTCCCCATTGTTTAAAATCACCTGCTCTCTGTGTTCCCTTCGCATCTCGGTTCTTTCACTGCGAGCGATCGCGCACCCTCCCCACAGAATAAAACAACCACAAACAAACTAGTTTGTTTTTCCCCCTCCTCAATACACCACCCCCACCGGTCCCGAGAGGCGATTTCCTCCCCTCCCCATGGAAAGATGCCATCCTGTGCAGGTCTACTCGCAAGTCAGCCTCGAGAGGGGAAAGAGGATTGTTCCTGGATCAGTGGGTGCCTAAGGCCCGCTTAGGCTTCGGAGTTTTGAGTTTCTCGGGACTTACTTCCGAGTAGGCACGGGTAGGCTTGTCGGTGTCAAAAGACACGAGTCTGGCTTCTTTCTGCTTTTGGGGCCTCCTTCCTTTTCCATCAAGTTTCTAGTCCCTCTTGTCCCGCGTTGCCAAGAAATCGCCTGCGAGCGGCCTCGGCCAGCTGGACGAAAGGGTTTCCTGTATGCAATCATTCCCAGCTTCACCAACCCCGTCGCTTTTTACTTAATTATTTTATTTTATTTTGCACCAGCAACCCTCTCCCGTGGAAGAAAAATAAAGAAATTGATTTTTATATAATAATAATAATACAAAAACCAACAACACTCAAACGCTTGGTAAGATGCCATGAGCCAAACCAGTAGGTAAAACGGGCTCCCTTCCAATTTTATGCCCACCATGTGTGTCCACGGCTCGAAGCACGTGGGAAACATTAAACCCGCTAACCCATTCGACGCCTTGATTTCCAGGCGGCTTTACTCCCAGGTAAACCAGGTCGCTAAATAGGCATTATTGTATCTGTCTCTGTCGTTCCTTCGTCCCTTTAATGAAACAATTCGCATTCGATTCCTGTTTCCCTCCGCAGCCTTCGGCAAACGCCGACACGTATCTTAAACGGTCGTGTGCACGCGCGGTGCTAGCACAAGGGAAGCGCATGCTGGTTGTGGTTGTTTTAAACCCGCTGCTTTCAATGGGAGACGGTGAAGCGCGCCTCGCCTGTGCGGTTCAGAGCAATGGGGCGGGAGAAAGGTTTCGACTTTGGCTGAATCGCGATGCCTGCCTGCGCACTTGGGGACAAGATGGGGAATAGACGGGCGACGTTACGGACCCCTCCTCGTTGAACTTCAGGCTTGTGGCTAAGACTATCTCGGTCCAGCGGACCTTGTATAGCCCCGTGGGTTTCTCCATGGGTTGTTTTTACCCAGCCGTGTAGAACAAACCTCTTAGATGAATAAATGCAACAAATAAATGAAATATTTCTCCCCCCCCCCCCCATTTTCTTTCTCTCTCTGAGATGCGCTGGGTTGCCTCTAGCGTTTGGCCACTCTGAGAGCAAACCCCTCGCAGTTGATGGAGCTAAGTCAGCCGCGTTGCAATGGGTCTACTTTGAGTAGGACTAAGCTTGGATACAATCCATATGTTTACAAGTGACTGGACTGGCGATTGTATATAGGACAGTGCCTTAAAATGTATTTTCGTGATGTGATTTGCCACCAGCAACTTATAGGCACACGCATATCCGTATGCAGACGTATTCGAGGATATTTAGGATTAACTGCATACTTCCAGGTTCAGGGAAAACTTGTCTGGAGTGTCGTTTGGCGCTTTAAAAAACCGGGAAGATTTGTAGACAGAAACAGATACGCAGCACACCAAATATATACTGCGTCTATAGATTAGGTACCTTATATGTCACTGCGTAGGATGAACAGTGTATAGAAGCTCTCTAGTCCTGGAGAATTGAGGTGGTGGTGGTGGGTGATCTTCGTGTCTCCCCGAAAGTAAGCCCCATGGCATTGCATGGCAATAACGTAAAGCTGCATTCCTGGCGCGCCGGCAGCATGGAAGGTAATGGCATCGCAGTGGGTCTACTCAAGAGTAGACCCATTGAAATTTACGGACTCGCGATAGCCATTTCCAATAATTTCAGTAGGTAGGTCTACTCTTGAGTAGGACTAGCGCTGCCGACAACCCGTACAGTTTGTTTTTCCCCCAAATCCACGTAGAAGTAGATGCTTCTGTCCCGGAGTATTTTAAACTGATGGAGGCGATGCAGCCACCCAGAAGCATTTTTCAGATGGCAGTCCTAGGTGCACTTATCTGACAGCTGACTACTTGGGAAGGGGCGGAGGGGAACGACCTTACTTCCGAGTAAACGAGTAGATGAGATTGGGGTTTCGGTGTGGGGAGCTGGAAAGCAAGGGCAACGAATCTTTCATTGGGTCCAACCTGTTAGGTGTGCCGAGTAGGAAGATTCTGGATCAAGAATAAAGGAATCTTTAACTGAGAGAGAAATTATTTAAGTGTTTTGGGGAGACAGTTAAAAATCCAGGTGAAAATTGTGTGTGTGTGTGTGTACATATGTGTGTGCAAATCAAAATACAAAATAATAACATTTTTAAATTAGTAGTATACATTATTATTATTAATGGTAATTTGCCCCCTGCAAAACATGTGAAGAAATGACCACAACTGTGGTTTCTCTCGCACTTCTATTTGCATTTTCCCGAAGGAGCCTATTTGCAGTCTGGCCCTGCCAGGGTTTTTATTTAGGAATAAAGCCCTTCTTCATCTTAGCCATCCTTCAGGGTAGAGACATGAATCAAAACAAAGACTCACTAAGCCTGCACAAACTTATCTGGGAGTATTCAGTGGGGGGTTACTTTTGAGTAGGACGTAAGCTGACCATCCAGGCAACAAAAGTCCCCATTGGTAGAAGATTGCACTGCACCTGAGCAAGCAGTGCATGGAGAGATCCAGCAATGGATCCTTTGGGGCCATTGATACCTGAGATCAATGCTTTCAGGAACAACACCCCCCCCCCCTCACCGCAGTTGTTGTGACTGTAATTTTTAATAGTGAATTTTAAATTGCTGCAACCGATACCTGGGACCTGGTGGCGAAGGACGCATAATAAATTGAGATAATATCAATTAATTCATTAATACAGGGTGACCAGATCAAGAAGAGCAGTCAGATCTGCGCAGGCCTTTTGGAGGACAGATTCAATATTGAGGCGAATAAGCTTGCCTTGCTTCTGAGTGCGAGACACACACAAACCTACCTCCAGGGCGCTTACTTGTCCGTACACCTGCATGGATCAAGCCGTTCAAGGCTGTGTTTTCCGTAGGACCACCCCCAACCCATAATAGTTGCACCAGAACAAAATAGGGTGGGGATCACAATAGGGTGAACTATATTTCTAGATGGGTGAATTGTGTTTCTCCCATCTCTGGGTGTGGGGGAAATATATGTTAATGACAGGGGACAGAGCCCAGGAAAGGGGAGGGGCAAGTGGGGACGAGCTCATTGTTTGTGGGGGGGGGGGCCTTGCACTTCTCTAGCCCCACTTATGGCAAGCGAGGAACTGGTGGTTTGAACGACCTTACAGTAATAGATGGAGCCGCCTTGTATTAAATGCATCTAGCTCAGAATAATGCACCAGGCTTCCCTCTGGGTGTCTCTGGCAGAGACAGAATCTTACCCATCACCTGTTCCCTGATCCTTTGAAGCAGGAGATGTTGGGGTCTGAACTGTGGGACATTTCTGCGTGCAAAGACCTAGGCCATCCTTTGGGTTATACCCAAGCGAGGTTTGGTTTTGGATAGGTTGTTTTCCACCCACGCCATCCCACTTGGCCAAGGAGATCTTCTGCTTCCTTTTTGGCACAGAGGGAGCCATGTCGAAAGGCATCGCACATCTCCCAAATTCAGCTTTAATGCTTATTAGGGCGTCGTTAATCAAAAGTGTCAGTCCTCTGGAGAGGAAACACCATGGCATGCCTCTCTCCCATCTCCCTGCACAAACTCCCTTGTCCTCTTTCCAGGTCAATTACAGCTGCAGCAAACCTTTTATTTATATTCATGCTAATACATTTTGGCCTGCAAAGTCTGGCCGACCTAGCCATTCCTGTACCTGGGAGCAAGCCGCCCCCTCCACTGAATTCACCAGGACTTACTCCTGAGTAAGACAGGGCAGTTAGGGCGGCGGCCTTGCTACCTTTAATCCTACCCAGGAGAAGGAGCCGACGTCATGAAAACTGGAAGAGAACACGCAGTCGATTCTCTTATTCTTGGCGTGGAAGGAGCCACAAGGCCAGAAATGGCAAGCGGACAATTGGAGAAAGCTTATAAGAAGGTCCTCTTTCCTCTCCTTCTCCACTCTCTCCATGGAAGGCAAGGCTATCTGTGGTTAGTGGCCATGATGGCTGCGTTCTGCCTTCACTCTCAGAGGCAGGAATGCTTCTCAGTTGCTGAGAATCGCAGGGTGAGAGTGTGCTGTTGCACTCAGAAGCCCTGTTTGTGTGCTTTGCATTTAGGCACCTGGTTAAGCCACCTCGACTAGATGGGTCCTTGGCCGGACTCTTGTTTACGTTCTCCAGTTCCCTTCTCTTGCAGCTTATGGAGATGGGTAGAAAGAGTGGCAGGGAAGGTTGGAATGCAGAGCACAAGAGCATCTGAAAGATCCCGGAAGCTGAGAATATTAGTCTTGCGGCTTTGCTTGGGGAAGGGCTGTGGGTCATGGGAAGAGAACCTGCTTCTCATGCAGGAGGTCCAAGATTCAATCTCCGACATCTCCTAAGTAAGGCCAGGAGAGACCTCTCGTCTGAAACCCTGGAGAGCCGCTGCCACTCGGGGTAAATAATACTGAGCTAGAGGGAGTAATGGCCTGACTTGATTGGTACAAGGCAGCCTTTTGCGTTCCCATGTTTAGTTCATTAATTTTTAGTTCCTATGTTTCTTTCATTGCTCTTCTTTGTAATCCTGTATATGCGGCCATCTATTAATATTTCTGTAGCTTAGTCTGGTGTGTCAGCATTATTAGGCCCTAGATGTATGACAGTTAAAAACAACATCTTCACATTTCTAATAATTTCTACCTGAGTTTGCTTTTTTCCTCCTCCCTCCTCAATCAGTTTTCCTTTTATGTTGTGACTTTATAGATTGTAAACCTCAGGATGCAGAGATTGTCCCCCTCCCCCCCCCACTTTCCCCTCCTTTTTGATCATCTAGGAGCCTCTAGGACTCTCTGGATTCAAAGAAGCTTGGGATTCCAGACCCTTGTCCAAGGGACCACTGGAACCACATAGAAAATGATCCAAATAATAAATAAGAGAAGCAATGTAGAACTTTACAATCCTCTTGCTTCCGCCCCTCCTCTTTTTGCGATGTCCTCCCAACAACCCTGTGAGGTAGGCAGTGCTTAAACTTTGAGAATAAAGTACTGGGGTTGTAGCCTTGCCTGGAAGCCGCACTCTGCACCCCCAAATTGCATTAACTCAAATTCAGATTTGCCGGGTATGCAAGCTCCTTGCTGCTTGAACCTGACTTTCTCCCTCCAGGCTCTTCCTATTATCCTTATTGGCAGCTGCTTCTAGCCAGAAAGAGATGCTCAGCACAGCCTCTGAAGATTATTTCCATTGCTTCGAACAGCCAAGTCATACTGCAGGAAACAGGTTCCAGGGCAACATATCCCCAGCTGTTGATCACTCTTATTTCCATAGAAATACTTTTAGAATAGTGGCTGAAATGCCTCAAACCAGCTAGGGAATCCCTTGGGTGGGAGGTGAAGGTAAACAGGATTGAATTGGTACTTTTGTTTTCCCAAGAAGGGCAAGTTTATGCCGGTTGGCCAATGCGGGAAGGAGATGGTGGTGGAGCCTGTTCCACACCACACATTCAAAATGCACATGACTTCCCTTGAAGCAGGCTTCCTCAACCTCGGCCCTCCAGATGTTTTTGGCCTACAACTCCCATGATCCCTAGCTAGCAGGACCAGTGGTCAGGGATGATGGGAATTGTAGTCTCAAAACATCTGGCAGGGCCGAGGTTTTGGAAGCCTGCCTTAAAGGATCCTGGGAGCTGTAGTTTGTTAAGGGGTGCTAGAAATTGCACCTCCTTGAGGGGAAACTACAGATTGCATTATTCTTTTCTGGGCGGTACGCTATGTGCTTTAGATATGTGTTGGGTGTGCTTTAAGTACATGGCGTAGATCTGTATTAGTGTATTATTATTATTATTATTATTATTATTATTATTATTATTATTATTAACACTAGTATTGCTGCAATGTCTTATCTGCCCTTCTCCCAAAGCTCCCAGGGGAAGTTTAAAGCAATTAAAACACAGAAATAATATTTAAATGCAATCCTATGCAATATTTAAAGACAACTTACAATCACAAAAAATAAGATGGGTCCTTAAAACATACATCTCAGGGGCCCAAAGGCAAAGTAAAGGGGTGAAATCTCTCCTTACGCCTCAGTGGGGCGTTCCACAACTTAGGTGCTGGGCTGCCACTGCCACCCCAAGCTTCTGAGGGCAATGGAAGAAGCGACAGGGCATCCTCCACTGATCTCAGCGCTTGAGAGGGAAATGTTCCACTTCAGCGTACTTCATTCCACACTACCCCAAATAAAGAAATAAAGTGAATAGAAACAAAATGTTAGAGTAGAATACAGTGGTACCTCGGGTTAAGAACTGAATTCGTTCTGGAGGTCCGTTCTTAACCTGAAACTGTTCTTAACCTGAGGTACCACTTTAGCTAATGGGGCTTCCCGCTGCTGCCGCGATTTCTGTTCTCATCCTGAAGCAAAGTTCTTAACCCGAGGTACTATTTCTGGGTTAGCGGAGTCTGTAACCTGAAGCGTGTGTAACCCGAGGTTCTACTGTACCCAGCTTCAGCATCCTCCATTCCATTCCACCTCCTGCCCAGTTTTCCAATCCCACCTACCCGCCCCAAAAAACCACACCACTAAACCCATAGTCTCTTGGCTGGATTTTTAAAAAGAGTTCCTTCCATGGGTTTTTGTTCTTAAGGCAAACCTCAGGGTTGCGCTTCAAGGTTGCTGATGCCTCCCATTCTCGTGCACGGATGGCAACATAAAGGAATGGTCTGCGCCAGCTGCGCATCAGGAATAGAGGGAATGTTCCTTATTAAATATGTCTGTCCATGTCACATTTTGGGGTGGGACGTAAAACAAAAAAGGACCAGGCTTCAGCCCGTAGGAACCTGCAGTCCAGATTTCAACCTTGCAGGGAAATGAGAAGGAAAGGAAAGGCTAGAGTAAGAAATCTGGGTTTGCCAAATTTAAAATAAAACAAAATAATAATCTGCTTTGCTCTTGTGCTTTCCAGCAGCAACCTGCACAGCAGATATTAACAGGTGTTGCTCGTTATCTTTGGGCCAGGAACAAAATTCATCAGCTGGTTTTCCTGCAGATCATGTTGTGCTGCTTGGCGCAGGAGCAAAGTAGGCGAGGGTTTTCTGTTTTTGTTTTCCCCCTGGTTCACTGGGAAGCCTAATAACAAGGGATGGGAGCGTTTGGGCTCTGAGCCAGGGACACTTTGCTACGGGGCTGAATGGGAAGCTTTTCAGCACTTCTGAGCAGAGATGCAAATAAGAGGACAGGCACACAGACTCCGCCTAGGTCCCCTCTGTAAAATATCTGTGCTTTTTCAAATTTGGGAAGCACAAAGTGTCCTTATTTTAACCTAGGATGACAAGGTGCAAAATGGGAGGGGGAATTTTCAGAATTCAGTAAAAGCTCAGCAGCCTATTTTGGCATCAATAGATAAGGATCCCCCTGAACTGAGCTTTATCGTTTTTAATTGCTTTTAATTGCTATGCTTTCGAATGGTTTGTCTTACTGCAGTATTTTAACTGAGGGTGCTTAAATGCCCCATTTGAACTGCCATTGCATATTTTAATGGTGTGTTGGTTTTACAGTTGTAAAGTGCTTGGAAGCCCTGTTGTCCTATAAGCGGTATATACATTAATTATATATAAATTAATTGTTATTAGTGGTAGAAGTATTTGCAGCTTCCCTCCCACGATACACGCTTTGTGCACAACATGGGTCTGTTTGTTTCAAAAGTTTATTTCAAAAATTTACGTTGAAACCCTAAAGCACTTGATCAAAACAGGACCACACTGAAAGAGTTACAGCATTCTAACATGAGAACAGCAGCAGTTAAAACAAATATATTTGGAACCTCGGGTTAAAAAGCATTTTTAATAATAATAATAATAATAATAATAATAATAATACTTTTTTAAAAAATGTGCCCAGGGTCTGTTGAAAAGCCAATAAAGCAGGAACCTTAAAAACAGCCTTCTACTAAGTCAAACCATTGGGCCATTTAACTCAGTGTTGTCAACACTGGCTGGCAAACAGCTCTCCATGGTTTCAGGCAGGGTCTCTCTCCTTCCCTGATCTGGAACCTGGGAGCTTTCTGCATGCTAATAATAATAATAATAATAATAATAATAATAATAATAATAATAAACAATTTATTATTTGTACCCCGCCCATCTGGCTGGGTTTTCCCAGCCATTCTGGGCAGTTTCCAACAAAGATTAAAAATACATTAAAATGTCACACATTAAAAACTTCCCTGAACTTCCCAGATGTCTTCTGAACGTCAGGTAGTTGTTTATTTTTTTGACATCTGATGGGAGGGTGTTCCACAGGGCGGGTGCCACTACCTAGAAGGCCCTCTGCCTGGTTCCCTGTAGCTTCACTTCTTGCAGTGAGGGAACCGCCAGAAGGCCCTCAGCGCTGGACCTCAGTGTCTGGGTAGAACGATGGGGGTGGAGACGCTCCTTCAGATACACTGGACCGAGGCCGTTTAGGGCTTTAAAGGTCAGCACCAACACTTTGAATTGTGCTCGGAAACGTACTGGGAGCCAATGTAGGTCTTTCAAGACCGGTGTTCTGTGGTCTTGGCGGCCGCTCCCAGTCATTGCTGTCAACGTTTCCCTTTTTTAAAGGGAAATTCCCTTATTCCGAATAGGATTCCTCGCAAGAAAAGGGGAAAGTTGACAGCTATGCTCCCAGTCACCAGTCTAGCTGCCGCAAAGGCTTGATAAACTAGGATTAGAGCCTAGGCCACACCAGTCCTGGACCCAAAGGAGCAATTTGCTTTGTTATTCATCTTGTTATTCATCCAGGTTACCACAGAGCCTTAGAAGGCGGCCTGTCCTATTTCACCACAAGCCAGCCTATCTGAACCTCTTTTCTGAAGTTATTGTTCATAATTTCAGTTGCCTTTTCTTTCTGTTTGTAATGCAGTGCTTCAGGACGGACAGCAGTTTAGCTGGGAAAACATATCCCTGCAGGGAGAGGCAATGATGGGGTCAGAAAAGAAAGCATCTCCTGTTGAATTTCTGTCTGATGAGTTAGCTATTAAGTACATAGGAGTTAGGGAGTGGGAAAAGCTGACTATATTAGCCACCACAATGTCCTCTTTCTCCACCGGAGACCCTTGTTCCATTCCCACCAAAACAGTCTTGAAATAACTCTCAAAAAAACTCTAAAATACCCCCACCCTTTTAAAGGAGTGTACAGTTGTTCGGAAATATAGCTTAGATGTGGATCCTGCAACAAAGTGCTGCAGTATAGAGTGTTCCTGTTCAGGGTTCTAGCCAGCTATAAGATCATAAGGATTTGGCCAATGGCCCATCTGGTCCAGCATCCTATTCCCTTAGTGGCCGACCAATTGCAGGACCTAAGTTCAACAACAGCTCTCCCCACCTGAAGCCCCCAGGAACTGGCACTCAGAGGCATTTCCTGTCTTCAGAAGTGGGGGGGAAATGCCACCATTGTGGCTAGTCCCCATTGCAGACCCTCCAAGTGTCCCTATTTTCCAGGGACGCCCCTGATTTAGAAAAGCCATCCCGTTCAGCCCAGACATTGAGATCCAGTGCTGAAGGCCTTCTGACAGTTCCCTCACTGCGAGAAGTGAAGTTACAGGGAACCAGGCACAGGGCCTTCTCAGTAGTGGCTCCCGCCCTGTGGAACGCCCTCCCACCAGATGTCAAAGAAATAAACAACTATATGACATTTAGAAAACATCTGAAGGCAGCCCTGTTTAGGGAAGTTCTTAATGTTTGATGTTTCAATGTATTTTTAATCTTTTGTTGGAAGTCGCCCAGAGTGGGTGGGGCATAAATAAATTATTATTATTATTATTATTATTATTATTATTATTATTATTATTATTATTATATCCTGGAATGTCCCCCTTTTTCATAGGATAGGGTTGCCATATTTCAAAAAGTAAAAATGAGGACGCCCTGAAAGTTGTTGAGCCATGTGATTTTTCGATTCACTTGCCTAAGATTCAGGACAAAACACTGCCTTTCAGAAATTCCCCCAGGATGTCAATTGAAATCCTGGTAATGCCCAGGAAAATCCAGATGTATGCCAGCCCAACCTTAGGATGTTTCTATTTTCATTGGAGAAATGTTGGAGTTATCTGACCCATGAGCCGTCTGAAGGCAACCCTGTACAGTACAGAGAAGTTTTAAAAACCTGGAATGTTTTATTATGTTTTTATATATGTTGGAAGCTGCCCAGAGTGGTTGGGGCAACCAAATAAGATGTGTGGGGTATAAATTGTAAAATCCTGATTGTGGAATGGGACGTCCCTATTTTCATTGGAGAAATGTTGGAGGGTGTGCCATTGATGAATTCCCCCCTGTCCTCTTTTGAAACCATCCAAGATGGTGGCTATCGCTATCTCTTGTGGGAACGAATTATTTCGTTTTTACTTTCTGCTCTGTCGTTATTCTTTTTTTAAAAAGCAAAACCAAGCTGACTCGGGAAATGCCCTGAGTTTGAGTGAGGAGAGGGTGGAACTGGGAGCGGGGGTCTTTCATTTTGACGTACAGGGGTGGGTTTTCATCAGAGTGGGTTTTCTTCCCTGGGCATTCCAGTCCCCATGATTTAGAGGAAGTGGGTAAAAGCTGTGCTTGTTTTTCCTGTGAATTTATGCTCCTTTACCCAATGCAAGTCAATGAAAGGGAATCTTTCTTTTGCAAAGAGAAGATGCTTTGTCTCCAGAAGTCTGCAATGGAGGCACAAGGCAATAGGCATATCCAGCGAGCAAATAAATGAAAATACTTAGCTAAAAGTAGAAATTGTGGGACATTTTTTTCTGAGCACCTGGGTTCAAAAGAAAGTAATTGAAAACAAATGCTGTTGAGATATTTCATTCCGAATCTGCTAGACAGAGACACAGGATGATGGCGACACGTGGGTGTCCTGCCCCAAACTAAATCCTGGATTTGCCTATCCAGAAGAGCCCCCTCTACCAATGGTCCTTGCACTAGAACAGTGGTGGCCAAACTTGGCCCTCCAGCTGTTTTGGGACTACAACTCCCATCATCCCTAGCTAACAGGACCAGTAGTCAGGGATGATGGGAATTGTAGTCCCAAAACAGCAGGCAGGCCAAGTTTGGCCACCACTGCACTAGAAGGTCCTTTCTGGGAGGGCGGCATGGTCAGCCCTCAATATCTGTTCTCTGCTGCCTGCTCTTCTGCCTCTTGGTAGAATTATTCCCTTCTTCCAGCGTCCCTATTCTGGTTTCAGCCTTGTTCTGGTTCCTTTTCTGATCCATTTCATTACCTCTGGCCTGTTTCCCCCCTTCTCTCTCCCTCCCTTGCTTTGATCCAGGTGTTTTGGGACCAAGTGTGCTGGCTGCTCCCAGGGCATCTCTCCCAGCGACCTGGTTAGGAGGGCCAGGAGCAAAGTCTTTCACCTGAGCTGTTTCACCTGCATGATGTGTAACAAACAGCTCTCCACCGGCGAGGAGCTTTATATCATCGACGAGAACAAGTTTGTCTGCAAAGAAGATTACCTGAGCAACAGCAGCACTGCCAAAGAGAACAGCTTGCACTCAGGTGAGGAGCGACTCCTTTCCGGTTTTGGGGGGTGGGGCAATCCGAATGCAACTGTTCGGACCATTGAAATGCCTGGTTGTCAGGGCTATATACTACCAGTTACATCACGTGACTTCCCCCAAAGAATCCTGGGAATTGTGGTTTGCTAAGGATGCTCAGAATTGCAGCTTTGCAGAGGGTTAAACTCGTTTCTAGGATTTGGCAGGGTGGGGAGCCATGTGATGTCTGTAAATATCACAGGAAGACCTTGGGCTGCATTCCTAGCTATTTAGGTAAAGGTAAAGGGACCCCTGACCATTAGGTCCAGTCGCAGACGACTCTGGGGTTGCAGCGCTCATCTCACTTTATGGGCCGAGGGAGCCGGCGTACAGCTTCCGGGTCATGTGGCCAGCATGACTAAGCCGCTTCTGGCGAACCAGAGCAGCGCACGGAAATGCCGTTTACCTTCCCACCGGAGCGGTACCTATTTATCTACTTGCACTTTGACGTGCTTTCGAACTGCTAGGTTGGCAGGAGCAGGGACTGAGCAGCGGGAGCTCACCCCGTCGCGGGGATTCGAACCGCGACCTTATGATCGGCAAGTCCTAGGCTCTGTGGTTTAACCCACAGCGCCACCTGCATCCTATCCATTACTGAGGAGCTATTCTGCTGGAATCACTCAGTCTGTAGAGCAGGAGACTCTTAATATAGGGGTTGTGGGTTTGAGTTCCACGTTGGATCCCTGCATTGAAGGGGGCTGGATTAAATAACTCTCATAGTTAGGCTTACCATATGCCTGGAATTTCCCTGATATAGCTGGCATTCAGCCCTCGTAAACAGCGTCTGGATGGAAATCGCTGAAATGTCCGGGGAAATCCCGGACGTATGTTAGCCCATGTCGGTAGTGTAGATTTTGACAAATTTCATTTAAAATAGCTTAGGCAAACTAAGGCCCAATCCGGCCCAATCGCCTTCTTAATTCGGCCTGTGGATGGTCCAGGAATTAGCGTGTTTTTACATGAGTAGAATGTATGCTTTTATTTAAAAAGCATCTCTGGGTTATTTGTGGGGCATAGCAATTCATTCATTCCCCCCCCCCCCAAAGTATAGTCCGGCCCCCCACAAGGTCTGAGGGACAGTGGACCAGCCCCCTGCTGAAAAAGTTTGCTGATCCCTGCCTTAGAAACTCCGTGTTGGCTTTTTAAAAAAGATTTCGCAAGGAAAGCTCAGCAACTTTGGTCAAAACAACTCTTTTGTGTCCGGATTTTGACTTTTTGAAATACGGCAACCTTACTCATGGCCCCTTCCAACTCTACAGTTCTGTGATTCTATGAGGAAGGCCCATTAAATTCAATGGAATATACTCCCAGGCAGGGGTGCCAATTTAATAAAACATGGGAGGTGGGGAGAGAGAGCAGGTAAGCCCTGACACATACTCACCATTTGAATAGTAATGTTCATCAACTTGCGGGGGGGGGGGTCCTCAAATATTTTATTGGTAAGGGGGCCAAATGCACCTCGGTCCCTGGGCCTAGGAGATGGGGCACCTATGCACCCAGGTAAATGGGATTAAGCTTGCAACATTAGAATCTGTACCTTTTGTGAACTTTAGAATACTTTAAAACGGAATTGGATCACTCCACCAAGGGGGAGAGGTCTATCAACACCTATCAACCATGATAACTGGGGAAGGGATGTAGCTCTGTGGTTAGAGCATCCGCTTTGCATGCAGAAGGTACTGGGTTCAGTTCCTGGCATCTCCAGAACTGGGAGTGTCTCCCGGATGAAAGTCTGGAGAGCCACTACTGGTCCTGAGCAAGATGGACCAGTGGTCTGACTCTGCATCAGGAAAATTTCCTATGATGTTAATAAAACAGAGCTTCCGGATTCAGAGATAGTGTAACTCAGGGTAGCCCCGGCCAGCATGCCTAATGGTCAAGGGTGATGGGAGCTGGCGTCCAGCAACACCTGGAGATCACCACATTGACCACCTCATAATCATATTCATAATGGTGGGCTGTTGGCCTTCATGCCAGGCTATGGGGGATTTTATGGAGTCATGGGTTTGGAAGAAGGGTGTTGGCTTACAACCAGCAGGGCTCATTTGATGTCTTTTAATTAATTGATAGGAGCAATTAATTTGCTTTCCCCCCCTTCCCCCCCTTTCTGATGCATTCAAAGTTTTCATAGCTATGGAAAATCAGAAGGTGACTGTTCTGTCATTTGGGGAGGGAGCTGAGAGTAGATTATAAACTTGATTGGAGATGGAAATCAAAGTATCCACCACCAGGGGAATCACGGGCCAATATTTGGAGTATGATTAAAATAGCATTGGATTGTACCCAACCCAAGTCTTATTCAGAGAAGACCCATTTCAGATATTTTTGAATCACTATGAGTTCGTATTGAATTGTATGGATGGTTTGATGAAATGGTTTCGTTCTTTCTCTTTTTGCCTTGTTGTACTATTTTGGTTTTGATGTGCTTAGAGTGATTGCAATGTTTTGCTGATGGTTAATGCTATTGATACTACCATGAGCTGTTTTGAGCTCAGCTCTGTCGCTGGAAAAGCGGAATGCAAATCTGAAATCAAATTTAAGTCAACAGACCCAAGTTAGCCATGTCCTTTTTTATTTTCAAGGGGTCTTCTCTGAGCAGGACTAGGAATGGAGACAACCAATGGTTTTATTTTTATAGTATATTATAATCACATTATTGATTGCCTGCCCTTCACACACACACACCAAAGTCCCAGGGCAGGTTATAGCAATGTTATAAACAATTTAAAACAACTTGCAGACATAAAAAAATAAGGCTTCTAAGTGGTGTACGAAATATAAAAACCAGTTGCACAATGTTATTCAAATACTGGTGAAATGGAGCCAATTCCTTTTCAGTCTCTGTGTTTGTGCGCTGAAGAAACTGGAGGGTCTGAGAAGATCAGATCAGAACATGGTCTGCTAAGATGGTTTGCAATCCACACTTAGCTGCAAACTGCTAGGAGGAGCACCCCTAGGTGTCTATGGGTCTTTTCCTTTCTTACATCCCTTTTGGGAAGAGGACCAGTGAATTGGAACTACTGGAGATCCATTTTAGGAGCCCAGGAAGATCAGAGAGAAACACGTCTTCAGAGAGAGAAAGAGTGATAGACAGGCACACACATTTGTAGGAAACGGCTTCTTCTTTTTTGAGGTGGTGGGTGAAGAAATTCACAGTCCCAAGGAAATGTTTGGCCTGGCAGACTTGTTGGGGAGATGTGTGTGTGTGTCGGTTTCACACCCGTGTGTTACTGGCACACATGTGTAAAGTGTGGAGGTTTGTTGAAAGGAGAGGAAGAAGGAGAAAGTTGCAATTTTCGCTCCACCACGAGGAATAGTTAACACAATGCTCCCCCTCCGCAAAACACACACACACTTAAGGACAAAATATGGGGAGGGGGGAAGTGTTTTCCCTGTCTGAAACCTGGGGCTCAGTCCAGCTCACAAGTAGCTCACCACCAGATCCCATTGATTTATTGCAAACAAATACTTAATGGTGCCACCTTTTGTGGGTCTACGTAGAAGTGCTTAAGTCCCACTGAGTTCTATGGGGCTTTTTTTACTCTCAGGTAAAATCATTAGGCAGCCATCCTAGGCAGGACACTCAGAAATAGGTCCTAGTGAATTCAGTGGGGCTCCCCCCCCCGCCCCCGCCATGTACTATTTTCATTTTTATTTATTTTGATTTGTTTAACAGTGGGGTTAGGAATGCAGCCTTTATTTATTTTGTAAAATTTATACACAACATGATTGCAAAAAGACTCCGAAATCCTCAAAGCAGTTTGTAAAAAACAAAGGTAAAACAATAAGAAAAAAGGTAAAACAACAAGAAAATTAATAACAATGGTATAAGACAAAGTTAAAATAACAATAGACAAAAAAAACCCAGATTAAAACTCACATCAATATTAATTGCATTAATCTCTTCCACTGAAGTAAACATAATTAATACCGAGCCATCTACATATTTATACATACTTATTTGGAAGAGACCTCCCCCACCCCACCTGTGTTTCAATGGGATTTACCCCAAATAAATGGGGGTTAGGCTGCTGCCTTAAAAGTGCTTTATGCTGGAAGAAGCTTCCCTTACTTCAGTGGGGGGGGGGGGGACTGAAGGGCATCCATGCAGGGTCAGGCCAAAGGACTATCTAGCCTACGGGTAGACAAAGTAAGGCCCGGGGGCCAGATCCAGCCCAATCACCTTCTCAATCCGGCCAGCGGACAGTCCAGGAATCAGCATGTTTTTACATGAGTAGAATGTGTCCTTTTATTTAAAATGCATCTCTGGGTTATTTGTGGGGCATAGGAATTTGTTCATTTCCCCCCCAAAAATATAGTCTGCCCCCCCCCACAAGGTCTGAGGGACGGTGGACTGGCCCCCTGCTGAAAAAGTTACCTGACCCCTGATTTAGCCAAAGGACTATCTAGCCTAGCATCCTGTTCTCACAGCAGCTGACCAGCTTCTCCTATGGAAACCCTGCAAGCAGAATATGAGCACAATAGCCCCATCTGGCTCAAGGTGATTCCCAGCTACCAGAATTCAGAGGCATAACGCTTTCCACACTGGAGGGAGAATGCATCCATCATGGCCAATAGTTACTGATAGTCTCGCCCTCCATCAATTTGGCTAATCTGTGATCATCCAGATGTTTTCTATCTGTTTAAAAGAATCATAGGTTGCTTTTCACCCTGTTAAGTCTCAAAGCGTCTTATAACAGTATAAAATACACAAAATTTAAAATTAAGCCTCCAAGATTCAAAACCTCAAGAATTTAAAACATCTATTGATGGATCTAGCTATCTGTAATCATTAATACATAACGCAGCTCGGTTGATTAGGGTGTGGTGTTGATAATGCCAAAGTCGCAGGTTTGATCCACCTTCTTGTGGGAGGGGGTTCCACAGGGCTGGACCCGCAACACAGTTCCCCATCATTCCCTGACCATTGGCCATGCTGGCTGGGGTTGGTGAAAGCTGAAGCTCCATGGCATCTGAGGACAGCGGCTTCCCCACCTGTGCCTTCCCTTCCTTTAAACCCAAACCATCTTTTCTTGTTGTGTGTTCACACACACATCTCACTCCAAAAATCTACTCGGTACTTATTTTGTTGCTATTAAATAAGTTTGTGGGTTGTTGTTTTTTAAGTGACTTTTTAATACAGGTTTGGGGAGAGCCTGTTGGGACTCATTGCCCCAAATTCTAATATTTTGGAATATTTTTCCTAAGTAACAAAGTTTAGGATTGCAGCCCAAGTCAATGTGCTTAGATGCAAATTGCTTCAGGTCTCGGTTCTAAACTCTTAAGTTCCAGGGATGTGCAACTAGGAATATGTATTTTGGACAGATAATGCTGTTTCTCTCAAATCCTGTTTGGGGGTTTCCTTCAGGCATTTGAGGAGGATAAGGTTATCTAGCCGAAATGGCTGTGTTCTGTCTTCACTGTCAGTTGCCAGGAATCACAAGGCCCTATTCAACCAACCTTTTCCTCTCTAGGGTAATCCAATAAGTGTATGGGATGCCAAAATGTCTGGAAATCAAGGAGACTGACTTGACAAATAAATGTCTCTTTGATGAGGAGATAAGCTGTAGAACCAATTCGCACATGCATGGTTTTCACTTTGCAATCTGCATGTGCGAATGAGCCAACCTGGGTCAAGTGTCAGATTTTCCTTTTTTGGCATTCCACATGGTCTGTGGACACATCCAGCTACTGAAATGCGGAGGAGGAAATGAGTTTGACTTACTTCCCTCCAGGATCATAGCACCAACCAGGATATGGGGCTGGATTTTCCTTAGGACCAGGGCAGCTCAGCTTCCTCTCCCTGATCGGTACAATTATTATTTAATTTTTTAAAAAACACAAGAACAACAACATTGCTTAAAGAGGCATTTGTTTAATCTCACGCCCAGCTTGGCCCTCAGGAAGTCAGTGTGAAGTACATTAAGTTTATATACAACTGGTGTTTTCTATAGTCGGCCAGCTGCAATGGACTGCCATTCAAGTTTCCAGTGGACTGTGAATTGGCTGTAACTTTAAGAAAAGCAAATTTCATTAACTTGTGCCTGGCTCGTTTTTTCCTCCTCCCTCCTCGTTCCTTTTTCCTCATACGCCATCTTTTTAGATTGTGAGCCCATCTTAGTACTGGTTTTCGTAAGCTGCTCTGAGGGCCTTCATGGCTGGAGGGTAGGCTATAAATGCAACATTATTTATTTGTTTGTTCTGTTGCCTCCCACCTCTGCATCTCAAGGCAATACACGCAATGTAATAAAAACTGCTAAAAAGCCTTTGGAAACAGCACAGAAAGTATCTGGCAAATGAATGGGAAAAGAATAAAATATGGCATAAAGCAATTCATCCTGCTGGGGGAGCTTGCCATAATTTGTATCACTATGCATACATCTAAACAAACAAACAAGTGGGACATTTTTTTCATTTTCTCCCATATTATTAGAACCTGGGGTCCTGCAATTAATCTGCTTAGCCAGAGACTCAGGACGAGCAAAAGGAAGGCTTCCTTTGTGCAGTGCATCTTTAACCTGTGGAACTCACTGACACAAGATGTACTGGTGACTGCCTCAACCTTAAAAAGCTTTAAAGGGTGGGGGGAGCCAAATTCACAGTGTGGGGAAGTGTTTTAAGGTGTGGAGGGGGGAGGTCTTGGCATCCAGGACACATTGAGCAACACCTGCATTTATGGTGCTTTCTTAAAGGTAAAGGGACCCCTGACCGTTACGTCCAGTCGCAGATGACTCTGGGGTTGCCGTGCTCATCTTGCTTTACTGGCCGAGGGAGCTGGCATACAGCTTCCAGGTCATGTGGCCAGCATGACTAAGCCGCTTCTGGCGAACCAGAGCAGTGCACGGAAACGCTGTTTACCTTCCCACCAGAGTGGTACCTATTTATCTACTTGCACTTTGACATGCTTTTGAACTGCTAGGTTGGCAGGAGCAGGGACCAAGCAACGGGAGCACATCCCGTTGCAGGGATTCGAACCGCCGACCTTCTGATCGGCAAGCCCAAGAGGCTCAGTGGTTTAGACCACAGCACCACCCGCATCCCTTGGTGCCTTCTTTCACGTTGCTTATTTAGCAAGCAAACCATCCTACATTATCAGCTCCCCTATTCAGTTATGGTTGAGATGAGACTGTTGCAGTTGGATGCGCATCTGAGAAAAGGCAGACATCTAAGGACATGTGTCTTTGTGCGTGTGCTTCTCCCTACCACTGCAGCCACCACCGGCAGCGACCCCAGCCTCTCCCCGGACTCCCAAGACCCCTGCCAAGACGATGCCAAGGACTCAGAGAGCGCCAACGTGTCGGACAAGGAGGTGGGCAGCAACGAGAACGACGACCAAAACCTGGGGGCCAAGCGGAGAGGGCCCCGCACCACCATCAAGGCCAAGCAACTGGAGACCCTCAAAGCGGCTTTTGCTGCCACCCCTAAGCCCACCCGGCATATCCGCGAACAGCTGGCGCAGGAGACCGGCCTCAACATGAGAGTCATCCAGGTACAGGTGTTTGAGGGGTGGGACAAGGAACGGCGGAGGAAAATCCTAGCGTGGGGCAGTGGGAAGGGGATGGGTGTCCCGGGACGGTGGAGGCCAGGGATGCGGAATGAGGCCTTCAAGGCCTCCCCAGCTGGCCCTCAGGACTCCATCTTCTCCTGGGCCATAATAGTCTGGTGAGATGTGTGTCTCTGTGTGTGTGTGTGTGTGTGTGTGTGTGTGTGAGAGAGAGAGAGAGAGAGAGAGAGAGAGAGAGAGAGAGAGAGAGAGAACTTTTGACACTGGTTGGAATATTGCTTGGTTTTGCTCCACCTGCCTTTGGCCTCACCCATCATGGGATTTTGGCTCCCAGGAGGCTGGGAACCAAGAAATGCAGCCCACAGGGTCACAGAAACAAAGAATTGTAGAGTTGGAAGGGACCCAAAGGGTCATGGAATCCCTCGCAATGCAGGAATCCTGTGCGCAAACACACCTTATTCTTATTCTTCTTTGGTGTTCACTCGTATCCAAGTAAGGTTGTCTTCCATGAACACTTAACAGTGAGTCTGTAGGTGACTGTGGAGGCCACTTCTGGATCCACACGTTGTTCCACAGTGGGGACATCGGTTTCCAGGCGGGAGTTGATCACGGTGAGGGTTTGCCAAGCATGCCTTCCTCTAAGCTTGTTTCTTCTTTGCGCCATGAGTTCGTGCTTCTTCAAAGCCCACAACACCTTTCTCCAGCTGGAGCGCTTGCAAGCCAGTGTGTCCCAATTGTTGATGTTTATACTATATTTTTTTAGATTTGCCTTGAGAGAATCGTAAACCTCCTTTGTTGACCACCAGCCTTCTGCTTTCCATTTTTAAGTCTGGAAGAGAGTAGTTGCTTTGGAAGACTATAATCAGGCATCCGAACAACATGAACAGGACCAGTGGTCAGGGATGGTGGGAATTGTAGTCCCAAAACAGCTGGACAGCCAAGTTTGGTCATGCCTGGTTTAGGGCTTTAAAGGTCTTTATTATCACTCCACTTCCGTTTTCTGGAGCAAAAGATGATCACCAGTGCCAATGTGGTATGAAATAATTGGGTTCATTTCACTCTCTGGGTGGGGTTGGTGTAGTAGACAATACTGAGCTGGGTGGATTCACTGCCTTACCTGGTATCAGGTGGAAATGAATAATCACTCATGGGAGCACCGACCTGTATTGAGCCCCAACTGAGAGTCAGGAAGCGGTAGGGCCTCTGGCTCTCATATCTTTAACTGTGAATGCCTGATAAGCCACTGCTTGCTATAGTATAGAGTTAAGGAGTTCTCCACCCCTCAGTCACCTCATGTAATTGTAAATTCAGCTGATGACTTCAGAGGCTTCCTCTCAGCACCTGTCAACTGATTGATGCTGAGAGGAGCTCCTTGGATGGACTCTCAATGCTAAGCAGCTGATTGATACCCATAGCACAACAGCCCCATTAGCAGCACTGTGCAGCCAAACCCAGTCATGCCTTTTCAGCCTTGCAGCTGATGTCACATCCGAAATCTGGTGTGGGGCAGGTGGGTGTGGCTGGTGGTGGTGGGGAAACAACTTTGAGGTTGCTGTAGTAACTAGAGGAGAGGGTGGGTGGAAGGACCAGGGAGGTGTCAGAAGAATGAGAGAGACAGAGAAGCTTTCGCGACTACCTCGCCTTTGGGAGCTTCCAAGAATATAAGGCGGTTGAAGTGAAGTAGATGTGGAGCTGATCAGCCCCTTGGGTGAGGCTTCTGAGCTTAGTCTAGAGGAGAAGCAAAATCGAGGGGAGCTAAATAGATAACATGTCTACCTTGCAGCAGGTAAGGCAATAATGCATAAGCTAGTTTCACAGGTGTCATTCCCCATGCCCTTTCCTCAAAGGCCAAGCTGGCACTGAACACAACAGAATGTGTGCATGTGTTTTTTATGAAAACAATGTGGGCACAATCTGATTGCTTGTGCTTTGACCACTGCTGAAATAAATAGGGTTAGAATGCATTTGGCTGAATTCCCTGGATACATTTATTTTTTAAGAAATGCATGCCAGTAAAATGAACAGGGGGACTGCAACAAAATGTTGCATCCTGGAGTGCTCCTGCTCACTATCCCAGTCACTCCCATTCCGTTCCCCTCCACAAGCATTTCCCAATCTCCCAACAACACTCAATCAGCACTCCACAGCCACCGAGCATGCTCAGTCTTCACTGGGGCTGTCTTGCTGTGTCCCCCAATTTTAAACAAATCCTGCAGACTTTTGGTCCTCCTGAAAACCTTCCATTCCACAAGCCAGCTAACTGCACCTCCACTCCGACTGAGGCGGGACAGGGCATGAGCAAAGCTGTTAGGCGAATGCTGAGAACTGTATTTCAGTGGCACAGGACACAGGTCCCTAGTTAATTCTTTGGCAGCTACATGCAGGGCAGGGAGAGACCTCTTCTGGAACTCTGGAGAGCTGCTTCCAGTCAGAGCAGGCAATACTAAGCTTAGGTAGACCATCTACCCAGGATACCTGAAGGAGTGTCTCCACCCCCATTGTTCTGCCCGGACACTAAGGTTCAGTGCCAAGGGCCTTCTGGCAGTTCCCTCACTGCAAGAAGCAAAGTTACAGGGAATCAGGCAGAGGGCCTTCTCGGTAGTGGCACCCGCCCTGTGGAACACCCTCCAGTCAGATGTCAAAGAAGTAAACAACTACCTGACGTTTAGAAGATATCTGAAAGCAGCCCTGTTTAGGGAAGTTTTTAAAGATTGATGTTTTAATGTACTTTTAATCTTTTGCTGGAAGCCGCCCAGAGTGGCTGGGGAACCCCAGCCAGATGGGTGGGGTAAAAATATATTACTACTACTACTACTACTACTACTACCACCACTACCATCATCATCATCATCATCTGCCTGAGTCAGTATAAGGCAGCTTTCTCTGTTCTCACATAAGCAATGCCTGAAGGCTGGAATGTGTATATATACTAGGATAAAATGATGATGGAGCTCAGAGCTTGTGCTACACCTGGGTGGGGAACCTCAGGCTCAGGGACTGAATGTGGCCCCACAGGCCTCTCTATCAGGCCCTCAGGAACCTCCCCACACCCTCCCTAGCCACACCCTTGGCTCTGCTTTGCACCCTCCTTCCAGGGTGGCACACTGGCTCTGCTTTGCACCCTCCTTCCAGGGTGGAACACTCCCTTGAACCCGGACCCTGCCTCTTCTTTGCTTGGATGAGGGGTGGAGAGCAGGACATGGAGGTGCGAACCCCTCTGACTTTTGAATGCATGGGCATAGCCAGGGGGGAGCAGGGGGGCAGCTGCCCCCCCCAATAATCCAGTAAATGAATAAAAATACTGAACTAAAAGTAGAAAGATTTTGACCGATTCTTCTGAATACTTGGAGGTCAAAGGGAAGTAATTTAAAACAACTGTTTTGCTGAGACATTGCATTCTGATTCTGCTAGACAGAATCAAACAGAGGATGATGACAGGTGGGTACCTTGCATCTCCCCCCCCCAAAAAAAAATAATCCTGGCTATGCCCATGTTTGCACCATATTATTCCAAGTCTGTTGCTCCACTAATTTTCACCTGTGGCCCCACCCAGTGGACTGTTCCACTTGAAGACTGCAGGGTCATATTTTCAAAATTCTCGCACATGGATCTCCCTGTTTGAAGAAAGCTAGCACAGTCAGAAGAGAGGGCTATGCCATAACTTTTGACTTTTGCTTTGCTACTTCCCCGTAGGTAAAGGTAAAGGGACCCCTGACTGTTAGGTCCAGTCGTGGCCGACTCTGTGGTTGTGGCGCTCATCTCGCTTTATTGGCCGAGGGAGCCAGCGTACAGCTTCCAGGTCATATGGCCAGCATGACTAAGCCACTTCTGGCAAACCAGAGCAGCGCACGGAACCGCCGTTTACCTTCCCGCCGGAGTGGTACCTATTTATCTACTTGCTCTTTGACGTGCTTTCGAACTGCTAGGTTGGCAGGAGCTGGGACCGAGCAACGGGAGCTCACCCCGTGGCGGGGATTCGAACTGCCGGGGATTTGAACTGCCGACCTTCTGATTGGCAAGTCCTATGCTCTGTAGTTTAACCCACAGCGCCACCCTCGTCCCTTACTTCTCCCTACACCCAGGCAATTTGGTTTGACTGTGATTGGGGGAAGGGGAGCATGATGCTTCTCTGTGCAGATGGAGAGGGAGAAAGAGGAAGGGGTGCAAAGTGATGCAGGCAAAGGGAGAAAAACAAAACTTTTGGCATCGTAATATCATTATACAAATCTATGGTGCAGCCAGTTTTGGAATACTGTTTATGGTTCTGGTCACCTCTCCTCCAAAAGGGTATTGTAGAGTTGGGGAAAGTTCTGGAAAAGGGCAACCAAAATTATCAAGGAGATGGAGTGAATCCCCCCCTCCCCGAAGAAAAGTTGCAGCATTTCAGGAAGTTTTAGAGAGAAAAGGCGTTATAGAAGTTTATAAATAAATGATGCATGGTTTGGAGAAAGTGGATAGAGGAAAGTTTCACCCAACACTAGAACTTGGAACGTCCACAGAAGTGGAATGTTGGAAGGTTCAGGGCAGATGAAATAAACGCAGCACGCCGTTAACTATGGAACTCCTTCCTGCAGGAGGCAGCAATGACCACCAGCTTGGATTACTTTAAAGAGGACTGGAAAAATTCACGGAGGAGAGGGCTACCACTGGCTACTTGATGCCTCCCTAGCTGAAGGCAGTAATGCTTCTGTAGACTAGTTGCTGGAAGCCTTAGCAAGGGAGAGTGCTGCAGTGCTCGGATCCTGCCCATCTGTGAGGGCAGAACGCTGGACTAGATGGTCTACTGGCCTGATTCAGCAAACTCTTCTTACGTTTCTTTTTTCCTCACATTGACCGCAACCCATAGATACCCTGTAGTTTCTTGAGAAGTACTGTCATTTGGCCGTGTGTTTCCCCTCAAACCACTTTCCATCGGCTTTGGAAACGAAAGCTGCCATTAAGCTGAGGTGCGTACATTTCAGACAGCCGTTGCACATGCTCAGAAGGCAGATTCATTGAATAGGAATTGGGGGAGGGAGGGTTGAAAGTGTGGGGAAACACCACAGGAAATGTGCATTGGATCTCTGCCCCCTCTCTGAGGTGTGCAGCAAGCTAAAATCGTGACTTGATATGCACTGAGAGAACTGTCCTCGCTGCAATTTGAGCTGCTCGTGTGTACCTTAGTCAAATCCCTATGTCTAATTTTGTATAATAGAGCATTTATTTGGGGGTGGGGCTGAGGAACCTGTTGTGATTATATACGCTTTGTGTCACATGTAAGGAAGCTGCCCTGTCCAGAGCCAGACCGTTATGTCCCTCTTCCTCAGTATGCATGCACGCACTGCCGTCACAATTAGCTACCGTATTTTTCGCCCTATAGGACGCCCTTTCCGCCCTCCAAAAATGAAGGGGAAATGTGTGTGCGTCCTATGGGGCGAATGCAGGCTTTCGCTGAAGCCTGGAGAGCGAGAGGGGTCGGTGCGCACCGACCCCTCTCACTCTCCAGGCTTCAGGAAGCTATCCGCAAGCCTTGCAAGCCCGGCGGGAGGTCCCACGGGCTCGCAAGGCTTGCGGGCAGCAGCCTGCAGCCCACAAGCTCGGGGGACAGCAGGGAGGCGCAGCGCCGCCACCCCGCTATTCCCCAACCTGGTTTGGAGGCGGGCGGTGGAGAGAAGCAAGCTTGCTTCTCCCCATCGCCAGCCCCACAAGCTCAGGGGACAGCGGGGCAAGCCGCTGCCCCACGGAGGCTAGAGAGGCTGTCCCTGAAGGCAGAAGAGGGAGACGGAGCGCTTGGGGATGGCTGCGCAAACCTGGGGGGGAAATAAAATATTTTTCCTTCATTTCCCCGCCAAAAAACTAGGTGCATCCTATGGGCTGGTGCGTCCTATAGGGCGAAAAATACGGTATGTACTCCACTGGAGTATCATAGAATCATAGAATTGTTGGGAGGGAACCCAGGGGTCATCCAGCCTAACCCCAGGTGCATGGTTGTTGTTGTTGTTTAGTTGTTTAGTCGTGTCCGACTCTTCGTGACCCCATGGATCAGAGCATGCCAGGCACTCCTGTCTTCCACTGCCTCCCGCAGTTTGGTCAAACTCACGCTGGTAGCTTCGAGAACACTGTCCCACCATCTCGTCCTCTGTCGTCCCCTTCTCCTTGTGCCCTCCAACTTTCCCAACATCAGGGTCTTTTCCAGGGAGTCTTCTCTTCTCATGAGGTGGCCAAAGTATTGGAGCCTCAGCTTCAGGATCTGTCCTTCTAGTGAGCACTCAGGGCTGATTTCCTTCAGAATGGATAGGTTTGATCTTCTTGCAGTCCATGGGACTCTCAAGAGTCTCCTCCAGCACCATAATTCAAAAAGATGCGTGGTAGATGCATGGAAAAGATTCATAAGGCAGGTAAAATGCTGTTTTGTTTTGTTTAAAAAAAAGGTCTCATCCACACAATACATTTAAAGCATATTCAACATACATTTATAGCATATAGCTTCCCCCAAGGGATCCTGGGAACTGTAGTTTGTTAAGAGTGCTCTGTAAGAGGTAAACTACCACTCCCAGGATTTTAAGTGGGGAGGGAGAACCATGTAATTTAAATGTATTGTGTGACTTACATGATATATTTTGTGACCTTTTAAAAGTGCTCCTGAGCTGCTTATTTTTATTTTGGCTAAAAATTTCTTAGTTTCTTCACCTTCCTACCCTGAATTTATAATTTTTTCTGCTGCTGCTGGGCTATCCTTATCCCTTTGTGTCAATACCTCCCTGCCTTGTTTACACCTCTCTCTCTTTTATCTGAACTTCAGATTACTAGACACCCCTCAGCCAATCAGCGCCCTTGGAAGGTTCCAATCAGAGTGTGGGGGAGAGAAGGGGGGAAGAAATTGTTAATTCAAATCATTGGTGGGGGGAACTGAGTTTTTTAGATTGGATATGACCCACTATCTCCAAACACACACACGTGTTAATAATAGAGTAGCTATTTGAAATTAATGGACAGAACTCCCTTAGGCCCATTAATTTCAGTAGGTCTACTCTTGAGTAGAATACAGCCATAAAAGAAATAGCCGCATCAAGGCTTCTTCCTTCAACTTGTAGATTGGAAAGCAGAGGGATAAATGAAATAGACACAGTGTTTTCGTCATTAAAAGAGGGGAATATTTGGGGAGCATTATGAAAAGACGTGGTACACCCCCTACCTTGTTTTCTTAATTGCTTTTCTTAAGCAGGATACATTTTTTTAAAAAAAATTAAACAAATGTAAAATTTCAACTCTATTTTTTAAAAGCACAATTTTCAAATTTATTTTTTTTAATTATTTTGATCTCTATCCAACCTTTTTCTTTTTCTTTTCAAACGTCTGATGCGCAGGCGTTGTTAGAAGGTTTGTAAATCCGGAGTTGGGAGATGAGGCTAAATTGCCTGCGTGGACGGACGTTTTAAGGCAAAGTTGAGCACCAAAGAGGTTCGGGGGCTCTCTGAATTAATTCCCTCATTCTCTTCACCCGCCGCAGGTCCCTGATATTTTAAGAGGAGGGCGCTTTTAAAAACACTTCGAAATGGATAAATGCCTCGTTACGCATTCTGAAAGACCCAAGCCCACCGGGTAGACCTTGGAAAAATCGTCCCGGGGCTCAATGTCCCCTGCGCCAACCCTACAGCTTTCCTGCTGTGCGACTTTGTGAGCCGTAATTTGAGCCCACTGAAGCGGTTTACTCCCGAGTAAAACAAGCGGAGGCTCGGATGGTAAAGCTGCAATCCTAGCTCCATCAGAGGTTGGGAGGGATTTGCTTACTTCCAAGTAGGGTAGGGCAACGCGTTTGCGAAGCTGAGCTTGGCAGAGCGCTGGAAGGGCGCTCTGTCTACGCTCAGAGGCTCTATTTGCTTACTGAAAACAGACCCAGATTAAGCCCAGAATTCTTGTTTGTTTATTGAAAGACATATTTATCCGGGGCGCACACAGAGAGCCTTTTCGCTTCGGTTGAACGGATCTGTTGAGACAATTGAGAATATTGCTGTCTTTGGATTTAGGATACGAGACCCAGAGGCTTCTGTTTGGGGGGTGGAGTAGAGATTTGGTTGGAAAATGTATTACATATTTATTTATTTCGAAAATGTATATACTGATTAATGGCGATCTTCTCTATAGATTTCTGTCTGGGAATGGGAAACACAAGGTGATAACCTACTTTAGCCCTACTTAGGGTAGACCCATTGACTCCCACGAAATTCAATATTAGAAGCACCTCTTACTGTTCTTAAGGAATTCTGTGATAACATTGCAGTGCTTAGGTGTACTGCTACAATATATACAGAGATGATGGGCCCCAATCCAGCCAGAGTTAAGGCAATTTAATCCTTGCAGAGTTGTTGTCGGGATAAAAAGGGGCAGCTTACGTTTTACCTTGAGCTCCTCTGAGGAAAAGAGGGATACAATTTTATTTTATTATTGATTAAAATTTATATACCGCCCTTCATCCAAGGATCACAGGGCGGTTGACAGTGTAAATTAATTAATTGATGAGGCGGAAATATTTTTTAGTCTTAATTAGATTTTCCTTTAATTGACCTAAATTGTGTGTGTGTGTGTGTGTGTGTGTGTGTGTGTGTGTGTGTGTGTGAACAAAATATACAGTCCAATTAAGGTTCCAGTCTAATGCACACCCACGTGGGAGTCAGTCTTACGAAGGTCAATGGGAGTTCCTTCTGAGCAGACGTGCATAGGATCGCGCTATGTCAAACGAGCTATGCAGATCTTCAAAGCAAATCGCGTTGCTGGGATCGTAACCAGTAGCTCGCTGCTGTTTGCCTCCACATTTTTTTAGAAGTGTGTGCCTTTGGGTGAAAATCTAGAGGTCCACTTACTCCTGAATTCAAGGAGTCCTGGAATAAAATCATTGAACTGAGACTGACTTTTGAAGCGAAGAAAAAAATGTGTGTTTAAGATCGAGGAGTTTGGCTTGTGAGAGAGAAAATCCAAAAAATTCACACCCGGGCGGGCCGAGCAATAATTATATTTAGGTTGCATATCCCCTGCAAGTTCCATTGAGCTCAGAGGAGCTTACTCTTGAGTAGACATGCAAAGTTGTTGTTTTCTTTCTTAAACTCAGCCATGGAAGGTTTGCGGATGATTCAAAGAATAAAACACCAGCCTTCCTGCGTTTCTGAAAAATGCGGATTTTGCGAGACCTTGAGTTCTCCAGAGTGCTTCGTCAGGGTGGCGCTTAGAGAGTTTAGGAAGCGGCAGAAGGTTGCTTGATATTGTGTCGCTAGTTTGAAATTGTTTCTCCCTTCGCCAAGAATCCTGGGAACTGTAGCTCACAATGCTACAATTCCCAGCACCCTTAACAAACGACAGTTCCCAGGATTCTTGGGGGGGGGGGGGTGATGTACTTTAAATGGACAGAGCTCACAGTCTTAAACTGTGCTGCAACTCGGAACACGTTCTTGTTTTATTTACCATTATTAGTCACCTATTAACCTAGTTCTCCGGGAGACTGAGAGGTAAATCCCAGGGAACACATTCGGACTTGCTTCTGAGTAAACATGTCTAGGTTTGCACTGCTAATTGGATTATTAGGCTCTGTGGAACTTTCACAGCAAGCAAAAAAACGAGAGAGACAGTTCTCTGCCCCGAGAGGATCCCATTTCCACTGCTGTCCCAGCTCCGCATTGGTTTGAGGGCATTTCCGGCTTAACTCGGCTGCAGATCCAGATGTGGATTGGGCGGCTCCTTCATTATGTGAATCATTCGGGCCTGTTGTCTCTTAATCCAGTCCCGACCTGGAGGGATAAGGGAGAGGCCGCAGCCAGGGGCCGATGGTCTGCTATGCGCGCAGAAAGCCACGAGTTCAATCCCCCGCCTCTCCAGGTAGAGCTGGGAAAAGTCTGAAATCTTGCCTAGCCGCTGCCAGTCAGTGTATGCAGCCCGTAGTTCAAAACACTGAGGATTTGAACCTTGCTTTCTTTTTAGAGGAAGGGAGCTCAGTGGCAAAGCGTCTGCTTTGCGCGCAAAAGGTCCCATGTTCAGTGCCTCTCTAGGCAAGACTACGATTCTGGAAGGCTGCTGCCAGTCAGTGCAGACACTATTGAGCTACATGAGCCAGTGGCCTGACTTGTACTGAAGGCAGCTTGCTATCTGACCTGCTGCCTGAGCACCAACTGATCCGGAATGGGATCGCGTTCAAACCGAATCAAGGAGAATAAAATTATCCTGCCTTGAGAATCATTGGAGTGTGATTATGTGTGTGTGTGAGTGTGTGTGTGTGTGTGTGTGTGTGTGTGAGAGAGAGAGAGAGAGAGAGAGAGAGAGAGAGAGAGAGATCATCTATAATTTTATTGTAGTTTATTTTATTTGCTTCTACTACTAAAGCATCTTGCAAAGTCTGGCTTGATCTCTGTACAGTTAAAAATCTATCCGTTTCAATCCTTTGCGGTGCGATGGCTGCAAGTGATAGATTCCATGTTGTTTGTGTGTGCAAGGTTGCTACACAAGTTGCTGGTTTAGTAAAGGGAGGGGGTGGAGAATGGATGATAACGTGCAATAATACGGAAGGAGATGTTTCACACAATCAGGCAGCGCTGCCAAAAAGACCGGGCAGAATCGTGTGTGGTACCTGCAAGACGCAGAAAATTCAAATAGATTTTAAAAAAAAAAGAGGAGGAGGAGGGTTATCTGTTTTATTTATTTACTTTTGTGGGGGTTTTTTTTCCTAATTGGGGGTGTGGTATTCGAAAAGCAGGTATATATGAAATATGATTTAAAATGCAAGAAAACCCTCGTACTTTGAGCAAGAGTTCCTGAAAGGCATTGAATGGAATCCAGCTAGGTTTTTAAGTCAAGATTGAAATTAAGGGAGCTGTAAGAGTCGTGTCTATGGAGTTCAGTGGGTCAACCCTGAGCCAGGATTAACTTTGGATACATTGACAATGTGACGTTATGAGAAATCCTTCATGGGACGCTGGCCAAATGCAAAGTGGGTGGGCCGGCTCCGGGCTTCTGCCCCTTTAATAGGAACATAGAAGGGCGACTATCTCCTGAAATCGCTTCTTCTACACAGCAATTAAAGGTACAGGAGCCCCCGCTGCCGCCTTGTAAGCGACGCCTGCTGAAAAGCCCTCTTCTGTCCGATGATTAAAGGTGCGGGAGCCGGGCCCCCTCCGCTTTTTGACCCGGCCGCCCTATTTTCCTACAGGATGCGTGTTGTTGTGTACATTACACGCAGGTACCGCCTTCCTAAAGCTGACTCTGTATCTAAAAACAGTTCGGTTGGGTCCGGCTGATAGACAGAGGCTGCAATTCCTTCTTCGCTCTGCCAGTCTTGGCGCAGATAAGATCGGTCTGCGTCTTTACGCACTGGGGAGGAAATGCGCAGGGCGATCCTGGGCATGGGACTGGGCTTCCTCCTCAACCGAAGCAGCGCGAGCTTTAAAAGTCTGCCCTCAGCTGAACCAAGCGGGGCTTCTTCAAAGTCTTGCGCCTTGTTCCTTGCGCCACTGGCCTGTAAACCCCCGTTTAATTCGCGGGGGGGCTGCCTTGATCGAAGTACCCCGCTGATTTCACGGGAATCTACTTCCCCGGAAGAAGATCCCACCTCCAAAGGTGTTTAGGAATCGAGATGGATTTATTTGGAATTAATTCCTCCATACCAGAATTTGTGGGCTCTTTACTTCCTTGCTCTCTAGTGTGGTTCTAAATCGCTTAACGACCAAGGCTTGGTAGGTAGTTCGGGTTAAACCCTGCTGAACCCGAAGTAGCTTATTGCAGATAATATTTCAGGGAAGTAAATCAGTTGGATTTCCAGTTCTTGTGTACGTTTGGTAGGGGGGTGTTGTTGTTTTTTTTCTGGTGGGAGGGGACTGCGCTCATCTCCTTGGAGGATCCCGGTTTAAATCCGCAAAAGATTGCGCTCTCTACCGACTCCATCAGTTTCCCACATACGTCGCTCTTCTTAATAGACTGCAGCCCCTAACCCCACTTGCCTCAGTGTAAACTTCACTGGATTATAAAAGGTTCACTTCTGAGAAGACATAGTCAGGGTTGCGTTGTTCCAAGGATCGCCTTGCGCCTCTTTTGCGCCGTAGCGTGCTAAATAAGAGAAAACTGTGAGCCGCCCTGAGATCTACGGATGAAGGGCGGTATACAAATATTAATAATAGCGACAATAATAGGCAGGGAGGCGTTTTGCATTGCGGGACCCGCGTTTTGTCCAACTGCCTGTTTTTAAGGGTAATAAAAGGGTAGCTTGGATTTGGTTATTTGAAAGCTGATAGGCCCTGCAGTCATTTCTCTCTCCTCTCTCTCTCTCTCTCTCTCTCTCTCTTGAATTCAGAAATTGTAATTAACCTGCTCTGGGGATTATAGCAAAAAAAGCGAGCGAGCGAGAGCAGCATATATTCTGGAGGTGTCAAATCTGATTATGGCTCTCGGCCAAGGCGGGCGGGCGGGCGCGCAGCTCTATACATACCGATTCCGGAGAAAGTCTCGTTGGGTTTTACGTCCGAATGAACATGCATGATCTCGGACTGCTCGGAGAGCAAAACGTGGCCTTAAAGACCTGGCGGGTTTCGGCTATTTCGAGATGGATTTTCTGCTTAGGACGGTCAACCTCAGAAAGGAAGGTGGTTTCTTTCTGAATAAGGCCCCGAGTCCACGCGCGTTGAAATAAAGAGGTCCCCTTTCCTTCCCAACACACACACACACACGGTAAAAATGCGTCGAAATCGGTTTCAGGCTTCGCATTTCATGTGGACCGGATTGCAGATGTAAGCGCGTCCGTTACTCCGGAGAGAGAGCGTCACTGAAAATCCGGACTGAGGTTCCTTTTGCAACCCCCTAACCAAAGCGCGCGCTTCACATGGAAACACTTCGCTTTGGGGTTGGGGTTTGGGGGGCGGGGGCGTGCTTTCTTTTCTTTTCTTTTCCCTTGAAAGGCAGCCCCGGGTCTCCGTCTCTGCTGGGCGCGCGGGGGACAGTCCGTCGGCGCGCGGGTTAGCGGAGGATTTTGGTCAACGAAAAGAAGCGCGGTTTTGGTTTTGTTTTTTACGGGGGAGTGGCAGTGGAATAATTCAGAGAAAGAGCATTAGACCAAAGCTAGAGGTGGCTGCGCGAGGGAGAGAAGGAGGGAAGGAAGGCGGGCTTGGTCACTTTCGTCTCTCGCAAAAAAACTGCGCGCTCTCCTGCTCTCCTCCGTCTCTCGCGCTCTCGCCTTCGGGGCTCCGCTTCCTTCCCTTCGCGCCCAGGTTTGCGGAGAGAAAAGTGGGACTCTAAGGAGAAGGCTGAGGTCGGAAGGCTCCAGTCACACCACAAAAGAAAAAGAAAAATCCGAAAGCATAGAGAGAAGAGTTATATCTTCCAAGGGGCAGGTGCGCGATAGAATAAACTCGGGTTTAAAATGCAATACTTATAGATGAGGATATTAGATATTCAGCTCGATCCGGTGGAGAATAGCCACCGCTAAGACTAATTAACTTCTTTCTCTCTCCCTCTGTATAATCCATACACCTCTCTATATGATATCATCCATTTATACCCGCTCATTATATATTCTATATATTTAGGTACGTGTGTATTGTATATAATCATAATGTGTTTTGACTGTTTTTAATACCCGGTTTTTTAAATTGTAAGCCGCCCTGAGACCTCATGGTGAAAAACGAATAAGAAATGTATCACAACAACAACAACAACAACAACGCCACACGAGGATGTTCCTTCTAAAATGGAGCTAAAGTTTATTCGCAGTTTATTGCTTGCAGATTGCATTAGACTATATACGTCTATACTTTGAATACCGAATAGCCTGTTGTTGTTGTTGTTGTTGTTGTTGTTGTTGTTGTTGTGATTTCTTACTCGCCCAAGGCAGGTGACAGCATTCTAAAAAGGCAATATTAAAATAAATTTAAACTATTTGCTTACACACACACACACACACACACACACACACACACAATCTCTCATATACTTCTTCGGAAGTGTATCCCATTAAGCTAAGGGCCCATCCTTAATATTTACGGGCTCAGAGCCCATATACACGTTTACTCGGGTGTAAGGTCTCCGGTGTTCCACGGGGCCGGGGCCCGAGCGTGCGGTCTCACCAGGTGGAAATTCAGCCCCGTGGACCTGAGCTGGAGTGCTTCTCCACGAGACACGCAAGCCCTCAACCTGACTCCTTGGAAGTAAGCGCTCTTCTCTGTTGAAGTCGCGACTTTCTTGAATAAACGAACAGAAGCGCTCTTTCGGGGGATTTAGGAAGGGGTGACGGTGGATCGGGGTTGCCTTGCTGGTGAGCAAGGGCGTGCAGTATGCTGTGTGTGTGTGTGTGTGTGTGTGTGTGTGTGAGAGAGAGAGAGAGAGAGAGAGAGAGAGAGAGAGAGAGAGTAGCTTTATTAAGGATTCCGCTCCAAAACGCCTTTTGTTAATTCTCGAGCTTATGGTATCAGCGTTCAAGGCTGGCAAATAAGAGCTATGGGGTTGCTTAATGTTGGGCTGTGTCTTATGCAAGAATGGATTGGGGGGGGGGAGAGGGAGGGAGAGAGAGAGAGAGAGAGAGAAGCGCATCTCTGGTTGATAGGGGGGGGGGGGACGGAGTTAAAGATGGGGAGGGGGGCCGCTGCCTTGACTCTCCTGCTTGCTAGGATGTGTATATCAGAGAGGGAGTCCCGGGGAGCAAGTTCCCCGAAGGGTGCGCGTCTTTGTAGCAGAAGCGCGGTTGCGAGAGGGCGCTCAAGTGAGCGGAAAGCCTATCAATAAATAGGGAGAAATAGCGGAGGAGAGAAGGTAGCCTTTTCTCCTCCTTCCTTTGCCCCTCCCCCTCCAGTTGTGGGGTGAGCTTAAAAACGAGAGGAAAGACCCTTCGCTCAGTTGTTAGACCATCCATCTACTTTGCGCGCAGAAGTTCCTAATTTCAATCCCCGCCATCTCCAGGAGGGGCTTGGAAAGACTTGGAACACCGAGGAGCTGCTGCCAGCCAGTGTAGACACTACTGAGTAAGATGGGAGTATTGCTCTGGCTCGGTACAAGGCAGCCGCTTTGCATCCGGGGTTAAATCCCTGCCATCTCCACCTCCGGATTATATAGAAGAGCAGGTTTCTCGGATGGAAGTGGTCCAACTAGCACAGATGAGGTCAAAGGGTCCCTTAAGACAGCCTTTCTCAACCTGTGGGCCCCAGATGTTGTTGCACTACAACTCCCATCACCCCTAGCTAGCAAGGCCAGAGCTCGGGGATGATGGGAGTTGTAGTCCAACACAATCAGAGAGCATGGCAGTGGCTTCCCCTGGTCTACACATGCATACTTAGATGTGCACATGCCCATTTTCTCTGCATGGACAATCCTCTGGGGCTGTACTGCAATGTTTGCAAGTAAGTCTGTGTGTATTTGCATGGCTTACCCATGTCTTGGTTAGGTCCAGGACCAACTCCCCTTTCAGCCATGGGTGACCTTAGATCAGTCCACATCTCTCTGCCTAACCTACCTCACAGGGTTGTTGTAGGGATAGAATGGAGGGGGGAGAGAGAGAGATACCCCCCCCCCCCCCCGCAGAGCTGCCTGGAGAACAGACTCTTATTATTAGTGTTGTTAATTCATTTTATTAGTCCCTTGACTCAGAAGGACTCACAAAATTTAAAAGCGTAAAAGGATGGCATAAAATCGGGGGGGGGGGGGGGAGGAAGAAGAATGCATTGCAATAAAAGCCATACAGTAATCTATAAAATAAACCCAATAAAACAGCAGCGAAAACACATCACCAATAGACAGCAAAATCTAAACGGATGGTGGGATGGGACTGTAAGGTGGTTATTATCCCTCCTCCTTAATGCTGTTTCCCAAATCTCTGCCCACCGAAAACACTGTTTGCCTAGTTTCCCCCACTCAGATTATAAACGTATCTAGATACAGACGATGTGTTTGTACAGCTCTTGACACTAATATATAGATTGCAATTTAATGGGCATCATTTTGCAATTTACACCAGGTGTGGGGCACTATTGACCCTCCAGATGTTGCTATACTACAACTTCCAGCAATGGCCGGTATAGATTGCACTACCTACTTCAGGCTGCAGATTGGGGGGGGGGGCATATTTTTAATGCTTTGTCCAATATTGAACATAACCTACAAGTAGAAAACTAGCCCAGCAGGGAATGACCTGGGCTACCACAACCTCTCTGGCTAGTGTGAAATTATTAGTCACAGGGAATTCATTTCTGTCTTGGGGGAGAATTCAAAACTGGCACTTCTCCCTGCGGCCTGAAATGGTACTGTCCGCTTCGGCTCATGTAGGCCACCCCACAAATATGCTGGCTGGTGGCTGATGGGAGTTGGAGTCCAACAGGGCTCCACGTTGGCTACCCCAGATGTATGCTCAAGGGGAGGGGAGGCGGAGAGGAGATATTCACACAGGGGGTGCTGATTCTTTTCTGCTAGGACCTGCCTCTGAAATGTGAAACAAACGTGCAAATTAGATCTTTCCGTGTGCAATCTGGAATTAAATAAAGTGAAGGCTGAAAGCACATGCGGTCACCACTCTGCTGGAGCCAAACAAGTCCCAAATGTAAGAATGGCCTGCTGGATCAGGCCAATGGCCCACCTAGTCCAACATCCTGTTCTCACAGTGGCCAGCCAGATAGATGCCCATGGTCAGCAAGCAAGCAGGGTTCAAGCACAACAGCACAACTGTCCTCTCCTGTGGCTTCCAGCAAGTGATGTTCAGAAACATTACTGCCTCTAAATGTGGGTCAGCTGCAGTGCAGGCTAGTCCATTAATGGGCGAATGGGGCCATGACCCACCAAGCTCAGCCTGCCTTCAGCCAGCGCCCCCACCTGCCTGCTTTCTTTCCTGCAACCAGCCCAGGATTTGGCATTGGTGGTGAGATTCTTCCACCTTCATCCCAGTGTTGCCCTTGTAGAACTCAACAGGGAGGTGCAGTGGCGTAGCGTGGGGGGTGCAGGGGGGGCCGGCCGCACCGGGCGCAACATCTGGGGTTAGGGCAAATCCATGGGTTAGGGGGCGCAAATCCACAGGTTAGGGGGCGCAAATCCACGGGTTAGGGGTCGCAAATTACTTGCCTTGCCCCGGGTGCTGACAACCCACGCTACGCCGCTGGGGAGGTGAAAAGGGTTGAAGCTAGATGCAGTTGGCTCCGCCTTTCAGTGACTCTGACGCCACCCACTGTTTGAGCTCCTTGCATTCCACCACAGCAGTTTCAGTGGACCGCAGTCACCAACTGGTCCTGGTCAGTGCCGGATTTATGTATAAGCTAAACAAGCTATAGCTTAGGGCCCCACTCTCTTGGGGGGCCCAAAAAAAATTTAAAGGAAAAAAACTGGATGTACATTTCCAAAATATAAGATAAAAAATAAAACCTATACACAGCAACAGTGTTTTGTGTTGTTTAGGCTCCTATTTGTTATGTGCAAATGACTTAAGATACCGATTAGGTCCATAAATTACCATATGGCATATATTCAACACACACAAAACGGCAACAATTTGTTGTTGACAAAGGACAGCTGGACATATAAAGGGCCCCATTACCTTCAGTAGCTTAGAGCAGAGGTCAGCAAACTTTTTCAGCAGGGGCTGATCCACTGTCCCTCAGACCTTGGGGGGGCAGACAATATTTTTTTTGGGGGGGGGAATAAAATCAACAAATTCCTATGCCCCACAAATAACCCAGGGATGCATTTTAAATAAAAGGATACATTCTACTCATGTAAAAACATGCTGATTCCTGGACCGTCTGTGGGCCGGATTGAGAAGGCGATTGGGCCACATCCAGCCCCCGGGACTTAGTTTGCCTACCCATGGCTTAGAGCCTCCTCAAACCTAAATCCAGCCCTGGTCCTGGTACTCTCAGGGTTGAGATCAGACAGAGCCCCCCCACCTCCTCCTCCTTTTAACTTCAGGTACTGCTGTACAAATGTGCCTTTCTATTTCAGCAGGCATTGTAAGGAAGGTTTCTGGTTTTATGGTTCATTTTGACTTAATTTTATCCACTGTGTCTGTGTGTGGTTTTAGTAATCTTTGATGTACACTGCAAAGAAGCGTTGGTGATTAAGCAGTATATACATAGCATAAACAAAATAAAATAAACAGGACACCTGGTGGAAGAAAGGTAGGAAATAAATGCAAGAAAATGAATAAAACACCCACACATTCCCACAAAGAAATAAGAAAATGAGGCTGCAACTTTAATTCTGTTTACCTGGGACTAAGCCCCACTGAATTAAATAGGACATGAGCTGTCATGATGACGATTTCACTTTTAATGGGGAATAGGCCCCTCATGTAAAGCATTGTGACTTAATGCCGACCCGCAAAGGACATGATTCCCCCCTAAAGAATGCTGGGAACTGTAGTTTGCTAAGGGTGTTGGGAATTGTAGTGCTGCTAGGGGAAAACTGCAGTTCCCAGTATATGCTTTAAATGTAGGGCGTGGCTCTGCCTTTACTTCTGAGTAAGGATGCACAGGATTGTGCAGTAAGTACCGTAATTGATAATATGGAAATAGATTTCAAATTATTTAACCCCACTTTAGCTTAATAATAATAATAATGCCAACACTACATTTAAGTAACTTTAAACCTCTATATTTTCTATATTAAAAAACTGGCTTGTGTGTATTTATCTATCACTTGCTTCAGACCTCTTGTAAAGACACACCAGGCTTTTACTGACCCATAATATCAGACCCTGATTTTTTTCTGTATTAATTCCCCTTATTGTTTTTTATACCACTGTTTTACATGTTTTATATTGTATTTTTGTTCCAATGATCTCATTTACTGCTTTAATCGTGTACACCACTTAAGGTATTTTAATTTTTTAAGTGCTTTATCAATGTTTTAATTGCCTGATTGATCGATGAATCAATGAATACTGGGGTTGTGTCTTGCTCTGGTGTACGGTACATTTCAAACGCACACATGAATCTTGGGAACTGGTGCTGGGAATTGTAGCTCTGGGAGGGGTAAACGACACTGTGCGGGGGTTCTTTAAATGGATAGTGTGTGCACAGCTGTGTGCGTACACGAGTTCTGCCCCTATATGCAAGACCTGCCTCTCATTCCACCCTTCTGTGAACGTGGGGACCTGGTGTGTGTGTTTATCTGCAAAATGCGTGCAAGCAGGGAGGCTGGTATCTGGACTATGTCCCTGTGAGTGTGTGCTTGTCAGCGAAAGGGAGCATCTGTATTTGCGTATGCTGAGCCAGGCAAGGGGTGGAGAGCGGATTCTTTCCGGTGGTGTGTAAACCGCGACGCTCCCCGAATCCGGATTTGCGCTGTCCTTTCTTCTGAGCCAGAGGATATCTTGAAGCCCGATAATTTTACCTCCAGTAAAATTCTCTCTCTCTCTCTCTCTCTCTCTCTCTCTCTCTCTCTCTCTCTCTCTCTCTCGTGTGTGTGTGTGTGCGCGCGCGTGTATGAGAGAGAGAGAGAGAGAGAGAGAGAGAGAGAGAGAGAGAGAGAGAGAGAGAGAGAGATTTACCTTCAGTAAAATTATAATTAGATACATGTATGAGCGAGTAAGAATCGAGCAGTTTCACCTCCAGATCTCTGCACACCATTTCACTTTAACAAATTGCGGATTGGGTGAATGACGTGTGGTTGTCTCCAGCTAAATTGTACTCCGAGGAGACCCACTGAAATTAACGACCCTAAGTTAGTCGTACCAATTAAATTCAGTGGGTTTGCTCTGAATGAAACTGACGTTGGATACAACCGAGAGAGGCATTGCTTTAACAATCCTGGCGTCTAATCCGGTTCCCTTCCCGGCCCGCTTGTCAACCCTGGTATATGTGTTAATCCAGCACTGCTCCCTCCGTTTAGCTGCTTTGAGAATCCGGTTTCCCTGGTTTGATATACCTTCGTGTGTGTTCTTAGGTTGTATTTTGGTGTCTCTGAGTGGTCAGCCTAGCGTCCTCCATTAACACCCCCTGCCTGCCTGCCTGCCTGCCTGGCCCTTTGGCGAATACCCAGGGCGAGTGTTCCAAAAGCTCTCCAAACGACATCTCTCCGTGCGCCCTAGGCGCACCACGGGGGCGATCCTGCTTGGCTTCTCTTCCCCCGTGGCTCTAGCGTTGATCCCCGCGCCCTTGTCCTCGCCTCGGTATCCCAGGCAGCCTCTCAACTCCGGCTTCTCTTCCTCCTTCTCCCTGGCAGGTTTGGTTCCAGAATCGGCGTTCCAAAGAAAGGCGCATGAAGCAACTGAGCGCGCTGGGGGCCCGACGGCACGCGTTTTTCCGCAGCCCCCGCCGCATGAGGCCGCTGGTAGACCGTCTGGAGCCGGGAGAGCTCATCCCCAACGGGCCCTTCTCCTTTTACGGAGGTGGGTAAGCGCGGGGGGTGGTTCCTGGGCGTGTTCACACGTCTCGGTAGCTGCATCTACACACACAAGCCAGTCGGAGAATTTTGATTTTACACCTCTTGACAGGCCTGGAGCCAGAAAGTTTGCAGGGAGGGGGCACTGCAAAACCGTCAGGAAATAAACTTGAGATTAGGCTGTTTAATTTTAGATAATATTTATAATATTTAAATTTTTATAAAATTTTTGGGTGGGAACCTAATCCCAGCCCATTAGCCAGAAAACTTACTTCTTTAGTGACTAATTTGGCACTGCATCCTTTCCCTTTATCTCCAACTAAAAGGTACCCCTTTTAGTTTTAGGGTTTGTTTTTAGGGTAGCTGAAAATTCAGCAGGTGCCTGTAATCTCCCTTGAGCGTACCAGAACCAGTGCTCAAGTCATGGGGAGGGGGTATAAAGGCTTTATGAAATCCTTAGCCCCCCACGTTTTAGCCAAATCATGCTTCCTGGCCTCCTATAAGCAGTAGCTTAAGAGGATCATCCTAAATGGTAAAGAGGCTGAACTGCCTCCCTCACAAGAGAAGAAGCTGCTTCACGCTGAGTCAGACCATTGATCCACCAAGCTCAGTGTTATCTACATTGACTTGTTAGCGATTCCCCCAGGTTTCAGGCAGGATCCTTTCCCAGCTCTAGCTGGAATTGAGCCTGGGATTTCCTTTATGCAAAGCAGATCCTCTGTCACTGAGCTACAGCTCTTTCTGCAAAGGTCCCCTGTGAAGCTGAACCCAGAAAGAGCCTTGCTTTAGACTCTGGAATGAATCTCTTCATGCAGCTTCATAGGGTCTAGCCTAATGCAACAACAAGTTGTTTTTATACCCTACCCATCTGACCCCAGGCACTCTGGGCAGCTTCCAACAAAATACAGTGGTACTTCAGGTTACATACGCTTCAGGTTACATACGCTTCGGGTTACAGACTCCACTAACCCAGAAATAATGCTTCAGGTTAAGAACTTTGCTTCAGGATAAGAACAGAATTCGTGCTCCGGCAGCACGGCGGCAGCAAGAGGCCCCATTAGCTAAAGTGGTGCTTCAGGTTAAGAACAGTTTCAGGTTAAGAACGGACCTCCGGAACGAATTAAGTACTTAACCCGAGGTACCACTGTATAAAGAAACAAAATAATACATCAACATTAAAAGCACTCAGCTTTTTTTTTTAGTGGTAAAAGCCTCAGCGCCTAGGGCTTGCCGATCGAAAGGTCAGCGGTTCGAATCCCCGCGGCGGGGTGCGCTCCCGTTGCTCAGTCCCAGCGCCTGCCAACCTAGCAGTTCGAAAGCACCCCCAGGTGCAAGTAGATAAATAGGGACCTCTTACTGGCGGGAAGGTAAACGGCGTTTCCGTGTGCTGCGCTGGCTCACCAGATGCAGCTTTGTCACGCTGGCCTCGTGACCCGGAAGTGTCTCCGGACAGCGCTGGCCCCCGGCCTCTTGAGTGAGATGGGCGCACAACCCCAGAGTCTGTCAAGACTGGCCCGTACGGGCAGGGGTACCTTTACCTTTATCTTTATTAAAAGCACCCCAAAACTCAGAACCAAACTAAGCATGAAATTAACTGCATAGTTCTGTCCTGAAATGCAAGGGGTGAGTGGGAGTCCCCTCCAATTGCCAATTTGGGGGGTGGGGCTGGTGCAGATTGGAACCCTAGCATAGGGGGGCACTCACAGAGATAAACAATATGTGTTGGCACTGTTCTTCCGAATCGGTCACAAAGAAGCAAACCTGATCCTGCCTTCCTTGTGTTCTGGGCCAATTAGATCAAAGGCACTGGGATGACTGGCAAGCCCTAACCCATTTTCAAGGTGAGAGGAGGGTGTCATGTTGGCTAGCCCCAGTGTAAGGGATATAATGATCTTGCAGTGGGGCCTGAGGGTGATTCCACACAGTTGCTATTTTCAGGAAGGATTCAGGTTCATTCATTTATAGAATTTGTAGTCCGCTCTTCAGCCAAGAAGGCTCCCAGAGTGGCTTAAATGCAATACAGTGGTACCTCAGGTTAAGTACTTAATTTGTTCCGGAGGTCCGTTCTTAACCTGAAACTGTTCTTAACCTGAAACACCACTTTAGCTAATGGGGCCTCCTGCTGCTGCCACTCTGCCAGAGCACGATTTCTGTTCTCATCCTGAAGCAAAGTTCTTAACCTGAAGCACTATTTCTGGGTTAGCGGAGTCTGTAACCTGAAGCGTATGTAACCTGAAGCGTATGTAACCTGAGGTACCACTGTAACTTAAAACAAGACAGTCTTTAAGCACATAGGCTTAAAATTGAGGGAGGTGGAAAATGACCCACCAGGGAAGGGGGAGAAGGAGGGGAAAAATAAAACTCAGACACCAATTATTAAATAGTTATTCTTCTAATGACTAGCTGACACAGTTCAGGGGTAAGAGATGCGTGATAGAGCTGGTCTTTCAGCTAAGCTGATGGAATGAGCACCACTTTCCATATCTCCCACTGAGGCAGTCCATGGAATGACTGCCCCAAAGTGACTGTCTGATGGAGTTATCATGTTTTTTGGGGGGACGACTACGACGACACTGTTGTTCAGTGGTAGGTTGCACAATTATAGCTGATTGGGAAACATTGTGTGATAAACCCACTCTCCTAAAATATCAGGCCTTTTTGCAGTAAGGAAAGTGACAGGGAAGGTGGAGGATGACACTGGCTTTGACGCAGTGCCATCTAGCCTACCCGCAGACAAGCCAGAATGAATGCTCCTTAAATAGTTCATGTAGTCTAACCTCCCTGCAAACAAAGACTATAATCCTAAAAACCCGCTTTCCTCTGAGTAAGCCCCACTGAATCCAAGAAGATGTACTTTTGAGGAGCTAATGTTTGCACGCCACCATATTAATACTGGTTTGACAGAAACATGGGAATAGTTCCCCAAAGTGATCTTGGCTGCAGAGTTCATCTTCAGCTTTATAAGAATCTTGGCGATCTCTCATTCTTAAAAACAAAATCAAGCTTCACTTATTGTTGAAAAAATGTTATTTCAAGTTACTGGGTGAAATCAGAAACCACAGAAGTTTCTGTGCCCCCTCTTCCCCTTATCAGCATAATCAGATCAAAGTGTGAAAATAATAACAATTTAGCAAAATTGATTCAACTTGGCATCTTATAGCAGAGTGTGGTTTTAATTTATTGCAGAATTTGCATTCATTACATTTTAATATAAAGTTGAGGATGTGCAAACAGGTTTTAAGATGCAACTAGGGGGAAAGGTGGGGTTGTTTATGAAAATCATTTGCAACTGTGTAGGTGCCTGGTCCTTGCCCCCCCCCCCAACATAATGAGGTTTTTTAAAGTAAGGAGAAACAAAAGTTGCAATCATCAGCATCAGACCCAGAGCTGTCACTGGTGGCACAGATGCTGATGCAGAGCATGTTTGTCACTGTAATTTGCCACTTTCGGGGGGGGGGGGTTACTTAGGGGGTCAGAGCCTGGGCTGTGGTGGTCCAGACTTCAGCTCTGAGGTCCAACCCAAGTTGCACCACTGTTGAGGTGGTGGCTGGGGGCCTCATCAGGGCCTCCCCAAATCATTTTGCTGACTGTGGTGAAGCAGAAAATGGCGCCAGGTCAAGGTGCAAAAGAAGCCAAGGCTAGGTTAAATAATAATAATAATAATAATAATAATAATAATAATAGGGACGCGGGTGGCGCTGTGGGTAAAAGCCTCAGTGCCTAGGGCTTGCCGATCGAAAGGTCGGCGGTTCGAATCCCCGCGGCGGGGTGCGCTCCCGTTGTTCGGTCCCAGCGCCTGCCAACCTAGCAGTTTGAAAGCACTCCCGGGTGCAAGTAGATAAATAGGGACCGCTTACTAGCGGGAAGGTAAACGGCGTTTCCGTGTGCAGCTCTGGCTCGCCAGAGCAGCGATGTCACGCTGGCCACGTGACCCGGAAGTGTCTCCGGACAGCGCTGGCCTCCGGCCTCTAGAGTGAGATGGGCGCACAACCCTAGAGTCTGTCAAGACTGGCCCGTACGGGCAGGGGTACCTTTACCTTTCCTTAATAATAATAATAATAGTAATAATAATAATAATAATAATAATAATAATAATAATAATGCCCAGCCCACTCTGGGCAGCTTCCAACAAAATATTAAAATACAATAATTAATCAAATATTAAAAAGTTCCCTAAACAGGGCTGCCTTCAGATGTCTTCTAAATGTCAGGTAGTTGTTTATCTCTTTGACATCTGGTGGGAGGGCATTCCACAAGGTGGGTGCCACTACCAAGAAGGCCCTCTGCCTGGTTCCCTGTAACTTGGCTTCTCGCAGCGAGGGAAATGCCAGAAGGCCCTCGGGACTGGACCTTAGTTCTTCTGAATGCCAATTACTGGAAACTACAGGAGGAGAGCACAGGGCGCCATATTACCAAATTCTGCTCCTGCTTGCAGGCTTCCCGTTGGAACACCTGGCTGGCCCCTGTGAGAATGCTGGATTAGATGGGCTATTGGCCTGATCCGGCTGGCTTTTCCTATGTTTCCCCTTCTCTAATCGAGACATGGAGAATCTCAGCCCACCATGAACCACATAGTGAAAAGGGTGACATCCTGCTACGTAACTAATCAAATTTGGTTATGCAGTATTGACAGCTGATCAGGCCATCCTCTGCTGTTCTTATGATCTAAAATAATAATAATTTTATTGTTTATGTCCCACCCACCTGGCTGGGTTTCCCCAGCCACTCTGAGCAGCTTCCAGCAAAAGACAAAATAATAATAATACTAATTATCATCATTATTTTATTTTTATTTTTATTATTTATACCCCGCCCATCTGGCTGAGTTTCCCCAGCCACTCTGGGCGGCTCCCAATCGAGTGTTAAAAACAATACAGCATTAAATATTAAAAACTTCCCTAAACAGGGCTGCCTTCAGATGCCTTTTAAAGATAAGATAGGTGCTTATTTCCTTCACATCTGAAGGGAGGGCATTCCACAGGATGGGTGCCACTACTGAGAAGGCCCTCTGTCTGGTTCCCTGTAACCTCACTTCTCGCTATGAGGGAACCTCCAGAAAGCCCTTGGCGCTGGATCTCAGTGTCCGGGCTGAATGATGGTGGAGACGCTCCTTAAGGTATACAGGACTGAGGCCGTTTAGGGCTTTAAAGCTCAGCACCAACACTTTGAATTATGCTCGGAAACACAACAAAATATTAAAAAACCTCCTGATGCAGCAAAGAAATAAAGAAATATCTGTGGCATGTACGTCAACCTTTTATCTTTTCTTCGCCTGCCAGATTACCAGAGCGAATACTACGGACCTGGGAGCAACTACGATTTCTTCCCCCAAGGACCGCCTTCCTCTCAAGCCCAGACGCCGGTGGATCTCCCTTTCGTGCCATCGTCCGGGTCGTCAGGAACGCCTCTCGGAGGGATGGACCACCCCTTACCTGGACACCACCCTTCCAGCGAAGCTCAGCGTTTCACAGATATCATGTCACACCCACCTGGGGACTCTCCGAGCCCCGAACCCAACCTACCTGGCTCCTTGCACTCCATGTCGGCCGAAGTTTTTGGGCCGAGTCCTCCGTTTTCCTCGATATCCGTCAACGGCGGTGCTAACTATGGCAGCCACTTATCACATCCGCCCGAAATGAACGAGGCTGCTGTATGGTAGCTTTAAATACCAAGACTGGGGGCTGAGAAGTAAGTGGCCAATCGACACCCACCTTTGCTTACATCCAGGTGTATAGAAACGAGTTCGAGCAAATAGTTTCTTTCTTTTTTTCTTGCCCTAAGACATATAGATATATAGATATATTTGTTGGGGGTTTTGCCTTTTTTTGGTGAACTTTGGGAATTAACTGAATTATTCATTTCAGATCGAAGCCCAGGGAGATTTTGGTATAAACCGGAGGACAATCTTCATGATACAGAATGAACAGGAGAAAAAAGAAAAAACAAGGGGAAAAATATGAAGAAAGTAATCTCTTTTTGTACCAAGTGAAGAAGGAAAAAAGACACTGGCAAAGTGGATTTGTTTCGATACTGCCATATACTATGGGATGGCGAATAGTGAGTGTCCGCATTCACTAGACTATAACTCTAGGGGGGGGAAACAAGATTCTCAGAGACTTTTCTCATAGGAAAAGAAACCAATATTGAATAAAGGCAAGGTCAACAAGAACAAGACAAAAAAAAAAAAAAGCTTCAAGGAATTCTAGCATTTTTTAAAATGATGATTCTTTTGGTATTATTGATTTGTTTAATTTTGCCTCCGAACATTCAACATGAGCCACAACAATAGACTTTTAAAGCTTCAGAAATGTCAGGTGGGGCAAATGAAATGTAGTTAATTTTGTTGTTCTTTTTGGGAGGGTGGTGCTTTTATGTTTATTTTATTTTCATTGGCCAAAATAGCAAATATTTAAATATAAGCCCTCCGAATCAACTCTTCTACCTTCTCTGAGCGACACACACCAATAATCCTCAAAACCCAGAAGTCTTCTGCTAGACTTCTAAGTAAAAAAAAAAAACTGACTTGAAAAGAAACGAACGACAAAGTATTCTACCTTCAGAAAAATAAAAGCTAAACAAACAAAAATAAAAAGACTCTATGAAACTAGAAAAAAAAGCAGTCAACTGTTTACGTCGAATGTTAAATTCAGGAGCGCAATGTTTTACTTAAAAAAAATTCCTGTTTTAGAACCTCTTGTTCAAAAGCAAAGTATTTTGAGCAATCAACCAAAATAGTTCATTTTTCTTTCTTTTTCCTTTTTTTCTGTAGTTGTTATAAGACATTACAGGGCTTGTGTTTCACTGTGCTAGTTTGTAAAGGTGGCGTTTACAGCAGGCAAAGAATAAAAACTTATAAAATCAAACAGTTGCCAAATAAAACAATTCTATAGCACAAAATACTCTTTGGGGGTGCTGTACCCACAGCCCGGGGGAAAAACGCAAAACATTTTAAACAAAGTGTTACAAGGTTAAGAGGGGGGGAAATTTAACATCTTTGCTAATGTTTAGTCCTGTTCAACATTAATGGAATTGTTAATATGACTTATATAGACCCACACAGGTTTTATTTTTGTGTCTTTAAAAGAAAAAAAAGTCCAAAATATTTAAATTTTATGGTCAAATATGCAGTCAGCAGCTGCTACTTTTTTTCCTTTATATATTAAATTTCTCATATGTCTTTTATTGTTCAAATAAACCTAAGCTTGTGTGACCTCCAGTGCATATTAGACCATTCACTGTATGAAAGGGGGGGAAAGTTGGATTAAAAAATTTGTGAATTTTTAATAAAATTAGAAAATCTGATGTTTAGATAACCTGTGTTTCATTCAATGCTTTAAAAGATTTATGACATTGGGGGTGGGGGGTGGGGAGGTGGTCAAGGAGGAGGATTCTGATCTCTTTTAAATATTGCCAAAAGCAAAATTTTAATTGTGTGGGTTCTTCCTCAGGCAATTATTTCCTCAGAATTTTTTTTTCTTTGGGGTTCTGAGGAATAGCAGAACAGCTTTTTATAAGAATATCGAAATCTAAGGATGTTTTCACTCATCCATAACTTGTCGTTGGATTCTGCATTAATTCAATGAGAATCTGGTGGTTTCTCCTCAGATTACGTTTTTGAGTCGTTTTGAGGAAAGCGCTACGAGTTTTGATAATGCTGGCAACATTGCTCAAGTTGGGTTGTCATTGGATTTCAGGTTAAAATTAAGTTTGAAGTGCTTTTGGAGCTTTCTCCTCAGCGATTTGAAGAAGCATCTTGGAGAATCCTGAGAGAAACTCCCAAGGCTTTCCCGCCATGTCTGATAAAATTGTTACAGCAAGGTGTTCACTGCTCTGTTGGCTATTTCTGGTACCATGGGACCTTCTTACAGCAGATAGTTACTGAGTGTGGATTTGAAGAACATACACACACATTTGAATGAAGCTCACTCTGCCCCAAATACATGTAGGATTGAAGTACAGTGGTACCTCGGGTTACATACGCTTCAGGTTACATACGCTTCAGGTTACATATGCTTCAGGTTACAGACTCTGCTAACCCAGAAATAGTGCTTCAGGTTAAGAACTTTGCTTCAGGATGAGAACAGAAATTGTGCTCTGGCGGCGCGGCAGCAGCAGGAGGCCACATTAGCTAAAGTGGTGCTTCAGGTTAAGAACAGTTTCAGGTTAAGTACAGACCTCCGGAAGGAATTAAGTACTTAACCCGAGGTACCTCTGTACGGCTCTACCATTAGGCTGAGTCAACCGCTTCAGGTGGCAGTGCCCCCTGTTCCAGCCATTCCTCCAGTTCCCCTCCATTGGAGGACACAACTGTGTGCGCAACACAACTAAGCTAACCTTGAAAGAAGATGAATTTTTATTGTCATGGTTTAACCACAAGACCGAACCTCTATTATATTCCCTGTAGCTTGGCCTACTCTTGAGGATTGCAGTGGATTCTCAAGTGATAATAAGAATAAGAATAAATTTGTATTTATACCCTGCCCTTCCCGGTTCAAAAACCGAGCTCAGGGTGGCTAACAACAAATGTAAAACCTAATTGTAAAAGCAGCATAAAATACAGTATAAAACATGAATAACAATAAAATTCAAAGTTCAGAAATCAATTTAGGGGAAATAAGCATTAGGTAATCCCAGGGCTATCTGGCTGAATTGGTCCTACTTGGGCCAGTGAGGAGGCCAGGGGAGAATTAGCTGTGGGGTCTCAGAGCGGGTAATCTTCATAAAAGGGGAGGGGGAGGGAAGAGAAGGGAAATAAAAGATCAGGCTGGATTCAAATTAAAGGCCAGGCGGAATAGCTCTGTCTTACAGGCCTGGCGGATAGAGGTTAAATCCTGAAGGGCCCTAGTCTCATGGGACAGAGCATTCCACCAGGTTGGAGCCATCACTGAAAAGGCCCTGGCCCTGGTGGAGGATAGTCTGACTTCCTTGGGGCCCAGGACCTCTAAACTATGGTTATTCATTGACCTTAAGGTCCTCTGCGGGGCATACCAGGAGAGACGGTCCTGTAAATACGAGGGGCCTAAGTCACAAAGGGCTTTAAAGGTCAAGACCAGCACCTTGAACCTGACCCTATACTCCACCGGGAGCCAGTGCAACTGGTAAAGCACTGGGTGAATATGCTCCCATGGCAGGGACTCCATGAGGAGCCTCGCTGCAGCATTCTGCACCCGCTGAAGTTTGTGGGAGAGTTTCAAGGGCAGCCCCGCATAGAGCGAATTACAGTAGTCAAGCCTGGAGGTGGCCGTCGCATGGATCACTGTGGCCAGGTCAGGGCGGGAAAGGTAAGGGACCAAGTGCTTAATGCGGCAAAGATGGAAAAATGTCGCCCTTGCTGTGGTGTCATGGTGGAGTCAGGCTGGTATGTGTTTGTCTCTTTGACATCAGCGCATACGTTTGTTTCACAGAGGCAGATTTAGGGGAGCGCAACTGGTTCAGTTGTACTGGGCGCGAAGCCTTGGTGGAAAGCGAGAGGTGGGCGGCACTGAATTTTGGCATCTCGCAGGGCGACACGGAAATTTGAGACTCCAAGGCACACCACTGTGCTTCATAAGAAGTGTTTGCCTCCCTCACATGTTACACTTTTCAACCTACATTCGCATCGGGCATTTAAAATGCTATTGCACCACTTTAAGCAGTAATGGCTTCCCCCCAAAGGATTATGGGAGCTGTCGTTTGTTAAGGTTTCTGAGAGTTGTTAGGAGGCCTGTATTCCCCTCTCAGAGCTACAATTCCCAGACTTCCTGAGGAAGAAAGATTGACGAACGGCTCTGTGAATTATAGTCCTGTGAGGGGAACAGGAGCCTTCTAACAACTCTCAGCACCCATAACAAAATACAGCTCCCATAATTATTTAGGGGAAGTAGTCTCCTCAGGCAGAAGCGACAGGCACCCTCCATTCTTCTTGAACCCAGCGCCATTCCCCTGTGTTGGGGATCAGACCTATATAAACCACAGACTAGAGGATGTCATCCTGTTGCCAGGTTGAAGTTAAGATTCAACGACAGCTCCAGTCAGCTTCTGTGCATGGTACAGGGAGGGCGCCATCTTGTCCTCTGCCCCAGGCAGCACAGTGTGTGAGACGAGCCCTGCCTATTCATGCAGCATCTTCACTCAACCTTTATTTTCAGGCTGGGTTGGGATGCCATGTTCTGGTTCGCCTCAGGTGCGAAAATGTCTTGGTCTGGCCCTGGGTAGCAGGGGTGAGGAATCTTTGCAAGCCTGAGGGCTGCTGCCCCTCACGGGCAAACATTCGAGGGACTCACGCCATGTCAGTGCTGGATGGGGCCAGAGGCGAGTGAGTGGAACAGCAGAGGCAACACTTGCCTTTGTACATTCCAGCCATGTGAAAGTCATATACTTTTCCACACTATCTCTCCATCCCTCATTCAGGGGAGCAAGAGGCAGAGTCAAAGTTTAATGAAACATTTCATTCAGGTGAAAGGATTTGAGGAGGAATGGCCAGAGGCATGGCCTGGGGTTGTAGCACCTGTCCTGAAGGGAGTCCTGAGGCCTACCTGGACCTCAGGTTCCCCACAACTCTTAAATGCTCTTTATTCTCTTTTTCTCCCTGGACATAATTTGGCAACTCAGCATCTTTTGCCAGTTTCACTTTCCCTTCCATGTTTGCCGTGTCACTTCAAAGGCTATTATCCGAAGCAGATTGATCTGGAACTGATCGGTCCTCCTGCCCGACTTGGTGGGGCTTACTTCTGAATAAATGTGTATAAAACACAGTGGAAGAAGAAGACAGCAGCCCCAGGCAATGCTTCCTATTTCTTGCCCTTTACAGTACTGCATCGTGAAAATATTAATTTATGAAGGGGGAACCCACCAAAGTACGTTTTCCTATTGTAATGGCCGTTTTCCTATATTGGGAAGAAAAGCATTAATTTTGTGACGTCCCTCAGATATTATGAAGCTTATGACCTGCTACCCTGAATTCGAGCACAATCCTATGTGTGTTTACTCCAGAAGTAAGCCTCTCTTCATTCAGCGGGGCTTACTCCTGTGCAAGTGAGCACAGAATAGCAACCTTAACAGCGCAATCCTATGCAAGTCTACTCGGAAGTTAGGTGCAGTGGGGCTTCCTCCCAAGTTAAATGCAGCCTCGGTCTTTCAGGAGACACAGAATTATCAATTTTGAAAGTGAGGTTGTGGGACAAGCCAACACAATTATTCTTTCAAAATATGCACACACCCATGCAGGCTTTCCATTATATATTTAGTGCTTTTTTATATTGGGAAGAAAAGCATTAATCTGGCACTCTGGGGGGTTAGAAATGCAGTTTCTACATGGGTCGATATATTGGGATGTTTTCTGGTATGGCTGAATGCTTCCATAAGTACTCATATCTGCTATTGAATTCCCAGTACATTCTGCGTATGTTTGTTGTTTGATTATATGGCGTGGGTGGGCTGCAGTTCTAACTACACTTACCAGGGAGTAAGCCACACTGAGCTCTTGGCATGCACAGGATTTTGCTTTTGAACACCTCTTTTTATTAAAATTCATCATATAGTATGGTCTTATATTTTGAAACCTAGGTGCCAGTCAAATATGCAAATTGGGGGACAAGTTGAGGAACAAATTAGGCTCAGTACTTGTGGGTGCATATCATTGTTTTCAAAAAGGAATAATCAAACATTTTATGGGTGGAATAAAAACCTTTCCAGTTGATGGCCTGGCCAGTGAGTGTGATGAAGTGTAAATGGCACTATAAGCACCCACTGAGGGAACCAAATCTTTCTAATTCCATCCATGGTCTGTATGGGGAAAGGAATGAAAATCAATAAATCATATTGATTCGTGAAGGAATGCTTTGTCCCCTAATTTGTGAAATATTTAATGTGGTGGTGATGGGGGACTGGATCCTGCACGTTAGTTGGATCCTTAATAGGACAGCTTTTACAAGTAGGCAGTGCTATCCACGTGTCAATCACCTGACATCAAGTGACCCATCTTCCTTTGCCTGCATGGCTTGAAATCAAACCACACAGGCAAAGGCACAGCACTTTGAAAGTGCTGATGATCAGTTGATGATCAGCACTTGCAAAGCCTGGTGCCTCTCTTGACCGGTCCTGTACCTGACATCAGGTGTAGCACAGGTGTGCATGGCTTGGCTAAACAGCCTTGCACATCAAAGGGGGAGGCCTGGGAGGGCTAATTAGACTGGGGGCAGTGGTTTACCTCTGCCGATTTAACATGTGGGAAATTAGCCACAGCTTAAAAGTAATTTACAATATTAGATTTATAGGTTGGAAACAGCACAACTGCTTCAAGGATTTTTACAATCAAGCAGTGTATAAATTTTGTGAAATAAAACACAGGCATATCTTTTCCACGCCTAGTGCCACTTTCTGAACCTGCAAAATACATACACACTCAATATTACCTTTCTGTTTGTCTTTTAATCACCTAATAATTCAATGTGAGACATGCTTACCCAGACATTAATCCCACTTAATTCAAATAGACTTACTCTCAGGTCAGTAGATTCAGGACTACAGTCACCCTAAAATATACATACTGCCACAGTTGACTTCTGCAGAGGGGTATTAGTGTTAGCAAAGACAACAGAGCCATTTGTAACCTTAAGAACCAACAAACTTATGATGGCATAAGCTTTCACAGACTACAGTCCCATTCATCAGATAAAACTGTTGAAGCAGATTGCAAATTATATACATACAGTATACATCATTTTATTTGTATGCTGCCTTTTCGTAATTGGGACCATGCTCAAGGAGGCTTACGTGTAAAATAATAATAATGCATAATTATATACATAACAGAGACGTGGGTGGCGCTGTGGGTTAAGCCACAGAGCCTAGGACTTGCCGATCGGAAGGTCGGCTGTTTGAATCCCTGTGACGGGGTGAGCTCCCATTGCTCGGTCCCTGCTCCTGCTAACCTAGCAGTTCGAAAGCACATCAACGTGCAATTAGATAAACAGGTACCGCTCCGGCGGGAAGGTAAACGGTGTTTCCGTGCGCTGCTCTGGTTCACCAGAAGTGGCTTAGTCATGCTGGCCACATGACCCGGAAGCTGTACGTCGGCTCCCTTGGCCAATAAAGCAAGATGAGCGCCACAACCCCAGAGTCGGCCACGCCTGGACCTAATGGTCAGGGGTCCCTTTACCTTTACTTTATATACATAACAAAAACAGTCAAGCAATGAATAAAACATCAAAAAGTACACAACCTGATGGAACAACTTTCATATAAATCTTAATATGATCCAAAATAAAGATACAAATTTTAAAAAATATAAATAACAGCAGCAGTCCCTCCCTAACAAAAACCCAGCCCAATTAAATTGCATTTTCTTGTGGTCATGGAGACTGGAGAAACTTCAGGAATTTGCATGTTGGGAATGTTACCAACTGTACATTGGTATCACTTCCATTGCCTGACCCACCCATTCCCTCTCAACCCACCCACCATTGGGCAGGGAATGTCAGACTGACAGTGACTCTCCAGGCAAAGAAGGTTTTCCCTCCCCAAGCCCCTCCTATCCAATCATTTAAAAGGCAAAGGAGCTTCAGCTGGAAGCTCTCTTATCAGCAGACTTGCATGGGATTTGGGGCTACCTATTTGTTAACTCTTTTAAGGCTGCCAACAGGGGACTCTTGATAGCTCCCCCCCCCAATAATATGTTGAGATACCCAGGAAACCAGTGTGTTTGTTGTAGGGCTTTTGCACTACTGGTGCGATGCAGCTGCTAAGAGACCAAGCTATGAATCAAGAACTCAGTAGCTGGGCTCAGGCCATACACTCTTTTCTTTGGCCTCAGTTTCCCCTTCTGTGAAATGTACGCAAATGACACTCGCTTATCGTCGTAAGGATTTCAGTTGCACGAAGTGCTTTGGGCATTTGAAACGTAACACATTATTAGAGTGCAGCATGACGATCGAGGCAGCTTAACTGAAATCCATCCCCTCAGCTGTAAAAGTTCACACAAACAGGGTAGACATATTGGCCTGCGTTCTCACAAAAGCAAGGAGGAGTCGTAATAAATGTGTTAAGCCTTCAAGGTGCCACAAGTGTCTCCATGTTGCCCTCCCAAAACTGCAAGACCCAGAGTGGTTTAACAATCCATTGCTCTTCCCAAGGAACTTGGAGAACTGTAGCTCTGATAGAGGAAATGGAGGGGGGTGTCTCCTAACATCTCTCAGCACCCAGAACTATGGCTCCCAGATTTCTTTGGGGGAAGCCATGTCTGTCTCAAAGTGGTGCCCTAATGCTAGCGCTGCTGTACGTCCGGATTTTCCTGGATATTACCAGGATTTCAAAGGCGGAAGTGATGTCTGGAGGGAATTTAGAGAAGGCCACGGTTTGTCCTGGATCTTCAGCAAGTAAACAAACAAACAAAAAAGCAGGGTTTTTTTGGGTGTTTTCTGTGTTTTCCTAAATAATAATAATAATAAAGCTAAACAACTTTCGATGTATTTACTTTTTGAAATATGGCAACCCGACATAGTGCTTTAAATATATTTGTTGTGAATGTGGCCACTGCCATTATCATCACTCTCACTTTTAATGTGCATGCTCTCTTGGTGTAAGAAATCATACTGAAGGCAACCCAGAACATGAAAAGAAAATTACACAATTAACTAAAAAAACACCAAAATAATAATAATATAATATTAATTTATTATTTATACCCCGCCCATCTGGCTGGGTTTCCCCAGCCACTCTGGGCGGCTTCCAACAAAATATTAAAATACTATCAAATATTAAAAGCTTCCCTAAACAGGGCTGCCTTCGGATGTCTTCTAAAAGTCAGATAGTTGTGTATTTCTTTGACATCCGATCAGTAAGTTGATAAAAGCGTCTCGTTAAGAAACATTCACCGAAATTAAACAACAAAATTGATACACTGCTTGATTGTAAAAAAACAACAACAACAATCCTCGAACCCCCTTAAAGATTCATCGCAAGGTCTGGCAGCCTAAATGCAAAACCACGCAGCAAAAAAATGAAATAAAAAGAAGGTTGGCAGCTGCAGTGCTGCTCCAGCCATAAGAAAACCGCCCTGGGAATTTGAGCGGAGGGTGCACGTGCATTTAATGTATATGCATGGCTGTGTCCGCGCGTGCAAAAATGTGCAAAGCGAGAGGCCCTCCCCTTTCCCGGGCCTTTGGGCGGCCCTTTGCTGCCTCCGCCTCCTTTTTCCGGGCGGTCGAGGGGAGGCCCAAGATGGCGGCGCCCTTAGCGGAGGAGCTGGAGCGGCTGCTCAATCCGCTGCCCCGCGCCTTGCACGACCCCGAGGACGACCCCGAGGACGGTGAGCGGGTGGGTGGGGGGAAGAAACCGCGATGGGGCGGCTTCGGGCTCCGTCTCTCTCCGAGAAGCAGGGGCCGGTGCATGTGTGTGGACACGTGGGTTGGAAACGGTGGTGGGAGAGCCCCTCGACACGTGTGTGTTTGTGTGTCTGCGCGTCGCTGGGTGGGTTTCACCAAGCGGGTGGAAAGGCCCCCTGGACACGTGTGTGTGCGTGTCGCTGAGTGGGTTTCACCAAGCGGGTGGAAAGGCCCCCTGGACACGTGTGTGTGTGTGTCGCTGAGTGGGTTTCACCAAGCGGGTGGAAAGGCCCCCTGGACACGTGTGTGTGTGTGTCGCTGAGTGGGTTTTACCAAGCGAGTGGAAAGGCCTCCTGGACACGTGTGTGCAAGTATCTCTGGACACGCGTATGTGTGCGTGCGTGCATGTGTGTACTTGGGTCTCAGAGAGCTAGTGAAAGTTTCCTTGGCCACGTGTGCATGTTATTTTTTAGGAAACTATGGGAATTGTCCTGTGTGTGTGTGTGTGTGTGTGTGTGTGTGTGTGAGAGAGAGAGAGAGAGAGAGAGAGAGAGTTATTAGGTGAGACCCCTCTTCCCCTCCCAGAACTACAGTTCCCATAGCTTTGAGAAAAGAGATGATTGTTTAAGCCGCTCTGGGAATTGTAGATCTTGGAGGGGAGCAGGCGGTCTCAACAACTCTCTTAACAAACTACAGCTTCCAGAACTCCTTGCAAGAAGTTTTAAGGTAGCCTCCTGTACTAGGGCGTATCAAGGGGGTGAAAGTTCTTGCACGTGTCTTTTATGAGGCATCTTGAAAACATGTTTCCAGGTGTGAGGAATTCAAATCTATTATTTTTGTTATTGGACAACATTTAGCTTGGTAAGTCAGTTTGATGAAGCAGCACATAAACTGCTTTCAGAAAACCAAAGAATTTCATTTTACCTTCTGAAAATGTCAGGTAATGCTAAATAATACTAATACTGCTAATAGTATATGATATAACTGCAGGTACTTGGCAACCATTAAAAATTTACACACATTTTACTTATCAAGGAAAACTACATTATATTAATTTAATCAAAATAACATTAACTGCTTTCAGTTTTAACTTGAGGATGGCCGTTTGTCCAGTCTAATTTTAATTTTAATTTATTTGAAATAATTTTGGGATGCATTTTAATTGATTGTTTTATGCATATTGTGTTTTTAGATGATGTTAGCTGCTCTGAGCCCAGCTCCAGCAGGGAGGGCGGGATACAAATAAAATTTATTATTATTATTATAATTCTCAAATCATGTTACAACTTTTTAGCACCCCTCATTTTTGGAATTTGAAAGTTGAAAAACTCAACACGCCCTGCCTCTATATCCTATCCACCTGGGATCTTTAATGTTGTGTTTTTATATTGTAAACTGTGATTGTTGGATGAAGGGCAGTGTAGAAATTTAATAAAATAAAAACAAACAATTAAAATATGTTGCCATATAGAACCAAGAGGTTTGCAGCTGGTTCATTCAATGCCACTGACTGGTGCATAATGTAAAGGTGTTTATTGCTGAGATGGTATCTCAGTTTAACACCATGGACGTGCTGTGATAATTGGCAAAGAAATTCAGAACTTGATCTCAAGAAGATCTCTTAGTTAGGACTGCTTTGTTGTAGTTGGTTGATTCATTACACTACACTGCCAGGCTTGAAAGGTTTTGATTGACTAAAATAGTTGATAAAGGACCCATGCAATTAATTGAGTAACATTTCTTTAATGGGGTGACAGCTCTACTTCGTAAAACGTGTGTTTGCATCAGCCCCCAAGAGTGTAATGACGATGCTCTTAGTAAAATAAGAGACTAGGAATGTGCCTTCCCTCCACTCCTGGGGGCAAATTTATTTGAATATTTGCAATCTATGCTTTCATAAACTATTATCAAGGTTTTTATATGCAAAAATAATACAATCAATCCCTAAATATAACTGGTTGGTTCAAAAGAGAAATTCATATTGTGAAGGCCTGCCTAAACAGTATGGTTTTCAGAAGACGTCTGGAGAAAAGGCAAGGATGGTTTCTGCTATGCCTCTAGTGGCAGGGAGTTCCACAGGGCAGGGCCTGCAATGCTGTTCCCTCTCCTATCTTAACATGCTTTAGGGATATGTTGGTAGCTGATGGTGAAAACCAACCAGAGTTTCTGCTGCTGTGCATGGCAGGAATCATCTTGGCTGCATCTGAGTGAGGTCTTATTAATCCAGCATTGTGGTTTAAACAGTGGAACTCCCAGACATGTTGCAGTGAGCTCTTTGTTGCTTGTTCCTGGTATTTAGAATTCCAGGGTATCGTGCCTTGCTGCACGGGAATATCAATTTACTGTGAATATTTGGTGGTGTATCTTTCTGCGCAGAAGCCGTCTCTGACTCTCTAGATGTTGTTGGGCTGCAACTCCCATCACCCCTGATCGTTGGGTTGCGTTGGCTGAGGAGCTATTGCAAGTTGTGATCTGGCCACATCTGAAAAGCTGCGTGTTCCCCATTCAGCCAGTGATTTCGACAAACTTCTTGGACCACTGGAGGGGTGGGGTGGAATTTTCCCCCTTCTAAACCTCCCCCATTAATCTCTTTCACCTTCTCTCCTCCTTTTGCAGCCACCGCAGCCAGGGTGGTTGACAAGTTTGACGAAGGAGATGAAGATGATGTCCTTGCGCTTGGGCAAATACGAAAGGGGGTCTCCTCCCACCTTTTGGATGCTGATAAGAGATACCGTGGGAAGGCCGTATCCCGCAAAGCTTTGGAGGAAGAGATGTGGGGAGACGATCAACTGTCAGGTGAGATCCTGCACCGTTCCCTTTTTTTTGGGGGGGGGAGTCCCCATTTCTTGTCAAGCTCTCTTAATGTTTAGGACAGCCTTTTCCAACGTGGTGCCCTCTAGATATTTTGGACCACAACTCCCATCAGCCCCAGCCACCTACCCCGGACCCTGAAATCATCATCTGAGGCCCTTCTTCGTGGGCCTCTGCTGCGAAAGGTTCAGAAGGTAGCAACATGAGAGGGGGCCTTTTCTGCAGTGGCTCCCTGTTTCTGGAATGTTCTCCCCAGGGAGGTTTGGCTGGCGGCTCTATTCTACATCTTTAGATGCCAGTACCCCTTTTAAATGCTTTTTGGGGAAGGTATATATATATATATATATATGCTTTCGTAGATTTTCACGGGTACAGGAATGCAGGTTTTGGTGTCCTCGGGTGTCTTCCCGTGTAAAAGTTGGGGTGTCTAGGCGACGTTTCGACGAGGTCTCACTCGTCATCTTCAGGCTGGTGCTTTCGGCTTCTTGTTACTGGAACAGAGCAGGATCTCAGTGTTTGAGTTCCTATAAATACTGTTGAGGAGGTGTGTTGTATAGCCTCCAATGTTCTGGGCAGAGAGGAAGTTCCCAGGCTAGTGTGCCTTTTCTTCTTTTGTTCCTTAATTGCTTGAGGGATATCTTGAGTGATTTCTTGAGTGATATCCTGAGTACCACTTAGGTGGGTCATTAGGTGTGGATTAGTTGCTAAAGCAAGACACAAAGCTAAAGACACAAAGACACAAACTAAAGTCAAGACACAAAGGCTTTAGCAACTAATCCACACCTAATGACCCACCTAAGTGGTACTCAGGATATCACTCAAGAAATCACTCAAGATATCCCTCAAGCAATTAAGGAACAAAAGAAGAAAAGGCACACTAGCCTGGGAACTTCCTCTCTGCCCAGAACATTGGAGGCTATACAACACACCTCCTCAACAGTATTTATAGGAACTCAAACACTGAGATCCTGCTCTGTTCCAGTAACAAGAAGCCGAAAGCACCAGCCTGAAGATGACGAGTGAGACCTCGTCGAAACGTCGCCTAGACACCCCAACTTTTACACGGGAAGACACCCGAGGACACCAAAACCTGCATATATATATATATATATATATATATATATATGCATTCCTGTACCCGTGAAAATCTACGAAAGCAAATATATATATATATATATATATATATATATATATATATATATATATGCATTTCTGATATAATTCTGTACCAACAGAATATGCAGAAAACCAATGCAAAAAAAAAATTCTTATTCTAGTGGTCATCCCTGTTAGCTCCCCATATTCTAACAGTTTGATATACCATTTTTGTTTTCTTGGTACCTTAACTGTTTTCCATTTTTGCCCTAGTAGCACACTGGCAGCTGTTATCGCATATAGGCACAAATTTCTCTCCCTTTTTTGGTGATTTCTGTTGTTGTTATCCCCAACAACAATGCTTCTGGGCTTTTGAAAAAAGGATTTCTTAAACTTTTTTTAAAGTTCATTATTGATCATGGGGGAAAGGGGGTTATTTTGTGGGTCCGTTCCCTCATTTTTATTAAGCACTTTGTGGTTTTATTCTGTATTTTTGTTCTGTGAACAGCCCTAAGATTTTTCAGATGAAGGACTGTATACAAATATAATTGATTATTATTATTATTATTATTAGAAGTAGTAGTAGTAATACCTTTGAATGCTAAGTATTGTGGGGTGTTTTGGTTCTGAGCATACTGAATCAGACAGTTCACCTGCGTTGGAAAAAGCATGCAGAATTAGAATGGTGGCGTTCTAGCATGCTTAAGCAGTCTTGCAGGCCGCTCTTTCTGTCCTGAGACGTCACTGTAATATTTTCATGTTGTATGGAGGTCCCAGGTTGTCAGGTTGGTGCTGGATCAGTGAGAGGGAAATTGGCAACTCTCTCTCTTTTTTCTTTTTAAACATTGATAGATTTCTCAGAGACTGTATCCCTGTATACGATGCCTCACTCCCCCCCCCCCCCTTAATAAAGATGTACGTAAGGGTGCTTGATCACCTTGTAATGCTCACCCATTATCTCATTATTTAATGGGAAAGGCTGTCAGCTAATCAATGGGTCTGATAATCGGTTCAGCTGCTGCAGGAAAGTGCAAGTTTGAGGCGTCAATCTGCCAAGGTGGGGGGAGGGGCAGGGGGAAAGCTCCATGAACTTCCTTGTCACACACCCCCACCCCACCCCGTGCCTGAGTCAAAATCTTGAAAATGCACATATTATAAAATGGGAGTTGATCTTTAAACAGGGGCCGCTAGCCTTTTTTTTTTTTTTTTGCGGGGGTCTGTGGGTGCATTTGCAAACGGGAGAAACTGTTGGGGGTGACAGGCACACATCCTGCAACAGATTCCATTAGCTATAACAGAACGCTTCTTTCAAGCTTAATTTCAGCGGTGGGAGGGGGCCCTGTGGGCACCAGTAAAGGCCTCTACCAGCATATCTGCACCACGTTGGTGACCTCTGCCTTTAAGGAAGCTATGGGATTGCTATAACTATTTTAACATTACCCTTATAGCCAAGGAATACCAGATCAACTTAGGTTGCGTACACACTTTTTATTTTTGAAGAACATGACTTCCCTCCTCAAAAGAATCCTGCAAATCGTGGTTTAAGGGTCTTGGAAATTGTAGCCGTGGGAGGGGGTAAACTCCAGTTCCCAGGAGTATTTTGGGGGAAGTGATGAGCTTCAATTGTATGGTGTGAATGCAGCAGTTTGTGAAGTGTGCTGGGAATTGTAGCTCTGAGGGGGTAAACTACAGTTCCCAGGATTCTTGGGGGGGGAGTCGTGCAGTATTCTATGCACAAAACAAATACAATACCTTGTTACGCAGATGCAATAATTGCAACATATAGAGCGCAATAGGCTGGATCATAATGTTTGTAACAAATTTCTTTACTGGCTACTTCCTAACATACGAATCAAGTCCAGGATGTACACCATATACAATCCTTAAGCAAGAATGTCCGTGACGTTCCAGGGACCTTTCCTTAATCACATTTGAGGACTGTGTAATATATGAACTCGAACTCAAACAAGAATGTCTTAAGGATGGAAGAACTATATCTGCATCGGATTTAATTAAATAGGTTATATACCTTGCTTAAGGATTGTATATGGTGTACATCCTGGACTTGCTCTATATTTTGTAAGGATTCCATGCACACCCTCCCCGCTAAAACAAATGTAAATAAACCCTTCATTTTAGTAGCACCTTGCACCTGACACCAGGTGATTGACAGGTGCATGGCCCTGCCCACCTGTCGGATTTGCCCCACAAGACTGATCTGGATAGAGATCTGGCCCTTGGAGCCGAAAGCGTTCCCAGCCCCTGATATACACAGTTAAGCACCACCTTTACCTTAATGGATTGCCGTTAATGGGTGCCGTTTGTGACGGATAAGTGTTAACAATAGTTCTTTTGTTTCGTAATGGATAGATGAGCAGACTTCAAACGAGGAAGAGGAAACGGATGAGGAGGATGAGGACCAGGATGAGGAAGATGCTACCTGCAGCGTTGCCAGCAGCCAGGAGGAGGAAGAAGAAAATAAACAGCTGGGGAAACTGAAGGAAGATGCTTTCGTTTTCCAGGCTGTGGACGACTTTGCGAAATTTGCAGAGGGGATGGACGAAATGGGCAGTGCGATGGAAATGTTGGAGGAAGATGAGGAAGACGACAGTGTCGAAGAAGGCAGCGGAGATGAGGAAGACAGCATGGAAGAAGGCAGCGAAGGTGGAGCGACGTCGGAGGAAAGCGCCGCGGGGAGCAAGGAGGAGGAGGAGATGGTGGCGGATGCGAGGGAGAGTAAACATCTTGGGGGGATGTTGCCGTTCTCTAAAGACCGAGTGGCCGAAGAAGTTGCTAAAGGAAAAGCCGTGAAGAATCAAATAGGTCAGTGGGCAGCCTCTTCTCCCATGTGGCCCCCGATGAACGTGGGAAATGTTAGCAGATAGAGTTTACGTATAAGCAGCAGAAAAAGTCAGATCTTAGTTCAACGCATCCTTGCTTGGAGCACACCTTCAGTTGAGAGGTATTCAGGCTGAGACTTGGTATAAAATAATAACTCTCTTGATGGTTAAAGGAAGTACATTATTATCTGCTGCTCTGGCACTGTTGTCTGGGCCAAAGTGAGAGGGGGGTGAACAAGCAATCGGCTTGTCATGGCGAAGAGGAGGGGCAGATCCTGGGCGCTCTTGCCAGCGGGATACTTTGGTGATGTATGGGCCCCATGCTCACCTTAGTGTGCTGCCATCGGAGGGCTTTACCTGGAAGGTACCTTAGAGATAAGGAGAGAGAAAGCAGGCTTTTCTGCATTTTACCCAAACCTTGAGCGTATTGCTTTCAATGTTTAGGAAGCTAACAAGGTACTGTTTGCCATCCCTCTGGCAGGCAGTTGTGAGGGAGGCGAGGGAATACTTGGGGCTTTGATACGTCAGCCATGAACGGCCATAGCTGCCAAAACAAAACACCCCTGAGTGACCACATCTGAGTGGTAGAGCGTCTGCTTTGCATGCAGAAGGGCCTTGGTTCAATCCCAGGCATCTCTGTGTAGGGGTGGGAGAGACCCTTGTCTCCATGTTTGTATTTGTTTTATATAGTGCTTTATTGTTAAGAAAAACACAAAACCACCCAAACAAAACTCAAGCCAGTTTATGAAATAACAAAACAAGATTATCAGTACTAACAGTTCAGAGCAATACTGAGCTACATTTAATTTAATAATAATAATAATAATAATAATAATAATAATAATAATAGGTGGACCAGTGGTCTGATTCAGTATAGGGCAGCTTCCTATGTTCTTATTTAATGACGGTGTTTTGTCTTTCTCTTCTCTACCCTGCTCTCCGCTTTACAAAAGCTCTGTGGGATCAGCTCTTGGAAGGGCGAATTAAACTGCAGAAGGTTCTCCTGACAGCCAACCAGCTTCCCCAGCCAGATACCTTCCTGGAGTTTAAGAAAAGAGGAGGGCAGGAGTTTGCCGCTGCACTCAAGAACAGTAAGAATCTCTCTCCTTTCCCCAGACAAGACGGGTTTTGTGCTTGTATTTTCTGTACTTGGGCGGGGATCAAAATGTAGGTTTGGAAGCTCAAGGTGTGGTTTGGATTCTCAGCTGGGGTTGGTGCAAAGTACCGTATTGGCCTGAATATAAGCCTCACTTTTTTTCCAAATTCCGACCATGAAAAGTTACAAAAAATTGCTTTTACGATATTGCTGCTGAAACAGACATACGGTAAAATGGAATGGGTGTGAGTGCCTGTGGAATTTTAAGGAAGTGGCTTATATTCGGGTATTGTCTTTTTTTCTTTTCCCTCCTTGAATTTTAAAGGTGTGGCTTATATTCGGGTGTGGCTTATATTCGGGCCAATACGGTATGTGGTTTCTTTTCTGAACCTAGCCAGGAATTGCTGCAGTCCCCACACATTAGTGTAAAAGTAATCCCCTTTTTCCTGGTGAAGCCTGGCAATTGCAGCTCTGCCTGGGAATTGGGGTTCTCCTAGCAACTCTCGGCACCTTTGGCAAACTATAGTTGCCAGGATTCTTTGGCAGAAGCCATGACTGTTAAAGTGGTGTCAGAGTGTAGGGTGCAGACGTGGTTTTAAGTGACAGCTCACAGGATGCTAATTTATCAGCGATGAACTTTTAAGTGGTTCCTTGGTGTTTTCGCAGGTCCACATCAAGTGAAGTGCTTTATAGTTCACACAGCTATAGCTTTAAACCAAGTTCCTGCTTTCCCCCTTTTTGCCTTAAAAGGCAAACTCCCACCAATACTAAACCTGACCTTTTAGTAAAACGTGTGCCATTAACGTATTTAATGAGATGCATTACAAACTGCAGCCAGCGTCGTGTTTTCGTTACAAGTCCAGAAACCACGATATCATTAAAGACCTTTAACAGAAACAATGGTTGACATTTTGATATTTCCCATAAGCAAAACACTGCAATGAACATGGAGTTTAATATATAAATTCTGTAAAGAGGTGGGATTTTATATATATTAAAAACCCTTTAAAAAAGGAAGAAAGAAAAAAGCTCCCCCGGCGAGTTAAAGAAAACCATACATTTTATTTTGCACGGCTCCTGTTATTTGCATCTTGAGCTAGAAAAGTGTCAGATATCTAGAACTAAAACAGTTTTTTTTAAAAAAGATTGTTATTGGCTTATACATGATATTTCAGATTCTAGAAATTCTGAAGCTTTTGGCATGCAAGATTGTTCTAGTCCTGCAAATGTAGGTCATACAGTACAATCCTAGTTTAATCAAAAGTAACTTCCACTTTGTTCAATAGCGCTTTCTCCCAAGTTAGTCTGGATGGCATTCTAACCTTAGATCATTTGTCTTCTAATCAGTTGAACTGATTTTTTATAATTTTTAGCTGCCTTGAGGTGTCTTGTCTTTGCTGACACAGCAGGATAATGTTTTCTTTCTATGAAAGAGATAAATTTTAAAGTAAATAATACATATCATGAAAAATCTCAGCGCTGGGGCATTTTCAAGATACTTAAGGAAATGTGGGCACTTCCTCCCTGATCCTCTGAAGCAAGTTTCATTGAGTTCAACAATGCCTCAAAATTTGATGAAGACTTCTGGGTAACAGAGGCTCATGCTTATGAATACTGAGGAGGAGGAGGAGGAGGGGCACTGTTTGGTCACCAGTTCTGCGCACACACAAGACTTGCAAGACATACGGGTTCTGTCTGGGTCATTTTACTTGCCGGTGGTCCGTTAGCACTTAAAAGTTGTTACTAGTGAGTGAGGTTGTTGGGGAAGGCCATAGCTCAGTGGTAGAGCATCTGCTTTGCATGTAGAAGGTCACAGGTTCAATTCCCCACATCACCAGGTAGGGCTGGGAGATACTCATGCCTTAAGCCTGCCAGTCAATGTAGACAGTACAGTATAAGGCAGCATCCTAGGTTTGCTATATACCATTTTTCCCCGTGTATAAGACTAGGGTGTTTTTTACCAAAAGATTAGGTTTAAAATTGGGGCTCGTATTATACACAGGTAGTGCTGAGGGGTGTCTTCGTAATTTGGAGTCCCCCAAAATAGGGGATGTGTTACACATGGGGGTGTCTTATACATGGAAAAATACAGTATATATTTTTTTGGGGGGTACCCCTTTTGGCTTTAAGAATATAGACATATTCCTTAAGTCAGACCATTGTTCCATCTAGCCCAGGATTGTCTGTACTGTCTGGCAGCAGCTTTCCAGGGGAGTCTTTCCCAGTCCTACCTGGAGGTGCTGGGAATTTTACCTGGGACCATTTGCATGCAAGGCAGATGCTCTTCGTCCTCAGCTATGGCCTTTCCCTCTTGAGCAGTGGATTGCGGGCACGACAAGTCCCATGCAAGTTGCATCACGGGAGGCTATTGCTTTGTGGAGTTTTAAATGGAGATTAAAAAAGTATTTCTGAGAACTGTGGCACGGGGGCACCTGTTTTCCTACACACACAAACACCGTTTATGTTACATCTTTTGTATCTTGGCTAAGCCACCCCAGCATGGTCTGGCTCTCCCTTGCTGCCTGTGGATCTTGGATTCTGGCGGATGATTTACTGCAAAATTGCTTATAAATTGAAGTAGAAAATGTTTTGCCGACGTGGCAGCTTTCAAGCTCTGCACCCATTTGTCACCCAGCATTTTCCCTTTGTGTATAGAGCAGGAATTAATTAGGCTGCACTGCAGGGGGAAAAAAAGTTTATGGCCATAATTTATATGGGGTGATTCTCTTTTTGTTGTTTTCTTTTAAAGGGGCAGTGTTTGTTTGTTTTTGTTTTTTAAAGACCTTTGGGAGCGGGGAGGGGATACCCACATAACACACATCCCTGCTTTACAAAAAATGGAATATGCAATATGCATTAGAACACGTATACAATATATATATATATATATATATATATATATATATATATATATATATATTGCACAACTAAATCCTGCCCAGGAGTAGACCCATTGAAAAGAATGGACCTCTGTTAGTCAAGTCTATTTATTTCAATGGGTCTACGCTTCCAGACGAACCTGTTTACCATGCCTTCCTTCTGATTTGTTTGCCAGAAGATTAAATGTCACTGGCTAGGTAACGAGCGTTCATTCTGATTTGTTTGTGGGGAGGTTAGATGATGTTGCTCCAAAGCAAGTGTCATCATCCTGCACTTTCCAAGGCATATTCCTCCCGGCATCACTTCCCTTATCGCAAAAATGCCCATCTTTAAAATAAACTCTAAATTGTGTGGCCTGACTTTGCCTTTATGTGACTGATTCCCAGCTGAAAATAGCAACAGTGTGGAAAACCCCAGCATTATATATACAGAGAGAGCATAATCTATATTTTGGAAAGTTACTTGTTTGTCTGGTTGCTATACATTTGGGCACCTCTTAAGACAGGAACACCAAATTTCGTGTGATGGATTCTGAGCTCAAGGAGCCTGTTTTCATCTATTTTGGGATACCATTTTTGAATCAAGATGGGTGAACTGGACCTTTCAGAATTGCACTGATTTTTGTTTGTTTGTTTCTTAGAATTCCTGAGCAATGCTGGGTGTGAGGCTGCTGTTGTAATGTAATATTCAGTACATAATATTATTTGCTGCTATCATTAGACCACTTAACCACCTCCTAAACTGCTGCCGCTTTCCTTTATATCAGCAGGAAAAGGTGTCGGTTGTTTCAGTTTTACACTTTTGTTTGTGAAGACTGTTTTGTCTGGCAGGCCTTTTGGGAACAGACCGCTTTTAAGGAAAGAGCTTTTAATAGCAATGTCCTGTTTTTACTATCTGTGTTTTTCTCTCTGTAATTTTAATAGATTTGGTTTTCACATCCTTTTAATTCCATTATAATGTAATTAGTTTTTTAAAAACTATTGTCTTTTATATGTTTTTTAGTGCGCACCGACCCCTCTTGCTCTCCAGGTTTCAGGGATAGCCGCCTGAGCTGAGTAAGATTTGAACTTACTGCTCAGCGCCCCTTCAGCGAAGCGGCAGGAGAAACGGAGACCCTTCCATCTCTCCTCCCGCTTGGCTGAAGGGGCGCTGCGCAGCTCTCCCTCTCAGCTGAAGCCAGGAGAGCCTTTTTTTTTCTTGTTCTCCCCCTCTAAAACAAGGCGCGTCCTATGGTTGGGTGCGTCCTATAGAGCGAAAAATACGGTATATACTATTATGTAGTATTACATTTTATATCCCGCCTTTCCTCAAAAAACGCACATTCTGTGGTTCGATGGGTCGGTGCGTCCAGCAGATAACCAGAAGATCGGTGGTTCAAACCCACCAAGGGATGACCGTGGGCCAGATTCCTGCTTTGCTGGGGGTTGGACTAGATCAGAGGTCAGCAAACATTTTCAGCAGGGGGCCAGTCCACTGTCCCCCAGACCATGTGGTGGGCTGGACTATATTTTGAAAAAAAATATGAACAAATTTGCCTCACAAATAACCCAGAGATGCATTTTAAATAAAAGGACACATTCTACTCATGTAAAAACATGCTGATTACCGGACCGCTGCAGGGAGGATTTAGAAGGCGATTGGGCCGGATCCGGCCCCTGGGCCTTAGTTTGCCTACCCATGTTCTAGATCAGCCTTTCTCAAGCTGTGGGTCCCCAGATATTGTTGGACTACAACTCCCATCATCCCTAGCTAGCAAGGCCAGAGCTCAGGGATGATGGGAGTTGTAGTCCAACAACATCTGGGGACCCACAGCTTGAGAACCGCTGTTCTAGATGAACCTCGGGGGTCTCTTCTCACAATTCCTGACAGAGTGGGAATTTGAACCCTGGTCTCCCAGGTTCTAGGCCAGTGCTCTAACCACTATGCCACACTGACTGCCTTTGTAGCTGCCTTGAAAATATTTCCAATTCATGACCAGGTTTACAGCTTGCTTTTAGTCACCTACTGTGAGTTACCATATCTCCAGTGACCCTTCTCTCTCCCTCTTCTCCCCCAACTCCCATAAATTTGTTTTCTCTTGCCACTGCTCTTTCAACTCCTCTCGGGATGCTTGTGTTTAGGGGTTTTTGCATGTTCAATTAATGTTAGGGAGGTTTTTTTTCCCCTCCCCCCCCCCAACTTTCCATAACAATTGCAAGGCAGAACTAGCAATCTGAGCTTGATTTGCACATTAAAGAGACGCATTAATTAAAAATTCTACTCCCTGGTACGTTTCCCCGGGACCCTTCTATTCTTTATACAGAAAAAGGTCCGTGATTCTCTGTTGGGTCTCCCACATCAATTCCATGTGGCGCATTGATCTTTTCTGTGTTCTTTTTTTAAAAAAAAGAAAGATCTTGCTGAATTTCCAGAGGACTGTGTTGTTGATTTTCTCTTATCCACTCACCCCTAGCCCCCTTTCTCTCAAGTCAGGAATAACACAGCACGTTTTTAAGGCTGAGGGAAATAGGAGTGACAGTCAGTGGTGGGCTGAGAAGTTTTAGCTCTAGAAATTCAACCATCAGGGAAACTCTTCTTCCTCATTGCTAGGCATTTTTTAAGGCCCTGTTTGGCTGGGAGCAATGGTGGTGAATGCTTCATGTATCCAAGACAAGGGTAGGGAAACTTCCTCAGCCCAAGGGCCACATTTCTTTCTGGGCAACCTTCTGAGGGCCACACACCAGTGGTGTCCTGGCCAGAAGCAAAAGTAGTTGGAGCAGCAAAGGTAAACAGCACCTTTTGCAGAATAGGCCAGTTTTTACACACACACACACACACACACACACACACACACACACACCCATCCCAGCATGCGAGAGGCATTATGGGAGTTCAAGGACACGTTCCAGGGAGACAAAACCCCTTTGGGTGGAGCAGGGCCAGTGAAAGGCAGCGTTCCCTGTGCGTAAAATAACAAAACGAGGAACAGTACAATGAGAATAATCGGAAGTTTATTTTATTTATTCTAATCTTTTATCTTTCTCTCAAATTTCCTTTTTCTCTTTTCTGTAAAGTAGGTGTATCTAGTAAAATTGGTGATGTGCGATGTATATATTGTATTGTTGTGTAAGTTAATGTTGACTGTTTAATAAATATTTTTTAAATGTTAAAAAAAAGAAAAGAGAAGAAAGGCAGCGTTCCGAGGGCCAGATAGCAAAGCCTGGAGGGCTGTGTTCCCTCTCCTGACTTGAGATCTCCTACCTCTGATCCAGGGTAACGACTTGCCTGGGGCGCTGTTGGCTAGGGAAGGAGTAACAGGGTGAGGTGTGTGCTTAAAGATTTGATGGGCACAACGTTTCACTTAACCTGGAGCTTTCATAAAGCCGGCCCTACCGTTGTGCAGAATGGGGCAGGTGCCTTGGGCAGCAGTTTTGTGGGGGGTGGCAGCAAGGAGATGAAGGGCAGAGCTCTGTGTGTGTGTGCCAGGTGACCTGCCCGCTACATTCTTTAAGCTAGCCCACTGCTCTTGCGACACTACCCCATTGCCAGTATTGAATTCAGATTCAGCTGCCAATCTGATTGTCTCTTCTTATACGAATTGGGGCTAGTGGTGGTGGGAGGAGGCATCTTTATCCTTCGTTCCAGCCCTCTCCATCTCACCTTGGCCAAAGAGCAGATCAGAGCAACATCAATGGCTTGTGGCAACCGTTGCTTTGAAATTTCTGCCCACATCTCCTGCAGCCTTTAGCCCAGGGAGGGTGTACTTTTAAAAATGGAGGGGCTTCACCTCATCCTGAATGGTCTCCTTTTCTGGGGAGAGAGGAAGTTTGGGTGCAACTCAGCTTGAAGGGTTTACATGCGGTTAAAACAGATATGGAGTGAGGGACCACCAGCTTCCCAGATTGTCCCTGTGCCTTTGACCTCTTTGCTAACAACTCCTTTGCTTTTGGAGACCTGGCACCATTTTGAATCAAGATGGCAGACTCTGGCGTGACTTCTCTGAGGTTTTGGTGTGACAGGCCTAAATTACGCTATCCATTTAAAAATCACTTTTTGTTTGTTTTCTACAAATTCCCAGGCAGTGCTGGGCAAGTCCTGCTAGTTAAATATAACCTGCTATTTGGAGAATTCTTCGTCCGTTCCCTATGCATTTGAACACCTCTTAAGATATCACAACCAAATTTTGCATGATGGTTCCTGAGGTCAAGGAGCAGGTTTTCCTCTACGTTTGGGTACAGTCAGATGCCGTTTTTAAAAAATCAAGATGACGAACCAAACCTTTTGAAAGCTGCACCCTGGTTTCAAAACGGCACAGATTATTCTTTGGTTTCTTAGAATTCTCGAGCAATGTCAGGTTCGAGGCTGTAGTGCTAAAGGAATATCATATATAGATATATAGAAATAGCAAATATAATTTTATACCAACTTATCTAATCAGTTGGAGCTAGAAAAGATGAAGCCTGCCATTATTGGGGTGCAAAGGAATTTAAACAGCCAGGACTGGTGGCAAAAAAAACCCAACTGTCCTAACTTTTCCAGCAATTAGTAATGCTATTAATCCAATAAATTAAAAAAATATACAAAACTTAACTATTTATGTTCCTGCCAGTGTTAGAATTCTCCAGGTGCATTTTGTGACTGTCATAGGTTAAACTGTGACCATATGTAGATCTCTGGCTGGCCCCTCCAGCTTTCTTAAGCAAGTAAGCTTATTGATTGCATTTATATCTCACCTTTTTCTCCAAAGTTTACATGGTTCACCCCCCTCCTCAGTTAATCCCTACAACGACCCTGTGAGGTAGGCTAAGAGAAGGTGACTGACCCAAGGTCACTCACCCAGTGAGCTTCATGACTGTGGGGATGTGAACTCTGATCTCCTAGGTCCTAGTCCAGGCATAGGCAAACTCTGCCCGCCAGATGTTTTGGGACTACAACACCCATCACCCCTAGCTAACAGGACCAGTGGTCGGGGATGATGGGAATTGTAATCTCAAAACATCTGGAGTGCCGAGTTTGCCTATTCCTGTCCTAGTCCAATGCTCTAACCAACTACACCACACAAAGGCTTCCTAGAGTACTTCTGCTATGGGGCAGCTGTATAAATTAAGTAGGTAAATACATACGGAGAAAGCCAAATGTCACCTAGAGAAGGATCTGAGATATTTCCCTTGAAGCTTGAATTTATTTTATTCATGATTGTTTCATTTGATGTTTTAATGTGTTGTAAACCACTTTGAGATATATATATAAAAGTATAGAAATGAAATGAAAAATAGTAGTAATTTTAATTAGGAATGGGGGGCCGGGAATATAACATCTTAAATACTGTTGTAAACAGTTAAAATCGTTAGTAGGATTGGAATATCATTTGTAGTTTAATGTTGAATTTTGGACACAATGGAAAGGTAAAATATTTGGATTATTATAAAAGATACAGGAGGAAATGATTAACAATAGGACCCACAAAGTGGAGGAGGAAGTCCAAGAGATTCCTTGGGATCTTGTTTTTATATTGAATGTTGGATGTGTGACTGTGAAATTTTAATCTGAAAAACCAAGCAAATAAATTTATTATGACAAAGTATTTTTAATAATATAATGAGGTATAGAAATGAAATGAAAAAGAGTAGGAAAAAAATTAATTTCACTTCCAAAAAATTAAGCTGCTTAGACATTCCGTTGCAGCAACCCTAACCTATGTTTAAGGTGGCATTTAGCAATTAGCTCATATCACCGGAGTTTCTAACACAGGTTTCTGCTACCAGACGTCAATGCGACTTTTACTGTGGGGAATCGGTCGTAAGCTACTTTTGAGAGCTGCTTGGAGCAATAAAGTGAGATCTAACAACAAAACAAATGGATGGGTGGTAGAGCACGCAGTGTTGTTGGCCGATAGATAGCCTTTGTCAATGGTAGGGCAGGAGGCAGAGCCTATGATGGGACCTGATTGGTTTTAATTAAAGCTATTGAGGATGGGGGCTTATGGAGGGCGACAGACTGAGCTTAGCGCCCATTCGCCCTAGTCTCCAATCTCCACCGAGAGTACGTGATCTGCATGTAGAGAAATGGGAACTGCAACTCCCATTAGTGCCAGCAGACATGGTCCTTGTCCGGGAATGGTGGGAGTTATAGTTCATCGACATCTGGGCGAGGATGTAGAAGGACCTGGACTCAATCCCCGACCTGTCCAGTTGTAGGGATTTCGAGTTTCTGGGGAAGACCTTTCTCTGCTTGAAACCCTGAAAGAGCCGCCGCTGCCACTGCCGGTCTGAGTAGACACTACTGTACTTGATGGTCAAATAATCTGGCATGGTATAAAGCAGTTTCCTATGGTGCTGCTGCTTTCAAGCCATAATTTCACACTTTTCCTTTTTTTAATTAACCCTGGCACCTTGCAGGATCTGACTGCTAATTACCAACTCTCTCCCTCCCCCCCTCCTCTCTGTTTACAGTTCAAGCTATTTTATTTATAGCTAATCTTCAGCAGGCACTGTTTCAATCACTGCTAGAGCTGGAAGCCTGTACTTCATGCTGTTGGGGAAACAGCTGGGAATCCTAGTTATTTAAACAATATATAAATCATTTAATCTTGTAACAAGTAGGGTTTGGTTTTTTTCTCGGGGAGGGGGAGAGAAATCTGGCACTCTGCAGCAACACAACCTATGTGGGATGGGAGCAGGGGCATGCCGGGAATTGGAACAGCAAGACATTGGAGGGTGAGGCCTCCTTTTTAATAAACATAAAATGGACTTCTTGAGGAATCTGTCAATTTTTTAAAAAATAGGCGCTTACAAAAAATAGGGAATTGGGAATAGCCTCTTAGCTTTCATTTTAAAAAGTTTTGTTTATTATTATTTACAGTGGTACCTCGGTTCTCGTAACGTAATACGTTCCGGAAGACCATCCGAGTTCTGAAACGTTTCGAAAACCGAGGCGCAAAGGGCTGGCTGCAAATGCAGTTGAGAAAATTGAAAAAACACGCCATTCGGCTTCCGAGGCGCGTTCGAAAACGGAAGCATTTACTTCCAGGTTTTTGGCGTTCGGGTTCTGAAACATTTGTCAACGGAGACATTTTAAGAACCGAGGTACCACTGTATTACCCAGAGCCAGTGTGGTGTAGTGGTTAAGAGCGGTAGTCTCGTAATCTGGTGAATCGGGTTCGATTCCCCGCTCCTCCGCATGCAGCTGCTGGGTGACCTTGGGCCAGTCACACTTCTTTGAAGTCTCTCAGCCCCACTCACCTCACAGAGTGTTTGTTGTGGGGGAGGAAGGAAAAGGGGAATGTTAGCCGCTTTGAGACTCCTTAAAGGGAGTGAAAGGCGGGATACCAAATCCAAACTCTTCTTCTTCTCTTCTTCCTTCACCCTAAGGTTGCAGGGCGAGTTGCAACATTAAAACACAGCATTAATAACAGCTTTAAACTTAAAATCACCAAAATAAAATGGGTCTTATAATAATAATAATATAATAATAATTTATTATTTATACCCTGCCCATCTGGCTGGGCTTCCCAGCACCTCGAGTGTCGGAAGCCAGGGTAAAGAGATGCGTTGTCAGCATTCACCAAAAGCTATACTATGAAGCTACCAGATGCATCTCGGGGGGGGGGGGAGATTAGGGGTGCCTCAGCAATGCCTTCTCCTGCCCTCCCCAAGCATCTGAGGGTGGAGGAACTACCAAGAGGTTACCTTCTGCTCCTCTCACACCTGAGAAGGTCTGTAGCGAAGGAGGCCGTCTTTCAGATATTATGCATGCCCTGGGAGGGTTTTTGCTCTGAATAAATATTTTAAATGAAATCTCGGGGCTAGATTACTGCAGTGCGCTCTGTGTGGGGCTGCCCTTGGGCCTGGTTCACGAGCTAGAGGTAGCTTAGCGCTAGAGCGCTGAGGGGACTGATGGTGACGCCTCTACTGAAGCATCTGCTAAACTGGCTGCCCTTCTACAAGTTCTTGTATTGATATACAAAGCCCTGAACAACTCTGGCCTTAAGGACTGCCCAACTGCTTCTGTCCCATGAGATCATTCACAGCAACTCTCAAACAATTGCTGAATTAACTGATGGCAGCCGCCGCTAATATTTCTCTAAATCAGGCCTCTCTTCCTTCAAACAACTGCTGAAAAAGGTTGCGTCTTAGCTGCCTACCTCAAACTATATAAAGAGATGGAGCCAGGCGCAGCTTAGTAGGGAGGGAGTTCCACGTGCGAGAGCAGCTGCTGCTGAAAAGACCCTTCCCCAAGCCATGTGCTTCATCCCACATACGAACCACAAAGAGGGTCTTACCTGTTGACCTTAAAACACAGGAAGGCTGATAGGAAAGAAGGCGTTTTTTCAAATATTTAGGCCCCTTGCCTTTCAAAGCTTTAAAGCAGGCACCCCCAAACTCGGCCCTCCAGATGTTTTGGGACTACAATTCCCACCATCCCTGACCACCGGTCCTGTTAGCTAGGGATGATGCGAGTTGTAGTCCCAAAACATCTGGAGGGCCGAGTTTGGGGGTGCCTGCTTTAAAACGTGAATGCGAGCACCTTGAATCGAACCTGGAAAACACAGGAAGTTGTCTTACAATGAGTCAGACCAATGGCCCGTCTAACTTAGCATTGCCTACACTGACTGGCAGCAGCTCTCCGGGGTTTTGGGCAGGCTCTCTGACGGCCCTGCCTGGAGATTGAAGCTGGGACCTGCATGCAGAACAGGTGCTTCAGCTACAGCTTTCGCCTGATAACCCGCACCCCAAAAGATGTTTGCAGGAATTTTTTTCGGTGGTTGGAGTGGGGGCAAAGGTTGAGAGCACGCTAATTTCTCACAGAAACTTAGAATAATCATGCCTGCTACACTTTGCCTCTTGAATCGCTATAGGTTCTATAAATATACTAGAAACTTAAATCTTGTTTTTAAATGGAATAGGGGGATTATGGTTCATCTGGAGGGGGAGGGAAGGAGGAACGCCACACACACACGTCCCCGTCCCCCCCCCCCACTTCCTCTGTGAACGGCCATGCTTCAAATGCCAACATTTCTGCGCTAAATCTGGCGGATAATGGCGGCTGGGAGGACAGCGCTGACTCTCCTACAGGCCACTGCCCAACTTTAGGGGATGGTGACGCAACGGAGCGGTGGCGTAACTTCTTTGTTGCCAAAGTTAGAGGCCTTAAAATGTTAAAGCTTATTGTTATTCTGAGTTGATAATCTCTCCCTTGCTTTAATAATTTTTCCTCATGCCTGGATAGCCCGCGAGTTGCACGATAATCACTCACACAGCTTTGTAATCAATGCCCAAAGTAATAGGATTCCGCTGGCCAACGGCAATTAATAAATTTGTGTCTCTCTCCCCCCCACCCTTTTTTTTAAAACACTAGCAAGTCGGGCCTGAAATACGACTGACTGGCTTTTGCTCATTTGCATATTTATTGCAGTGGAAAAATTCTTGCGGAATGATTGATGTTGAGCCTGCCTCTTGAATTCCAACCAGTGCATTATTATGAAATGAAAAATGCCAGCCATACAGTTGATTAAAGTTGAAGACAGTGGAATCAGTGTTTTTTAAGATTGTGGGAGAATTAAAGGCATATTTTAATAGATGTTGACAAGAAGTGAACTAACAAAAGCAAAGCAAAGGATTTGCTTGAAAAGATTTAATCAAACGTGTTTCTTGGGGGATTAATTGCTGGGGATGACTAGCCTAGCGCCTGGGGTAGGCTGGGGAGGGGGGGGGCAGGCGGGGAGACGGTGCGGGAACCGGGGGGGGGGCGGTCCTAGCTTATGGGTTTGAATGAGAAGTATTGTTCTTGGGCCAACATATCGAGCGTTGCGTTTGACCTACGGTTTAACTCCGGTCTCAGAGCTGTCTGTGAAAAGGAACGAGAGTAGTCCCTCTTAATCCTAAATATCCAAACTGGACAGGGAAAAGTGACGTACACTCTTGGTTTCGCCATAATAACTTGTCTTGAGCTGGGGCGGGGTGGGGGGTTTCAGGAGGAGAGAATATATATTCATGTTGGTCTGTATATTTGTAATAATTCTGTGCCTGCAATATTTTGCAGCTGTGTGCGTGTACACTGAGCAGCTGAGCACATAAGCCTGGATGGGGGAAGCCGTTGGTGCCCTCTAGACTACAACTCCCATCATCACCGGCCATCCTGGCTGGGGCTGTTGGGACCCTGGAGTCGAACGACATCCAGGCCCTTCCCTTTGCTAAGGTGTTGAATTATCACCAACCAAGCAGCGGCTGAAGGAAACCTCTGGCCATTGGGCCATCTAGCTCTGTGTTGTCTGCACTGACTGGCAGCAGCTCTGCAGGGTTTCAGACACACTCAGCCCCACCTGGAGATGGCGGGGATTGAACCTGGGACCTTTTGAGTGCCAAACAGGTCGTGCTCTGCCATCTTCACCAAAAAATAGACTCAAGTCCTCCTGGCTCTGAATGAAGAAGGGTTGAATTAAATAGGCACATAGGAAGCTGCCTATTGGTCCATCCAGGCCAGTATCCCTATTGGCTGTGGCTCTCGAGGATTTCAGACCGTTGACATACCCAGCCCTGCTTGGAGATGCCAGGGGTTAAGAACATAAGAGCCTGCTGTGTCAGGCTAAAGGCCCCTCTAGTCCAGCATTTAACTTAAGCAAAATCCCTGTTGTCAGGGTGGGTTAGGGTTGCATGCGGAGGGTTGCATCTTGAGGGCTGCTGTGTGTGTGAATGCGTGTAATATATTTTGTATATCAGGCATAGGCAAACACTGGCCCTCCAGATGTTTTGGGACTACAATTCCCATCATCCCTGTCCACTGGTCCTGATAGTTATGGATGCATTGCTTAGGAATTAAGGGAAGCAGAAAAATCAGTGAAGTTTTGAGATCTGTGGTTCAAATCAGCATTGTTTGGAATGCTTCCGTCCGCCATCTTTGTTCAGAATGGCTTCTGGCTATATCTAAACATAGATGAAAGCCTGCTATTTGATCTCAGGAACCATCATGCGCAATCTGGTTATAATATTTTAAGAGGTGTCCAAATTCATAGCACACAAACAGCTTTCCAAAATATATAGCAGTTAACAGTAAAATTACTGATTATAGGTCAGAAAGTTAAAAACAAGTTGGCCTCACCCTCTTTGAAATATAGTCAGCAGTTAAACAATATGCATTATAAAACAAAACTACAGATTAAAAATTATAGATATATTCAGCTATGTCTTTCTCAGGGTTGACCTGCTGAAATGAACCGAGGTAAGTCATGTCGATTTAACTTCATTGGGTCTACTCTGAGTAGGACTCTTGTTGACCACTACCCATAGATTGTATCCAGTCTTAGTCAAGCTCAGAGTAGACCCACTGAAGTTAATGCACTTGTCTATCATAGGTCCATTAATTCCAATGGCTCAGCACTGAGTAGAACTTAGTTTAATACATCCCTGTGCATCTAGATATAGTCATGTCCATACATTTTAATGGGTCTCTTCTGAGTTGTACGAACATTGGACACAGCCCACAGCAAGTAAGTGACCAAATAGAGACTTCAAAGCTATTTAAATGCGTTATTGTTATTATTCTTAGTAAGCTAAACTGGGGCTAAATGATTTGACCCCCCCCCCTTTTGTCAGTTGCTTATAGCACGGTCTTGTGCTTGCTTACTCAAGAGTTAAGTCAGAAAGTTTTACATGGGAGCATTTTCCCAGTCACAACGTAAGCCTCACCAGGGACAGATCCACTCATTTAAAACACACCCAACACACATTTAAAGCCCACAATTACTCTTCAAAGAATCATGGGAGCCAGGGATTACAATTCCCATCACCCTTAATGAACCACAATTGCCAGGATTCGGGAGGGGGGGGGGCTAAATGTGCTTTAAATGTAGGATACCTGCTCCAGAGGTAAGCTCTCTTCAATAGAACTTATTCCCAGGTAAGCAGAATTAAAGTTATGGCTTCGTTTACTTCTTTTTTGGGGTGTGTGAAGGTATGCTTGTTTTATTCCTTTTCTTACAGGGAAACCCCACCTTGCAGGGTGCACACACAGTTATTTATTTCAGTTTTGCTTAAAAAAAGTAATTTATCCAAACAAACAGTTTGTATGGGATGGTGAATTTCTCCTCAACCTGTATTTCTTTTGCGCCTCTGTTCCCTCTCTCTCTTTCTCTCAGAGCCTTTTCAGGCAGTGTCTCTCAGACCCAAATATAATAACCTCTGTTGCTGTCTCTTTTGCATATGTTGAGTGTCAGCTGCAGCAGATGTGACCCCCTTTCCACACACACACACCCCTCCCCGGGCGGCCGCCGCTCCTCTCCTCTCTCCCCGCCGTCATATATCTTGCGGCGCTCCTCGCCATTCAGGAATAAACATGTGTAATGTGCTTGATGGTGAAAATAATTCCCCACCTTATCTTCGCTTTGTTCTCTTGCCTGCCTGCCACTTGTCACACAGGGTGATACGATGGCTCCTTTTGTGCTTCCTCCCTCGCCGCCGCGTAAGCCCCCATATGCTATAAATGGGTTTGGGGGCCCGCCCCCATTTTTTAACAAGATGGCAAGCTGAAGACGGGGGGTGGCTGGGTGGGTGAGAAAAGAGGCGCTTTCCTCCCTCTCCCCAGTCCAAAAATACGGGCTTACAAGCAGCCTTGTGGATTTTAAGCAGGGGTCAGCAAACTTTTTCAGCAGGGGGCCGGTCCACTGTCCCTCAGACCTTGTGGGGGGCCGGACTATATTTTTGGGGGAAAAAATGAATTCCTATGCCCCACAAATAATCCAGAGGTGCATTTTAAATAAAAGCACACATTCTGCTCATGCAAAAACACCAGGCAGGCCCCACAAATAACCCAGAGATTAAAATAAAAGGACACATCCTACTCATGTAAAAACAGGCTGATTCCTGGACCATCCGCGGGCCGGATTTAGAAGGTGATTGGGCCAGATCCGGCCCCCGGGCCTTAGTTGGCCTACCCATGATTTTAAGCATTAAGAAAAACCAGCCAGCCTATTTCCACCCCTGCACACAAATATTTATGTAATGTTAGGGGACATGTGTCCCTACTCGACCCTTAAGGCAGGCACGGGGAGCCCTTTCCCCCCCAAGGTGTGCATTCCGTCATGGGCAATGTTCTGAGGGCCACATCAGTCATCAAGACTCTGTGATTGGCAGGTGTGACTTTGTTGGTGTCAACCACCACCGTGTATTGCATGGTTGGCGCTGACCCGCAGCAGAGCCTTCTTGGTGGTGGTTCCACCTGCTTGTGGAATGCCCTCCCTCGCAACATGCATCTCTCTCTCTCTCATTATTGACTTTTCAGTGGAATTCAAGAGGCATTCTGGTTCACCCAGCCATTGGATGGCTGAGAGAGCCATGTTTCCGGCAACCCTGAAATCATCTGTTACGAGACTTTGTTCATCCATTTAAGCAGCTTTTATAGGCTTTCTAGTGATCTAGTTTTAGTCATGCTTTTGCCACCCTGGGCTCCTTTGGAAAGAAGAACAATGGGATATAAAATAATGATAATGGCCAGACACGCAACAGTCTCCATCTAGCCAAGCAAAAGGTAGACTATCTCAGTTCAAGGGTGCTTTTCCCAGCCAGGTAAAATCACCAGAGGGTTTGAAGCCAGGCCAGCGAGGGATGCGACCTTAGCAGGATCCCCAGGGCCGAATTGAGGAGCCTTCAGGGCCAGGTTGGTTCCACCCTCCAAAGCCTGAGGTTCCTCAACCCTGAATTAAGGCAGGTTGAGAGGAGCTGTACCTTAGTGGCCGACTGCCCCCTTTGCATGCAGAGGGCTCCAAGCTAAGCCCCTCGCACCTCTGGCTTAAAAGGCTCCTGCAGGAGGTGATAGGATACACCTGCCTTTCCCTGAAGCCCTGGAGAGCTGCTGCTGGTCTGAGTAGGCAGTATTGGACTTGATCAGTGTTTCCCAAGGTTGGGTCTCCAGCTGTTGTTGGACTACAGTTCTCATCATCTCTGACCACTGGTCATGCTAGCTAGGTATGAGTTGTAGTCCAAAAAAACAGCTGGAGGCGCAAGTTTGAGAAACCCTGGACTAGATGGGCTGGTAGTCTGAGCTGGTTTAAGGCAGCTTCCTACATTCCCACTCCCTCCCCCTAAGAGCAGTGGTGGGGAACCGGTGGCCTTCGCAGTTGTAGTCGAACTCCAGTTCCCATCATCCTCCAGTGGCCAGGAATGATGGGAGTTGTAGTTCAGCAGAAGGTGAAGGTCCTTCAGTTCCGCACCCCTTTCCTAGGACTCTTTCTCACCTTCCCTTTGTTGGGAGTTCAACAGAAGGGATCATTTCGTTTGCAACTTAAGAGTTAATTCTGTTCTCCCAAGGCGGGTGGGAGGGGCAGAGGTGTTGCTTAGCAACTAACCAGAGTGGCATGATCTTTGTGGAGGTAACACATGTTCTGCTTGGGTGTCTAGTTGAGGCAGATTTAGTTGCACCCAACTCTTCTCTCAAAAAGGCAGGCCCCTGAAAGGCAAAAGCTCTCTGTTTATTTCTCCTCGAATGGTGCACTGTTCTTGTTTGGTTTTGCTCCGTGAAGCATTAACCGAGATTTCTTTCCTCTCTGGGCTCCCTCTGTGTTGTTCAAGCAACTTTGCTAGCACCCTTTGCATGTCTTAATTCTTCACCACTTTCACCGTTCTGGATTCTGCAGGAAACTCTTTGCGGCCAGAGTGCAAAGATGTGCAAATTTATTCACATTGTTTGTTCATTCGTTTTCTTCCCGGACGAAGAACTTAAAAGTGCAATGGCAAATAGCATGGTCTTCCTGCTGCCATCGGAGAAGTCACATGGGGTGGGGAAGTGTCAAAACTGCTGCCCCACCTGCTGCCTGCAAGGTCCTCGATTATTCTCTCCACCCCCACCCCCCAAAATCTCCTGTCTTTGAAGCTTTTCTGGTAGTGAATCTTTGGGAAACATTAAATGCCATTTCCATTTTGTTCCGCAGATCACAAAGCCCTCAAGGCTTTGCTGAGGACCCTGGTGGATCTCCAGGATGAGCTTTTGCACCAGTATTCGGGCACGAGACATCTGGTAGATGGAGAGCAGGGGAAAGAGGAGAGGTAAATGCAAAAACAATGGCAGTTCTGTCGACCTCAGGGATGAGGCTGGGGAAACTTTCCCCTCTGGCTGGAAAGGGGAAAGGCCCATAGCTTAGTGGGTAGAGAATCTGCCAGTCTCGGGTTCAATCCCCGGCCTCTCCAGTTAGAGCTGGGAAAGACCCCTGTCTTAAACCTTGGGAGTTGCTGCCGGCCAGTGTAGACAGTACTGAGGTAGATGGACCAGTGGTTTGCCTTGTTATAGACCAGCTTCCTTTGTTCCCAAGTTCCATGCCAGTCGGAGAGCAAAAAGTGGGTGAAGCGATTGGTTCTGGAACTGACAGCTGTACAATAAGCTACGCTCCACCCCTGGAAAAGTTAAAGAGGTTTTTATTATGTATTTTGTCTTCTCATTTTGTATGTTTATGTTGTGAACGGCCTTGTGATCTTCAGATGACCCGGGCTGCATGCAAATTTAATAATTAAATGATAATAATCAGAGGTTTTTTGCATTCTGCCCCACCCTGCCCCTATGCGTCTCTGCACCCAGGCATGCAAGAGGCATTATGATCTCAGTTCAAGAGCACTTTCCAAATGCTGTAACTTTTCCTCCTTTATGGAAGTAGGTGTTGAAGGAGGGGGGGGGGGAAGGAGATTTGTCAAGTAATCCTCAGGGGGAGAACCCAGCAGTTAGGGACTTACCCAGAACTGTCATAAGGGAAGATGAGGTTGTGGGGGGGGGGGGGGCTCTGAGAGCACTTGTGAGTTGGCTGCTCTCATCTGGGGAAGATTTCGGAACAAGGGTGCTGCGTTGCTACCGGACCAAGTTCAAAGTGCTAATATAGGTATATATAGAGCCCTTAACAGGTTGGGACCAGTTTCCTTGCACGATTGTTTTACCCCATATGTGCCGGTTCATCTCCTTGGGTCTGCAGAACTTGCACGGCTGTGGGTCCCACATAGAAATCATTCTACACTGGTGAGAATTCAACTTTTGCTGTGGCAGCATGAACACTCCCTGCTTGTTGACATTAGGCAAGCGTCTTTGCTGTTTCCGGCGCATGCTTAAAACATTTCTGTTTAGGCAAGCCCATCCAGATGTGTAGATGTCACATGTGTTTTATCCCTCTTAAGCCAATGTTGCTTTTCATCACCACCTGGATATGCTTAAATACTTGTTTTTTAACCCATTTTTAAACCGATAATTTCAGTGTTTTATATTTGTTGTAAGCCACTTAGAGGTCGTCCCCCATCCCTGTCCCCCCCCCCAAATCATATAGTGGTATATTGCTAAATAAATAAATGCATTGATTTACATGTTCTTGATCTTGCTTTTTTTTTTTAAGCAACGAAGAGATCCCAAGCGGCGATGACGACGATGACCAAGCTGAGAGGGAAGACAAGGAGAGGAAGAGGCCACGCAAGCGGAAGCTGGGAATGGACGATTATCCAGAGTTCGCGGCCAAGCGGTTCGCCGACTTCCGGTCCTATCGGAACAGCACGCTGCAGAAGTGGCATGATAGGACCAAGCTGGCTTCTGGGAAGCTGGGGAAGGCAAGAGTCGCTCCTCTCTTTTGGGGGGTGGGCGCAGGTCATAGGTCACGTGTGGCTTGTGGCTGCCTTGCAGTGCTAAGATCCCATTGTCAGGGAAAGCTGCATATTGTGTAGATCCCCACTTTGAAAACCTAAAAGGGAAAGAAAAAGCTACATAAACTTGTAAAACGTGTGCGTGTAAAAATGCATTGTGAACTGCCCTGAATGCTATAGGTGAAAGGCAGTATACAAATTCAATGCATACTTGCATACATACATAATAGCACCTGCATCAAGAAATTGAAAATAGTAATAGTAAGAAGAAGAAGAAGAGTTTGGATTTGATATCCTGCTTTATCACTACCCTAAGGAGTCTCAAAGCGGCTAACGTTCTCCTTTCCCTTCCTCCCCCACAACAAACACTCTGTGAGGTGAGTGAGGCTGAGAGACTTCAGAGAAGTATGACTAGCCCAAGGTCACCCAGCAGCTGCATGTGGAGGAGCAGAGACACGAACCCGGTTCCCCAGATTACGAGTCCACTGCTCTTACCCTGCCCTGCCCATCTGGCCGGGCCTCCCCAACCACTCTGGGTGACTCCCAACAGAATATAAAAAACACGATAAAACATCAAACTTTAAAAACTTCCCTAAACAGGGCTGCCTTCAGATGTCTTCTAAAAGTCAGATAGTTGTTTATTTCCTTGACATCTGATGGGAGGACGTTCCACAGGGCGGGCGCCACTACCAAGAAGGCCCTCTGCCTGGTTCCCTGTAACCTCACTTCTTGCAGGGAGGGAACCGCCAGAAGGCCCTCCTTGCAGCTGGACCTCAGTGTCCGGGCTGAACAGTGGGGGTGGAGATGCTCCTTCAGATGCCTCTGGGAAAATCCTTGGCTGACCATTTAGGAAGGAGGGTTAACTCATTGGAGGGAACTGAAAATGCTCTCTGGTCCAGCCATCTATTGGAGACGGACAACTGAAATCGCAAGTTAAAGCCTCACTCACGTAGGAAATACTTTCCAGCTTATCCACTGGGACAGAAAGATTGGGGCAGGGGAACGGAAGATGGCTTTCCCTGCATTTGTCTGACTTTGGTTAATGTCCCTCCAGGGTTTTGGTGCCTTTGAGCGTTCCATCCTGACCCAGATCGATCACATCTTGATGGACAGAGAGAGGTTGCTCCGGCGGACGAGGACCAAGCGGTCAGCCTACAGAGTGCTGGGGAAGCTGCAGCCAGCCCCTGAGCCGCTGCCAGCCACTCTGCCAGGACAGGCGGTAAGCTGGAGATTTGGGTGGGTGGGCCGGGGGGGGGGTAGTGAGGAAGGAAACAGATTGGCTGCTGCAGTTTGAGAGCAAGGCACCTTTCTTGTTTTGAGAAGATCGCTGGAAGAAGGCAGGCCGAGAAGGAATTTTGTAACGCAGTGGAGTGAAGAGATTGTAAGGTTTGCAAGTGAAGCTAGCAAAAGGTCTTTGACTTGCCATAGGCTATATTCCCTGAGCTCCTTTGGGTTCCTCTTTTGGATGGGGAATAAATTTAATAAATGAGTGTAAGCTGCGGTTCGGGGATTTTAAGCACCAAAGTGACGATGGGTATTTCCACAGTTTCTTAGATTTCTGTTGGGGACTCTGTCATAGCTTGCTACTGGGGAACTCCCACTGGGAAATTGGTGAGGCAATGGCTCCAAGGAGTGGGGGAGAGAGAACAGGCTTGGGGGCAGCTAGGTCCTGGTCCCCTGAACCAGAGATGGGGATCCTGTGGCCCTCCAGATTTTGTTGAGAGGCCTCCCAACTCCCATCAGCCCCAGCCAGTGTGGCCAGCGGTTGGAGATGATGGGAGTTGTAGTCCAGCAACACCTGGAGGGACCACAGGTTCCTAAACCCACATCCTTAAGCCTCTTTGAGTTTATTTTATAAAGCCAAGTTACGGTATGTCGTCGTGGCTTCTCAGCAGCTCTGTGGTCACAGGGGCCACTGAGAAAGCAGCGTCTTGAGCCCAGGTTCAAGCCCAGAGAGTACCGTATTTTTCGCACCATAGGGCGCACCAGACCATAGGGCGCACCCAGTTTTTTTGGGGGGGAATAAAGGGGGGGAAATTATTTTTCCCCCAGGCGCAGGGCTGGGGCGGGGGAAGCTCGAGCTTCCCCCGACCCCAGCCCCCAAACAGGCAGCTCTCTGCAAGCCGTGGGAGCGCTCCCACTGCTTGCTGAGAGGTGCGCGAAGCCTGGACGTGCTGAGCTGAGCGCGCGCAGGCTTCAGCATGCAGGCAAGTCTCCGCAAGCAGCGGGAGCGCTCCCGCTGCTTGCGGAGAGGTCCGCGAAGCCTGGAGAGCAAAGGGGTCGGTGCGCACCGACCCCTCTCACTCTCCAGGCTTCAGTGAAAGCCTGCATTCGCACCATCGGACGCACACACATTTCCCCTTCATTTTTGGAGAGGAAAAAGTGTGTGCTATGGTGCGAAAAATACGGTATTCATGATTTTTCTCTTGCCTTACTAGGAGGCCCTTCCGCCAACAACATCCAACGCGCACCTCAAAGACCTGGATGAGGAGATCTTTGATGACGACGACTTCTACCATCAGGTGGGGGCCTTGTGGCAGTGGGGGGAAACTTTTAAGCCGAGCAGAATAAGTTGCAAGCCCCTGTGTGTCTTTGCTCAGATGTGCTCCGCTTTTCATGCATGTAAATGAACAGCTATCTCTGGCCCACCACCCATTGAGAGATAGCACCGTTCCTTTTTCTACAGGGAGCTCCTTTGTAAAAGGAATTGGAGGGGGGACTTTTGTAGCTGTGTTCCATCATGCGCAGCCTTCGGCGGAGCACATACTCGTGGTGGCAGAAGTGGGTGTGCCCAGACACACTGCTCTCCCTTGAGGCAAGCAAGGGGCGTTATCGCTAGAGTAGGGCGGAAAAAGGGACGCGGGTGGCGCTGTGGGTTAAACCACAGAGCCTAGGACTTGCCGATCAGAAGATCGGCCGTTCGAATCCCCACAATGGGGTGAGCTCCCGTTGCTCAGTCCTGCTCCTGCCCACCTAGCAGTTCGAAAGCACGTCAAAGTGCAAGTAGATAAATAGGTACCACTCTGGCAGGAAGGTAAACGGCGTTTCCGTGTGCTGCTCTGGTTCTCCAGAAGCGGCTTAGTCATGCTGGCCACATGACCCGGAAGCTGTACGCCGGCTTCCTCGGCCCATAAAGTGAGATGAGCGCCGCAACCCCAGAATCGGTCACGACTGGACCTAATGGTCCGGGGTCCCTTTACCTTTACCTTTAGGGCGAAGAAAGCGGGGCCAGCGAGCATCGTGGCCTGGGCAAAGTTTCTGTGCTTGAGGGTCCCCACCCCTGCTTAACATGCTATCAATGACACACACACACCACAGCCCCAGCAACGAAGTTCTCAATTTCACAGCTTGTAGCCATATAGGATAATACCAACAGTCCTTTTTTCCTTTTTTTGAAAGGCATTTCCTTAAGGCCTAATAATAATAATAATAATAATAATAATAATGGACTTAATCTGTTCTTACTGTTGTAAATTTGTATTTTTGTGTCTCCTTTCCTTTTTTTTGGTACACTGCCAGGATGGTTTTCAAATGGTGGGTGGTTTATAAATCCTTTAAATAAATCATGTAGCATATGTGCACACAGAGAGAGGAAGGAGTAAAAGAAAGAGAGATGAACATAGTAGGATGGAGACAGAGAAGGGCAGGCAGAATTCTCTTTCCGCAATAGGGCTTTTCAGCTATGCAAGTACTACAGGGGATTTAGGGGCCTTCTGGAACAGCGCTGGGGTGGGACAAGAAATTGGGAGTATTTGGCAGGGGTACTTTGCCCCCTCCTCAGTTAATTGGGGTGCCAGGGTTAATCTAAATTAAAATGAATAGAGGTCTTGGAAGGGAATGGGAGCACCTGACTTTCAAGCAAATGGAGTTGCCAGGATCTGCTTTGTGTGTGGTTGGCCATTTCCCGAAGTGCGAGGGGAGGGCAGTGGGCGCGGAGAAAGGAGCCATGAATGGTGGGTGTGCAAATGATGAGTGTGCAAATGGTGGGTGGCTCTATACAAAAGGAGGGAGGAACTGCCTTTGGTGATGACTTACATATTGCACGTTCGTCGCTTAGACTTGCTGCTGTTAGGCTGCACCTGCTTGAACAGAGAGCAAGAGGGAGAGGCGGGGGGGGGGAGAGGAGGACGTTTTCCAGGTGCTGCCAACATCTGGCAGCTCAGCAGGGGCCGGTCCTGACTCCTGGCTACCCTACTGTCTCTAAATACGGTCCTTGGGATGCGTGGGGGCTTCAATCACTTCCCTGGATTTGGCAGCGGGCTGCGACAGCTTATCCGTGCCTCGTACATCACGCTCAAGACATCTGCTCAGCTGAGAAATACGCCTTCGTTTTTCTTTTCTTCTTCTTCTTCTGCTTCTTTTTGCTTCACACACACACACACACACACACACACCCGCCAGCTTCTCTCCCTCCTTTCCAATCCCCAATACGCTTCTTGGGGGAGATGATCTGTTAAAAGATTACCACTTCATTGTGTCCCAAGTAATTGTGGGAATGCTAGGCCACCTTGACAGGCTCTGTGTAGCCGTACCTGTTCCACTGACCTGGCTCATTTTCCTCCTGTTCAGTGGGATTTGGCAAAGAAATTGGACCTGGAGCCTTTTTCAACGACAAGCCTGAAAGGCGAGTCGGGGAGCGGATGCATGTGTTTTCTGCCAGCCTCACACTTAAAAGCGGCTACATAAAGGACCTTCCTTTTTTATTTGTTAGGGCTGTGAGCCAGAGCTGGGAAGCTGCTTCTGGGGAGCGAGGGGTTGGAGGGGAAGAGCATAATAATAATAATAATAAATTTTATTTATACCCCACCCTACCCAGCCAAGACCGGGCTTAGGGTGGCTAACACCAAATATAAAAACAATTGATTGAAATACAGCTTAAAAAACAAGATTAAAACACAACATTAAAATGCAGCCTCATTTCAGTGGAAACTCAAATCAAAAACTTTTTTGGGGATGAAAACGTCAAGTCTTCACCAAGGCTAACTATCCAGACTGGTCCTACGTGGGCCAGAAAAAACCAGGGAAGTCCCAAAATAGGAGTTCCATCGCAGAAGGAGAAAGGAAAAAAGAAAGAGGGGGAGGGAATCAAATTGATTTCAAGCCAAAGGCCAGGCAGAACAACTCTCTCTTACAGGCCCTGCGGAACGAAATCAGATCCTGCAGGGCCCTGGTCTCATGAGACAGAGCGTTCCACCAGGCCGGAGCCAGTGTTGAAAAGGCCCTGGCTCTGGTTGAGGCTAATCTAACATCTTTAGGGCCCGGGACCTCTAGGGTGTTGCTATTTATGGACCTTGAGGCTCTCTGTGGGGCAGACCGGGAGAGGCGGTCCCGTAGGTAGGAGGTCCTAGTTCGATCAAAGACTAGGTGCTGAATGCCTGGGCCTGTTACTTTCCACATGATCCTATATGGACTAATGAGCATCATCAGAGCCACTTCTCTGCATGCTTCCTCTGCTGAAGAGAGGGGTGGAGAGACAAAAAGGGGCTTTTTCCAGTTGTGGCTCTCTGATTGCAGAGTGCTCTCATCAGGGAAGCACCCCTGGCGCCATCACGGTCAAATTTTAGGCTCACAAGGAAATGAAGAGAGCCTATTTGAATCAGGCCAGTGGCCCATTGAGTCCAGCATCCTGTTCTCACAGTGGCCAACCAGATGTCCAAAATGAGAAGTTCCAAAGCAGAACCTGAGTGCAACAACAGCACTCTCCCCGCTTGCAATTCCCATAAATTGGTACCTACAAGTATCCTGCCTCCAGCTGCGAAGGAAGAGCACAGCTGTCGTGTCTGGTAGCCATTGATAGCCCTCACCTCCACAATTTTGCCTATAATCATATTTTAAAGCCATTCAACTTGCTGGTCGTCGCTGCCTCTTGTGGCAGTGAGTTCCGTAGTTCAACTACGCGCTCTGTGTGATGAAGGGACTTTCTCCTTTCTGTCCTGAATCTTCCAGCATTCAGCTTCATTGAATGTCCACGAGTTCTAATGTTAGGAGAGAGGGTGAACATTATTTTATTTCTCCACTTTTCTCTGTGGCAGTGTGCTCCTGAATCCAAGGCATCACAAGCAGGGAGAATGCTCTTGTGCTTGTGCTCACCTGGGGTGTCTGGTTGGCCTGAGAACAGGATTGCAGAACTGGACGGCCTCTTCTTAGGTCCTTAATTTCTGCATCTTTTAACTACTTGAGCACTTCCAGCTCTGATTTTGCAGGCACGTGTCGTGTACAAAACGGACTTTAAACAAAGCAACTTCAGTGTTTTTGTGGTGCGCGCGCGCGCGCACACACACACACACACACGAGATTTCTGATAATGCCATGCAGACAAGTAATTACAAAATCTGGCAAACTATTACAAGTCAATAATGGTGAAAAATGGAAAGAGGAAGTGGGCTTTTTTTCCTCCTCCTCCTCCTCCTTCCATCCTGACAAGTTGGTTTACCTTAATTAAACTGGTGAGCGATTAATATGGACAGTTGATCTTGTGGCTCTCATTAGATGCATTTAGAGGGTGTCCCCCCCCCACCCCCCCGGAAATAGGAGCTGCCTGCAGCCATTCCATAGGTTAATGGCAATACAATAATCTTATCATAGGCATGTGTCTCTGGAATGGCTGAGTAGGTGGTTAATAGCACGTTTTTAAAGCTTGGTTTGGGGGCTCCTCTTAATGGGTTACTAAGAAAAGGACACGTCATCTTTTCTGTTGCTTTTCACAGTTACACAGTTTTCCACAGCGGCATTCTTTATATTTAATTTTTTTGCGGGTCGTTGCTGAGCTGGTGGCCGATGTAATTAATGCCTAACCTTCAGCAGCTGTGGATCGGTGTTGGTATATTCATGGTGAAGCTGTCATTTAGAAGCTAAGAAGAGCTGTGCTGGATCAGGTCATTGGATCCTTGTTCTCCCAGTGGCCAGTGAGATGCTTGTGGGAAACTCAAACGCTGGGCTTGAGCACAGCAGCCCTCTTCCCTCCTGCAGTTTCCAGCAACTGGTATTCAGAAGCATATTGCCTCTGGCCTGGCAGGAACGTAGCCATCGTGGATAGTAATGGAAAGCACAAAAGCAAAACCTGAGCCCAGCAGCGCCCTGTCCACCTGCAGTTCTCGGCTCCCAGTCAGCTACTGTGGAGGTAGAACACAGGCGTGCTGTCGAGTAATGGTTAGTAATGCTAATTTGTAACCTAAAGCAGAACTGATAGCTTTCTGTGACTCTCCACAGGTGGCTTTAGACATGCACTTGCAAGGTCTAATTCTCAGTGTTTGTTTTCGCCCGTAACCAGCTTTAGAGGGGCACTTTCGCCTTTTCTGAGTGTGCATTGTTGGCTGCTGATAGCTTGTTGCCCCAAAACAGCAGGATACTTTCCCAGTGTGTAGCCAACACACTGCGATCCTCATCGGAGGCCCTTCTTCGTGTGCCGCCTCCGCGAGAAGTTGGCAACATGAGAGTGGGCCTTTTCTGTGGTGGCTCCCTGCTTGCGGAATGCTCTCCCCAGGAAGCCTCGCCTGGTGCCTTTGTTACATATCTTTAGGTGCCAGGTAGTAAAAGAAGCATTCCTCATCTCCCAGACCTTTGGCTAATTAAATCCATGGCCTTTTAAACTGTGGTAGGGGGGCATTGGACAGTGTTATAGAAGCGACCAACATGAATTTGACCAAACTGCGGGAAGACAGGAGTGCCTGGCGTGCTCTGGCGCATGGGGTCACGAAGAGTCAGACACAACTAATCAACTAAACAACAAACAAAAGGGGGTATTTTTTTTTTTGCTTATTATGGTATGCATTTTTGTGTGGTTTTTTTAATACGTAACCCGCCCTGTGATCCTTGGATGAAGGGCGGTATAGAAATTTAAACAACAACAACAATAATGAACTCTGTTACAAGAACATTGGAAGAGTTCTGCTGGATCTCAGGACAAAGGCCCATCTAGTCTAGCATCCTTTCATCACAGCGGCCAACTGGATACCCGTGGGAAGTCTGCAAGAAGGCTCTGGGTGCAAGAGCAGTCTCCCCACGTTTCCCCCAGCAGCTAGCATCCAGTAGCATTACTGCCTCCCAACAGCGGAGGCAGAACAAAGCCATCTTGGCTAGTATCCCTGGGCCTTGATCCTCCCTGAATTTGCCTAACCAACCTTGTTGGTGGCGGCCGCCATTGCATCTTGTAAATGGACGAAGAGAAAGAGGGAGATGGAGGATGAATGAGAACATTAGAAAAAACCAAGGGCCTATCTAATCAGCCCAAATTACCAAACGAAGTGCCTTTGGAAAGCCCCCCCCCCCAAGTTCCCCCAGCTACTCTGTACTCAGAGACCTCCTTTCTCTGAACTTGGAGATTATGCATAGCTAGGAAGGGCAGGTCCACCGGTTTCAATTCTGTTCCATTTCATATATGCTCAATCATTGGACCCGCCCCCCCCTTTTTTAATTTTAAAAAAACAAAATGAAAAATTGCACCCAAATTGCACCCACCTGACTTGCCGCTAAAATAGGCATTTTTGTGCACCGTCTGCCCTGACTGTGCATGCTTTCCAGTGCACGTTAGACACGTTTTCGTGTACGTTTTTAAAAAGCACATCACAGACATACACATATTGGCATGCTTTCCGGGGCATTTGCCCCCTGTGTGCATTTCCCTACATCGCAAAAGTGTGAGACGTGTGTAGTAACTTGCCCATGGTGCAAAGGGAACGTTAGCATCGCTTGAACTCTGTTTTCTTTAGGCCCCTGGCTCTGCCCGTCACTGGGACCGTGGCCCTTGGAAGCTTGCCCAGAAGGGAATGTGGTCCCCAGGCTAAGAAAGACTTCCTGCCGCTGACCTTGGCAAGTTTCAGCCTTCTGAGCCAGGCTATAAGGGGGCCATATTAGGAGATTTGCATCAGTGGAAGTCGTTTGGTGCCAGTTTGATTGAGAGAACTCGCCAGCCACAGTTTTATCCCAATTCCTCAACCACCACCATTTCCTTTCCCTCTGCCTCAATCTTCACACATCGGGGGCTTAGTGCTGATAGTGTGATTTACTTGTGTTTCCTACTTAATAATTAGACACTGGGAGACTCCATCTGTCACTCCTAATGGAATACGTGGGGGTCTGACTAGAGTTTTTCTGTTTTGACTAATAAATTCTAACTGGGATTGCTGAGCCTAATGAAATATTACAACTTCAGGAACGGAGAGTGGTGTTCTTTTTCTTTCTCATTCCTCCCCCCACCTTCTCTTCTTCTTCTTTATTAAAGGCCCTGTGCTGGAATTAAAAAAAAAGAGAGAGATTTTGCTGTTTCCTCCAGTAAATTGGTTTATCATTTATCCTCTTACTCTGAACCCTTGGCTCTGCTCTGGAACCTGGTGCAGTCTCTGTGTGTTTGTGTTGGCTGCAAGGCCATAGGACAAAATAGCAGAAAAACTAGTCAAATCTTTTTTAAAAGAGCAATAATAATAATACAGTGATACCTCGGGTTAAGAACTTAATTCGTTCTGGAGGTCTGTTCTTAACCTTAAGCTGTTCTTAACCTGAAGCACCACTTTAGCTAATGGGGCCTCCTGCTGCCGCCACGTGATTTCTGTTCTCATCCTGAAGCAAAGTTCTTAACCCGAGGTACTATTTCTGGGTTATTGGAGTCTGTAACCTGAAGCATCTGTAACCCGAGGTACCACTGTAGTAGAGGCACCCATGCAGAGCCAACCAGACTTTTCCCACTGGGTAGTGTCCCTCCCCTGCCTGTGTCTTAAGTTTCCTTTAAAAATAAATAAATCCATTGTTAACATGGCTTCAGTGGGTTGGAGAAGGGATAGCTCAGTCAGTAGAGCATGAGACTCTTAAATCATGGGTCATGGGTTCGAATCCCATGTTGGGCAAAAAGATTCCTGCATTGCAGAGAGGTTGAATTAGATGACCCTTGTGGTCCCTTCCAGCTCTACAGTTCTGTGATTCTCAAACTTCAGGTTGCTTTGTAAATCTCCCCCCCTCTCTCCCCCCCCCCTCTCTCTCTCTCACACACACACACACACGCACACACACACACACACACACTTATTTATTGCAGTTATATCCCACTTTTTTCTGTCCCAAGTTGCTCAAGGTGGCATCTGTGGTTCCCCCTCCCATTTCATTTAATCCCCACAGCAACCCAGTGAGGTAGATTATACTGAGAGGCATTGACTGCCCAAGGTCACCCAGCAAACTTCATGGCCGAGTGGGGATTTGAACCCTGAATTCCCAGGTCCTGCTCCAACACTAAACCCTACAGCACACTGCACACACACACAGACACAGAAACTAGCTAGGTCAGAGGTGGGGACCCCTCTCCTGTTTGCTCTGCAATATGGATGGGGAAGCCCAGGCACTGGCCTCGGGGCTTCTTTCTCCAAAGTGTGCCTGGAGCACCTGATACAAAGAGTGTGGTGGATGCTCAGAGAAGAAGCCCAGCTCTGGAAAAGAGACCTATTGATTTCGCCGGTGGAAGTGTGGTGTTTGTGTAGGACTGCAGACTTAAGTTTATCTACCTTGGGTGGCTTTCTAACCCCCAACCCCCATGCAGAATTTGTACCCTTTTCTTCCCCTAAAGGTAAAGGGACCCCTGACCATTAGGTCCAGTCGTGGCCGACTCTGGGGTTGCGGCGCTCATCTCGCTTTATTGGCCAAGGGAGCTGGCATACAGCTTCCGGGTCATGTGGCCAGCATGACTAAGCCGCTTCTGGTGAACCAGAGCAACACACAGAAACGCCGTTTACCTTCCCGTCGGAGTGGTACCTATTTATCTGCTTGCACTTGGATGTGCTTTTGAACTGCTAGGTGGGCAGGAGCAGGGACCGAGCAACAGGAGCCCACTCCGTCACGGGGATTCGAACTGCCGATCTTCTGATCGGCAAGTCCTAGGCTCTGTGGTTTAACCCGCACCACCACCCGTGTCCCTACCCGGCGCCCACCCTACCGTACTCACAGCGCCCACCTGTTTCTTTCCCTACCTGGCCCCAAAGGCAGTTGTTTACACAGCCCCAGTGGCGTAGCGTGGGTTGTCAGCACCCGGGGCAAGGCAAGTAATTTGCGCCCCCTAGCCCGTGGATTTGCGCCCCCTAACCTGTGGATTTGCCCTAACCCCAGATGGTGCGGCCGGCCCCCCCCCTGCACCCCCCACGCTACGCCACTGCACAGCCCCCTCTGCTCACGTGACAGATCCACCAAGCAAACTTGCCCGGAAGGAACAATTTGCCCCGAACGCAAATACGCTTTGCTGCAGAGTATTCAAGCTTTCTTTTCCCCCTTTCCCTTTCCAAAAATAAGATCAGCCACACCAGCCGGCGCTGGTAGGAGAGGAAGCGAGGCATCTAATAAGTATCGCCTTCGTTTTGCTCCTCTCCAGACTCTTTGCTCCCATGATATTGCCTGGGCAAAGGGAGCAGCCCATTTTCTCCCCAAGCCCCAGAGGGCAACTGTTTACAGAGCGGTGCCGCCGTTAACACTGGTTTTAGCGTGTCGCCCGTCTGCGTAAGGCTGGATTTGGATCTTGTACTTAGCTGCCAGGAGTGACTGTGATGAAGTGGGAGAGATAAACTGATAGATTGTGTGCCAGGAAGATGTTGGGGAATCAATCAGATAAACAGGGCAAAGAGAGAGAGAAAGAGAGAGGGAGCTTGCTGGGTTTATTCTCTCTGCTCCCTCCCCTGCGGGAACAAAGCAGCGGCCTCTCTGCCCCTTAACGGCTCCGAATGTAATTGCTGCAGTAATAAGAATTTAAAGGGTGTGTGTGTAAGCAAATGGAAAAAGCATCGCAGGGGGCTTTTTAATTGCCTTTATGTTTTTTAATAGAAGAGTTGTTGAGGAGGGAAGGAGAGATATACAGTTTTAAATAAATATATATACACGCATCCTTTAGGTGTCTGTCTGTTAAGGGCAGCAGGCTAGGTTGGGTGAAACCTTTCTGGTGTGTGTGTGTGTGTGTGTATATATTTGTGCATATGTGTGTGTTTGTAAGCCACCTGGGGGGTTGCACCCAGGACCTTCTGCACGCAAAACCGCAAGCGAGTTGCATTATCAAAGGGAGGATTTGAACCCTCCTTAAAATATGCGGGCCATAGCTCAGTGAGTAGAGCATCTGCTTTGCATGAAGGAGGTCTCAGGTTCAATTGTCATCATTCCCAGGTGGGGCTGGGAATGTCTCACACCAGAAAGCCCTGGAGAACTGCTGCCAGTCCTTGTAGATCAGAGGTCAGCAAACTTTTTCAGCCGTGGGCTGGTCCACTGTCCCTCAGACCTTTCAGGGGACGACGACAACTATATTTTGGGGGAGGGAATGAACGCATTCCTATGCCCCACAAATAACCCAGAGGTTCATTTTAAATAAAAGCACACATTCTACTCATGTAAAAACATGCAGGCCAGATTTAGAAGGCGATTGGGCCAGATCCGGCCCTCGGGCCTTAGTTTACCTACCCATGCTATACGGGCTCTTGGATACCCCATAAGGGAAAGGGAGCAGTTTTTTCTTATAGCACCCCTTTAAAAAAAAAGTAAGTTTCCAGTCCTCGTGGTTCTGAATAAAAAGAGCCGATTTGCATAGGAAGCTGCCTTATATGGAGTCAGACTGGAGGGCTGTTGCTGTTCAAAACTGCCCCCTACCCTGCTGACGTCCATAGAACCAGACTTGCATTCTGGCCATCATCGCACAGCAAACAAGGAAATCGGAGGTTAGTTGGGGTCTTGGGACTTTTGTGTCGTTCTCCATCCTCCTCTCCTTATTCCCAACAGGCTAAACAATGCAAAAGAAGCAAGTGTCTGTAAGAAATGAGCCTGATGCAGTTAGCTGGCAGGAAGGCAATAAGCCCAAAAATTCTGCTTAAGGCCTCGTTCGTAAGAAGAGCCTGCTGGAAGTGCCACATCTGGTCCAGCATTCGGTTGTCACCATGGCCAAGCAGAGGCGCATGGGAAGCCCAGAAGCAGGACCTGAGCACAACAGCACTCCCCGCCACTTGTGCTTCCCAGGAACTGGCATTCAGAAGCATTCTTGCCTCTGACGGCAGAGAGAGAACAGAGCCATTGTTGTTGGAAGCCATTGATAGCCTTCATCTAATACTCTCTTAAAGCCATCACTGCTTCTTGGGAGGAGCATACTCCACAGTGCAACTGTGTCGTAGAACTTATGGAGGACTAGAAGCTTGCGGTGCCCATTTTAAAGTGAATTCTGGGGTTCCCAGGAATCTCACAAAACGTGTTGCGTTTTCAACTGTGTTGCTGCCTTTTGTTATCGAGCCAGAAGTGGAACATATCCATGCATCGAACATTATCTTGAGCATTAATGTATCCCACTTCTGGTTTGCATTGAAATCCGAAACAGGCCAAAAACCCACTTGTTTGGGCTTAAAAGATCGTTAGCTCGCCTCTTCCCCCCCGGTGTAGAGATGGATGCCTTTATCCACCTTTTCTTTCCCTGTGTTTTCTGCCTGACCTTTTAAAGATTCTCTGCTGATATAGATGGGGTGGATTAAACTAATCATAAAATGATGAAGGGAAGCCTGCAACGCTCATTGATTTCGTCTGAAATTAACTGTAGTACAATAAGTCTTCCTAATGGCATTCTGTGTTGCGCTCCAAAGCGAGTTCCAGCTTCCTCCTATTCTCAACCCCCCCTCCGTAATTTATCTTGCCCCAAAGGGACCCCTCCCCTGGCATTCTTGATGAAGAAACTATTGCAACACCATCTACTCCCTTTCCTAAACAGAAGGCGGCTTACAATAATACGTCAGAGCCAGTGTAAAGGCTCCCCCCCCCCCCACTCTTGATTACCAGGATTTAAGACAGGCCTGGGGGTGGGACAAGTGTGGCCCTCTGGGCTTCTCTGTCTAGCCCTCTGAACTTCTTGAAACACATCCCGCTGACCCAGCTTCACAACCTCCTTGAGTGTTTTTGCCTGGCTGGAAAGTGTCTGTGCATTCTGATAGTGCCTCTTGCTCTTGCCTTAATGGAGGACACAGGGCAATGTGTGAATGTCTGCAGCCTTTGCTGTGCAAAGGTAAAAATTAGGTTTGTTGCCCCACCCACGTTCGCCTCTGGTCCCACCCAACACCTTGCACGTGGCCCTCGAAAGGTTGCCCAAAAGGGAATGTGGCCCTTACCGCTGAAAAAATAATTATTTCGCATTGCGTGTTTTCAGTAGTCTCAAAGCTTTTGCTGAGTAAGGGAGCTTTTCAAAGAAGGAGGTACAAATGGCAGTTCAGCTCGAGCTTGAGGAAGAGCCCAGAGGTCAGGGATGGAGTGCCTGCTTTGAATGCAGAAGGTCCCTGGTTCAATCCCCAACATCTCTTGGAAGGGCTGTGACTGTAGTCTTTGTCTGAAACGCTGGAGAAATCCTGCCAGCCAGGGTTGGTGATATTCTGAGCCATTGGTAACCTGACTGCATTATTCTGGTTTAAAAACCGCTTTGAGGTTTCATTCAAAGCTACTTTATGCTATATAGATTTGAGGAAATAAAGAAGCCGAGCCAGAAATGATGCGCTACTGCTGGCGTGGGATGGGTGGGTGAAATTCATGGTTCCGATTCTCCTGAGTTCAGAAGCTGGGTAAGATCCGTTGGGAGTTTCGGCGAATTCATTCCAGTGGTGTGCAGAACGAAATGATCTGGCAAGACTGCTGGTTGAAGGGACGAGGGACGCTTGATATTTATTGTTTGTGGCCAGCAAAGCCATTCTAAGTATAGGGGCCAGGATGTTAACATTTGAGCCTGCTAACTTATGTGGACTGAGCCTGGGGAGGAAGGAGGAAGGAAGTAAAGTCTAGGCGAGAAGGAACAACAGGTTGACTTTCTTTTCTGTCTCCCTGGCCCTACAAGATGGTTGTTCAAACCCAGTCTGAGAATTCCACAATCTCGTATTGCTCTTTTCAAAAAACCAAACCAAACATGGCTTCTTCTCTCTTCATTTGCAGCTCCTCAGGGAACTTATTGAACGTAAAACCAGCTCCTTGGACCCCAACGACCAGGTTGCAATGGGCAGGTAAGCAGCCTGTTTTTGTCTGGCTTGAAACATTGCACAAAGGGCAACACACTGCTGGCTTGCGCAGGGCAGTGCAATGAATACTCAAGTTTTGAGTCTGAATTGTAATGTTTGCAAAAAGGCAAGGGGATAGGTGGGAAGTGATTTGTGTTTATTACACCCCGTATGTGTGTGCCGAAGATATTTGGAGGAGACTCAATTGGAGGGAAGGGGGTGGACAGGAGGCAGGGAATGAAAATACTTCCTGCTAGTTACGCTCATTTTTATTTTTAAGCTGGAAGCTGGCATTGCCTTCACCTGATTTACTTGTCGGGGAGCCCGGCATCGCAGGGTGGGGTGGGGTGGAATCTCAAAATCCAATTACCACAATCTTAATATAATCTTAATTACCGCAATCTATTTTATTGTAAAGTCAGATAAATGTACAATGTAATCACCACTTAAGTGCGGGAGTTTTTTGGGCTGCCTCCTGTTTAAATGATAGCAGAGCCTTGTTTCCATAATATTCCAGACATACCACCAAATAAACAAAAACAAAACACCACCAGGCAATATTTTAACAAGGATGAAAACCGTTTCACCGATGTGCCTGAGCTTTTTTTTTTAACGCATCAAACAGCTTATGGGCAGTGATTTGTATGCAACCAACTCCAGCTCAGTTTTTATTTAGTTTCTTTGGTGTGTGTTTGTGTGTGTGTGCATCCATCCTGTATGTATGTGGCTGCGTACACACGATACCTTTTAAAGCGCATTCAGAGCACACACACACACTGCCCCCCAAATCCGGGGAACTGTAGTTCCCCCTCCCCACAGAGCTATAATTCCCAGCAGCCTTAAACTACAGTTCCCAGGATTCTTTGAGAGAGGAAATGTACTTTGAATGTGCTTTAAGGGTATGGTGTGTTCGCAGCCAGAGGTTCTTTCCTAACTCTCATTATTGTGTTCCCCCCACCCTTTTTTAATGTTCTTCCAAATTTTAGCCGGCGGCTGTTTTCCAAATGTGTAACATTCATTAACCAGATTTAGAAATGTTGCTGTGTGTGGTGATGGGGTGCGTGTATGTGTGTGTGTCGCTTTTTAACGAAGCCTTTTTCTAAGCACCGAACTGGAGATAGAAACAGGTTTTTGCCCCTTAGCTCTACATTTGACTCTGGGGATGCAGAAAATGGGCTCTTAGGCAGCTTTAAGGCCATCGTATTTTTAGCTCTGCTGCTATTCTGGCCTTCCTGCAGAGCCTCTGCTGCTAATACAGGCGGTGCAAGTTGCTGCCTGGTCCCTCAGCTTGTTCAGGGGCTGCCAGTACCTTTGGGTACCTCCTATGATGGATGGTCTCTGGAAATATCCCCTCAAAAGTCCTCCTTTCATGAGAGGCTGTTTGCTCTTCCCACTCGGTTCCTGTTTGCACTGGCTCAGCGTCTCTGGCAATGACCCTCCCTCTCCCCTTACACATGCCCAAATTTTACTGGGTGCCAGGGTTCGAATAAGCCTAGTGGCAGCTGATATGGGTGCCTTTCTCCCATTGACGGGGGCCCTGGGGGCAGATTGCTTAAATTATTATTTAAATTTATCACCCGCCCTACATCCTAAGGTCCCAGGGCGGTTCGCAGCACTAATACACAATATGGAGAACAGATTAAAGCAATTTACAATCAGAAAACTTAAGTGGGTCCTAGAAATATACACCAGGCGAAGGTGAAGAAGTGCGTCTTCAGCATTCGCCCAAAAGCTGTGCGATGGTGTTCCCACCCTCTTTCAAGGAACCTTGACAATTACTGCAATTCCACCCCCCCCCCTTCCTTAGGCAATGGCTGGCTATCCAGAAACTACGGAGCAAAATCCGGAAGAAAGTGGACAAAAAGGCCAGCAAAGGAAGGAAAATTCGGTGAGTACATTAGGCTGCCTTGTCTTTACTTGCCAAATCGCTTTGCACCATACATGCCCGTTTGACTCTTTCGGTCAGTCAAACTGGCACTGGTGCATAACGCTTGTTCCACACTTGTAAGAAATCAGTCTTTTAGACTTTGGAAGTCCTTGCCTGTTGACATAAGGAAGGTGCATTCCCTGTATTTTTTTTGGTGTCTGCCAAAAAAAGCATTTTTGTTTAGGGAAGCCTGTCTAGGCATGTAGAAGCTGGCCTGTGCTTTAATCTGCTTTTAGTTTATTGTTGATTTCAATTTTTTTGGTATGTTTTAAATACTTGTTTTTAACTGGTTATATATATATATATATATATATATATACACACACACACACACACACACACACACACACACACTGATAACTTTATTCTTTCGTAAACCACTTTGAGGTTTTATTACAATCAACTGGTATATACCGTATTTTTCTGTGTATAAGACACCCCTGTGTATAAGACGCCCCCTATTTTGGGGGACTCCAAATCAAGGAAACACCCCTCAGCACTACCCGTGTATAAGACGAGCCCCAATTTTAAACCTAATTATTTGGTTAAAAAAACCCTAGTCTTCTACATGGAAAAATACGGTAAATATTGTGAAATAAAAACAAACAGTCTATGGTGCTTGGCCAGTTGTAGCTCACCCTTCCACCCCACTCTGTGGGACCTGACTGCCTTCTTAGCTTCGAGTTTTATTTATTTGTTTCTTACACAGCCTTACTTCTTATATCGATAGGCAGAGGTTATCAAAGCAGTATACAGTAAAAAAAAGAAAAGGGATAAAATTGCGTTCACCATCAGAGGTGATGCGGAGGGTGGTAGCACAAGAACGGGGCCTTCTCAGTGGTGGTTCCCCATTTGGGGAATGCTCTGGCAAGGGAAGTTTGCCTGGCGCCATCATTGTTTGATCTGCCGCTGCTAGACTAAAATTCACGCCCCTGAGACTCTTGAGCGGAAAGATGAACGTGCATGTTTAGGGAAGCTTTTAATGTTTGGTGCATTACTGTATTTTAATATTTTGTTGGAAGCTGCCCAGAGTGGCTGGGGAAGCCCAGCCAGATGGGCGGGGTATAAACAATAAATGATGATGTGTGCATGGCTGCAAGGCAAGGTGTGCATGGTTGCATTGCATGTATGTGCTCAGGTGGCCCACAATAATTTCTCATGTTCCTAAATGTTTAAGCCACGACCCCAAGCATTACAGGCTAATAATACCAACATTTTAGCTTGGAAATGAATACCTAGCCAGTCCAACTATTGGAGCAATGCATCCAGATCAGTTGTGGTTGGACTCGAACTCCTTGCATCCCTGACCGCTGGCCATATTGGGGGGCTGATGGGAGCTGGAGTCCAGCAACACCTAGGGGGCTTCTTGGGTCAGCTAGCACCAATTCAACTTTTTTCTCCTGAGTTGTGCGTCGGAATAAATTTGAAGCACAAGATGTTTTCTCTTTTGATGCACTGAAGCCAGAAAATCTACTGTACTGCCTTCCCTGCTGGTGTGGTTTGGTTTTGGGGGTTGGAGGTAGGGGAGTGATGCACAACTTCAAGCACCGTGTGTGTGTGTGTGTGTGTGTGTGACCAAAACAATAAATCCCGTGCTCAGATGGGCACTTGATAGAAGTCAGCCGAGTGGGGCTGGGTCAGGCCTGGCATAGCAATTTTTAAGATAGATGTCATGAGATAATTTATGAAAAGAGGGTTGAGCTGCTTTGTTGGGCCTAAAAGCCTGTAATTATTGACTATCAATATTCCTTCCTGTCAGCGTCGTACGCAACTGGGATATATTCATGACTCCGCCAGAGCCCCCTGACAGACATTGCACCACCCTGAGCTGGGCTCATAGAACCTTTCTATTATTATTATTATTATTATTTCTTCTTCTTCTTCCTTTTAGCCAAAGGGATTTAGAACAGTTTTTGTCTGTGGGATTATGTCTGTCTCTCTCTCCCCTCCCCCACCCCCGAGTTATCAAAAACCTAAGAGGGGGAGGGGAATGACCAGGGCTGGATTTAGGTTTGATGAGGCCCTAAGCTACTGAAAGTAATGGGGCCCTCTATATGTCCAGCTGTCCTTTGTCAACAACAATTCGTCGCTGTTTTTTGTGTTGAATATATGCTATATGGTAATTTATGGACCTGATAGGTATCTAAAGCCATTGGCACATGTTGCCATGCAACCAGTGCATGCAGAATGTAGGCACCCTATACAGTGGTACCTCGGGTTACATACACTTCAGGTTACAGACTCCGCTAACCCAGAAATAGTACCTCGGGTTAAGAAATTTGCTTCAGGATGAGAACAGAAATCGTGCTCTGGCGGCACGGCAGCAGCAGGAGGCCCCATTAGCTAAAGTTGTGCTTCAGGTTAAGAACAGTTTCAGGTTAAGAACGGACCTCCAGAACGAATTAAGTACTTAACCCGAGGTACCACTGTATATAGAAATGAGCAAACCAGTGATATTTTAGGGAGCAGGCTAGCAGCCGGCGTCCATTACTTACATCATAGGATTCCGTTCTTAGACAGAGGTAAAGTTCGCAGACCGAGACACTTATTTCCGGTTTTGCAGAGTTTGTAAACCAAATCGTTCTTAAACCAGACTGTTCTTAAACCGAGGTACCACTGTATAGCGTTGAAGGGAAAGAGAGCTGGGAGGAGAAAGTGCTGGGGAGAGAAGGGGCCCTCTGACCTTCCCACCGCTGCCTTTGTATAGCTGGGATCTGATGCTCTGAATCAAAACCTCACGTGAGCGCAGAGTGTGCTCCATCGCTTAGCTGCAGCGATTTCCGTGAAGGCGCAACAGCTTTGTGGGAGGACAGCAGCTCAGTAGCAGAACATCTGCTCTGCATGCAGAAGGCCCCATCTTCAGCCTCCAGGACAGCTGGGAATCGTTCCTCGCCTGAAACCCTGGAGAGCTGCTGCCAGCCAGTGCAGGAAGTTCTGAGCTAGGCAGACCAGTGGTCTTGACTTGAGAAGAAGGCTGCTTTCTGCTTTCGTTTCCTCTATCTGAATAGTTACAACGCGCTCTCTGCGTGTGTGTTTCTCTTCCCAGGTATCACGTCCACAGCAAGCTGGTCAGTTTCATGGCCCCCATTGACCATTCCACGATGACTGATGATGCCAGGTTAGTAAGCGGTTAATTACGCTTCTCGGAGGGCTTTGTGACAGCTTGATATTGACCTGTTCTTCAGGCTGTCACTGTCCCTGGTTCTTTGTATCAGTTAGCCATTTGTCACCGGCACAATGCGGGCCTTCTGTCCTGGCCGAGCCAGATGGGTGCGTTTTGCCGCTAGAATTGCACGCTGCGTTTCTCTGCGGTTCAGGCCGGGCTCTGCCCTTGCCATTTGCTGCTCAGACACTTCAGCTATATCTTGCTTTGTGTGTGCTTTAAAAAAAGAAAATTTCCATGCAGTCAGATTGCACTGTTTTCAATGTCACCAAGAGTCTTTCGTGACATGCTGTAAAGGAGAACACATTTAAGGCCCCATCTGCAGTATAAATTTAAAGCCATACCGTACCACTTTAGACAGTCTTGGCTTCACCCGGAGAATTCTGGGAGCTGCAGTATGTTAAGGGTGGTTGGGGAGACCCCTGCTCCCGTCACAGGACTACAGTTCCCAGAGTTCCCTGGTCTGGTTGTTAAATTAAGGTTAGCAGATTTTTTTCAATGAATCCAGGGACACTTCATTGAAATGAGTCGGAATGGTAGGATTTTGTCAGGGGACTGATTTGTAAATCCAGGGACTGTCCCCGGGAAATGGGGACGTCTAGTAACCTTATGTTAAACCACTCGGAGAAGCCAGAATGCAACCTACCATGTGTGAGCCAGTGTGGTGTAGTGGTTAAGAGCGGTAGACTTGTAATCTGGTGAACCTGGTTTGCTTCCCCGCTCCTCCACATGCAGCTTCTGGGTGACCTTGGGCCAGTCACACTTCTCTGAAGTCTCTCAGCCCCACTCACCTCACAGAGTGTTTGTTGTGGAGGAGGAAGGGAAAGGAGAATGTTAGCCGCTTTGAGACTCCTTAGGGTAGTGATATCAAATCCAAACTCTTCTTCTACCATAGCGTGGTAAGATGAGCATCCTCTGCCCTGCCCACCACTGGCGTGCAGCCCCCAGAACATTGCCCATGAGGTGTTGTGGCCCTTGGGTTGCAAAAAAAAGTTCCACCGCAATTTTTAGTTAGCATAGATTTTTGTTTTGCGCAGACCACCCATGGTTTTGTCCAGACTTCCCCAACCTGGTGCCCTCCAGATGTTTTGGTCTGCGCTCATGCTTCTTTAATGTGTCGTGGCATGGGAATGTGGCCTTTATCACGGTTGCAAGAGGGAAACATGGCTACTGTTTGGGAAGCTTCTTTTAAAAAAGAAGGATGTTTCTAAGTTTCACAGGAGGCTGAACTGTGTGCACCAGTTTCTACTTGTAAATGATGCACAGGTGGACTGCATAGAGCCTCTTGTCCTCGGCTGTATTTCTGGGGACCACATTTTCTATGAGGCCAAGTTAATTTCGCAGTGTCCAATTCAAAACAGCTCCCGGAATTGCCCCCCTCCCCTTCCTTCCATATATTATTTTTTAATTTTTTTTTTCCCTTTTGCAATGCAAAACCTATATAAGCATGAAAGAGGGAAGGTAATGATAACGGCGCTTTCTTTAGTGCCAGTCGAAGGTAATTTCATTGTTTGCAAGTGTGAATTACGAGATTGAAAATGCAAATAATGCATTTCACAGCGGTGTGATCACGCACTGGGCTTCCCCCCCTCCCCCTTCCGTCATTTTGGAGGCTTGACCCCAAAATAAATAAAAACACCGCATGTTTATAGTGTGAAAAATCAGGCGCTGGGGGGGGGGGGTAGTGGGGGAAACAGCAGCATGCTTACAGCCTATAAAATAGATTAATTGCCTGGTGGTGGGACTTTTGGAGGTGGGGAAGAGAAGATGCATTAAGGATTAAGGATGCAAAAGGAGTTGGGATGCACACAGTTTTCTCCAACTCAGCAGACAATAGCTTGCAGGGTGAGGGAAAGCTCCTTTCTATATTTGAATGCTGAGCTGGGACTTTGTGAAAAAGCAATTTAGGGTGCAGAGGATGGCACAAGGCCTCTGGGTAGCCAAAGCAAGAGTCAGATATGCACTTGGAGGAGAGGGGGTCTGGCAATTCAAGGTCGCTATTGGTCTGGGATTGAAGGCATTGCGCAGCAAGCAGCAACCTTGTTCGTCCACCTGCCTTATTCTTTTGAGACTTTGGCCTGCATAACACCTCTTGAGAACTAGAAACTTGCTCCTAATTAAACAGGTTGTTTTAGTTCCTGCACCTGGCACCACATTCTGGGCTGCTTTGGGAGGAAAGGCAGGATATAAACTTAATGTTTAAAAGGATCGATTCTGCACTTTCGTGGAATTGTGACATACGGACACTCCGGAGGTATCCAGTAATTAAATTAAGCCTGTGCTTTTTTTTTTAGGATGCCAGATTCTGTACTAGGTATCCACTCTCCATGCAGAATAACCCTTTGCAATGGAGCTTCTCTCATAAGTTCAAAATTGTTGCAACATCAGTGGCTACCAGTCACAATGGCTATCCATGCTTCTGGGTACCAGTTGCTGGAAACCACAGGAGCTGAGAGTACCCTTCCGCTGAGCTCCTTCTTCCCATAGGCATCCTCCGTGAGAACACAGGGCTCAGGGCGTTGGGTAGAGGTGGGTGGGATGCTCCTGGCACATGAAAAAGGACCGGGGCAAAGATTGTGCAGCCCCCACCCCTTTCTAATTGGTCCGGAACTAGAGCAATGTTTCTAAACTTGGCAGCGCCTTTTAATGGCATCGTTAAAAGGGTTTCTTGTCGCTCCTTTCTTTATTAGCGTCTCCCTCTGTTCCTTATCAGACGGCGGGACAAACATAACTCATGGCGCTGATTTTGATCTCTAGTTAAAGAGGATTACAGCTTTGCATTAACTTGGATTGACATGGTTTATAATTTGCCCGCTGATACAGATGCTGTCAGGGAAACCCACACCATGTGTGCACGAACACGCTCAGGCACACCTGGCGCATTGCTGTTGGGAAAAGAACACTTGAACGCAGCACTTTTTTTAAAAAAAAAACCCAACTTTTGTTTTATCACACCTTTCCACCAAGCGGCTCAAGGTGGCGTACGTGGTTCTCTGTTGTTGTTATCCTCACAACAACCATGTGAGGTAGGTTTACTGTAGGTGAGAGGCAAAATCTAATTTATAAATAGCGGCTTTGCCTGTTTAACAGCCTCTTTCACTCCCACTTTGATATTTTTTGGGGGGCCACAAATACCAGGAGTAATAAGTCTACCCCAGGGGTCTGCAACCTTTAAGACAAAAAGAGCCACTTGGACCGAAGAAGAAAAAACTGGGAGCCGCAAAACCATTGCGACATTTAAAACAGTGGGGAGTGTCAGGGCATACAATGCGCCTCCTCCCCTTGCTAGTATCCGCCCCGGAGCCGCGGCAAAGGTGTAAAAGAGCCACATGCGGCTCCGGAGCCGCGGGTTGCTGACCCCTGGTCTACCCCCAACAATCCCTGTGGCTTTGGGGGCGCCAAGGACACATCTCTGCCTTGTAATCCTAGCACAGATTCCATCAAATCTTATCGACCCACTGCTCTCCCTGAAGGACTTGACTCCACTGTGCTAAATTCTTCTGATTCCAATGTCCAGACTCTGGTCCACAACATCATCACCGATCGATAGCATCCAGTGCCAAAACGGTAGCTGTTTTTCTGCGTTTGGGGACCTGATGTTTAGGGGTTTCCCCTAATGCCGGTCCTGCTCAAAGTAGACCCATTGTTAATCGGCATGACTCACGTCAGTGGTTGAACATAACCCAGCACAGAGAAGAAAAGTCACCTGAGCTTTCTGGCTTAGTAGTGGAGACCGCTGCCTTTTTTTGCATAGTTCCTAATATTTTATCCCACCCTTCCTCCAAGGAACACGCCGTACATAGTTCTCCACCCCCGTGCCCCATCCACACAACAACCCCTTGAGGTAGGCTGTGTTGAAAGATAGCCGTAGGCTCACTCTAACCACTGAGCTACGGTAGCCGGATGATTCGGCGTTCTCTGCGGAAACTCTCACGAAGCAAAGTTAGGTGTAAGGCTGAAAAACAGTGGTACCTCTGGTTACGTACTTAATTCGTTCTGGAGGTCTGTTCTTAACCTGAAACTGTTCTTAACCTGAAGCACCACTTTAGCTAATGAGGCCTCCTGCTGCTGCCGCGCCGCTGGAGCACAATTTCTGTTCTCATCCTGAAGCAAAGTTCTTAACCCAAGGTACTATTTCTGGGTTAGCAGAGTCTGTAACCTGGAGCGTGTGTAACCTGAAGCGTCTGTAACCCAAGATACCACTGTACTTAGGATGTTGGAATACCATCGCCCTTGACGTACCTCCTCTTGTTGGCCACCAAAAGTGGGCAGGCTATATGTGCTTTAGTCAGGGGTGGCGCATTTTCCCAGACTAGGTTCCCGTGTTCTAAAAAGCGGGCTCTTCCTCTGTGTCAGTCACTGCCCGTCTTGCTGAGAGCTGTAGGAGTTTCCTCTAGGAAATCTGGGCATTAAAGGATTAATACGTTTCTGTGACATAAGAGTTAGCAGGGGGGAAATCTTCACAAGTTCCTAGTCTTTGCGTACTTTTTACATCTGGTATTAAAAACACTGAGTGGTTGGATTAGTGGGGGAATTTGGGTCTGGAGCTGTCAATCCCACTATCTCTGCAAATACAAGAAGTTATCTTTTTGAAAGTTTACTTGGAGGGTCGTTTTAACCCCCATGTGTGGCCACCTGACCACTTCCTTCTGCGGTTCCTGGCATTTTCACGAGCTCCACGTAAAGTTCGTTCTGCATTGGTGAGAAATTGGTATTATTAGTGTGGCAGCACCTATTATTATATTATACAATGGTACCTTGGTTCTCAAACTTAATCCGTTCCGGAAGTCCGTTCCAAAACCAAAGTGTTCCAAAACCAAGGCGCGCTTTCCCATAGAAAGTAATGCAAAATGGATTAATCTGTTCCAGACTTTTAAAAACAACCCCTAAAACAGCAATTTAGTATGAACTTTACTATCTAACGAGACCATTGATCCATAAAATGAAAGCGATAAACAATGTACTGTAGTCACACAATCAATCAATCAATCAATCAATCAATCAGTAGCTGAACTGGGTTCCACATAGTCATAAAAACAAAACAAAAATGCCTCAAAAATAAAAACGAAAAATAAATAGCAAAAACGGACAGACCTCAGCGTAACGCTCAAAATGGAGCACGTTCGGCTTCCGAAAAAGGTTCACAAACAGGAACACTTACTTCCGGGTTTGCAGCGTTTGGGTTCCAAGTTGTTTGAGTACCAAGGTGTTTGAGAACCAAGGTACCACTGTTATTATATTATATTATATTATATTAATTGCATTATTATTCTTTGGAACTCCCTGCGTATTGATATTAAGCAGATGCCTTCACTGTACTGTTATTGCCACCTGCTTCAAAAATTTTCAGTCTAGGCAAGCCTACCTGGGCAATAAAGGGACGCGGGTGGCACTGTGGGTTAAACCACAGAGCCTAGGACTTGTCTATCAGAAGGTCGGCGGTTCGAATCCCCGCGACGGGGTGAGATCCTGTTGCTCGGTCCCTGCTCCTGCCAACCTAGCAGTTCGAAAGCACGTCAAAGTGCAAGTAGATAAATAGGTACCGCTCCGGCGGGAAGGTAAATGGCGTTTCCGTGCGCTGCTCTGGTTCGCCAGAAGCGGCTTAGTCATGCTGGCCACATGACCCGGAAGCTGTACGCCGGCTCCCTTGGCCAATAAAGCGAGATGAGTGCCGCAACCCCAGAGTTGGCCACAACTGGACCTAATGGTCAGGGGTCCCTTTACCTGGCCAATGTAATTTTACATGTACGTTAGTTTTTAAAATTTGCGGATTTTATCTATATATTGATAATTCCAATAGATTTGGAAGTCTTCATTGCTATTTACGTATATATTTGGGGGGGGGGGCACACACATGCAAATTAGGTAGGCTTGGAATGTACATTTTTCTCCACCGTCCCTAAGCCCAGACCTTGCCCCCCGCAATAGCTCCATTCATAGCCAGGCCCCCCAAAAGTCAGCTCCCCTCAAACCTTTGCGATTGGATGGGCTGTAAACGTCGGCAATGCCCTGCAAAGCAAAATTTCCTGGACCTCTTTGCTTATGGAAATGTCCTTTAAAAAACAACGGTGAAGAAGTAAAATAAATAAAGCTAACCTGTTAAGAGCGGCAGGATGATTTGTTGCTTTCCCCCAGCGAGACAATTTGTCATCTCTTGCGTAGAATCTGTTACGAAACAGTCAAGCTGTGGAAGGGAGGAAACCATTCTAGGGCTGCGGGATATTAAAGTACACAAAAAAGGACCTCCTCCTTGGCCAAAACACTATTTTAAAAAAACTTTTTGTTTGCGTATGTGCTCTTTTTTGTGATTTATGTGTCCGAATTTGTTCTCTCTTTATTCACCCATCGGGGAAGTTGTAACTTCCTCAGCTCTGCATAGTGGACTCTGTGCTGCTTGTGGGGCTGAATGTGCTTCTTTTGCACGGTCCGTTCTAGATTTCCGGGTCACAGGGGAGAGTATGCAGCAGCCGGGCGCCAAAGCCATGCCCTGTCATCAAGGGGGATTCCTTGACCCACCCCTCCAGATTCTAAGGGCGTCATTGTCCAAGGGGGATTCAGTCACACACCACCAAATTCAGGTCGAGCAATTCCAGTTGATGGCACGACCGGCCACTTCCCCAAAAGATGGGGCTTCTTGGGATAAGGAAAGTGACAGGAAAATGAAGCGGGAAAGCGTAGGAAAGAACACACTTGCTTTGATGTAGCTGTCATCTAACCTTCCTGCAAACCGAATGTGGTGAATGCTCAGTGGAACTCCCTGCCTGTTGATATCAGGCAGAAACCTTCGCTGTACTCTTTTCGGCGCCCGCTAAAAACATTTTTGTTTTTCGGCAAGCCTACTTAGAATGCTGATGCGTGTTTTAATCAGTTTTTAGTTTATTGTTGATTTTAATTTTTTTGAGTGTTTTAAATTGTTGTTGTTAATTCTTTTATCAATATAGTTTTACCTTCTTTGAAAACCGCTTTGAGTTTTTTTGTGGTTTTTTTAAACAATTCAGCAGTGTATGAATTTTATGAAATAACTAACAGGAAGGGCCTTAAGATACAATTGCCACATCCTTTTTGGTGTATCTTCACAGCAGTATTTTTTTTTAATTATTACTATTATTATAATCATCATCATCATCATCATATTATTATTATTATTATTATTATTATTAATTGAGATGTCTCCTTCTCCTTTCACTTAAACCTCAAGGCAAGGTTTAAACCTTAAATCTCCTAAAAACAGGTTTAAAAACAATTTTAGAAATGTATAAAGTTAGGTCTCAAAGCAATAGGATTAAGCACTTAAAGCAGATTCCCCCCCCCCCATCCCATTGGAATTGCTTGTCAAAACAAACATTTCTTCAGTTGTTTCCAGAAAAACAAACTGTGGGTGGACACCTGTTGCATCTCAGTAGGGTGCTTGTTCCACAGACCAGAGGTGTACCTGCACAGTGGGCCAAAACTTCGCTTAAAAAAAGAAGAGAGACAGCTGATTTCTGCACTCACTACTAAATTCCGCTGAGCGCAGAATTGTGGAATCTTCTCTCAGAATCTCGTTGACCACTGCTGCTGCTGCTGCACTCCTAGGTTTCTGCAGAAATGGAGTCACAAAGGAATCTGGTGTTTTACAAGCCTGGTTGCCTTCCTTAAGACCGGTGCCCTTATGTAACTGAGCCTGCCCTCTTTTGACCATGTTTCGGGGGAAGCCAATAAGCCTCACCCCCCTGGAGAAGGACGAAGTATATACAGGCCACAGAAGGAGAGACAGTAGATCAGTGAGAGTTTCTGACTCTCAGTTATTTTAACAACGACAACAGCGAAAAGTCTTCACCTGCCGCCGCCGCTGCCCACAACCAGCCTTTGCAGGGAATTACATCTCAGTGAGGGGAAGAGGGGTCTCCGAGCAGCTCTCAACACCCCTAGCAAACTACAGTTCCCAAGATTCTTCACAGGGAGCCGTGACTGTTTAAAGTGCTATAACGCTGCTTTAAATGTATAGGGTAGTTGTAGCCACAGTGAACCCACCCAAAAGGGATGCTGGGGGCCAGATTAAGAGCATTCCACCCACGCCATCATTTGCACAGCCGGGTATGAAGAACCCCTTTTCCTCCCCCTACATTTACCACTATTGCTGCCTGTCTGAAATCCTTGTAAATCTCGATCTTATCTCAGGAAGAGACCTGTTGGGAGGTCACCCTTCGGGATTCCATGCCATTTATTCCATTTTAACGTCTTTCCCCTGTTAAGTTCCGCATAGAAGCCACTTCCTGGAACCATAGTGGAATATCGTGCAGGTTTTGTGCTCGTTTCCGTGTTACTTTCCTTCCAGGAAAAATCCCGTTTGCAAACAATATGGAAATGAGTGCTAAGCTTGCACTCATTGTGTGAAATTGACCGTTTGAGAAATTAAATAGAATAAACCACCATGACATTAAATAGAACAAACCACCATGTAAATGCAGCCTAAGAGGAGGGTGGGGCAGAGGTCTAAAAAGTGGGTATTGCTGGAGAGCCCCCAGTCCTGACCTGGGGAGAAACAGAAACTGCTGCAGGCTAGCTACTGGTTAATTTATGGCCTGGTATACTTGTTATCACCCACATTCTCTGGTGTGGTTTCTATATTGTGTGTGCATGCCCTTTTCCTGAAGTTTTGGCGGTTAAACGAGGGTGAGATTGCCCCCTAGTGCTCACTCTCTCCTTTTTTTATAATGCCATCGGAGATACTGAGAATGTGGGCGGCTTAAAATAAATGCAGCTGCATTTGGCCTTGTTTTGATAGTTATTTTTAAAACCACGGAATGCTTCACTTCTGCAACACTTTGCCCTGTTCCCTTTGGGGATCAAACCATCGCCGGCCCTTGGTTTTGCTCTCATTGGCATGTGGGCACACAAAAAGCTCCAAGCTCACCCTGCGTTTGGAGTTGCATGACCTCAAAATCCCATATCAGGAGCGGGGAGGAGAGTACCCTGAATTCTGTGACCTGCATAAGTCATGCAGATTTAGCAGAGTTGCTTTGCACCAGCCGCTGGGAATCGCAAGTGGGGAGAGTTGTTGCTGTTTGCGCTTTGCATTCAGAACCCTTTGCAAGCAGAAGGTCCCAGGTTCAGTCCTCAGCATCTCCAGGTAGGACAGGGAATATCCCCTTGTCTGAAAATCCTGGAGAGCCACTGCCACTCTCTGTGTACAATAGCAAGCTAGATGCACCAACAATCTGACTCCATATAAAGCTAACTCCTGTGTATCTATGCTGAGGACTAACCACCCATTTGGGAAGGGCCGTCGCTTATTATAACAACGCCCTTGCATGCAGAAGGACTCTGGTGGCGCTGTGGTCTAAACCACTGAGCCTCTTGGGCTTGCCAATCGGAAGGTCGGCGGTTCGACTCTGCACAACGCAGTGAGCTCCCATTGCTCGGTTCCTGCTCCTGCCAACCTAGCATTTCAAAAGCACGCCAGTGCAAGTAGATAAATAGGTACCGCTGCGATGGGCAGGGAAACAGCGTTTCCGTGCGCTCTGGTTTCCATTGTGTTCCGTTGCTCCAGAAGCGGTTTAGTCCTGCTGGCCACATGACCCGGAAAGCTGTCTGTGGACAAACACCGGCTCCCTCGGCCTGTAAAGTGAGATGAGCGCAGCACCCCATAGTCGCCTTTGCCTGGACTTAATCATCCAGGGGTCCTTTACCTTTACGCAGAAGGCCCCAGGATCAAACCTCGGCACATCCAGGTCGGACTGCAAAAGACCCCTGTTCTGAAATCTTGGAGGGCTGCTGCTGGTCAGTGTTGACAGTGCTGTTCTGACTGCATGAGGCAACTTCCTTTGCTGCTACGACTGAGGGCACCTGTTTCCCTTCTACACCAAGAAAATCCCCCCCCCCCATTTAAGCGGGATGGACATGCGCTGACCCACCTGCACCGATTCTTTTTCCTAAATCAGGGTGGCGTTTCTTTCTTATGCAAATATCCTAATTACAGCGCATAATATTTACAGCCTCCCCGACCTCATTCTCAGATTTGATCTCATTCTACCTCCTATCAGTTTCCCTTTGACTTTTATAGGAGACAGGTTTCTGTCTGTGGGAGAGGTGCAGAGTTCCAGCTGCACCCAAACTGCATCTAGCTGGCACCCTGCATTACCCCCCCCCAAAAGAATCCCGCTCCCTTTCTAACGAAATACACAAATAATAAAGCTAAGGTACTCGCGTGTTTTATGGCAAACGGCCCATGATCACTCCCCCCCTCCCCACTCCATCCCTGCTCCAAAGCAAGGTTTTATGATAATATAGTAAAAATATTAAATTAGAAAATGCCTCACTAAGGGTGATAAAACCTTACTGCGGTAGAAATAGGTAATTATCCCCAGCTCAGCCTAAAATGACAGTTTAACAGAAATAAAAATGTTACTGCTCATTACTTGATTTTTGTAGGTTGCAATAAAGGGTAAGTTAAACTTTAATTCAGGGGAGACCCCTGTTTCGACCCCACACCCTCCTGCACGCTCTTACCTTGGGAGCGAGCGCTATTAATTACTCGCTAGATGGGCCACTCCTCGGCGCTTGGCTAATTTGAACGCCCTCCGTGTTTTCCGCAGAGCCTTTCGGGCAAACTGTCCAGGCAACCCAGATTGATGCTCTTCCTCTCTCTGGCTTCTGCTCTGACTATTAATAGAAATGGCCTCTCGAGTCGAACGTTAGAGAGGCAGCATTTTGCCATGTGCTTGACCTTAAGGAGTCGGGGCTGTGCGGAAAGCTGCTCTCCTACGGGTAAATCGAAAGCTAGTGGAGCAGGAAGATGCCATCTAGCTCAGTATTGCTGACACTGACCGGCAGTGGCTCTCCAATTCCCAGCCCTACCTGGAGACGCTGGAAGTTGAGCATGGGGTCTTCTACACACAAAGCACGTGCTCAACCCCTGAGCTTCAGCTCTTCTGCTAAAAATAAAACGATAAATAAAAATTCCAGTCCTCATCGTCTGAGCTAATAGGAACATAGGAAGCTGGAGACCATTGGTCTGTCCAACTTGGTATTGATAAGCCCACGCAGTAGCCCAGGCTTCCTCAACCTCGGCCCTCCAGATGTTTTTGGCCTACAACTCCCATGATCCCTAGCTAGCAGGACCAGTGGTCAGGGGTGATGGGAATTGTCGTATCAAAACATCTGGAGGGCCGAGGTGGAGGAAGCCTGCAGGGTAACTCTAGATCAGTGCTTCCCAAACTTGGGTCTCCAGCTGTTTTGGGGCTACAACTCCCACCACCCCTAACTAGCAGGACCAGTGGTCAGGGATGATGGGAACTGGAGTCCAAAAACAGCTGGAGAGACTCAAGTTTGGGGAGCACTGATCTAGATACACAACTCCATAAGCGTTTTAGGTACGTAGCATTTGAGATTTGGTGTCTTGTCCTTGTGGCTGCGACTCTCCAGGAATCCCAGAATCTCTTTTGGTTCTCTCACTTGCTGAGCAGCAGAGATTTCAAAACTTCTCAGCCAAGTGTGTTTGGGAAGTGTTCTTTACTTCATCGCATCTGATCGTGATGTTTGTTGACATCAAGTGTTCTCACCCTTGTCTAGCCAGCCATGAGGATTAGCAACTTGACTGTGTGTAAAGATACAGGATTTCTGAGCTTGATGGTGGTCGTGTTAATATACACAAATTCTGAATACAGTGGTGCCTCGCAAGACGAAAATAATCCATTCCGCGAGTCTCTTCATCTAGCGGTTTTTTCGTCTTGCGAAGCAACCCTATTAGCGGCTTAGCGGATTAGCGCTATTAGCGGTTTAGTGGCTTAGCGGCTAAAAGGGTATTAGCGGCTTAGCGGCTTAGAAAAAGGGGGGGGGGGAGCGGAAAAAAATCGCAAGACTCGCAAGACGTTTTCGTCTTGCGAAGCAAGCCCATAGGGAAATTCGTCTTGCGAAGCAACTCAGAAACAGAAAACCCTTTCGTCTAGTGGGTTTTTCGTCTTGCGAGGCATTCGTCTTGCGGGGCACCACTGTATACACATATATACCGTACACACACATATCTATACACATAATAGACTAATATAGATACTTTTGGCTGTTCCTTAGCCAAACCTTTCTGTCGTCGCAGGTTTCAAATATATGAACTTATATTTATATTTATTTATAAGTATAAGTATATTTATATACTTATAAGTATATATATTTATGAATCATAAAAATGAATCATAGCCTAATTTTGTCTGTGTGTGTGTTTGACAAAAGCCGTCCTGTTCCCGTTATCAACACCACTGTTGATAGTGGGCCCTATTAATTTGAGTCTTTTGTTGCTGGGCTGTTTTCATTCCCCCTTCCTTCCCCCTCCGGTTCTGTGTCAACCTCAAGGAAAAAAAGAACAACATATATGAAAACTAAATTATAGTCCCACGCAGCCTGCCTGATTGAATCCTCCTTACACCACCGCGGTCTCATACATCCTATTAAAATATTCAATCTTGTTCTCTTCCTTGAAAAGCCTTGTATGGAAAGGGCAAACTTATAGGGGGAAGAAAAACCTCATTCCCCAGAGAGATGGAATCTAGCCCTGGCGCAGTATTTACATATTTCTGTGCCGCGAGAGAGTGGCACTACACAAGGTCTCCCCAGCCCTCGTGTTTATTAATAAAGATTGCCGAATGCATTTTTAATTATCTCGCAGCCTTTTCATTTGAAGCCGTGGATGATGGTCGCCGCTTGCTTCTTCTAAATTGACCTTGAAAAGTTGCTTTCTCCTCCCCCCTCTTTCTTGCCCCTCCTTTCCCTTAACCCTCTTGTCACCTCAGAACTAGACCACTGCATCACTCTCCTCCTGGGGCGGCCCTTGAAAGCTGTTCAGCTGGTGCAGAACGTGGAGACCCTCCTCCAAACAGGGGTGTCCTTGCACTGGTGGCTCGGCATTATAACATGCTCTGTGTCCATCCCCAGGAACAGACTCATTCCCTTCCTGTGTCCCTCTTGCCTGGAGGTTCAGGTCATCTTCAGAAGATGTTTGCTTGGTGTTTGATCTCCATGTTCCCGTCAGTGTTGCCTTCCCAGCATTGTCACCAAAGTTACAGAACTTGGTTTCCTGGGAGGCTAATATTGTGGCTTGCTAGTTTTTAGGGAATGGGTCTGGCCCATTAGGGTGAATGGGGCTCTGACACCACCAGCCTCAAGTGTGGCTTGTCATCTCCATGTCTCCTCACTTGCAGTGATTCTAGGGGGTGGCCCTGGCTTCCAGCTTCCTCCTCCTTAGCCCCAGAGCTCAACATGGAGGAGGAGGGAGGAGGAGGGAGTCAAAACTAGAATTCTTTGCCTCCAGCTCTGCTTGTCATTGACTCTGCGGGTCCAGCGACGGTTGGGCTCCCAGCCCCACTGAGCACCAGCCACTATTGTGTAGGTCAGTGTTCCCCAACCTTGGGCCTCCAGCTGTTTTTGGACTACAACTCCCATAATCCCTAGCTAGCAAAACCAGTGGTCAGGGATGATGGGAACTGTAGTCCAAAAACAGCTGGAGGCCCAAGGTTGGGGAACACTGGTGTAGGTCAGTGGTTCTTAGACTTTTCCTCCCTGGACCACCCTTTCAGAACAAAAATTTGCTCGTGCCACACTGAGTGTTTAATTGATAAGAAATAACATTGGAAAGCAAAGAGAAACATGGCCATCTCTCATGTATGCTTTAGCTGAGATTCCTGCACTGCGGGTGTGTGGGTGTGTCCTGGAGCAGATGACCCTCTGGGTCCCTTCCAAATTTACAATTCCTTGATTCCTTGAATTATAACGTAGTAAACAACTACAGTCGTACCTTGGATCCCAAACGCCTTGGCTTCTGAACAAATTTGCTCCCGAACGATTGAAACCCGGAAGTGACTGTTCTGGTTTTTGAACGATTTTTGGAAGCCGGATGTCCGACGGGGCTTCTGCATCTTCTGTTTGGCTGCAGGAGCTTCTTGCAGCCAATCAGAAGCCGCACTTTGGTTTCTGAATGTTTTCGACTTCCAAGGTACCAGTGTACTTTATAATATGACCATGGGACACCCAGGAAGGATAAAACAATGCAACTTCATACTATACTATTCTATACACAACATGGAAATGTTCAAATGTTTCTTTGTCCTTGGATCTTCCTGCCACGCTTGCCATTTTCTCCTCCCACAACAGTGTGGCGCACCCCATCCTTTGAGAACCACTGGTGTAGGCGGACGGAGCCACGTTTCAGAGAGCGCCTGGGGTCCATTGAGTTGTATGTTTGTGCTTATAACTGCTGGCTGCTTCTAGCAGGGGATTTTGGATCTTCCATTAGCCTGTTTTGTTGCTTGGTGGCGCTGACATAAGCGAATGTTGTTGTTGCTTGAAAAGTCGGGTTTTCTTGGTCACTTGCCATTTTCAAAGGTGCCCCCAGTCTCCAAAGGGCTGTGGACTCGTGTTCAAAGCTGGCAAATGAAATCGAATAAAACGGCTGCGTTTTTCTGTTCTCTTTCTCTCTCTCTCTCCCTCCTCTCCCACCCAGAACGGAACTTTATCGGTCCCTCTTTGGCAAACGGCCACATCTCGAAGGAGGCGACCACGCTTAGCGGTGGGTGTTGTGCTGCCACAAGCTCTGAACCCAGGAGAGGGGAACGTCCACCACATTCGGACACTATCCATCGCTCTGCGACTTCTCCTGCTCCTTTCCCTTCCTCCCCTGTCGATGGAGATGTCTTCTCGTGAGCATAACCAGGAGCACCCACCATACTGGATGCAGTTGAGAAGTATCTCCACTTCCTTGGAGTCGGAATGCTCCTGGAAGCTAACCTCAAGGCTCACCCAACGCACGACGACCTCAGTGAAGGTGGGCTCACACGTTGAACTGCGTCTTGGAAGCGTTGGGCAACTGCTCTGCCAAACTGTGCTTTTCCCCCAAGTACGTCGAGGGCGTGAAACCAGCCACTTTTAAGGGCCAATGAACAATCTGGAAGAGTGAGAAGAACTTCAGAGTTTCACGGTAGCCATCTCTGGTCAAATCCGGATGAAAGCAAACCATCGCACCCTGGTTCTCTGTACGAAGGACACTTCATAGGGGACCTTTGTAGCATCTTGTGTCCTTGAACTCAGAGACCCTGTGGAATGAAATCAGAATTAAAGAACAGTGTGTGTGTGTGTCTGTGTGTCACAACCGTGTTTGTGTTCCTGGGGAAAAGATTAACAGAGGGTACAACACAACCATTTTTGTTAGTGACACGCCCTTGAGCGAAACTTGATGGCTGTAACTATCCAATCATCTCCGTTCTAAGGAGACATGATTTTAAAGTGGGAATGAAGGAAATAGAACACCAGAATAGTTGCTTATGGTCATGCCCTAAACTACCCTCTCTCTCTTCCCATAACTACCTTGCTGCCTTGCCTTGCCAGAGCAGCTGAAGCTGATGGGAATCGTAGTCCAAAACTTCTGGAGGGAAACCAGGTTGGGAATTAGGTTGTCCTAAACTCTCGGGAGGTCTGTTCTTAAATATGTGTGGCCCATCATCTGAGTGGTGACTTCCAAGGAGACCAAAAGTGGAAAGCAACTAATAGAATGCTTTGGGTGTTTTGTTCTTCCCTAAAGTAAAGGACGCAGGTGGCGCTGTGGGTTAAACCACAGAGCCTAGGGCTTGCCGATCAGAAGGTTGGCGGTTTGAATCCCCGTGACGGGGTAAGCTCCCGTTGCTCGGTCCCTGTTCCTGCCAACCTAGCCGTTCAAAAGCACATCAGAGTGCAAGTAGATAAATAGGTACCACTCCGGCAGGAAAGTAAACGGCGTTTCCGTGCGCTTCTCTGGTTCGCCAGAAGCGGCTTAGTCATTCTGGCCACATGACCCGGAAGCTGTACGCCGGCTCCCTCGGCCAATAAAGCGAGATGAGCGCCGCAACCCCAAAGTTGTCCGCGACTGGACCTAATGGTCAGGGGTCCCTTTACCTTTAAAGCACTCCCCTAAAATATTTTTGCCGATGGGGGATTTGTGGATTGCCTCTTCTGCCCCTCCCCCAGTTGAGAGATGCTCTTTGTTAGATTTACACCAGGACTATCCTCTACCGAGAGAAGATGATTCACTTGTTTTTATTCAGAAGGTCAAAAAAGCTGGAAATTAAATCCCTATAAAGTGGATTTATTAGCCTGCTGTGATCAATCTCCAATGGAGATTATCTTGCATAAGTATCATGTGCATACGTATGTTACCTGTATTGATCGCCTGAGGTGTCTCCTCTGCAACCGCCCCCCCCCCCCATCCTTAAAACTGAATAAAACAGCTTTACAGAGCTGGCCACCTCATTTATTTATTCAAAATGTTTCTAGGCTGCCTTTTTTTTCTTTTAAAGGGTGAAACCGCCCCCCCCCATGTACAAAAGACAAAGCAACTACCGTATTTTTCGTCCCATAGGACACACCTAGTTTTTTGGGGGGGAATAAAGGGGGGGGGGAAATTCCTTTATTTCCCCCCCCAAAAGCAGGTCGGGGAAACCGAACCAGGTCGAGGAACAGCGGGATGGCGGCGCTGCGCCTCCCTGCTGTCCCCCGAGCTTGTGGGGCTGGCCGATGTCTGCCCGGCGCGAGGGGCGCTCTGCTTCAGGGCTCCCCGCCCACCGGGCGGCAGGCTGCTATCCGCAGCGTGGGGAGCCCTGCGGGGAAGTCCTGCAGGGCTCCCCACGCTGCGGATGTCTGTCCGGCGCACGGGGCGCTCTGCTTCAGGGCTCCCCGCCCACCGGGGGGCAGGCTGCTATCCGCTGTGTGGGGAGCCCTGTGGGGAACTCCCGCAGGGCTGCCTAGGCAGCGGAGGTGTTCCCGAAGCGCCGGGCGCTCTGCTTTCAGGGCGCCTGACGCTCCAGGAAGCAGGCTACTATCCGCAGCCTGGACAGCCCTGCGGGAACTCCCGCAGGGCTGCCTAGGCTGCGGGTGTCTTCCTGAAGCCTGGAGAGCGAGAGGGGTCGGTGCGCACCCACCCCTCTCGCTCTCCAAGCTTCAGCGAAAGCCTGCATTCGCCCCATAGGACGCACCCAGATTTGTTTATTTTGTTTAATGAAAGGTATATATATGCCACTTGATTGCAAGGAAACCTCTAAGGGCATACAATAAAAATTAAAAGTTTATCCATAAAGACAGTAAAAAAATAAAGAATAACACAATGTTGTCCCGTTCTAATGTAATGCAGTCATTTTAGCACAAGCCGTTTAAAGCCTCTTGCAGTCCGGCAGCAACACTCAACGTTTATTTGAACGATTTAAAGGGGGGGGGGCAAAACAGTTTAAGAGAAGACGAAATAAATGGGGATTTGGTTGGATTTTTCTGCCTCTCGTAGAATACCAGCACTCGGGGGCATCCAGCGGAGTGGAGTGTTGGAAGAGTCAGTGCAGACCGAAGGAAGTCCTTAACGCAGCACATAGGCACACCTGTGGAACTCCCTCCCACAAGAAGTAGCCATGAGCTTAGAGGTCTTGGACAATTTCATGAAGGATAAAGGCCATCCGTTTCCCCCCACGATGGCTGTGTTCTGCCTCCGAATGCCAGTTCATGTCCTGTTTCCAAGCTCCTTGCTTGACCGCTGAGAAGAGGATTCCAGACTAGATGGGCCTTTGATCCAGCAGAGCTGCTCTGGCCCTCTTAAACGCCAGCCATGAAGGAACCAGTGCTGCTTTTTCTTCAAGGGGGGGCTCTCAACCAGAGCCTTAGAGGTCCAGCCCAACCTGAAATGTACTGGGGCTCATTTCTGTTCACGGTTCATTTTAGCTGCTGAATGTATTTTATTTTTAAACATTTCTCCGCCATTTCTTCGCCAAAGTTCTCAAGGCAGTACACTCCTCCTTCCCACCAAACTGTGTTGGTGGCGGCTGACAGTATTATGGTACTTCTGTATTTTTTATTTGATTTTTGTTTTGTTTTTTAAGGCTAAAATGAAGACAGGTAAGACATCACTAAAAACTACCAGAACACCAATTTCAACAACAGTGGCCTGGTTGGAACCATGGTTTCTTGAAATTGTGTTATGTGATTTAGTGTTATGTGTGAACCCAGCTGATCTGCTTAACTAGAGTTTGTTTGCTTCCAGGAAACCATGTTCTGAAGCCTTATTGGCTTTACAAACCTTGGTTGGTTTTAACTATGGTTTGGTATCCCCTGTGAAACCGGTACATAACCCATGGTTTTGTTTGGCCACCAGTCTTCTGTTAGTTGGCCTCAGACATTTTTTTGTAGGCATCTGTCTGTCTACAAGCTTACGAAAGCACGAGTTAAGCTCACCTGGAAAACAAACCGAGCTCTGGAGAAACAAGCCACAGTTTGTTCAAACATCTGTGGGACAACTCGTAGTTGACTCCGCAAACCACAATTTAAAGCAAAGCATTGTTGAGTGTTCTGCATGAACCCAGATGAGTTACGTGTCAGCTTTGGGGCTAAAATGTCTTTGCCTGCCGGTGGAAAGTCACTGAGGATGGAGCTAGTGTCCCTTGGCAAGGGCATCCATAGCTTAGGAGAAACCACCGAGATGAAATGTTGGTCAGCAATGGCAGCAACCCAGCTTGAGAGGGAATGTAAACAGTGTGATGACATAACCTTGTGTTTATTGAGGAGTAGCTGAAATCTAATTGGATAGAGCTTATTGAAATCTAATTGGATAGAACTTATATCTACCAGCTCAGGGGTCAGCAAACTTTTTCAGCAGGGGGCCGGTCCACTGTCCCTCAGACATTGTGGGGGGCTGGACTATATTTTGAAGGGGGAAAAATGAACGAATTCCTATGCTCCACAAATAACCCAGAGATGCATTTTAAATAAAAGCACACCTTCTACTCATGTAAAAACACGCTGATTCCTGGACCGTCTGCGGGCCGGATTTAGAAGGCAATTGGGCCGGATCCGGCCCCCGGGCCTTAGGTTGCCTACCCATATACCAGCTAGTTCCAACCTCATCACCATTCTGCCCTTCCTGATACTCATCCACATCCCTGAAGCTTGAGGAATTCCGTTAGAGCCACAGTGAACAAAGGAGGAGTTTCTCGTTTAAAAGGGAGGGAAGGGTTTCTAGTCCTCTTGATTGTATATAATTATATAAAAACAGGCAGGTAGGGGGAAGCTTGAAAATGAAGCTGCTGGCCAGTTAAAAGACCCTTTGATTTTCTCTCTAGCTGCTAAACACTGAAACAATTATCTCCTTCATTTCAACAGACATTTGATAAGTTGCCTTGTAGCTTTGGACAGGCCTGTGTGAAAGTGATGCTTTGACAAGATTCAGAAAAGGCAAGAAGGTAGGAAGGTGTCCACTCTCCCACTTGTTGTTTAGAAAGGGGCCTTTGCTTCTCCATTAGCAATTTTTGTGAGGTGACGAGTTTGTTTTTGGAAGCCGAGCGGAACCTGGGACAGGTTGGTATTTTAAAATTGTGGGTTCCGTTGTATGTTTTGCAGCTTTAAATGTTTCTGTCTGCCTTGAGCCTTTGGGACAGTGGTGCACTCAGGCAATTTTAGACTTAGGCCAGAACAGTTCTTTAGATGGTAAGGTATATTAATCACTTTACTTCACTTCAAACCATGGTAAGCCAGCCCTGCTGGATTCAGGGCCGCCTCCTGCTCATTCTGCTGTGGGGGGCTCTGGGTGTCTGCCCCCACCTGGCGGTGCCACCATTCTTTAAAAATAATAATTAGAACTCCCCCCCCCTCCATTTCTGCTGTGTGGCCACTCCGATGCAGTGAAGCTCAGTTTTTTTCTGTAATTCTAGCTGCGACTTGAGCTAAAACAGAACACAAGCTAAAACAGAACACCCCCTTCTTTCTTTTTTCACAGGCATATGGACTAGAAACTTGGCTAGTTTTTGTTTGTTTTTTAATGTGAAGAAAGGTGGCATATTGACAGAGCTGGATTTTGCTCCTACAGAGATAGCCTCGGCCCCAGATGGTAACCCTAAATTTAAAATAAAAACAAAAATTGTGTGCGCTTGTTTCAAGAAGCTGCTTTCAGGAAATGAAATGACAGTGTGAATTCTATCTTAACGTGGGTTCTCCAAGTGGCGGAACGAGGACAGTTATCCCCATCAGAAAATCGAAGATTTTTTCCCACCCCGCCCCCTCTAGGGTGCAGAAAGTATCTGTGTCAAGGTGAGTATTGACTTTTGTCTTAGAAAATGTATGTAGCATGGATGAATAAATCTTTATGTGCATTTGCAGCAAAGCCAGAGCTGTAGATCTTAGAGAAGGACATTGATTTTTGCCCGCTCCCCCCCCCTCCACTGCCTCCCATTTTCTCCCAGCTTTCCGAAGAGTCAAAATTTGCCTGGCATAAACTTCTTTTAAAACAACAACAACAATTCTGTGGACCCTTTCCGAGTTTGTCATATTTCTATTCTTGAATTTAGTTGCATGCCCCCCCCCCCGCAACCCTGGGGAAAGTTTTGGAGAGTCATGGTCTATCCTTTTGCTAAAACTATAAGTGGTAAAGCTAAGAACTGGGGTGTGAAATTAGGTTGCAGCCAGCTGTTTTGGGGTTGGACGTGAGACTTTAGATGGGTACTGTTGGACGAGGAGAAGAGAGAAGCACATGATGCAAAATGGTGTTGAGTAATGGTAGGAGAGCACCAAAGATCAGTTGTTGAGCACTTTGTTTGTGTGCAGAAGGTCTCAGGTTCCAGCTCCAGGTAAGACTGGGAATTGTCCCCATCTAAAATCTTCTGCCACTCAGTGTAGACAGCACCTGAGAAAGGTAGACCAGCTTTCTGAATATGGGTAGTTTTTAATGTTTGATGTTTTACTGTGCTTAATGTTTTTAATTTGTTGGAAGCTGCCCAGAGTGGCTGGGGTAACCCAACCAGGTGGGAGGCATATCAACAACATCATCCTGTCTCCCTGGGTTTTAGGAAATAACAATAGCTTCCTAGAACCCAGGGAGACACGTCGGTCTTCATTTCCCAAAGTTCCAGTAGCTGGGACCGATGAATGGTTTTAATTCGAGACACATTTCCTCCTTAACTCTTCCTATTGTTTACAAAACACCCGGTTTTTAAGACCACCTCTTTTAATACTGTCTCCCAGCCTCGCATCTTTTCTTCTGCCAAGTCAGGCAGACCTCAGGAGTAGGACCATGTTTCCAAGTGAAGGCTTTTGGAATCTCTTCCCTGTGCCATCTTGCAAACAATGAAGGGCGGCATTTAAATTGAATAAACAAACAAACAAACAAACAAACAAAATAACCCCCAAGCCTGTTGATTGCAACGTGGACTGTGTCACACCCATATTCCTCTCTTTTCTCTTGTAATAACTGAACTCAGAGCTGGGAAGTCTGTGGCCTGCAAGATGATGCCAGGCTAGAACTCCAATCATCCTTGACCCCCAACTGGGACTGCTGGGAGCCCAGCCCAACGACATCTCCGACATAACAGGTATGTTTAGCCTGGAAAAGAAGAGACTGAGCAGATGAGATAGCCATCTTCAAATAGATGGAAGATGGAGCAAGCTTGTTTTCTCAAACTCCATAGAGTAGGACTCAAACCAGTGGCTTCAAGCTACAAGAAAGGAGAGTCTGGCTGAACATCAGGAATAACTTTCTGACCATAAGAGCTGTTCAACAATGGAGCAGTCTCCCTTGGGAGGTGGTGGTTTCTCGTTCCTTGCAGGTTTTCAAGCAGCGGGTCGATGACCATCTGTCACGGATGCTTTAGTTTTTGCAGGGGTTGGACTGGATGACCCTCTGGGTCCCTTCAAACTCGTACAATTCTATGATTCTGCAGTGGTGTGGAGAACTGTAGCTCTATGCCTACAGCATCTGCTTTGCGTGCAGAAGGTCCCAGATTCAATCGTCAGCGTCACCAGGTTAGGGCTGGGAGAGTCTCCAGTCTCAAGCATTGGGAGAGCTGTTGCCAGTCTGTGTTGACAGTACTGAGCTAGGTGGGCCAGTGGGTTTGACTTAGTCCTATGAGCCTGCGTTTGCTAATTGGTTAAGCAACGGGTCTTCTGCTGAATCCCTCTCTCAGGGTTACACCACTGCTTATAGATTGGAAGAGGGGGGGGGGGGCAAGGGACGTGTTAGTTGCATCTTGCATTTGGAACCCAGCATGGAGCCAGGGTTGAGACTAGATGACCGCTGGGACCCCTTCCTCTAGATTATCTCTAATGCATCATCATCACCATCATCATAATCATCATCATCTCTCTCTCTATGTATATATATATATATGCCAATGAGAAATATGTGTTCATTTGGTGTTTGAAATGGATATTAAAACACACAAATACTCAGTACTGTAATGGTTTAGAGTGTGTGTGTGTGTGTGTGTGTGTGTGTGTGTACACACACACTCTCGGGATTTTTCTGTTTTGGCAGGTTGTGTGTGTGTGTGTGTGTTTTCAGCAATATCACACACAGACACACAATCTATATCTATAATCACTGGTTATACACAGTGGATAATGAAGTAGAGCTGTCAACCAATTAAAGAATTTTAGCTGATTAATTGCCCTTCTTTTTAACCAGTGCATTGATTTTAATGAATCAATTTAAATTTAAAGACATTTGCATATTATCACCATCTTTGCTTAGGTGCCTTTTGGAGATATTGAAGGGCAGATGAGATAACAACCCGTTTAATAAGCAAGGCCACCACTCTGCGTTAAAACTGGAGGGCTCAGCGATAGAGGAGGTGCTTTTGCACCCAGAAGGGCTTAGGGTCGGTCCCCAGCACCCCATTCCCCCCCCCCCGTGAAAAGGGTGCCGTTTGAGGTGCAGTGAGAGGGTGGTAACCCCAGGCAGGGCCTGCTTGGTGGTGACACCCCAACGGTGGAATGCCGCTTCCCAGGAAGACTTGCCTGGCCCTGGCCTTGATGTCAGTATGGTGCCATGTGAGCACTCTTCTGTGTTTGTTTCCTTAGCCTTAACCAAACAGCTGCCTCACGGCTTCAGATCTCCAGTCTGCCATATATGGGTGTTTTTTTATCCTTTGGAAATGGCTGCAGTGATTTACCATTTGTTTTGTTGTTTTGTTGTTGTTTTTTTTAAAGAATAATCTTTGTTTTAAAGTTCCTTTCATTTTGTTCCTCTGTCCCCTCTTTTAGCTTTTTCTCTTAAGGAAATTATGGGGCATAGTTATTATTTATTTTCATAGAATCCACAGGCCACTTGATTGTATAAAAAAAAAGCTTCAAAGTGGTTTACAAAAGAATAAAACAATAAAGGCTCAAGGCAAGCCCTCCTATCATCAGGCATCTCTAAAGCACAAAGGTTTTTGTTTTCCCCCTGTTCAGTTGTGAGCCATTGAATGATAAAAGGTGTTGAGATGTGAGTGGGGCCTCTCCACATGTGTGAAACTTATCAGATGAGATTATTAATTAATTAATTAAATGTGTACAGCAGTACAGATGCTTCAGGTTACAGATGTTTCAGGTAACAGACTCCGCTAACCCAGAAATAGTACCTCGGGTTAAGAACTTTGCTTCAGGATGAGAACAGAAATTGTGCAGTGGCGGCAGCGGGAGACCCCATTAGCTAAAGTGGTGCTTCAGGTTAAGAACAGTTTCAGGTTAAGAACGGACCTCCAGAACGAATTAAGTTCTTAACCTGAGGTACCCCTGTATAGCGCCCTAGACTCATAGATCTCAGGGCGATTCACAGCACACAAAAACACACAAAATAGCTTAGAAGTGGGGAACTTCAAAAATGTGGGGGCAGGGGGAAGATTCCTAGCTTTTAACAGAATAAGGAAAGGCCATAGCTCAGTGATTCCGAGTTCAGTCCCTGACATCTCCAAGCAGGGCTTTCCGAAAACCCTGGAGAGCTGCTGCCAGTCAGTGAGGACAGTATTGAGCTACAATTGAGCCGCACGCTAGGCAGAAGTTTCCTGCATTGCAGGGGGGTTGGACCAGATGACCCTCGTGGTCCCTTTGAGTTGTACAGTTGTTGTTGTTGTTGTTTAGTTGTTTAGTTGTGTCCGACTCTTCGTGACCCCATGGACCAGAGCACGCCAGGCACTCCTGTCTTCCACTGCCTCCCGCAGTTTGGTCAAACTCATGCTGGTAGCTTCGAGAACACTATCCAACCATCTCGTCCTCTGTCGTCCCCTTCTCCTTGTGCCCTCCATCTTTCCCAGCATCAGTGTGTTCTCCAGGGAGTCTTCTCTTCTCATGAGGTGGCCAAAGAATTGGGAGTCTCAGCTTCAGGATCTGTCCTTCCAGTGAGCACTCAGGGCTGATTTCCTTCAGAATGGATACGTTTGATCTTCTTGCAGTCCATGGGACTCTCAAGAGTCTCCTCCAGCACCAGAATTCAAAAGCATCAATTCTTCGGCGATCAGCCTTCTTGATGGTCCAGCTCTCACTTCCATACATCACTGCTGGGAAAACCATAGCTTTAACTATACGGACCTTTGTTGTTAGCATCGCCCATCAATGAACAATGGACACAATGTCAGCATGGAACAGAAGGCACCTTGGAAACTCCCGATTCCATCCAGCTCATGGGTCCTGAGCGATGTGGGGTCTAGCCCTGTGAAAATGGCCCCACCCTGACAGCGCTTAAAGTCCATCTTTGCAGGTTTAAGATTGAAATGGATGCTGGTGGGGAACCAGTACTACTATAGAACAGATCCTCCCAATTTGGGCCAAGGGATTTTCATTCCAAATTTCATCTGGCCCTGAACTCATTAGGCTCCCGTAGGCAAATAACAGAAGTTGGGGAAGGGAAACACACTTCCTCTCTCATTTTTCTGGTGCATTGACATTCTTCCATGCTTGTTTCCTAGACTTTAGGCAAGCAGCTGCCTGCCAGCCTCAGTCCCTCAGCCTGCAGCATGGGCGTTCTTGAGAGGATTACAGAAAGAATCCTTGTTTTGTGCTTGGAGCCCTCTCTCCCAGGTATTGTTTATAAATCCTTGCTATTATTGTGGCTGAGAATAGGGAATTTGCTAGTTTGGCACCTGTTCTTGGCATAGGGTTTTCCTTGCTGTGGTTCGATGAGGTTGTGTGTGTGTGTGATACCTGCTTCTCTGTTTGACACAAGTCTCTTAAAAGTTACCTCCTGTTGCTTCTGAGTTTCTTTGCAGGCATATTAAAAGGCGAGCATGGAAAATGCTTGTTTCATATTGTTCGAAGAGATAAGTGGAAGGTAGGGTGGTGGAGAGAAGAGAAATTCAAACCCTTGAATATTTACTTATCAGCGTCCTGGCAGGCTTTCAGTCTTTCCCCCCTTACCTGGGTGGTGTGATACCTGGGGAACGCAGGCAAGGAGGCTTCAGCTGGGTCTCAACCTGGTTTCATCCGCTGAGGTTGGTTCTCTTATCCTCTCCACCGGTAGCGGGGCAGGAATGGTCTGTTTCCAGGACAGACAGCAGAGATCTGAGCTTGCTCATGTAACTCCCAGCCCTGGATCCTGTCGCCAACCCCCTCTCCAAAATGTGTGGTTTGGCGGCCACAGAAGTTAACCAGCTCTGCTTCCGGTGGCAGGTCTTGCTGTCTGACTGTGACTAATTTCTGGCATTGTGGTCCAAACCACTGAGCCTCTTGGGCTTTGCCGATCAGAAGGTCAGCAGTTTGAATCCCCGCAACAGGGTGAGCTCCCATTGCTCGGTCCCTGCTCCTGCCAACCTAGTAGTTGGAAAGCATGCAGTGCAAGTAGATAAATAGGTACCGCTGCGGCAGGAAGGTAAACGACGTTTCCATGGTATTCCGTTGTACCAGAAGGGGTTTAGTCATGCTGGCCACATGACCGGGAAAACTGTGGACAAGCGCCAGCTCCCTCAGCCTGGAAGTGAGATGAGTGCTGCACCCCATAGTTGCCTTTGACTGGACTGAACCGTCCAGGGGTCCTTTACTTTCCTTTTTTACCTTAATTTCTCTCCATCTTGTGTGCAGGAGAGAGAGAGAAATAAGATGCAGTCCTATGTGGGCACAAGACTTGTGTGTACTTAATAAATGCTTCACAGTTTCAAAAAGGCGCTTTCTTTTCCGAGCACAATTCAAAGTGTTGGTGCTGACCTTTAAAGCCCTAGACGGCCTCAGCCCAGTATACCTGAAGGAGCGTCTCCACCCCCATCGTTCTGGCCGGACACTGAGGTCCAGCGCCGAGGACCTTCTGGCGGTTCCCTCATTGCGAGAAGCAAAGTTACAGGGAACCAGGCAGAGGGCCTTCTTGGTAGTGGCACCCACCCTGTGGAACGCCCTTCCATCAGATGTCAAAGAGATAAACAACTACCGGACATGATGATGATGATGATGGTGATGATGATGATGATGTCACCTTAAGCAAAGGGTGTTGTTTTTAACACGAAACACATGAATCTGCCCCTCCTTTCCAGCAGCATATGCTTACTATTAAAATGGCGGTGGAGAATCTGGTGTCCTGTGGGTGCTGATAGGCTCTCTGCAGCTCCCTATCGTGCTTGGCCATTGGCCCTACTGGCTGGAGCGGAGTCTAATTCCACCCAGCTCCCTAGAGCCCACACTGGAGATGCCAGGGATTGAATTCGGGACCTTTAGTGGGCAAGGCAGATTCTCTGCCACTGAGCTGTGGCCCTTCCCAAAGAGTGATTCATCACTCCGAGAGAATCTGTTCACTTTGCCTGCCTGTAGGAGAATCGCTCTCCAAATCCCAGTGACTGAAACTCCCAAGGACACACTTTTTCTTGGTGCCGGAGGTCTTGGCTGAATGCAGAGCAGGAGGCTAAACTGCCTTTAGGAGAAAAGGGCAACCACAGAACAGGCTTTCCTGCAAATGCTTCTCCTTAATGCCATCAATTAACAGCTATCCCGAATTTCCCAACAGAATCTCAATTCTTTAGCCATATGTGATACCTCTGTTAATTAGCTTTTATAAAAAAAAATAGGACAACAACAGATAACCCGGCACTGATTTTTTTTTAAAAAAAACACAAACAAAAAACAAGAGGTGAGTGTAGCAGAAATGATACGCCCTCCCTGTCCCTCCCCCCTCCCGAAAATAAAACCACACAGAATTTCAACTTTCAGACAAACAACTTCATTTACAAGTGTGGCTCTAATTAGCTTCTGAATTAGTAAAGCGGAGTCCCCCCCTCCCTCCCCCAGATCAGCAAAAGCCCGGGGGGAAGCGGCGGAATAGCGAGAATCGCATTTCCAATTATTTTGTTGAATTGCTAATTTAGTTATTGTGGCTGCCGTAATTGTGAAGGGTATTGGGTGTGCAATTCAATTTGTTTTAAATATTTGTGGGAAGGCTGTTCGGTAATGGAGCTGACCTGTTTTGCGGCCTAAATTGAGAGAAGGGACTCGAACAAGGAGGTTTGTGGGGGCGGGCAGGGAGGGGGGAGAAATATGGGAGGAGAACGGAGAGGGGGGGAGATATGTGGCTACAAAGCCGTCGTTTTTTTGTTTCAGTTTTTATTTTGATCTTTTCTCTCTTCATCCCTCTTAAGACCGTTGAAGCAACAAAAGGTTTAAATTAAAATATGATAGCACTTTGATCTGCCAGCTTTTGAAAGCTTTTGCCGCTTTGGAGGTAACCCTTCCGGGCATTTTTAATATGTAGATTTTTTTTTTTAGGCTAAAGTGTTTAAATATGCATTTCCAGGGTTCAGTAGGGGTACTCTCTCTCTCTCTCCACCCTTTTATTAAGTTTGTTAAATCGATTAATGCATTTAAGCACACACGATACACACAGATGCATATATCTCTATATCTGTTATGTACGTACGAATTCTTCCTCCCCAAATCTTATATTGGTTCTGTGAGAGCAAACACACAGAATTGAATCTGTTGTGCTAATTTGATACGATTTAACACCATTTCATCTAAAATTATGTGTAGGGTTTCAAAATACACATCTCGCAGGGGCCTGTTTTGGAGTAAAGGGATCCCTTTTTGTATGCCTAGTAGGGGAGAAGCTGTTCCATTAGCTATACCTGCAATTAAATTCAGTTGAGTAACAGTGGGGGAGAAATGTCCGTGTGTGAGAGAGAGAGAGAGAAGGAGGGGGCATTTGTAAAACCGTTTTAATGGATGAAATTGTGCCACCGTCACCCCCTGAATGTTAAGAGGTGAGTTTTGTTTGATCCAACACATCTGTGACCGTGGGGAGTACCCAGTACAGGATACTGCGACTTTTACGTACATTCTGCATTTAATGCCCCTAGTGCTTTGAGCACAAAGCTAAATTTAAAAAAAGAAAGCGGAAAGTTAGTGCATACAGAACTTCTTGTTTTGTGTAGGTTGGGCAGGTAAAACAAATAAATAAAGCTACACGTGAGCGTCTCACACACAATGACTTCAGTCTGCAAGAAACAGCAAACAGGGTTGTTAAAAACAAGATGTCACTCTCTGCACATTTTAATAGTTGTTTTATTGGTCTTAATAGCTTTTATGTATATTATGAACTGCTTTGCGATTTCTAAGAGAAAAGCATTTTTATAAGCTTTTCTTAAAAACAAAACAAAAACAAAACCATAGCAAACTAGAATGTCAAAGTGAAGGGCTCTGGCATAACCCCAGACTGACTAGATTTCTAAAGGGCAGTGGCTCGATTTCCTTACAGGAACCTGTTCAACTCTCGCTGCTCTCGTGGATGGCTTTTAAAGGGTATTAGACAAATTCACAGAGGATAAGGCTGCCTGTGGATACTAGTCCATGATAACCACCATATCTGGTGGCAATGCACCTCTGAATACCAGTTGTTTGAGGAGGTCACTAGTGAATGAGAGGGGGGCTGTTGTGCTCAGGCCCAACTTATGGGCTCCCCAGAGGCATCTAGCTGGCCAGTCTGTGAACAGAATGCCAGATTAGATTAGCCTCCGTGATCCAGTCGGGCTCTTCTTGCAAGAGGTCCTTACTGCCTGGGATCCAAAATCTGTCTCTGTTCTTACCAGTACTTTCCCTTAAGTGTTTCATCTGTGGCCACATGAACTAATAACTTGCCATTTCCTTTTTTGTAAATCTGCAGCTGGGCTCCCAACTCCCCATCGTCTCTGATGGCTGGGGCTGTCAGGTGTTGGAGTCTTAACAACATCTGGAGGGGAAACACCCTGGTGTAAATGAAAAGTTTGGGTTCCCAGAGACCTCAGTATTGGCAGTCATATTGCACCACTGAGTACATTTCCATTGTGGTGTAGTGTGGTGTAGCCAGTGTGGTGTAGTGGTTAAGAGCGGTAGACTCATAATCTGGTGAACCGGGTTCGCTTCCCCGCTCCTCCACATGCAGCTGCTGGGTGACCTTGGGCCAGTCACACTTCTCTGAAGTCTCTCAGCCCCACTCACCTCACAGAGTGTTTGTTGTGGGGGAGGAAGGGAAAGGGGAATGTTAGCCGCTTTGAGACTCCTTAAAGGGAGTGAAAGGCGGGATATCAAATCCAAACTCCTCTTCTTCTTCCTGGAACGATGGAGCGCTTGACTGTGAGTAGTTGTGATCAGTGGTAGACCTACATTTGGGCGTGGGGGTTCACAACTGGTAACAAGGTCTGGGTAACCACTGTTATTTTCTTCAGTGGGGTTGTTCTGTGACAGATCACCACACCTTTACAACATTTGTGCTACTGACTCTGAAACTTTTGGATTGTTGAAATATCCATACTCAGTTCAATGCTACTCAAATTAGGTCTACTACACCCAAAAATGTTAAGTTGCTTCTGGAGTTCCTCTGGAATTAGGGACCCAGAAGCTTAAGCTTCATTAGTTTCATAGTTCAGTGGTACCTTGGTTCTGGAAGTAGGTTCCAAAACTAAGGCACACTTTCCCATAGAAAGTAATGCAAAATGGATTAATCCGTTCCAGACTTTTAAAAACAACCCCTAAAACAGCAATTTAACATTAATTTTACTATCTAATGAGACCATTGATCCATAAAATGAAAGCAATAAACAATGTACTGCAGTCACACAATCAATCAGTAGCTGAACTGGGTTCCACACAGTCACAAAAACAAAACAAAAAAGAGCTGCAAAAACAAAAACGCAAAATAAATAGCAAAAACAGACAGACCTCAGCGTAACACTCAAAACAGAAGTGTGGCACTCAAATCGGAAGCGTAACACTCAAAACAGAGCACGTTCAGCTTCCGGGAAATGTTCGCAAACCGGAACACTTACTTCCAGGTTTGCAGAGTTTGGGTTCCAAGTTGTTTGAATACCACGGCGTTTGAGAACCAAGGCACCACTGTAAATCCACCTCTGGCTGCAACCTTTCCTGAGGGAGGCGTAAATGCTGAGACGGATTTCTTGGAGGGGGAGCCTCAGGTGTTCAAGGTTGCATGAGAGCCTGAAGTTAACGCATTCCCCATTTCTTGCTTCTGCTTTGTGACAGAAATTGCTGCACTCTGAAAACACGGAAGCTGCGTCAAGGAATTCACAGCGCAACGCAATCTGATGGTTGGAATTTTTTTTTTATTAAAAGAAACTTGAGGTAAGTGAAATAAACATCAGCACCACAAGTTGTCCCAAGACATACATCAGTTAATACTTCTGTCAGATGGTTCAACTGGGCTCTCTCTCTCCACTTGTCCCCTCCGCTGCCTGTATTTCTGCTACAGACTTAATGAGAACAGCATCTTTTAAATCAGGGCTCCCCACCACGACACCAGTGTGCCTGCCAGTACCTCACATGCTACCCATCGAAAGTAAATAATCCATTTTGTGTTAGGCCACACCCCCACAGCAGCCATTTTGTAACTGGCGCTCACGGCACTTTCTCAAAATTTCCAGTGTGCTTGCTGGCCCCAACAGGTTGGCAACCCCAGTTTTAAATGTTTTGTTCTCTCCAGAAAATGGGGGGGGGGGCAGAGCATGTGCTCTCACCTTCGCCCATCTGCCCCCACCCTGGTCCCAATCAGCATTGTGTGGCTAGCGGCAGGTATGATGCATTTATTAACATTTGCTGATAATCCTCCATTGGGTTAAAGTTCCTGTTTCCTCCGCAGTTCTTTTTGGAGGCAGTGGAAGGCAAGGATCCCAAGACACGGTGGGTGGCTGACTTGAAGGCCACGGCATCATCACCAGACTGGATTATTGAAGCTGGTTGCTGCAGAGGAGAGAGCACAAAGGTGCTCTTTTTTGTGGCATGTGCATCAGTGCAGGTAACCCCTCCAGATTGGGCGATTGCTGCAGGGGAATGGGACTCATCTGGCAGTGCAGAACCAGTTGTGGGGATTTGCTGGGTAGCGAGTCCTTGGCCTTTCTGACGTGTCGTTTAGAGAGAGAGAAAAGTGGCCGCGCGTTTACTACAGTTAACATCCTAGAGTTACGCTCAGCTGACGTTCTCTCTCCTGGAAAGTATTTGGGCAAGGCTTAGGTTTCCTTTAGTGACGTAAACAAGAAGCTGTTTAAAAAGGGAAGACACTAAACCAGTGTTTGCCAGCCTGGTGCCCCCAGATGTTTTGAATTAACTCCCAGTGGGAATGGTAGCCCAAAACATCTGGAGGGTCCCAAGTTGGTGCCAGCTGCATTGAATCCTCAAGAGGCAGGTAATGAGAATGCAGGTCGAAAGTCTCTTTTTTCAGGAATGTTAGGAGCCAGCTCCTTCCATAGGGTTCAAAGCACAGTGCTAAAAGTCCTTAGCAGCTGTCCTTTTCAGACACTTTCCATTATTTTCTGAACTGCAATATTTTATCAATAACCCTGTAGCTGCCTTAGGGACCCTTACAAGGCAACCCACTCAGGATGCCTGCTTGGCAGAGGGCACTGCGGTCAAGAACCTTGGCTCTTGGATGTGTGTCTATGTGGTACTGGGTCATGCCCATCTCCCCCCTTTCATTTCAGGGTATGCAAGCTTCTTTAACTGAAAGCAGTGGGACTTGAGGTTGTGGTAGCCAGCTCTTCCTTTCAATGGGACTCACTCTGAAGTAAGTTTCAGATTACTTGCTATTTTAATAGCTTTTAAAAAATTGTTTTAATGCTTTGGTGATTGCCCCCCTCTGCTCTTTTGGGAAGAAGGGCAGGATAGGATTTTTGTGGAGGGAAATATATTGAATTCAATGAGGCTTACTCGTAGGTAAGTGGGGTTGCAGACCTTTTTTTGGATTGGAGCTGGCTTCCCCCAGATCCAGGCATCTGCCCAAAGATAGCATGCCACAGGGCTTCCAAGAGAACCCATATCTAGCATGTCCCCACCTTACAAAATTTGATCCCTACCCGCTTTTGCAATTGGCTGGAACACGCGTATTAATTTAATTCCTTGTAATGAGGGGGAAAGAACACAGCATTTCTTAAAACTGATTTTGCACAAAGTATTATTTTATTGCATGGTGGTGGGGTGACTCATTTAATGCTGTGTTTCCCCTTCATGAAACGCTCCCCCCCCCCCCAAGTTGGTGAACTGGTGCAATAATGGCTGTCATCCCATCTGGAAGTGTCATCGAAGGCTCAACACCTGGATCCACCAGCCTGTGAGTAGCATCTCCTCTTAACACTGGTGTAGCATTGCGGGTCACTTGCGTCTTACATGAGGATTGGCTTCCAAAGGTCCATCTGTATATGCAGAAACGCAGAAAGCCAGGAACTGCCCCTCCCCATAAAGTGGAGGGGTGCTTACCTGGTTTTTGGGAAGGGGGTGTGAGGGCTCTGCCAGGGTCCCAGAATCCTCCCACCGCCTTCCCAAAGCCTAAGAAGTGCTCGCCCAGCTTTGGGAAGGAGTGTGAGGGCTCTAGGACCTTGCCAGAGCCCCCCCAACTGCCTTCCCGAAAGCCAGGTACGCTCATGATCGTAGGGGGGAGGGATAAATGGAGAGTGGTTTCCTTCACTCTCCATGCTTTCATTTTATTTCCTCCTCACCCACACAAGATTTGAGGTGTATGTGTGTGTAGGCCCTTTGTTAGCCATCAGACATCCTGCTTTGGGGCTTCCTATTGGGACGTCTCATTGGCCACTGTAAGAACAGGATGCTGGCCCAGATGAGCCACTGGACTGATCCAGCAGAGGCTGGTGGCTGTAGGGAAGGCAAGCCTGACTGAGCGTAGCATATGTATTCTGCTCCACCCCCCTGCTGCCAATGGGCAACCTGACCCTCCAAAAAAGCAAGGCCACAGGTGTGCAGGTGAATTCCTGCTATTGCGCTAGCTTAGCTCCCTGAATTGGCACCTTGGTGAAAGTGCTGCTCAGCCGGCAGTGCTTGGATGCAGGCCAGTTACCAGGCCCACAAGCCTGCATTTTTTCCTACCTCCCCCCTGTCTTAAGAGACAACACAAAAGGGTGTCCTGTACAGGAGCAGGAGATGCTCAGCTTTACCTTTCTGCTCCACCTGTTCAAGGTTAGGTCCTCTGGCGCAAGCCAGCCGGTCCACCACCCACCAAGGCCGCAAGTGTTGATTTACAGAAGCAAGTGCCACGTCTAGCTTACAAATTCACAGCACTGCCAGCAAAGTGTGTAAGGAATTGAAGGCAAGGATAGGCACCTGTGGGGTTTACTGTACAGGAACAACTTCAAGTCCATGCCCCCTACTTTCAGGGGTGGCCAACACAGTGCCCTCCCACATTGCTGAACTATACCTTCCACCACACCCAAGAACGATGTCTGAGGCTGATGTGGAGGTGGAGGCCAGGGACATCTGAACAGCACCATGTTGACTGCTCCTTACTGAATGGCAAGACGCTGTGCTCCATGAAAGCTTCATGGTAGAGCCAGGCTGTAAGGAAAGTTAGGCTCAATTCAGGTAGCACAGCCACGTGATGCAGGGACTGATGGGAGATGTCGTCAGAATCATCTTGAGGGCACCAGCTTGGGGAAGTCTGTGCTACACTTTATGGACAAGGGATATATAGCTGGGGTGGCCCTTGTTCGTTCTGCTGCAAAAGGCAGAATGATTTCAGATGGGATCATGCCCCAGTCACCTTGCAAAATAACTTTCATATGAAACAGAAATGCCCTCAGATTTCTCTAAGTCCAATAGAACGAAGGGAAACCTCTCCCCTCAAAGGCTGGAGCCTCTTATAAACACTGTTTTCTGACTATTTTAGCATTGCAGAGCTTTTTATCCGCCCTGCAGACTGGCTTTCCTAGGTTTATTGCATGAACGCAGAAATGAAACATCTGATGGCCAACCAATCGTGCACAGAGAGAAATAATAATATGACCTAAAAAAAAGGGCGATGATTTAAACTTTGTGCATGAAGTGGGGATGACCTCACCACCAGCAGGGAGAGAGAGACGATTGGAGTCTAAACCAGTTTAGAACAGGTGCTGTGGGCCTCCCTTTTAGGGGTGGCGCTACCACCCCGCTGCCAAATACGGCTGACAAACACGGGATCTTTTGCATTTGGAAGGTTGGGAAAAGTCAAGTAACCGACACAATGGACAAAAAGTGTACACGAGATGAAAAGCTTGGGGTGGGGGTGGGGTTCTGCTGAAGGCCCCTGTGGTCACACCCCGGCCCCACCCTTGATTTAAGACCTCATGGTACCAGGGTACCTTTCATGATCTCATTGGAAGTCACAACAGTGACTGAGGTGCAAGTCCAGTTTACACTTTGTTAAATAAATAGGGACTACGGTACGACATCCATAAGTTATGTTTGTGGGGGGAGCCTGCATTCCTGAAGTCTCGCATGACTACTCTGAAATTCAAGTCTGAGTTTAAAAAAAGACACAAAAAAGAAGAAAATAATTAAGAAGTCCTTTCCCAGCATTTCCCCTGCTGGGAGACAAGGTACATGGATGAAGGCAGGAGCAAAATGGCAGGGCACCTTTTCCTTCCAGCCTTGCCTGCTTACGTTGAAGCAGGCGCGTCCATGGTGGAGAGAATGCGCACGATCTCAGCTCGCTGCGTCGATGATATATGCTGGGTCATGTGGACGATGGAATCCATGGCGACCTCCGGGTTGGCCTGCACCAAACTAGGATGAGAGAGAGAGAGAGAGAGAGAGAGAGAGAGAGAGAGAGAGAGGAGGCAGGTCATACATTTAGCGGTTTGAGAAGCTGTACACAGTGGTGAAGACAATTCCTTGGACCCCACAGGACAATAAGGGTCCCCAACACCATTAGCAAGAAGACCCAAAAATATGAAATTACAGTTGCAACATACCCCAGGGATGCAAAGAAGATCCTAACCTGCATCTTGGGAGAGGAGCCTCTCAAAAACAACTGCTCAGCTGAGGCACAAGGGGGATTATTTGGGCACATTCCCCCGGGATGAGAGTTTAGCAAACCTTTCCCGAGGACTCAGCCCCAATCAGTTGAAAAAGACTTAATCCTTTAAATGGATCTATAATTGGTTGTTCCGTAAATAGTAATATTGGTCATCATCCTTTTTAAAATGCTTTTGCAGTACATCACAAGTATATTTCTGTATTGGTGTGTCTTTCTGCCGATTGTTTGTGGGGTCAGCTCCTTGCCACGAAGCAGGCACCTCTCGCTCTTCCTCCCAAGTTATTGATTACAATATTGTTTACAAGTTTTCAGCCAGCCTTTTAAGTGGAGCTCTTTATCCCAGTCTGTCTGTATTGTATTTGTAACTGTTTGTGTACATAGAATGGTTTTTAAGTTGTTGTTGATGATGATAGTGATTTTTTAAAATGTGAAAGGCTCCGAGATATTTTATGGGAAGCAACTCATAAATGGAATCAAATACATAAATAAGTTTTTTTTTCCTGGTTAGCCTGTAAATTGTAAGTCACCTTGGGAAACTCAAAACTTTGCATTTTTTAAACATTAAAAACCGCCAACAAAGTATTGCTGGCCCAAGTGGCTCAGCTGGTAAGATGTGATGAGGGATTAAAGGGAATGTTAGGTTAGGTTTCTTCAATTTGTACATTGTTTCACACTTTTTAAAAAGCCCCAAAGCAATTTACAAACTTTATATACACACACACAAACACAAAAACCGTGATAAAAATAATAGATTCAACAATGTAATATCACTTGGCACTAAAAAAAAAAGCTCTTTGCCTGGTGCTGAAACAAGGGCAAGTCTGGCACCAGGCAGGCCTCCCTGGGGAGAGAGCATTCGGTGCGGAAAGGGCTGCAGCTCAGGGGCAAAGCATCTGCTTTGCAGGCAGGCAGTCCCAGGTCCAAGCCACAATGGCATCTCCAGATAGGGCTAGTGGAGTCTGAATCCAGCAGGAAACTTTGGGGAGCCGCTGCCTGTCAGTGTATACAGTACTGAGCTAGGTGGACAAATCTATATAAGGCAGTTTCACAAGTTCCTGCTGAGATAGCTGGCTTGGCAGGAATGATTAAAACAACAACCCCAAGAGTTCCTGTTTTCCTTGAGAAGAAGGGATCCTCACACTGACGTTGGGGCTGTGAGGTGCCAGTAAGACTGGCTAGCAAAGGTGGGAAGGGAGACAATAAATCTTAGGAACGCCAGGATGCTTTTGGGGGGGGGTCACATATTGAGCCAAAATGCCCAAACCTTTGCCTGCAGGACTTTCATGTATGGTAAGATACAAGGCCTGCTTGCTGTTGGGAGTTACAAGTCTCAGAACGACACAGGAAAGATCCCACATTTGCCATGTGTGCTTGGGAATTATAACCCATCGTTCAGCCCAGACATTGAGGTCCTCCAAAGGTCTTCTACTGAGAGAAGCGAGGTTACAGGGAACCAGGCAGAAAGCCTTCTCGGTAGTGGCGCCTGCCCTGTGGAACGCCCTGTCAGATGTCAAGGAAAGAGACAACTATCTGACTTTTAGAAGACATCAGAAGGCAACCCTGTTTAGGGAAGCTTTTATTGTTTGATGTTTTATCGTGTTTTTAATATTCTGTTGGGAGCCGCCCAGAGTGGCTGGGGAAACCCAGCCAGATAGGTGGGGCATGAAAAATAAAAATTATTATTATTATGGCTTACTGGGACTCACAGCTTACTGGCACTCACAGCTTTGTTCTGCATGGGTCTCCCTCCCTCCCCATGGCTCTGTCCTTGGCTACAATTCGTGGTTAGGGAGGAGTTTAACCACAAGCCTGGTTTTGGACCACACTAAACAAGCTTGACAAGAGGGAGCAGCAAAACTGCTAAAAGCTCCCTGCACACCCCTGGTAAATCTCAGGCCTGGGGGGCCAAATTCTCGCTGGCCCTGCTTCTGAACCCTGCTTGGGGTTTCTTGTCTGGATGATGCCTCCCAATTGCCTGGATGGGAGAGAGAGAGAGGAGCATGTCTAGAAACTAGCTCACCCTGCAAAGGTTTGCGTCCATTGCTCTGCAAGCTTTTGCCTCTGCCCCCACCCAACACTGATGAAAAGTTGACCAGGAGGGAACATGGCCCTCAGACTCAAAAAGGTCCCTGCAGTAAACCAGAGTTCGGCTTACTGTAGTGTGTGAACCAGGCCATTTGTACAGAATGTGGCGCTCTCCTCCAGAGCCGGCCAATGTCCCCTTTCCAGTTGCCCCCTTACCTCCGTATCTGCTTGAGGATGTAGTCCCGAGAGATGTATTTGATGTTTTCATCCACCACCGAGCGGGCACCGTCTTCCTCGGTCAGCTGCTTCTCCAGCCACTCCACCAGGTCTTTGTTGTTATCCCACAAGTACGCCTGCCAAGAGGGGAGAAAACAGGCCTTGTTTGCTTAGCTGGCCCAAGTCAGTGGCAATAAGGGGGTCTGTAGACCAGCTTGGGGGTGGAGCACCTTCCAAAAGTCCCAGATTCCATCTGTAGCATTCCCCAGGCAGGGCTGAGAAAGGCGCTCTGCCTGAAACAGGAGAGAGCTGCCGCAGTCGGGCCTGATGGATTTTTGCAGTTTTCAAATTCCAAATTCAAAAACATGACTTGGGAATTCAAAAGATATTTTGGTTGCATTGATAGAATTTCATTTAGCTTGGTAAGGAAAATGTGTGTAAAATTGCATAGAATCATTAAAAATGTTCGCCAAACAGTTATATATTACTATTAGTATTATTATAAGCACAATAGTTATTCTGACTAGTAATTATTAATAGTAATTGATAGCACTTTGGGAGTGTCACTTTGGGGGTGTGGGATAAGGGCATGGGCTAGCCTCCTTGTGCTAAAATTATGTTTTTAACAGGGATGAGGTTTTAACCTGGGTGTGTTGTTTTATTTAGGGGATGGGATTCTTTTAAATGATTTTAAAATATTATATCTTATTATGTATTTTGTATTTGTGGGCTGGGGTACTGTTTAGGGGCTTTTGTTTGGGGAATTATTATTTTTTTGTATTAGTATTGTTAACTGTTTTAATTATTTTTACTATGTATTTTGTATGTTTTATATTGTAACTATATGTTGCAAACAACTCTGAGACCTACAAGTATAGAGTGGTATACAAATTATTGTTATTAATAATATTATTAGTATTATTAAGCAGTACCTGACATTTTCAGAAGGCAGAATTAAAATTCTTTAGTTTTTCAAATGCACTTGATGTGCTTTTTCATCAAACATAGACTTGCTAAGCTAAATGTTGTCCAATCACAACAATAATAAATTTGAATTCCCCACACCCAAAGACATATTTTTAAGATCCCTTGCTGAACAAATTTGCAAAAAATTAAACTGCACACCCTACTGCCGCAATCAGTTTGGACAATCCTGAGCTAGATGGATCATCAGCCTTGTTGGAAATTTTAGACAGACAGAGTAAGGGACCTCCCAATTCCTAGCCTATCCCTGTACCTTTAACTTCTATGCTAACTTATCCCTATCCTTTGATGCTTAGATTGGTCCATCTTAAGTTGCATCCTGTTTATGAATTCCTCTTCATCCTCACATGTTTTCTGGACATCAAGGACATGGGCATCTTGGATGTATCTACTGAGAACAAAGCATGGTTTTTTTCCTCCAGCTAAGACTATAGAACACTTTCCTGTCAATAATATATTTCCTTTAATAAACCTAAGCTTTCTTTCTTTTCTTTTTTTTAACCAAGTCTCAGGCTGAATATATTTCAACTAAAGGTGTGCTCCAAGGAAAAATTCATTTAACTAAAGTTTAACTGCTGCTGCTGCATACATATACTATACACTAACAAGGCAGCTTCCTTAGATAGGTTTAAACAACACTATGTTTAGAATCAAGAGGACTAGAGTCTTGCTTTCTTTTCAGGACAAAGACACTGGCTCAGTGGTACCAGACATGCTTTGCAAGCAGAAGGCCCCAGTTTCAATCCCCAATAGCATCTCCAGCTATAGCTGAGAAAGATTCCTTCCAGAAACCCTGGAAAGCTGCTGCCAGTCAGTGTACACAGTACTGAGCTAGATGGACCAGTGGCCTGCCTTGGTGTAAGGCAGCTTCTTAGGTTTCTGTCCCTGCCTGCTGTTCTCCACCCACATTTAATTAGGCAAGCAAGAACCACTTAGCATGAATCAGAGCTGGGGTAGCCAAGGTGGCTGGACTACAACACCCATCATCCCTGTGGGCTGAGGACGATGGGAGCTGGAGTTGAAAAAATGTTGAAGAGCACCACTTTGGCTATCGCTGACCAGAGGGAAAAGCTGCAGCTCAGTGGTAGATTTGCTGCCTGCAAAAATTAGTGGAAACAGGAAAACTTTTAGTGTTGGGGGCACCAGAAACAAAACACCCAAGTTGTACCCAGGCAAGCAGCAATGGGAAGTAAGGCTGTAGCAATGCAGAAATGTCCACTGAAATGTCTTCTCTCACACGTGACAAACCACCCAAAAATGTGCTAATGAGCTTCCACACTAGGCACAATTGCAGATCTATAACAGGTTGGTTCTTCTTAATGGATTTTCAGCAGTAAGAGAAAATCCAGACGGAATGTCAAAGAAGTTACAGGCTGGCATTTTGAGACATGGTGCGGATGGTATGGAAAAGGTGCGTGAGCAGTGCCTGCTCCACAATAAACCTCCACCATGCAGCAGCCCCACATAAAGCAATGGAAGGTGAGCGACTCTGAGGAAAAGCGTTTCTCCTCTGCTGGGCTTATCCTCTGTTTCTGCATGAGTCCCTGTTATGCACAGGCCTCCTCAGAGGGATGCCTCTTTCTATTGGGAGCGACCGATGCAGCAGTATTATCTGCTCTCAGGGGAGGCTGGTTAGGAGGAGGAACAGAGCACATACTCATGCAGAGACACAACAGGCTGCCTCCTCTGAGGATGGGCACCACAGCCCGACCAGTACGCCAACTTGAAAAATTAATGTCACTCATGTAGGGAAAGTTAAGAAGCCTCGTATGTAGCTTCAACTATAATAAAGCAGCAATATCCAGTCATTTCTGCTTTGCCCTCCAAAATGCAGCTTTATGGTAAGCAAGTTACTAGTCCACATTAGCACTGCAAGCAAGCAAGAAATGGGAATTTTATTTTTTTTAAAGAAAAACAAGTAGAATTCTGCGCCTCCTGCTTGTAAAACCAGTCAAGGAAACCTAACCCCCTATTTTAGAAGCAATGACGATTACAAGAGAGGTCAACCACGACAAAAACCTCAGCAGCAATTTTTTTTGAAAAAAAAATTTTTTGATGAAGGGAGGAGGCAAGATCATTTAGCTCAGTATTTGCTAGGTAGTTGACTACATAATCATTCAGGAGTGTGTTAGAAGCCTAATAGCCTTCTCTCCTAGCTTCCCTCTGCCTCTCATTTTCTTTACAAATCATTTAAGAATCGTTAATGGTTTCCGGAGGAGAGAGGAAAAAAAACCCCAAGTACCACCATTAGCGCTCATTCATATTTATGTCATTTTATTTGGGTAATTAAACACAAAAGCTCATCATTTAAAGGTGCACTATCCTTCTCAGTTATATCGCTAACCAAGTCAAAGTCGGAATGACAATGAATTCCGCATCATGATTTAATAGGCGGTCGTGTCAAAAAAAATCAGAGATGAAGTATCTCGGCCGTTTAAGGGCTGCAAACAGCTGGTGCGCTCCTTGGATGGGCAAGACCATGGCCGAGAGGCAAACAAATGAGCAAAAAACCCCAAAAACCTCACACAGGCTTGAGCCTCACTCCCTTTTGGCCATGGGGATGCGTCAAAATGAGCCTTAAGAGTCCTGCTCTTCTTCACTCGTGAATCGCAGCCAAAAGGCATAGAGGAAAAGGGGGGGACCACAAGGAGGACCACTTTAGCCACATACTTTAATATGGCGTATGCTAAATGCTGCAGCGGTTGGGATTATACCACCACCCCGGGTTGTGTGTAATGGTCTTAGTCGCTTAGCTAGAAGCCGTAACAAAACGCAAAGAGCATTAGGAGCCGAGTTACAAATTTAGCTCTTAATTCCTTGGCTATCGGGAAACGTAGCGAGTAAAATAATTCCCCCCCCCCCCCGCCCCTGTCATCCTCAAGCATACAGTTAAAAAAAAATAGGCCCAGCCCAACCATAATGAACTTGGCTTTTTCTCATCAGACGTCTTGTGTTTGGCAGATTTAAAACAAATTAATATGGCCATGAGGGTTCTATTCTGCATTCTTTTTTAAATAAGCAACAGAAATTCTCAGGAGTCCAGCGACAGTATGGCCCACAAGTTGTAAATGCATTGTACTCTGCAAAAATAGAAAAATAAATTATCCATGATATAAAAGGGAAACGCTTTTATATATGGATCTCAAAAAATAAATCCAAGTTTGGGGTGGGGACAAGGAATGCACTGAAGTTTTTTTATAGCAGACCCCTTGCTTTGTTTCAGAATTAGATTGCTATTGAAACATTTCTCTGCTATGATGGTTGGAAGCATCATTAAAAAGAGAGGGAGGGAGAGAGAGAGAGAGAAGCCACAGTTGAGTGGTTAAGTAAATGCTCAGCACATGAGCGATCCCAGGTTCTCCATTTAAATAATTTTTTGCCTGATCTCTTGCAAAGCTGCTGCTTTAGAAAATTCAGGTAATAATGGCTGGGCAGTGTAACTAAGAACTGCTAACATTAAGAATCGGTGCCTGCTCCTCCCTCCCTGTCCCTTTTTCCTTTTGTGTCATGACTTTTAGATTGTAAGCCTGCAAGCAGGGAACTATCTTGGCTTTAATTATGTGCAAGCCTCTTTTTTTGGTGGTTACAATCGCTCTAAATATATGATGAAACCTCACGGCACCAATACAGGGCTGGCCAGGGTGCTTATTGGACCAACTGCAGTATTTATATTGAGGGAGAGATGGAGAGATCTTGATTTTCACTGCTCCCAAAATTACAAGCAAGGCTCTGACAACTGAGGGTGCTTTTCCTAACAAGCTGTTGAGAGAGCCTTGGCAGGTTGAATTAAAATCATCTCTCAGCCTCAGCTTCCCCTAACTAGGAACAATGGGTGACCCTCTGGCAGGGTTATTAGGAAGGCTAATGTGGAGGCTCCAGGCCTGGCTCTTGAACAGCATTCCCTGGGAAGGTCTTGATTTAAATACTGCACTGATCCTGGAAAATTCCTCTGGCTCTGAAAAGCTCAGCTGGCCACATGTCAGGCACAGAGCACATACACAATTTCTCTCTCTTCCTGCTCACCTGTAGCCAATCACTCAGTGAGTTTAGGATACTTTAGGTAGAGTCTCCTCATAAAGAATATTATCACCATCAGCACTGTTCTGGGTGCCAACCCTACAGACAACGAAATTACCCTCCAAGGCAATGTGGCTCCCAGATGTTGCCCGACTACAACTCTTCACCACTGTCCCTTCAGGCTGGGGCTGATGCGATCTGGAGTCCAGCTACATCTGTCTGTTTGATCTGCTCATGACACTTAGATCCCACCTTTCCTCCAAGGAGCTCAAGGTGGAGTACATATTTCTCTTCCCTCACAACAACCCTGCATGATAGGTTAGGCCAAGAGTGAATGACTGACTCCAAGGTCACCCAGTGAGCCTTATGGGTCTGAATGGGGATTTGAACCCTGGTCTCCCAGGTCCGAATCCATCACTCTAACCACTATGCCACACTGACTCTCCTGGAGGGGCCAGTGGTTCCCCCCATTCCTGCTCTAAGGACAGGACCTTTTCAGTGGTGGCACCAGCACCCAGAACAGTGTTGGGGAGAGGGATGGAGTATGATGAACAGAGGAAGCTGCCTTACACTGGGTCAGATCATTGGTCCATCTATCTCAGTGTTGTCTACACTGGCTGGCAGCGGCTCCCCAGAGTTTCAGGCAGTAGTTTCTCCAAGCTCTACCAGGAGATGCTGGGGAATGAGCCTAGGACCTTCTGCTTGCATGCAAGGCAGATGCGCTCTACTAGATCATCAGCACAGGCTTATAGAGCAGGCATAGGCAAACTCGGTCCTCCAGATGTTTTGGGACTACAACTCCCATCATCCGTAGCTAACAGGACCAGTGGTCAGGGATGATGAGAGTTGTAGTCCCAAAACATCTGGAGGACCGAGTTTGCCTGTGCCTGTTATGGAGTATGAAGCATAACCACAGGCTTCACAAGGTTAAAGGGAAGGGGTAGATGCTATTGCTGTCTGAATGGAAATTGGGGAAGCAGCTTCATGTTCACCCCTGTTTGTAACCACCTCCCCAAAAATGCCAAGGGTATGTCTGTGTGTTACCTTTTCTTTTTTTGCACAGGTTAAAAATTGTTGCAAAAAATGCCCTGCTCTATTTTGGCTCAGTCCTGTTATTTTATCATGCTTTACAATACTGTATTGTGCTTTTTTTTTTACCTGCTGGCTATGAGCCACCTTGAGTGGCTTGATAGTGCAAAAGCAAGCAGGTTAAGTGTAAATAATTTTTTAAAAGGTAACACAGATTACCAAATACATGCCACATTTGAAAATATTGCATAAATCAATTATAATGGGGTCTGACAACCAACTAATTTTGTGGTGGTTGGTGATTAATCAGCTGACCTATATTAATTTGCATATTACCTTTTAAAAGCAAATATAAGTAAGGACTTTTTCTCATTTTTGAGATACATCTCATCTCATTTTTGAGATACTTGGAACTAACCAAAGCTACTGTACAAAGGTCCGTATAGTTAAAGCCATGGTTTTCCCAGTAGTGATGTATGGAAGTGAGAGCTGGACCATAAAGAAGGCTGATCGCCGAAGAATTGATTCTTTTGAATTATGGTGCTGGAGGAGACTCTTGAGAGTCCCATGGACTGCAAGAAGATCAAACGCATCCATTCTTAAGGAAATCAGACCTGAGTGCTCACTGAAAGGACAGATCGTGAAGTTGAGGCTCCAATACTTTGGCCACCTCATGAGAAGAGAAGACTCCCTGGAAAACTCCCTGGAGACTGTACTTTTTGAGAATTCTAAGGAAAAACCATCTTCCGCAAAAACTGCTGCTTGCCTTCTATCACTGTGCCATTGAGAGCGTGCTCACTTATGGCTTATGTGTGTGGTACGGAAGCTGTACTACCCAGGACAGGATGGGGTTGTGCAGAGTTGTTAAGGCAGCAGAGAGCATTGTTGGCTGCCCACTCTCCACCTTAGAGCAGATTTATGCCACAAGGTGCCATAGGAAGGCACTGGACATAGTAAAAGATCCATCGCATCCTGGTCACTGTCTCTTCGAGCTCCTGCCGTCGGGACGGAGATACAGGACGATGAAGACAAGAACGAGCCGTCTTAAGAACAGCTTCTTCTCCAGAGCGATCTCGGCCCTGAATGGGAAGCCTGGACTTTGAAAGTCATCTAATCTTCCTTGCTGTATTATATTGTATTGTTTTAATTAGTGTTTTTATAGTTGTTTTGATTTTGTGTGGAGTGCCCTACCTGGGTGGATGGAGCAGCCAAGTAATTTTGTTGTCCCCGAGAGGGGGCAATGACAATAAAGATATTATTATTATTATTATTATTATTATTATTATTATTATTATTATTATTATTATTAAAAGACCCTGATGTTGGGAAAGATGGAGGGCACAAGGAGAAGGGGATGACAGAGGATGAGATGGTTGGATAGTGTTCTCGAAGCTACAAACATGAGCCTGACCAAACTGCGGGAGGCGGTGGAAGACAGGAGTGCCTGGTGTGCTCTGGTCCATGGGGTCACGAAGAGTCGGACACGACTAAACGACTAAACAACAACAACAACTGTCAGTTATTAAAAGGTTGTATTCTAGGAATCTAGAACATTGCCACAAGAGCTGCAAAAACATACAAGTTCAAACCCAATCAGTATTATGGAAGGCTGAGATTTAAAGGATTGGGTTGGCACTGATTTTGATGCATCCTTCAGATTTATTCTGCAGAACGTTGCTTGTGTCAGTTGCTTGCTGTCTTCTATGAGAAAGAGCTACAGGTTTTTCATCTAGAAAAGGCAAACTATCTGCTTGTGTGAATGACCCAACCTCAAGTTTCTCCCCCCCCCCCCAATCAAATTTGGCAGACGGAAAGGTGAGGGCATGGATACCTCCATGTAACCTCAGCTCCAATAATCAATTAAATCAGGAGGCAAAATTTTAACCCAAGGTGTAAACTTCTTGTTCAGGAGTCCCCTGACGAAATCTATTAAAATCCTGTGATGGCAGGAAATAATAAAATTGCGACGGTTGCCACGTTATTTGCAATTATTCTTATTTTAAACCTGCAGCCACAGCCGGCTGCTCCGACCCCCAGACGCAACAGTGATGCTCCCCCGCATACAAATCAATGTGTTCACAAGCCAATGAGGAAGAAATTCCTCCCTCCCTCTCCCACCGCTTCCCATCCCATCCCAGCACCGCCACCTCCTATCCACACTGCAAACGCCTGCCACTTTGCAGACCTGGGTAAAGCCAGGATTTGCGCGAGAATCCCAACACTTTTAGTTTAGGCGAATATTTAATACTCTTATTAATCATTTTTAATCCGTTTGCCTTTAATTAAGAAACAGCATGATGCTCTCCTATCAACATATGCCAGGGAGCAGATTAATTGTGGCTTAAGATAACTCTCCTTGATTGGTGTAATGTATTAGCTAACTAGATGCCTGGCTTTTTTTTTTCTTTTTTTAAAAAAAGAGAGAAATATGCTCAGACACTACCTTCAAAAGCTTGGAGCCCTCCAGAGGGGTGTTTGTGTGTGTGTGTGTGTGTGATTTCCCCCTTCCCCAAATATATTTTTCTCTTCCAGCGCCCCAGAGCACTTCAGAGGAGATATGAATCTATGTATCTCAACTGCCCTTCAAGTCACAGAACAGGAAGGGCATAACAGCACGTCTGTGACAAAGGAGCAGCAGCTGTAGAGACTGTCCAGCATAAAATATAACCAAGGTTGAAAACAGAGAATGAGGTTCGTAATGTGAGGGGAGGGAGAAGTGAACACAAGACGCTCTCTTGGACAGATTCAAATAAACAGAAGGAACACTAAGATGTTCCTTTTTGAAAGAGGCAGAAATAAGTACAGTAGTAGAGCAGGATGAGTGAGGCCTTCCAAAATTCAACCGCTTCAGGGAAAATGCTCCTAAGCATCTAATGTGTCGGTTCGTGGCAGAAAAGCTGAACTGTGATAGAAGATCCCTCTGTACCTTTAGAATCTACTCGCTGGGCAAAATGAGGCACAAACTGGATTGAAGATGTCTACCACAGAACTCTCCCAGCCCACATCCTTGTTTTCCATGTGGAGAGAAATGAAGTTTTTTGTTCGAGGAAGTGTTCCACCCCTGTCTGCATCCCAGACACCTTTCTTGGGAAGAATGAGGTCTAACCTGGATTGAGTCCACCAAATTCTGCCTTGTGGACCAGTTGAATTCTTTGCTTTGTACAAATTACTTGGCGGAAGTGCCTGGTGTTCCTCAGGAATTCAAGGACCTCCTTCCCCGAAATGAAATCAGTGCGTTCTTTAAATCAGTGGTTCAAATCTGCTCACATTTGAAAGGTTCAGCTGCCATCTTGATTCAAAACCCACTGATATCTAGGCGCAGACAAAACCCTGCTCCTTCATTTTAGGAACCGCCACACACAATTTACGATATCGTAAAGAGGTGTCCAAATTGCATAGGGAGCAGACCAAGAGACAAACAACTCTCCCAAACATGTAAGAGATGCAAATCACATCGCCTAACTCAATCTGCCTATTTTGCTAAACTTATTCTGACTTTGTTAGCCATGAGGGGGCAGAGAAAGGAGATTTCCCCTTGTCTGCAGACCACTGGAAATTCTACACAGCTCCCCATCACCCCAACATCAGCTTCTAGGAATCTGCCAGGCTTTGGCCCCACACATCCACTTTATAGCCATGAAGGAGGACTGTAACGGCAAGATCTTCCAAATGTGGGCTGGATGCAAGCCACAAAAAGGTATGCGTTCATATTTACCTTGACCGTGCCCTCAACTTCCACAAACCAGCGTCTTAGCATGGCTTGGATCTGGCCATCTGTCAGTTCTGGGTTGGCATCATGGATTTTCTTCTTGACCAGGTCCTCAAGGAGAAGGCGCCGGAGCCTCCAGTAAAAGAAAGTGCGGGATGTTTTCCACTCCAAAATATCCTGTGTGCATAGAGTGGGGGGGGGGGAGGTGATGAGTTGCAATGGATGTGGCAAATTAATAATAATAATAATAATTTTAAAAAAATTATATCCCGCCCTCCCCAGCCGAAGCCGGGCTCAGAGCGGCCAACAACAACAAAAGCAACACAATTCACGTAAATCCCTATCAATTTCCGTATTTTTCGCTCTATAACACGCACCCGACCATAACACGCACATAGTTTTTAGAGGAGGAAAACAAGAAAAAAATATTCTAAAAGAAACAGTGGATGTATGATTTTTGTGGTTCATGCTGTGGCTGTGGCCACAGACATGTGATCTGACGGTGAGTTTGGGGTAGCCCAATGCAAAAATCCTGAGGATCCATGTGGATCCATGCTTTGTAACCACGTTTTTGCACCACTGCGGCCCCAGGCAACAGTGGGTGCGTGATTTTTTTGGTGCAAGCTGTAGCCATGGACATGCTATGTTATCTGATGGTGAATTTGGGGTGACCCAGTGCAAAAATCCTGAGGATCCATGTGGATCCATGCTTTGTAACCACGTTTTTGCACCACTGCGGCCCCAGGCAACAGTGGGTGCGTGATTTTTTTGGTGCAAGCTGTAGCCATGGACATGCTATGTTATCTGATGGTGAATTTGGGGTGACCCAGTGCAAAAATCCTGAGGATCCATGTGGATCCGTGCTTTGTAACCACGTTTTGAGTGGGGAGGGAAGGAAAAGCACTCAAGGGACAAGGAGCACGCGTGGGGTGTGTGGAGAAGGATGCTGCTAATAATGCAGGCAAGGGGTATAAGAGGAGAAGGCTCCTCTCCTCTCCCACTTTGCTCCTTTAAAGCAAGCAGGCTCTGATTCTCTCCCACCTCCCCGGCTTAGCGAGCTGAAAAATTTTGCTGCTATTTAGCCAGCTGAGTGGGCAGGAGAAGGGACAGAGAGCCTGCTTGCTTTAAAGAAGCCAACCGGACAGGAGCCGCTTACACTCGTGTAAGCAGCTCCTCTCCTCTCCTGCTTTGCTCCTTTAAAGCAAGCAGGCTCTCTGTCCCTCTCTCCTCCCCACTCAGCGGCTCTTCTCCCGCTTTGCTGTTTCAAAGCGAGCCACGGAGGAGGGAAGGAAGGGGAACCATGGATCCTCTGCTCACGACTGCAGCAGATCCCCCCGCCATCCATAGGCATTCACTCCATAACACGCACAGACATTTCCCCTTACTTTCTAGGAGGAAAAAAGTGAGTGTTATGGAGCAAAAAATACGGTAATTAAAATGCATTCTAAAATCAACTCATTCTAAAATCAATTCAAAATCAAATTAATGGCAACCATTGGGCTAGAGTTCTGTGAACCCCCCAACACACACTAAGCCAAGAGGGGAGGAACCTCTGGTCCATGGGCCTAACTTAGACCACCAGGCCTCCCCATTTGGCCCATGAGTCTGCTTAGCCAAGACATACCTCCCTGCCCTCCAGCAGGTATGGAGTAGGTAAAGTCACAGACAGGTCATGATGATGACAGATGTGGGGCGCCAACCACCTTGGTAGAGCATCAGACTCTTGATCTCAAAAGTCGTGGGTTCAAACCTCATGTTGGGCAAAATATTCCTGCATTGCAGCGGGTTGGAGTAGAGGACCCTTGTGGCCTCTACCAACTCTTCAGTTCTACGATTCTATGAAATATGACCTGAGAGAGAGAAGGTCCTGGGTTCAATCCCCAATGGGAATGTCCCCTGTCTGTAACCCTGGACAGCCAATGTAGGCAAGAAGAATAATATTTTTTTGTACCCCACCCATCTGAGTGGGTTGCCTCATTCACTCTGGGCAGCTTCCTACAGAATATACAGAAACACAACAGAGCAGCACACATTGAAAGCTTCCCAGGGCTGCCGTCAGATGTCTATAGAAGGTTGTATAATATCTCTATGACATCTGATGGGAGGGCGTTCCACAGGGAGGGCACTTTGTGGACCAGTGGTATCAGACAACTTGCTATATTCATGTTCACATCTGATGCCAGAGCGGTTTGTGTCCCTGCTCCCTCTAGATTGCAAACTGTTTCCTAAGTGTTGCTAGGGATAATATCTTGAAACTCTCTTTTCCTTTCCAAAATTTTAATATTAATGCCGCATGGTTAGTATAAATCACGGCTGGCCACAGCTCCCCCACCCACCCCTGCTTCTTTGAAATTTGGGGCTGTGAGGACCTCCTCAGTGACCATTCAAAGGATGTCTGCGCACGCCGGAGCTTTTGACAGCAGCAGCAGCAAGAAAAGGATTCATCGTACTTACCGTAATGACACCCTTCTCCTGCATCCGGCCGGGCGTGTCGTGCAAGTCAGCAAACTGCACTGCTACCTGATGGTAAATGGGAATTAGGAATTCCTCCCGTTCCTTCAGCTTGGTCTCCAGTTCCTTCCGCTCAGCTGGGCTTAGCTCCGGGGTGCCTGAAATCAAACAACAACAACAAAAAAGGATACCTGTCAGAGACCGCAGGGGAGAAGAGAGAGAGAAAGAAGCAGAAGGAACAAGCCACAGGGAACAAAAAAAACCACTCTCAGCTCCTCCACCCCTACAGCTTAGAAACAAGTATTTACTCGGGTTCCCTCACAGGCGAATAAGCGAGCTCAAGACCTCAGAGATCCCAAGGCGCAGAAGAAGAAAAGCACAGAAGATACTGAGACACTGCAGATGTCCCAAGGCCCTGAACAAAAATAGGCAGAAGGTGCCAAGAGCCCAAAGAGCCCCTCATTTTCACACCATTATATCCTTGGCCAGTTCAGTGTCCTGCAATCCAACCCAATAGTTCTGATACAGAATCGGAGCAGGGTCAATCACACAGAGAGAGAGCGAGAGAGCAGACTGCATTTATAAAATGCATGCAAATCTACAGAGATCGCAGCTTCACACGCCATAATCTACGGTGCTTCCAAGATCTAGATTTTGAATTTCCAAGCTACAGAGCAGGGTTGCAGGGAAGGAATTGAAGGACAGAGGATAAGGAGATGAAATGAGTTGGAGGGACAGAGAACAGTATTCTTGGGCGAAGCACAAGGATCTGTGTGGGACAAGAAAGAAGCACACACATATCCCTGTTAGCCAATCCCACCTGCTTCATTCAGAAAATTCTGACCCTGTTGCTGAGTTATATAAGCTCCAGATGTGGTGGAACTCCCACCTGCCTCACCAAGCAACACCTGGAGAGCCACAGGCTGCCCACCCCTGCTTTCAGGAGATTAGGGCTGCATTTCCGGACTGGACCAATATCTACCCAGCCCCATCAAAAATAACCCAATGGGTTAAATAACCTCCAATCAAACTGGGATCTGAATATCAAAATGCATGCATTCAGTTGATTTTTTTCATCTCACTCTACTTTTAACTATTTTCATATGTGCAATTGTTTTTAACTGGTCTATAAACTCTTTTTAAAAATCAAAAATACAGGGCCAGTTTAGAAACAGCTCTATGCTCAGTGCAACATGAATGAATGATGACCCATAAAGGCAGCACTATGGACAGCTCAATGCAATGTGCTTGGCTACAAGGCCCACTCAGAGCTAGCACCACGGACAGCTCAAAGCAGGGTGCTGATAGACTGAGTCAGTCACTGTGCGCCCTTTGATCCAATGAGGATTTTAATAAGCTTAGCCACACTCGACTATGGCTGGAATCTAATGCTGGAATTTGCATTTAACATTGTATGTGCACCTTGGAATGAAGCCAAACAGAAGCTGAGCGGCCTGTGCACTGGAGCCATTTCTCCAGGGGGCCATGCTGGGGAAAGCAAGAATAGCCATCATGTTTCTTCCCATTGCAAATAGCAATGGACAGTTCCAACTGGAACCACAGTGGGCACACAAAGGCTTAACCATAAACACATGTGCACACACGATCGGCCCACCACACTATCTAAATTAGCAACACGGGAAAAACAGATGACAATTGTCATGTGCAGCTTGGTGCTGAGGAGGAAGGCCGCCTGCTCCCTACACATGTCATTTCAGAACCTCAGAGTAACCCTCTGCCCCTTCAGATTGAGCCTGGCTTATGCCAAGTTTGCTACCAGCCAGTTATCCCTGCCTGTCCCTCGGGGAGGTCTCTTTAACAGCAGGAAAGGCCCCGAGACCTTTCTCTAGGCCCCTTCTCTGAGGAAGGCAGGGAGGATGATGACAATGGAGAGGGCCTTTTCAGTGGTGGCTCCCCATCTCTGAAACACCCCAGAGAGTTCTGCCTAGCACCATCTTTAGCATCCATTCAGTGCCAGGTAAAGACTTATCATTCCCCTGCATGGCCCTTGGTGGATTGAGCCAATTCTGTACTACTGTCAGTGTGCTGTCAAAGCGTCCTATGGCTGTTACTGGGGGAAGGGGTCGATTTTTGCATGCTGTATAAAAGTGTTGGTATGATTTTTTATATATTTTCTATGGTGGGATATATTTAAGTTTATGGTTTTAAATGTAAGTCATTTGAAGACCTCTTAGGTAACGCACAGCTAGCTATAAGTCTCCAACAACAACATTAAATAACAATATAATGCAATTATTATTAGGCCTTGTGGACATGCCAAGAGTCACTGATGGCTGAAGGATGAGGCCTACTGGACTTCTCCTGTCTATAGCAACCCCTCCCTGTCACCAGTCCTACCCCGACCCTCACCCCACCACTCACAAAGGCTTGGTTGGAGAGCAGAGAGTGGGAACTGGAAAAGTGAGCTGAGGACCACCTCCCTAGCTCTCCCATGGATGCCTCCCACCATAAAAGATAGGGCAGGAGCCAACTACAGAGACAGACTTTTCAGTGGTGGCACCTTATATCTGAAATCCTCTCTCCAAGCAGCCTCACCAGGGGCCCACTTTGTTGACATGTGGGCAACTTGTCTACTGCTTTTAAGAAATGTTTTATTTTATTCTACTAGCATTGTTAACCACACTGCAGCCCAGGAACACGTGTTGATGAAGGTTTCTACATTTGAATAAAACTAAAGGAAAATCTCCAAACCTTCTTGGGGAAAGCACAGACAGACAGAGGCTCTTTCACAGATTTTTCTGTTTATGAAACCAAATTAATTATGGGGTGAGCTGGAGATTGCTCATCCCTCACTAGCTGTCAGTTGTTTAAGCCAGAGCGTGATGGAGGTGGGGGGAGAAACAGGAGATCTTAACTGGAGTCACTGGAACACTAGGAAGGTGCCAAGTCAGCCTATTGGACCAAATAGAGCAGTACTGCTGACACTGACTGGCAGTGGCTCTCTGGGGTTTCAGGCAGGGCTCTCTCCCAGCTAGGGGTTGAACCTGGGGCCTTCTGCATGCCAAGCAGATGCTCTGCCACTGAGCCATGGTCCTTCCCTGGAAGATGCATGTCACAAGCGGGGGGGGGGGGGGAACCAGAGCAGAGGAAAGAAAGGTTTGATCAGATGCAAGACAGGGAAAGCGGGGGGGGGGGGGGGTTAAGGCAGCCCCCAGAACCAGGACCTATTCTAAAGTGTGTAAATATACAACACTGACCTCTGCACGCAAATGCGCTGGAGTTGACAGCATGTGAGATGCACATGCTTCATAATTGCAGCATTACATTTTCATGTTGTGCCGCTGCATTCTTCTAACATAAGCCAAGCGCACCTCAACGACATTTACTACACTAGGAATCAGGTGTGGGAAGGCTACTGCTAGTGCCATAATTATTTTTAAATATAGTAATGTGCTGCCTTCTTTTCTGTTTTCTATTGCTTTTTTTTAAGAATCTTTTTTTAAGAATCTTTTTTTTTTTTTTTTTTTTTTTTGCAGGACAGCAGCAGTTGTTAAGGAAGCAAACACTCATGTATTCCAGACCGTCTGCCACCCTTGTGTTGTCAAGCCAGCCCCGGTAATGATCCAGGTGAGATTAACAAATATGTCAATGTCTATTTTCTGCTTAATTTAAAAGTGGCGTCTATAAAGATTTTTGGCTTCTGAACCCTCTTCTCCTGAAAGAAAGAGGTAACAATGAAGGATGGGGAGGGGGGGGGGGAGAAGGGGAATAAAGAGTGATTATCCTATCATTGATTGATTGTCAGGAACGTTTCTTATTCACTGGGTATTGTAAAAGGCTAAGCTCTCAATCAATTCCATAAGACCCCTGTACAATTAAATATAAAGGAATAGGTTTCTTTCTTTTGCAGTCAGATCATCAGGCCTCGCACTTAAAAGACAGGGAGGGCTTTTACGCCTGTGCAAATAAGAAAATCTTCAAGGGACTCCTGAAGGAAGCGAAGGATGGTTCCCGCCGAACCTGTACAGCTAGGGAGCTTCACAGGGGCTGGCCTGCCACACTAAAGACTCAGTCCCTAGCGATGGCCAACTGAACCTCAGGGGTCGCATGGGGAACAACCAGAAGTGCCCCATCAGAGGATCCCAGCCATCAGGAATCTGTCCTTAAGTTTCATGGACTGGTAGATGCAGAGGAATGGTGGGAGGAAGCAGTTGAGGAGGGAAGAAGGCTCAGAGTCTGGGGAATGGTGGTGAGACGGTGATGAGTGGTTAAAGGGAAAAGAGGGAGAAGACTGGGAGCAGGAGGTGTCAGAAGCTGAAGAGGCAACAGGGCTTAGTGAGCAGGGGGAGTCCGTGGCAGAGAGAAGTCCAGAATCAGAGGCAGAAGCAGCAGAAGAGGGAGGCCAAGAGGCAGAGATGAGTCAGGCTGGGAAAGAGTCACAGGTGTCTCCTGCTCTTGCTGTGACCAGCTCCTCTCTCTGCTGACTCCCAGAACCAGAAGAGGCATGAGGTGGAAGGAGCAAAGACAGGCATGCAGGTGCAGTCTCTGACTGCTTGGGAAAAGCCCTGGTGAGGAGGTGACATAGGCAGCTGTAAGGAGGCAGGGACTTTTAGTCTCGGTAACTGATCTTCATGGAGCAAGACCACTTGGAATGAGCTGTTATGCTCACTAGGCCCAACACTCAGCCAAGTTTGTGGAGATTGTGCTTTTGCTAATAAAGAGTTAGCTCCCAACTTTGTACTGACCAGCATACTCCTGTGGCAAAAAGATACTATAGGACCAAGTTGTTTAGGGCATTGTGAATTTACACAAGTACCTTGCAACCAGTGCTACTCTCCATAGCGGGGTAACAGGTTGCCAGCAATCTGCTCCTGTGAGCAGTCTGGCTGCTGCATTCTGCGCTAGTTGAAGCTTCTGGACCAAATGCAAGGGTAGCCCCACATAAAGCGCATTACAGTACTCCAGCCTTGAGGTTACCAATGCATGGACCACAGGAGTCATCAGGCTGTTGCGGTCTAGGTACATTCAGGAGGATAAGGCTACCAATGGCTACGAGCCATGATGCCAGTGTTCTACCTCCAAGGCAGTATATGCCTCTGCATACTAGCTGATGGGAGTCACAAGTGGGGAGAAGGCTACTGCACCTGTGCCTTGTTCACAGGCTTCCCAGAGGCACCTGGTGGACTGATGCGAGACCAGGAAGGTGAGCTAGATGGGCCATTGGCCTAATCCAGCAGGGCTCTTCTTTGCATTCATGGATCTCTGAACACTAGTGCCGTTGAGAGGCAGATTGCATTTGCAGAAGCTATCAGCACAGACAACTCATACACCTTGTTTTTATTTTTTTAAAGAAAGATCCCACAGCTCCAAATTTCCAACAATGCATCACCCTACAAAGTCATCTGATGCCAAATGGCCATTCTGGAACTCACAAAGCACCAAGCAGGCAACGGCAGGGGAGAAGATCACGAGTCTGAAGGGGTTTCAACTTGCGTTCCTTTTAAGAACGAGATGGATGCTCTCTAGCAAGTCAAAGATGTTGGCTAGTCCATCCCTCCCAACCCGGTGTGTGTCTCATTATGTGTGTGATTCAATAGGTCAACAACTCATAAGCAGCTGATCTGAGAGGACACATTCACCATGGTGCTGTGAGAACGTTTTTATTAATATTTCTGAACATTTAAAACTTTTACCATATAACAAAATCTGTGCTTCTCCCAAGTTGTAACATACCACGCCCGAAAGCAAGAGGGCAAGTAAACAACAGAAAAGTTAGAAAGCCGCCAGTCACTGCATTTCTTTCAATCTCTCCCAATTTCCCAAGCCAAAATAGCACCGAGAGCCACAATCTCGAATGCTGTTAAGACACCATACGGTGTTCATACAATAAAATCAATGCTAAAAAACTCATTTAACCTGAAAACGTGACTGATCTAGGCTCCTAGTAGTTCAGTATCCCTTATCTACTGACACTGAGTGAACGGAAACTCCAGAAGATTCCTTATATACTTGGTCATGCTATTTGCCCACCTAGCCCAGTTTTACCAACTCTGACTGGAAGCAGCTCTCTAGGGTCTCAGGCAGGGAAAGGTCTCCCACCATAACTAATGCCCGATCCTGTTAAGCTGGAGGTGCCGGGTACTGAAATTATGAGTCTTCTGCATGAAAAACGGGGAACCTCAGTCTCGGGGTGGGTGTGACATACGTGGCCCTCCAGGCCTCTCTAACTGGCCCTTGGGATCCCGACAAGGCCACCTTCCTCACTGGCCCTGCTCGGCACCTTCCTCAAGTGATTCTACCTGGCTGGGGAAAGTGTGCATGGACTGAGATAGAATGCCTCTTGCTTGCTGGATGTGTGTATGAAGCCACACACACTTTTGCCACACCCAACACCTCTAGAAGGGTCCCCACAAAAACACAGCTCTTCCCTTAAGGATTTCCATTCAGTCCTCCAGCTCCCATCTCCGGCTATGGGTATATGAAGCAGCTCATTTTTGACTGCCTTACTGAGCTCAGGACCACAGTGCCTTTTCTGTGGTGGCTCCCTGCTTATGGAATGCTCTTCCTAGGGAGACCTGCCTGGTGCCATCACTATCTATTTTTAGGCACCAGGCAAAGTCATTTCTTTTTACCCAGGCTTTTGGCCATAATCTGGAGGGTTTTTTTTTAGACATTTGTGATTTCTTTCAGTGGGTGGGATGTGGTAGGTCTGCCTTTTATAACTATGAATGTGATTGTGGTTTTTATTCTGTTTTGGTTTTATGCAAGTTTTAATCTTTGTACTACTATGTAAGTCACTTTGGGTTACGTTTTGTAAAGAAAAGTGAATAATAAGTGCACATAAATAAATGAAGGAAACTGGAAGTCTGAAGGGTGTATAAGGGACATGTGAAAGGAGAATGGGAGAAGAAATCATACTCTGCGAGGTGTAAAGGCAGTAAGAGAAAACGCAAAATAAATGGCCTTTTCCAGTTAGCCTCTTTATCAGCAAATTCTGCCTAAAAAGGAGAGACTGGATCACAATACTTCCAGAGCCAACGTCTGTACTTAGTTTGAGGAAAACTGAGCTGCGGAACTCATTGCCACAAGGAAATCACCATGCCAAATAATTCAGCCATTTCAAAAAGAACAATCTCTCAATAGAAAATGATGTTCTTAATTGTGAACTGATATGGACAAACTCTGTCTCTATCCACTACCATTTTGTAGCTGATTCTAACCCTATACCAAGTCTCTCCAGTGGGCCCCTGCTCTGTCCTGTGTCGTGGAGTTCCACTGGCTGACTGTACTGAATTAAAAACCACACTTGGCTGCATGCTGCACTATGGCCAGTTTCATATTGACTTCATTTTCAAACGTTGGCTTGATTGTTTTCTCACAGTCACATATTCCTGGTTAACCATTTCTGCCGACAAATCATCACCAGAAGACTTAAAAATAAATAAATCTCATGTGAGTTTTTGTGGGTTGTTTTTTTTTTTAAATAAAAAAAGCCTAACTGGCAAGCTCTAAAAAGTTTAAGCAGCCTAAAAGCGCTAAGACACACAGCCTCACATCCCCCCCTGCTGCGCCAAAGCTCTTCCGCTTACGCCAAAGCTCAACACGTAACATTGAGTGACATTTTAATAAACACGAAACTAATAAAGATTTCGGTTACGACGCTTGGGAAAAAATTGATAATGAGCAGATCTGTGTCACATTATTCAAGATCTTCCTTGTGCTGCCCCCAAGCCCTCTCTGCCAGTGGAAACCCAGTGGCGGAGAGAGAGGTTCAGAAGGAAAACGCAACGCTGCCCTCGGATTCCCTCCACCCAGCCACCCCCCGCCCCACGCAAACGACACACAGATGCAAGAGCACCGTCCGTCGTGTCACCGTCGTCCCCCCCCCCCCGATGTTGCCACAAAGCAGCCGCTCGGTAGAAATGATGGCAGCCATTCAGGGGTTAAGAGAGGCAGCGAACCCCCAGCTAATGAGCAAGTGTGCGGCAGGCTGTTGTAAGATAAATGGAACTCTCTGCGCTTCTGCTGGAGTCAGCATGAACCGCGGCCCTGCGGCTTGTTTGTGGCAAATGGAGTGCGCAAAATATCAAAGGGCAGTGATCCAGAAGACGACCGGCTTTGACAAATTTTAAATTGGCCAGAAAGAAAAACCGGCACAAAAAAAAAAGGAAAAAAATATGAGAGAGGGAGAAATTATGCAATTCGCTGTGTCCTACAATCTAGGCTCATCCTGCTTTTGAACAGCATTAGTGGGTGGGGGAGAATCACCACCACCACCGATGGCCCGACATTGAGAGCAATTATGAGCCATCTAAGCAAGACACTTATCAGCAACCAAAGCTTTTAATGCACACTCTCCCATTCTCTCTGGATGGTGGAGAAGGGGCTCCGCCTATGGTGTCACTGGTGGTGTTTTGCACAGAAATTATTAGCTTGTTTCTTTGGTGGGGGGAGATTGGCGTCAATAGATTTTTTTATATAAAAACAAAACGCACACAAACAAACCATGCTCTTTTAAAAAAGGGCAGGGGGAGAAATTTGAAGCATCTTTTAATGGTAGTAAAAAGTGCTCTTTTTGGTTTTGTGTTGATACCTCCGGAAGGCTGAGTGCAAACCAGGGTGAGAAGAAGAGATTCAGGGGACGTTAACAGGAGCTGAATCAAAAATGGGGATTCAGGGTGTGAGTTCAGCACATCTGATGCTCTGGTCGGGAGGAGTCATGTGTTAAAAATAATGTTCTCATCAGTCCCCACCCTTGTGCTCGGACACATCCAGCCCCTACGAAGAAAGGGCAAACTGTTCCTGGTTTGCCGTACCACAAAACGCTTTCAGACACAGCTTCAGGGTTCAGTGCAAAGCAGCCCAGCTGCAATGTTTGTGGGTTTTAAACCAAGCAGCCTAAATGCAACCTCCATACAGATATGGCACCAACATGCAGTAAGGTATTTTTTAAAAAAGTCAGAAGAATGTAAGGGCACAAATAAGAGCTCTGCTGGATCAGACCCATGGCCCTCCAAGTCTAACATCCTGTTCTCACAGTGGCCACCAAGATGTCTGTGGGAAAGCCAAACACTGGACCTGAGCACAGGAGAACTCTCCTCTCCTGTGGTTTCCAGCAACTGGTATTCAGAATCATTTTTGCTTCTGACTGTGGAGTAAGAACATAGCCCTCTCCTCCACGAATTTGTCCAATCCTCTTTTAAAGCCACGCAAGTTGGTAGACATCACTGCCTCCTGGGGAAGCAAGTTCCATAAACTACGTGCTGCACAAAAAAGTACTTTCTTTTATCTGTCCCGAATTTCCCAACCTTCAGCTCCGTTGGATGAGTTCTAGTGCAATGAAAGAGGGAGGAAAAACTCCACTTTCTCCATGCCATGGAACATCTAATAAACGCTTATCATGTCACCTCTCACCCCTTTTCTCTGAACTGATACACTTTATTGAGTAGAGAAAGCACTGTATAAATCCCAAATATTACTACTGTGTCCAGGTCCAGCACTCCTCCAACCACCTGCCTCATTTCCCCTAATGGACCAGCCTCCACTGTAAATTAATGCAGGAACCGTAACTGCAGCCTCCAATTGTTTCCAAAAAATCTACACACCTGGCCTTAGACAGGCCTTTCCAGACAACACACTCCCTCCTAAATGCTTTCTTGTTCTCTGCCTTACAACCTGAGGAATAAGGAGTGGAAAAACACCACCGAACACACCTTCAGCCCCCCACCCCCCATGATTCTGACAGGCAAAAGCCTCAAAATGGCTTCCCCAACAGAAGGGGAAAGTGGATGCATTTCTTAGAAACTAGCTGGACATGTTTTTATTTGCACATGAGCAACCCCACCAACACTCACCAAGTCGTTCTGCCAGACGCACATAGATGGGATCCACACGCCTCATTGTCTTCACCAAATCTTTCTTTCGGAACTTGATTTCCACTGTGCCTTCGGGCTCCAGAACCCCTCCTCTGAAGAAAGGGGGTGGGGGAAATAAAAAGGAGTATGTTCTCAAAGAGGCTACTCCATTCAAGGCTGAGTGCCTCTAGACTGGGAGGTGCCCCTCAGTGGGGAAGACCCTTCTCCCCCACAGCAAGCAGATTCAAACCTCATGAAAAAGAGGGGAACTCTAGCACTAAATCATATATTAGACTAGGATTTATTTGAGTGTGGCATCCGCCCTGGGGGAGGAAGCGCTTCATAGCAAAAAAAATCCCCAGACCATGCATTCCTTTGCATTGTTCAAATTGCCAGACAAGGCTTATTGGCAGTTTTATGCCTTAAAAGCAGCCTTCCCGGACATGGTGCCCTCCTGACATTCTGGACCACAATGGGCCGTGCCAACAGGGGCTGATGGGAGTTGTAGTCTGCTCCATAAGCCACACCTCTTGTCCCTATTTCACACCCTTCCAGAGCGGAATCTCAGATGCAGAGCCCAAATGCAGGCCTCTCTGTACAGTGGTACCTCGGGTTACATACGCTTCAGGTTACAGACTCTGCTAACCCAGAAATATTACCTCGGGTTAAGAACTTTGCTTCAGGATGAGAACAGAAATCGTGCTCTGGCGGTACGGCAGCAGCAGGAGGCCCCATTAGCTAAAGTGGTGCTTCAGATTAAGAACAGTTTCAGGTTAAGAACGGACCTCCAGAACGAATTAAGTACTTAACCCGAGGTACCACTGTATGGCCCTAAAACTCTCTCCAGGCCACACCTTTCCCCTAGCCACACCCCTTCTCCCCAGGCCACGCCCCTCACTGCTGCAGTCAGGTGGACTTGAATGGGTCTGTCTCTGTACACGGCAGCTTCTGACAGGTTGTTGGGACTCTCAACTTCATGATGATGAGATCTGGGCATCCCTCAGCTAGTTGGGCGTTTGCATCTCTGAGGCAGGCAAGCTGGGATGGAAGGAGGTGCGAGACTGAAGCAATTACCTGCTTTCCCGATCTGCGTACATCTCCATGTGCCGGGGGTTAATGGTGGGGTCGATCACCACCCAAGAGCCTCCTCTCAGCTCCGCTTGGGGCGGGATGTAAACAAGGACAGGCTGCCTGTACTCCCGCAAACCATCCACGATGTAGGCCCCGAATTTCAACACCTGGTCGTACATGTCTGCACAGGGAGGGGAAAGGACACAGGTGTAAGAATCCTTCAAACAGGAAGTAAGGCTGCACACAGAGCCCACCACGGTTAACTCATGGAATTCACAGCTTCAGCTTGAGGTGACGTGGCCACACGCCATTTATCTCCGATGGCTTGTTTTCACTATTTAATGGTTAAGGCAGATAGATCCATGGCTGCTAGCCGCATGGGCCAAACAGAACCTCCACATTCAGGGGCAGTCAGACTGCATGACGGCAGCCTTTGCTGACCTTGCACTGTGCTTGCTGAGAGCTGCTGTCCAAAACATCTAGAGGGTGTTTTTCCTGGCTACCTCATTGTTTTGCTTGTAGTACACAGGAGTGGCTGATCTATTAAGGCAGGCATGGCCAAACTTGGCCCTCCAGATGTTTTGGGACTACAACTCCCATCATCCCTAGCGAACTGACCAGTGGTCAGAGATGGTGGGATTTGTAGTCCCAAAACACCTGGAGGGTCAAGTTTGGCCATGCCTGTATTAGGGTGAATGGGGCTCCGGCCCACCAGTCCCAGTTTGCCCTCAAACAGCTTCCACCTGGCCCTGCCTGGCAGCTCCCTCCTCCTCCATCTCAGTGTTGCCCCTTGTAGAACTGAGAAGTGGGGAGGCGGAGGAAGGGGACAAATCTAGAACTAGTTGGCTCTATCTACCGTTGGCTCTGGCTCCCCCTACTGTTGACCTCCCCGCCTGACACCCCCTACCAGACACTTTTGTGGGTTCATTTACAAGGTGGTTGTAATCTAATATTCCTGGTTATCTTGAGAAGTGAGAAATAGTTTTTTTTAAAAGACTGCACCCCAGAAGGATTCCCAAGGATTGCTCAAATGTGTTCTTAAACCGATGTTCAGGTGAACGGAACACTAAAAAATAAATAAATGCTAGCAGCAAAGAGGGGAAACTTTTTTTAAGGGGGAGTGAATGTCATCTCTGGGTGAAAAAGAAAAGATCATTTTTTTAAAAATAAATATATATATAAGGGGAATGACAAATTTATTGCTAATTAAACAATCACTTTATTATGTAGTGCTAGCAATAAACCACTTGAAGCTCCTTTCAGCTAATTCCAATGTTAAGAAAATAATTGCTCAATTCAAATTATTTTAACCAAATTAATTCTTTAGGAGACATTTTTTAGTAGTGCTACATAATAAAATAATTGTGTAATTAGCCTGGCATTTTTCACTCCTGCCATGAGCGTATATTTTAACTCGGTAGAAGGAGGCTGCCCAAATGGGGAAGACTGCACTCCCTCCCTCTCTCTCTTTCTCATTTGCATGGAGACGGAGATTTTTTTAAAAAAGAGAGAGAGAGAGAGAGAGAGAGAGAGAGAGAGAGAGAGAGAGAGAAAAGGGAGACGGGCCAGGAATGAATCAAAGGGAGCTTCCTGAAAGTAGCTATTTTTGCATGGAATTCAATTGCAGACTGGCAAGTCCAGGCTGCATTAATTTATACCACCACCACCACCCTCTCTCTTTAAAAAATAACTAGATTTGTTTTCCTAATGTGATGGATGAACCAGATCATTGTTTTTGGTGAGCATAGTGTTCTGCAACCTTCCTACAGACCACATGAATGGATATTCTCTACTGCCACCTGAGAACCTCTGCAGTGGGCAGTACTGAGTTAAATGTACCAAAGGTCTGACTTGCCTCCTAGGTACATTTTTGCTTGTGTTCCACAGTCCCTCCATTGCCCTCTGTTAAGCTAACAGGCAAAGGCAAAGGCTGCATTGAGAGAAGTGGGTTTTGGACAGAGATCTGACGAAAGTAAAGGACTGTGCTACTGGAGAAGAAGTCCCTAGTATAGCTGGGCGGACTTACTGAAGGGGACACAAGCTTATTTAAGAGCAGGGATGGGGAACCTGTGGCCCTCCAGATATCATTTGACTCTAACTTCCACCAACCCCAGCCAACAGGGAGTTGTGATCCAACATCTGGAGGGCCACAGGTTAGAGGAAGAGCAGTAAATGTCATGTTATGTTACGTCCAGGGACGTAGGAAGCACACTATTGGACATCTGGCTCAGTATCGTCTACCCTGACTGGCAGAAGCAGCTCTTCGGGGCTTCAGAAAGGGGTTCCCCTCCAGCTTTATCTGGGGGTGGTGGGTGCTGAACCTGGGGGGTCTCTGCATGCGAAGCAGGGGCTCTAACCAAAACAGAAGCAGAGATAGTTGGTCCCTTCTCTCCGGTGGGCTGGGAAAGCATTTTCAGTTTTGACACAATGACCTCAGAACATTCTGCCACCGACAGAAAACCCTTCAAACCGTCCGGCGCAAAGTTAAAAGTCTAATTTCCCAGGCCACCGGAACAACCTTATAGGTTTGCACTGGCAAACACAGGCATCTGGAATTTTTCTCTGCTCAGGTAACTGCACTTTCTCTCTCTCTCTCCCCACCTGCTCTCTGACTCTGTCCATCAATTCTGGGCAACACTCAAAGCTCGAATCATCCTTAGCAGTTTGGATGGAGCTTCAGAGTAAAAATGACAACACACACACACACACACACACACACCAAGCAATAGACCCATTGCGTACATATAAAAAGAGTCTCCTAAATCCATTACGCTCAGGTTCTGCCGCGATATAAACATGCAGGTAATCAGAGTTTGTTGTAGTTGTTTTTAAAGGTCTTTTCATTATTATTTTTTTCATTCTGGTCAAAGTCTCTGGTAACCGTTTCCCCTTTTTATTGTTATTTATAGCCTGTCCCAGGGGGTGGGGGTGGGTAAAATAATAAGTATAACATGAAAAACCAACCGAGAGCGACCCCGTAGCGCTACCAGCAAGGCGGTTTAATATCTTTGGGATTTGCATCCTATCAACCGCTATTCACGCTGAGCCCAAGACCCCGGTGCTAATTTCGAGTAAATTTCACGCTTGATGTCTCGCTGTTGTGGGTCACTGGCGGTTCGTCTAAATAAACTCCTTCCCTCCATCTAAATATTCAAGGCGTCCTCTTCCTTCTTTTTTTTTTAAAGAGGAAATAATAATTTAATTTTTGCATTATGTTGAATAGCCTCACGGCTAGACGGAGCTCATTCGGCAAAAAGAAACCTTTCCCACTCTCGATATGCCTTTATTTATCATACAGAATTTTTGTTTATATATACATATATGGATATAAATATATGCGCAAAAGCCAGTATGTTTGGGGACACGTGTGCGTGCGTGCAACGGCTTAAATTAGACCTCCTAGGCCGACTTGTAAAGAGTCCCCCCCCTCCTCCTCTACTAATGTCAATTCTCAACATGGCAAGAGCGATCTCTAATCTTTTCCTACTCATTACACACAATTTTGGAGTCATTTTACCCACGGCGCAGCCAAATCTTAGCGGAGTGTGTGTATATATGCATGTATTTGTGTGTTCTTAGGCGCACCGAGGGGTGGTATAATTGTTTATTTTCACTCTCTGCTTAATCCTCTGCTCCCCTCCAGCTCCCGCCTCCCCCTACCGCCCAACATGGAAACCAAAATTGCAAGCGTTTCTCTTAAGGAGTGTGGGAAGATTGACAACAGATGCTCCCTTAACTTGCTCCCTGGGTTCCTCTATCTGCTGACACTGGATAATGTCCAAGGTGATCGCCCTTTAAAGAAGCTTCTTCTCTGGAATACATGTTCCTCCCCACAGTGGAAGCTGGTCCATGAGGACAAATAGGGCACTGCCCCACCAGCCTCTGTGTACCCTTGGCTAGCATCCACTTGCCTGCCTGCTGACTTAAAACCAGCCCAGAGGTGGCCCTTGCCATCAACTTCCTCTTCCTCATTGTCAGTTTTGCCCTTGTAGAATGCGGCAGGGAGGAGGATGTGGGGGAAACGAGAATTAGTCAATTTCACCTACCGTTGGGTTCCCTGCCGTCCACCCCACCAATCCCAATGGGCAAAAGCAACCACTGGCTGAAAAAACCCCCACCCATTTTTAAACAACAACAACAACAATAATAACCTTTCATTCCTCCAGAGAAGCCTCTCCAGTTTGCAAAGACCATCAGCGGCAGCCCTTCCCGGTTGAAATCCTTTATTGCTTGAGCCGTCTTGAAGGCTGAGTCAGGAAACCACACCTGGCCAGCCTGCTGGATAATCTGTTGCAAGGTGAGTGAGAGGAAATGGTTTGCAGGTGAGTACAAGCACCGACTGCAAGGCAGCATTAGCAGCAGCAGCAGCGAAAGCTGCCAGTACAAAACCAAAACCGATTAACTGCAGGAGATTAAGGTTACTTTAGTCCTTACACAGGGGGCTGCACTCAGAGCAGACTCGTGGAAATGGAACGGACCCATGGTGGTCCTGTCCGCTCATGTCAATGGGTCTGCTCAGAGCTTGATGAATCCTGGATACAGCCCCAGCGGAAACACCACAAAAGCTATTTGAAGACTTGCTGGGTCATCAAGGAAAACCTGTCAGGGCATCGGGGTTGCAAAAATAGGCAGGGCATGCAGCAAAATGGGAGAGGTGTGGTGGGTCTCTGTGTGTGCAACCCATGGAGACCCACTGCATATACACCCCTCCTTTCGTGTGAGTGAAGGATGGAGGAGTGAACTCCCTACAAATGTTGCGCTGGAGAACCTCAGTGGCTCTACAGATGTTGTTGGCCTACATCTCACATAACTCCCATCACCCCTGGGTCTAGCTAGGGCTGATGGGAGTTGGTATCTATCAGCTGGAGGATTACAGACATCCCCCAGAGCTATATCACTTCAAAGGGATATGCTTCGGATGCATGCGGGCATGTGAGTCACCCCAAGGACAGATTTCAAGACAGGTCTTGTTGCAGAATTAACTGAGAAGTTAAGCAGTCCTTCCCATTCTACTAACACAGAGCTCTGTGTAACTTAGAGGCTTGTGTGCACTGTAGCCCATTGCCTCCAAAGTTTGTCCCATTTTTATTCATTTATTGCCTTTATATCCCACCTTTTCCTCCAAGATCCCCACAATAACCCTGTTAAGGTAGGTTAGGCTGAGAGGCAGTGACTGGGCCCAAGGTCGCCCACTCAGCTTCATGCCCAGGTGGGGATTTGAACCCTGGCCTCTCAGGTCCTAGTCTGACATGTTCAACCACTAAGGTAAAAGGTAAAGGTACCCCTGCCCGTACGGGCCAGTCTTGCCAGACTCTAGGGTTGTGCGCCCATCTCACTCAAGAGGCCGGGGGCCAGCGCTGTCCGGAGACACTTCCAGGTCACGTGGCCAGCGTGACATCGCTGCTCTGGCGAGCCAGAGCCGCACATGGAAACGGCGTTTACCTTCCCGCTTGTAAGCGGTCCCTATTTATCTACTTGCACCCGGGAGTGCTTTCGAACTGCTAGGTTGGCAGGCGCTGGGACCGAACGACGGGAGCGCACCCCGCCGCAGGGATTCGAACCGCTGACCTTTCGATTGGCAAGCCCTAGGCGCTGAGGCTTTTACCCACAGCGCCACCTGCGTCCCATGTTCAACCACTACACCATGCTAGATCTAGTCGGAATCACCTTGTCACTTTTCATACCCATTTGCAAAGAACGAAACAGACACATTTTCACCACCCTCAACAACGACTGCCCTCAGCAGCATAGCTTGCATCGCATCCCCTAAGGACCCATGCCATGTTTTAGGAGCTAAAAAACCTACCTTGGCTTCTGAGTCCAGGTTTGCAGGGTCTGCAGGAATGGTCAGCTCCACTGTCCGGGTTTCAACCGCAACCACTCCAACAGGTATTCCACCCAGCCTGGTAACAAACGACAAAATGCACAATTGTGTTTGTGCAACTTTACATTTTTAAAAACAAATTAAGTTGGATCCTGATCCAAAGTGGGATGGACCGGGTGAGAGAGGGGGTTAAACCCTTTCCTCCTGTGCAGTTTTTCCAACTGAAAATCCCTCAAACCCAAGGAAGAGACAGCAGCAGCTGCTGCTTGTGGGGTTTTGTTCTTTTTGTTTTGTTGGGGAAAATTGATTTTTTTTTTAAAGACAGGGCAGGGGGAGAACCCTCACATACCCAGCCCCAAATCTATAGAGCACTGCCATCAATTTTAGAATTAAATATATGCAAAGTGATCAGGCATTTAGAATATTGCCTCGCCTTGGCCTTCAGTCTTTTAGTCACTTTGATGCATCATATATAGACATCCTTTCCCTCTAAACCACAGATGGGGCTTAAGTTGAGCAAGAAAGCCAGAGAAGTACATACGAGGCAGAAAATTCTCTCTTGCAGATATTACTGAGCTTTCACCAAACACCCTCCCAATCCTCCATACAGGCAAGGAAAAATGCATTATTTGCATTCAAGGACATATTCCACCCAGGCAAAAATATTAAAGGAAGGGATGAAGCAAGGGCAGTGAAGACTGTGGCCAGGGGACTGGCCTATGGAAGAGTCCTGAGGCCACACAGAGAGGCTTGGAGGGCCACATTTGGCCCCTGCGCTTGAGGTTACCCACCCCAACTTACTGTATTGACAAGTTTAGCTGTGACCTAGATATCAGAAACCAGTTTTAATTTCATATCCGTCTGGAAAACTCACAGCAGGGCCTTAAACAAGCCCCCCGCCCCAATCTGCAGTACGGAGATAATTATACTGAGCTCCCTTGCAGGGCTGTTGTAGAAATGACAACAAAATAATGTACCTTTAAGTGCTTTGAACATGCAAAATTCTCCACAAATGTCAAATGTCAAACAACGACTTACCTGGCTCTGCCAACCACAACTGTCTGAGCCCACGGCTGCATGATCTCCGAAAAGGAGCCGTAGTCAAAGAATCCAGAGAGCCACTGGCCCTTCTGAGCTACAAAGAAAGGCAGGGGAGGAAAAACCATCAAGAGGAGTGGAAGTGAGCGCGCGTTGTCCCGAGTCTTGCGAAGCGGATTATAAATATGCAGATAAATAAACATAATTAAAAGCAAAGCACAAGACAATGCATACAAATTGCATATCTTCTCAGATGAATTATAACGTTTTCTTGCATCTGATGAAGTGGACTCTCAAGTGCAGGTAAAGGTTATGCCGCAATAAATGTGCTGTATCTTTTAAGGTGCCACGTACTGCACCTTTGTCGTCATTTTCAAAATGCTTTAGGGTTGCAGCCTGCAAAGTCATCTCATTTGCACAAGGACTTCTCCCTTTCCTCTGTGTGCCCCTCAAATCTGTCCTGGGAGTTCCCTCAACCCTCCAGAGCAGACTTGGCAGAGGGGGACAGAGGGGTGGGGCACATGGGGGAGAAAAGGAAATTGTGTTACGCAAATGGAAGTCATGGAGGGAATGAGATTTAAGCCTGCCTTGCTCTAGCCCAGTGTTTCTCAACCTGTGGGTCCCCAGTTGTTGTCGGACTACAACTCCCATCATTCCTAGCCAGCATGACCAGTGGTCAGGGATGATGGGAGATGTAGTCCAACAACATCTGGGGACCCACAGGTTGAGAACTGCTGCGGGTCTAGCCAAAGGGAAGGAATGACAAAGAGATCTGCCAAGCCAACCAAGGAAGTCTCATTGAAGCAACAAGCCAAAGAGGGGCAGCTGATACCCCCTGGACTATGTATAAATTGAAGCATGTTCAGTTTTCTCCGGAGACAGGCAACTCTGCTGTAGCTACACCAGTGTGGTGCAGTGGTGAGAGCGTCACACTAGGACCTGGCAGACCAGAGTTCAAATCCCCACATGGTCATGACACTCATTTGGGTCAGTCTCCATCTTGAGGCCTATCCTATCTCACAGGAGTGTTGTGAGAAGTGTTTGTAGGAAGGGGGGTTATTCGTTCGTTTTTGTTTCATATTCGGTATTCTCATTTTGTATGTTTCTGTTGTGAACCGCACCGGGTTCTTCAGGTGGAGGGTGGCATATGTATTTAATAAACAAAATAATAATAACAACCCTGCACACTGTCTTGAGAAACTTGGAGGAAAAGTGGGATACAAATGCATTAATAGAGAAAAAAAGGAGGCCACCTTTAACCTTGCCATCAATACATGGGGAGCCCAATGCAAACTCTGAAAGAGACTTTCTCAGAGAAGTTGCCAATGCCAAGTGAATCTCACCAAAAGTTATATATTAAAGGCTATGAAAATGTCTGCCTGCTGCCAGCCGCCGTGGCTGTCTCTTTAATTTGCTCGTCTGCATAGCGAGGGCCATTTATCAGCAGAAGGCATCATTTACTGTTAAACGATGGGACACAGGGAGCAGAGGGAATTTGCCTTGCTTTTAAATAAATAACTCTACGGGGTGGTTCCTTTCCCCCTTCTCTTTCTCACAAGACAAGGCAAACATTTGTCAGAAAGCAGCCAAGGCATTAAAAGAGGTTGTTCTTCAAGGCTTTCCCCCGGTTTCTAAAATGTATGCACTTTAAATTTCTTTTAAGCCAGGCTATCAGACCGGAATTCTCTCCCCCTCCCCGCCTCCTCCTCCTCTGTTTTGGCAGTAGCGAGACTCAGCCAATTCTTAAAGACATGGACAGATCATTTGGGGAGCTCCCACCTCTTTGTGGCTAAGCATGGGCTTTGGAGACAGAAGGTCCCGGGTTCAACAGGAACGTAACCTGTTCTTGGAAAATACCTACTGAAATTAATGGACCCCAGTTATTCAAATCCATTGATTTCAATGATTCTACTCTGAGCAGGGCTAAAGTTTTTATCACGTGAACTGCCCTGAGATCTACAGATGAGGGGCAGTATACAAATTTAATAATAAACAAACAAACAAACAAACAAATAATAACATTGGATGCAACTATTGAGACAAGCACTTCGCTGATCTTGAATCTCCTGTTTAGAGTGTTATGCTGTTTTAATGGACTAGTTTATTATATATATTGAATGTGGGTGTTGCTTTCAGTTGTTTGTGAACCTCCTTGGTTCAATGTTTCCTACACTGACTGGCAGAGGCTCTCCAGGGTTTCAGACAGGAGTCTTTTCCTCAGCCCAACCTGGAGATGCCCAGGATTGAGCCTGTGACCTTCTGCATGCAAAGCGGATGGTCTGCCACTGAGCTATGGCTCTTCCCCGATATGTTTAGGAGGGATGCAAATAGAGCAAAGTGGGGAAGAGGAACAGGCTTAAAATCAGTGCCAAGAAGACATGGGCTCTAGGCAGGCGTTGCCAGCTTCCATACCACTCTCTTGTGGGGTGGGGAGGAAATCTCCACTGCTCTTAAGCAAGGAGAATTGTGCTTCTTATAAAAGCCTCTTTCCCCCACAGGCTCTCTACAAACGCAGGAGGTGGGGGAGGCCTCTCGTGTTCAGCCTCTTTTGCAACGCTATAATTTTGAACAAGCACTCCTTGCCCTGTAACGCCAAGTGCAAAAGCAATTAAAAAAGTGGAATCCGAGCAAAGCCAACCTCTGCTGACTCCAGCGGGATGGCAAGTGTTTTATCAAGCCCAAACTTGAAATTACTATGTTCTAATGTTCCTTGGCTCCGTGGCCCCCCGCTGTAAAATGTGACCATCCATTTCAAAATTATCTCTCCATCGCCGAGTCCAGAGCTTGATCGTTTCGATTCCGGGCCTCGCATCGGGCGTCAGTTTGAAGAATATCGCGGCGCTATCTCTCCTAATAAACGGCTTTAACTTTTCACCTAGGAGATCTCTCCTTTAAACTTATCGCGGAGAATCATCTGCTTCCCCTTAACGCCTCCACTAAATTAAAAAACTCGAAGTCACTCAATTTGGAACCTGCATGCTTTCGACAAGCCAGATGAATTGCCGGCAAGATGACGGGGTGGGCGGTGGTGCAGGGGGAGGACGGAATATTAGCCAAAAAGAAGTTGCCAAAAAAAGTCCCATTCTAGCCAGCAGATAAGTGCAGCTGCTAAAGGATGGTGCTGCTCAGGAAGACCTGGTTAGAATTTTGCCTCTGCAGTGAAGTATTAGGCGACCTTAGGATAGCTGCCCTCTCCCAGTACCATTATCTGTCATATGGGATAATAATATTGGCCTACTTTATAGGGCTTATGGTGTATGCATTAGCTATATAAATTCAAATAATATTATTATTGTTATTATTAACTACTGCAGCAGCCGCACATGGGACCTGCAATAAATCATTGTTGTGTGGAGTGCTATTCGGGGTTGCAGCCGGCCACACCCTCTCTAATTATACTCCATTCCATCCTCCCTTTCTTCCACCCCTCTCTCAACAGTTAGTCAGCACTCCAGGACCACCGGGTATGCTCAGTCCTCAGTGTCAGGGCTGCCCCAGTCAGGGCTTTCCCTACCCCAAAGTACTTTTGTGCTTCTGCAAACCTTGGGGTGCCCCTAAGCCTGCTGCCAGCTCTCCCTCTTCCAGAGGGATGGTGTCAAATAGTAAGATCACTATTTGTATATAGCAGGGCTGAGGAACCTTTTCCAGCCCTTGGGGGCAACCTCCTAGGGGTGAGATACTAGGGGTGGGCAGGCCAGAAGCAAAGAGTGGGGGTGGGAACAAAGGTAAATTTTGCCTTTGTACAGCAGGCTGGTTTCTGCACATGCTCCCAAGACACTAGAGTCATCAGAGTTCAAGGACAAATAAGAAACACTTGAGGGTGCAAAACAGGGCTGGTGTGGAGCGTGGCCAGGGGAAGAGTCCTCAGAGCCATATAGAGAGGCTTGGAGGGCTGCCTGTGGCCCCTGGGCCTGAGCTTTCTCACTCTTGACATACAGGATTAGCACACAGCAGACAGAACATTGCACTCGGGAGTCGGAGAGGATATCACTTCTAACAGAGGGAGGGTGCCCTATGGCAGCTGAGTTCCTAGATCAAAAGCAACGCAACTTACAAAGCCTCAGCTCCTTTAAAAGTTTGCAGGCTCTGTGCTAAACCTGGGCTGCAGCCTAATGGCAAGTCCTGTAAGCAGCCCTTTTGCAAGGCCCTAGCTCCTTTCCCCCGTCTAGTTAAAGCTATGGTTTTCCCAGTAGTGATATATGGAAGTGAGAGCTGGACCATAAAGAAGACTCCCTGAAAAAGACCCTGATGTTGGGAAAGATTGAGGGCACAAGGAGAAGGGGACGACAGAGGACGAGATGGTTGGACAGTGTTCTCGAAGCTACCAGGATGAGTTTGACCAAACTACGGGAGGCAGTGGAAGACAGAAGTGCCTGGCGTGCTCTGGTCAATGGGGTCACGAAGAGTCGGACACGACTAAACAACAACAACAAGCTCCTTTTCCAGCAAGCTGAGCAGGAGAACTGAACTAGAAGTTCCAAATAGTGTAGAATACTGAAGATTTAAATCTACTGCTAACAGAAAGCAACTGAATGTGATTTTGCTATTAGTGTGTGGATAGATAGAATGATAGATAGATGGTGCAGCGATTAATTATCCCCTCTCCATCATTTCCCAGATAGTTCCTCTTTTCTTTGGAAATTAAAGTACCTGGGTTAGGGCGTCCAGCCAGCATCCAGCGAGGATCATAAGGCGTCTTGGTGGGAACAAAGTCAACGGCTCTATCTATCGGGTCCTTGACGGTGATCATTGGGACTGGGCTGAAAACGCTCTGAAAGGAGGAGAGGGAAAAGTTGGCACGTAAGATTCTTGAAATGCTCATACGTTTGGCCAGTTAGACATTGCAGGAACACAGGAGGGCTTCCTTCTACCACATCCAGCGCTTTGCCCATCCATCCCAGGACTGTCTAACTAGCAGCAACTCTCCAGGGTCTCTGGCAAAGAAGGGGCTATTCCATCATCTTCCCCCTGACCCTTGCAATAGGAGCTAACTGGGGAATTTGACAGGCAAAGAATGTGCCCTGCCACTGAGTAATAGTCCCTGCCACGTATGCAGCCTTGAACATACAACCATTTTGTAAAGTAACAAGTGAATTCTGAAATGACAATTCCCAAGGTTCCTTGGGGGAAATCCATGCCAAATAGAAGTGATATAATCTGATTCCCGTCTGGAGGGCAAAAGGGGTCCTGGACCCAAGTTGTTAAGGGCCTTGTACATAAATACGACTTGGCCCACTAGCGGATGGGAAGCCAGTCCAAGCTTTTAAGCACCAACATTATGTCCTGGTGATATTCTGTTCTAGCTGAAGCATTTCACACCACCTGGAGCTTCGAAGGGCAGCCCACTTAGAGTGCATTGCGGTATTCAAGCCTTGAGTTCCCAATGCGCAAATCACCACGGCCAGGTGATCTCAGTCCAAGAACAGTGATAGCTAGTGAACCAGCTGTAGCTGACAAAAGGCACTCCTAGCCGTTCAGGAGCAAACCCAAGCTGAACACTGATTATCTTTGCGACCTCCCCAGAGCTCAGTCCTTGAACCAAGCACCCACCCACAGCAACGCCAGAAGAGCTAAAAGGGGGTGGAGGGAGAGAAATACCTTTGGCATGTAAGACAGCCATTGAAGAATGGTGTAGACCCCTTCGAAGTCATCGCATACTGTGCTATGGGTCACCCCGTTGTTGTGCATGATCTGGATCCCACCTAGCTGGTTGTTGGAGGTGTACACCTCTCTTCCAAGCACCTGTTTGAAGGCAGGGGGTAGGGAAAGATAGATATCTTTTAACCATGTGCTTGTTATCAGATTTTTTTTGTTAACCACACAATATAAAAAAATCATTCCTGAAACTCCAATTGTTTTCAGCGAAGTCCCCTCTCCAGTATTCCCCGTATTTTATTTTATTGCATTTATATCTCAACTTTATTCCATCGTGGGACTCAAAAAAGCTTCTAGGAATGGCATGAGGTCTCCCATCCAGGCACCGACCAGACCCAGACCTGCTTAGGTTCAACAAAATGGTGCCTTCACGTGCCTCCAGACCACAGCCTGGTATTCACTGATTTAAAAGCAATGTATGATCTGTATCTTTCTGAAAAATGAGCCAATCAAGGTGGGTAACGTTAGAACGGCAAACAGAATGCAATATAAAAATGTCCATATGAAAATATCAACACAACGGCAGTCTCCAGATGCAACAACACACCATAGTTTATTGTGACAAGAGCGAATCTAAGAAAGTCCCAGGTTCCATCTCCTCTTTTTCAGAACTTTTTGCAGCATTTGCTTTTCCATGGTTTCTTTGGCCCCAACACAACCCCAAACCATGGTTTAGCCCAGTGGCTTATCTGTGGCTTGTTCACTGGCAAGAAACCATAGTCTGAAGCCATGGTTTGTTGTTGGCTTACAAACCTTTCTTAACCTTGGTCAATTTTAGCCACTCCCTGATACTCACCAAGCCACAAAGGAATGAGGAAAGAGCAGCTGGAAAACAAACCAAATGCAGAAGACTAGCTAATAGCTGCAGAAGACTGGCTATGTTTCTCCACGGCTGGAGGCCCTGTACCTTTGAATGCGAGTTGCTGGGAATCACGAGTGGGGAGAGTGCTGTTGTACCCAGGCCCTGCTTTTCAGACTTCCCACAGGGGACCTGGCTGTCCAATGAGAGAATAAGGCATAGGACCAGATGAGCCACCAGCTCTCTCAACTTGCGATTCCTGGTATTCAGAGGCACTCTGCTTCCAACACAATCCATGGTGCTTCCAATATCATCCGTTGATAACCTTATTTTTAAATGCATTTGTTTATTTTGCATTATTTATTCTGCTTATGTTAGCAATGGGGAGGGAGCAAAGGATTATGCTGGCTCTTGGACACCCCTTCCATTTGCTCAGCCTGCATAGCTCAGTCGCTTAGAGCGCGGTGCTGATAACACCAAGGTTGCAGGTTCGATCCCCGTCTGCAACAGCTGCATATTCCTTCATTACAAGGGGTTTGGACTAGAGATGATCCACAAGGTACCCTTCCAACTCTGCAATTCTATGCTTCCATGAAATGCTCAAAATCTTCTACCCGCTGCTCCTCCTCCTCCTCCTTTCTGTCCCTCTCCAATTCAGGGCTGAGATTTCATCCACACACTTTTGATGCTTAACACCTTCCTACCCCTAGGGACCAGAAACTCGCTTTGGCAACCAAAGAGACATAACAAAAGCTGTGTTTTTTTGCATGGCACAACTGTGAAACTGTGGCAGAGAGCCAAAGACACATACAACGCAGGAGAGGCCTTGAAAGGAGCAAGTCTGAAAACGAGACCTTGTGTGCCTGCACACACACCTTTCAGCCAACAATTTCAAACCACGCCGACAGGTGCAACTCTTTCCCCTCCCCGGCAGTTTTCCTTCGAAGGGGTCCATTAAAATGAGCCTCTGACCACCGGCCTCTCAATTCTTCCTCTCTCTCACTGCTCCTTTCTTCTAATCTCAGCCCAAGCGCCGCACAGCTCTGTTCCCATTCTCCCGCTGTCTCTTCCCATTTGCCCTTTCGCTGACTGATACACTGATCTCTCGGTCACTCGGCTTTCTGCTCTGCTGGGTCCATATTACTAATAACACCTCTGCCACGGCCAGTTTACCTCATGAAGGCAGGAGCACATCATTACAAAATAAACTCATAACTTTGACATTCGAGCAAATACACGCCATTTGTTATTTTTATGGCGCGAGTCTTTCCAACAGGCAGGGCGGGTGGGAGGGGGGTGGGGAAGGTGGCATTATGTACCTGGTTCCATTTAGATCGCACAAAACAAAACAAAAAGGGAGGGAGGGAGAGAAACATGCGTGCGCAACCACAGACGCCTCCGCACACTCCTGACCAAAACAAAAGCACACTAGGAAACACAACCGGCACGAGTTGGATTACTAGAGGCAGGTGCCTCATTGTCCCTCGCCCCTTTCCTCTTAGGCCTCAGAGCAGGTGTGGGGAACCTGTGGCCCTCCAGACATTGCTGCCCTACAACCATCCCTGGCCATTGCCCACACTTGCTGGGGCTGATGGGAGTTGTAGCCGGTGTGGCGTAATGGCTAGAGTGTTGGACTTGGTCCTGGGAGAGCAGGGTTCGAATCCCCACTCAGCCATGAAGCTCGCTGGGCCAGTCACCACCTGTCAGCCTAGCCTACCTCACAGGGTTGTTGTGAGGATGAAACAGGGAGAAGAACCATGTTCACCACCTTGAGATCCTGGGAAGATAAAAGTGGTACAGTGGTACCTCGGGTTACATACGCTTCAGGTTACAGACTCCGCTAACCCAGAAATAGTAACTCGGGTTAAGAACTTTACTTCAGGATGAGAACAGAAATCGTGTGGCGGCGGCGTGGCGGCAGCGGGAGGCCCCATTAGCTAAAGTGGTACCTCAGGTTAAGAACAGTTTCAGGTTAAGAACGGACCTTCAGAACGAATTAAGTTCTTAACCCGAGGCACCACTGTATATGAATGTAATAAATAAATAAGTTCAGCGAGATCTGGAGGGCCCAAGGTTTTCCATTCCTGGACTAGAGGAACAATGAAGAGGTGCCTTTGGACTGAGGGCTGCATTTTCAACCACAGACAACCTTCACAGTGTGGGGATGCCTGGGGTGGGCAGGGCCAAGTGGGCATAGCAACTGGTGCAGCTCTGATCTTTGAACAGTGGAATAATAATAATTTATTTGTACCCCACCCATCTGACTGGGTTGCCCCAGGCATTCTGGGCAGCTTCCAACAGAATGTAAAAATACAACGAAAACATTCAAGCCATGAAAAAGTCAGAGGTTTCTATACGCATCTCTCCATTCTCCAGCCAACTAGTCAGAGGCATCGCCATACTTCAAGGACAACATTCCTGTCAGGCGAAAGTGTGCAGAAAGAGGAGCAGGGAATGGAGGGCAGGGTCTGGGGAAAATCCCGAGAGCCGTACCGAAAGGCCTTGAGGGCCACATCCAGCCCTCAGGTTTCCCCCTCCACTGGCCTAGAACCTGTGGAGATCTGACAGGCTGCTTCCACCCCAGGCAACACAGCTGGCTCAGGGCAAATAATTAAAGATGGAGTCCTCATTGCTCTCACCTCAGCCTTTCCCCAACTAGTATTCGCAGGCCTCCCAGTGTTTTGACGGGTCTCCTCTTGGATTGATAATCACAAAAGGAGAGATTTGGCCTGCGGCCTATGAATACTGACCTCCCCCACCCACTGCTTTTAAATCCTTTGTTTGCATCCAAACTATTTAAACAATCTTTCATTCCTAGCCCGCAGATTGCCCATATTGAGAATTACTGTTTTCTCTCAGACATCACCACCCCTACCCCCAGTAAAATGGGTCTGAAAGGTTTTTTGAATACAAAACCCTGCCCAACCTGTTTGACTGTAGGCAGCAGTAAAAGGAGCGTACATACTGGTGTTGGAAACTCAGATATATAAGCTAGTCACTAAATTGCACCTTAAATGTAGGTTATAGTCACCATGGCAGACTGTCTTGTGGCTTTTTTTTTTTGCTTTGTTATTATTAGTACTACTATTATTAATTTTAATTTCGCTTCATTTCCTTTCTATACCGCTTAACATTTTAAAGAAAAAAAAACCCTCAAAGCGGTTTACAACACATGAAAACATCAAATAAAACAATCCAGAATAAAACAGCGATATCTCCACAGCCGGCTGGCTGACCAGATGGTGGAGATGTCAGTCGCCACATCGGGTGACAAGACATCTTCACTTCCTTTGCAATTGGACCCGCACCAGTTGCAAAACATGCCTGGTGCTTGGGGAATTTCGAACACTGGCTACACAACACAAGCAGTGATCTCTCTTCCAAACTATCTTCAGATTCAGTGAAGTTAGAGGTGAAGCTGGAGGAGAGAATGTATGGAGAGAAATCCTTAGAATCATAGAATCATAGAATCATAGAGTTGGAATAGACCACAAGGGCCATCGAGTCCAACCCCCTGCCAAGCAGGAAACACCATCAGAGCACTCCTGACATATGGTTGTCAAGCCTCTGCTTAAAGACCTCCAAAGACGGAGACTCCACCACACTCCTTGGCAGCAAATTCCACTGTCGAACAGCTCTTACTGTCCTTCATCTATCTCCCGCCTAAATTAGGTGAGCCAACACCCACCAACTGGCTTTCAAATGCAGCTGGATCCACCATGTCTCTGTTGTCAAGTATATACACTGACAAGTCAATATGGCACCCAGATTCAGCATTAGCCGGGCATTTAATTTGCTCAAAGCATCTTGACGCACTTGGGAAAAGTGGAAAGGAAGAAGGGCAGGAGCTGTTTATTTATCTGTATCTCCAAAACAGGGTTTTAAAAGGGCAACAGTACCAATGAACAGGCCTGTTTTAGGAAGGGCCAATCACCTCTTGACTATTGCTTAGTCTTAAGCCACCTGGCAAAGAGATATATGAACCCTTCTGGATATGGTTTGTTTGTTGCCTTTATAGACCTGAAATCAGCTTTGGATTCAATTTCAAGAGACAGACTATGGACCAAGTCCCACACCACCATTGATAAAAGACGACTTTTCATCACTTACACTTCGAATAAGATGTGGGTTGCAGGGTAATTTGATAAAACCTATCCTTTCGAATAAGGGCATTTGTCAGGGTTGAATATTAGTTCCTACACTATTTAATTTTTATTTAAACAGTTTGATTGGGAACTGTTTAGTACCTGACTGCCATGTACCAAAACTGGCAGGGACTAAAGTCCCACTGTCCTAAACAGGCCTTAAATCACTTTGTAAACTACTCTGAGGTTCTTTTGCAATGAAGAGGTGTATAACTTTTGTGAAACAAAAATTAGCAACTAAAAACCATGGCCTTTTCTAGACACAGATCAATTAATAAGTGGATAACAGATGATGGGGGACGCAGGTGGTGCTGTGGGTTAAACCACAGAGCCTAGGACTTGCCGATCAGAAGGTTGGTGGTTCGAATCCCTGCGACGGGGTGAGCTCCCGCTGCTCGGTCCCTGCTCCTGCCAACCTAGCAGTTCGAAAGCACGTCAAAGTGCAAGTAGATAAATAGGTACCGCTCTGGCGGGAAGGTAAACGGTGTTTCTGTGCGCTGCTCTGGCTCGCCAGAAGCGGCTTAGTCATGCTGGCCACATGACCCGGAAGCTGTACGCTGACTCCCTTGGCCAATAAAGTGAGATGAGCGCCGCAACCCCAGAGTCGGTCACGACTGGACCTAATGGTCAGGGGTCCCTTTACCTTTACCTTAACAGATGATGGTCAGCATATAGACCCAAGTCAAGAAGTTTAGAGACCTGGGCATTATGTTTTCTTCCACTCTCTCCTGGGCTACCCATACATGGGAGGCAGCGCAAGCAGTTCAGAATACTGTTAAGGCTGTACACCCATTTTTCTTTACTAGTCCTGCTGCTGTAAAAGTATTTAAGACCAAAGTCTTGTTTCAGCTGCTGTATAGGGTTCAAGGGTTTTGATTCAATTGCTGAGAATGTTCTTTTTGGAGTACCAAGATGTGTGTTAACTGCTGGGCTACGGTTTTGAGGCTGGACTCACATTCAAGGCTTGGTCCCGTGCCTTGCGATATTGGTAAAAAGTTGCTTATGCTGATCCAACTTCAGATTATCTTTATTTCTTACAAGAATATGTTACTATCAGCTACGATTTAAAGGTTTTATTATTAAACTGCATGCGTTAGGCTTCCCTACGGGTTTCCTCTGCACACAATATAATTCTGTTGTAAAATCTATTCTGGAAGAATGGATCAAGGATATAGATTGCCAATACTCTTTATCAAGTACTTGTAGAACTTGTCCTCCAATATATTTGGGTTTAATGTTTGAATTTCCTACATGTGCTACATATCTGGATGATCTTACTATCCCTAAGTATTGCCATGCCTTTTCTAGGGCCAGATCTAACTCTCTTTCTCTTCTGCAATACTGGAAGGGTGTTATCTAGGTGTCCCCAAACAAGGGTCATCTGAATCCTTGGGGTGATGGGCCATGTCTCCTTTGAATATAAGCTTCATAGAGAGGAAAATTAAGAGATTACTTTGCCCCCTTGTGAGGAGCACCCAGGAAGGACACCAGAACAGTCGCCAAAATATTTATTGGCTGGTACAAATAAGTATTTTAAGTACAGCCTCTTCTCTGCTCGTATCTTCAGCTGGTACTCTCGTTTTAACTGCAATTTGTATCCTAGCTTTGTATCTTTTTTTACCGTATAGTATTCTAAATATGTGTATGTTTTATTCTTTGCATTATATCATATTTTAAACAAGCCTATGTGTTAATGCTCATGTTTTTATTCTTTGTATCCTCTGTTTTAGCAGGTCTGGGACCGTATAATAAATTATTTGGATTTGAGCAGACTGTATATATATATATATATCAAGCCATTTCCCCGGCTTGTCAGCAGCAGTAAACCTGAACCGTCCACACCGTCTACAGATAAACGGTTGCAACAACTCTAGTTTGCTTCCCAGCAGCACTGGGATTTGTTGGTGGCTGGCGGAGATTTAGGCCCACTTTCTATTTATTTCTCTGTCTAAACTACTGGCATTCTGCCAGCTTTTGAAGATACACCTGTTTAACATAGGTGTTCCCTTGAACGCTTTCCCTGAATCACCCCTATTTTGTAGCTGTGCTATTTTAATTGGGATTGTTTTATCATCTATTTTAATCACAAAAGTGTGTATTTGATTTCATGTAAATATTTACGAAACACTCATATAAAAGATCACAATGTAAAGACTAAAAACACAGTATTACACAATTAAAAAAAACCTAGCACACGCATCAGTAAGAGATGGTTAGCAAAATCACCTCAGGTTCGAAAGACCTGACTGAATATCGTAATGTCCAGAAGGCATCTAAAACCAGGTGGAGGTGGCTTCTGCCGATTGGCAAGGAGTTCCACAGGACAGGGCCTATATGCTAAAGATTCATTGCTTGGTAAAGGCCAGTCAAACCTTGGGCGCATGTGGGACCACCAAAAGTGCCCTACTGAAACTCAGACGTATGGCAACCCATGTCAGCAGTGCCGTTTTTGCCAATTTTCCTTAAAAATAGCTTAAAAACTTTTGTGTCCAGATCTGAAGAAGCGTCTCCACCCCCATCGTTCTACCCGGACACTGAGGTCCAGCACCAAGGGCCTTCTGGCGGTTCCCTTGCTGCGAGAAGCCAAGTTACAGGGAACCAGGCAGAGGGCCTTCTCGGTAGTGGCGCCTTCCCTGTGGAACGCCCTCCCACCAGATGTCAAAGAGAATAACAACTACCAGACTTTCAGAAGACATCTGAAGGCAGCCCTGTTTAGGGAAGTTTTTAATATTTGATGTATTATAGTATTTTAATATTTTTTTGGAAGCCGCCCAGAGTGGCTGGGGAAGCCCAGCCAGATGGGCAGGGTATAAATAAATTATTATTATTGTTGTTGTTGTTGTTGTTATTTTTCCACTTTTTGAAATATGGCAACCCTAGAAACTGCTTAGAAGCCATCTGGGCACGAATTGGGATACAAATTAATAAATAGCAATGAGTCTTCTTCTTCTTTGGCAATCACTCGAAGCTGAGTAAGATGTCTTCCATGAACATGGTTTTAACAGTGAGTCCGTAAATAACTGTGGAGGCCACTTCTGGATCCACACGTCCTTACACAGTGGGGACATTGGTTTCCGTGCAGGAGTTGATCACAGTGAGGGTTTGCCAAGCATGCCTTCCTAGGCACATTTCTCCCTTTCGTCCTGAGTTTGAGCATCTTCAAAGCCCATGACACCTTTGGTAAAAGATTCCTGCATTGCAGATGATGCCACTTGCAACTCTATGATTCTAAGCTGTCCCTCTGTTTCTGTAATGGCCGGCCAGGGACCTATTGTGGGCTTCAGTTCCACAGCACCCCTCTCACTGCTGCCCCCTGGTGGAGCGGTAGACTCTGTGGCTCGACCAACTCCAGCACCAGTTAACTCCCTGCATGCTGAGTAAAGGGGGGCAGGAGGCAGAGGAGTTCAGGGGTGCGGGCAAGAGAAGAGATTAAGAGAAAGAGGAAGGTCTCTCTCTAGTGCAAAAGGACCAGTGACAGTATTGAACAAAATCAGAAGGAAGGAAAACAGTTAATTTTAATAGTGATAATGGTGATAACTGGGAATTGTAAGGATGAGGAAGGAAAGCTGTTACAGGACAAATAAAGTAATTTTGAAAAGGGGGGGCAGAAAGGAGGGATGAAAGAAACTGGAAGTTTGTGCAGAGAGGATCGCAGATAAGGGACAGGTTAAGCGTGCATAGTGGGGAGAAGAAATTACAGGAGATGAGTAACAAAACAAACTTTCAGAGGTGTAAGGATGGGAGAGAAAAATATGAAATAAATTGCCTTATCCAGTTAGAGCCTCTGGATCAGCAATTTCTGGCTAAAAAGGGGAGGCTGAGTCACAGTGCCTGCAGAGCCAATGGGCATGTCCAGACAACCCATTTAGTGAGTATTCATCTTGATCAGTTTGTGGGAAAGTTGCAGAGTCTTGCAGGAAGCAACATCTATCCCCCTTTCCGGTTGCTTTCTGTTCCGCGCAGAGTCCTGCTTTTTTTTTTTTTTTTTTTTTTTTTGAAGCAGGCTCATTGCCCAAGATCTCCAAATCCAAGCAAATTGTGCGACTTGAATTTGCTAGCATGACGCAGAACCCCACCCGCAAAATGGCGGCAGTCCGGTGGCAGCCGCCTCTGTACTCAGCTTAAGAAAAATCTGAACCCTGCCTCAAAAACCAGGAATGAACAACACACATTCAAATCCCTCAAAAAAAGAAAAGAAAAGAAAGAAAGAAAAGGAATTAAGGCCGAGAGAAAGAAAAGAGTTAAAAGTTCCAGTCCAATTATCTACAATTGAGCCTTGAACAGCTCCTAACAGCTTTCAGCCTCATCGATCAGTACTTCTGCCCTGCCCATTAAAAGTTATTAGATGGTGGAATAATGGCAACTTGATAACAAAGGCAGGTCTTGGCTTTAAAAGAAAAGAAGTGTGTACCCTTAAACAACAGGAGAACAGTGTTTCGGGAAGGGCTTCTTTTCTCCTGAACAATCCTCAATTTCTCTGATAAGGAAAATCGAAGTTAAACTGGGATTGGAATGCCTTCGCCAACTAGTCCAGCTTTCACCAACTTGTTGCCTTCCACATATTTTGGGCTACAGCCCTTTTCCAAAGCATGGCAACAAGGGAACAGGCCTTTCCAGCAATGCTCCCCTCCCCATCTGTGGAATGACCCCCCCCACCCCACCCAATCGCCTGGAGCCATTGCTGACATGTTTTGGGAGTCCGGCAAACATGCTTCCCTTTTCTCAAGCATTTGAGCGTTGATTTTTCTTTTCAGTCGCTCTTGTTAGTGAAAATGCAGTCCAGCTTTTTCTGGGGGCTGTTTGTGGTGGTTAAACCTACGTCCAGGGATGGAGGGACCTGTTCATATCCTTTAACTATGCTCCTCCAGACACTCAGTTTATGTTAAGCTTTTGTCTTGGGTTTGCTTGCACAAAGCTTATGTGGAGGTTTAGACAATCTTCAGTCTTCACTGAGGATTTGTGGTTGCGGGGAAGTTATATGGCAATGAGGACTAATCTTGATTTGTTCGTCTTTTATTAACTGGATCACCCGGAAGGGCCACAGGTCACCTACCCTTGGTTTAAGTATCCCAACATTAATACTTTCTACCGATTAAAAAGTGGCAGAAGTTATGCTAACTGGCCTGTAATTTCCTAGATTCCCCCCCCCCCCCGATACTTTTGCAAAAATTGTTGTGTTGGCTACTTTCAAGGTATGGAAACTAGGCTGTTTTGTTAGAAGATCAACAATTTCACATTTGAGCTCTTTTAAGAACTCTCAGGGGTATGCTGCCCAGATCTAGTGACAGGTTAATTTTTTTTTAATTTGGCAATTAAGCTCTGCAAGTTTCTCCCTCTCAACGCCTTTATCTGATGCCCTCCCTCAAAAAAACCAAATCCGCGTTTAAGCATCTTGACATCCTTTTGCGCCTTTGACATCTCATGGCCCCCATGATCTCCCTGGCTAGTTTAATGCTTCAGGTGTATTTAAAGACATTTTTTATTGCCTGTTTTGATGTTTTTAACAAAAAGCTGCTCAAACTTGTCGCTGTGTTTTACCTGCCTTATTGTCAACTTACATTTGTTTTGCCAGACTTTATGTTCCTTTTTATTCTCCTCGCTTGGGCAAGACTTTTACGTTTTAAACGAAGCCTTCTTGCCTTTTATAGCTTCCTTGATTCTGTTCATTAACCACACTGGCATCCTCATGGATTTGTTTGTACATTGCAGATTAGAAATGTACTTTTTTTTTTTTACCCAAGTATTTTATTGCAGAGGTTTTAAAACAATCCCCAAGCACCTTTAAAAAGATATTTGATACTTCTGGCCCATGTCCCCTTACTTTTTAGAAAGTTTCCTCTCTTCTGAAATTAACAATAAAACCACAGCAACAACTTTATTATACAGTCACAAACCTGTAAAAACAAATTAAAACACCAAAACCATACAATTTCCAACATACGCTGAGCAAAACATATAGAACTTACATAAATTTAAGACAAAAACAAACCAATATACAATTAAATTAGCAAGATTGCTCTATGGGGTTTTGCAGCAGAAAAGAGAACTCTAACAGCTGTTTATTATTAGTTTTTAATGAGTCCCTTCATTTTTAATTTTCTTCAATTTTTTTAAAAGCTTCCTCTCTTTTGAAAATTAAACACAACTCCTGGGCATTCCATGGAGTTACTGGGCACATCCCCACTCACATATATGTTGAATCTGACAGACACATTGAGATCTCTGTTCCTGAGCAGTTTGATGACACATTTCCCACCAGATCCTGACCACCACTCAGGGCGCTTCCAGGCTGCCTCTGTTTTTGAGTGAGATTCAGTCACATACCACAGCAAATTTAGGTTATGCGATTATAGTTTATTGGGAACTTCTGCACAACAAATCCTCTTCTGCAAAAGGTCAGACTTTTTCCAGTAAGGAAAGGGATTTGGGGGTGGGAGGGAACACACTGGAAAGTGTGGGGTGGCACTGCCATTGATGCAACTCCGAAACGTAGGGTGCAGCCTTAATAATGAGCCCTACCACAGGTCCCATCTTGCTCAGTACTGTTCATGCTAACAGGCAGCAGCTCTCCAGGGTTTCACTAAACACCGTCTATCTAGCTGCAAGCAAATCAGCATGGATGCTCATTAAACAGCCTGCATCTTCTGATGTAAAGATAAAGGTAAACGGACCCCTGACCAGTAGGTCCAGTTGTGGATGACTCTGGGGTTGCGGCGCTCATCTCACTTTACTGGCTGAGGGAGCCGGCATACAGCTTCTGGGTCATGTGGCCAGCATGACTAAGCCACTTCTGGCAAACCAGAGCAGTGCATGGAAACGCCGTTTACCTTCCTGCCGGAGTGGTACCTATTTATCTACTTGCACTTTGATGTGCTTTTGATCTGCTAGGTTGGCAGGAGCAGGGATCAAGCAACGGGAGCTCACCCCATTGTGGCAATTCAAACCACCAACCTTCTGATCGGCAAGCCCTAGGCTCTGTGGTTTAACCCACAGCGCCACCCGCGCTGATCTACTTGCAAGCAAATCAGGACGAATGCCCAACAAGCAGGTTGTCTGGAAGCACCCCCAGGATCAGGAACTGGCACCTATCTAGTTCTTGGTCAAACTCCCATTCCAAGCACCTATCCACCCCCTTCCCACCCACCACAGCGGATCGCACCCCCCACCCCCGAAAACAGACTGCAGCCTTTGCATTTCTAATCGAGGAACTTTGGGAGCTGCTCCTGCACTTTTTAATTTACGAGCGTTCAGTGGGGGACCTTTCCTGACTTGGGAACATATTGGCTCGGTCTAATGCTTGGAGATTATTAAAGCCAGTGCTATACCCCCGCTATCAGCTCTGCAGATCTTTTATTTAGAAGATATGGAGGCACTAAACGCAGAAAGAGTTCCCCGTCACCTCCACATTAAAACCCCAAGCGCCTGGTAAATGGAATTATATAGCTGTCATCTCCTTTCCCCAAAGTTTTAAGAGTACAATGGACTCATTTCCCCCCTCCTCCTCCCCACCCTCACTCTCTCTCTCCCCGCACTCCATCCCTGGCTCCAGAATGGAGAGCTCTACTTTGTATTGATTTAAAGTCGCGGAAATAAATAAAACTGCTTCGCCACCGCGGTTCACAAGAAATTCATGGTACACTATTGCATGATATATTTGAAGAGCTGTTCGCAAACTCTCTTTTTCCCTCTGGTGAGTGATTTGGGGGTGGGGGCTGGAGTGGGGAGGCACTGTGAAAAGCCTGCCAGTTACTGTAGATGCCCGCAGACTGCAAATCCGCAGGAAAGCCATGCGAATGAAGCCTCCTCTTTAGGTTGAGTCCTGGCCAGTCCATATCTCACTTTATCCAAGAAGAAACATTGTCACAATTCCCTTTCTTAGCCATTCTAATTAATTGCTTTTTAAAAATTTGTATCTTGAGACATATTATTTATTAGTAATAGAACCAGTATTTATAATGATAACATACAGTGGTACCTTGGGTTAATTCGTTCCGGAGGTCCGTTCTTAACCTGAAACTGTTCTTAACCTGAAGCACCACTTTAGCTAATGGGGCCTCCCACTGCCGCTACGCCGCTGGAGCACAATTTCTGTTCTCATCCTGAAGCAAAGTTCTTAACCCGAGGTACTATTTCTGGGTTAGCGGAGTCTGTAACCTGAAGCTTATGTAACCTGAAGCATATGTAACCCGAGGTATCACTGTATTAGGAATAGTAGTAGTAGCAGCAGCAATACCTATAATCATCACATTTCTATACACCAAGGGTAAAAAGGCCCAGTATTTCAAAGTAGCTAAAGGCAGAATACTTATTTATTATTATAATATAAACTACCTATACCCCACTATTTAAAAACCACTCAGAGCATCATACAACAATTTTAAAAACACCACACACAGAGACACGCACCTCCTCCCTCCCTCCCATTTATTTCACAGAGCCATAGAATGGGAAGGGACCCTGAGGGTCATCTAGTCCAACCCCCTGTAATGCAGGAATCTCAGCTGAAGCATCCATGACTGATGGCCATCCAACCTCTGCTTAAACACCTCTAAGGAAGGAGAGACCACCTCCTCCTGAGGGAAACCATTTCACTGTTGAACAGTTTTTCCTGATGTTTAATCGGAATCTCCTTTCTTGAAACTTGGTTTGAGTCCTACCCTCCAGAGCAGAAGAAAACAAGCTTGTTCCCTCTTCCATTGTGACAGCCCTTCAGGTATTTGAAGATGGCTATCGTATCTCCTCTCAGTCTGCTCTTTTCCAGGCTAAACATACCCAGCTCCTTCAACCGTTCCTCATCAGGCTTGGCTTCCAGTCCCTTGATCATCTTGGTTGCCCTCCTCTGCACTGGTTCCACCTTGTCAACATCCTTCTTAAACTGTGGAATTGGACAAAGTATTCCAGGTGTGGTCTGACCAAGGCAGAACAGAGTGGCACTATCGCTTCCCTTGATTGGGACACTAGACTTCTGTTGATGCAGCCTGGAATAGTGTTAGCTTTTTTTGGCTGCTGCATCACACTGTTGACTCATGTGGCCCAAGGATATTCTACTGCCTCTTCCTCTGCTCCTGGAGCATCCTACGCCCTTCCTCCAGCCCCTGTCTCTGACTGCTCAGACTCTTCCCATTCCTCAAGGCCAGACTCCTTCCTCGCAGGAGGCACAAAACCCCATAAATCGCTCTTCCCTTCCCTTGGATCAGCCTCTGGCCTCACTGCCTCTGCCACACACTCCTCAGAGCCCTGCCAGTCCCTGACATGCTCTACCACTGAGCATGCTCCAGCCACGACCTTTCCTTGATGCTGGGAGCAAAAAGCACGAGGCCTACCCTCACAGGCTAATACAGGGGTCAGCAAACTTTTTCAGCAGGGGGCCAGTCCACTGTCCCTCAGACCTTGTGGGGGGCCAGACTATCTTTTGAAGAAGAAAAAAGAATGAATTCCTATGCCCCCCAAATAACCCAGAGATGCATTTTAAATAAAAGGACACATTCTACTCATGTAAAAACACGCTGATTCCTGGACCGTCTGCAGGCCGGATTTAGAAGGTGATTGGGCTGGATCCGGCAATTGGGCCGGATCCTACCCATGACCTGGGCTCACCCCATGCCTACCACCTCCCTTTGTCACACAAGGCTTTTTAAAAATGATTACGCAAACCAGTGGGAGAGATCTGTTGCCTTTTTACCAGAAAAATGGCAAGAGGGCTGTTTCAGCAGGCAATGCAAGGGCAGCATTGCCAAAGCTGCCATTCGCTCTCCGTGTACAAACGGATTGAAGCTGGCACCTCCAGACGTTGACAGACCATATGGCTCGACACAGATAGAAGCGATCCTTAGTTATGTGAAATTGGGGAGGGGGGATTGAGGGGAGAGAGAACACCACCCCAGCGGAGATCTCTTTGACCCCATTTCCCTAAAGAGACATAAAAGGAGGATTAGTAATGCCAGCATCTGGCATGTAAATTGCCTCTCTTAACCGAGACTGGTATGCAGAAATAAAACTGCTCAAATCAAGGCTGAGGGAGGAAGAGACTGCCGAAAAGTTTCCAGACCAAGAGGTTGCCTCCTCTGTACAGAATCACGAGGGCAAGGACACGGCTGGGGGGCATTCTGGCCAATCCATCCACCGAGGGAGCGGCACCTCAGCTGTAGCCCACCAGCCTCTGGCCAAGGACACCAGAATCAGGCCATCTCTGAGCAGCTTTGGCCAGGTCTCTGCGATGCTTCATAAGAACATAAGAAGAGCCGGCTGGGTCAGGCCAATGTCCCATCTAGTCCAGCTTTCTGTTCTCACAGTGGCCAACCTGATGCCTGTGGAAAAACCAACAAGCAGGATTCGAGCGCAAGAGCACTCTCCCCTCCTGTGATATCCAGGAACTGGTATTCAGAAGCACTGGCAAAGCATAGCCGTTGTTGCTAGTAGCCACTGGCAGCCGTCTCCTCCATGAATTTGTCCAATCCTCTTTCAAAGCCACCCAGGTTGGTGGCCCCCAATGGCTTGCAATGGTGCAGAGTCCAGGCAAGAGGATAAGGGATTATTTCCCTCCTCTTCAAGAAGGCGGCAGCGGAGGCAGAAACAGCACAAAGCTACAGCACAGGTGGGGAAACTTTTTTGTCCTGAGGGCCATATTTCCTCATGGACAGCCTTCCAGGGGCCGCATATTAGTGGCAGGTGGAGCCAAAGGTAGGTGCGAGTGGGGCGAAAAAGAGAAGAGGACAGAGCAGCAGATAGGCTTCTGAAGATGCAGCAGACCACAGTCCGGGCACGCAAAAGCCAGCTGTTTCTACACACACCGCCCTTCTCTGCATCTTCCCGCCATGCAAGCAAGCGGCTTTATTATAAATAAATAATAAATAAAATTTTTATTTATAGCCTGCCCTCCCCAGCCAGGGCCAGGCTCAGGGTGGCTAACACCAAATACAGATTACAATAAAACGGAACAGAAAAAAAGAAAAAAACTGTTAATTAAAATATGGCTTAAAATACAACTTAAAATGCAGCCTCATTCTAGTAGTAGCCCATAAATCAAGACCATAAAGGGAGGAAACATCAGATATTCACCCAAGCCAGCCAGCTATCCATGCTGGTCCTGCATGGACCAGCAAAAAAAAAAAGCCAAGGGAAAATTTATATACTAAATCCCATATAAGGGGTCCGACTGAGTCTAAGCCAAAGGCCAGGCGGAACAGCTCCGTCTCACAGGCCCTGCGGAAAGATGTCACATCCCGCAAGTGTTCAAGGACACAGAGTATGGCAAGAGAGGGACAAAGTAAGTCTTGAGGGTCACCTAGAGAGGCCTAGGGCCTTCCTTTGTCACCACTCCCCGAGCATCTCTCAGAGGGCTGCTCTTGGAGTCAGTGTAGCCTCACATCAGAGGAGGCAGTCCGTAAGATAGCCTTTGCTGGAAGCACAGCAGCAGCGGTCCATTCAGACAACTTTATGGGTCAGTTCTGTCCTTGATCTGGCTGACAGCAAACTCAGATTGGCTGAAGGCTCTAAACTTGGGTCTCCAGCTGTTTTTGAGCTACAGTTCGCATCATCCACTGGTCCTGCTAGCTAGGGATGATGGGAGTTGTAGTCCAAAAACAACTGGAGACTCACGTTTGGGAAACCCTGCTCGATTTATTTGCGAGTTGGCTGCCAGTGATGAAGATGAAGAAGGTTGGAGGAGTTAGGAGGGGAAAGTAGTTCTGAAGAAACGCCTGTTTATTTCTCCTCATAACGTGTTCCGTTTTGTGAAGTTTACCTCAGTAAACTATTATAAGCTTCTTTTCTCTTGGAACTCTGTTTTATTCCAGTCACTCTGCTAATAGCTTTTGCCAGCCTGGCACCCTCCAGATGTTCTGGACTAAAACTCCCATCTGCTCCAGCCCGTCTGGGCGCTTTTCAATCATAGAATTGTAGAGTGGGAAGGGACCCCTAGGGTCATCTAGTCCAACCCCCTTGCAATGCAGGAATCTCAATTAAAGCATCTGAGACTCAACCTCTGCTTAAAAACCTCCAATGAAGAAGAGCCAAGCTCAGCCGCCCGCCACATTTTTACGTTACCCAAAATGCCCTATCTTGACCCACAGATCTATGATGTGGCACCAGCCCTGCTGTTAGCCTACCCAGTGTGACCCAAGCATCCGGACTCAACCTCTTGCAAGAGGCAAAGAGAACCGGATAACCTTGGGAAGCTTCGACACAAGGCATGGGCGGGGAGAGGGGGTGTTGAGAGAGAGAATACGTTGGTCCTGGTGGAGTGTCAGTTTCCTTTTGACATTCCTGTGCCCCTTTCCTTTCCAATTAGCATTCTCCGAGGCACTGCGTCCCACCCGCTTCCCTTCTAATACTCGTGCCGTGCCACTCCAGGAAAGATTCATATCGCACAATAATAATTACAATGCTCCTTTGAATGGGAGGGATGGGACTTGCTGCTCTGGCTCTAATGCCATCGCTCCCCCCACCCCGCCCCCGCCCCAGTGATTACTTTGATCTCGTTTGCCAGGAGACGAGACATTGGGAGCAGATCCTGCAACCCACTTGACGCGAGCCTTGGCACAAACCACCGGTGCAAAGCCAGAACTAAATCATGGAGGGTCCTTGCAGAATAGTCAGAGAGACTTTGCAGGGGTATTCCAAACACAGAAGGCAGCAATGTGCCGAATTCCTCAGAAAACCCTTTAAAGGCCTGAAGGACTTAGGCCCCAAATATCTGAAAGGCTGTCTCCTTCCCCACAGAGCCTTTCAGATCAGCAGAGGGGAGGCCCTCCTGGTAATTTCATCTTCCTTAACCTGTGGCAGCCCACAAGATGTGGGCTGGTGCCTTTTTTGTCATGTAATGAAGGCGCACAGCTTTCCTTTCCCCTTTGACACCTGAGATATATATATGTTTTAGGACCCACCATATTCTTTTGACTTAAATTTGTTTTAAAGGACTTTACAGTTGTGTTTGGGGGATTGCTGCAACTTGCCCTTGGACCTCATGGTGAATGGTGGTCCATAAATTGAATAATTAATTAGGAAGGGAATAATTTTTAAAAGCCTGTTCTTACATTCCAACGATCTGAGGCGTGTTGGCAAAACAACTTTCGTAAAATGGGTATTCTGCATGTTTTTGGTGGAGGTATTTAAAGCTGCATTTCGTTCTTTAGCAAGATCTTTTATCTGCTTAATAAAAGAAAAATATGTATGGGCAGTTTACATAAAACCGTATCAAATATTCATTTAAAAAAGGAATAAAAGCAGACTTTAAAAACAGTAGACATAATCATCAAATATAGATAAAACCAACAGATTCTTTTTTAAAAAATGAACGTGCATAATAAAATTAAACGTCGGGGAAGGCTTGCCTAAACAAAAAAAGTTTTTAACAGGCATCAAAAACAGTACAGCGAAAGTGCTTACTCAGTATCAAGGGGCGGGGAGTTCCAGTGAAGAGGTGCTTGCCACACTAAAAAGACTGATTTCTCGTGAGTGCAGAACAAACATTATGCAGCATTTACGTTTCAAAAATTAACCAGCAGAGATTACTTGCTTCTTTGCATTCTACCTCCAGCAAAAATGGAACCAAGTGAAACCTGCACGCTTGTGAATTCCAACAGCACGACAGAAAGGCACCAGATCTCACTCTGACCAGCATTGTGTTAAACCAAATGATGTGTGCTATGTGTTATGTCTAAATTGGGAGGGTTGAAAGGGAGATTTGGTCAGAAAGTTGCCAGGGGGGTGGGGTGGGGGGTTTAAATTTTAAAAAAATACGAAAAGCCTCTGCCTCAGCAAAAGTTTCCATTAAAATTTTAGACAAACGATCTCCGCCTCCTTCTCCCCCTCCTTCCCTTGCCCGTTCTCACTGCCTGTCCCCCCCCCCCGCCCCCCACTTCCCACATTCTGCCTGGGGGCGCCATGCTATTTCTATGCAAATAACAACCTCGTGGTTTAGATCTTATTATATCCACCGGAGCTGCAGTGACGCGACCCGAGACTTGTGCGAGAGAGGTAGGCAGAGGAGAGAGAGGGGGAGAGAGACAAGATAGAGTGGATGTTCAGCCAAGTGTGAAAAAATATTGTCAGGAGTGAGCAGCAAGAACACACACACACACACACACACACACACACACACACACACAAACTATTGCTGGGATAACGTGTTTATTTCAGAGCCTCTCCTTCTCTCTCTCTCTCTCTCCTCATGTGCACACCGTCATCTTTTAAAATTCATTGGGCATCAGGCGATCATGCGCCATCCATCTGCCATCACTGTTCCATTTGCATTTCATGCCTCCTGGCTTTTGATGTGCTGATACTTTGATGCAGTTGGGAGACGAGCATTATCATTATTTCAATTTTCAGCCGGGAGGGGCTGGGTGGGAGAGAGAGGGATGAGGGTCAACAGGCTTGATGTGGTGAACCCACAGAGACAACAGAGAGAGAGAGGGGGGGGGGAGATGCTCGTGAGACACAGACAGGCCTGGTTAGACTCCTCCATGAGCCCTAGGGATGCCCAATGGGAAAGACAAAGGGTGGGGTGGAGGTTACGAGTCACGCTGTCCAGGGATCCCAATACCACCCGGCAACCTTTATATGTGGGCTAGGGAAACCAGTCTCCCTCCAGGTGTTGCTGGACTACAACTCCCATCATCCTTAGCTGTGCTGATGGGAGATCCACACCATCCATTTAGAGAGCATTCAGTGTACATTTAAAAAGCACATTGCTTCCCACTCAAAACCCTGGGATGTGTAGTTTGTTAGGAAAGCTAAGGATTATAGCTCTGTGAAGGGGAACTACAGTTCGGGGTGGGGGGGTCATGCACGTTGAATGTGCTTTAAATGTATAGTGTGGATCCGCCGCCCCCCCCCCCCAAGTCCAACAAGACCTGTAGGTTCTCTACCTAGTTAATAGGAATGAATGAAGCAGCAAGGCATGGCTAAAAGGGACGGATTGTGTGCCATTTTCCTGTCCTATTTAGATCTTTTGTGCTGCTTCCAAGTCCACTGTTCTCTCTTTCTTCCAGCTCACATTAACTTCGTATCACCTGTCCTTCAATTTCCACCCCCAATCTTACTCTTCAACTTGGAAATTCAAATTTGGAGCACAGAAGATTATCACGTAAAACTGTGATCTTGCATTGCCAGTGTGGCACAGTGGTTAGAGTGTGGCACCAGGACCTGGGAGACCAGGGTTCAAATCCCTGCTCAGTCATGAAACTCACTGGAAGGGAGCCATGTCTGCCACCATCTTGTGCTGTTATTCTTGGAGAACAGGTGGAGTATAAATGTAAACTTAATCTCCTATATATTTCGGAAAGTGGTCCAGTCTACTTGTTCTCTATGTGTCCGGATGCCCCTCAAGATATCATCACCAAATTCAAAAGGAGGATTCCTGAGGTGTGGATGGCGGTCTTTGTCAAAGTTGGACACTGGTCACCATTCTGATTCAAGATGGTGGCTGAAACATGACTTCGGTGTAACTTCGCCCACTTTTTGGCATAGGTTCAGATGCCTCTCCAGATATCGCTGCCAAACTTGGCGCAAGGGTGCTCAAAGTGGGACAGCAGACTTCATCCCAATTTGGACATGGGCGCCATTTTGAATAGAAATGGCGGACCAAAACGTCACCTTGGTGTGACTTTGGATTCTAAAAAAACCTGGGCAACACCAGACACTCCCCACTAAACAAATGAATGTGTATTCAGAGGAGGCTTCTTGGCCTTGCCTGATTCTTTGTGAGGACTCTATTGAGTTGCGAGGCTCCAAAGATGGAGAGTCCAACGACATTCAGAGGGCCCTCACTGGTGCCAATGGGAAACTCCCTAGTTCAGCTGATCCCAGCTCCCTGCCCCATACCTGATGTGTGATGTAAGTGTTGGGCAAGAGGGCATAGTTTGGGGAAAATGACCTCTGGGGCCAAATTAGATCCACAGGCCAAAGGTTCCCCACCAATGAAATGCAGCAAGGGAGACTGAAAAAAAGAGGATTTGCTATAACACACACACACACACACACACACACACGAGAGAGAGAGAGAGAGAGAGAGAGAGAGAGAGAGAGAGAGAGAGAGATACAGATTAGGGAACTTCCACCCAACATTAAAAAATAATAATAAGACGAAGGTATGTGGAAAACCAGCAAGCCAAACTTTAAGATTGGAAAAATGAGAAATTGAGAGAAACTAACAGATTTTCCTGTCCCTCCCTGTTACTTGCTGAGGGAGGCCCTCTTTACTCTTCTGCCTCAGGCAGCAAAATGTTTTGAGACTGTGCCCTGGATAACCATAGCCATTTTTTTCACCACCCCCACTTCAACGCCCCGTGTCTTTGACACCATATCTGTGGCTGCATGCAATTACATTATGGGGCTATTTATTTTCTTTGCATTACAAAGGACGGCTTATAACAATTCAAAATTGCAATCATATGTAATGAAACGTACATTGATACATGGAGGAGAGAGAATATTGTGGTGAGGGAGGACCACCTCAGATTATGGTCATCCATGGGGGGCGGTTTGAACCATAATCCCTAGATTCCTAGCCTTCATTTTTTAAAAAAACAAACAAACCTTCCCAGCATTTGCAGAACCTATGAGGCAAAATGTACAGACATAATTCTTCTTGGTTGTTGCTTTTTTACTGAAAAACTATCCTGCAGCCCCTTTCAGAACAGCCATACCTCAGGTTACAGCCACTTCAGCTTGCGTTTTTGCGGGTAACTGACCACCGAAACCTGGAAGTACTAGAACGGGTTATTTCCGGGTTTCGGCGGTCGTGCATGCGCAGAAACGCTAACTCGTGCTTAGCGCATGTGCAAAAGTGCCAAATCACAACCTGCGCATGAGCAGACGTGGGTTGCAAATGTGCATCCTGCACAGATCACGTTCGCAACCCAAGCATCCACGATATTCCACTTGTCCCCTGAAAAATAGCCTATGGGTGCCCATGTCCTGACTCTCTTGCGACATTCCCTGGGTCTGCTGCCCAAGATCCTTTAACTGGTGCTGCTAAGGCTCACACCTGGGTCCTGACACATGCAACTGGCCTGATGCCAAGCAATGCTCTCCAATACCCCACCCCAATTACCTAAGCGGCAAGCATGCTTGCTTGTGTGTGCGTAAGACAGTGCTGATGTTCCAAAAGCCACAATTTTTCCAGTGCTCAGGTTAGCCGTTTGCAAAAGGGCTGAAGAACAGGCCTCCCAATGCACCTCGGACACCACGACAGCAATGGCAGCACCTGCCAGCCTGCATGCCACCACTAGGCTGCAAATCTCCGGGATTAGATTGCTGCCCAAAGGGGAGGGGGGGAAATAAAAAAGTGACATCTCTTCCTCGATCCCCCCTGCCACCACCGCTTTCTCTCCCTCCCTCCCTCCCTCTGTCCGTAACTCAAGGGCAAATTGTTTCTCTCTTCTGCACACAAGAAGCAACCTCTCAAGCATAAATCTCAAACAGCTGCTGCCTGGGTGGTGCGGGTGATTTAAGAGCCTCGGCCTTTGACTCCTGCTTCCAACCCTGTTTAAAATCTAAAGTGGGATGGGTTTGGGGTTGGGGCAATTTGGTCCCCAGAGGACAATTCATTCAGGTGCACACAGCAGGCAGGCCTCGAAAAAGCTGGCCCCTCTCCCCCCCCCCCCAATCTCCTCTGCTCTTTTGCTTCTTAGGGAAGGGGAGTTATGCTGGAGAAAGAGTAACTGCAGAGCCAGCAGGGAAAGGCACACAGGCCTAAATTAGTGGAAGCATGGCTTGGGGTTGCACAACGGCTACATTCACTTGCTAGCTTTGCTCCCATCACTCCTTTACTTTAGAGCCAGGCTGGGGGACTTCAGGCTTCAAGGGACAGAAGGGGGTGGGGGGGCAAAAACTAGCCTCCTGCACAAAGGTAAAACTGACATGTGTCACTCTGCCCACTCTTGTCTCTGGCTCCACCCACCACTAGCATGTGGCCCCTGGAAAGTTATCTGGAAGGGAATGTGGCCCCCAGGATGAAAAAATGTACCCCGCCCTTACTATAGGGTGGGAAACATTACTGAATTTTGTCTGAGTCGGGGCAGCATAGGAGCCAACTCTTAGGGGCCAAGGTTCCTTTGCCCCCCCCCAATAAAATATTTGAGGGGGTGCCTCCCCAGTTGATGGGCATTGCCGTTCAAGTGGTGTATGTCTTTTGATGGATGATGCAAGGCAGGGCTTACCTGGCCCCCCCAATATTTTATGCACCCCTGCAGGGCAGTATACAGGGTTTTGAGTCCACCTATTTTATCTTCCAGGGACGCGGGTGGCGCTGTGGGTAAAACCTCAGTGCCTAGGACTTGCCGATCGCATGGTCGGCAGTTCGAATCCCCGCGGCGGGGTGCGCTCCCGTCATTCGGTCCCAGCGCCTGCCAACCTAGCAGTTCGAAAGCACCCCCGGGTGCAAGCAGATAAATAGGGACCGCTTACCAGCGGGAAGGTAAACGGCGTTTCCGTGTGCTGCGCTGGCTTGCCAGATGCAGCTTGTCACGCTGGCCACGTGACCCGGAAGTATCTGCGGACAGCGCTGTCTCCCGGCCTATAGAGTGAGATGAGCGCACAACCCTAGAGTCTGGCAAGACTGGCCCGTATGGGCAGGGGTACCTTTACCTTTACCTATTTTATCTTCCCAACCTACTCAGCAAGACAAGAAAGACTGAGAGAAGAGTTACTTCATGGCTGAGCATGGATTTGAACCTACATGTTTCATATTCTACTCTGATGCTCTAACTTGGATTTTCCCAAGCTGTGTCCTCCAAGTTCCATCCTCCCTGGCCAGGTTGGCTGGGGCTGACGGGAGTTGTAGTCAAAAACATCTGGAGGGCGCTAGGTTGGGGAAGCCTGCCCTAACCGCAACGCCACCTTGCCAGTTATGGTAAAATGAAACCACAGCATTAACAAGCATCTACATAGTGCTTTTCCCAAATGCTAAAGTGCTTTATGCTAAACACAATGCTCAGCAATCCTTACAAATCTACCCTGTGAGATTAGCATTGTTCTCCCCATTTTGGAAGCAAGAAAATTGTCTGTCTAGCTGAAAGCTTCCTAGTGATTTCATGGCAGAGGTAAGGTTTTACTCCTGAATTCCTTGGCATGTAGCTCACTTTCATCATCATTTTTTGGGAGGAGTTTCAAACATGTTGATGAAAAGTAGGAGAGAGACGGATTTCGTGAGTCAATGTGCTAAAATGTATCCTGCTCTAAACTAGACTGGCTCGCCGAAAACTAGCCAGGATGTTGCTGCCGTGCAAAGGAGGTCAGGCGTGCAGCATTTACTCAGGTGATACTGCCACCTGTGGCAGCAAAGTAAACAGGTGTGAGGTTAATTCTTCAGGTGCCTGCTTCCATGGGAGGTCTGGAGAGTGGGGAAAAGAGAGAACTGGCCTTTTCACTGGTGGCTCCCCATTTGTGCCATGCTCTCCCCAGTGATGCTTGCCTGGAGCCATTACTATATATCTTCAGGTACCAGGCAAAAACCTTCCTTTTAAACCAAGCCTTTAGCTTTTAACTATCTATGACCTTTTACAGTAGGTGGGATGTTTTAATGCCCCGCTCCCCCAGTTTTAATGTATGTATGTTAAGGGGGTTTTGTAAGTTGCTTTTTCTGTAAGTCGCTTTGAGTTGCAACGGCAAAAAAGTCACCAATAAATTTAATAAATAATAAGAGTAATTCCTCCAGTGCATGCTAACTGGGAGGAGTGGGAAAGTCCCACACAGTTGCCTCTGACCCCTAAAGCCAAGGGGTCATCAACACAGTGCCCATGGGCACCAGCATCCCCCATGGTGCCCATAAAAGGTCTCAGTAAATACCCCCTCAAAAATCCACAATGCACAACAGCCTATTTGCTCTTCCAGATCAGTTCCTGTTTGCACTGGTTCAGACTCTCCCACAGCAGCCATCATGTAGCTGGAGCCCGTGGGACTTTGCCAAGCTTCCAGATGTGCCCACTAGCAACCCCCTGCCTTAAGCGTCAATCCCCAAAGTGTCTTAATTAGTATTCTTACAAAATACCCTGGATTTAAAGTGGGTTCAACAACATGCCCGCAACAGACAATCCTGGAAACGAAACTTTGCTTTTGTTTTGTCAAAACAGCGCTAAAACGTACTGACTCTTTAAAACATTTTTTTGGTGCTGCTTTATGATAATCATTCTGCATATATAAGACAAAAAAACCCTGCTTGATTCAACCAATGGGAGGCCTCATCCCATTCAGGGAATGCCCTTCATGGTCAATAGCTAAACAACCCCATTGCTCCCAAGTGGCCTTCAGTGGGCCAAGCCAGACAAGGATCTCCGCTGCAAAGTGGTGGCCTTCGCTACCCGACAAACTCAGCCAGGCCCTCGAGGCCAAATAAAACAAAGGAGCTAGCCAATAAGAGTCCAAAGTACACCAAGCTATGACAAATGACCCCACTGGCGAAACAAAAATTCATATTTGCAAACGAAAGCAAAAGAGAGACTTACTTTGTTGAGAGCTCCAGCTCCGGTTAGGATGAGATGTGAATTTTCCACTTGGATTGTTCTCTGCCCCAACCGGACAAGGTAAGCCCCGATTCCAATTGCCCGACACGTCACCTGAAGACAGAAATGTGTACCTGTTTCAGTTCCACAGGGCTAGACTGTGTCTCTCCACGAGCACTGTTCTTTGTCTGGGTCCTGCCAGTAGCACCCTCTGTAGCTGAGCAATCCTGCTGCACCAGGTGCGATCGGATCATTCAGTTACTCCCAGTGCAGACCAAAAGCAGACCTGTCGATTCACAGAGGAAGGAGGCTGCCCACTGGGTCTCCGCGTGAGCTACTCCTTCCTCCAAGAGTGGACAATCCTGCTGCATCTCTGCATCGGGAAAACTGGGACCGAAAATGACATCCTCCATCTATACCTCTGCTGTTAAAGCCATGCGTTTCTGAGAGGACTTTTTGGGAAGGGAGTGGAGGACTCCAAATCAGTAGAGCAACTCTGTGGATTTGAAACCCTGTAATCAAGGATGAGCAGAGGACCGGTGGGTGGAGGTGGGTCAACTACAGCTTCTCACAAGGTGCTAGGATAGCCCGTCCACTCCACCCCAGTGCAAAACACACATACAGTTTTGCACCTCAGCCACTTTCTCCCAAAACTGAGTTACAGGCTCTGTTTAACCCAGTTACCACCAGCCACTGCACGTGGCCCCGTGTAATTCTCCCATTATCTACTTCCGTAGCTCATTCCCCTAGCAGAGGGCCAGGCCTGCAGGTAAATGTTAAAGAGCAGTTGAGGTGTGTTTTAAAGGATGGGCATTGCCCAGTCTCTGTTGCTTTTTCCACTGGGGTGCCTTAGCTTGGGTGGGAGTGAGCCATAAGAATGTAAGAAGGGATCTGCCGGATCAATCAAGCCAGTAGCCCTGCTAGTCCATTGTCCTGTTCTCACCAAGCAGACGCCTCCTCTGGAAAGCCTGCAAGCAGGACCCACAGGCAACAGTGCTCGCCCCATCTGTGATCCCAGCAACTCGTACTCAAGAGGAAGGAATTACTCAGAGGTACTTAGAGAGTGGAGGAGCGAATTCAACAGCTTACTTTGCACCCTGTGAAGAAGCACTCTTTGTTTTTTGTCTGTCCTGAATCTTCCAGCATTCAAGCTTCTAGTTCTAGTAACTATAAGAAATGGAGCCATTTGAGCAGTGCCATCGTTAAATGACCCTAGAAAACTTAACGACTGGCCCAGAAGCAGCCCAGCCTATCCACAATCTCTCTACATCACCGCAGGCCTTTTTTTGCCATCCCCAAAACACACCGACAAACACACACAACTGTGGATTACCAGGCTGATAGTGATAATCTCTTCATACGCCAGTGATGATTCTCCAGCGATCATGCCAGATCCCCGCAAGTTCTCAGTTCCAAGTCCTTCTTCCTTCCCAATGATATCTGTAATTTTATACCTGATAGGGCAAACCCCAAAGAGAGGGAGGGAAAGAAAGAAAGAAGGAAAGAAGGAAGGAAGGAAGGAAGGAAGGAAGGAAGGAAGGAAGGAAGGAAGGAAGGAGGGAGGGAGGGAGGGAGGGAAGAAAGAAAGAAAGAAAGAAAGAAAGAAAGAAAGAAAGAAAGAAAGAAAGAAAGATCACACCTTTATAAAATGTCAGGGCTCTTGGAGAAAAACACTTCCCAGAAGAATCTCCAGTATCTCGAAACCCCAGAAGCTGCTGCCAGTCAGTGTAGACAATACTGGGCTAGATTTACCAACACACTGACTCGGTGTAGGGCAGCTTCCTACGTTCATTAAACTGGGGAAATCCTCTTTTTCTCACAGTGTAAACATAACAGCAACCATCCTCCCAAGCTTGTCAATGCTATACACCTGGCATGCAAAAATGTGGTATGATAAAATGAAGATGTAACACAAAACAGATTAAAATAAAGCCCAGTGTCCATGCTTTAGGAAATAACGAGCGCACACAGTTACCTAGATTCTCCTTCGTCCTCCACATGCTCACAATGCACTGAGTTCAAAGCACTGACTCTCTTATAATCCTGGGGAGTTAGGTAGAGATACTTGAATCCCTGTTTGGGGAAGCGGGGATGGTTGGGTGGGCAGAAGAGAGAAAAGGAGAGCAAATGAAAACCCCATCAGAGAAGTTCCTTCATTCTCACACCAAACCCACATTAGTCCAAAGCAACGAAAGAGCACAACCTTTTGCAAAGTAAATATGTAAATATAAAAGTAGCAGGATACATATTTGTACGTGTTAGGTGATAGTGTCCTTTATCAAAGTTGTCCCTTCATACCCAAAACCCTGCTCCCCCTTTTTCCTAACACTGCCCCAACTTCCATTTTATCCTCACCACAAGCCTGTAGGCAGGGGGGCAGTTAGGGAATATTGTTAACAATGATCTTATGGGGTGCAGGGGCTCCTCTTGAGAAGGCAGCATGTGCTGCTTCAAAATGTGGTTAGCCAGCCCTACTGCAGTTTGTAGTCCCCTTCTGCTCTTTCTGCTGAGTGAGGCCCTTGGCTTGAATCACAGAACTGGGAAGGGACCCCAAGGGACCCCAAGGGTCATCTAGTCAAACCCCATGCAGCGCAGGAGGAATATGCAGGTGACCCATACGGGGGGACCAAACCCACCACCTTGGTGTTTTTCAGCACCATGCTCTAGCCACCTGAACTAACTGCCAAACTTCTGCCCTGAAGTCCTACTTTGTTGGTACCGTTGCCTTCTATGGAAGGTTAGGCTACCATTGCCTTTGACCCAAGGTCACCCAGTGACCAGGTTTGGGGTTTAAACCTTGTTCTGAATCCGAATCTGCTTCTCTAACCACTACACCACGCTGGCTTCCTCGGTGAATCAGACACAACTTTCAAAAGCTGCACTCTTTAATTCAATCCTCTTTTCCTCCCACGTAATGGGAGCCTCTACCAACATGATAGAGGCGCTACACACACAGTTCTGGCATGACCAGAGCCCTTACTTTGTACGGGTCGGCAGGGTCTTCCCAGGCGACGTGGAACATGTGGCGGATCTCCTCGGCCAATCCGATCCTGGCGCCGCTGTTGGCTGCCACGTAGATCCGGGGGATGCCCAGCTGCCGAGCCAGTTCCGATGCCCGAAGGAAGAGCAGGTCTTCTTGGGGCCCAAAGGACCCGATCCGGTAGGTGATGTCATTGCTAATGACAATGATGTCCCTCCCATCTGGATACTCGGGGCTTTTGAGAGTCATTCGCCAGGCCACCATGCCAATCTGCAATCGAGAGAGGCTATTAGTATTTTTTTTTAATCTTCATCACCATCATGACTTATCATGAACATAGGAAGCTGCCTCATCCGAAGTCCACCCAGCTCAGCACCGTCAACACTTGACCGGCAGCAACTCTTGAGGCTTTCAGGCAGGTAGTCTCTTCCAACCTTACCTGGAGATGCTGGTGGTTGAACCTGGAGCTTCCTGCCTGCTCTACTGCTGAACTGTGACTCTTCGTGAGCCATCAGAATATTTCTACCCTGCCTTGCAACACTCCCATTTATTCTAAGAAGAGCCCTGTGCAAAGCCAGGCTTCTGGGACAAAGTCACCCAGACAAATTCAAGTTCAATCTTTATAACAGTCAAATACCGGACAAGAAAAATAACAATAACAACACATATAACTACATCAGCAACCAAGGGGCAGAAGCAATACACAAAACCCAAAATTCCATACATATGTTAGTTATTTACATTGAAAGTAACACCCTAGCAGCTGAAGTCTGTGATACCCAGGCAGTGTCTTTCTTGGCCACGTGGGTATTTGAACCTGGGATTTTCCAGTCCTGGACTGAACCATGACCTTACACCCCTTCTTCCCCCAGGAAAGACCAGCCTGCTTAAGAGGCAATCTTCTTCTCCTGATGGGGCTTATTCCCAGGAAAGTGGGCAGAGCGTTGCAACCTAAAGTTCTAATCCAAAGCACACTTAAGTCAAGAGTCAGTCCAGTGGAACTGGGTAGGAACAAAGGAAGCTTCCTCATGCTGTATCACACCATTGGGTCCACCTAGTTCAGTATGGTCTACATGGATTGGAAGGGGGTTCAGAATGAAGACAGCCCAACCTGTCCATGCCAGGGATTGAACCTGCCTGCAGAGAAGATGCTCTTCCACAGAGCTACAGTTCTTCCACAAGTGGACGTTTTTAGGATTGCTCTTCTGGGGGGTGGGGGTAGGTGGTTCCCAGTGAGGTCACAGTTTGAAAGAACACTGCTTCTAGAGGAAGTCACCACATCACACCCATAATATGCTTAGATTAGGTGTGGGTTGCATTTTTCAGGCTAAAGGCTACATTCCATCACAGGCAACCTCCTGGGGGCCGCATGCCAGCGCTGGGTGGAGCCAGATGGAAAAGTGGGCAGAGCAATAGACATGGCTCTTGTGTGTGTGCACAGCAGACTACCCTGCACCAATGAAAAAGGCAGAAGCTTTTACGTGCACAGGTTTCTCTACCCAGGCAGGCATGATCACAGCCTGCTGGCACTTTCCAGCCAGGAAACGGCACTTGAGCGGGACGTGGAACAGAGCCTGTGGGTAGCAGGCATGGACACGGAAAGGCGTATGGCCTGGGAGGAGTCCCAAAGGACAGGAAAGAGAAACCTGGAGGACCGCATTCGGCTCCTGGGCCTGCCTTAGTTGTTATACAGATGAATGGAAGAAGATGAGGAGGAGCAGCAGCAGGAGAGTTAGGGCTGGCCTCTCTAGAGGAGCCCCCAGTCCAGTCTGTAGCAAGCTTCCATTCCAGCTGCAAATATAAGGCACGGTTGCACACGGCTGTTTATTGAGGATTCTGCGCCCCCACAGCGTCCGTGCGGGGCGGCAACCTCATCAAAATGCTGTCCCGTGTCATTTAATCCAGATGTGATGTTATGGTCAGGTGGGGGGGGCAGGAACGGAATCCAGTAAATAAATAAATAAAATGCAGAAATGGTAAATATGGATTAAACAGGGATGGGGCAATGGGGCAGGAACACAGGGCGGCATTCTGACGAGGGCAATGTTGTGTGAATGTTGCAAAAAGCTTGCGCACACCGGCAGCGCCGAGTCCACAATGGAAGTGCCACGTGGAAGCGCCCTTGGGGAGGGGAAAAGGATGCCTGCGTTTCGTCGGATCGGCTCTTGGTCTCTGCCTCCGCGTTGCCTCCACGACGAAAAGGGGGAAGCGGGAGGGAGGGGAGGCAGAGGGGGAGCATTTCTTTCTCACTCGAAGATGCAAAGAGTCTAATTTAACTGTTTTTTTGTGTTGGCGAAATGATGTGTGCCACAGGATTTCCATAAGAAGTGGAACCATTATTCTCCTGTAGAAACCCATTTGGCCTGAAAGGTATCACTGGACGGGATGGGGAAAATCAAACCCAATGAATTATTCACGACCTCCGATCAGAAGCAATCATTATTTCTCATGTTCCAAACTGTGATTAGGGTTCTGTGCTGGGATGTCATTTGCCTCCCTAGGTAACAACAGCAGCACGGAATTGCATGTGCAAGGGAGAGGCAGAGAGAGATACATAATACGCAGCCTGTATTATGGAGTGGTGTGTGTGTGTGTGTGTGTGTGTGTGTGTGTGTGATTTTTCGCACATGTACCCTCTCTCTTGCACACAGATGTATGGGTGAGTGGGTTTGGGGTGGGCACACAAACACATACACATCACAGATTAAAGGTGACTTAGCAGGCACTTAAAATAATATAATGAAGGCTGCAACCTTATGTACAATTGAAACACATGGAAGTCACGCCTAACACCTTTGCATCGTACAAAAAGGAGAGACACCCCAATGAGGCATCCCAAATGAATACAATTTAAAATACATATATATTATGCTTCCACCTCACTTTTCCTTCAGGATGCTCCTAAGAAGAGATAGAACAGACGGAAGGTAAAGAATGTTCATAATTCCTGCCCCCATCAATGTCCAACAAAAAGCACCCAGGAAGTCCACAACCAAGACATGAAGGACAATAGTCTGCTCCCGCTGCGACAACGGGCATTACTACACGCTTGACCTAGAAGTTCCACCAAGCTACTGTGGCTAACAGACATTGACTGACATATCCTCTATGAATTGGTCTATTTGTGGTTTTGTTAGGCCATAGGCTCACAGAGGCTGAAATGGGACTCCCATGAAGACTAGATTGAAACCTACCATGAGGTGTGTGCATCTAACTAACCAGGCAATGTTTGGGACTCCAATCAGCCCCAGGCTGTCCCTGTATCTAGAGGTATCATGCAGCCAGGATGATGGCAGTTGTAGTCCACCAGGAGGACACCAGGTTGGGAGAGGGCTGCTTCAAGACCTTGTTCTGCCAAAGGCCACGTTACTTGCTTGTGGTCCCACCAGATGGATGACCAGCTCCCTCCATGGAAAGTGGAACCTCAAAATTGGGAGCAGCCATTCTTGATCTGACCAAAAGGCCCATCCAGTCCGGCGTCTTGTTTCCACAATGGCCCCCCAGCTGCCCCCCCAGGGAATCCATGAGCAGAACGTGAAGGCTACAGCCTTCTCAACAACTGGTTCTCAGAGAGGTATCATAGCCATCACGGTTGGCAGCCATGGACAGAGCGCTCAGACAAGAACCCAATGCTGTAATGCAGACATCTAACACACAACACTGCAACTCAGACATCAAAACATGGTTAAAGGATTTAAGTATAGTATTTAGACAAGCCACAGTCTGCAATTCCTGCAGATCAGAAACAGAAACCATTTTGCTGTAGACATGGATGGTACGGTTTCTGCTAACCATGGGTGGGGTGTCTGAACAGACAAACCTTCACTACAGCTGCTTCTCCATTAATAACCTCCGTTAATTTGTATACTCTGCTTGAAAAGCCGTCTAAGCTCATTGCTGTCACCAGACTTTAAGGCTGTGGGGTTCCATAGCTCCTTCTGACAGTGAACTCGTGCGTCTGTGACAATAGGATGTTGAGAAACGAAGAGAGGGATATCAGGGGAAGGTGGAGGAGGAAGTTCTAAAGTTTGCAAGAATGCTATATTAATAAAGACCCTGATGTTGGGAAAGATGGAGGCCACAAGGAGAAGGGGACGACAGAGGACAAGATGGTTGGACAGTGTTCTTGAAGCTACCAGCATGAGTTTGACCAAATTGTGGGAGGCAGTGGAAGACAGGAGTGCCTGGAGTGCTCTGGTCCATGGGGTCACGAAGAGGCAGACACGACTAAACAACTAAACAACAACAACAACCCCACAAAAAATACCCCCCTCCAAAGAACCCAACAAGGGCTGAGCATGCTCAGTGTCCTCCAACACACAGCTATGGGATGCTGAGCGTAAGTTGGACAAGAAATTGGAGGCAGGCAGACATAATGGCCTTCTTGAGTCTCTTGGAGTTTATGAATTTTCCAGGAGTGGATGGATGGACATTTGGCACCCTGAATGATTGTGGTTGCAGGTGCACATTGGGACATACTGCAGTTTTTGTTGTGGTGGTGGTTGCAGGTCCAACTTGCAAATGAAATCATGGTTTCAGAGCATCACATGCCCATTGTCCCTATGTGCCCAGCTCAGCTGCCCAGCTTGCTGTGCTCTGACACGCCTTGCCTTGTGTTCTCAAGACCATTCATTCCCTGAGGCCCATTCGAGGAGGCACCCAAACATCAAGCACCTGTCACCATCGTGCACAACTCTTCCTATACAAGCCTTCACCTATTTCTGTCTAGGAAAGACACTTTAATGGCAAGGTGTGCTGGGGAAGAAGATGGTTCAGAAAATGTCTAATTAGAGGATTTCTCTCTTCCCGTCCGCCCCCCCCCCCCCAATGTCTCAACCCAAGGCTGCCTTAATGGAAGAATTCTGACACCTAGTGGCAAGTGGGTGAAATATCAGCAGGCTCAAAGGTGTGTGTGTTTTAAGGGGCGGCTGCAGCAAAGGCTTGCTGTCATTTGCATCGCTCAGGAGGACAAGGAAAATCCTTCAGGAGCGGGGAATCCACTCATCAAGAAACACATCCTCTCCCTACATTACCAGGAGCTGCTTGTTCTGTATCAAGATTGTCCCACGCAGGGGCAACCCAGCAAATCACACCTGCACTCCCCATAAAAGATTGCCTGGGAAAAGGTTAATACGAGAGTTATCGACCAATTCAAGATTGTTTGTTGTTGTTGCTGATTAATCATCTGGCTTTGAAATCAATTCATCACATTTAAACTAGCCAGGTACGGCATTCAAGAGGACTTGCTGCAGATATATCCTATATGTACTATTAAGTACGAACTCGCTCTCGTCACAAACTCACCAATTATTTATTTATCCCAAAATTGCACCAGATAGGCAAGAATAGGAGCATTTGGGAACTCCTCCCAAACAGCCCAACGAGGACTGAGAATACTCGGTGGCATAGACTGTTGAGTGGGAGAGGAGTGAAAAAGTCCCTGCACCACCAAAAGAGTGGCAGGTGGACAGCAAAGAGAGGGGCTCCTCAGTTGTGACCCTTAAAGTGTGAGGAACATTCTCCCAAGGGAGGCCTGCCTGTCTCTCTTGCTTCTTATATTTGAAGCAGCAAAAACATTTTTGTTTACAAGGGCCATTTTTGTTTCACTGTTTGCTTTTGTAAGCTAAGAACGAGCCATGATGAGCCCCAAAGTTACAAAATTTGGGGGAACTCTGGCTTGTTTACACTATGATTTCATGAGAACAAGCACGGATCTGAAACTATGGTTTCAGTTCATGGGTTGTTCACTCTAGTAAAGGTAAAGGGACCCCTGACCATTAGGTCCAGTCGTGGCCGACTCTGGGGTTGCGGCGCTCATCTCGCTTTATTGGCCGAGGGAGTCGGCGTACAGCTTCCGGGTCATGTGGCCAGCATGACTAAGCCACTTCTGGCGAACCAGAGCAGCGCATGGAAACGCCGTTTACCTTCCCGCCGGAGCGGTACCTATTTATCTACTTGCACTTTGACGTGCTTTTGAACTGCTAGGTTGTCAGGAGCTGGGACCGAGCAACGGGAGCTCACCCCATCGCGGGGATTTGAACCGCCGACCTTCTGATCGGCAAGTCCTAGGCTCTGTGGTTTAACTAGCCACTCGCGTCCCTAGCCACTCTAGCCACAGCTTAAACAAACCAACAACTTGCCAAATTTGGACATCGTAGATAACTCTGGTGAATTTAAAACCAGCATTGGAATCTTTCTGGCCTACTTCCCACAGGTGGAAAAGAGAAGGCAGAAGTACATACCTTCACAGCTTGCTTCAGTTTCTTCTTGTAGTGCAGGGATAAGGCCCTGCAGATGTTCCTGGACTACAACTCCCAACACCCCTAAGTCCTGCTTGGCTGAGGCTGATTATCATCTCTTAATTCATGGGTCACCTTTTACTTGTGTATCAAATCGGTTGACAACGTATCATAAAAACAACACGGGAAATATCATCCAGTAAATTTCAAAGCAACTCAAAGTAAACACCCACGGCAGAGATCCATTCCTTCAAGTGGGAATGCCTTCAATTGTTTCTGGAAAGTGAAGATAGTGGATGCCTATTGTATCCACAGGACAGAAGAAGTCGTAGTAAAAGCTCTGCTTTGAGCCACTGTGGAGCAGGTTTCTGATATTTGGGGGATGTGCAGGAGAAACTCAAGTGCAGAGCGCAGGGATGTATGGCTGGGGCAAGGTGATCTCTCATGTAAACTGGTCCTGAGTGATAGAGGGCTAAAGCATGGGTAGGCAAACTAAGGCCCGGGGGCCGGATCTGGCCAAATCGCCTTATCAATCCGGCCCACGGTCCAGGAATTGGTGTGTTTTTACATGAGTAGAATGTGTGCTTTTATTTAAAATGCATCTCTGGGTTATTTGTGGGGCATAGGAATTTGTTCATCATTTTTTTCAAAATATAGTCCGGCCCCCGCAAGGTCTGAGGGACAGTGGACCGGCCCCCTGCTGAAAAAGTTTGCTGACCCCTGGGCTACAGCGATAGAGGTTGGTGCCAAAACCTTGATCTTGTCCTGTTTGGGTAATGGGAGATGGTGTCGGGGGAGCCACAGATTCCCCACGCCTGCTGTGAATAAATAAATAGCTATCGGAGGAGAAAGCTGTCCAGGGGTGGCGACAAAACCGCTTCAAAAGTAGTTTGAGATGGTCACGTCCAAGCACAGCCCCTTCACCTGTCAGGTTTCATTTGTCCTTCAGATTACTGACGGCCCAAATGTCTCCCCTCCTCTCCCCCAAACGGATTAGCCACTCACGCTTGGAGAATTCAAGCTATTGTCGTGCAACACACACCCCACCCACCCCTCTGCCCCGCAAGGCTTTTGGTTAACACAATTGGATGCGAAGGACTCAAAAAAGAAAAGAAAAACTCATTCCCAGCGGTAGCTAATCCCACCAGGAAACAGCTTCACTGACAACCATTTGCAAAGTTCCCTAAGTGACAGTCGCAGAACAGAAAGGTCGCACTCTGGGAATAAGAAGAAAACTTCCTGCAGCTCTCCCCTTAGTGCTCTGAAAATAAACTGCAGAGATATATTCTCAGACAGGATAGAACTTGAATCCAAACCAGGTTTGAATTAACACTCACTATTGCTTGGGAGACACATATATTCTCTTGATTCAAGAAACCCACAACACTCAGTTTCTCTCACATTGCTGGTTTTTCTTGAGTTTTTAAAGTTGGGATTTCTATGCTCTCTGTAAGGCCGTGGCAGTCGTTTCCCAGGCTTGTTTGGACCCTGAGCTGTTCTAAGAACACACTTAGAACATAATATGTGGTTCTGGTTGTTTTACCCCCAAAAAGGGTACTGTAAATCTGGAAAGGCTTTCCAAAAAGAGCAGCCAAAATGATCAAGGGGTTGGAGCAACTCCCCTAATGAGGAAAGGCCAGAACTTTGCGGGCTTCCTCATTTTGAGAAAAGGCTTTCATATTACTAGAACTCTGGGCCATTCAACAAAGATGAATGCTGGAAGATTCAGGAAAGAGCGCATAAACTACGGAATTTGCTTCTTCTACAAGAGGTAGGGGTGGCCCACAACTTGGTTTATTTTTATTTATTTCATACTATTTTTACATCTCTTGACTATCAAACGAAACAAAACCTCAAAGCCGTTTACAAAAAGATAAAACAGTAAAATCGAGAAAATTCCACAGCCCTAGTTTAAAGCATACAAAAAGTTAAAATACTAAAAAAAAAATCACCTCAACTTTCTAAGCATCTGGGTAGGCTGGTCTGAACAGGAATGTTTCTAGCGAGCACCGAAAAGAGAACAGCGAAGCCGCCTGCTTGGTCTCAATAGGCAGGGAGCTCGAAAGTGTGTAGGCACTGCCACAGCAAACAATAGAGTTCTTATAAATGTGGAACGGGTATTATGTGGCATCTGTGGTAGCGCCAATTCCGCTGATCGAAGCAGATCAAGTGGGCATGTGTGAAGTAAGTTGATCTCATAGGTAAACTGGTCCCAAGGGCTTTATATGCGAATAGCAACACCTTGAACCTGGCCCGGTAGCAAATTGGCAAGATATGTCTGATCGCAGGGGTTCTATGCTGTCAGCAATTGTGCTGCAGCATTCTGCACTAACCACAGCTTCTGAATAAAGCACAATGCAAGCCCCGCATGAAGCACATTGCACTAATCCAGTCTTGAAGCAACCAACACACAAACGACCGTGGGAAGGCTTTCCTGGTCCAGCCATAGCTTTCAAACCAGCCGCAGTTGGTAAAAGGCACTTCTAACCACGGAGGCTACCCGAGAGCTGGCTCCAGAAGCACCCCAAAAGTTTAAAAGATGAGTACAGTGGTGCCTCGCAAGACGAAAAGAATCCGTTCCGCGATTCTCTTCGTCTTGCGGTTTTTTTATCTTGCGAAGCAAGCCCATTAGCGGCTTAGCGGATTAGCGCTATTAGCGGCTTAGCGGGCTTAGCGGATCAGCTGATAAGCGGCTTAGCGGATCAGCTGATAAGCGGCTTAGCGATCAGCTGTTAAGCGGCTTAGCGGATCAGCTGATAAGCGGCTTAGCGGCTTGGGGAAAGGGGGGGGAGGGAAAAAACCCTGCAGGAACTCGCAAGACATTTTCGTCTTGCGAAGCAAGCCCATAGGAAATTTGTTTTGCGAAGCACCTCCAAAACGGAAACCCTTTCGTCTAGCGGGTTTTCCGTCTTGCGAGGCATTCGTCTTGCGGGGCACCACTGTAGACAAATTCATGGAGGGTTAGGCTAAACACTGGCTATTGGTCATGATGTGACCAATGTCCTACCTCCACTGTCGGAGACAGCGTGAAGGCTGGGGAAGTGGGGAAGAGTGCTGTTGGTCTCAGGTTCTGCTTATGGGCCTCCTATTGGCATCTGGTTGGTCACTGAGGTAACAGGATGCTAAACTAGACAGGCCACTGGCCTGATCCAGCAGGCTCCTCTTAGGCTCTCAGTCCCAATTCATCTGGTCGCTTTGAGAACCAAGTGCTGGACCAGCTTCACCCTCGGCTTCACCTGCTACCTGGTCCTTTTACCTGCAGATGCTTGTGACTGAACCTGCTGGGACCTCCTGAATGCTAAGCATCGCTTCTGCCCACTAAGCTACGGACTCTTCTTCAGCTCTTATTTCAACATCTCAAAACCTACAACGAGGTTTTCATTATACGGCAATTAAATTGAAGATCTGACCAATGAAATCATGGACCTGTCCGTCAACACACACACAAAACACTAAGCCAGAGATTCTTTAACCAAGTGACACCTGATCGAAGCTTTGGTAATTGGTATATTGAAGTTCCAATAATACTTAAATCAATGGAATTGATTAATTGATCAGGTTGATAGGCTGAAGAGCAGGTGATTAATCAACCAAAAAGGAGTTACAATCAGGAGGCAACCTTGATTTTTAGTCCTCTGTTCCTGTCCTGCCCTATGGTGTTCCCTGGCAAAATAATTATAAGCAAAATCTTTTAATTTGGGGCCCCTCCAGACATTATCATGCATTCGTGGTGAATTCTATTAATGATGGTATTGGGGAAGTTATATGTGATCCCAATGCAAAAGTTTTGAGGCGGACATGTTGCTTCATTTTCAACTGCTGCATTTCTCATAACTTCCAGCTGAAATTCTGCATTTTTTCAAGCTGCAAACGTTCCAGGTTGTTTGAGGTTGTTTGTCCTGCTTTTGCTGCGCTACAGTGCAGGTGTTCCTCTGGGTAGCAATAATGCATTAACATCGAGGAAGCGTTGCAGAACAACTAATAAAGCCAATGATGTGTGGATGGGCCAGCATACATCTGCCGCTCATGTGCTATTATTGCATCATATTATTCTCACGTTGCAGAATTCAACATTAAAAAACACCAATTCAAAAGGGCCCCTGAATGCCATTATTTGGCAACAGCAGCTAATTCTGGGTCTTTGATCAAAGGATAAGTAAACACCTTTGATCTCTGCTGAGTGTCAACAATAAACAAAGTTAAAGAAACAAAAAGGGCAGGGGGAAACATACCACCACCAACTGCAAGACCTTCCTGAAATGTCTGCACATATGAAATATGGCTGAGGTCTGCCCCCATAATGTAAATACAGTAGTACCTCGGGTTACATACACTTCAGGTTACATACGCTTCAGGTTAAAGACTCCGCTAACCCAGAAATAGTGCTTCAGGTTAAGAACTTTGCTTCAGGATAAGAACAGAAATCGTGCTCCAGCAGCATGGCAGCAGCAGGAGGCCCCATTAGCTAAAGTGGTGCTTCAGGTTAAGAACAGTTTCAGGTTGAGAATGGACCTCTGGAACGAATTAAGTACTTAACCCGAGGTACCACTGTAGGATGGTGATTTTTTGGGGGGGGGTGAGGATTTCATTCTGCAGCAGTAACAGTGGAACATTTCAGTGGTTTCCCAATTTCAAATTTGAAAAAGGATCCTTAAGGGTCAACAAAACATTATGCTAAATCTGTGACTGCTGCCAGGAATGGCAGACCTGAGTCTAGCTGGTTCTTCTCCTTACTTAAAGCTCTGCCCCTGTAAGACTCCATCTGCACTATGCCTTTGAAGCAGTATCAAACCACTTGGAGTAATCACAGCTTCCCTGAAGAATCCTAGGATCAGTAGTAGTTTGTTAAAGGGTGATGAGAGTTTGTCAGGAGAGACCTCATTCTCATCGCAGAGGACTGAACCTGAGACCTTCTGCACACAAAGGAGATGCTCCAATGCTGATCTCTGGCCCTTTCCCTAAAAATAAAGCAAGCTTCCAGTCCTTGTGGCTGTGAATAAAGGACCCTGCTTGGAAATATGTGGGAGAGCTCAGTCGGGAGACCGGGAGACTCTCAATTCCAGGGTCGTGGGTTCGAGCACCACTTTGGGCAAAAGATTCCTGCATTGCAGGGGGTTGGGTGACCCTCGAGGACCCTTCCAGGTGTACAATTCTATGGTTCTAAGATGCTGGGGGTGGCGCTGTGGGTAAAAGCCTCAGCGCCTAGGGCTTGCCGATCGAAAGGTCGGCGGTTCGAATCCCCGCGGCGGCGTGCGCTCCCGCTGCTCGGTCCCAGCGCCTGCCAACCTAGCAGTTCGAAAGCACCCCCAGGTGCAAGTAGATAAATAGGTACTGCTTTATAGCGGGAAGGTAAACGGCGTTTCCGTGTGCAGCTCTGGCTCGCCAGAGCAGCGATGTCACGCTGGCCACGTGACCCGGAAGTGTCTCCGGACAGTGCTGGCCCCCGGCCTCTTGAGTGAGATGGGCGCACAACCCTAGAGTCTGTCAAGACTGGCCCGTATGGGCAGGGGTACCTTTACCTTTACCTTAAGATGCTGGGGACTGAACCTGGGATGCTATACCTGCTGAGCCTTCTCCCCTAATGCCCCTTTCCGCAAACTTTTGTGGGTACTTCAGAAAAGGAGAAAGGAGCTTCCGTCCAAGGCACACAGAAAGTCTTTCATGGGTTAAAGAGAGAGAGAGAGATGTGTGTGCTTGTAACAGAGACAGAGCGCACGAGCTTGAACGGTTGGGCTTTGGGTACAGGGTCCCATATAATAAGACTATTTGTATTCATACTGGCAGAGTAAACAGTACATGTTCATGCCCAGGCAGCCTCTGCGCTAGTAATTTCAGCCAGAGCACAGCTCGGTCCCTTGGGAATCTGGACTACTCTCCCCTGGCCTCCAACCACTCCAAATGCCAAATGAGAGAAGAAAAGGAAGGAGCGGGGGGGGGGGGGAGAGAGAGACCGGCCGGTGTGGGGAGGGGGAGAGCAGAAACATGCCGAGACCTTCCTACTGCACTGTGGCACCGTCCCCGCTTGCAAGGAGGAAAATATATAAAACCTTTTTAAAGGGTGCAGTCGCGGAGGCATTGGGAGGATGTCTCTTAAAACCCTTCCTTCCAATTTAGCAGCGGCAAGGCATGTTTTCCGGCATCTTAAACCTTCCTGAACACCAATCAGGTGGGAAGAGTTGAAAAAATTCTGCAGAACAATAACAAAAAAAGCACCCCAACACTGCCCAACAGACCCATTATCCTGGGACAGATATTTATATGAAGTTGCCCTATACTGAGTCAGACCAGCAGTCCCATCTTAGCTGGTGTCCGGGATTTTGGATGCTCTGCCTGAGATGCCAATGGGGACTGAACCCTCTGCACGCGAGGAGGACGCTCTGCCACTGCCTCGCAGCCCTTCCCCAAAATGTTAGTCCACGTCTAACAAGAGACAGGAGACACAGGACTATGCCTTAAGAGTGAACGAGACCACGGGTATCTAGCCCAATGTGTCCACACTGACTGGCAGCAGATCTCCAGGGCTGCCCTTCCAAACCCTGCCTAGAGATGCCATTGGCGACTGAAGCTGGGATGTTCCATGTGCAAAGCAGGGGGATCTCCACCACTCGGCTACAACCCTTCCCCTAAACCCGGGCGTTCCAAGTGTTCGGTTCTATGATAAATTCTTACTGTTCTGTCGTCCCCGTTTTCTGTAGATTGTGTTTATATACAATGCTTAGAAATGCAAACAATTCTACAGATTGATGGAATGGGGTGGGGTGGGAGGGCTATTTCCACATGTGGTGGTAATGTCTGATTGTGCATGGTTTTTGGTGGAAAGTGTATTCCAGGAAATTTCCACCATAGTTCAGCAAATTATCCCTCCAGATTCCAGGGATAAACCTATTGTTGCTCTTTCTGGACACCATGCAGCAGGTATGGTATAAAGCTATCTGCTTGGTAGCACCGGAGGAAGAAAGGGTATATAGAGTCTCCAGGGTTTAGCTGAATTTGGAATCTAGTGGTGGCAGAGAAAGTTATGGAACATCTAAGGACCCTTTCTCTTTAATTTGGCACCCTTCCATCATCTTTATCACTCATATGGACAGTGGGATTCATCCTCCAGATTGCCAATGTCCCCTGTGAGCAGACACATACCTAAGCATTTCTGGCCCCTGGCTTAATGCAATTGTTCCATTTATTCCTTTTTTCTCACACAGCCCTTCTGAGATTATCCTGAATGATGTTTCACAGTATCGTGTATACCAGGTTTCCTCAACCTCGGCCCTCCAGATGTTTTGAGACTACAATTCCCATCATCCCTGCTAGCTAGGGATCATGGGAGTTGCAGGCCAAAAATATCTGGAGGACCGAGGTTGAGGAAGCCTGGCGTATACCAATGCAATGTGGATTTTTTTCCTATTTTCTGTTTTGTTACGTCATGCAAAAAACAATTTAAAATTACTGTAAAAAAAGAGAAAGAAATGCTTTAAGCAAAAAAAACACAAATATTTCAGAAATCCTGAGAGCTGCATTGCAGGTCGGATCCATGCAAATGCCGCAGGGTCTGTTGAGCTCCCTTTTCAGGATGCCAGCCGCCCAGTTTCATTCTGCCACCCCCCGCCCCACCCATATTGCCCAGGCCACAGTCAGCCAGCCTACTGTAACTTGCCTCATTTCCTCCAGGCAGCCTGTTCATATGCACCAATTGGCCTTGGTCGTCCAGCACCAGCTCTGTGTATGTCAGCAGGTCAGAAGGCAGCGGAGGAGCAGGCAGGGTCGCAAAGTCTTTCATGTATTCCCAGAGTTTAATTAAAGACTAAAGGTGTTTTGGGGAAGGGAGAGAGAAATAATAAGATGCTTTCATTACATTTTTTTAAACAAAACAAAAAAAACCCCACTCTTCATTGCTTGGTTCAGATGCAACAGGAAACCATGGTTTCCCACTATTACAAGGATTCGTGTCCTAGCAGTGAGTCTAGGTGGGCAGTTCTTACCTGTCGGAACATTTCGGGGATGTCATAGACGTATGTCGTCCCCAATGACTGCGCCTGGAATCTCTTGGACTGGAGCAGGTCCTTTGTCACATACGGAGTGTTGATCAGCATTCCGTGCAGTGGCCCTTGCTTATCGCCGTAAGCCTGGAACATAATCTAGACGAGGAGATACACACCCACAGTTAAAGTCAATTTGATGTTAGACAAGGCCCCACGGCTGTGTTGTTACATCCCACCATACAGGAAAGGCTATGGGATGAATGGCTTCTTGAGGCTGGTATTCTCCAGGCAGTGGTCCTGGGTTCAGAAAGTGCGCTGCTGCACAAAGCACCGCTTCCCCTACACACACGCACACACATGCTCAGTCTTCATAATAACGCTGGCGCCATTTATCAACAAGCCCCCAAACCAGCCACTTTCCAGTTATGGAGCAGAATGCAATAGACAGACAGCATGGTGCAGTGGGTTAGAGCAGGGGTTGGCAACCTAAGGCCCATGGGCCACAAGCAGCCCACGGGGGCCGTTTAACCGGCCCATGAGCTGCCCCCAAACCGAGCCGCCTGCTTGGCGAGTCCCTGCGCACTGCGCTAAACTGGCACAGCGTGGCGCAGGGACTCGCTTTCGCAGCGCCGGAAATCGTGTCTGCACAGAAGCAGAAGTCGGAAATCGTGTCTGTGCAGACGCCGGAAATCGGAGGTGCACACGCAATCTGGCCCACGGAGGGATCTCCGCTGGAGTGAACCGGCCCAGGCAAGGTAAACCTCGCCAACCCCTGGGTTAGAGTGTGTGACTAGGACCCTGGTTCAAATCCATGAAAGCTCACTGGGTGATCTGTCAGCCTAACCTACCTCACAGGGTTATTGTGAGGATAAAATGGAGAAACATGCATGCCGTCTCAAGCTCCTTGGAGAAAAGGTTCAGTATGAATGTATAAATAAATATAATTATGTATTCTAACAGATTACACGTTAACACTAAAGTGTAGAATATTGTATTTATTTCACTCTAAATTAAACCTTCTCTCCCCGACCCTTTTCAGAACCTCTCTACTAAAGGAGTCAGAACGGAGCCTTGTCCCATTTGTCTAACCCCACTTTAAAAGTCATCCAAGCTGGCAGCCCTCAGCTGGCCATGTGGCAGGGAATTCTATAGATGTGTCTCCTTTAGACTCCATCTGCACCACACATCTAAAGCAGTATTATGTCTGCTAGAGCAGTGGTTCCCAATTTCTAAGTACCGCGCACATGCGCACACACACACATTGTTTTTCAAAAGCCAGGACATGGGCCCTGTACTTTTGAAAATGTTGATGTCTCTGTGGTAGTTTTTGTTATGTCAGCAGTGCCACAGATTCCCTGGGTGGGTTACACAGACCCCAGGGATCTGTGGGCCACCGATTGGGAACCACTGCCCTAGAGAATCTGCAGTTTCCCCTGAGTGCTGAGAGTTGCTAGAGGGAACCCCTATTCCCCACACAGAGCTTCAATTCCCAGAGTGGTTTAACAGTCAACCCCTCTGGGAATTGTGGTTCTGTGAGGGAAACAGGGGGGTCTCCTAACAACTCTCAACTCCCAAAGCAGCATCAACGGAGCTGTTTTGTAGAATCTCCCTTCTTTACCGGCTGAAACGCCGAAGCTGGAACCTGAAAAACAATAATAACCAAAGAGAATTTGTCTCCCCCTGCCAGATGTAACCCCACAGCTGCACGATTTAAGTTGCCGCACCTGTGCCGTTCTGGAGTCCGTCACCTCCTTGTACAGACTTATGTCTAGATAATAACCGGACTCATTGGTCAGGAAGAGCCGGATGGGAATCGCCTTGCCGGTCGGCGTCAACCGAATGTTGATCTTCAGCTCCGCCTGGAGGACTCTGAGCTTCCACAAGCGGCTGCCGTAGCGCATCACCATGCTCCGTACAGACTCTTCGATCTGATGGGGGCAAGAAAAGACTCTGGTCATGGAGAGGTCCAGGTTAACCATTACTGCAAGTAGTGCAGAGTGTGGGTGAAACTTGTACGAACTGTGTGAATTTCCCCTCCTGTGTAAAGTGCTCATTCGCAGAGCATCTGCTTTGCATGCAGAAGGTCTCGCATTCGATCCCTGGCATCTCCAGATAGGGCTGAGACTTTCCCCAGTCTGAAACCCTGGAGAGCGGCCTCTATTCAGGGTAGACCTGAACAGCTTCAACCTTGGCTCCCCGGCTGATGTTGGACTACAACTCCCTTCAGATCCCTCTGCCAGGTCAGCCCATGGCTGGGGGTGATGGAAGCTGTGGTCCAGCAACAGCAGAAGAAACAAGGTTGAAGCTCTCCTGTAGACAACGCAGATGGACCAGTGGCCTCAGTACATGGCAGCTTCCTGTGTGGTGGGCTCTTTCTCACTGGAGGTGTTCAATAGCAGACCATGACTGCTAGGGATGCTGCAGCTGCATCCTCCACTGCGGATCTCGCCCTGAGCAATGGGCTAGGCTAGATCAGGACGGCCTAACTTTTCATACCAAGAGTACTTCTAAGCAGTACCTGAGGGCTGCACACAGAGCGCAGAAAGGAGGAAGCGAGGCCAAAATTGGAGGGCCACCCCAGCCCTTGCGCTGCCTTCCCAAAGCCAGCTCAGCAAGGCGCCAGGCTTTGGGAAGGAGATCCGAGGTTCTCGCAAAGTCCTAGAGACCTCCCATCTCCCAAAAAGGCCTTGAGGGTCACACGTGGCCCTCAGATTGCACGTTGCACCACCCTGGGACTAGATGACTAGATCCGAGTACCTCCCAGTTCTTTGAGCCTATAAAATCCTCACCCCCATCTTCTTAATATTCCAAGAAACCAGAGAGCAGCATTAAGAGCAAAATTCTCTGCAAACATTTCCTTTTTTAAAAAACAGCATTTACGCCCCTGCGTTTCACTGCAGCTACGATGCCTTAAATCAACAAGGCAATTACCGCTCGGAGGCCCGTTCCTCTGCCGTTTTATTAAACTTTCTAATATACTGCTGTTTGGTAAATAGTGCATATTAAAAGGCAGGCAATCGGAAGGCAGGTCTTAATGTTCTCTCTCAAACTGCCTCTTTTCCCAAAGCCCCTCTGGGGGACACTCTTCCCACAGCTCCTGCAAAAGGAAACCCCTGCGGGGCTTGGAGGCACCTGAGAAGCGGAACAGTCAGAGAAGTGCCTTGCCACACTCCGTGCGTCAAATACGCTGCTAATCCAGTTTTTCTAACTGGAGGCAGGTGGTGGTCAAGGCATGGGGCGATCCACCCTCAGCCATGTGGCTGGCCAGAGGGAAGGAGGAACCATAGCCGGCCTGTGGTACAAAGAGCCAGACTTGCTACTTCAGCTCTGGGCTACCCTAGACCAGTCCCCACCTCCACTGTATCTTTAAAGCAGCACCATACAGATATAAACAGCCACAGGAATGTTTCTTTGAGGTGCTGTGAGTTGTTCGGAGGCCCCTATGCCCCTCAAGAGAATCTGCCATTTTCTGAGTTCCCTAAGAAGAGGGATTGGCCTCTGAGCAACTCTGAGAACTGTAGCTCTGAGGGGCATGGGGTCTCCTAACAACTCTTAGCATCCTTAACAAATTAGAGTTCCCACTATTCTTTGGGGGGAAAGCCATGGCAGTTAAAGTGGTATGATACTGCTTAAAACATACAGTACAGATGAGACCCCAGCACAACACTTAAATGCAAAATATGGATTCCCCACCTCTGTCAAGTCCCAAACACACAACCCTCCCACATAATATTTATTCATCTTAGCTGCTCTCCAGTTTTGTAGACCACCCTTCGTCACTTTATTTCCCCCCACTTTATATTCCTTTATTTAGGAGAGGGAAAGCATATTCCTTTATTTAGTCCATTTCAAATGTTTCGCAAGCACATAACTTAAAACCTAGCAAATGTCTCTCAGTCCATCCTGAACAGACAACCATGTTTCCCTGTAATGCTTGAAAAGAGACAAGAAAAATAAACCATAGTGCCTTGTGCAAAAATACTGAAAAGACGGGGCCATATCATCAGCAAATCAGGTTAACAAGGACCAAAGACAGTGTTAAGCGTTCCAAATGCTGGTATGTTGGAACAGAAATCCAGTTTCCATCATCACTTTATAGCAGCGGTGGGCAACCTGTGGCCCTCTGGATGTTTCTAGACTCCATGGCAACATCTGGAGGGCCAAAGTTTCGTGAAGTCTGGCTTCATAGTGACCTCAGAACAGTTTCCAGACTACCAAAAAACACAAAAATATGCAATATTGAAAGCTAGGGTTGTAGAGTGGTTAGGATGTCGGTCTAGGACTTGGGACAGAAGGGTTCTGCCATGAAGCTCTCACTGGAAGACCTTGGGCCCAGTCCCTGCCTCTCTGCCTAACCTACCACTCAGAGTTGTTGTGAGGACAGAATGGGGAAGGGGAGGACCACTTGAACTCCTTGGAGGAAAAGGGTGGGGCAGGAATAAAATGAAATTAATACTTACAAAGGCACGACTTAAAACAGTCATTAAAAGGTAATTTAAAGAAACAAACGTGCCAGCCTCAAAAGAGAAACCAACCTCATTGATTCACCCCAAATGCTTCAAGCAATGATAATGTGGGGTTTTTTAACTGGATGGTGGAAAGTCATTTGTATCTCCCTCTCGGCGTCAAGGGGCCAGCTTACCTTTGATGGGTCCATAATGACCGTCGGGACGAAGTTGAGGAAGATGTGGTTGCAGTCTGTGCGCACATTGGTGTTGTTGAAAGCCACCTCCAGCTCGTCCATGGCTTCCAGAAGCAAGCGCTCCCCCTCGTTCTGTAGATATTCGAAGGACGCCTCCTGCGGGCAGAGAAACCAAGCTGTTATTTAAGGATAACAGAAGAGCTTTGCTGCTGGATCAGGCCAGCGACCCACCTGATCGAGCATCCTGTGGTGTAGTGGTTAAGAGCAGTGGACTCGTAATCTGGTGAACCGGGTTCGCGTCTCCGCTCCTCCACATGCAGCTGCTGAGTGACCTTGGGTCAGTCACACTTCTCTGAAGTCTCTCAGCCCCACTCACCTCCCAGAGTGTTTGTTGTGGGGGAGGAAGGGAAGGGAGAATGTTAGCCGCTTTGAGTCTCCTTCGGGTAGTGATAAAGCCGGATATCAAATCCAAACTCTTCTTCTTCCTGTCCTCCCAGTGGCCAACCAGACGCCCCTATGGGAAGCTCGCAAGCCAGGGCTTGAGATCAAAGAGCAACTCTCCCCAATTGCAACTGGCGTACAGAGGCACAGCCCCTGGGACAGCAGAGGAAGAGTACAGCCTTGCAACTAGCGGCCACCTTAATCCTCCATGTATTTGTCTTTAAGAAGGTAAGTGGAACCCTGCTGGATCCGGCCAAAGGCACCCTGTTCTCGTAGTAAGCACTCATGAGCTTGCAAGCAGGGCCTGAGCACGAGAGCACACTCCCCTCCCTTGGTTTTGTGCAGCTGGTATTCAGAAGCTTGCTGCCTCTGACAGTGGGAGCAGAACATAGCCATTGTGGGCAGCGTAAGAGTCCAAAAGCAGGACCTGAGCACAGCAGCACCCTCTCCACTTCTCAGCTACGAGTCAGCTGCAATGGAGGTAAAGCACAGGCATAGGGCCTAGTAGCTAGTGATGGTTAGAAATATTAATGGACTCTACGTAAGAAGAGCCCTGCAGCTGGATCCGGCCAAAGGGTCAGCTGGTCCAGCATCTGGTTCTCACAGATGCCCCCAATGGGAAGCCCACAAGCAGTTCTTAGGGTGACTTACACGAGACATGACAGAACACCGATAAAGAAAATGTAATACAGGCAACTCCCCATTTACGTGGATTCAAAACACGTGTCACTGTGCGCACGCTCATCGCAAACAAAACCTGGGAGGGGCACAGAAAAGGGCAAAAACTGCCCTAGAAGCATGCGAAAATGGCAAAAATGGCACCTAGAAATCCCATGAGCCTTTGCAAGTGTAATCCCATGAGCCTTCACACTGACCTTTCAGGCCAGTGGAGAGTTGGAGTTTGAGCAAGGTTCGGAGGGAGTGGAGTTTGGTGGTCTAGTAAGTGCTGCTGGTTTTTAAAAGGTTTTTCAAGGGCTTCCAGAGGTTTAGAGGGTGTTTGCAGGCTTCCTCAATGGCGTTCCCAATATATGTGATTTCATTTAAGCGCATGGTGCCTCGGAATGTAACCTCCGCATAAATGGAGAGTTACTTGTAAATGGCAACACCTTAAAATAAACACGCGCAGCACCTCATCATCAGGTCGTGTGTCTTGCTAATAAATCAGCAAAGCCCACCTTGGTAACCAAGTCTGAGTGCCGGATGATCGCCCGCACAAAGAACCTGTAGTCGGTAACCTCAGCACCCGCCTCGACTTTTGCGGCGCCCAGGTAGAGGTGCATCTTGTGGTTGGCACATGGAATGGCGGTGAGGTCAAAGTTGCGCATTCGGTTGAGTTCCAGCTGGAAGGCCAAGGCCGGTTCCAAGTGGCGGTAGATTCTGTCTTCTTCAAACTGGGAATGGAAATCCAACCATGTATATATTGGGATGATTTGTAGGAGTGGGCAGGATATAATTTATAAACACAACAGATAGACAGATATTAGAAAGTAAATTACAATATTAAAAAATGGTATAAAGATTATGTTGCTAAGCTTAGAAGTACAAAGACAAATAATTACACTGATGTGTATCTGTATCACAGGTATACACACACTTTCTATATTTTGGAAAGTTGTTGGTTTGCTATGTGTTTGGGCAAAGTGTTGCTTTGAGGATATGAATCCATTTCCAACTCAGAAGACAGAAGCAGTGAATTAGCTAGTGCTTACCTTATCCCTCGCCCGGAATGTGAAAAACTTGGGGAATTCCCTCTGTCCAAAAAAGGAAAAGAGTGAAATTAGCCTCAGAAAACATCACCTGCCATTACTCTCTCACCTATAGATAGCAAGGGTGTTCTAACCGTAGTCACCACTGTTAAAAAGAATGATCCTCTGGCTTTAAACCACCCACCAACAAAACCACCATTTAAAAAGTCATCCAGTTTTTTTAAATACACTGCTGTTGCTTTAATTTCTGAATTTAAGCTGCCCTTGAACATTGCTCTCCAATAGAAAAGTGGGATATAAACATTTCTAAAAAACCCCCAACCTTTTAGATTTTAAACACGAATTTTAAGAAGGGAGCAGGAAAGCCAAATATTTTACAGAGGTCTGAGTATTATTTAATGGCAGTGTTCACATCTCACACTAAACCATGGTTTAACATAGCCTTTCCCAACCAGGTGCTTTCCAGATGTTTTGGACTACAACTCCCATGGAGTTAAACAGGTGAAAACTGACACAGCATTGCAGCCGAAAGCTGGTTTGTCATTCCTAGAAATCTCAGTTTGGAGGAGTGTGGAAGACATAAGGATACCCAAGAGAAAAGTCTCTTTGCACTTGGGCCAACTCCATTTCCCATAATTCCTCAGGAGAAGCCACGACTGTTAAAATTGATATTCAAGGAAATATGACGTTTGCAGCTTAGGTATGCCCCTGTATTTGCAAAAGTTGGTTGAGGCCTAAAAGGATAGGACATAGAAAATCACAGGATATGGGTTGCATCCATGGCATCCATTTGAAGCACTCTTATGCCACTTCAACAGCCATGGCTTCCCCCAAAGAATCCTGGGAGTTGTAGTTTGTAAAAAAAGTCTCCTAGCAACTCACAGTACCCTTAACAAACTACAGCTTCCAGGAGGAAAGTTGGGGGGGGGGGGAGTGATTAGGAAGATAATGAAAATGCCCACCCCTCTTGCCTTACTCTCCAAATGCTGCCAATTTGTCCTTCTAGCACCCATGCTAATGTGATTTAATATTTTTCCCCTAAAGAAGACCTCCCATCTAACATTTTCGGGCAAATATGCTAACTAAATGTGCACATGCGCACAAACACGCAAATCCTCAGGGTTTTGCTACCAAAATTCCCCCCTCCAAATTTTTTTTTTAAAAAAAGAAATCTCCCTTCCTAGATGGAGGAATTATGCCCCCGCTGTGTTCTAATCAACCAACCATCATCAAGACAATCAGAATAATTCGCCTAAATTAACCAATCAAGACACCCTGCAAATTGGAGAATGCAGAAAGCTACACGAGAAAAAAAATCATCATAGCTGGTTATTATACTAATAATCGCGTTAAAAACCTAATGAGATGAGGAAATTGGAAGCTTGCTGGAGCAGCTCTCTATTACCTCAACATGCTGAGAACTAATTATATAGACTGTAATTAAAACACAAAACAAACCCAAGCCAAGGCCCCTGAGTTACGTTGACAGGCGGTCCGGTAACAAAGAGGAGGGACTATTAATGACCAAGCCAAAGACTCTCCGAAGGGCAAGGCGAAGCTCTCCAAAAAATCTCTCGACACAAGAGACCTCCTCTTCAAAACACAGAGCATCTCCACCAGCAGGAACTGGTCTATTTGAACAAAGCCATAAGTTGTCTGATCAGAAGTTCAAGCCTTGCTTTCCCAGGAAGACGGCTCAGAAAGCAGTGGCGGCTGGTACCCCATAGGAACTGGTGGGGCAGAAAGCAAGGAGCCCCAACAATTGGGAGAGCCAGAGAATTCTGGCTTTGTCCCTATCCTCTTCCCAGCTGAGTTCCACAAGGGCGACACTGAAGCGACGGAAGACGAAGCTGGCGGCAAGTGTCACCGCATAAGAAGCCAGGCATGCAAAACGTCCCAAGTTCATGTCTTGCTATACCCAGGCAGGGCTGGGAAAGGCTCTTGCCTGAAACCCTGTTGTTGGGACAACAGCTCCCATCACCCTGGCTGGAAGGACACATGCCCCACCCTGATGTCAGACAATATAGAGCTAGACCTGGGATTGGGTGTCTCAGTCCTGGGGGCCAAATGTGGCCCTCCAGGGCTATTGGACTGGCCCTTGGGATTCTCCCTAGACCACCCCCCACCCTCTCTTGCTTCCAGCCCTGCCCACCACCCATTGTGGCCCTTGGACCGAGCTAGACGGACCAACATCTCTCTGCATAATGGCAGCCTCCTTCCTGCGTTCCCCGGGCTTCGAGGTGGTCTGTTCTGAGGTCCAATCCAGTCTTTCCTTTCTAACTACATTTCTTCCCTTCCTTTCGCCTTTAAAAGCTGCGGAATCCAACCAGGACTTCCCCCTGCAAGCTGGAGGCAAAGCGTGTGGATTTATTCGCAAGCACTCAGAAAAACTCTCCCCTTCCTCAACTTATCCATTTTTATTCTCTCAAACCGCCCCGATTTCTCCTTGCTAAAGCCTCCAGGTTCTTGCTTAAGCTCTCCTGACTTTCCCCTGCTTCCTGTCTTAAAGCTGTTGATTGATTGGTATCTGTGCGTGCGTTTTAAGTTCGCTCCCATCAATAAAACCCGGGCAAAGCTGCTCACGCCATACAAAGCATTCTGGGAGAGGCTGGTGTGTGTGCGCACACACACACAAGGGACAAAATACTCTTGCTCTTTTCCTTTTGCCTGCAGCCTAATCTCTCTTATTACTCCACAGAGCACGGCTAATAGTCCTAACCCCAAACAAGAGAAAAATATTCCCAGTGATATCTATTTTTAAAGTGGAAGGAACACAAAGGAAGGAGAGAAGCAGATGGAAACTGGACCAAGAAAGCCTGTTTTGCAGTAGCTGTTTTCAGATGCTCACATTTTTAAAATATGCTTTTGTTTTAATTTGTATTGTTTGCGGTTCTGTTGTTGACCCAACCCACCCTCCAAAAAGCTTGTTTGGTAGGAAAGGTAGGATAAAAATTCACACTTTTAAAATTTATTTAACAAAATGTATATACCACTTGATTGTAATGAAACCTCTGAGCGATTTGCCATAAAAATTAAAATTATCAATTAAAACAGTCAAAAACTTAATAATAAAAGATACACTGCATATATGAAGTAAACTGAAGAGAATATTGATAGCATAGCTCAGATAAAACAACAACAGTAAAAAAAAGAGTGGGGAAGGTTTGCTTGTTTAGCTTTAATAGCTAAAGATATTTCTGACCATAAGATCTATGGGGTCATTTTTGCTGAATATGCCAAGTTGGACTTGGAATATATGAATAATCCAAAACAGTGCACAGCATAACAACTGATCATAATGATCAACACACACACTGTCCTAAAATATTGTACCAACAATTAAACCCGCAGCACATCAAACAGTTACACAATTCATAATGTACTTTGGGTGGGGGGGCTGAAGATGATAAAATGGGCTATGAGTATATGAAGGCCTACTAATCCTCAGATGGGTACATAAAAATTCAGCCCAACCATAAAGGGGCTGCTGATCTGCAATAATTCACCTGTTGGGCATGTGCTTTCCAGGTTAGATTTCAAGCTATGCTCACAGAATCTCTGACGGCTAAATTCTTTATCAGGTCAGCAATGGACCAACTGTTCTTTGTGTTTTGGGAGAGCAGCGACATCAGGAGGGCCCACAGCTTCCCTATCCCTGACAAACTGGAAACAGCTCTCATGGGGTCTCAGGCCAAAAACTTCCCATCCTTGCTACCCAAGATTCTTTGCATTAGAGATGCTAAGGATGGTTAACCTAGAGCTCTTCCACCTGCAAAGCATCTTCACTATAAACGCAGTTAGCTCAACCAGTTAGAGTGTGGCACTTATAACTCCAAGGTCATGGGTTCGATCCTGCCTTGAGGGATGTTGATTCGATGACCCTCAGGGTCCCTTCCAACTCTACAATTCTATTCTTCTTCTGACACTGAACACTACGATTTTTTCCCTATGGATCCAGGGCAGGGTGGCCTCATCTGGTATCGAAGCCTTGTCCTCCTTCTAGACATGTGGCTGCACCACAGTTGACAGATTGGTCTAAGTCAGGGATGGAGAGTCTGTATTGCAGTTATTACTGGACCTCAGCTACCATCATTGAAATTGAAACTGAAATACTATATTGTCACTTGTACAACTTGTATGCAGTGAAATTACACAAGCACCCCCCCCCCCCCACTCAGGTCTCTTAGTCTTAATTCCCCTTGTTTACTGACGCACACCCACCAAACCCAAAAGTCAATTGCCCTGTTGTTATCTTTTCATTCAGCAACCTAACAGCCCACGGATAGAAGCTGTTCTTTACCCTGTTGGTGCAACTAATCATGCTTCTAGATCTTCTGTCTGAGGGCAGGAGATCAAGAAAGTGCCGGCCAGGCTGCGAATCATCCCTGAGAATTTTCCTCACTCTCCTGAGGCAACGTTCTTCCGCTATTTCATCCAGGGGATTCACGGGACAGCCCATAATATCTTGTGCTGTATTCACCACCCTCTGTAGGGACTTCCTACCAGATGATGTCAAACCAGCGTACCACACCGTGATGCAGTATGAAAGGACACTTTCTATTGTTGACCAATACCAATATCATCAGTGAGCATTGGCCAGGCTGGGCTAATGGGTGTTGGGAGGAGTCTCACAACATTACCAATGGCAAGACATTGACAGTGTCCGAAACTTTCAAGAACTTGTGCTTGAGCTTGCGTTTCCTCCTCCCTCCCTTTTCTTTTTCCTCGTATGCTACGTCCTTTTAAGAGTACAAGTCCAACAGCAGGGCCTGCGTTAGGACTGATTTGTAAACACTGTAAGTAAACTTCTGCAGGTCCATCCCTGACTTAAACATAAATTTAAGAGTAGGGGAAACAAACCCTTTCCAAGTACACTAAGAAACTGGAAAACCTGGAACTCCCCATCCCTCCCAACCAACACCTTTTACTTACATGAAATCTTTGGTCCACCTCACAGTTGACCTGTTTCCTGAAATCCTTATGGGCAATAAATAAATAAAAAGAGAGAGGCACACAGAAAGGCGGAGCAGGGTGACAGGAAGGATAAAGGGGAGGGGGGGAAGCAGAAGAAAGCTAGCAATTAGTATATAAATTAAAAACAAATTAAGGCAAAAATCACAAGCAGCTCAATATTGTCATCATCCTCAATTCTCAATTAATTTTCTTGAGAGAGAGAGAGGGAGCTTATTGAAAAACCATTGCGCAGTTGGAGATGCACAAATAAAATAAAAAGCAATCATGAACAGGACTCCTCCCTCTCCCATTCAACCCCATTAAAAATAAGGTTTGCAAATAACGTGAAGACTGCATTTAAAAGCAAACTATGAGACACACACACAAATGGAGGGGGAGAGAGAGATATCAAAATACCTTTTGTGCCACAAGGAAAGTCAGTCGCCGGATGCCATGGTCAATCAGGACGGATTTCTGGAAGGAAAAAGGAAGCAAAATGGGAGGAAGAATACAGGAAAATCCAAACTTGGGAGTAGGTGGCTTTATGTTTTCTTAAACCCCATTTTTCAAACAGAATTTATCACACAAAAGCCTAATGGAAGAATGGTAAATAATGCAAGTGCATAAAATTAAAGCAACAGATCGAGGCAACACAAAAAGGAAGGAGGTCATGGTTTAAAAGTTCCTAAAAGGTCTGGGAATTTTCATTTTAAAAAGGCTTTCACCAGGAGCGAGGAGGAAATTACAATGCAGGTGTCAGGTGAACCTCTCTGGGGTGAGTATTGTAGATTCAGGGGGCCACAGCTAAGGCAACCTTGTGATTCATTCCCATTGAGAGGTGGTGAGGTCAGAGACTAAGAGACAGGCCATTTCGAGCAACATTTGTCCAAAATGTTTTGCATTTAACTGTCCCCCAGATTTCCTCTTGGGGGTGGGTGGGAGGGGGGCTTAAGTCTCCCTCACAAGGACCACCTCTCCCCACATGAACCTACCCATGTGCATCATCAGAAGGTGGCAACACACAAACAGGGCCTTCTCAGTGGTGACTCCCATTTCGGGAGGCAGAGTCGGGACGATGCAGATGGATGGTTTCCTGAGGGGCGGGGAATCCAGCCAGATGGGGAGGCCTCTGCCAGATCTGGGGGGGGGGGCTTTGCAGAGAGGATCCTGGCAGGGTCCAAGTGTCGTGGGGTGGTCCCTCAACCTGTTCTCTTGATTTACCTGTCCCTACAAGTCCTGCCTGACCCTGCAGCCTTGCTTCTCCCTCCACAGATGTCAGCACCTATCTCCCATACCTCCCATACCACACTACCAAGAATAAGAATATTTATACCCTGCCGATCTGGCTGGGTTTCCCTAGCCCTGCCTCTCCAAAGAGGATAGAGGCATCCTCTCCATCACCTAGTTCCCAGAGGTGCCAAAGGAAGGATGAACAGATAGATGAAGCAGACCCCGCCTTCAAGACAAAGGGCTTGAAGAAGCATTGGTGTACTGGCTCGAACCTGCTCAATTCTTTAATATAGGATAGCAAATGGGGTGTGTATGATGTCAGTGTTGGGTTGCCTCAGCTTTGAGTAGTTATATCACCTGCCTTTGTGCATCCATGTCTTGGGTTCCCTATGCGCACTACCTGCTGTGCCTTAGACCAGAGATTCACAGATGTATCCAATCTAAACATCAAAGACTTTGGAAAGGATCCACCCTTGAATTCTTGTTCTTCGACAACTGGGAGCCAAGGACATGGGGAATGACATCCCAGAGAAGCAATCCTGGCTCCACTGCTGTGTGCTTTTAAGCACCAGGCTAAAACATTTCTGTTCTCACGGGCCTTTGATCGTTAATTGGGAGGGTAGTGAATTATACTTTTTTTAAAAAAAGAAGTTTTTATTGCACCTTTCCCCACAAAAACACAAACAACAAAGCAGTAATAGATCACCACAGTGACACAAAAGCATGAGAAAAACGGAGTAGAGAACAAAGGGGAAAACCGCTAGCGTTCTGAAACTGCAGGTCTGGCTGAAACTACTGAATTAAACCAAAAAGAAAGATGAGGCACAGGCGATCATACTGTGAGATACACATTTTTGATCTTTTGGAGGGAGTGTGTTTTGGTATTGTGTTCTATGGCTGTTTCGTATGAAGCTTCAATGCCTTTCCTGCTGCAAAGGCACTCTTCCGTGTGTGGGAAATGCAACAAACAAATGGCATAAATACTGAACTCTCCCTGCATGTTTGAAATGAGGAGATGGGTCCTCTGGGTCAAAGGAGATAATATCTGGGTTGATTGGGATTGCTCAGTTGGCAGAGCATGAGACTCTTACTCTCAGGGTTGTGGGTTTGAACCCCATGTTGGGTGAAAAGATTCCTGCGCTGTTGGGAGTTGGACTAGATGTTCCTTGTGGTCCTTTCCAACTCTGCAATTCAGTGATTCTGTGACTGGCCCCTTTCACCGTAGCAAAAGCCTTAGATAGGAGCCATCGACAGCCATCTCCTCCAGCCTCCTGTTCTGACAAGGGCCAGCCAACAAGCAGGATCTGAGCACGAGAGCCCTCTCCACACCTGTGGTTTCCAGCATTCAAAGGCGTAGCTGCCCCCAATTGTGGAGACAGAACATAGCCATTGTAGCTAGTAGCCATTGGCAGCCCTCTCCTCCATGACACTGCCTGATACCCTTTTGAAACCGCCCAAGTTGGTGGCCATCACTGCCTCACACTGTGGGAGTGAGTTCCATAGATTCACCATGCATTTCCCGCTGCCTATAGCCTTCAGAAGGGACATGGGTGGCGCTGTGGGTTAAACCACAGAGCCTAGGGCTTGCCGATCAGAAGGTCGGCGGTTCAAATCCCCGCGATGGGGTGAGCGCCCGTTGCTCAGTCCCAATTCCTGCCAACCTAGCAGTTCGAAAGCATGTCAAACTGCAAGTAGATAAATAGGTACTGCTCCGGCGGGAAGGTAAACGGCGTTTCTGTGCGCTGCTCTGGTTCGCCAGAAGCATCTTAGTCATACTGGCCACATGACCCGGAAGCTGCATGCCAGCTCCCTCGGCCCATAAAGCGAGATGAGCACCGCAACCCCAGAGTCGGCCATGACTGGACCTAATGGTCAGGGGTCCCTTTACCTTTACCTTTTTTGCCTTCAGAAGGTATGATGAGCCTGCGGGAACAGGTGACTAACCCCCTCCACCATCCCTGTCCTTCCAGTGGCTGACCAGATGCCCATGGGAAGCCCACAAGTTGCACATGAGGATGATAGCAACCTTCTCCACTTGTGAGTCATGGCAACTGCTATTAAGAGGCTCGATGCCTCTGACAATGGCGACAGAACACAGCCATTTGTGGCCAGTAGCTGTATCTGATAGCCTTGTTCCTCCGTGAATTCGTCTAATCCCCTTATACAGTGGCAGCTGTTTTGTTGGAAATGCCCTTTCTCCCCCTACCCCGCTTACTAACCTAGAAATGGGGGGAAGTGTAACTAGAAATGGAGAGAGCAAGATAGAGAGAAGGCTCCGATTCCACAACACCAGGAGCAAAAAAACCCGCCCCTTTCCAGCGCAGGCGACAATGCTTTCGCTAAGGTTAAAACCCTTTTGAAAATGAGCATCGGGGCAGCCGTAGAGGGAGAAAGGAAGAAAATAACTTCAATAATAATGATGTGATTTTTATTTTTTTATTTTTTAAAAAAAAATGTTATTGCTTTTAAAATTCCACAAGTGTCAGACAATAAGTATATAGCAACGGGATTCTGATTACATTGTAATAATGCAGACCTCCCAGCGACTCAACAGCTATTATAGCGCTATTAGAGACTAGCACCTGGAGAAACTCCATTTCCACTGACTGCCTCAATCTCCTCCACAAGTCATTTACAAGTATACGATCCTAATTTCTATCAAAAATAGAAGGGGGGGAGAGAGAACGGAGGGGGAAACCCTTTCCACGACATGCTGGGACTGGAAAATTATTTGGACAATTTGGATCAAGCTATTTGATAGCTTAATGCGCAACACCTCCCTCTCCTCCTGTTAAAGACACGCACACACTCTTAAAAAAAAATGCCTCAAGCATCTTTATGCTAATGAGAGAGAGAGAAAACTAGTTTGGTACTTTATTTATAAAAAGGGAGAAAGAAAAATTCTGAGATGGATAGAATAATGTATTGCTGGAGAGGGGGACGTTCAAGCTGCGATGAATTTTTATCTGCATGTTCCTATCCACCGTCATTGCTTTGATTTAATCTTCTCTGCACTGGTTTTGGTGTTTTACCAGTCCAATAATAAAAAATTAAGAGATTTAAACCAGTTAAGAATTTAAAGCATTTAAATGTTAGAACAATAACAAAGAGAAAGTATCTGAAGGTATCTGAAGGAGTGTGCATGTACACGGAAGCTTATATCAAGAACAAATTTAGTTGGTCTCTAAGGTGCTACTAGGGACGCGGGTGGCGCTGTGGGTTAAACCACAGAGCCTAGGACTTGCCGATCAGAAGGTCGGCGGTTCGAATCCCGCAACGGGGTGAGCTCCTGTTGCTTGGTCCCTGCTCCTGCCAACCTAGCAGTTTGAAAGCACCCCCGGGGTGCAAGTAGATAAATAGGTACCGCTCCGGCAGGAAGGTAAACGGCATTTCTTTGCACTCCTCTGGTTTCGCCAGAAGCGGCTTAGTCATGCTGGCCACATGACCCGGAAAAAACTATCTGCAGACAAACGTTGGCTCCCTTGGCCAGTAAAGTGAGATGAATGTGACTGGACTTAACTGTCAGGGGTCCTTTACCTTTTTTAAGGTGCTACTGGACAATTTTTTTAATTTTTTTTTTATATTTCGAAAGAGAAGAGAAGAATGCTCATTACAAAAGTGACTGTCTTCTAGAACAACCTTTGCCTAGCCAGATAGAGAAGTAACCCCAAACATCTGGACCAGGTAGGCAAAGGCTGTTCTACGGATTCCAGAGTCTGGTCCCTCCAGGAAACGTTTAGCACATGCTGTCAGATGCACATGACTAGGAGATCAGAAGACTTCTAACATTCAGCGAACCACAACTGTTCATTTTGTGCAAGGCAAAAACTGTGGTCAGTTGAAAACCATGCTTTGTCTGAATAAGCCAAGAGCAAACCATGGTTTCTGACCTTGGCGTGTTCAGACAACTGAAATTCTAAGCCAGCTGCAGTTCCCACTGACCAACAAACTGTGCTTTGTTGAAAATGGAAATTGATGCTTCTGATCTCCTCGTGGTCATGGTGGAGGTAGAGATGGAAGCACATTAGCCTAAGGATGATTGCCACAGCGCTAAACTATGGTTTCGTATAATGTCCAAAAGTGGCCACTGACCCACCACCAACTACCTGCTTCTGCCACCTGCTCTGCCACAAGTGCCGTAACCACCAATGCTTATTTCAGGCAAGATCGTGGCATGGCTGACTCCAGAGTTTCACAGAATTAGCTTAGAAGGGTAGCTTTTCCTTCAGAATTTCATTTCTAGGAGACTAGGTCCCTGCCTGAGGCCAATGAAGGCCTTTGTGGGTGCCATGAACGCAACATTAGCAACCTCTGATGTGGATGGTGAAGGTTCTGCCACTGAGGACACAGCAGCAGAGGTGAAATCACTGCACCCCCATTCCCCCCCTCACACGATCTAAAACCTGACATAGGGAAGAGGAAGTTGATGCGAAAGGGAAGGAGGGAAGAATAGATCCATCCTGCTTAGCGACAGGTACCTTGGTTTGTGTGAACTCTCTGAACATGCTGGCCAGCCCTTCATCATCGATGTCGCAATCGGTCTTAATGGCGACGTTGAGGATGTGAATTGGCTCGTCTCTGGCACTCTGGAGTAAAACAAACAAAACAATGTGCCTTAGAATGTACCAAAGTGCTTTTCTGGGGCGTTCTGGGGGAAATGTAACCAAGTTTTCAAAAAGAAAAGGATACGAATCCTTGCTCTGGTAACTGTGAGACAAGACTACTGCAATGCACTCTATATGGGGCTGCCCTTGGAGATGGTCCGGTAGCTGCAGCAACTGCAGAAAGTTTTAGTGACGAGGAATTTTAGTATCACAATGAAGGTGATGAAGTGGTGGAGCTTCTGTGGACAGCCACAGACACGATCCCCTCGGGCAGAGTCAAAAACCCCACCTTGGTGCCAAATGGACCCCTTTCAATATTCCTATCCGTTAGTACGGACAAAGGTGTCATGGAATTCTACTCAATGTTGATCCAGAGCAAAACTCCAATGTATAGTTAGCAGAGTAAAAACTTAAACACGTTGCAGGATTCCCAAAAAATAGACCAGAGGCAATTAATATTTCGTCCAGCTGCTGAAGGCAAATGAGCATAATGGCCACAAATCCAATACATTCAGGATTGGCAATGTGCATAAGAAATCCAGTTGTGGCAGGCTTAACTTAAACTTACAATAACTTAAAATAAGTCTAAACTTTAACACTATACAGTGGTACCTAGGGTTACGAACTTAATTCGCTCCGGAGGTCTGTTCTTAACCAGAAACCGTTCTTAACCTGAGGAGTGCTTTTGCTAACGGGACCTCCCGCTGCCACCGCACAATTTCTGTTCTCATCCTGGGGCAAAGTTCTCAACCCAAGGTACCAGTTCCGGGTTAGTGGAGTTTGTAACCCAAAGTGTTTGTAACCCAAGGTACCACTGTATACAGAACACCACACCAGAAGGAAAAGAGATTGAAAAAGAAAGCGAAACCCAGGCTCCTTCTGGCCCTACTTTTATAGTCAGCATGACCTTGACAGAAAAGATAAGAGAGTCAGTTTAAGCCAGCTGTCCTCAGCTTCTCTGAAGGTATAACCCAAACATCATGAACCTTCTGCTTGTTTCTTTCACACAGAGAAGCTTCCAGAACCCTCTTGAATTAATTAGAATAGGAAAGACCTCTACACATCAGATCATACTTCCTGCACTAAGAAATGCAAAATGACAAAAGGTAGCAAGCGGGTGATGTTGTACCTTATCTTCATCATACAAGGACGGGTGGCCTGCTTCCGGGAAGGTGGGGCTTTGAGGTGGGGAGTCACAAAAGCACCCCATGACTTCATCGAAGAGCCTGAAAGGAATGAAGAAGGAAAATAGCAGGTGCACACAACTGGCGGCAGAAGGGCTCATTCCACACAGCCAGACCAAACACAACCAAAGTGTGTGTGTGTCCCCCTTGCCCCTTTATCCGGCTTGCACAAGGCTACTGCAAGCCCCAGGCCCATATTAGGGATCTCGCAGACTGAATGAGCAACTCCTGCAAAAAATGGCACAGCAGCACATTTATACCTAGCACGCAGGAAGAGAGGAGTCCCTTATATCTGGGCGAAAGGATCAGGTGCAGCTTTGTAACTGGATTGTTGAGCACAACCAAGAAAAAGACTACGAGAGCTGGCTTGGAGTAATAATAATAATAATAATAATAATAAATAATAATAAATTTTTATTTATACCCAGCTCTCCCTGGCCAGAGCCGGGCTCAGGGCAGCTAACACCAGTAAAATTACAATTAAAAAAACCAAAAACCCAATTTAAAATATAGGTTAAAATATAATTTAAAATGCAGCCTCATTTTAAATAGTAGCCCATAGATCAAAACCATAAGGGGAGGGAAACATAAGGGTCAGACTGAGTCCAAACCAAAGGCCAGGCGGAATAGCTCTGTCTTGCAGGCCCTGCGGAAAGATTTCAAGTCCCGCAGGGCCCTAGTCTCTTGTGACAGAGCGTTCCACCAAGTCGGGGCCAGTACTGAAAAGGCCCTGGCCCTAGTTGAGACCAATCTAACCCCCTTGCAACTTGGGACCTCCAAGGTGTTGTCATTTGTGGACCTTAAGGTCCTCCACAGGGCATACCAGGAGAGGCGGTCCCTTAGGTACGTGGGTCCTAGGTCTAGGTAGGGAGTAAAGATGCGTCACCTCTTTCTTTCAACCCACTTCAACTGGGAACCTAAATTTGCAGTGGGGGAAAGGGAGGGCGTGCGGCACAAGACGCTCTCCCAAACGCACAGACTCCTTCCCCTTGCTTACCGGACAAAGTCTTCGAAGGTTCGGAAGGAAACCATCCCGCCCATGCGTTGGCACGGAGGGGTGAACGAGTTGTCCAAGAGAACGTCGCTGACGCTGGCCACGTGCACCATCCCATAATGGTTGAGGTTGGACGAGAAAGACATTCTGGAACAGCAGTGTGAAATCAAGAGCATACGTTAGGGGGAGAGGCAGAGGCCCGAAGGCATCCATGAAGAGAGACGTGGTTTGAAACCACCTAAGAGGCTGGGCTTTGTGGGGCTTAAAAATAAAGGAGAAAACAAATAGCCCACAAGAAGAGGAGTGTGTGTGTGTGTGTGTGTGTGTGTGTGTGTGTGTGTGTGAACTTGAGACTCAGAGTTCCAGAAAAAGGAAGGAACTCTGAACACCCAGTTGGATTTTGCAATGTAGTCCTATGTGTGCCACGTGGTGTTCAAGGAGATTTACACCTAGGGAAGAGTGCAGAGAAGGGCAGCCTCCATGCTTCCGCTCCTTCATTCATTCATTCACCCGCTACACTCTACATTCATACATTCACATGGCTGAACTGCACACGATGTGTGGCTGTCCCCTGGATTACACTTTCTGCTAATTAATTATCGTTTAAATAGAGCTTCGATAGAGCAGGGAGACACTGGGACTAAGGGAGCATTAGATTTATCAGAGCAATCCATGAAGCAGCACAAAGTAAGGCAGGAGTTCCCCCTGGGGGACACAAAACAACAATGCCCTTCAATGCACTTAAGTGCTATTCAGCTATCTCCAATACACTTGGAATGAAGCCAGATTAGGTTGTTGGGGAATTTGCTAAATAGGTGTTAAAGGGCTCCAGAAGGAGGGGGGAATGAATACAAACGGTGAACAGAAAGAGGAGACAAAACACACTCTGTGTTGTTGGAAATCCTTCTTCCATTCTGTAGAGCCTTTTTAATTTTATTTTAAGGAAATCAAGAAGCCAGAGGTGTTCTTTCAAGGCAGAAGAATGTGTTGCCAGATTACTGCCCCTTAACACAAACAAGTATCAAAACTGTATCAAAAGTATAAAAAAAAACCCTTCGAGATTGGATTGCTGCAATGGACTCTACATGGGGCTTCCCTCGTGCTTGATCTGAATGCTGCAGTTAGTGCGGAATGCTGCAGCCCAATTGCTGACGGGAGTGAGGCCTTGTCGGCATATAACACCTTTGCTCAGTCTGAACTGGTTGCAAACTTGCTACCAGGCCAAGTTCAAGGTGTTCCTGTTAGAATAAAAACCCTTAATAATTTGGGAGCCGTTTACCAACGAAATTCCCTTACCCCATGTGCGCCCACTTGGCCGCTTCAATCGGCGGAATTGGCACCCCTACAGGTGTCACATAATACCCATTCTGCATTTGAAGAACTCAATTGTTTACAGTGTGGCAGCACCTGCCCTTTGGAACTCCCTGCCTATTGAAATCAAACAGGCATCTTCACTGTTTATAGACAAGCCTGCCCAGACACCTAGAAAGCTAAGGTAATTTTAATCTGTTTTAGTATTTTATTTTTCATGTTTTCAACGAGGGTTGCGATTTCCCCCTGCCCCTCGATTTCACTGTTTTATCTTTTTTTATACACCGCTTTGAGGTTATTTACAGTCAAGCGATGTGTGAATTTTATGAAATAAATTATGATTTTTATTTTTAAAAAGCCTCTCAGGCAACATGCAGGTGTGTGTGGCAATCACCACCTGGTCTTTATCATCAAGAACCCGCCACAAGATAGCCTCTTGCTGTACCACATTTGGTCATGTGGCATTTCTGTTACATATGGCTTATGTATCTAATTTAAATCGGCACCTGTCTGTCTCGAGAGACAATGGAGTGTGCTTCCGGAGTGAAGTCAGACTTATGTGTTAGCAGCACTGAAGGGACCTCCCTAGGGCGCAAGCCTGGGCAATGTATATGGAGGTCCTGGGCTGCCCAGACGACATGACCCTCCTCTCAGCCTCACTGATGTGGGTCCAAAGGAAAGCAGAGCAATACGTTTGGCTGCAGGAGGTTCCAGAAAGAGGCATACAATAATAATAATAATAATTTATTATTTATACCCCGCCCATCTGGCTGGGTTTCCCCAGCCACTCTGGGCGGCTTCCAACAAAACACTAAAATACAATAACCTATTTAACATTAAAAGCTTCCCTAAACAGGGCTGCCTTCAGATGTCTTCTAAAGGTTTGGTAGTTATTTTTCTCTTTGACACCTGGTGGGTGGGCGTTCCACAGGGTGGGTGCCACTACCGAGAAGGCCCTCTGCTGGTTCCCTGTAACTTGGCTTCTCACAGCGAGGGAACCGCCAGAAGGCCCTCAACGCTGGACCTCAGTGTCCGGGCTGAACGATGGAGGTGGAGACGCTCCTTCAGGTATACTGGACCGAGGCCGTTTAGGGCTTGAAAGGTCAGCACCAACACTCTGAATTGTGCTCGGAAACGTACTGGGAGCCATCCAACCATCGTAGGGACTCTAGATTTGTGTAGGTTTTACTCCTTAGCCTTCTCTTCTCCCAAAGATACCTCGCAATGCAGTAGAGGTTTGGGATCAGAGTTTCCCTTCTCCTAAATGGGCTACCTTCCCAGGTGAATGAGCCCCATCTGCCCCCTCTAAAGCAGAAACCGCCTTCTTGACGGTTGGACTCGCTGTTGGTCTCTGGTTCCTTATGCTCCATCTTGACCACTGAGATCCTCTAAAAGGACCCTTCTGATGGTTTCTCACGCCCCTGAAGTTGCTTTGGTCTTCACGAGGGACCAAGCCTCTAGGGAAGAAGACCTTGCCCTGTGGAACTCCCTGCCAGTTGAGGTTCAGTGGGAACCGTCCCTGCCTTCTTTCAGACTTCTTCGGAATACTGCACTGTCCATTCGCAATATGAATTCCTCTCTTTAACCAACCAGTATCTACTGGTGCTGATTTTTAAAATTATATTTTGTGCACATTTATGGACAGATTTTAATTACATTCCTGCATGTTGTAATGCCACCTTGATATACTTAATGAAAGTGCAGATTATAAATAAAATAAATAAAAATAAGACAACATATATAAACGTCCCTCCCAAATGCTTCAGCAGAATTTATCATCCAATCACCCCCAGCCAGTTTTTGTTCTTCTGTGCCAATGCTATAGATGATAGGATCATGGCTGTCAACTTTTTCCTTTTCTTGAGAGGAATCCTATTCGGAATAAGGGAATTTCCCTTAAAAAGGGGAAAACATTGACAGCTGTTGATAGGATATATTTTGGGTTTATTTATTTATTTAAGACAAGGATGACTTTTAGCTTTAAAAGATTTAGGAAATCTTTTGCAAATTAAGGTTACGAACAGACATATACACGAATGCACACAAATAAAACAACCACTTGTCTTGAAATGTGTTAACACGCACAAGGACACCACAAAGCAGCTTTGCTCAACCTAGCGCCCTCCAGACTTTTTGAACTACAACTCCCAGCCACCATATCTGTTCCAGCTGGGGGTGATGGGAGTTGTAGTCCAAAACATCTGGTGAGCATCAGGCTGGGGGAGACCAGTACAGACTCTTTATAGTTAGACGCATTCATTTCCCTCTTAATTGGTTTCTGACTTTTGACCGTGGTTGTTGGGGGGGAACTAAGCTCATTCCAAACTGTTTCTGATCGGATAGGAAGCAAATTTTTAGAGAGCACAGCTTTCCCCAACCTTTAAGGCCCTGTCTGCACTGTATGTTTTAGTTTTAAGTTACAGCTTTCCCCAAGGAATCCTGGAAATTGTTGCTTGTTAAGGGTGATGAGAGCTTCTCCCTCAGTTCCCAGAGTTCCCTAGGAAGAGGGAGATGGACCAGTGGTTTGACTTAGTGGAAGACAGTTTCCTACACTCCCGATTCTAATCTGGGGAAGGGCTAAAGCAGCTACTTCACATGCAAGAGGTTCCAGGCCCAGCCACCAGCATCTCCAGATAGGGCTGCGAATGTCCTCTGCCTGAAAACCTGAAGAGTCACTGACTGGACAATGTAGGCCCGGGGTTGGGGAACGGATCCAGCCAATTGTGATGTTTGGCCAGTGCAGAGAGATGAGCGGATGGGAGCCCCTTTGTCAAGGCTGGTGGGTCAATCCTCAGGCAGCCTTCTGCTCTACACTCAGTCAAAATTGGATCCCTGCTCTGCATGCTAAAAGTCTGGGTTCAGCATCTCCAGGTAGGACTGGGAAAGAGGACGGCTTTGAAAGCCCGGAGAGCAGCTGCCGATCAGTACAGACCATGCTGAGCCAAATTTGCAGTTTGTGCATTAGTAACCGCGGAGCTTGATTGCTGTAACACGCTCAACGTGGGGCTGCCCTTGCATCTAGTCCAGAGGATTCGTCCTCTGCCAGAGGTCCGGAGGGCGGCAACATGGGAACGGGCCTTTTCTGCAGTGGCTCCCCGTTTGTGATATGCTCTCCCCAGGGAGACTTGCCTGGCACCCTCATCATACATCTTCAGTCACCAGATGTTGTGGGAGGGGGGATTATTGGTTTGTTGTTGCTTTTATATTCACTATGTACCTTGCGGTTTTTATATTGTTGTAATCTTATGTTGTGAACCGCCCTGAGATCTGCAGATGAAGGGCAGTACAATGGTACCTTGGTTCGCGAACTCAATCCATTCTGGAAGTCTGTTCAACTTCCAAAACATTCAAGGTACTGCTTCTGATTGGCTGATGGGCCCCGGGAACAACGCCAACAGCTGAAATGGATGTCCGGCTTTCGAAAAAACGTTCGCAAACCGGAATACTTACTTCCGGGTTTGCGGCGTTCAGGAGCCGATTTGTTCGTCAGCTAAGCCGTTCGGGAACCAGGTTTCCATTGTATACAAATTTAATTAATAATAGAAATAATAAAGATGCAGCTAGAGGCCAGGCTGCTCATAGGAGCAGGCTTCTGGCAATGCATCGCTCCAAATAAATAAATAAATAAATAAATAAATAAATAAATAAATAAATAAATAAATAAATAAAATTATACCCCGCCCATCTGGCTGGGTTTCCTCTGGGCGGCTTCCAACAAAACACTAAAATACAATAGTCTATTAAACATTAAAAGCTTCCCTAAACAGGGCTGCCTTCAGATGTCTTCTAAAAGTTTGGTAGTTATCTTTCTCTTTGACATCTGGTGGGAGGGCGTTCCACAGGGCGGGTGCCACTACCAAGAAGGCCCTCTGCCTGGTTCCCTGTAACTTGGCTTCTCGCAGCGAAGGAACCGCCAGAAGGCCCTTGGCGCTGGACCTCAGTGTCCATGTTACCAATTTGCCATCAGGCCAGGTCTTAGGTTCCTGCGCTCATTCACAAAGCCCTAAACAAGTCGGGCCCAAACTACCTTAAGAACCACCTCATTCCTTATGCTCCACCTCAATAGCCAAGGCCCCAAAAGTGCCCCTGAACTCCAGCTGACCTTCACCAGGGGCCGAGCCTTTAGTGTGGCAAGTCCTACGCCCTGTGGAACTCCTTGCCAATAGAGGTTTGGCAGGAGCCATCCCTGCCCCTTTCCGGATGCCTTCTAAAAACGTTATTCAGGCAGGCCCTTTGAACCGGAGGTGCTTTTACTGACATTCCTGCTGTTTTTAATTGTTGTCACTGCGGGTTGTATTTTAGGTGGCATACTACCTTGTGATATTTTATATAAAAGTGTGATTTGCAAATATTCATTTCAAGGTGTTGTTTGCTGAATTTCCTAGTTCAATAAACTAGGAAAGGAAAGGGAGCATGCAAGGCAAACACAGCCTGCTCCTGATTCCCTGTGCCGGAAAGCTTCCAGGCTAGAAGAGAGGAAAGGGGAAGGGGGGGGGGCAAAGCAACACTAAGCCCTGATCCCAAGTGGAAAATATGGCAGCCCAGCATGCGTAATATGGGTGCCTGTCCAGGAAACTCGTAAGAAGAATGCTTTCGGTATCTCCTGTGGAAAAACAGCCAAGAATAAGGTATCCATTCTACTAACCCCAAATGGAGGGAGGCAAGTTCGTGGCTATCTTGTTACAGGGAGAGGAATAAGAGAAGACAAGCAGACTGGCTTTTTAGATTGCACTGCTCCGAGGCCTGGAACTAATGTTTCAAAAGCAGGGGAGCTAAGCCCGCAAGCATGTGATGTTAAAAGTTCCACAGCATGCAAAAGTTGCCTTTTAAAATGCATAAAGAGAAAGAAAGAAGCAGCAGCAGCAGCAGCAGAGGAGCATGTTTGGAGGAGGAGGAGGAAAGCGAAGTAGCACAAAACGGGGAGGGTTTGTTAGGGTTCGAGGGATGAGAACGGGGATTCCAAAAACTATTAAAAACTTAAAAGTTAAGATTGTTAAAACCTGAAGCTAGTTAAAACCTATACATCCTTCTAACAACTAAACTATTATTTTTTTCAGATCTGAAAAGGAGGATAATTACTGTACCTGTTTAGCGTGGGTATGTTCCCTCTGTAATTAAACAACCACAGTTAGTTATAGTTTGTTAGTGAAAGCCATTGTAAAAATGAATTAAAAATCAATTAATTAAAAAAAAATCTAGAACTGTCATTCAAGCTGGTGTAAGGAGCAGAAGGCACAATATTACATTTGTAGTAGGCAAAAAACTTGGTGCACGTTGTAGGTAGGACCGACTGGACTCAAAAAAATGAGATAATTTTCCTAAGCTGATAGCACAAAACAAGAGGAAATAGGATCCCAAAAAGGTGAGGCAGAAAAAGGTGGCACATTTCAAAACTATTAAGGCTCTTCCCTTCACAGATACCACAACATAAAAATTTAGTCAGAGTAGACCTACTGAAATTAATGAACACGATTAACTTAGGTCTATTAATTTTAATAGGTCCAATACCTAGCTGGATGCAACCCTAAGTGTTACAAACCCTGATTTGCAGAGTTAGTAGCACTTGAAGTCCAGTTGAAAATACCAGTTTGCGGCTAATTGATGGCCCATTCATTTCAAAGCAGGACTTCAGTGTGATGAAAGTTTTACACAACCACATTTTTCACATATGTAGGCACAGCAGAAAGTCCTTGAATAAATGCCACCATTGCAATCACCACAGGCACATTTATCAGGGATGAAATGTGCAATCCTAAACCCACTTACCTGAGAGCAAGCTGAATAGGACTTGCTTCTTAATAGACATGTCTAGAATTGCACTGGGAGGCATTCTGCCATGTATTTAAGAAATAAAGAATTTAAGATGACAAACAACAGTTTAAACCAACTTCTTAAGGACTAGTGGCAAGGCACATGGGCTCTAGTAAGATTTTCACTACATGTATATTGTAAAATGTGCTGTGCAAAACAACAGGAGTCACTGGCTGCATTTGAATGTCACACTAAACCACGGCTTAGAGCTACTTCCTTGTTCTCCTCCTTCCAAACAGCCAACAGGAGTTTGGAAGCCTTTGCTTCCACTTTTGGCTAACCATTGTTTCTTGTGTCATATGGAGTGGCAAAACCATAGCTAACAGTAATTATGGTTTAATATAAAACAACTTCAATTAAAAAAAAAAATTGAACCAGGGTTGCAAACTCTTTTGGGTTGAGGACCTTGGTGACCCATGACCACACGTCATAGTGGGTGTGGATGAAGAGCAAAACTAGGGGCAGTGAGAACTATTACTCTCAAGGCTACCTTCTGAAAGCCTTTCCCATCAGCTGTTCTACACTATTTAAAAACATATTTAACCATTCATTGTTCACGGTTCAATTCATTTTTTAAAAAAGTACGGGAGCCTCGGCAAAAATGTGAGCCGCTTTGAGCTTGGCATTTGTCGTTGGAAAAGTGGAATGCTAATATTAAATCAAATCAAATGATTTGAGTCTCGGGGGCCACAAACTTTTTTGAGGGGGCTGGACATGGCCTGCAAGTCACAAGTTAGTCACCCCTGGTTCCAAGTAACTACAGTTATTTTAAACTGCAGTTGCAGGTTCAGAAGACACTTCAAACTGTGGTTAAAACCAAAACGGTATGCTTCTAAACTCCTTTCCCCTTTCCGTGCAAGAAGAAAGGAAGGAGAGAAACACAAGCTCAGGGGGAGACCAGGCTCATTCATATCTCACTAAGCCACCATTTAGTTGGATGTCCTGATGCAGCCAGTGACTATATTACAACGTATATTTTAAAATATTGTGGTACCTTTGGGGGGGGCAGCAAGTTGGGTTCTAGCCAATGCTAGTTCTATTCAGAGCAGACCACATAAAAAAATGGGCATGGGTAACTTAGCTTCCATTGATTTCATTGAGTCTACTCTGAGTAAAACATAGTTGGATACAACCCACTGACTTTCTATGTGCCACCTTTGAATCTATTCATTGTCTGTGCAAGTAAGAGTTCCACCTGATCCAAAAAAATAAAATAGCAAGCTGGTTAGCCTGGCTGGTGTCCAAAGAGCTGCTTCTTTGGTTGAGCAAATCAAAAAGCGTTTTGCTTAAAAAAAAAAAAAGTTTCCATCCACCCGCTTTCCCAACCTTTCCTGCAGATGTTTTCGTACTACCATTCCCATCAGCCCCAGATAGCATGGCCAGTGGTCAGGAATGAGGGGGGTTGTAACCAAAAAAAATCTGGAGGGGGTGAGGTTTGGGAAGGCTGTCATATTAACTCCCCTCCCCCCCACGCGAAAAAGAAAAAAGAGCAGAGAAAGACAATCAGCTGGCCACAATTAACAGTACTGCACCCACCCCCATCATCTTGTCATTAGATCAGCTCAAAACACTTCACTCACACTCACACACACACACACACACGTAAGATGGTCTTTACAGCCAGATTAGGCTAGCGGTGCACCCATTTTACAGCTGATGTAAGCTGAAGCCAAGGCAAATTAGGTGATGGGCGGGAATCCTTCCACTGATGGCAGGAATGCTCCAAGGCTTAGAGAGAGAGAAAGGACTTCTTCCAGTTCAACTACGGAACTTGCTTCTGTAAGAGGGAGTGACGACCACCAATTTGGATGGCTTTAGAAGAGGATTAGGGACGCGGGTGGCGCTGTGGGTAAAAGCCTCAGCGCCTAGGGTTTGCCAATCGAAAGGTCGGCGGTTCGAATCCCCACGACGGGGTGCGTCCCGTTGCTCAGTCCTCAGTGCCTGACAACCTAGCAGTTGGAAAGCACCCCCGGGTGCAAGTAGATAAATAGGGACCGCTTACTGGCGGGAAGGTAAACGGCGTTTCACGCTGGCCACGTGACCTGGAAGTGTCTCCGGACAGTGCTGGCCCCTGGCCTCTTAAGTGAGATGGGCGCACAACCCTAGAGTCGGACACGACTGGCCCGTATGGGCAGGGTACCTTTACCTTTACCTTTAGAAGAGGATTAGATAAATTCATGTAGTAGGACTAAGCTACTGATGGCGCTTAGCCACAATGGTTATTTTCTACCTCCACTCTCAAGAGGTAACGTACCTCTGAACACCTGTTGCTGGGAATTGCACATGGAGAGAGAGGGATGCTGAGTGCAGAACCTGCTTTCAGGCTTCCCATTGAGGCACTGGATTGGCCAGTGTGAGAACAGGAGGCTGGTCTAGATGGGCCCCTGGTCCAATCCAGCAGGCTCCTCTGATGTTCTGATTTAGAAGTGCTGAGCTCAGTTCTTAAAGGTGGAAGGGCTCCAGGTAGACTGGACAGACCTTCAGGCCCTGGAGCAGCTCTCTTACCCCCCAGAGCATCATTCATCCTCACCTTCTCCCCACGACATCGCCCAGGAGGCCAAGCAATGAAGGAAGGGGCAGTGAGGCAGGCTGAAAACAAAGCTGCGTGATCCAGTCGCAGTTGAGGACTGTCAAACTGCACCGGTTTCCACTAGGGGAGACGTTACTAATTCATGCTCCTTTCGCTTTTGTTACGGCTTGTAGCTAAACGATGCCATTGCTATTATTTATTACTGCTGCTAGTAACTTATATACCGCTTCGTGACAAAATGAGCTTCCAAGCAGTAAAGCAAAGTATAAAAACCAGTTACTTTTTCTGCTTGACAGCGCAATGCTACACAGAGGTCGACTCAGAAGTAAGCGCCGTCGAGTTTAATGGTGCATACTTCCAGGCAAGTAGAAAATATGTATAAATGCAGGCATTTCGAAAGGGAAACGGGGCTATTCACACAACCATTTGTGGGACATGCCAAGACAGACTCCTCAAAATGGAGTGTTGGCACAATCTTGTCTGGCGAATGCTGCCGTCTGTGGCCACAGAACGACTTTAAACTGCTTCAGGTTTGTATTGTTTTTTTAATCCAAGTCTTCGGAAGGGCGGGGGAGAGAAAGGGCTTCCAGAGTGACTTAGAAATCACTAAAAAGTGCCATTAGGCTCACAAAAGGAAAAATGGACTGGGAGGGTGGAGGAAATATGCAAACTCAGGCTCAAGTTCTTAGCTGCAAGTTCTTCTAATGACCAGCTGGGATGGAAATGTTCAAGAGGTGGAAATGAAAGTTGCTGTGCCGATGGAGTGGTCCTGTTTTCTTTCTTTTCCCTCCCGAGCTGTAGCCTGATGAAACAGCTACTAGAGACTCAACATTGGACTGGGACACACTGTACCTCTCTGAATTGCACCTCAGATACATCGCTGCCTCCCAGAGGTTGCTGGACTACAACTCCCATCAGCCCCAGCCACCAGGGCCAGTAGCCAGGGATGATGGGAGTTGTAGTCTAGCAACATTGGCGCCATTGGCGGCCAGCCTGGCGTCGGTGTGGCAAGTGCCACAAGGCTGCCTCTCCTGTTAATCTGGATTTAACACGGCTCTCCCCTTGGAAATCAATGCAAAACTCGCAAACCATGACAAGGAAAGCCAACAGAACACCAACACACAAATGCAGACAACACAAACTGGAGTCAACACCACAAACACGACACAACCCTTTTCCATCATCACGTTCCAGCAAAAAGGACCCATACAAAAGGGTTGGTATTCTGGTCACCACCACCCTGGTCACGAGTGCTATCTGGGTAAATTGCATCCTTGCTTATGTTTCGAAAGGATGAGGTTCCCACCCTCGCAGCTATATTAAGGGAGAGAGGGAGACTATCATTTTCAGCACACAAAGATGGCAAATTAAGGGTCTTTTCAGAAGAACCAGTGGCGTGAAATGTGTGAAATGTGGCCGGGGGGGGGGGGGAGATAAGGGAGCCACACCAGAAGAGCTTACGGTCTCGGAGGGGGAGCTGCTTCAAAAGTGCAGCCAGTTGTAATTGACCCTTCCGAAAGCACCATCTGCAGCCAAAGCTGTCTGCTCTGAGCATGCAAGAGTGCAGAATGATGCACTGGCAGTGGAGAAGGAAAGGGGAGCCTCCGCCAACTCTCCAGTCATAAACCAACTTGGCACAAACCTAGGAAGTAAACCCCCTTCGGGTTCCAAAGGATCTGGGCCAATCATGTCCAGAGCAAATCAAAACCAAGCCACCAAGAGGAAAAGCAGTGGCTCAGTGCTAGTGCATCTGCTTGGCATGCAGAAGGTCCCAGGTTCAACCCCCAGCCTCTCCAGGGTAGGGCCGGGAAATGCTCCCTGTCTGAAGTCTGAGAGAGCTGCTGCCAGTCCGAGTCAACGATACTGAGCTAGATGGACCGAAGGTCAGGCTCAGGATAAGGCAGCTTCCTATGCCTCTATCTCAAGCAGCTATCAGGGTTTGGGAGTGGGGTGAGAGACCTTGGGAGCCACTACCAGCCAGAGAGAGAATATTGGGCTAGATAAGCTATTCACACCCAATAATTCAGGCCACTCCTATGCCCCTCCAGATAATATTGGACGCAACTCCTCTAGCCATCGGTTATGTTTCCAGGGAGAGCAAGAGAGAGAAAGCCGCCACTGACTTCAGTTAGGAGCTGCTGGACACTCAGAATCTGCACAGATGGAACTCTATATAAGTTCATTGTAAGATCTGCTACCTTTAAGAACTTGCGCGTGAGCTTGCTTTTCCCTCCTCCCTCCTGTTCCCTTTTTCCTCATGTGCCGTGTCATTTATGATTGTGAAGCCAAGGGCAGGGGCAGCCTTAAAAAACCCTCATTTCTGTAAGCCATTCAGACAGCCTTTGGGGCTAAAGGGTCAAGGGTACAGAAATGCTGTAAATAAATCTATGAAAACGCTGCACTTGGATAGAGACAGGTAGAAAGATTTGCTGATGGGTGGAAGTTGCTCTGAAAGGTAATCAGGAATGGATATACCCGTAGGTGGGAGTAAATAAATATTAATAAAGGGAAAGGAAGGAAAAGGGGAGGAGAGCACCCCAGCTAAACATTAATATGTGGGGAGGTGGGGGGGGGAGAGCTGATCCTTAATCTGATTTTTCCTCTCTTTTCCCTATCCCACCCTCCCCGTCTTGTTTTTGTTTTTCTGTTTATATCACATTGCAAGCCATCTGTTATAAAAAGCCCGGCAACATCTTTTGTATGTCTGGGCCAAAAAGGAGTCCAATAAATGTGTAGCAATGCCATTATAAAGCTCTTGTCAGCAAACATCCCTGTAAGCTACACAGCATTTGATTCCCCCCGCATGGCAAAGGAAGAAGCTGAGGGCAGGAGAATGGATCTTGAGTCCTACCCCCGATTCCTAAGTGAAACTGACCCAGAGGGCATAAAGAACCCAAGAGAGCTGTGGGTCGTTTCCTCTGGATCCCCCTTTTCTTTTCTGCTGGCCCGAAACTCAGGTTTGCCTTGCAGAAGAGGCACCCTGGACACAAAAGGCACCTCCGGGCTCAGCATGCCTACAAAAACGTTTGTTTGGAATTCCGTCCCCACTTGAGTCCACCACTGCCGTCCAATTTGCATCCCATTATCCCGGCGGCTCCATTCTGCCGGCTGCCCCCTCCAAACGCTGCCCTCTCGCAAGCAGGCCAGCCAAGGGAGCGGCGGGAAATTACGGCTACCGGCTGCTTAATTAACATCAAACCCACAGCACAAAACTATGGGGGATTTACAGGTGGTCCCTGGAAGCGCTCACCTCCTTGCATCCGCTGATGCTGTGTCTGCCCCCCCCCCTACAGACCACGTCCCTCCCCGGCTGCAAAGAGCAGGGACCCCAAGAGTCCTAATGATACACTCCCAAGAATCCCATTCATCCCTCCAGGTTTCAGTGTAGCTTAAGAGCCACAAGGCACCACGGCTGATTTCGTATCAAGAGCCGAGTGATTGATGGAAGGCAGGCTGTTTTGCCAACTACTTAACTCTGCTAAGATGTTTCTACAGCGCCAGACGTTTGAAACTTATGAGCAGATCCCTGCGATCGGACAGGTATAGCAAGGGCTATGTGGTGTTTGTGTTCTACTTTCCCGTTTCGCTTCATTCCAAGAAACAACAGACTCAATTATCTACAGCACCAGTGAGAAACAGGTTCTTCCTTTTTTAAATAAAGAAGAACCACCTAACCAGGAGGGTTTTGCATTCTACAGAGAGAGTCCGGGGCTGCAAACAAATGTTCAGCCAGCATTCTGAGAATCTCAGCATTCATTGTATTTATGAGTTTCTAGACCTTATGATTGCAAAGGTTACTGGTTTCTCTTTTTAAAAGTGTGGGTATCTCAGAAGCCAGAAAACCATAAAACTCTCACTGCTGCTGTACAGTACTGATAAAATTATAAACAGCCATGTTTGTATATGGTGATTCTACAGCAGCAGAGGAAAGAAAATTCAAGAAGTGTTATTCATCACATTTTGAATCTGAAGGTTCCCAGGTCTTTCAGCTCCACCCCCACCCCCTTACTCAAAAATATCAAGTGTCTAACCCTCATGCCTGCTTGAAAATGTGCCAGCAACATCTGCTGAAATCGCAGAAGGCAGAGAGGTGGCTAAATAAGATTTCCCATGTCCCACCCAGCTGTTTGTTCCTCTGCATGGTCTCACAGCAAAACCCAAATGGTAAAATGTTGCAGAACTAAAATTAGGGGAAGGGGAAAAAATCATGCCCCATCTGCATTATTTATACAGGACACAGAATTCTGCTTGCCTGGGCACAGGATTTAAACTGCAGTACATCCAACCCTGCCTTTCAATCCACTATATGGCTGAGGGCTGATGTCCAACAAAGGGGTGCATTTTGCTCATGCCAAATCAAGTTTCAATGTCAAGCAATGCTAAATGCTTCATTCTCTAGAAAGGAAGATGCCATTGCTCCTTTGGGGAACGCCATCTGCTCTAGAAGCTCTTTCCCTTAAAAGCCAGAGCTCAGTGGGGAGAGCATCTGCAAATGCATGCAGAAGGTCCCAGCTTTAAGCCTTGACACCTCTAGGTTGAGCTGGGAGCAAACCTTGAAACCTGGGAATCAATGGTAGGCATTGCAGAGAGCACTGAGCTCCATGGACCCACGAAATGAGTCAGTATAAAAGCAGCTTTCTTATTTAAATCAGCTCTTAATTCACAGCCATGAGGACTGGGACCCTACTTTGTTTTTAGGGGCAGGGCTGTGGCTCAGTGGCAGAGCATCTGCTTTGCATGCAGAAGGTTCCCGGTTCAATCCCCGGCATCGCCAGGCAGGGCTGCGAGGGGCTCCTTGTCTGAAACCCTGGAGAGCTGCTGGCAGTCAGTGCTGGCAGTACTGAGTTAGGGAGACCAGTAGTCTGACTTGGTATAAGACAACTTCCTGTGTTTCTCAGGAATGAAGGTGATAATGATTTTAAAAACTACAAATCCCTCCCTCTCTCTTAATTCCTGCACCTGTCTTACATTTCTGTCTTACATTTCTGTCCCCCAGAGGGACATAGCTCAGTGGCAAATCACTTCTTCTGTGTGCAGAAGGCCCAGGTCTTCTCCTGGTGGGACTGGGAATGTCCCTTGCCTCAAACCCTGGAGAGCCACTCTGCCAGTTAGTGTTGGTAATACTCAGCTTGATGGACCAATCGTCTGACCCTGTCTAAAAGGCAGCCTCCCATGTGCTTAATCTGGAGGAATGAAAACAGCGCTAAACCTCAACACATAGGAAGACCTGGTTACATCAAGCTTCACTATCACAGGTAGGACAAACACCTGCAGCAGATTCTGAACCTGGAGCCAACAAATACCAGGTGGGGACCTGATGCCTGTGCTACCAGCAAGCTCTGGAACAAGGGAGAAAATTATAGGCAGCACTCTGTGCACACTACGATTCCCAGGAAGCAGCTGGATCAGGCTGTGGGCCCACCTAGACCTGCATCCTGTTTTCACAGTGGCGAACCTGATGCCCCATTGGCAAGCCCACAAGAAGGACTTGACTCCAACAGCAGGAGCGCCCAGTGCAGGCATCCCGAGACTCTCAGCTTTCAGCCTCGCTTCCTTTTTCTTATGATCGTGAAGGTACGCAAAGAGGTTGGTGGGATGTCGGCTGCCGAAATTTCACAACACCTGCAGAAATCAAAGACTGGAGGGCCCTTCCCCCCTCTTGAGGCTAGAAAAAAGCAGGGGGTGGGGAGAGAACTACGCAAAACCAGTAAGATAAATGAATGCAAAACTGCTCAGTTTGCATAATTCAACATTTCCTGTTGCAGAATTCAACTCTTTTCATTTTTAAGTGCGGAATGCATCCAGCCCTAACCGCTAGGTAACCAACCATACCAGGAAGGGCTGTAGCTGAGTGGTGGAGCATCTGCTCAGCATGCAGAAGGCACCCTGGCACCTCCAGGTAGGGCTGGGAGAAAACCCTGCCTGAAACCCTGGGGAGCTGTTCCCAGCCGGTGCAGCCAATACTCAGCTAGGTGGAGGAGCAATTACGGAAGGGCAGCGTCCTATTTTCCGAGATGAGGGAACTGCTTGGAACAGCAAGCAGACCAGAGGGCATTCTGGAGACTTAAGGCCTGGCCCTGCAGGGCCAGGGCTGCCCTTCTGGTCATCCACACACCTAAGAATGTTAACACCCCTTTGCAGCTAGATCAGGCTAGTCCAGCATCCTGTTCTCGCAGTGACCAACCAGCTGCTCCAAAGTGAAGCCTGCAAGCAGGACCTGAGCAAAGCAACAACTCTCTCAGCTTGTGATTCCCAGCAACCGGCATTCAGAAGCACCCTGCACCCGTAAGTGGAGGTGCAGCCTTTCCCACATCTCACCTTTGGCGACCTTTCCCCCCTTCCCACCTGGCAGGAGTTATGACCTCATGGCTATAGCCAATGGGTGTTGATTCTCCACCTTAGCTTTGCCCATGACATGGGCGTGGGGCATTTCTAAGGCTTTCTCGAAGAGAGGGTGGTTAACTGAGGAAAGGGGGATGACATCAGTGATAGGAAAACAGGGGGAGGGGGGAGTGGATAGCTGAAGACGGCTCCGGGATTATAGAAAAGGACCTCCAAAATAGCATGCAATTATTTGCAAATATTATCAAGTTGAAGAGAACAGATGAGACCAAATTCAATGGCCCATTTATATCATTGCTGAGAGATCTTTGTGCAGCTGGGCTTGGAGGGCTCATTCATTTCAAGCGAGCCCAGATTTTGAAGAGAGAGAGAGAGAGACGGGGGGGGGGGAGGGGGCGGGAAGAGTGGGAGAAGGACCCTGTTTCACGAGATGTACTGATGGATTCTCAATGAACCGAGACCGGCCCTCGCCGGCCAATCCCGCCAAACATAAAACGAGGAGGATGAAATAAAAGGCAAAGGATATTTGGGAGACAAAGGAAAAAGAAAATAACACTCCCCACCCCCCACCCCAAAAAAGGAGGGGGGGGTTGTGGGTCGTGGCTATTTTTGTGTGCATGGATCGGTTATGGATCAACAGTGGCACCCGGTGGGCGAAAAGGGATAGGGCAGGCCCATCATATCCTCTATCCAGTATGTTCCCAACCAGAACAGGACTCAAATCTGCTCCGTTTGCCTTCATATGGCTTCCTGGTCTTCTGGCTGTGGGTGCAAACCTTTCTTTCCTCGGTTAAAAATCAAAGGCTCTTACACCCCAAAAGCCTTTGGCTTTGGCTAATTAATATCCTATAGCCTTGTAAAGTTGTGGGGGGGGGGATGTTATTGTTTTATTTTGTTTCTGTTCTATTTGTGTTTTTACCTGTACTGTTATCTTGTGTATAATAAATTTAATAAATAAAAAAATAAGACGTGAAAAAGATCAACAATCTGCCCTTGGGAGGGTTTCGCAAATTTCTGTGAAAATTCAGCGGCCGCTCTTCTGAGTGCACCTCTAAACTGGAAGGGGGATAAGCCTCACATAGAGAGGTAAACAGGTCACACTCAGCCAAGCCTATTCTGTCCCTAATCCGAAACAACTGAACAATCTCTTCTCAAGGCACAAAACCGACCGACCTCCACTCCAGGAGTGGGTGAGTTTCAGGCTATACATGCGGCAGAACAAGGTGGCAGGATGACAGAGTGGACTGGACCAGTTCAGATAGGGGGACAATGGATAAAGTCATTTTAAAAGCCTCACTTCTATGTAAAAATAAATCCCCACAAGCAGATAGCTAGCCCCTCAGGGGGTAGGCTGGTCTAGAACCTTTCTCTTCGGTGTACTAGTTTTTTAGCAGCTATTCAAAAATAACATCCCACATTAGCAGTATGAAGCGATACAGTTCATGTGCTCTCAGTCCTCACACAGCATTCTAGACTGTGCCTGGATATTCTGCTGAGAAATTAGGAATACCGCTTCCCACCCTCCAATAAAGTGAAACGTGTCCAATAATTTTAATAGGGTTTTGAACGAGTGGCAGGACTCTCCCCCTCTTCCTTCCCCACTGAACCCAGCTAGGAAACGTAAGTAAGAGGAGCATCAGTCCCTCCTCTCTTAAGAGTCTTTAACTTCTTTCAAGAATCATTCCCTTGCTCTGCCTTTATGCAGAGCAGATGAAGCTTTCCTTAGGACAGGGTTAGGCAACTCTAGGGCTAGAGGCCAAATCCAACCCTTGGGACTTTCCCCAGGGCCACACACCCCTATGTGCCTTCCTCCTTTTTCTGGCTGGAATGGGCCCTTGGAGAGTGATCATTCATCTTGCTGTGGTTTGGATGCAAGAGAGGCCTGGGCACGTGCAGAAACCTTGGACTTTTGCATGGGTGGAATGCAGCCTGTTGTACAAAGATTAAGAGCGGCACCCATTGCTCCGCCTACTTTCACCTCTGGCCCCGCCCACTACTAGAACCCACATGGTTGCCCATAAGGGAATTGAGACCCTAGAGCTGAACATGTTTATCCGCCTGACTCCTAAAAACTCATTGGCATTAAGTTGAAATGCCAGGATCAAACCGAAGTTTGAGAATTCGTTGTGATCCCTGTTTTTACCTTACTTCTGTATTCAGCCCAATTTTGGGAGGTGGGAGGGGCTGTACTACAGTCCCTACAGACTTCTAAGAGGAGAGTAGGAGAAGGAACATTTCAGAAAACCACTAGCTAGGGAATGGAACAGGCTGAACGTTTATTCTGCCAAAGGCTAGCCACGTAGCTATTGCTGCTAGCACCAAAAGCTGCTGCACGTGGAAGTGGGTCGTGTTTGCACCAATGTGGAGAAAGATTGTCCCAATACCACACAAAAATGGACCCTCGCATGGAAATATTTAGAAAAACACATCAGTACTTTAATGTATGCTGGGGAACCCTGCAGCCTCCAGATGCTGCTGGACTCCAACTCCCACCATCCCCAGCTTTCGGCCATGCTGGCTGGGGCTGATGGGAGTTGGAGTCCACAACACGCATCTGCAGGGTCACTGGTACCCCATGCCTGACATATGCACCGGCCCAATTTGCTGCCCTCCATCTTGCGAAATAGCTCATGGTTCACATTCTTGGTTTCCCTTGTGCCACAATTTTCCAACACATTGGACAGTTTTCTAACATGTCTCAAACTCCCGGTTCCCCCACCAATACACAGTGCCCCACCCCCAACCCTGAACTGCCCTCCACTCCAAATTGCCTTGGTGGTACATGCGAGCCGGGTCTAACCTGTTTGGATGGGAAGTGGGCAGCATGAACTGGAACTCCACCACACAAGTGTTGTCTTTCAGCTGGCGGTGCTGGACACTGTTCAGCTCGTAGGCGATGTATGCCCTTCGAACATACACCTCGGATGGAGGAGGAGAAGGAGAGGATTATCACGGAGAGTTAAAGCCACGTGGCCATTTAAAGCAACGTCCCTCCACGCCTGACAGGGACCAGAACCAACCTTAAAGATGAATTTCTAGGGAGTTGAGCCTTGGCAATGCCATTCCCACCCTCCACAATCCCTAGCCATAACCAAGTACAGCAAAACCAGTTAAGCAAAATTAGGAAATGCAAGCCTCTTATTTTACTTTTTGTGCAATAATGCAATGCTGGTCACAGAATGTAACCAGTTGCAGGAGAATGCGCGCGCGCGCACACACACATAAATCAGGGATGCAAAACCTTAGGCCCGGGATCCGAATGTGCCCTGCCAAGCCTTTCTGTATGGGCCTTGGGACTCTCCCCAGGCCACACCTCTCAGCAACCCTGATTCCCACACTACTTGAGTCCTTTTGCCTAGGTGGAATGTGCCCTTGAATAACTCCTCTTGCTTGCCTCGATGGAGGAGACAGAGGGATGAGTGAGCGAGTGTAGACACTAGCCTACTGTAAATAGGTAAAACTGACAGTGATTGCTCTGTCCACTTTTGCCTCTAAGGTAAAGGTAAAGGGACCCCTGACCGTTAGGTCCAGTTGCGGACGACTCTGGGGTTGCGGCGCTCATCTCGCTTTAGTGGCCGAGGGAGCCAGCGAACAGCTTCCGGGTCATGTGGCAGCATGACTAAGTCGCTTCTGGCGAACCAGAGCAGCGCACGGAAACGCCGTTTACCTTCCTGCCAGAATGGTACCTATTTATCTACTTGCACTTTGACATGCTTTCAAACTGCTAGGTTGGCAGGAGGAGGGACTGAGCAACGGGAGCTCACCCCATTGCGGGGATTCAAACCGCCAACCTTATGATCGGCAAACCCTAGGCTCTGTGGTTTAAACCACAGCGCCACCCGTGTCCCTTTTGCCTCTAGCCCTACCCAAAAGATGACACGACCCTTTCTAAAGTGCTAGATGCTGGAGTGGGCAAGGATTGAAGATCAACATCATCAAAGAGAAACAGAAGGGGGACACACACACATTTTTTTAAATTGTTTATAATGAGAAGAAACCTACCTCTAAAGCAGCCATCCTCACTACCTGGTTACTGTGATAGAAGAAGTTTGGTAGCACATCAAAGATGGATGTCTCCGAAAGAATGAGTTTCTAGACATAGGGAAGGGAATCAGAGAGGACAAGCAGGTTTTTCTAAAATCTCGGACATTCCTTACCTTTTCCCCCTCCCTCAAAACTAAGACAAGGTCCAACACATGGTATAGACGAGAAAGCAAGAATTTGGGTGCAAAAAATCTCCCCTCTCTCAAACCATATTTAACACACGCTTGCCTGGCAGCCACTGCAATGTAGGTGAGTGAATGGGCTGCCGGAGGCAAGATGAAGTGCTCCATTCTTTCCTCTGCAGCCATCATGGAAGTCAAGTGGGCTGTGAGAATCAGGTCCTTCTTCTCTTCCACAGAAATGCACTGAGTGCTTGTAGCTGCCTCCCCGCTCGCCTGCCCCAGTCCTGCCAGCCCCCAGGCTAGTGAAAAGCCTTGAGGGTTAGTAATTTTTGAGCAGTCATCTGTAATGCTGCCTTAATTAGAGCAGTATCTTCCAAACTGGAGTCAATCAATCATTAAAGGCATTTGTTAGTCCAGAGCAGGGTTTCCCAAACTTCGGTCTCCAGCTGAATTTGGACTACAACTCTCATCAACCCTAGATAACAGGACCAGTCACTGCCGGATTTACGTATAAGCTAAACAAGCTACGTATAGCTTAGGACCCCACTCTCTTGGGGGCCCCCAAAAAATTTAAATGAAAAAAATAATGTGTTTGCATTATTAAGTTTGTTATGAATCACGAATCATTTTAAGATAGAGCTTAATAATTATTTCATTATTAATATACTTCTTCCTAATTGTATTTCACTATTAATATACTTCTTAATTGTATTTCAGTTCAACAATTACTTAGATAAAATACATATTTTGTTATGTGCAAATGGCTCTAGATACCTATTGGGTCCATAAATTACCATATAGCATATATTCAACACGAAATAATGACAATTTGTTGTTGAGAAAGGACAGCTGGACATATAAAGGGCCCCATTACCTTCAGTAGCTTAGGGCCTCATCAAACCTAAATCCGGCCCTGGGACCAGCGGTCAGGAATGATAAAAATTGTAGTCCAAAACATGTGAACACCCAAGTTTGGAAAACCCTGGTCCAGAGTGTTCATCCACAGATAAGCAGCCTGCCATGTCACTGTGTGGTAACCAACTCAAGCCTTGGCTCCTAATCAAGCTTTATCTGCAGGACTGAGCCATTTTGCTCTTTAGGTCTGCACTGGGCACCAGTTGCATCATGCAAGTCACTCACAATGCAAAGATGCTGCATAAAGCCCCCCCCCCCCCCGTCCATCTACAGAGGAGCCTGCCTGTCGCTTCTCTGTATGACTCCCTAGTCTGGACCTGCCTCCTCCCAATCACCCTTTGCTGGGGGTGGGTCATTTATTCCCGTCTTCACATCAGATGGGCCTGAATCATTCAAGAGACAGCAGACTTGCCTACCCTCACAACATCTCTGCCTGAGTCTGTGTTCTGAGCCTGCCTTCTTCCAGACAGGAGCGACACTCGAGGGGTCAGCTCCTTTGAGGATGGTCCACTCTTACCCTTCCACACTCTGAAAGCAAAACTTTTTTTACTGCAGAATTGAAGCCCATACCTGCAAATTCTCTATACAGAACTGGTGCCCGTACATATCGATGGCCGAGAGGAAGATGGACTCCACCTGGTTATGTCGCAGCTCATAAGAGGGCAAGTGGGAAGCGATGAGGACCTAGAGAGATAAGAAGACCAGAGGGGGGGGGTACATTTAAAGACTGCCCGGAAGGTTAAAAAGTTGAACTTCAAACTCAGATTCAAGACCCTGTCCAGCCCTGAACTTAAAGGGAACCTATTCCAAACCCAAGCCAAGAGCTTCATAACTGACCGGAAGTTATGAAGACAGTGGGTACACCCCTCCCAGAAAGCTTTTAAAGGCAAGCCAGGGTGACCCTCTTGCCCTATGAGTCTGTTGCACATGCTCACAGCATCTGGGCAAGTGCTTCAGACCATGTACAGCAGCACGTTTGGAGCCCTGCTTTCATCAGGCTTTGTGATTTTGCACTGGAAAGATGGTCAGCCTGGCCAGGCTGAGCAGGGGGAGCTGTTAATTGGAAAGCAATGGCGACAGGCTACTGGGAGGGGGCTGGGCACCATGGACTTGCTGTCAGTTTCAGCAAGTAAAAAGTAGAGTAGACTGCAGCATGTTTTTCAAGCCAGTGGTAAGAGGCAGAGCGATACTCTGCAGCGAGGTCTCGTAGATTCCAGGCTGGTGGGATTTACTGCCTTTTCTTCTTCATTTGAAAACAGAATTCCTGGGTCAACCAACCATAACCAGGTGCAAAAAATAAAGAACAGGTTGTCTCTGGGCTACAGGTGGGGGAGGGAGAAATTCGTTTCAGTTCACATGAAGAAGGGGACCAACTAAGTCTACACTCTTTGAAACAATTCGCAAACCAAAGCACAGGAAGTCTTCGAAATTTTCAAAACAAAAAAATATTCCTTCCAGTAGCACCTTAAAGACCAACTAAGTTAGTTCTTGGTATGAGCTTTTGTGTGCATGCACACTTCTTCAGATACCTTAGATAACTTAGTTGGTCTTTAAGATAACTTAGTTGGTCTTTAAGGTGCTACTGGAAGGAATATTTTTTTGTTTTGACTATGGCAGACCAACACGGCTACCTATCTGTAATTCGAAATTTTCACTTTGCCAAATTTTGAAACACTGTTCTCCAACCAAGCAATGTGTACAAAAAAGCATATACTGGGTTAAAGTGTGTGTAAAAATGCATATAACTGTGCAAGTAACATATGGAAATGTGCTTTGTGAAAATATGTTTGTCTTAGGTAAAACAGTGTATAAGAATGTGCATTTCTGGAGAAACTCTGCACTAAAATTCTGATTAAAATTTTAACAAGGACTTACTTTTAGGATGGGGGATTTGTGAATTGTGGAAATGTGGAGAACTGAAATTATTACTGGAAAAATTTGAAGAAACCGAATGAGAGAAACCAACACATTGGGATATTCAGCCATCTCTAAGCCGAGCGCATGCTGAATCTAGGCATTTGTTTCCAGTACCAAGAACTAAAACTGATCTCAATGGTTCATTCACACAAAAGGCAATTTCTGGTTAGCTCTCTTCTATTTCAGCAGCCAAATTTAAGTGGAGGAAGGAGCCATATTGCTATAGCTATTGTTAAAAATAATAATAATAACATGCTGCAAGTCAGAAAGTTTTGCAGATCTCCTGCATATCACCCTGTAAACTAGGAACACAGGTCAAGCCATCTTAGACCTGCCCATAACAAACTGGCCATACATTCCCAGCTGTACCTGGGGTGTGCCACTGGGGTCTGAATCTGGGACCTCCTACATGCAATACAAATGTTCCACCCTTCTAAAGCAAGTTCCCAGTCCTCATGGTTCTGAATTCAGAGCTGGATTAAATAGGGGCATAGGAAGCTGCCTTATATAGGATCAGGCCATTGCCCCTCTATCTCTAATTTGACTGGCAGCAGCTCTCCATGATTTCAGGCAGGGATCTTTGCCTGCCTAGAGATGCCATGAGGGACTGAACCTTCTGCATGCAGAGCAGCAAGGCAGTTGCTCTGCCACTGAGCTATAGCCCTTCCCCTACCCTGTGAAGAACTCAGGTGGGTACAGCCCACTGTTAGAAAGAAAGGGGAATGGAATGGAGAATCCCAGAAATGGCTAGCTGGAAACCTAAAACAGGGGCACTTCATGCTGCAACAACTTGTTATCGTTCTCCTTCTCTCTCCCCTATCTGTGAAGGCTAGAAGTAAGAACCTCTATGGACAGAAGTGGTATACTCCAGAGGTCTTCTTGCAGTGTTTCTGATGATCAGAGACTTCTGTTCAGCCACCCTCAATTTGATCCAGCAAGGCATTACTTTATTTCAGTAAAGTAATTTGATCCAGCAAGGTATGCCTCCAGATCTCAGCCCCACCAATAAAAAAATAATCTTCATTAATTGGACTACTGCAATGCGCTCTGCATGGGGCTACCTTTTAAGGTGACCCAGAAACTACAACTAATCCAGAACGCGGCAGCTAGACTAGTGACCGGGAGCAGCCACTGAGACCACATAATACCGGTCCTGAAAGACCTACACTGGCTCCCAGTACGTTTCAAAGCACAATTCAGAGTGTTGGTGCTGACCTTTAAAGCCCTAAACAGCCTCCGTCCTGTATACCTGAAGGAGCGTATCCACCCCCATCGTTCAGCCCAGACACTGAGGTCCAGTGCCGAGGGCCTTCTGGCGGTTCCCTCTCTGCAATAACTGAGCTTACAGGGAACCAGGCCTTCTCGGTAATGGCGCCTGCCCTGTGGAATGCCCTACCATCAGATGTCAAGGAAATAAACAACTATCTGACTTTTAGAAGAGATCAGAAGGTAGCCCTATTTAGGGAAGTATTTAATGTTTGATTGCTTTTTTTATTATTAATATTCTGCTGGGAGCCACCCGAGTGGCTGGGGAAACCCAGCCAGACGGGCGGGGTATAAATAATAAATTTATATCCCCATGCAAGCTTGGCCAGAAAAGAGTCCAGCTGTTTTTGATGGGGTCTCCTCCCAGGGCAAGCACATTTACACCGCTTTGCAGCCTTAGCAGAGACCAAATTCCACCCTAGAATCATAGAATCATAGAATCATAGAGTTGGAAGAGACCACAAGGGCCATCGCGTCCAACCCCCTGCCAAGCAGGAAACACCATCAGAGCACTCCTGACATATGGTTGTCAAGCCTCTGCTTAAAGACCTCCAAAGAAGGAGACTCCACCACACTCCTTGGCAGCAAATTCCACTGTCGAACAGCTCTTACTGTCAGGAAGTTCTTCCTAATGTTGAGGTGGAATCTTCTTTCTTGTAGTTTGGATCCATTGCTCCGTGTCCGCTTCTCTGGAGCAGCAGAAAACAGCCTTTCTCCCTCCTCTATGTGACATCCTTTTATATATTTGAACATGGCTATCATATCACCCCTTAACCTCCTCTTCTCCAGGCTAAACATGCCCAGCTCCCTGCCAAGCTCTGATTTCTCACAGATCCCAAGGAAGGGCTTCCTAAAACACAAGGAATACAGGCTCTTGTTTTGGACAACGGAGCCCCAGGTGGGGTGAGCTGCTTCCCAAGCCCAAAGCCAGCAAGGGGGAAAAGGATGGGGGCGGCGGCAGAGGGAAAACGCCACTGCGATGCCAATGGCAGCGTGATAAAGACATCCGCCAGAGCAGCGGCGGCGGAGTCCCCAGTGTGCCACTGAGGGGTTCAGGGACTCTGAATAGTTCAAGGGCGAAGATAGCAATCCGGCGGAAGACAGAAAAGGTCACAGAGCGGCTTCAAACGCCCGCTCACTTTCAATGCTCATGCACTGGAATTAAGAGAAAGGAAAGGAAGCAGATTCACCTCCCTCACCTAAAATAATAATTTATTTTTTTTAAGAGCCAGCCTCCCTGCTGGAAGACTTTTTTGAATGGAAATTGGGGAGAGTGTGGAAGAAGGGAGCAAAGGAGCCGGGGAGGGAGGGAGGGAGAGGGACAAGCTTCCAGGGGAAGAGAATTATTGTGAGGCAATTAGATCCTGTTTGGTCTTTTCCCCTCTCTCCCACTACTTTAATTATACAGAAAAGCCACTAGTGACGAAGACGGGCTTGAAGAGAGAACTCTCCAGGTGTGCATCTGGTATTTAAATTAGAACCCAAGGTAGATAACCTTGGTAAGGAGGGAGGATTGAGGGGGGAGGTGTGGGGGAACACAAAATAAGAGTTTTATTTCAGGCCTTCTGAAAAAAGGGGGCAAGTGATTTCCATCAGTCCCTGGAGAGACACTCAAGAGATACCACAGCTCCTTTGTTGGCGCGACACCTATCAACGAATTTCCTCTTTGTTCCAAGGATCTCAGGCCAAAAGCAGCTTGGCTGTTTTTGTTTTTCCTTTTCCGATTTGGGTGTTGAACAGCAGCAGGCAAATGGGACACTGAGCCGGAGGAACAGGGAGGAAAGGTAGTGTGACGTCCTGTTTGCAACCACGGTCCTGACACAGGATCTGGAAAGAGGAGAGGGGTGGCTCTTTCCACCTGTGGTTCCCCGCAGAGGTTGGTCTTTCCTGCCCCTCCAGATAAGTGCCTGGGCAGAGCCTTAGGTGCCAGCTGAAGGCCAAAGAGCACAAAGGCCTCCTGCCTTCTGGTTCTCAGCCGTGCCGGACAAACCCAATGCCACCAGTCCAAATCCTGCTGAGAAAGGAGCTGCTTGGCTGCTGCTGCTCCTCTCTTGCTTTTCAAGAAACTGTAGCCTTGCAGAGTGCACAGTATGATGCTCTTGGGAGCTGCGCTAGAGATGCATTAGGTGCTTTTCTTAAGGAAACGATGGGAGTTTGTTGATTATCTGGAACCAAGCAGGCAGTAGAGCACTTGCCTTCCTTCCTCCAACCCATTCCCCACCACCACCACCAGGGTTTCTTAATACACTGTCCTAAGGTGGCGGTGTTGCCTGTCGGCATCTGAGCACATGGAAGGCTGATGCCACATCCTGGCAAGGGGTGTTGCCAAGTCCCAGGCCTTGGCCCTGAGAAGCAGGTTTAGTGGCCCATCTGCAGGGCTTCAGGGCAGCAGCTTTAAACTCGGGACCCTTAGTGCCTCTCAAGGCCCAAGTCAAGGAGTTTTGCAATGGTGGAGATGACTGTTCACCATGTTTATTTTAAAAGCTCACTTTTCTGGAGCTCATTCACTCACCGTTCTGGAAAACAGATGCTTCGCCCTCCCTACTTCCAATGTTTCTCCAAATTTCTTGGGAGAACATGGGCGGGAGGGGTAATATTATTGCTCCAGGGTTTTTTTAAAGATTTTTTTTACTGCTGAGTCTTGTGGCTGTGTGGCAGCCCCATGATACCTCAAGTCCTGACCTCATGACATCACTATGAGATATTTGGGTTGGGGATGCTGAGAAGTGGCAGCCTCACTGCACCCTTTCCCCAACCTGGTGCCCTCCAGGTGTCGCTGGCACAACAGGGCGGGCCGCCCCTGAGCAAAGAGATCGGATAAACTGATTAACATGCAACTTGTTATTGATGATTTAGGGCAGGGGTCGGCAACCTAAGGCCCATGAGCCACAAGCGGGCCACGGGGGTTGTTTAAACAGCCCCCAAACCACCCCCGAACCGAGTCACCACGCGCTGCGCTAAACCACAGACACGATCCAGCCCATGGACCAATCTCCACTGGAGTGAACCGGCCCAGATGAGGTAAACCTTGCTGGCCCCTGATTTAGGGCAAGGGGTGGAACTCAGGCCCGGGAGCCAGATGTGGCCCCCAGGCCTCCCTATCTGGCCCTTGAAACTCCTGAGGACATTGCCCCTCCCCAGCCCTGCTCTGTGGCTCCACAGAGTGCTTCTGGCCAGCTAGAGCCTGTCCTTGGAACTCCAAGGATGCCTCTTCCCTGCCTGGAAGGGTTATTTGGGTGTACGTCAGCGTGCGTACCCTTCGGTAATTAATTAATTAATACCACTTAATGCCAAAATCAATTTCTAAGCGGTTTGCAAAATACAAAAACCAGCCAAATATTAAACATCCATAATTAAAATGCACGCTGAAAGAATCCTTTAGGAAGGGAAGCATCATATTCACTGGCTCTGGCCCCGTGTGCTGCTGGCATGCAGCCACGCACCCCCAGAAGCTCTTTCGTGGGAGGATATAGTCCCCAAGCAGATAAAGGCTCCCCCACCCCTGCTTCTGGTTATCTTGGAGTTACTGGGAAAGGGCTCAGTGGGTAGTGCCCCGGATTGGCAAGTAGAAGGTCCTAGCTTGGACCCTTGGCATCCTCAGGTGGGGCCTGCCTAAAATCCTGGAGAGCCGCTGCGAGTCAGGGTAGACCATGTCGAGTTAGATGGACCAGTGGTTTGTACAAGGCAGCTTCCTAGGCTCCTATGGATGCAGGAAAGGGGACGAAAAGGGGAGTCTGATCCTGCACTGAGAAGCAAACAAGAGGCCCCACCCCCACCCATCTCCAGCCCCCAGCATGGAAAGAAACAGCTTGGTACCTGGCGGGCCCGCAGGGCGACCTTGGCATTGGTGGTCTTGCTGAGCTGGGTCAGCTCCGTCAAGATGTTAATGAGCTCGTCCGTCAAGGTCGGATCTCGTCCGCACAGCTGGTCCTGGAGAGGAGGAGGGGAGAAATATGGGAGAAGTGATTTGCAAACGTTTTGCCCAAGTGCCGCGGACACGGAAAGAGCGGGGAAGGTTGCAAAAGGCAGGAAAAAGCGGGGAAGGGTTCAAAAAACAGCAGCAACAGCCCTCAAGTGAAAGAGGTTCATGGCTGCAATGGAAGGAGTTTTCCAATCCTTCTTATGGAAATGGCCCCTTCTGTAAACACAAAAGGATACACCCAAGCCATTGACAGAGAACAGATCACTATTATTTTTTTAAAGTCATTACTTAAAATATTTTTTGTTTTAATGTTTTTTTATTTATTGTGGTGCAGCACCATCCATAGACATAGTGCTGCTGCCTTGTTGTGGGGGTGGTTTTTGTAACATAAAGGTGGCTCGAAAGAAAAGACATTAAACAAATGATTAAAACGTTTAGCGCTTTTTTCAGATCATAATAATACAGAAGCAGAGCAGGCCTCCAGGTAGGGCTGAAACCTGGAAAGCTGCTGCCTGTCAGTGTAGGCAATACTGAACTGGATAGACCAATGGCCTAAGGGAGCTTCCTATGCTGCTATGTTCCAATGTAAAATCCGTACACTGGGAAGACTTTGCAGGGACATTACAGTCTTGGAACTGAGCTCTGTTCCCTGCCCAGCCTGGCCCACTCTGCAGCTCCTTTCCTTGATGTAGGCAAAACAGCCACTGTCACACACCTAAGACAGGAGAATCAGGGGAACTCAAAGATCTGCAGAGAATGTGGGGGGAGAACACCCTCAAAATGAGGACTGAGCATGCTCAGCACCCCCGGAATGGTGGCTGGCAATGGAATGGAGTGTCCTGAAAGAGGGCAGGGAAGGGGGTGTGGAATGGAGCACCCTGGAAATGGGCATGCCTCACATCCTCAGCAGGAACACTTCACACTGCAACTTTTTTTAAAAAAAGGATTTTAATTTTTTGCGGGCTTCCATTTCTACCTCTGCCTAGCACACGCTGCAGGCCACCACGACGTGGGCCTATTTGCAGGCTTCCCAGAAAGGCACCTGGGCTGGCGACTGTAGGAAAGAGAAGCAGCAACACTGGATTTGGGGATGGGGTGGGGAGATGGGACCTTGTTCTGGTCCAGAGTGGGGCTCTTGTTATAGGGCCTGTTTCGCCCTATAGGGAGGGAGACAATACAGTGGTGCCTCGCAAGACGAAATTAATCCGTTCCGCGAGTCTCTTCGTCTTGCGGTTTTTTCGTCTTGCGAAGCACGGCTATTAGCGGCTTAGCGGCTTTAAGAAAAAGGAAACAAACTCGCAAGAACTCGCAAGACGTTTCGTCTTGCGAAGCAAGCCCATAGGGAAATTCGTCTTGCGGAACAACTCAAAAAACGGAAAACCCTTTCGTCTAGCGAGTTTTTCATCTTGCGAGGCATTCGTCTTGCGGGGCACCACTGTAAGTCCCTTCCCATTTTAAAAAATTCCTCAACAGGTGATCCAAGCGAAAAAGGAAGGAAGGAAGGAAGGGAGGGAGGGAGGGAGGGTGTTTGGGACCAGGGAGAGAAGTTTAAAGCCCCTTCCTCCTCGGAAGAAGAAATCGCCAAGCGAACGACAACAAGAAAACAAAGCAGAGCGGCGGCACTCTCATTGGCTCCGGCCTGCCCTGATTGGCAAAGGCGGCGAGCGAAAAAGCCTCAAACGGGTTCTTTGACAAGGCCTAACGCCTCCCCGGCACCCCCATGTAATTACACACTTGAGTGACTGGACTCTGAAGAAAATTGAAGGCCTGAGCTGCGAACAGCTGCCATTTTCTCTCTCCATCATGCCGGCATGATTACTTGAGAAATGAACAGCCCTGGCTCAAAGCTACTCCAGAATTCTCAGAGGAAATATGGCTCCGTGTTCAAATAATGAGATTCTTAAGGCAAGCGTTACTTACAATCACACCGCAAAAAAAGAGAGAGAAAGGAAGGGAGGAGGAGGGGGAGAGGAGGGGGGAGAGGGCTTTTTTGTTTTGTTTTTCTAAAGCAAGGTATATCTTATAAATTAGTATTTAAAGAACCCGGGGACTGTCTGGGCAGCCATGTTACTTGTCAGCTGTTCTTATTAAAGAGGGAGGGAGGGAAGGGCTTTGGTTTTTAAAATTTGAGATTTGGCAATTGATTTTTTTTAGTGACAAGAATCCACAAAGTCTTTAGCAAAAAAAAAAAGGTGGGTGGGTGAGCAAGGGGAGATGAGGGGGTTGGGAAGGAGAACTCCATTAATTAGCATCTTCGAAAGCATGACACAGACTATGATTGATGCCATCAATCCTGGTGTTAACTCTCCCACGTGACCCATAAAAAGGCATTTTCTTCACTGAAGTGTTATTTTTAAAATGAGTCGAAAGGGCTTTTCCCTCTCCCTCCCTCCCTCCGCTCCCCTTTTTTCAGGAACTGAAAAACTGGGGTACAATGCCCATGTTTCAAATCTATTTTTTAAAGGTGGGTGGGATGTTAGCGCCTCATCTTATAGCAAATAAATCCAAACGCAGAACCTTTGGTCCTCCAGAGGTTGGTGAAGAGAAGCTCCCCTTGGGCCATGCTTGCTGTGGGTGCTGGGAGTTGTAGTTCGACAGCCTCCGGAAGGCCCAAAGGTTTCCCACACCCGCTTTGAGGGTTCTTGCCAGTTAAGTCCTACTCAGAGTAGACCTGCTGAAATTAATGGGCCTACGTTGCTGATGTCTATAGACTTCCCTCTGCCTAGGATACAACCCAGAAAATATATGATGTACCATATTTTTCACTCTATAAGGCGCACCAGACCATAAGACGCACCTAGTTTTTGGAGGAGGAAAACAAGAACAAAAATATTCTGAATCCCAGAAGCCAGAACAGCAAGAGGGATCGCTGCGCAGTGAAAGCAGTGATCCCTCTTGCTGGTCTGGCTTCTGGGATAGCTGCGCAGCCTGCATTCGCTCCATAAGATGCACACACATTTCCCCTTACTATTTAGGAGGGGAAAAGTGAGTCTTATAGAGCAAAAAATACAGTAATTAGAGAGGCGTCACAGCTAGAGGGCAGAGCATCTGCTGGGCATGCAGAAGGTTCCAGGTTCAATCCTTGGCATCTTCAAGTAGGCCTGGGAAGGACCCCCATCCGAAACCCTGGACAGCTACTGCCTGTCAGTGTGGAAGGGACTAGCTTATATGGCAGAATGGCCTGACTCAGTATGCAGCAGCTTCCCGTGTTCCTTCAAGCTTTCCAGCTATGCATCGAGTCCTGCGGATGCCAATTTGCACTTTGGGACAATGTGTTACATTTGGTATCCGAGCTGACTGCTGTGTCTGTTAGGGAGAAGAGAAGCCGCAGAGGCGCAAACTTTTCTTCCTTTCTTTTGTTTAATGCTATCTTATCATTTGTCCCAATGCCCTGGGTGGTCCGTACATGACACAGACCTCCAGATGTTGCTAGACTGCAACTCCCTCCCTTTCCTAAACACTGGCCGTGATGGCTGCTGGGACATGGCAATCCAACAACATCTGGGAGGCACCCAGATGGAAAATGGATACAGCGACATTGTTTTGGGGTAAGCGGCAGCAGTGGCTGGACTGGTGGGGCAGAACACAGGGAGACCAGATGTTGGTGGAGACAGAACCAATGAAGACAGAGCCACTCCATGATTGGTTGTAAGTAAGATGACAGGCAGGTGGTTTCCCATTCACCCGAATGGATTAATCTCTCTTCCTCTCTCTTTCATATATACTCATGCATGTACAATTGCATACACACACACATATCCATTTAGATACATTATTTGCAGCACCAGCAAAGAAAACCAGGGCAGGTATTTTGAATAATGTGTTAGCGGATGGCAAAGGCAACTGTTTAATCTGAATAAACTAGATCACAAGAAGCCTTCAGACAATGTGGCTCAGTTATGCTTTGTATGCTAAGTGAGAATCGGGACCCTTAATTGCTTATGCTTTTATGTCAGTGTTTTGGGCATGCTATAGCCTATGGCTGCAATAAGTAAATATTGATTGCATTCCAAAAACAAACAAACAAAAAAACCCTCCAAACCAAACTCTGACTTACAGAAGTTTGCACACTAGTCAGAGTAACTCAAGGACGTCTGTGCCCAGTTGCTGGCCACAGATGTACCGGTATATGTGTGTGTGTGTGTGTGTGTGTGTGTGTGTGTGTGTGTGTGTGTGAGAGAGAGAGAGAGAGAGAGAGAGAGAGAGAGAGAGAGTGTGTGTGTGTGTGTGTGTGTGTGTGTTAAAAAGGCTCCAGACAAGCAAACAAACCTCTGAGCAATGAATGGGCTAGAAAAAGTCCAGAAAACAAAACCTTGTTGACTTACGATAAGCATTGTCACGAGAAGATTCTTCTTGGTGACTTGGGCGTGGGAGAAGATGTAGTTGAGGACAGTGTTCATGTCCGTTTTGTTCTCTTCTCGAAGGGCGAAGACACACTTATCGTAGTGACCTGCAGCCAGAATGCAAGGTGTTATGTATATACCGAGGATCCTTAATCAGAGGCGCCTTAATAGAGATCTTGCCTTACAGCAGATCAGAGAATTTGCCCATTACAATATTGTCCACACAGACCACCACTGGCTCTCCAGGTCTGAGGGCACTCCTATACTGTCAAAGGTAGATGCCGATCTACCAGTAGACCTCTGACTGCTTTTGCAGTGGAGCCACAAGGTTTTCTTCTGTCTCTCAGTTGTAATAATGAATAGCGACAATGGCAATAACAAAACAGCTTCCCTCAGCTCCCACCCTGCCGCCCACCGCACTTGAGCTTGGTTTTTCCTCCTTCCTGGTGCTAGGAGAGAGCACTGCCTCAAATCCTGGAAAGCTGCTGCCAGTCTGAGTAGACAAGAGTGGGTCAGATGGACCAACGGAGGCCTCCTGTCTTCCTTCCAAGAACAGAGAAGGACGTTCCAGCTCCGCTTACCCGTGGGGTTCGGGTGATGCAAGCCCATAGCTAGCAACCTGAAATTGCCTGAGCCCAACAGGTAAGTGGAACTCAAATGTCAGCAAAGTCAGCACCAAGAATTCCATAACAGGGGTGCTGCTGTGGAGAAGACCCTCTCTGTGTCCGGAGACTGGACCCTTAATCTGTCAGGTAGCTAGCCGTGCGCCTTATAGCAAGCCAGAGCACTGGTCCACCTTGTTCAGCATTGTTTACACTGGCTGGCAGCAACTCTCAGAGCTGACAATGGAACGGACTCCCTCGAAAGGTGGTGGACTCTCTCCTTCGCTGGAGGTTTCTAAGCAGAGTTTGGATGGTCATCTGTCATGAATGCTGTAGCCAAGATTCCTGCGTTGCAGGGGGTTGGACTAGATGACCATTGGGGGTCCCTTACAACTCATTCAAGATTCAAACACGAGTCTTTCCCAGCCCTTCCTAGAGAGGCAGGAGGCTGAGCCTGAAAGCAAATGTCCTACCACTGAGCTATGGCCCTTCCAAGGTGCACCCTCTGCTCATACAGAAGACGGCCAAGCCAAGAAGCCTCTGCAACAAACAGAGCCTGCTTTGCACACAAATACTTGTGCAAAGTGAGCCTCGAGGGGAAGGCGCTTGAAACGCCACCTATCTCCCTCCTTAGCCTGCCACCTACCCCATTCACTGCTCCTTAAGAGAAAAGCCAGAACGCTGGATTTTCCATTACAAGGTCATCTGCTGCACCGATCTGAAGTGGAAATTAATCTCCCAATTCTCAAGAAGAGGATAGCAAGGCTTGCAAAAAGGCGACAGCGGGAGCGTTTCCCCTCTACGTATCCAGAACTGAGAGCTGTGCAGTCTGCTACTGCCACCTGGTGGCCACGGGCCGCGGAAGGACATTAGAAGAGTCCTGTAGCAGCTGACCAGGCCAGAAGCCCCTCCAGCATCCTGCTCTCACAGCGGCCAGCCAGAAGCACACCGCCCCCCCATGGGAAGCCCACAAGCAGGACCTGAGTGTGGCAATAGCGACTCTCCCCACTTGCGAGTCCCAGCAACTGGTATTTAGAGTCAGAGTGCCTCCATGAATTTGCCTGCTCCTTTTTAAAAGCCATCAGAGTCCAGGAGTTGCAAACCATTTTAGGTTCACAAACACACATGGATTTTTCATTGTGCTATGGGTGCTCCTCCACTCAGGTTTCTTTTCCAGAATGGTTAATAATCAGTCCCTCTTCCCAGGCAACTCTGCAGCTCCTAACAGCACCTTTAGCCAAGTACAGTTCCCAGGATTCTCTGGGGGAAGCTGCGACTGTTTAAAGTGGTAGAACAGTACTTTAAATTATGGTGCGGATGGAGCCTAGCTCTTGCCTAAAGCGTGCATGGGGTTAACTTGTATTCAGCATAAGCTGCCACCTGGTGGCCAGACTTCTTCTTGCAACACTTCTATCCAAGTTGCAAAATAAAAGATTAAAGAAAGCATACAGCCACGCTCTGCTTGTGCCTCACACTTTGGCCGTCTCCACCCTTCATCAAGTCCCCTCCACCCACAACCAAAACTTTGCATCTTGAAGCTGTGCGAGACTTACCATGCTGAAACTGAGTTTCCACCTTTAGGTATTGTCGTAGCAGGTCCATGACTACAGTCTTCATGTGCCCTCGGTTGCCACTCCGGTACCTGTAATGAAAAACCCCAAGTGAAGCAGCTAGCCCTCATGATCATATGATTCTGGACTTTGTCAAGCTCTCCAGCGGCAAAACTCAAGTAGACTGGGCGCTCCAAGAATCCAAGTGCTGGGTCCATTATCCATCACTGAATCCCTTGATCTTGTAGCAGAGCATGGTGTAACAGAGTCGAGATGGAATGGACCCTAACAAATGGAATCTCCACCTGGTCTTCATTTTATAGGATTTTTAAAAAGGGGGAGGGACTCCCAACATACAGCAGCTTGCTTTATGTGTCACAATAAGCCAAAACACGGTTTTGTGGAAATCGAAAAGTGTGCAGGCTCTCAGAGGGGAGATCTCAGTAGAGATCACAGCCACCTTGCACCTCGCTGGTCATTTTGATGCTGCAGTAAACCATAGTTTGGCTTAAGTTAGAATGTTGCCCAATCCCAGGGTTTAACTCTCCTAGGTGAACCAAAAGTCATAAACCAGACGAAAAACTTTAGCTACATCTTGTGGTTATTCTGGAAGGAGCGAAACCACAAGCCCTAGTTCAGATAACATGCTGATGCCAAACCATGGTTTAGCTAAGTATAGCAGCAGAATGACCAGTGATCGGGGAGGGGTGGGGCATTAATGTAGGGGTGGGGGAACCAAGGACTGGGGAGGAACAAAACAGCCACAATCTCCTCTCCCAAAGTCTGCATGTTCCTGCTAAGCCATAGTTTAGGGGACCCCAGTTACAACCAAGTAGTGAACCAAGCAAGTAAATTTCTTACAGGAACAGGTATTGAGGGAGGGAGAGAGGGTGGAGCAAATCTGCCCAGTAACTCCAATGAAGGCTCAATGATGAGAAGAGTCCCACTCCTACTATATTAGGAGCCAGGGGCTCAGCAAGACCTCTCTGAAGCAAAGGCAAGGTTTTGGAGCTCTGAGAGCCCTTGCATGCTGGCTGCTCTCATCTGCGGGAGTTTTCGGAACAAGAAGGACGCTGCATTAGATGCCACAACTCCACACTCCTTGTCGCCTTTGCAGTTGGCCCCCTAGGTGTACTTGCTATCAGGGTTCCTATCCGGGAGCAGGAGGAAGCATACAGAGAGCCCTCCCAGTGATGCCAATGGGCACTGCTCTGCCCTCACCCTGACACACTTCTGACGCCAGGCTCACCTCTGCACCAGCTGCACGATACTCTGGGTGTTCATGAAGAAGACCTCTCGCTCCGATTTGCGGTTCAAGGTGGCCGCGTGGCTGTCCAGGATGTTGGCGATCTGGGGGAGGGAAGGAGAGAAGCGTGAAACCAGGGATGGGGAACCATGATTCGAATGCGGGGCCCCGGGCCTCATTAAATGGCCTTTGGATGTCTCCCAAGGCCACACCTCTCACGGGCCCTACTCTGTCCCTCCTCCAGGGCTTTTGCTTGGCAGGAATGCATCCTTGAACTCTGACAATGCCTCTTCCTTGCATGGGTGGAGGAGACAGAGGGGCATGTGAATGTGTGTTAAACTGGCCTGCTGTACACACAGTAAAATTTGCATGAGTGGCCCTGGCCATTTTTCCGTCTGGCTCCACCCAGCACTGGCAAGCGCCCCCTCGGAAGGGAACACATCCCTTGGGCTGAGAAACATTCCCCACCCTTGAGTCCAAAAGCCCATGAGGCTCAAGTTAAGCAGGTCTTGGCCTGATCAGTGCCTGGGTGGGACACCACCCAGATATAGTGCCTTGAGCTCCAAAACAGAAGAAAGACAAAATATAAATGTAATCAAAATAATGTGCATACGCCATTTTGGACATCACCCTGACCCTCTCTTGGCAAGTCCCATTCCACCCAGCATCCCAAAACAAATGCCCCTCCTGCTCATTCTTCCGCAGAGCAAAGTACTTTTCCCGCTTACTTGCTGGCTGGGAAACTGGCAGAGGACGGAAGTGATGTTGCTGGCATACTGGGCCATTTCCTTTTTGATGGATTTCTCCACGTTGGGAGGGATCCTCCCAGAGACGCTCGTCATGATGTCCTGAAGTTCCAGGAGAGGCAAGGAGGGATCTCGGAGGGTCTTCATTAACCGCTCGACCCAGTCTTTCAGCTGGATTCAAAAAAAGAAAAGGAGGAAGGAAGATGAAGGATATTTCTTCTGTTTTTTAAAGGGGGGGGGGGGAGAGGACCATTGGAAGCTGCATAGAGGACAGAGATTTTGATGATAAATATATGTGGAAATTTATGTTCAGCATGTCAGTGTATTATGTGTGGTTTACAGATTGTATGCACTGTGTTTTGTAGTTTAAATAAATCATCATCATACGGTATTTCAAATAAGATAGATGTGTATTAGATTTTTACATTCATTCACAAATAAGCAGAAATTTAAAGGCAGGCAACTTCTCAGAAGTTATTTTCAGCACCCCCCAAAAAAAAAACTCTTCCCCCACTGCCCCTTGAAAAACTCAAACGCTGCCGCAAGAGTTTTGCAAGTAGCAAATAACATGCAAATCTTGATATGCAAACACTTATTCCAACGGGAGGATTTAAATGTAGAGAGACAATTAAGAACACAGGCATTTGTATCACAAAGTTTTGAAGCCCCCATTGCACACAACGCGGGGGGGGGGGGAGAGGGGGGTGCCAGTGGTACCTTGCAGCCAAAGAAGGGCTCTGGAAGGCAGTATCCATTCATGACATTCACAAGGTTGTCGAGGACATAGTGGAAGACACGGTGGAGTTTCTCTCCCCGGAGCGCCGTGCTCTGGATCTGCGGCAAGGCCCCCGTGTGGAACTCAGCCTTGGGAGACCAAGGAAGACACAATTATCACAAGGGGGAAACCATGGCTGCGGTGTGGGATGGAATAGCCATAAAGATTTTTCTTTCTCCGATTCATCTTTATTGGTTTTTTACAACAGAAATGCTTACTTAATGTAAGATCACATATGAAGTTTCAATTTCTTGTTGGTATACAAATGTTTCCAAATCATAATAGAGAAAAAACAAATATATATTCTTTGTTATTCCACTTATTGATGTTCTAATTACTTCTGACTTTCCTCCCCTTCTTACTTGGTTCTTTTAAAGTTCTTGGCTGGATGCCTATCATTGTGAATCCAGATTGTTGGTAACCAGCTTATCCGCTACTTTTTGATGTTTCTCATTACAAGAGTTAATCTAAACCAGTCAAAAAAATTAATTCTCCCCAGTGGTCTTTCAGGTATTGTTTAAATGTATTCCAACCTTTGCTAAATTTTTTGTTTTGCTTGATCCCTTATCTGTCCCGTCAGTTTATCCATCTCAGCATATTCAGTTTGATCTGCCAATCTTTTATTGCTTGTATCTTCTCGCTTTTCCAATTCTGTGCAATCAAAACCCTCGCTGCCATGGTGGCGTACATAAATAATTTCTTTAGATCTCTTGGGATCTCCCTAAAAGAAATGCCTCCGGTTTTTTGGGGAATGAGATTTTAAACATCTTTTTCAACTTGTTATCCTTTTACAAGTCCTCCAGACATGATATACATCGATCCCACCGCCTCCTTACATTTCCAGCATCGATCTGAATTATTTTTGTACATCATCACTAATTTCCTCGGTGTTATATACCAGCGATAGAAGACCTTCCTGTAGTTTTCCTTAACAGAATAACAAACTGTAAACTTAAGATCTTCCCTCCACAGTTTTTGCCAATCTGAGAGTTGCCTGTTATGGCCTAAATCTCTTGCCCACTTTACCATGGCAGATTTTACCTACTCATCCTTCGCTGATCATTCTAATAAAATTTTATACATTTTAGAAAGTGTTTTGTCATCATTATATATCAAGTCTCTTTCAAACCTTGAAAGTTCTTTATTAAAGCCCCTTTTCATCTTGTTTGAATAGGTCATGTATTGGGTGGTGCTGTAAGCAATTGCTCACTCTACTTTTTATTTCTTCAAAGTTCTTGAGTTCTAATTGGTTACCCTCTTCACAGATAATTTCTTTATATGTAACCCAATCAGTCATCATGTTAACCTTTTTTACTGTCATGGCTTCTGTCGGCAATAGCCACCAGGGTGTCTTTTGTTCCAGGATACCCTTGTTTTTTAAGCAGACTGCATATAGGGACCTTCTTATTACATGGTTCGTAAAGTTTCTGTGGACTTTCCCCTTGTTATAACATAACTAAGCATGCCAACCAAAATGATTGTTAAAGCCCTCTAGATCTAATATGTCAGTGTTTTTTAATACCAGCCATTCCTTAATCCAAGATAGGCATGCGGCTTCATGATACAGCCATAAAAAATCATTGCCAGGCCTGAACTACTACACCAACTGTTCCCACCTACTCAGGCTGGCCTGCTGGGCACCAAAACGCTTCCCGTTTCAGCTGGAATTTGTCCCAGGCAACATCAGCTCGGCCCTTCGGCACCAGCTCTCAGGAACTGACTCTCGGCTGCCCTCCAAAAGCTGCCTCTGCCCCCCAACCCCTCACCTGCTGAACTCGGCTCGGGTCATCAAGCTGCAGTTTGGCAATGATGCAGCCGGGATCGAGCGCTGCACCGGCACGCTTCACGTAGTGGATGCAGCCTGACTCCACGGCAGTCAGAGTCATCACCATCTTCATCACCTGGGAGGCGAGACAAGACAAAGCAATGCGATCAGATTTCCATGGTATTTTGCTTTCCTTTCTCTCCCTCCCCACCACCCATACAGTCTGAACTACCAAAAAGCTAGTTCCAAAAATCCATATTTAATCATTTCATAAATGCTTAGACAGAAACTTCCATAGAAAGTCAAGGGCCTCAAGTGCTAAGGAGAAATTTAGCAAAAGTTTGCATTTGCAATCGCTGGAACCAGTTCATTTTCACATCTCCCAGTTTGCCTATTAAAGGTAAAGGATAAAGGGACCCCTGACCATTAGGTCCAGTCGTGGCCAACTCTGGGGTTGCGGCGCTCATCTCACCTGTTCCCGGTGTACAGCTTCCAGGTCATGTGGCCAGCATGACTAAGCCACTTCTGGCAAACCAGAACAGCGCACAGAAACACCGTTTACCTTCCCGCCGGAGCGGTACCTATTTATCTACTTGCACTTTGACGTGCTTTCAAACTGCTAGGTTGGCAGGAGCAGGGACCGAGCAACAGGAGCTCACCCCGTCGCAGGGATTCGAACCACTGACCTTCTGATCGGCAAGCCCTAGGCTCTGTAGTTTAACCCACAGCGCCACCCGTGTCCCTATTACCTATTACTTGAACCCTAATCAAAGGCACATCATTATCAAGCCATGATATACAGGCTTCTGGGTTTCTGTTGCTTATACTGAGCGTATCTGGTGAAGTCTGAGGATGCGCCAGGAATGGAAACAAATGAGACCTTGGAGAAGGAAGGCGCTTCTCCAAGCATTTCCAAATATGTACAGTGGTTGCCAATGACAGATTCAGGACCGGTACTCATCATTCCTCAAGTCATTTTGCAAAAAGCAATCATTCCTCACAGGGGAATGTTTACCCCCCACTTCTATTTTCACCCATCCAATATTTTATTGCTTTTCTGTCCTTTTGTTTCCTTGCTTATGGTTTTATCCTTGATTCAGGCTTGTTACATCCATGTTGTACTTTCAGCATTTCCATTTGCACAAGATGATCCCTAGCATAGCTTTTGATCCCCGTCTGAATTGTTGGCAAAGGCTTTTAGCCGCAAGGAGCAAAAGTTTGACCTGAGCAGAGGAGCTCAGATGGTCCTTGAAGGAAGAACCTAGCGGGGCCAAAAGGGAGGGGGGATTTACCTCAATTTCGGCATAGCACTGGCCAGCAAAGACATGCCCTCCGTCTTCCACCACGTACTGGATGAGCTTCCCCGCTGAAGGCGAACGCAGGATGGACGGGTCATTCTCCTTCTCAAAGACGCAGGTCTTGTTGCCAATAGTGATGCGGTACCTAAGCAATGAGGCACAAAGGCAGAGAATGAAAACAGCATCAGCATCTGCCTTATAGTGACCCCAGGCCTTTGGTCCGTTCAGCTCAGTATTGCTACACTGAAAGGCAGGTAGCGGTCCTTCCCAGTCCTGCTTGGAGATACCAGGGATTGAACTTGGGACCTTCTGAATGCAAGGTAGAAGCTCTATTACTGAGCTCTAAGAAGCTGCCTTACGCCGAGCCAGGTCATTGGGTCTATGTAGCTCAGTATTATCGATGCTGAATGGCAGTAGCTCTCCACTGATTTCAGGCAGAGAACAAACCCGCCTGGGGGACTGAACCAGGGACTTCCTATGTACAAGGCAAACCCTCTGCCACTGACCTACGGTGCTTCCTCTAAAAATAAAACAAGATTCTAGTCCTCATGGTTCGCAAGCTAATTTAAACAGGAACATAGGAAGCTGCCTTATGCCAAGTGGCCAGCTTTACATCTGCAGGCTATCAGCATCAGGATCAAGCACCCCCCAGCACACTGCTAACAAATCTCCTTGCCTCTGCATGCGACAAGCAGAAGCAGGGTAGGATAAGTTGTTTTTTAAGTATGCATAGAGAAACTGAAGTCGTAGCCCTCTGTTTGCTGTTGAGCTGCAACTCCAATCAACCCCAACCAGCAGGCGCAGTGGGTGGATGGCAGTAAACAGATTGAGGTTGAATCCTGACAAGGCAGAAGTACTGTTTCTAGGGAACAGGGGGCAAACAGGTGTGGGGGACTCCCTGGTCCTGAATGAGGTAATTGCGCCACTTAAGGGCCAGGTGTGCAGCCTGGGAGTCATTTTCGACTCACAGCTGTCCACGGAGGTACAGGTTAATTCTGGGTGCAGGGCGGCTTTCTACCAGCTCTATTTGGCACACCAGCTGAGACCCTGCCTGCCTGCGCCCTATCTCACCTGAGCGGTACATGCCCTGGTTATCTCCCACCTGGACTTCTCTACATGTGCTCTACATGGGGCTACCCTTGAAGGGGACTCGGAAACTTCAACTTATCCAGAATGTGGCAGCTAGGATGGCGACTGGGAGCAGCCACTGAGACTATATAACACCAATCCTGAAAGACCTACATTGGCTCCCAGTACGTTTGGGAGCACAATTCTTCTTCCTTCTTCATTTGCCAAATATTAGTTTACCAAATTTTTAACAAACCAATGCTAAATCACATCAGATTTCATACAGTTTTTTACAATGAGTTGACTTCCAGCTCTTTGTCCTAGATGCTTTCACCCATTGCTGCTTGATATTACATATTTATTTCTAAACCGAGTGCAATTCAGAGTGTTGGTGCTGATCTTTAAAGCCCTAAAATTTGCTAAGCATGCATAATTTGTAAAGAATGCAGAATATTTAGCAGAGGCTTGATGTTTTCAACTCAGGTGTATACCCAAAGTTGATCACCAGTGACCATTAAAATATTCATGGGGGGGATAGGACAGGACTCTACCTGTCCACTTCCTCTTTCATGTAGGTGGTGTAGCTGCTGCCATCGTAGGACAAGAGCAGACCTCCATCGCTCAGCCGGTGAACATCCACCTCCACGCAGGAGCCATTCATGATGACGACATAGGAGTTTGGAGACTGTCTAGTCACCTGTAAGGGCAGGAGGAACAAGGGATGAAGATGGACTCCCAAAGCTCATGTGAAACCTTTGGTTTTGCGTTACCTGGTTTAGGCTTTTTGGGGTGGGGAGGGGAGACAGTGGAGTAGCATCCAACTTAGTCCTACTCAGAGGAGACCCATTTAAATTAATACGCCTTGTTACTCTTGTCCATTCTCCACCCCCACCCACATGACATGGGTCTACACTGAGCAGAATTATCAGTGGATACAGCCAGTGTTTCCTGTCCCTGTACAGGTATTGCTCCCCCTCAATGCGATGTGCAATAAAATGTTGCAGCGTAAAGAGCTCCCGTTTCCCGTTTTAGGAAGAACTACCGTAAGCCACTCTCAAGTCCACGGGATGTAAATCACAAGAAATGAATGACCCCCTATTCTGCATTTACATGGAATTGTCACCAAAATACAGTGGTACCTCAGGTTAAGTACTTAATTCGTTCCGGAGGTCCATACTTAACCTGAAACTGTTCTTAACCTGAAGACCACTTTAGCTAATGGGGCCTCCTGCTGCCGCCACCGCTGCACAATTTCTGTTCTCATCCTGAAGCAAAGTTCTTAACCTGAAGCACTATTTCTGGGTTAGCGGAGTCTGTAACCTGAAGCATATGTAACCTGAAGCGTATGTAACCCGAGGTACCACTGTATACCTTTTGCACTTGGCGGCCATGGGATCCCACTCTTAACAATCTGCTGTGAGGCACATACCTTCAGCACGTATTTCTTTCCTTCATAAATAAGTTCCACATCCACTGTATTCAGCAGCGTATGAGCAGGTAAGACTTGGCCCCTGAAAGTTTATTGTGAGAGGAAAGAAATTAACAACTGTATAACTAACTCTCTTCCCTGGGATACTTGGCAGCAGGGGGAGGGGGGGGGACTACTGGAATTAGTTCGCTCTGACCATCACTGGCTCTGGCTCCGCCTACTGATGGGGGTCCCTGCTTCGCACACACACACACACACCCCACCCGTCCAAATGGGAAACCCATGCTTCGGCATCACAGCAAAGTCCAGCATCCCGTTTTGCACAGCGGCTAACCAGATGCCTCTCCTGGGAAGCCCACAAGCAAGTCACGAGCGCAAGCCAGCGTAAGCTCCTGCTCCCCAGTGAACCGGAAGCTTGTTTCATTTTCAAAGTTCCTAAAGGGCTTCGCCTCACCTCTCTAAGGAGTGCAGGAAATTGGAGACGCTGTTCCGAAAGCCCACGTCAGCCACGTGCAGAGCCCCACACACGACTCCCAGCATGGTGTCTGGTCTCTCTGCCTAGAAAGAAAGGGAGGGAAAAGAGGCGGGAATAAATGTGGACACTTTGCCAGCCCAGATTTAACTGGCAGTTTTCTATGAGAGCGTAACGTAAGAGCTTAATCAGGCCAAAGGGGGCCCATCCACTTCAGTACAGTGGTACCTCAGGTTAAGAACTTAATTTGTTCCGGAGGTCCGTTCTTAACCTGAAACTGTTCTTAACCTGAGGTACCACTTTAGCTAATGGGGCCTCCTGCTGCCGACGCCACGCAATTTCTGTTCTCATCCTGAAGCAAAGTTCTTAACCTGAGGTACTATTTCTGGGTTAGCGGAGTCTGTAACCTGAAGCGTCTGTAACCCGAGGTACCACCGTATCCTTTTCTGACAGTGGACAACCAGAAGACCCCAAAAGAAGCCCCCAAGAAGGACCTGACGGCAACAGCAGCTTTGCCCGCCTGTGATTCCAGGCAAGTGGAATTCAACGGCATACTACCTCTAACAGTGGGGGCAGAACATAGCTGTACCCTCTATCAATTTATCTAATCTTCTTCTAAAGCCATCCAAGTTGTATTGTTATTTACACCCTTCTTCTTTTGGCTAACAAAATGCCTGGCAGCATTTGAAATCCATCTCAGATAACAATACACTGGGGGTTTATTTAAAAAAAAAAAGGGGGACACAGGGAGTCTCCCTACCAGTTGACATTTTATATATACGTGCCCCAGGCTGGTGAAGCGGAGCGCTATTACCTCTGGAGGGCCAAAGGTTTCTCAGGTCTGGTTTAGGGCTTTAGAGAGTTATCTCACAAAGCAAAGAGGGAAACGAAGGAGAGAGGGAAACTGACGATGTAGCTACGGCATCTTGCATCTAGTTGTTAAGGATAGATGGATTTTTGAAACCAGAATTTTAGGGGCAGAGGAATCCAGGGGGAAATGAACCAAGCCACACCTGCACTTTCTCTGCAATCAGCCGGTCCAGCCAGCCAGTATCAATGCAGTTTTGCTGAAAGCTCTCCGTTTCCAGCAGCTTAATCAAGTACTCCACGGTGGTCCGGAAGTCCCCCCGGATGGAAAGCTCTTTCAGGGCCACGACCATGTTCCTGAAGGGGTGGAAAAGGGGTGCAGTTGAAGGTAAACCACCATCTTGAATACCTGTTGTAATGTGCTGTGCTAGATGTTGCATGATTTTAAAATAACATTTTTATTACTTATTTTGTTTCTTCCTTTCCATTCCCTGTTTACAATTTGCATCCCATAGACATTACAAACTTAGGCCCATTCATTACAGTGACTACTTATTCTGAGTAAGACTGAGCTGGCTACAACGCTATGTCATTTAAGATCCCGCAAAGCACGTGTGGGGAACCTTGAGCCTTCCAGAGGCTGCTGAACTACAACTCCCATCAGCCCCAGCAAACGTGGCCCCAGGGGTCAGAGAAGATGAGAATCTCTCTTTGGCAACATCCGGAGGGCCAATTGTTCCCCGCACCTGACTTAAAAGATGAGCTTGGGTTTATTTGCTGTAAAAATGTAACAGAATGCTCTGCAATCTATTGAGGGTTAGCATGGCCAACTCCATAGCAGAAAATCTTCTGGGTTGCAGGGGATTCATATAGACATGGACCAACACTGGGCGGGTACTTTCTGCCTTGGGGTATTCCCCCAGCCCAGCCCATTAACGAGCTGCAGTCTTTCCTACTTACGAGATGGCTTCCTCGCGGTTTTCTCCCCAGGAGAAACAGTGACCAAACTGCGAGTCAGCAAACTCGTGAAGCCCTCCGGCAGCGGCGACACTGAAATAGCCCCAGACGTTCTTGTTGCTGCGGAAGTTCAGCTCCTGGACAGTTCCAGAACTGGGCTTGAACCCCTGAATTACAAGAGGGAGCATTCACATGTAAATTACTTGCGTGCACAAACTCCCAGGGGGGCGACACACAATTACAATCACAGATCAATGAAACACAGAAATACAAGTTATTATCCTCCCTACGTTCTGGGAAGGACTGCATTCGGTTCTGGGACAGTGGTCACAAACTTTGGTTCTCCGGACTCAATCTAAGATGGCCCATTGGTCAGAGAATCATAGAACTGTAGAGTTGGAAGGGACCCTGAAGATCATCCAGTCCAACCCCCTGCAATGCAGGAATATGCATACAGGGATCGAACCTGCAACCTCGGTGTTATCAGCACCACACTTGGCTCAGTACTGACTACACTGACCCTTAGGGCACCAGGCGAACACATTCCTCTTCAACCTGGCCTTTGGCTGATTGACATCTGATGCCCTTTTAAATGTGTTGTGGGAGGGGAGGGTAAATGGTTTGCTTTTGTTCTTATTTTTATTATGTATTTTGTGTTTTTTATATTGTGATTTTATGTTGTGAACGGAGTTCTACAGATGAAGGATGCTATAGAAATTTAATGAACAACAACAATAATAAAAGAAGTGTCTTGATGCTGAGAGCCTCATGTGGTTTTCCTACTGTCTCTGAGCTAATAAGCGATACTGGAAATGTACTGTTGGCCCACCCCCCATCATTACCACAAATCTGCATTGTTTTGTGAGCTAGAATATCCTTTTCTAAACAAGGTTAGTGGAGAGGTCAGGTTACCCTCTACAGTGGCAGAAACTTTAACTTGTCACATGATGCAAATCCTCACTCATCAATGTAGTTGAACATCCTTGGGCCAGAAACTGTCTCTTAAACTTACCTACCTCGCAGGGTTGTTGTGAAGATAAACTGGGGTGGGGGGAGGAAGCAGCAGCGGGGAAGGAAAAGCAAAGCTTGCATATTTTAACACAATAGTAAAGGAAAGAAAAACATTGGAAGACGAACACGAGTGGAGGAAAGTCACAATGGTGCAATAAGGAAAATAGATAAATATATTTGATATATGGATAGGCATATAGATATAGATATATAGATACATAGATATATACACACTATGTAATGTAAAGAATGATGATAAGTGTAACTGAATGTAATATTGCAAAATTAAATGGGGGGAAATAAAATAAAAAATAAAAGCTTGCAAAACTGCCTTTTGCTCTTTCAAAGGAAAAGCAGACTAGAAGTGTCATTTATTAATACATATTTGTGGCTATCAACTGGGGCCATTTGCAGATCAAGATTAAAGCAATTGTCATGTGTCTTATAAATATACTCGTGGGGATTGTAGGACTCAGTATACCACTATCAACCACAACTTGGAAAAGAAGAAAGGGAAGAAGAAATAACTTGCAGTCACCTCATCGGGATTTTCACTCGTGATGCGGGCAGCAATCACATGACCCCGCGGACAAGGCACATGGGCAGAATTCTCAAAGTCAATAGGACTGTCCCCCCAGGGAGACACTCCATACATGATTCGGATATCCTTGATCCTGTGGAGGGGAATTCCCATGGCAATCTAAAAAGAAGAGAAATCATGACACTTTTCAAATTCAACTGCATGCCACTAAACAGATGAACGTAAGAAGTGATCCATCATTCAAATATGGGCAGCTTGCCGTATATACTTAGTCCATCTGGCTCACTAACTTCTTCCCACCAACACCCACCTGTGGCTCAGTGGCAAAGCATCCGCTTTGCATGCAGAAGGTGCCAGGTTCAATCCCCAGCATCTCCAAGAAGGAATAGGGGAAAAGACTCCTGCCCCAAACCCCAAAGAATCACTGCTGATCAGTGCGGAGCAGCCTTTGTAAACATGATGCCCTCCAGATGTTTTGGACTGCAAATCCCCTCGGCCCCAAGCAGAAGTAAGTCAATAGTGTATCAATGCATGGAGCGATCCTGTACAGTGGGTACAGGGAACCTTTGTCCCTTCGGATGCTGCTGAACTACAACTGCCATCAGGCCCAGCAAGCATGGCCAGCAGCCAGGGATGATGGGAGTGGTAGTTCAGCAACATCTGGAGGGAGAGAGGCTCCCCACACCTGCTCTGCAGAAACAGCCCATTTGCGTTCGGGCTGATGTTGACTGCTTTGATTGGCAATCACTCTCCAATGTCTTTGTCCAGGTGTTTAATAGATGAAAACTGTTAAGTTGTGGGTGAAGATATCAGACGACACAGCGATTCTTCAAAACAGCTCTTGTTTATTCACAGGCCAGAACAGAATTGAACTGAAGGGTTCAGCCAGCCTGCTTATATAGAGCTCCACTACAACGTTACAGTAGCAACTTTCTGTAACTAGCCAATCACTGAATGTCACTTTCAATCCCCTATTCGCATATGCGGACCTGAGTGAAAACTATCTACAGTATCCCCCTGCTGGCCCAGGGTGAGAACTTCAGTACATAACAAAAACCAAGAAACACGAACAGAGAAATGGCCTGCTTACTAACGACATCCAGGCATAAAAACATAGGAAGCTGCCTTATACCGATTCAGACCATTGGCTCACCAAGCTCAGTATTGTCAACATGGACCGGCAGCAACCCTCCAAGGCTTTCAGCAAGAGACATTCCCGGCCTTACCTGGAGATGTCAGGGATTGAACCTGGGACATTCTGCATGCAAAGCAGACGCTCTGCCACTGAGCCACAGCCGCAGGCTCTCCCCACCCCACAAATTCAGCATCTCTCCCCTTCCCCAAATTTTTAGCCTGGGGCTATGCCACCGGGTCAAACTGCCCCCAACTTCCAAATATACACTAATCAGATGGAGCAACAAGAATGGGCCAAGGAGGCAAGGGTTTGAGTCCTTGGCCAGCTGCGAAGCTCACAGGTGGTCTTGGGCCAAGTGACATCTCTCAACCTAGCTCACCTTCCAGGGTTGTTGTGGGGGGGGGGGATACAATAACATCCAAGGTGAGGAACCTGGGGCGCCCTGGATGTAGTGGACTACACCTCCCATCAGGCCCAGCCAGCATGACTAAAAGATCAGGGATGATGGGAGTTGTAGTCCAACAGCATCCAGAGAGCTACAGGTGTTTCCCACTCTTGGAAAATGTCTATCAGGCTAGGTGGTTAAACATGAGGATGCTTTGACACTGCATCCCCTCCAAAGGAAAACCCAACACAGGGTGACATAAGCCGTGCTCAGAATGGACCCTGTGAAGTTAATAAGCATGGCTGGCTTAGTGCTGTTAATTTGAGGGTGAGTGGAACTTAGCTGGATACAACCCACGCACTCGGAAACACACCCGAGGATTTGCAAAGAGACAGGGACCAGCCCTTTTAGGACTCACTAGGTAACATTTTTGCAAAGCCAAGTCTCTCCGCTATCGGCATTCCAATCTTGTCCCAGCTGTAGCAGCGATTACATGACTCAGTTCTTACGACACTGGGGGATGGAGACTCAGAAGACTTCTTCCCTACTTCCCCGCCTCCCCCCCCCCACAGTCGGCTCCCGTAGAACCAGTTCTTTCACGCAGCAGCTTTGTAGATGGGGCCCAGGCTTTGCTACCCATCACATCCTTCCACAAGAGCAAAGGGTGGGGGGAAGAATGCTGCATGTGCCAGGAGGCGGCTGTTTCTACCTGTCTTGCCCCACCCTTGAGTCTAGAGAGCCTTCCTATATCAGGAAGCTTTTAATGTTTGATGTCTTATAACAGGCTTCCTCAAACTCGACCCTCCAGATGTTTTGAGACTACAATTCCCATCATCCCTGACCACTGGTCCTGCTAGCTAGGGACCATGGGAGTTGTAGGCCAAAAACATCTGGAGGGGCGAGGTTGAGGAAGCCTGTCTTATAATATTTTTTTATATGTGTTGGTGGCTGCCCAGAGTGTCTGGGGCAACTCAGCCAGTACATTATTATAATATATATTATTATATCCAGATGGAACATCATCATCATCATCATTATTATTCCTAAAGGAACTGCTACCAGACAAACTTGGAAGAAGTATTTTTAGACTGAGGCTATTTGGTGGGGAAGTACAGTGGTTGTCAAACATAATCTGTTCCAGAAGACTGTTCGACTTCCGAGGCTCATTGAGAAAATGGAGAATCAAGGACTTCCGGTCGGCGCCAGCGTTAATGGCGGTCCTTGCTTCGAGCTCCGAGGCAGGACTACTCCGTGAGTTCGGGTCTTACCCGCTACGGCGAGCGGGGGACCCCTAAAATCACAGGCGCAGAAGCCTGTGAACAAGGAGATTTGGTGGGCACCTTTGCGCCCCCCGGTATCGCGAAAGAGCCTTTTTAAAGGCTCCGGAGCGGCATCGGGTGTGAGCGCGGTGCTGAGGATCGCAACCCAGCTCACGGAGCGAAGCCGCGTCGCCACTGACGGAGAGTGCCGATTCCTTCCTGAAGCTATCGATTGGCAGTAACACCCGTGAGTAAGATCTGCTATTAAAGGGAACGGGACTTTAAAAATTAAGAAGATTCGGCTGAAAACGGGAGAGGCAAAAATTAAGGAAGTCTGCCTCCCGGAACTGCATGATTGACTCAGCAACGGAAAAACAAGCTGTGTTTAAAGGGAACGTATTTATGCTTTACAATCTTGTTAAACCTGACATCGAAAGAGGACCTCCCCCCCAATGAGCAGGAGAGGGGGGGAAGAAAATTGACTTAATTCTATCTGCTTAAGAGAGAGGAATTTTAAAAGGGAAACTTTCCACTGCCGATTCCTCTGGCCAGGCTGCCGGAGCAGTGAGCGCCTGGAAGAGAACTGTCAAATCAGACTGTGGATACAAAGTAAGATTTATCTGGAAAAAATAACCGGGCTTTAGTGGACTAAAATTGTTACATCTTAAATTGTAACAAAGTAGGGTCTTTATTTGGACTTTCGTGTTTGGAACTTTGTATGGCTATTTCTTTCCCGGTTTCTTTGTCTCCGTTTGGATACAATGTACTCCCTCTAGAGGACTAAAAGAGAGACTGTTGCATTGAGGCAGAAACAGTGGGATTTTCCACTTGCAACTATTCCTGTGGGAACGACCTTGAGATATGAGCGGCCCACTGGATGAAATAGCAACAAGATCAAAAGCAAAACAGGCTCAAAAGAAAAGAGGCTCTATATCAGGAGCTTCAGCTGCACAGGAAAAAGCAACAACAGTATCAATGGATTCTATGACACAGGCTTTGCTCAGGATAAATGAATCTTTAGAAGCACTTACTAAGCAGTCTACAGAGAATTCTAAGAAACTGACAGAACTGACAACAAGACTGGACTTGAACACTACGGCAATATCGTCTAATACAGATTCTATAAATCGCCTAATTCAAGAAAGTACAGAAACAAGGAGAATAGCCGAGAGTGCAAGGAGCACTGCCGAGGAAACTAAAGGGAAATTTGCTCCTATTGCAAAGAAAGTACATGAACATGATGCAGCCTTGGCCCTTATGGAACTGGAGAGGAAAGGTAAAAATTTGAAGCTGAGATTGGTACCGGAGGAGGAAGAGGACAAGCTTGGGGAATTTCTTACAGACAAATTCCAAGAATTTTGGAGTGATGAGCTAGAGGGAGAGGAAGATGAATTTGCAATAACTACAGCCTTCCGGATTGGCAGGAAGCAAGGCAAGAAACCAAGGGACTGTTTAATTACCTTGAGATCTAAGGAAGAAAGAGACAAAATATTGAACCTACATTTCCGGAAGGCACTGGTTATTAAAAACGCCCAAATACAGATCTTTAAAGATATTCCCAGATACTTTTTGGATGTGAGAGCACAATTCAAAGATCTAGTTGACTTATTGAAACAAAATAACATCCAATTTAGGTGGGAATTCCCACAAGGGCTGTCCTTCAACTTCAAAGGGAAGAAAATTAAAATAAAAACAATTCAAGATAAAGAACTTTTTCTGGAGAGAAACTTCGAGGACTTTCAGAAAGGAACTGTGAGGGAGAGGGAAATACTGGACATCGCAAATCTATCGTTTGGATTGAACCCAGCACCGACTGACGAGGAACAGGAACTTGGAGCAGTCGGTGGGAAAAATACCTAGTAACAAAAATGTCCCTGCAACTTCTGAGTTGGAACTGCAATGGTCTAAACCATCCCCGAAAAAGAGACCAAGTGTTTCATATATTAAAGAAAGAACATTTAGACATAATCTGTTTGCAAGAAACCCATATTGCTAGGATACACAGAAAGCTTTTGATAAACAAGAGATTAGGACTGGAATTTGTTTCCTCAGATAAAGTCAAGAAAAGAGGGGTGGTGATTTACGTTAAGGAAAAATGGGAACCAAAAATGATCTTTAAGGACGATGAAGGAAGATACCTGGCAGTAGAAATTAAAATTCAAGGAGAAAAGACCTTAATTGTAGGAGTTTATGCACCCAATGAGGGGAAGGCCGAGTTCTTCAAGAAGTTGCATGAGACTTTAATGGATTTTATGGACTTTAAAATCATTCTGATGGGCGACATAAATGGAGTTGTCTCCACAAATATGGACAAAGCACAAAGACAAGTAATATCTAAGGATGGGAGACTACCAAAGACTTTTTTCGAATTGACTGACACCATGGACTTGATCGATATTTGGAGAACAAGGAACCCTCTGGAAAGAGAGGGAACTTTCTTCTCTGAAGCAAAAATGACCTGGACCCGAATTGATCAAATCTGGATTTCTAGCAATCTGGCACCAAGAGTAAGAAAAACAGAAATCTGCACAAAAACCTGCTCTGACCACAATGCAGTAAGGATGGAAATGAAATTAACAACGGCTGGAACCTTCAGATGGAGAATGAATGACACCCTATTTAGAGATGAAGAAATTTACCAAAAGGCCCAAAAAATAGTGAAGGATTATTTTGAGATAAATTTGAGAACAGAGGTGGAAAAAAGAACAGTATGGGACGCAAGCAAGGCCGTGATGCGCGGTTTCCTAATTCAGCAGAACTCCATAAAGAGGAAAAAACAAAATGAGAGGAAGGAAAAGATATTGAAGCAAATAAAAGAAGGAGAGAAGAAATTGAGATCTAAACCAAAGTCTCATGAGATTTTACAAGAAATAAAATATTATCAGACACAATACATGGAAGTGACGAATCAAGAAATAGAATGGAAGATAAAACAAATGAGGCAAAAGACATTTGAATCGGCAGATAAATGTGGGAAACTGCTGTCATGGCAACTGAAAAAGAGACAAAAGTTAAATACTGTGACATTTTTGGAAATAGATGGGAAACTTATTAACAAACCAAATGAGATAAGTAACTGTTTTCAAAGTTTTTTCAAAAAACTGTATGCACAAGGGCCTATAAACGAACAAGAAATGGAGGAATTTGTTAAAAAATATGGATTATCAAAGATTTCAGAACAAAACAAAAGGATTTTGAATGAAAAAATTACAGAACAAGAAATAGAGGGTGCCATCCAGAATATGAAATTGGGGAAATCACCAGGACCAGACGGTTTGACTGCGAGATATTACAAAGCTCTTAAGGAATGGTTAATACAACCATTGAAGGAAGTATGTAATCAAATATTAGAGGGGGAAAAGGCTCCCGAATCGTGGAAAGAAGCATTCATCTCACTTATACCGAAGACAGAAACTGAGAAACATCAAGTTAAGAACTACCGCCCTATATCACTCTTGAATGTGGATTACAAAATTTTTGCAGACGTTTTAGCAAAAAGATTCAAGAGAGTATTGGTAGAGGAGATTCATAAGAATCAAACAGGCTTTCTCCCAGGGAGACATATGTCGGACAATGTGAGGAATATTATAGACATTCTGGAGTTGCTGGAGGTGGACATTAACAGAAAGGCAGTTCTGATTTTTGTGGACGCGGAGAAAGCCTTTGACAACATTTCTTGGAAATTTATGAAGAAGAACCTCCATGGGATGGGGGTAGGCCAAGGGTTCGAAAACGGTATAGGTGCAGTATACTCTGAACAAAGAGCTAAATTAATTGTGAATAATGTGGTAATGGACGAGATACCAATAGAGAAAGGTACGCGACAGGGATGTCCTATATCCCCTCTACTTTTTATAACTGTCCTGGAGGTTTTGTTAAATATGATTAGGAACGATCAGCTGGTAAAAGGAATACAGGTCGGAGCTAAACAATATAAATTAAGGGCATTTGCAGATGATTTGGTGTTAACCTTGCAACAGCCAGAGGCCAGTACCAAAAGAGTTTTAGAATTAATTGAGATATTCGGCCAGGTTGCAGGATTTAAATTAAATAAACAGAAAACAAAGGTGTTGGAAAAAAATCTAACAAATGAAGAAAAAGATAGGTTTCAAAGTGAAACTGGGTTGGAAATCGCAAAAAAGGTTAAGTACCTGGGGGTAAATTTAACATCTAAAAATGTGAACTTATTTAAAGATAATTATGAAAAATGTTGGTCAGAAGTGAAAAAAGATTTAGATATATGGTCTAGGCTGAAACTCTCCTTGTTAGGCCGAATTGCTGTTATTAAGATGAATGTATTGCCGAGAATGTTGTTTATGTTTCAGACGTTGCAGATCCTGGACAAAATGGACTGCTTCAAGAAGTGGCAGAAGGATATATCTAAATTTGTCTGGCAGGGCAAAAAGCCCAGAATAAAATTTAAGATTTTAACCGATGCGAAAGAAAGAGGGGGCTTTGCCCTGCCAGACTTAAGACTTTATTATGAATCAGCAGCATTTTGCTGGTTGAAGCAATGGCTACTTCTGGAGGATACAGACATTTTGGACTTGGAGGGATATGACAATAGTTTTGGTTGGCATGCATATTTGTGGTATGACAAGGTAAAGGTGCATAAAAGCTTTAAAAACCATATTGTTAGGAAAGCACTGTATAATGTTTGGAATAGATACAAGGATTTATTGGAAAGCAAAACCCCCAGGTGGTTGTCACCAATGGAAGCTAAGGCAGTGAAAAAACTCAACATGGACTCTAACTGGCCTAAATATTGTGAAATTTTAGAGCAAGATGGTGAAAAGTTGAAGCTTCAAAGCTTTGAGAAGCTAAAGCATAAAGTTCGAGACTGGTTACATTATCGTCAGATAAATGAGACATTTAAGCAGGACAGGAAACTTGGTTTTCAGAAGGAGAGGTCAAAGTTAGAAACAGAATTGCTAGAACCCAATACTAAGAATTTATCTAAAATGTATAATTTGCTGCTGAAATGGAACACACAGGATGAAACGGTGAAATCAGCTATGATTAAATGGGCACAGGATATTGGTCATGATATTATGTTTGCTGACTGGGAACAGTTATGGACCACTGGCATTAAATTTACGGCATGTACTGCCTTGAAAGAGAACATAATGAAAATGATCTATAGGTGGTACATGACCCCGGTCAAGCTTGCAAAGATCTATCATCTGCCCAATAATAAATGTTGGAAATGTAATGAGACTGAAGGTACATTTTATCATCTTTGGTGGACCTGCCCAAAGATTAAGGCCTACTGGGAAATGATCTATAATGAAATCAAGAAAGTCCTTAAGTGGACATTTGCAAAGAAACCGGAGGCTTTTCTCTTAGGCATGGTCGGTCAATTGGTACCAAAGAGAGATAAGACATTTTTTATGTATGCAACTACAGCAGCAAGAATCCTGTTGGCAAAGTATTGGAAGACGCAAGAATTACCTACTCTGGAAGAATGGCAGACGAAGGTGACGGAATATATGGGACTGGCAGAGATGACCGGCAGAATCCGTGACCAGAGGAAAGAGACAGTGGAGGAGGACTGGAGGAATTTTAAAATATATCTTAAAAACTATTGTAAAATTGTGGACTGATAAGATGTTAAGGGGTAAGAAACAAAGAATTACAGCTGTAAATGTTAAAACTTACGTAAATTTAAATTTAAAAGAGACTTGATTAAGAATTGACCGAAGGGTTGCTTTAAAAAATGCTAAAATAAGGATGTGGTGAAAGGAAGGTATGGGGAAGTCAATTTTTTGTGGTTTGTTTTTGATGTATGTGGTTTGTTTTGTTTTGTCTTTTGTATGTGTAAAAAACCAATAAAAATTTTATAAAAAAAAAAAAGAGAGAGAAAATGGAGAATCACGCCTCGGAAGAAATTTGACTTCCAAGGCACGTTCGAAAACGGAAGCTATTACTTCCGGGTTTTTAGCGTTCAAAAACTGAAACGTTTGGCTTCCAAGACACTCAAAAACTGAGGTTCCACTGTATTTTATCACCAGTGTCATCAGCTTTGGGGCTGCTTTTGGACATGAAATTACTGGATATTTTTACGACCCATTGGTGAACTCTTGGGTTGATGAATTAAAAAATGCCAGAGGGTATGGAAAAATAGGTATTTTTTTGGTAATTTTTTGGAGTAACAAGTTCAGTGATAATGTCCAACCTTGTGCTGCCTTTAACTTGCTATAAGAGTGTTTCTTTAAGCTACTCATATTTGGTTTACTAATAAATTTTTTAAAAGAAATTGCAGGGGAGGTTGCTAGGTACTAATGTCATCAGCTCTGGGGGTACTTTTAGTTCTAAAGTTGTTTTAGGACCCACCCTGTTCTTCTGACTGTAAACAGATTTAACTGTAATTAATACTGTATTTTTACACTGTAAGCCACCCTTGGGCCTTGTGAAGAAGGGTGGATAAGCATCTTTTATTATAATAATCAATAATAATAATAATATTTTTCCTGACATATCAGTGAGCTTTATGCTCATTTCATTTTTGATGTGCATTAAATGAACTGTTAATTGTTGGTTTTTAGTGTGCTTTTAAAAATAATTTATTCTATTTAATTAATATAGTGTACGAGTATCAAAACATTACATCTGAAAAACATGCCTTAAAATTTACAATAGAATTTGCTTTTAGAAAAAAAGCATATAAATTTATGTAGCCTGAATGCCTAGTAATAAAGAGTGGATAATGCGAATGGCGTCTGGCTCATTATTATTCTTCATTAAAATTTGCTCTCCCCAAGATGGGAAATATCATAAATACATGTGCCATGAAATTCCCAATTCTCGCTTTTACAAAATATTCTGATGACTTCTCAGAATCTCTCTCTCCTTTATACATGGCTGTTAACACTTAATTGCTCCTATATCTTCTTAAAACATACCGTAAATTTCGCTCTATAACACGCAGATTTTTTCTCCTAAAAAGTAAGGTGAAATGTCTGTGCGTGTTATTGAGCGAATGTGTGGTCCCTGGAGCTGACTCTCCGGAGCTAAGGGGCAAAATAGGCAAAAATCAGGCAAAAATAAGATCGGGCGGCGGGCGGGCGGAGGGAAGGCGGAAGCTGTTGCTTTCCTGCATTCTGCCTCAGGGTCTTACTGCCCACCCGCTTCTGTTGCTGCGTTTGCTCAAACTCAACAAAGAGCAGGGAATCCCCTGCCCTCCTGGCATGCAGAGGGTTAAGGAAATGATCGAGTCCTTCTAATTCTTTCCTAGTCACACTGCGTGCAGGCTCCAGCCCACCACCACCTCCTCTCCGTGCTCTAGGGACTCGCAGGCAGCCGAAAAACACGCAAGTGGGAGAGAGAGAGAGAGAGAGGGGGGGGGGGGGCTGGCTTGGGTGGGGTGGAGGGGACTTTTGCTTTACAATGGTAGGTTTCTCATTTCTTTTCCAAAAGCAGAGAGCCCTGCCCCCAGGCCCCCTCCAAATTACAGCTTCTCCAAGCAATGTACTGCTGGAGGGAGACAGTATGCTTGTTTGGAAGAGAAACCCTGCTTCCCTGCTGGTAAGTAACAGCAGGCTGGATTGCAAGTGAGACATGGAAATCTCTGGATTTATATGCTGTATATCAAATATCTTAATCTATACTTTCTAACGCGGCAGGTAAATCAGAATCTCCTGAGCCAGGAGGATTACAGCATCTCTCCTCTCCCCTTCATTAAAAGCCTAATACTCTTCTTTGAAGAAGTATAACGTGAGAATGTTTTTTATATATATTTTTTAAAGTTCATTTCCTCATTGTGCGCTATACACTGATAATTGCTGCCACAATAACAATTGATTGAAAATGGAATTTAGTCCCCCCCTCCCATAGAGAGCTGTTCTTCAAACGTTTAGCCTTAATACAGTGGCTGATGTAATACCCTTCTGCTTCACTAGGCATTTTATATAGGGACATTAAAATTGATTTTCTACATCTTGGCAGATGAAAAAAAGTGTGTTACATGCCCTATTGCCCAAAAGTGTGCAAGCACAGAGCAAAGGTTGCAGTGACAGAGGTGGCCGAAAAAGAAATACCGTAAATAAAAAAGAAATCATACTTCGTATATCCTGTCTGTTTTATCCTTAATAGGGACTTTTATAAGCATGGATCCACAGGATCTTTGCATTGGGTCACCCCAAATTCACCATCAGATAACATAGCATGTCCATGGCTACAGCCTGCACCAAAAAAATCACGCACCCACTGTTGCCTAGGGTCGCAGTGGTGCAAAAACGTGGTTACAAAGCATGGATCCACATGGATCCTCAGGATTTTTGCATTGGGCTACTCCAAACTCACTGTCAGATCACATGTCTGTGGCCACAGCATGAACCACAAAAATCATACATCCACTGTTTCATTTAGAATATTTTTTTTCTTGTTTTCCTCCTCTAAAAACTATGTGCGTGTTATGGTCTGGTGCGTGTTATAGAGCGAAAAATACGGTATCCATTTGCAGGGTTTCTGGTTATTTTTCCATGACTTTGCATCTACATCCTGGTCAATGTTGCAATACATAGCACTATGTCGTCGTCGTCCCCATTGCCCTTAGTGTTATGTTGTCATGTCATTATGCTTTTGTATTCTACAGTGGTGCCTCGCAAGACGAAAATAATCCGTTGCGCGAGTCTCTTCGTCTAGCGTTTTTTTCGTCTTGCGAAGCAACCCTATTAGTGGCTTAGCGCTATTAGCGGCTTAGCGGCTATTAAAGGCTTAGCAGCTTAGCGGCTAAAAGGCTATTAGCGGCTTAGAAAAAAGGGGGGGGAGTGAAAAAAATCGCAAGACTTGCAAAACGTTTTCGTCTTACGAAGCAAGCCCACAGGCAAATTCGTCTTGTGAAGCAACTCAAAAACGGAAAACCCTTTCGTCTAGCGGGTTTTTCGTCTTGCGAGGCATTCATCTTGCGGGGCACCACTGTATATCATTATTGCATTTGGACGGCTCGTTTTTCCACGCAGACTGCTTTGAGCATTGCTCTGTTTGTGGGAAACGCAGCATACAAATGAATCGATGCGGCCTGTGGCAAGAGCTCCTGACTCACCTGTAGCTGAGCTGAAGGCAGGTTGACATCGGCCACCATCTCTGTGCAGGGATGTTCCACCTGGAGCCGGGGGTTCAGCTCCAAGAAGTAGAAGCTGCCGTCCTGGCTGTAAAGGTATTCCACGGTGCCAGCACTCACATAACCCACCATCTTGGCAAGTTTCACCGCACACTTTAAAAAGGGAGAGAGAGAAAGGAAAAGGATCAAATCGAAATGCCAAATCTCTGCATCTGTTTGTGGGAGTAGGCCAATACGAACCTGCTCGGCTATCAAGATCACATGCACAAGTCCTGTTCATCCGTGCAAACCATTTAAAAAAATGATTTGCACAATTTGAGAACCAGAGAGGAGATTTGTTTACCTACAAGGGACATTGGCCTTTATGAATTATGAAACTGTAGAGTTGCAAGAGACCTTGGAGGAAACACTCCCTGGACTTGAACCCACACGGAAAGCTCCAGAGAGCAGTTCCCTAACTGCTCAGCCGCAACAGCCACTGCCAATTTGATCACGAGTCAAGATAATGTAGAACATAGGAAACTGCCTTCTATGGAGTCAGACCTTTAGTTTATCTAGCTCAGTACTGTCAGCACTGACTGGCAGTGTCTGTCCAGGGTTTCAGACAGGGAAACTTCCCCGTCCCTATTTGGAGATCCTGGGATTGAACCTGGGACCTTCTGCATGCAAAGCCGTGGGCTCTCTTCCTATCTTCGTGTGGCTTATCCAGTCATAAAAATAACCAGCTGGCCCTAGGACAAGCCATAGGGGATGCGAAAGAGGTGTGCAGAATTATGCATGGTTGGAGAAAATGGCCTTTCCTGACCTCATAATACTAGAACTCAGGGGCAACTAATGAAGCTGGATGTTGGAAGATTCAAAACAGAGAAATGGAAAGACTTTGTTACACGTTGCATTGTTAAACTCTGCAATTTGCTCCCACAACACATGGCGGTGGCCACAAATTCGAACTGCTTTCAAGGGGGATTCGACAAATCCGTGAAGGATAAGGCAGCAGTTACAAGTTATGATGCCACCTCCAGAGCCAGAGGCAGTCTACCTCAAAGTACTCGATGTTGGGGAACAGGAGTAGGGAGAGTGCTGTTGCACCCCTGTCCTGTTTGCAGGCTTCTCAGAAGCCCAATGTCAGAAGCAGGATGCTGGACTAGGAAGGGTTTTTTTGGTCTGACCCAGCAAGGCTCTCCTAAAATGCCCTTCTGCTTTTATGACAGCTGCTTTGCCATGGGACAAATAGCTCTCTCGCCAGAAAAAGCCAGGCGCGTCTGAAGCGCACTCACCTGTTCCATGTGTTCAAAGACAGCCAACGTGGCAATCGACGCGGGAGCCTCCTCAATGATTTTCTGGTGTCGACGCTGGACTGAACAGTCGCGGCCGAAAAGGGAGATGGCATTGCCATACTGGTCTGCAAGGATCTGGACTTCCAGGTGGCGGGACTGTTTGGCAAGGCGCATGACAAAGATGGGGGATCCCGGCACCTCAGCTTGTACCTGACAATAAAAAGCACAGCACCAGGTGGAAATCAAAACACATCTCTCTTAGGATGGGCGGTCATGTTTATTCTCAGTACTGCAAGGGCAACTGAAATTTGGATTTATTTATTTTTTGAAAGCATATTATTAGTATTAACCATAAACCAATCATCTTGGTCCCTACAACCAGCAGGTGAGGCCTCGTTGGTGGTGCTTCCACTGATGGCTGCCCAGTTGTTACTAAGCCATGGCAAGGTCTTTCCAGATGTGGTTCTGCACTTGGCAAATGCCCTCCCTGGCGCACATGGCTCCATCATTTTTTACTTTCAGGAGGAATTTAGAAACATTCTTCCTCACCCAGGTGCATTTGGTGGCTTGAGAATACTGTTCCTGGCAACTTCAAGATCACTGGATGGAAGCATTGTTTTTATGGTAATTGCTTTTTGGGGGGTTTTTAATAGTAATTTTTTTTTTTAAGGTTTTGATCCATTTTGGAATGCTTTTGCTTCTTTTTTGTTTTTAACATATGCAGCTGCCTGCTGTGCCCTGGGCTCTTTGGGGAGGAAGGGAAAGATATAAACTTACTAAAATAATATAAACAAATAAGGCATCAGCATTTGGAACTCAAATGTGCATCTTTAAGCAGTTTTACCAACCTGGTACACTCCCAATGTTTTGGAATACAACACCCAGGAGGCCCAAGAGGTTCTCCCAGGCCCATCTAAGAACACCAGGGATTGAACCTGGCGCCTTAGGCAAGCAAAGGAGATGCTCTACCCACTGGGCTTGTACCCCTTCCCCAAATAAAATCTTAAAACCCAGTATAGAGGAAGAAAACAGGGCCTTCAGCACCACGTGCAGCTCTCCCAGACCTGCCCACGATTCACACCGAACAGAAGGAAATTGTGCAAAAACAATGGGAAAACTGCAATAGTGGAACGAAAACATCAACTAAAACAGGCAAAGTATTTGCGCAAGGGAAGAGCACCCAGATGTTTCCTCCGTGGAAGAAATCAGCAACCACATCACCAGGGCACAGAGACAGAAGCGGCAAACAGAGCTGTACCTGTCTGAAGAGATTGGGAAAGTCGTCTGCATTGTTCACTTTCCGGATTCCTTTTCCTCCCCCTCCTTCGGAAGCTTTGATCATGACAGGATAGCCAACTTCTTCCGCTGCCTGAGCACAAGGAAAGAGAGAGGGAGAGAGAGAGAGAGAGAGAGAGAGAGAGAGAGAGAGAGAGAATTCAGAGACCTGAGCAAACTTGGCAGGTGACCTCCAGGCGTCAAAAGCTTCATCCTTTAAACCAGGTGTCGGCAATACAGTGAGCTCTAAAAGGTGTTGGACTCCAACTCCCATCAGCCCCAGCCAGCATGGCCAGTGGTCAAGGACGATGGGGGTTGCAGTCCAGGAACTTCTGGAGGGCACCACAATGACTATTCCTGCTTTAGAAGGCAGGCATAAGGAGCAAGCCTTTTTTGAAAAGCAGATTTTCCAACAGCAAATATTCCCCTTCAGACATCCCACACTAATTTTTAAGAAATGAAGCTGAATGAATACAAAGTGTGCTTTGCTCCTTGTCTCAGTCGTGGTTTCACCCCAAGAGCCAGTAACAACAATGAATTTATGAACATGCCTTTTTAAAAAGAGTGCTTTAAGGGTATATACAAGGCTGTGATGAAGCATTACTGCCCAAAGGTCTTTAATAGGGTGAGGCAGTTTATTTTAAGTATGGATATTGAGTGTATTCTATCCTTATATAATTTGTGTGTATGCTTTTGCTGACACTGCCTGTCATTTAAGTGATATATGCCTAAAGTGCCTAATTGTCCCCCATTTTTCAAAACTGGATTTTTTTATTTTATTTATCATTTCTTTATTTATCTCCGCCTTTTATCCTAAGAGGAATCAAGGCAGCTTACAGACAAAAACAAGATGCGTGAAAGCCTAGAGAGAAAAAATCACTGAAAAACAAAACAACTAAGCATTGACAGAATAAAAACTCTATCTGTACTGTATATAAAATCTGTTTAAAACAGATAATTACAATGAAAACAGCACAGCACCAGACCTTTCTTTAAAAGCAGTCGGTTCTCAAAAGCCTGTTCAAACAAGGAGGTGCCCAACTGCCAGAGGAAGGACAAGGAGGGAGCAAACCTAGCTTTCTCCAGGGAGGGAGTTCCAAAGTCTGGGAGCAGCCACCAAAAAGGGACTCTCACATGACCCCACCGTGCCCCTTGCCCCATCTCAAAACCCAGGCAGGTTTATTCAAAGGAATACAGTCTTTCAGATAGCTTGGACCTAAGCCATCTTATCAGCTTTCCATCTGCACAGAAAAAACTCGACATCTGTGTACGAGATTGCACACTAACCATTTTTTAAGGAGAGTTCATCACCCCCGCCTTCTTTCAGATCAGTGTTGTTGAAACATTTTTAGAAAACCTCTCTTAGAACGTAAGAGCCCTGCTAAATTAGAGGCAAAAGTGGGCAGAGGAATGAAGGTAAATTATTTACCTTTGTACAGTAGGCTAGTTTCTACACTCACACACCCTTCTCTATACTCCATCCAGGCAAATGGGAGACGTCATCAGATTTCAAGGACACATTCCGGCCGAGCAAAAGCACTCGTGGCCTGAAGCAGGGACGGTGAGGGTTCTGAGAGCCAGATAGCAAGGCTTGGAGGGCCACATTCGGCCCTTGGGTCTGAGGTTCCCCTCCAGGCATATGCATAAAAATCAACAGGCTATAGAGCCACTGGCTCAAGGTCATCCCAACCTACCCGCAGCCCATCATCCACATCTGTCACGCAGCCCTTTTCATACAGCTCCTGGGGAACATTCAAGATGCGCTTCTGAGAGTCCGACTCTTGCCAGTCCACCTTGAGGCCTGAAAGGCAAAGCAACGTTTGGCCTCAAAAGAAATTCAGGCCCATCTAGAAAGCTTCCTTCCCAAACAGCTTCCTACACTCCAGCTGAGCTTTATTTAACAAAAGAACATTAGAGGAATTAAAATTTAGAAGTGGGACGCTCCTGCCTCAGGCTATTCCAGCCAATCCAAGTTCATTTAGGTGGCATGGCGATGTCACATCAGCACACAGCCAATCAGATCTGGCTATGTGATGACACGACCAAGCCAAACCAGAGTGAGGGTGATGGTTCTTTCCTCTGCATAAAATGCCCATTTGGGGGTCACCAAACCATTATATTCGCTTTTCCAATGAAATCTGGTTAGGAGTCACACCCAGCAGAGCCCTGAAAAGCAGATAGAGCTAAATGAGGAAGCGGGAAAGTGTGTCATTCTTCCAATTTCCTCTTTCGGATCTATGTACTTTTCAATGGAGGGAAAGTTAACCACTCTTACTCCCCACATGGATAAGGGGGGGGAGGGGCTCAGAGGCTTCATGAGCACCTGGGGAAGACCTCAAGCATGCCACTGCTCCCATGAGCACATCGTTGGCAACCCCTGGAATATTATATCACAATAATGCTTCCTAATAACCCTGTAAGATAGAACGGTATTATTAAACCCATACTGTAGACAGGATTGCTGAGCCAAAGAGATGGTAGCTCACCTATAGCTACATTGTGAATTTATGACTAAAGCTAGATTTGAACTGGTCACTATTCAATTCACAGCTCTTTCTCATATCTATTGTTTCACACTATCTCTCAGGATTGTTGTTGTTGTTTCAACTTATAAAGGTAAAGGGACCCCTGACCATTAGGTCCAGTTGCGGACGACTCTGGGGTTGTGGCGCTCATCTTGCTTTATTGGCCGAGGGAGCCAGCATACAGCTTCCGGGTCATGTAGCTAGCATGACTAAGCCGCTTCTGGCGAACCAGAGTAGCACATGGAAATGCTGTTTACCTTCCCGCCGGAGCGGTACTTATTTATCTGCTTGCACTTCATGCTTTTGAACTGCTAGGTTGGCAGGAGCAGGGACTGAGCAACGGGAGCTCACCCCATTGCGGGGATTTGAACCGCCGACCTTCTAGCCCACAGCGCCACCCACGTCCCGTTTCAACTTATAGACAGCTGCAAACAAGGGGCCTCACACACTTCTTACCGCAGCCGCTCCAAGGAAGGGTAGGGATGCCAGCAGTCTGAGCCACTATCGAGGAGGCGATTTTATCTCCTAGTGCCCACATAGCTTGGCTTGGGGGCCCTGCAAAAGAAATATTGGGGGGGAAGGGAGAGTCCACAAGGAAGATCAAATCAAAACCAAGTGAAAGAGATTCAGCAAGAAAACGGCAAAACGTTGAAAGCTGACTTTCTGCCATCAAAAAAAGAAAGCCTCCTTTAACCTTGGCAGCAGCCAGATTTCACCAGACAGGAGCACGTATGTAAGAGCAACCAGCAATGTAACTATGGGCAGTTGGTTTGCACATCATGCTAAACCAAACCATTGCTTAGCACGAGCATGGCGGTTCCTGGATTGGTTCCCCTGTTTCTCCTGATGCTGTGCACTGCCAGGGAACCTATTGTCAGCCCGAGGGCCAAATTCCCAACCTGACAACCTTCTGGGGGCCACATGGCACTGGTGAGTGGGGCCAGAGGCAAAAGCAGGAGGAGCAACAAATGTGGAATTTAGCATCATACAATAAGCAACATATTTCTCATGTTATGACATTTTAGAGCTTACGGGGGATTTTAGGATCATGGTGGTAGCACGGGACTGTGGGAGATGTATGTTTTTGTTCTGGGTTTGTTTTTTTACTGTGCTTCTCTGCTAATTGAAAGTAAAAAATATTAAACTTAAAAAACCACCACTGACTAATGGTGCTGGAGGCCCAGTATAGACATGTAACTCCTGTAGAGGCTTTGACTCCCCTGCCCCTCAACACTGTAAGGCTCTCTTACCCATGAAGGCAATTCCATTTTTGTGGAGAAGCTCTGGTAGTTTGGGGTTCTCTGATGCATGGCCCCAACCAGCCCAGACTGCCTACATTGGAAATAAAAAAACAGGTTAAGGTTTGTTCACATCAGGGTAGCTAACCTCTTTTGGAGCAGAGGGCCACATGGAGCCACAATCAATATTTTGGGGGCCACATGTCAAAATGAAGTGCAATCCATATTTAAATAAGGCCTATGAGGAGAACTGCAGTTTTCCAATCAGGTCTTCTACGGTATTTCCAACCTTTTAGAAAAATAATTCATTATTAAATTCACTTTTTTTTAAAAAAGAAGAACAATTTTTGGAAAGGATTTTGGGGTCGAAAATCCTTTGCGCATCACAGAATCATGGCAGAAATAAATTTTAAAAGAAGAAGAAGAAGTTTGGATTTGATATCCCGCTTTATCACTACCTGAAGGAGTCTCAAAGCGGCTAATATTCTCCTTTCCCTTCCTCCCCCACAAGAAACACTCTGTGAGGTGAGTGGGGCTGAGAGACTGCAGAGAAGTGTGACTAGCCCAAGGTCACCCAGCAGCTGCATGTGGAGGAGCAGGGAATCGAACCCGGTTCACCAGTTTACGAGTCCACTGCTCTTAACCACTACACCACACTGGCTAAAGACATGGCAGTTTTGCACATTGCATGGTGACAAACACATATTTTCCACTCCACGTACACACCAAGGGGATTCCTGGGGGACATGCACCTGTCTAGCGCACGTGCAAGAGGAGCCCATGCACAAATGGGTACAAATGTACATGTAACCCACTGTGCATGCATGTATTAAAGTGCAACAAGTAGGACCTGCAACAAGATGCTGCAGGTGTGGAAAACTTCTGCTTAGGGCCCAAACCAACCAGACAGACAACCATGCCCCCTTCTAGTCGACCACCACCCCAGGTTGTATTTCCACCCCTCCAGTGGTGAGTCAATATTCCACAACCACTGAGCATGCTCCGTTCTCACTGGGCCACACAGGGATATTCTTCCTTCTGCTGCTGCGACCCCCAATCCTGCCCCTAAGTGTTTCTCCCGGCCCTGCCAGACTTTAGGACCTGAGCAGCTCAGCCAATGGCAGCCTAAGACCCAGGGCCTCCCAAACTTCTCTGTGAGATCAGGGAAACCAAGCTAATCACTGCCACAGACTTCACACAGACACATCTCTCATAGCACATCATCATATAGATCAGGAGTAGCCAACATGGTGCCCTTGATTTGTTGTTGGACTCCAACGCCCATCATCCCCTAGGCAGCATGGTCAAGGGTGATCAGAGCTGTACCCAGCAATTTCTGGAAGACACTACCTTGGCTGTCCCCGGTATCCTTTTTTTTCTAAATTCCCAGTTTCCATCTCTCTCACCTGCACAGGAATCCGCTTTGCAATATCCAAAATCAGTTCCACATTTGCATAGTTGTTGTTGTTTGGGCCTCCCGGCACTGGGACATAGTGATCAGCCATCTTAATGTACTCTGCAAACATAAAGGGACAAAAGATTTAATTTGCATGTCCAACTACCAAGTGTTAACATATTCAAACACAGCTTCTAAAAAAACCCTCAGCAAACAAGACTTAATAGCATAAAATCCTTAGGTTTCAGAACAGATCGAGAACTGCTCCAGAAAATTTGGGGCACAACCATGATGTATCAGAAAGGGAAACATCTATGTTTTAGGTGACTCTTGTAAAAACTGGAACCCTTTCATTACTGAAAGACCTGTGCAGGCAAAGGAAGTTTACTCAACATTGGGATGTCAGGTGATTGTCAGGGGGGCGACCACACCCAACTATCAAATCTGGTCTACAATGATCTGGTCCTCTGGAGATATTCACTTCCCTACCTCTGGTTTACTCAGTAGGCAGGTCCAAAATTTTATTCCCTCAGACACAGAAACACTCAACACTCAGCACATGAGTCATGATTCCTAGCTCCTATCTACATTTGTCAGGTAGCCGTAGATACTACGTTATCTCCAGGTCCTGTGGTCATGGACTGGCTGGATGCAGAGGAATGGTGGGAGACATCAGCTGGGGAACCCCCAAGGGAAGAAGGCACAGAGCCAGGGGATTGGTGGTGGGACGGGGATGAGTGGTCAAAGGAGAAGAGGGAGTAGACTGGGAGGAGGAGGTGTTGGAAGCTGAGGAGGTAACAGGGTTTACTGAGCAAAAAGAGGCAGTGGCAGAGTGCAGTCCAGAATCAGAGGCAGAAGCGGAGGCTGGAGAGGAGGAGAGCCAAGAGGCAGACTGCTGAAGAAGCCAGGGGGGTCTCCCCCTCCTGTTGTGACCAGTTCCCCTCCTCTTTGGTCTCCCGGAACCCAAAGAGATATGAAGATAAGCAAGATGAAGGAGCCCTAGATTGCTTGGGAAGGAAGGAGACTTAGAGAACTGTAGGAAGGCCCTTCAGTCCTCACAACTGACTCATTGGGGAAAGAGCTACCAGGAAGAGTTGTTGTGCTCACTAGGCCCGAGCTGTTTCGTGTCTTTGAATAAAGCATTAACTTCACGGGCACCTTGTGAGTAATTGCTGGCCTGCTCCTGACACCTGCCCTATCATTAGACTGAATAAGGTGGCCACCTCAGGCAGCAGATTCTGGGTGGCATAAAAGGGTGGCAAGTGGTTAATCATTTTGTTCATTACTCCTGTGGATAATTACAAGTGAATTAGCTCCCAATTAGTTTCCAGGCACAATTCAAAGCGCTGGTTTATCACTATAAAGCCTTGTGCGGCTCAGAGCCCCAATACTTCAAGCACTGCCTCTTGCCCCATGAACCAACCTGTACCCTGCAGTCACCATCTGAGACCTTTCTCTATGTGCCCCCACTAGGAGGATGGAGAGGGTGGTGATAGGCCTTCTCAGCGGTGGATTCTGATTTGTAGAACGCACTCCCCAGGGAGGCACTCCAGCCTCCATCACTGTCTGTTTCAAGGGCCCAGGAAAAAACAGTTTTATTCATATAGGCCTATCTTTCAGTGAGGTGGGCTTGAGCTGGATCTGTTTTCACTGTTTATTTTTAAACTTCCTCATGTTTGTTTTTCTTTTAAGTTGGGCAGAGTTCACCATTTTGGAAAGAAGTGACTGATACATATAATAATTAATACATTGCTTAATTCATTGTTGTTAATTATTTACTGCCGGTTGGATTTGAGAAGGGAGGCTGATCCCCACAACTGCCCATCCCCACTGCCAATAATATGGGATTGACCTTTTTTCTCTATTCTAAACTCTGCTGTCGCCATTCCACTTGGCACTAAAGTCAAGCTCCTCTCAAGAGCTCAAGCACTTCCCCAAAGCATACGGAAAGGCCTAAAAACTTCCAAGTGCACAGAATTCAGACTGAAGATGGAAATGCAAACAGAAATCAAGGCTTGTAGTGGGAAAGCTGAGCTTCCCGAAGAGCTGAAATGACTTTTTCACATGCCAAGAGAAACAGCCAGGCCAAGACATGGCCTGAAAAATGGGTTTGTCTTCAAAGACATAAAAGTGTGCATTCCTTTCTTCTTAAAAATATATATGCTTTTTAATTTTTTGAGTAAAGGTAAAGGTACCCCTGACCATTAGGTCCAGTCGTGACCGACTCTGGGGTTGTGCGCTCATCTCACTCTATAGGCCAAGGGAGCTGGCGTTTGTCCACATACAGCTTCCGGGTCATGTGGCCAGTATGACAAAACCGCTTCTGGCAAACCAGAACAGCGCACGGAAACGCCGTTTACCTTTCCATCAAAGCGGTACCTATTTATCTACTTGCACTTTGACATGCTTTCGAACTGCTAGATTGGCAGGAGCAGGGACCGAGCAACGGGAGCTCACCCCATCGCGGGGATTTGAACCGCCGACCTTCTGATCGGCTAGTCCTAGGCTCTGTGGTTTAACCCACAGCGCCACCCGTGTCCCTCCTAATTTTTGAGTATACAGCTGTAAAAAGCCAATAGGCTGGACAAATAAAAGGGGGGAGGGACAACAACCCACAACTGTAACCGTGACTGAGTGAAGTATAGACGATGTTTAAATCAGCAGCAGCAGCAGCAGCATTAATAAATAAATATGGAGTGACAGGTCAGAATTTACATCATAATGAAATCAGATCAAAAGTGATGAAAAAGACTCAATTGGTTGGAAAAGGGGACAGTCTGAAACATGTCTAAGGCAGGCAAAAGGAGAATCCGGCATAGGGAAGCAAGTGCCCCCTCCATAGTGATGCGTGAGTCATTGGAGGTTTGTACAATACACTATTGTTGGTTATAAATGTCATAAATGGAAACCACCATATGTCAAAATGATCTCGTTTACCAAACCTTGGACAACTCTGCAGTGGTGAGTCAGATGTGCCTTTCTTAAAATTATTCTGCCACACACAACTTGGAGCAGCAAAAGTCACCAGAGCCATTAAAACAATTGGATCAAGAAATTCAAGGAAGTGCTTGTATAAACAGGTGCGTTTTCAAGAGCCAGCAGAGCGCCAAGACCAACAAGGCCTCTCGCATTTCAGCAGACACCTTTAGCATGCTAGCAACCTGTGTGCCCAAGAGACTTCTCCTAGCTTTCTCCCTGGGGTGCTAGATTTCAGCTGGCAGGGAGACTGAATATTCCTCTATGTTAAAAGCAGACAACTGAAAATAGAAATGCACTCCTATATTCAGCTTATAAGCCCACACACCAGTTAAAAACAAGCGCTCCTTGCTCCTTAGATGAATCGGCCAGATGGTTTGATCCCAAACTTTTGTAATTCATAGGTTTCAGTATAAAACGTCATCACTGGAGAAGATATCAAACTAACTGACATGCAAGATACTCCAATCTGATTCCAGTACAAGCATCTGAATAAGCATATCTGCAGAAATCATTCAGAAGCCATAGGGTAGCATAACTGCACGTGCCTATTCCTGACCTCCACCATGTGAGGTAGCGGGAATTTACTATTTGAAAGTTGACAGCCAAATTCAGTGTTGCTGTCACCTTCACTAACAGTGAGATTAAGAAATGAACAGAAGGAACAGGCTGAGTTTCTCAAACTGTGGTCCAGGGACCACTAGCACACTAATAGTGGTCCCTGATGCACAGAAAGGTTACAGAACAGTCAGGAATATCTGCACCTGCCCCCATGCTTAGTTTTTCTTTCCCCCAACAATGGGAATCCAAGCTCTTTTGACCACGGCCGGATTATCAAACAGATTTACAAGGCTCTGGTTTAGGTCCCGCAATTTTCGTAACTTAGCACAGGTACACTTTGCCAACTTTTCCTTAAAAATTTACCTGTTCAGGGCACTTTTGCTTAACTTGATCTGAACCTAATGTCAACAAGCCTCATGCCTGATATGAAACACTCACATAAAAAGGCACATTTTAGAAATACAAGACAATGTGAGTGTTGTGTGCACTTTGATCTGTAGAACAAAAAATGCCCTTCAGATGGTCTGCAGACATCCCAAACAATTTCAGGGCTCCTCAGGAAAAAAACAACAACAACCGAGGACCACTATCCTTCATAATTCATAGACCACACCATAAACTTGAAAGCAATTACCACAAGACTCCTCGGTTGTCCAAATCTGGACATCGTGTAAATTGGCAAGAAACCCCACAGCAGCCTCCAGAGGTTGGCAGGTCTCCCCAATCTCACACAAAGCCAGAACACCTGGAAGCTAGCTTAAAAAAGGAAGAAGCTCTCATGCCCAGCTTGGGAGGAGCATGGTGGTTCTTTTCCCCCCAATCACACTCAGCCTCAAAGGTGGCTCAAAGGTGGTTTTCACACCTCAAAGGTGGTTTTCGCATCTCAGAATCCCCTCCCCTTCCATCCCAAGACAGACAGAGCCTTTGTTAAGCATAGACTTGGGCTACCAACCAAGGCCAGCCAAAATCTGGCCCAGTTCTCTTCTCCCCACAATGTCATACAAGAACAGCACCCTACTTCAAAGGATTGTATCCAACTAAGTTTTAGTCAAGAACAGATCCACTGCAATTAATGGACCCAAGTAAGTATTTTCAATGGGTATACTCTGAGTAGGACAAGACTTGGGATACAACCCACTCTCAATAAAAGCAAAGTGCCACTTTGGAGCAAAACAATCCTAGGGTTGAAAGCCTCCCCTGGTAGCAACCACTCAACAGAAAGCACTTTAAAAATTGTTACAGGGTTAGGGTTAACTTTCTATAGTTGCAACAAGCGTAAGAGGGAAATGGGGGGTGAGGGTGGGGAGAGGGGTGAAAATAGGCTTCCAAGGTTCACCTGCGTTGGCTTTCAAGTCTTCAGGCGTCACCATGACAACAAACCGGATGGCTCGCTCGTTCCGAAACATCTCGTAGGACCAGCGCCTGATGGACCGCATACATTTCACCGCCGCAATTCCGTTGTTGGCAATAAGGACCTAGACAAAACAGAATGGAAGCCTTTGAAAACAGTCGTTCTTAAACTTGTTGAACTCCTCCTCCCCCCTCCTAAAAATAAGAAAACAAAAAACATCCCCTTTTTTCACCTCCGATCACCACCCCATCCAGCTGCCAAACAGGTTCTTCAGAGGAAGTGGGCCAGAGAAGACATTTTGAGGCTTCCACCTAAAACCAACCAGGCTGGGAAAGAACGTCTGTGACTGCAGAAATTTCCACACACCTCCTGCCTCTCCGGTTAGCTCAGCAGATTTCGGATAGCCCTGACTCTCTGCAGCCGGGATATCCCATCCTGCCCTGGACCTTCAAAACCTAGGCAGCTCCCTTACTACAGGCTGGCCAAATGGGTACATCAATCCTAGGGTGCTCTATCTAACAGAGGCTTTCCAATGTCCACTGCCCAGCCTCAAGAGAACACAGGCAAACAAGGTCTTGAGTCTTTCCCTGCTCAACCCAGGGAAGGAGTGGGCAGGATTTTGCATGTGGGACTTGTGGTGTGCCCCTGTTTGTACATGATTTGAGCCCTCCAGTTTCCACAGTCTCACCCACTTAGCTTATCAGGCCCCCACTCAGCTTTATCAGGGCCCCAGAGAAATTTATACATGGTTTGGGCACTTGCATAAGAACATAAGAAGAGCCCTGCTGCATCAGGCCCAACACCCACCAAATCCAGCATCTCACAGTGGCCAGACAGACACCTACAGGAAGCAGGTCCCAAGTGCCACAACACCTCTTCCCATCCACAATTCCCAGGAACTGGTACTCAGAGCCACACTGCCTCCAGCCGTGGAAGGAAAGCATAGCCACTGGAAGCCTTATCCTCCAAGAACTTGCCTAAACCTCCAGCAAACACCTGAACACATTGGGTTGCGTGCCTCTGAATTCCTAGTTTCTGAGAAGTAAACTTTTCTTATTTTTCGAGAGAGAGAGAAAACTGCAACTCACCTTCTCAATGACTTTGTTCCCCCCAAAGCGAGTGACGAACTCTGCGGGTGACGCAACGGTGAAATCCCTCTGCACGTCCACCTTCTTTCTATCCCGGCCTTGCTTCATGAGGTGGAGACCAGACATACTTGGCCTGAGAGGAAGAAAGGAAGAGAGTGGTGTAAGAGCTGCTAGACTTAACTTCCAATGGAGGCTCGTCCAGCATCGCACATGGGGAACTGCCCCACTAACCCCCAGTTTGCTTTCGGCCCAACACTGCAGTCTGCCTTCAAACATACAACCAATCTGGGAGCGACTCTGCTTGCCACGGGCTCTGGCTCCACCTACTGTTGGCCTCCCTGCCTGCCGCCCTACCAGTCCCAAAGGGAACCACCGCTTGCTTGCTTCAATTCTACAAGGAACCAGAAACCTCAAGCAGTCCTCAACATTTCAAGGATGTCTGCAGTGCCGTTTTTGCCGTTTCCCCATAAAAATAGCTTGAAAACAGCATTTTTGTGATTTTAACCCAAAACAACTTCGCTCCCCCCCCAAAAAAACCCCCCAACAATTATTCTGTCCAGATTTTCACTGTCTGAAATATGGCAACCCTACCTTAAGCCAAGTTAGATCATTGGTCCATATAGTTCAATGCCATCCACACCAGTCTTCTATTTATTTATTTATTTATTTGTTTGTTTGTTTGTTTGTTTATTTATTTAATTTGTCTGAAGATCACAGAGCAGTTTATAGAATAAAAATACAAAATGAGAACACAAAATACATAACCAAAATAAGAGCCAACCCCACCCCCACCCCACATTTGAAAGGCCATAGATTGTTCAATCAGGTTATAGAGGTACATTTTCGAGAGTATTCCACATAAGGGGAGCCACTGCAGAAAAGGCCACCCTCTGGGCTTCTTGTGGAGGAAACACACGAAGAAGGGCCTCAGATGATAATCACAGGGTCAGGGCTGGTTCATATGGGGACTGGTGGTCCTTGAAATATTGTCTCAACCAACCAACTCCCTTCATCCCTAGTCAATTTAGCCAGCGATCATGGGTGATGGGAGTTGTAGGCCCTTTCTGTGCTATACATTTAAAGCATGATAATATCACTTTAAACAGTCACAGCCTCCCCCAAGGAATCCTGGGAACTATAGTTTGTTAAGGGTGCTGAGAGCTGTTAGGAGACCTCTATCCCCCTCATGGAGGTACGATTCCCAGAGTGGCGTAACAACCAATCCCTTTTCCTAGGGAAGTCTGGGAATCTGTTTACGCAGAAGTAAGTCCTGCCAATTTGTAAGAACATGTAGGGTCTCAGGCTCAGTGTCAAATCAAAAGGCATTCAGGAATGCCAGCCAGCCTTTTCTTTCAAAGCATGGTGGGCAGATATATCTCCCTGCAGAGCATAAAAATCCAAAACAAAAAACTGCTGAAGTGGTTTCTTGGACACCAAACCAAAAAGTCCTGCAAAAATCTAAACCCTGCCTGTCTCCTCCTTTTTTAAAATAAAAAATAGCTTCTCAGAGCAATTTGCTGCCTGCAGTGTCAAATCTCAGCTTCCTTCAGGCAAAAGATGTCAATTCCCCGCCCCCCCCCCAAAAAACCCAACAACGCTCACCCAAAGAAAAACCTTATAATTAAAAATTAAGCTGATTTATACCAGTTCACAACTGACTGAAATGAACCTTAATCCCCCACCACCACCACACACAAATCACCTCTCTAAATTAAGGTTAATAAACAACACCCCTCCAAAGTGTGAGTAATTTTTTAAAAAAATAAAACCCACCCCTTCAAAGTAGGATTATCAACCTCCCTCCACCACCCACCTTTGAAGCATATGATATCTCATTGCCTGACTGTCGTCGGCTGCTTCTTCCATGCCGGCTCAGGAATTATTATTATTTTTTAAGCAAAAGGGGTTCCCTGGTTTAGATCTTGAACCGGACGGCACCCTGACAGAGAAGGCTACTCTCCTTCCTCTGAAGCTGCAGCTTTTTCAGAAAGATCCCTCCCTGCATCACCCTCCTTTAAAAAAAAAATTTGAGCAAAGCTGCATTTTACTGGCTGCTTCGCATTTTTAACCTTTGTCCTTCTGCTTTTTCCTCTACATGCACAGCTCATCCACGCTCCTTCCCAGCGGTGGGCATTGTGTATACAGGGGAGAGCATTCACTGATTTGCCAGGGAAAGAGAGAGAGAGAGAAACAGCTGATTAGGGACTGGAGGAGGGGAGAGAGGGAAAAGATATCAAGGTTATGTAATGGGGCTTATGCAGGGACGGGCAGAGAGGCTGGGCAAGCCCTGTGACCATGGCAAGACCTGGAGACTCCTCCAGGAGAAAGGATTGTATAGCGCGCCTCAAAACCCTCCTTCATAACTTGGTAACGGACACAAAAAGAGTCTCCGGGGAAGACAAAAGAAGATTCATCGCAGCAGAAACTTTAATGGATTGGAAGGACCCACTTTGAGCTCTGGCAGCCCATACAAAACAAAACAAAACCTGCCACCATAAAGCTGGGCATCTTCAAAAGGTGCTGAAAGAATTAATAATATTAACAAGAATATGTAATATGCCATTGCTATAAAAAGCAGAAGGCGCCAGGGTCAATCCCCGGCATCTGCAGGTAGGGCTGAAAGTGGCCTCTGCCTGAAAGCCTGGGATTAAAGGTAAAGGTAAAGGTAAAGGGACCCCTGACCATTAGGTCCAGTCGTGACCGACTCTGGGGTTGCGGCACTCATCTCGCTTTACTGGCCGAGGGAGCCGGCGTACAGCTTCCGGGTCATGTGGCCAGCATGACTAAGCCGCTTCTGGGGAACCAGAGCAGCGCACGGAAACGGCGTCTACCTTCCCGCTGGAGCGGTACCTATTTATCTACTTGTACTTTCACATGCTTTCAAACTGCTAGGTGGGCAGGAGCAGGGACCGAGCAATGGGAGCTCACCCCGTTGCGGGGATTCGAACCGCCAACGTTATGATTGGCAAGTCCTAGGCTCTGTGGTTTAACCCACAGCGCCACCAAGCCTGGGATTACCCTGCACCAATTAAGTAGAGATATACTAGGGATTGAATCTAGGGTCTTCTGCCTGCAAAGCAGATGTTCTGCCACTGCATTACGGCCTTTGTGCAAGCCATCTTAGGAAGAATTTGTACAGGCCGCAAACATTTTCCAAATGTCCAGCTGACGTGCGGTCATTGATGCGTGGGCCGTTTTGAACCCAGAAGAAGGCAGAACAGGGAAGGGGAGTAAGAAGGCGGGGCGGGTGGGCTTATGCACACTCCGCTGTCACTAGCGGGGGCCAGGAACTAAACCCCCACATAAAATGGTTTCTGCCTGTGTTTATATTATTAGTGTTCATTCCTTCCTCTCTCCCTCTCTGAGGATTTTTATTTTGTTTCCCCTTTCTGGCTGTGAGCCTAAGAAGCTGCTTTATAAAGCTACCTACTCTGGCTGGCAGCAGTCCTTCAGGGTCTCAAGCAGAGGATTCCCTCCCATCACCCACTATCTGATCCAGGACTAATTCTGGGCCCTTCTCCTGACACAAGGGGCCATAGGAACACAGCAATCCGCCTGATACAGAATCAGACTAATGGTTCATCTAGCTCAATACTACACTAACTGCTAGTGACTCTCCAGGGTCCTAGACCAGAGTCCACCCTCAATATGCCCTTCTCCAGATCAGAACTAGGCACAGAAGCAGCTATCATACAATGAGTCAGACCCACTAGTCCATTTAGCTCAGCATCATCTAAACCATGGGTAGGCAAACTAAGGCCTGGAGGCCGAATCAGGCCCAATCGCCTTCTAAATCCAGCCCGCGGATGGTCTGGGAATCAGCGTGTTTTACATGAGTATAATGGTCCTTTTATTTAAAATACATCTCTGGGTTGTTTGTGGGGCATAGGAATTCGTTCACCCCCCCCCCCCAATATAGTCTGGCCCCCCACATGGTCTGAGGGACAGTGGACCGGCCTCCTGATAAAAAGTTTGCTGACCCCTGGTCTAAACTGACAAGCAGCGGCTTTCCAGTTTTCAGGCAAGGGACATTTCCAGCCCCACCTGAAGATGCCGGAACCTCTCCCATCCGCTCTGTGGATGCATTTTAAATCAGTTGTGGTGTCTTAAGGACAAATGCAATTCAGCTGCTGGCACCCTTCCTAGGGAAACAGCACAGCAAAACACCAGTTAAATAGTAATAATAATAATAATAATAATAATAATAATAATAATAATAACAACAACAACAACAACAACGCCCCATCAACATACCCAGAGCATGTGCTGAAGAAAATGTTGGGCAAGAAAACCAAAGGCCTCAGTGCCACACACAAGATTCAGAAACTGCAAAACACACAGCTACACAAGGATCACAAGGAGATGTCAGCCGTAAGCACCTCTCATCCCTTTCTGATCTCTAAATGGCACAGGAAGGCTGTCTGTTCTAGAGACATACCTGACACACATCACAGAGAGGAGCCCCCGTCAATCTCAGCACGACGGCATGATGCTGGATGCTCTCAATGATGTAGCAATTTTTTATAGAACTCAGCAGTGCACTGCCGAGCTTATTTGCAATGCCAACTACAGGGTGCGCCACACAGAAACCAACAACAGGATTCTGCCACCTAGAAGACGTTTTCAAACAACAACACACCACCACCCTTCAGTCCAGGTTTTGCATTTTCCCCATCTGAGCAAAGGATGCCATGTCAACTTCAGCATCCTGCAAATCAAAAGAGCACCTGCACATTTAAAAATACCAACCCTGGAGCAAAAAGAGAACATTAAGAAATACCAGCCCTCTCCTACGGAAGTGCTTAGGAAAACAATGGGACCCTTCAAACTACCCTTTTTGTTGCGCATTCATTATGATCTGCGCTCGTGATGGTATCAGGGTGGCTAAATGCGATCTTGCCTTAAATACTGTTTGCAACTGCAAAGGTTTCCCGGCAGACATATCACTGCATATCCCATAACTTCTTACTGAAACTTTTCAAATGTTCCAGGGCTGTTGCCTTGTCCCAAAACACCTGGAGAGCACCAGGTTAGAGAAAGCTGACCTTGTACAGAGATCAGAGTTGTGAAGCTTTTTTCAGCCCAAGGGCCCCATTCCCTTTGGGGAAATTTCCCAAGGGCCACATGCCAGCGGTGGGTGGGACCAGGGGGGAAAGTCAGTGAAGTTTGTGGACCACTTTTGACACACACATACGCCCCTCACAGTCCTCCATCCAGGCATGCAAGAGTTCCAAGGACACATTCCAGACAGGCAAAAACACTCAAGAGTGTGCAAAGCAGGTCTAGTAAAGGGTGTGGCTGTGAAGAATCCCAAGGGCCAGGCAAAGAGGCCTGAAGGGCAACATTAGGGGCTCCAATACAGAGGATATAACACTGTCAAAAAAAGGGAGTGGGGAAAGACAAGCTCTATCAACGCTATGGAAAATTACGAGAAGGGGGTTAAGGGGAAACCTTGCCCAGCTTACCTGAAATTGCAACACCTAAAGGGCTGAGAAATGCCTGGCAGTGGACGGGATGGGTGGCTGTGTTTGGCTTGGCAGGGCACGTGCTAAGCCGGACTGCACTTAGGGGAGAGGGCTTTGCCACCACTAAAAGCCAAAAGCAAACAAATTGAGAAAGAGGTGTTCAAGGCTGTATCCTGACTGCGGACAAAAAAAGTGCTTTCCGTTCCAGGTTTTGGGCATGCCAGAGCCACGCGTTGCAAGTAGCTCTTGGCTCCCCCTCATAACTTTCTGCCACTCAGCAGAACCAGCTCTCCACCTGGAGAAGATCAGAAAGATGACAGCAAGAAGCCTGAGAGTGGATGGGCTCGTGCAAAAGATCAGGCCTTGCTTCCGGGAATCCCACTGGGGCATCAGCTGGCTAAAAGTTGATGGGCAAAATGGGCCATTAGCCTGATCAAGCAGCCAGGCTCTTCTTGAGTTCTTAGGTGGAAACAGAGTTAAACACCAGAGCAGCACATAAAATCATCCATGGCAGCAATTGGGGGGGGGGGTGGAATCGAAAGCAACGCCACAAGTGAAATACAAATATTCCTATAAGCCAAAAGAGAGGGAGTCGTCACCTGGGCCTCAGTCAAAGAAGGCTCTAAGAATTATTAATTTGACTTACGAGTTGTTTACTACCAAAAAAAAAGAGAGTCTATTACCATAAGTCCAAACTCACAATGTACCGTATTTTTTCGTGTATAACACGAACCCTATTTGGGGGGTACTCAAATTTATGAAAATGGGGGAAGATGACCCTGTGTATAAGTTGACCCCCCGTTTTTAAAGATTATTTTACAGTAAAAAAAAAACTAGTCTTATACACAGAAAAGTACGGTAAACCTAGGAACAATAAATTGTAATATAAACTATTACCGTACATTATCTGGCAGATGACCAGCTCTCCATCCCTCCTTTAAGGATTAACAATTTCAGAAGAGCGTGAAAAGAGAAAGGTTTGAATGCTTTTTGTACCTCATATGATTAGGCAAGCTGTCTTGGACACTGGAAGGACCGAGGTCAGAAAGGGAGTCTGAGCTGACGGAGACGGGAGACAAGGACTGCTCTTTGTCCTCCAACAAGTCGATTTTCACCAAGGAGCTCGTCTCATCCTCAGAGTTATCCTCCGACACGGAGCCAATGATGAAGCGAGAGTGCACACTCAGCTCCAGGGGCTTGTCCTCCGGCAAGGGATCGCCCATCGTGCCTCCAAAGTAGGTTTGCACCACTAGGAGTGAAGGGGGAAGAAAAACAATCTGAGCTTTTTGCAGATTTAGCTCTGGGAGAGCCTTTAAAAGGAGCTAATCATCAGCCACTTATGCTATTCTAGCAGCACTTGGAACTGTATCCCCCCCCCCCAATTCCCCAGCTGCCCCTACAAAAGTGGAATTCTGCAATATATACAAATCATTATACAGTGGTACCTCGGGTTACATACGCTTCAGGTTACAGACTCTGCTAACCCAGAAATAGTGCTTCAGGTTAAGAACTTTGCTTCAGGATGAGAACAGGAATCGTGCTCCAGCGGCACGGCAGCAGCAGGAGGCTCCATTAGCTAAAGTGGTGCTTCAGGTTAAGAACAGTTTCAGGTTAAGTATGGAACTCCCGAACAAATTAAGTACTTAACCCGAAGTACCACTGTATTCAGTCATTTTGCAGGATTTATCATTTTATTGGGCTTTTAACAGGTAACCACTCATAAACTAAGGACAGTGCCTCCAAGGTTACGATAAAAACATCTTAATGACATAAAATATAAAACTACCATTGTTGCCCGGTCTAATTGCTCTGTTCCTTTTCAGAGCATTCCATTGACACAGCAGAGAGTTTCACAGATACTGTCTCACTGGACTCAAATTTCCAGTCATTTTGATATTAAGAGTTCCACAAAGCTTGCCTATCTTGCTGGTGTTGTGTCCAGGGTTTCTGCTCCTTCATTTATATACTTAAATAAAGTCAAACCAAGTCAATACAGAAGCGCCATTCCAGAATACATTACACAACAATTCGACTAACTGTTACACAGATTCTGCAAAATAAAAATTGAAAAAACCTGCCTGATCTATACAACTTGTGGAAGTCCTCTTTATATACATGGAAGAGGGATCAAGGTTGCTTTCTCCTGCTCCAGAGGCTAGGACTCAAACCAATGGATTCAAGTTAAAAGAAAGGCGATTCAGACTAAACATCAGGAAGAGCTCTTTGATGGGAAGAGTTGTTTTGACAGTGGAATGGACTCTTTTGGGAGCTGATGGAATCTTCTTCATTGGAGATTTTAAAGCAGAGGTTGGATGGCCATCTGTCATGAATGATTTAGTTGAGATTCCTACATTGCAGGGGGTTGGACTAGGTGATCCTCAGGATCCCTTCAACTCTACAATTCTATGGTTATACACACACACACACACAAATTACAGAATTTGTGATGTCCTAGGTACAGAATTTTGGTCATCTTGGTTTTTTAAAAACCAGGGTTGTACAATGCAGTCCTGACTATTAAAAATAATAACAACAATAATAATTTTCTTATTTGTACCCCGCACATTTGACTGAGTTGCCCCAGCCGCTCTTGGCGACTTCCAACAGATGTAAAAACATTACATATTATAAAGCTTCCCTATAGAAGTAACAGCAGCAAATAAAAGCTGGCGCTGACCTCTTGTGATCCTTGTTATTTGGTTCGTTATCCACTGCCAGAAGGAACTGAAAAGGAAGAGACACACAGAGAGAGGACAGGAAAATTAGAAGCAGCGGGAAGTCAGTCTGGAAGAACAGGAATGCACGGTGAAATCAAGAGCCGTTGCCAAAACAAAAAGCAACTGCAAAAATTAGGCTAAGATCACAAATGTCTCCATAGGAATTGACAGCTTGGGGGGAGGGCATCTGCTTTGCAGACAAAAGATCCCAGGTTCAATCCCCAGCATTTGCAGGTCAGACTGTGGAAGTCCTCTGCCTAAAACACTGGAGAGTTGCTGTGATTCGGAGGAGAGCAAAACTGGGCCAGGTGGGCAAAAATAGACTGATCTGGATCCTATATATTCCGCCTAGCCTTTGGTTTGGACTCGGTCTGACCCTTATGTTCTCCCCCCCCCCCCCTTACGGTTTTGATCTATGGGCTACTTTTAAAATGAGGCTGCATTTTAAATTGCATTTTAACCTGTATTTTCAATTCGTGTTTTTTTTTCCTATTATGTTTTTATTGTAATTTTACTGGTGTTAGCCGCCCTGAGCCTGGCTCTGGCCAGGGAGGGCGGGGTATAAATAAAAATTATTATTATTATTATTATTATTATTATTATTATTGGGGGAAGGAAAACAACTCAGCACTGCACAAGAAGGTTCTCAGGTGTGAACTCTGGCATCGCTGGTAACAATGATTCAGTACCAGGTAATGGGGAAAGACCTGGATCACAAGTGGCTGTGCCTTGTGGGCTTCCCAGCAGCAGCTGACTCACAGGGCTGCTGCAATGATAAGGAGCTAAATGGAAGAATCATGGAGCAGCAACTCAGAGAAGGGCTTTCCGTGGGGTGGCCCCTGTTCTGCGGAACAGCATCTCTTTTGGGATGTGGCTGGCACCCACTAGCTAAACTTTCCATAACAAACCAAAGATGTTGTTTTTCTTCCAAAAAGCTTTACCAGCTGGATGAATGGATGTCTGCCACAGGTATGTACTGGGCATTGCTTTTGAATTACAGTGGTACCTCGGGTTACATACGCTTCAGGTTACAGACGCTTCAGGTTACAGACTCCGCTAACCCAGAAATATTACCTCGGGTTGAGAACTTTGCTTTTGCTTCAGGATGAGGACAGAAATCGTGCAGCAGTGGCGCAGCGGCAGCAGGAGGCCCCATTAGCTAAAGGTGTGTCTCAGGTTAAGAACAGTTTCAGGTTAAGAACAGACCTCCAGAACAAATTCAGTTCTTAACCCGAGATACCACTGTAATATGCTTCTGTGTTATCCCTAGCTACTCTTCTATCGTTTTTGCCTGTATTGTGTACATCGCCTCAAGATGTGTGTGGAAGGCAATTAATAAATAATTATTAACGGTGGTAATAATAATTGATATTGATTAAAATTATTAATAGTAATGAATAATAGCGAGCTGCTGGGAGGAAAGGTGGTGGCAATGAGTAAGCAGCTCCCTGGAGGAAAGGAAGATACAAAAATTTATGGAGCCTCACTCCTCCACATCCAGGTAGTAACACTTCCTTTTCACAACTGTACGAGTGCAAATCCACAGATGAGCCAAGAGCTGCAACAAGCACCAACATGTGCCTGTTGCCAGCCATGCCAGCAGAGCCTCCATCCTACACATGTTGCAGCCATACTCCACCCACTTGTCAGCCATTGCGAGACACAAACCCACACCCAGAAAGGCCTCCTGATCCCACTCTGGGTCACCTGCACGGCTCTGCTAAAGCCCTACGCCGGGCTCCCACCCAAGGTCTTTCCCAAGACTTGCTTCCACAGTCCTATAAAGAGATCAAGGTTAGAACATTTAAGCCAAGAGTGAGAGAACCTCAGGCCCTCGGCACCTCTCTATCTGGCCCTTGGGGTTTTCCTCAGATCACAACCTTCAGTGGCCCTGCTTGGCACCAGAGTGTTTTTGCCTAGCTGGGATGGGTCTTTGAACTGGATGATTTATAGACGGCGGGGTGTAGGTGGGGGGGGGGTGTTAGAAAGGTATCGTATTTTTCGCTCTATAAGACACACCAGACCATAAGACGCACCTAGTTTTTGGAGGAGGAAAACAAGGAAAAAAATATTCTGAATCTCAGAAGCCAGAAGAGCAAGAGGGATCGCTGCGCAGCGAAAGCAGCAATCCCTCTTGCTGTTCTGGCTTCTGGGATAGCTGCGCAGCCTGCATTCATTCCATAAGACGCACACACATTTCCCCTTACTTTTTAGGAGGGGAAAAGTGAGTCTTATAGAGCAAAAAATATGGTAATTTTTACTGTGCCTGCTTTTACCTCCCACCCCCAGGATTCTATGAGAGCACAGAGTGTAATATTGAGCAAAGAATCCAGCTGCCTAAGAATCTCAACTTACCAAAATAATAATAATAATAATAATAATACAAGAAAGCTTCTAATCCTCATGGCTGTAAAGATGTTCTGCTACAAGTAGCTCTGTGAGGGGAACAGGGGTCTCCTCACAGCTTTCAAAACCCTTAAAAATTTACAGTTCCCCTGATTCTTTGGTGGAAGCCATGATGTAATGATGATACAGTGGTACCTTAGGTTACATACGCTTCAGGTTACAGACTCCGCTAACCCAGAAATAGTACCTCAGGTTAAGAACTTTGCTTCAGGATGAGAACAAAAATTGTGCGACAGCAGCAGGAGGCCCCATTAGCTATAGTGGTGCTTCCGGTTAAGAACAGTTTCAGGTTAAGAAAGGACCTCCAGAACGAATTAAGTACTTAACCCAAGGTACCACTCTACTGAAGTAGTACCGTATTGCTTTAATTGTATAGCATGGATGTGGACTGTGTCTCAAACCGCAATACATCATCATCCTCTGAGGCCCTTCTTCGTGTGCCTCCTCCATGAGAGGTCCAGAGGGTGCCAACACAAGAACGTGGCTTTTCGGCAGTGGCTCCCCATTTGTGGAATACTCTCCCAAGGGAGGTTCAGCTGGCACCTTCGTTATACAGTGGTACCTTGGGTTAAGAACTTAATTCGTTCTGGAGGTCTGTTCTTAACCTGAAACTGTTCTTAACCTGAGGTACCACTTTAGCTAATGGGGCCTCCCGCTGCTGCTGCCGCTGCGCGATTTCTGTTCTCATCCTGAAGCAAAGGTCTTAACCCGAAGTACTATTTCTGCGTTAGCAGAATTTGAACCTGAAGTGTCTGTAACCTGAAGTGTCTGTAACCCGAGGTACCACTGTACACCTTTAGGTGCCAGGCAAAAATGTTTCTCTTTAACCAGGCCTTTGTCTGATTGACATCCCTTTTAAAATGGGGGGGGAGCATTGGGTTGTTTTTGTTTTTATTTTTACTATTTATTTTGTGTTTTTATATGATGCTTTTATGCTGTAACCGTCCTGAGACCTGCAGGTATAAGGGCGGTATACAAGATGTCATAAATAAAAATAAGCCTACAGGCACGCCCCAGTCTTCACATCCCTGCAAGCAGGGATGATGTACAAAAGAGAAACTCCATACAGCGGATCGTGGCGCTTTAGGATTATTTTATTACTGTACTGATGGCTGCCCTATGTGGGTTGTCCTCCAAAGCTGGAAATATTTTGGACAAACTGAGCAAGACCAGCGCAAATCCCTCAGCCCTCTATTTAATCTTGTGTGGGTTTTTTAATCAGTGAGTGAAATATCAAGGCACACATCCAACCTGTTCAACCCCACATCCCAAGGAAAGGATTGCACAGGCTCACGGGGATTGCAACACACTGTGACGTAGCCAATATCACAACACCCATTTTATTGACTTTAAGAACCGTGACAAAGTATCTCGCCTCCCCGCACCCACCCACTGAAGTACTTTTAATCTTTTCCCTCCCTTGGCTCAGAAGAAACCACCCATCCTAGAGTCACACGACAAGGAGAGGCTCACAGGATGCTCTGGAAAGCCAGCCTTCCCCAACGTGGCGCCCTCTGTCTCTTTTGGAGTGCAATTCTCATGAGCCAGCACAGGGCAACAGGCTGAGGGAAGGCTCTATTCGTTCAAAAACAACTGGAGGGGCACATCTCCCCCACTCCTGAGTTAAAGCCTCCTTTGCAGGGAATCACCAATCTATCAAGGTCAACTGGGGATGCTAAAGCCTAGGCCTGTGCACATGTGCCATCTTGCATCACAATCCAGAAAGCATGTGCAATGTGTGCCTTGCAAGTCATTTGGGTGGCAATCAAGGCAGTCAAGAGTGCCCCTTTGCAAAGCAGTGATTGGCCAACCCTGCAAAGGGACTAGTGGGTGGAGATTTAAATGTCTGGTTCAATGCTCAGATAAGATTGGAGTTTCCGCTGCAACATACTCCTTCAGTGGGATAGCAAAGAGTGAACTTAGATGAAGGCAGGGCAGTCAGGTTTTAATCCTTTCTCCATTGCAACACATAGAACTACGAGTTAAATGTGCTTCAGTTTGAGCATTTTCAGGTTACGCTCCGCGGCGACCCAGAAGTAACGGAGCACGTTACTTCTGGGTTTCGGCACTCACGCAAACGCTCAAAATGACGTCACGCGCATGCGTAGAAGCGGCAAATCGTGACCCGCACACGCACAGACACAGCTTGCGTTCGCTTCAGGATGCGAATGGGGCTCCAGAATGGATCCCGTTCGCATTCAGAGGTACCACTGTAAAGGTAAAGGGACCCCTGACCATTAGGTCCAGTCATGACCGACTCTGGAGTTGCTGCACTCATCTCACTTTATTGGCCGAGGGAGCCGGCGTACAGCTTCCGGGTCATGTGGCCAGCAGGACTAAGCCGCTTCTGGTGAACCAGAGCAGTGCATGGAAACGCCGTTTACCTTCCAGCCAGAGCGATACCTGTTTATCTACTTGCACTTTGACGTGTTTTCGAACTGCTAGGTTGGCAGGAGCTGGGACCGAGCAACGGGAGCTCACCCTGTCGTGGGGATTCGAACCCCCGACCTTCCAGTCGGCAAGCCCTAGGCTCTGTGGTTTAACCCACAGCGCCACCCAAGAAAAGGAGGTTGAAAGAGAGCCAAGGGTTTTAGGGCATCAGGTAAAACCACCACTGTGAGAAGGGTCTCAGCTCAGCGGTAGGACATCTGTTTTGCATGCAAAAGATTCCAGGTTCCAAGTCTGAGATCTCAGAGCAGGCTTCCTCAACCTCGGCCCTCCAGATGTTTTGAGACTACAATTCCCATCATCCCTGCTAGCTAGGGATCATGGGAGCTGTAGGCCAAAAACATCTGGAGGGCCGAGGTTGAGGAAGCCTGTCTTAGAGAGATGTTGCCACTCAGTGTAGACAATATTGAGCTACGTAGTCCAATGATCTAACTCTGCAAAAGGCAGCTTGCTCTGCTTCTATGAGGCCTCGGGGCTCAATTTAGGAAGGCTGGCTGGCTGGCTGGCTGGCAGGCACGCCAAGCAGAAGCACACCACAAACTGCAACATTTTGTTGCCGTTCCCACTTGTTGCTATTCAATACAACGTCTATTTCTAACTTTTAATGATGAATAACGCTTTGTGTAGCTGAAGCGGGCTCTGCTGCTTGATAAGTTTATGCTGCAGTAAATTGCTTAGTCTGCTGCAGCAAGAACAGCCAAGAGTCTTGTGACACTATAAAGGCTTAACATTGCGGCCTCTCTGGATTACCTGTGGTTCTTCCAGAAGAATGAAACCGTTCTTTGGAGACTTTAGAACTGCAGGACGGTTTGTAGAAAGGAAGGAGCCAGTGACATAGATCAGTAGTTGACCTAACAACAATTATTAGAAAATTCTATGACCTTTTTCTTTTTTCTTTAAGTGTCAACATGCTTAACTCTGTTCAACTCCTCTAAGTTCAGGCTTTGATACTCACAGTTCTATTACGGATATGGTGGCCAGGAACCCGTCAAATATTGGAGGTCACGGCTGGGCTGAGATCTGAGTCTAAGACTTCCTGGCTCATAGCACTTAACCCACAAAATATCCTAAGAGATGGTGGCTTTCTTAAGACTAACCTGGCAAGTTCACAGGTGAACTCGGCAAGGTCTGCAGGGCTTCCTTACCCAAATCCAATAGCCCATTTGCTAACATCTACTAGATCTCACAGCCTGAGGGTACAAGAGGGTAGATTTTGGGTTGAACATTACGAGCTGCATCTTGAAGATAAGAGCAGCTAAGCAGGGGGAGTGGGCTCTCTCCCTTGCTGGATGCCTTCAAGGAGAGGCCAGACATCCTCGAATCTGGATTTCCTGTTTCCTAACTGGGCTAGATTAGGAACCTGCCAACTCTATTATTTGAATCTATTGTGCTTCTGGGCCACTGGTCTTCAAGATGAAGGTCAGGACCATAGCTGTCAACTTTCAGATTTGAAAATAAGGGATCAGCAGCCTCACCTGCCCCGGGGACTGTCTACGGGATATCTAACAATCCGGGATAGCAGCAGGAAACGGCGCTGGAATAAGGGAATTTCCCGCAAAGAAAGGGAAGGTTGAGAGCTATGGTCAGGACCCACTTTCAAGTGTTGCAAGAGAAGAACTATTTTTCATGAAAATATACAGCATCCCAAATTTGTGATAGAGGACCTCCCTGTCCAGCAAAATGTATGCTTACACTAAGGGTGAGTCCAGAGTCTGAAAGCATATAAGGCAACTGTTCTAGCAGGCTTGAGATTTTAATCATGGGGACCAGCAGAAAACCCCAAACCTCTTTAATCATTTTAAACACAGTAGGGATTACCTGACCTCAGGGCAGACCTTAATAAAAATAGCCAAAGGGGGGGGGAGGGAGAGGTGGTCATTTCAAGCAAATTGACAGAGAATATATGCACCATGCAATCTTGTTCAGTGGGCAGATGCAGACTTCGGCCAGTCTGTCCTCATCATCACCACAGCCACACCATTGTGCACCTACTCTGAACTTATTCTTATTATTATACACCAGCATTTAAAGCCCTCAACAAGTTAGGCCCCAAATACACACAACTCCAAACTTACGTTGAGGTTACATTCCAAGGCACCACACGTTTAATGAAATCGTGTATATTTGAAACCCATGTATATTTGAAACCCATGCTTTGCACACAAAGGTCCCAGGTTCAATCCCTGGCATCTCCAGGATGAACTGGGAATGTCCTGCATCTAAAACCATGAAGAACCTCTGCTAGTCAGTGTACACTAAGATAGGAAGCTCAGTGGTCTGACTCAGTACGTATAAGACAATTTGCTATGTTCCTATCGGTGGCCTTCCAGATGTTGGATTACAAATCATCCCTGACTGCTGGCCACGCTGTTTGGAGCTGATGGGAGTTGGGAGTCCACCAACATCTGGAAGAATAAAGGTTCCCCATCCCTGCTTAGAATAAACTGGAGATTTACTGCTTACAATAAATATATTGTGCTATCATCACACTCCTCCTCCTTGCCCCAGTGGTTTCCTGCACTGGGGAATAATTATTGTTGCTCCCTTCATTAGGGATCCCATCTGCATTCCACGGGGGGGGGGGGGAATCTTATTTCCTCTCCCCTTCCACTCAATCCTCAGGAAGTAGCAATCTCCCGGAGATTTTTTTAAAGCAGAACTGTTTAGGCGCCAGAGACCAAATCCTGGCAGACTGCTGTGTGTGTGGCTGTGTACACACCATACATTTAAAGCATATTACATCCCACACAAAGTATCCTGGGTACTGTAGTTTGTTAAGGGTACTGGGCACTGTAGCTTTGTGAGGGGTACACCACAGTTCTCAGGGTCTGGGGAGGGGGCATAGCTGTCAACTTTTCCCTTTTCTTGCGAGGAATCCTATTCGGAATAAGGGAATTTCCCTTTTTAAAAGGGAAACGTTGACAGCTATGGGAGGGGGGTGGATGTGTACAGGGCAAATATTCAGGCACAGCCTGTGATTTAAAAGCACTTTCCCCTATCTCCTCGTTTATCAGGGAGCCGTCCTCCCCCCCCCCCAAGATCTAGACCCCAAAACACCCCCAATACAGAGGACACACATGCAACAGTGACCCACTTCCTTGTGCACTCAAACCACGCAAGATGGACTAGGGATGGAAACAAGGAGGAGCCGGGGATGGTGCTGGGAAGGGAGAGAAAGAAAGAAACCAAGATCTGACCTCCACCCCGCTCCCGTTTCTTTCATTGTAAGGCTACCATGGCTGCACACTGGTACCCGACACCCAAAAGGGCTGCTGCCCACGTGGTGCTCACCTCCAGGTGCTCTCTGCGGAGAAAGGAGGGATGCCCCCGAAGCCTCCAGGCCCGGCGCAGCAGGCTGGCGGCGCTGCTCCTCCTGTTGCTGCTGCAGAAGAGATGGTTGGCAGGCACTCTCCCATTCAGGGCGAGAGTCTGCGTGGTGCCCGTGCGTGTAACACACCAGCCTAAAGCTCCTCCTCCTTCCCACTCAATGCCGGAGTCCCTCCCATCTCTTTGAAAGGAAGAGGGGGTGAGGAAAAAAAAGGATAATAATTTAAAACTCCTCCTTTATTTCCCCCCCTTCCTCCACTCCTTATTTTATTCTGATTTTTTTCCTCTCGTCTGTTTGTTTGTTTGCTGAAAGCAACATCAGCCACCGGAGTGGTGTGATGGGAAGCCGGTTACTCCAGATCAATCACCTTTGACCCTCCATCCATCAGCCACTTGCTTGCCACCCACTTTCCCAGCCTCCGCGTCCCCTTGCAGCAGCAGCAAGCAAAAGCAAGCAAACGCGCGGCGCTCATTGGCCGCCCGCGCTCACACCAAGCCGTGGGGCGTCACCAATCAGAGACGCCCCGGGAGGAGTGGCCAATGAGGAGATGGCTGTGGCCTGAGCGGCCCTGGGAGCCCTCTCGTTGGCTCCCGGGACTCAGGTGGGAGGAGCCAGGAGCTTCGCAATTCCCATACTGTTACAGCAGCAGTTTCATAATAGACCGCTGGGCAGAGCGCGCGAGTTAACCCGCTGCAAACTGCAAGGGAGGCGATGCGCAGAGATTAATAAAGCAAGAGGAGGCAGACAACGGGGTGCCCCACCCTGGATGTGTGATTCTAGTTTACTTTGCTGGACTACAACTCCCATCAGCCCCAGCCAGCATAGCCAGTGGTCACTGGGAGTTGTAGTTCAGCAACGTCTGGAGAGCACCACGTTGGCTGCGGCTGCTGGAACAGAGCATCCACTTACCCGCCCAGAATTTGGGGGAATGGTTAGAGCCCACATGATCATCCCATACAGTGGTACCTCGGGTTAAGTACTTAATTCGTTCCGGAGGTCCGTTCTTAACCTGAAACTGTTCTTAACCTGAAGCACCACACTTTAGCTAGTGGGGCCTCCTGCTGCTGCCGCGCTGCCGGAGCACGATTTCTAATCCTGAAGCAAAGTTCTTAACCCGAGGTACTATTTCTGGGTTAGCGGAGTCTGTAACCTGAAGCGTATGTAACCCGAGGTACCACTATATATGTGTGGAAGAGCCTTGCAGGATATCTGTAGCCTTCCTGGTATCATTTAGTTACTTAACATTGCAATTATTCTCCACCTTTTCTCCAAAGCGGTGCATCCTCACGACAACCCTGTGAGGTAGGTTAGGATGAGAGGCTGTGAGCAGCCTACAGTCACCCGGCAGGGCTCATGGCTAAGAGGGATTTGGACCCTAGACCTCACTGGACTCCAACTCCCTTCATCCATGACTACGCTGGTTGCTGTGGCTGATGGGAGTCGGAGTCTGAACAACACCTGGAGAGGCCACAGGTTTCCGATCCTTGATGTACATGGTAAGTGACTACCCAATGCATTATCATTTTAACCAAAGTGTGGGGATCTTGGGCTCTCCAGATGCACTCAGTGTACAACTTCCCTCATCCCTGAGTGTTGGCCAGGCTGGCTGGGGCTGATGTTCTCGCCCAGCCCAGGAGGACCGCAGGACCCCCCCAATTCCTGCACTGCCACATGGAGAAAGGATGTGCATAGCCGCTGAAGCATGGAGGAAGAGGTTTTGCTTTGGAAGTAGCTGCAGGTTGAAAAGGGCAAGGTTGTTCTGTATTTGGTTTAAGGGGTGTGTGTCATGTTACGGCCAGAATAGATTACCCCCACAAGAAGGGCATGATGACCTGTGGTTTGTCCTTAGGCTGGGCAGGAGCCCAGTAAACCGAGCCAATTAATATTACGTAAAGCCTTCCATTAATTTCTCAGGTAATTAAGGAACATAGGAACCTGCCTTATATCAAAGCAGGTCCCTGGTCCCTCTACCCCAGTCTTGTCTGCACCAACCGGCAGCAGCTCTCCATGGTTTCAGACAGGGATCTTTGCCAGTCCTAGCTGGAGATACTAGGGAATAAATCTAGGGCCTTCTGCATTCAGACCAAATGCTCTGCCCCTAAGCTATGACCCTCCCATAAGCCAGTTTATGATGAATTTAAGGTTCATTCACACCCACACCATAACATTTAAAGCACATTTATAGCAGTTTAACAGTCATAGCTTCCCGCAAAGAAACCTTGGAGCTGTAGTTCACCCCCTCACACAGCTACAATTCCCAGCACCCTTAAACTACGGTTCCCAGGATTCTTTGGGAGAAGCCATGTGCTTTAAATGTTTGTTGTGGGGGCAGGGAGCACTGTATTGTGAATGTAGCATAGGGAGAACTTTTATTTATTTATTTATTTATTTTAAAAAATAAAATTTTAAAAAAAGAAAATGCACTATGCACTATCCATGTATAAGATGACCCCTTATTTTAAACTTCAAAAATTTAGGGAAAAATATAGTCTTATGCATGGAAAAATACGGTATATACTGCTTGATTGGGGAAAAAACCCTCAAAGCAGTTTAGAAGAAGATAAACAAGAAAATCAAGGAAAATTTACAGCTCTACTTTAAAACATACAAAATTTAAAATGCTGAAACTGATTTAAATTATCTCAACTTTCTAAGCATCTGGGTAGCCAAAATAAGGATGTTTTTAGCAGGCACCGAAGAGAGTAAAAGTGAAAGTACTGTACCTGCTGGATCTCTCTTGGGCGGGGCAATTATTTTTTATTCATTTTCTAATTTATAAAACCAAATTTTAAAAGTGCCTGCTTAATCTCAATAGGCAGGGAGTTGCAAAGTGCAGGTGCTGCCACACTGAACCACCAAGTCCTTACGAAAGCAGAATGGGTATTATGGATATTATACAAGGTATTATGTGGCACCTGTAGTAATGCCAATTCCACCAATCAAAGCAGTCATGTGGGCACATGTTGGGTATTAGGGAGCTTTTGCCCTTAGCTGCACCCCACCCTGCTGCAGCCCCAACTCAGACTCTCACTACAATTTTTATTGAAAAGGAAGGGGGGGTTCCCATTCCTTTCAAAAGGAATCTGTCCACTCAGAAATGAGACCGACCATGAAGCACATTTGATTTCCACATCCAAGGACTTCAGTCATCCAACACTGGATCCTTGCCAGTCCTGCTGGCTGGTATGCTGTGCCCACGGGATCAACTGTGCACGCCCAATTTCCTTCTGTGGCTGTGACAAGAGCGTGATCATCTTGCCACATACCAACTGCTCCCGGCTGACAGCAGCTCTCCCCAAGGTCTCAGGCAAAGGTATTCTCCAGGCAGACAGGCTCCCCTTACAGCCTTGAACCAGACGTACCAGGCTGTGAACTTGGGAGCATACACCATTCAAAGCGTGTTCTACCAGTGAGCTTTGCTTTATTTCAACACAGAGATACCTTCTTGCTGCTTTGGGGTCCCCCCCCCAACAAGGGATGGTTGTGTTAGATTAGTGTAAGACAAACAGCCATAGATTTAGGCTGCATTCACCCCCCACACATTTGAAGTACATTTAATGCATGTGGCTCCCCACAAAGAATCCTGGGAACTATAGTTTACCCTTTAAAGAGGTACAATTCCCAGGGTCCTTGGCAAGCAACAGTTCCCAGAATTTTTTTTTGGGGGGGGGGGGCAACACATGTGTTTTAAATGTACGGTATGTATGCAGCCTTATTATGGTGTAAATGTCATGGACTAGAGAATGTGACAAAGACAAGTGACAAGGAACCTGTGGCCCTCCAGAACTTGTTAGATGCCAAATGGGATCTTTTGATAAAGGGTGATATATAAATTGAATAATAATACAACAACAAAAATTCAGTAGAACTATTAATAAAGAATAGGCCAAGAAGAAATCACTCGCATATAATGACCAGAAAGCCGAAGGATTGGGGGGCAGATTTCCAGAGGGGCGGCCATGTTAGTCTGTTGCAGCAAAAACTGCCCAGAGTGCAGTAGCACTTTAAAAACTAACATATTTCTTATGGTTGTGAACCACAATCCACTTCATCAGATGCATAAAGAGTTATCATGAGTCCAAGAAAGCTTAGCTTTGTCTGCAAGGTGCCATGACGAGACTTGGAAAAACATTTCGTGTTTTTCAAGATAAAGCATCAGCTCTTAGGAACATTGGGAGCAGAGTCAAACTATTGATCCATCTAGCTCAGTATTGTCTACACTGACTGGAAGCAGCTCCCCAGGATTTCAGGAAGGAGTCTATCTCAGCCCTTTCTGGAGATGTGAAGAATTGATCCTGGGGTGGTCTGCATTCAAGCAGGTGTTTTATCACTAAGCTACAGACCTTTTCCTTTGCGAAGCTCTTTTCCAGATAGCCTGTTATGAAACTCCCAATGGCAAGGTGCTTTTTTTTTGGCCAAGCAGTGTTGGGGCAAAGAAAAGATTTATCCTTATGCAGCAATTTGGTGCAATCCTTAAGCTGCTTAAAATAGCTTATTGTGGGCTTAGTTCTGCTGACTGATGTGAACAACTGGATTTCCAAGGACGGACAGGCTCTCTTAACAGCTTATATATTCAGGTAGATCAGTGGTTCCCAAAGTGGGCAGTACTGCTCTCTGGGGAGCAATAGGATTACCTAGCAGGGTGCTAAGAGGGCAAAGGGGCTTTTCAAAGACCACCAGACTTTGAAAAGCTGGTTTTCTTCTTTTTTGGCCATCACTCATAGCTGAGTAAGATTGTCTTCCATGAACACAGTCTTAGTGGTGTGTCCAGAGGTGACTGTGGGGGCCAATTCTGGACCCACACATCCTTCCGCAGTGGGGGCATAGGTTTCCAGGTGGGAGTTGGTCATGGTGAGGGTTTGCCAAATGTGCCTTCCTCTTAGTTCATTTCTTCCTTTTGTCCTGAGTTTGAGTGTCTTCAAAATCCATTACACCTTTGGTAAAGGCTGCTCTTCAACTGCAGCGCTCACAGGCCAGTGTTTCCCAGTTGTCAGTGTTTATAACTACATTTTTTTAGATTTGCCTTGAGAGAGTTTTTAAACCTCTTTTGTTGATCACCAGCATTAATTACGCTTTCCATTTTTAAGTTTGGATTAGAGTAGTTGCTTTGGAAGATGATAATCAGGCATCCAAACAACGTGACCAGTCCAACGAAGTTGATGTTGAAGAATCATTGCTTCAACACAGGTGATATTTGCCTCTTCCAGTACCACTACCTCTGACACATGTGTGTAATCTCTCAATCTCTCTCTCTCTCATATGAACAGTAGCCATTAGCTAGAATTCCAGGGGTAGGAGAGTGAACAATGTTTTCATTTTTCAGAATGGCTTTCAAAATATAACATAATTCACTATTTCATGGCCTCATCAAAGTGAGTACAGTGGTACCTCGGGTTACAGACGCTTCAGGTTACAGACACTACAGGTTACAGACTCCGCTGACCCAGAAATAGTACCTTGGGTTAAGAACTTTACTTCAGGATGAGAACAGAAATCGCAGCGCGGCAGCAGCAGGAGGCCCCATTAGCTAAAGTGGTACCTCAGGTTAAGAACAGTTTCAGGTTAAGAACGGACCTCCAGAACAAATTAAGATCTTAACCCGAGGTACCACTGTATAGATTGAGCAAGACTCCGCAAGATTATGTGAGACTACAATATCCTGGACTACATTATTTTCATCGGGGGGGGGGGGGGGCTTTTTTGTAGCAATATGTCCTTTTATGTCAGCAACATGTTAATTGGTTACACTGCTGGAATTCATGTTGTGAAACATGCATCAAACTTTGAAAGCAATTTCAAAATCCTACGAAGGAGCATCAGAATTGGGAAAGAGAAAGAGCTGCAAAGTGGGATGGGCTCAATTATTTGCAGAAAGCGAACAAAACAAGACAACATCACAGATTACATCTCTGTCCAGGGGTGCAAGCGTTTCCCCAGGGTTTTGGCCTCCTTTGAATTTGGTTACTGCAGAGTGAGACTTAAGGTCAGAGAGTCACAACCTTTTAAAGCGTGTGGGCAGATTTGGATTTTTGAGCGAGCATCATGAGCACAACTCCTCTGATTCCTTCTTTCCTTGCTCTCTCAAATCAGGCCCCCACCATTAGACACAGAAATAAAGCTCATATGAACACACTTCACTTTTCTAAAGAATCCGAGTAGAAGTCAGATCCATTCAAAACAAGCTGGATCTAAATGTTCTAATGTGCTTTAGGAGTAGAGTGTGCATGTTCTTCAGGAGTAGCCAACAAGGCTTCAACATCAGTCAAATTCACCACCTCCAAGCAGTCATCCAGCTCAATCCCTAATCCAGTAACAGTCCATTTCTACCAAACTGAGTTTTCACAAAGCCATTCTGTTCCAAAAAAGAAAATCCAGCAACGCAGTTACCACAGCTGTTTCAGGATAAAGAAAGCCAAGTTGCAAAGCCAATCTCTATCACCACCTTGTGTTGACAACGGGAAAGAAGAAAGAATCCTTCAAACATCCTTTGAACATGTGACTTTCAAACCAAGGGCCGCAAAAGAGACTGAAAGGCAGAAACGCACCATACATTTGAAGCACATTCAATAGACATTAAAAGCATATGGCTTCCCCCAAAGAATTCTGGGAATTGTGTTTTGTTATGGGTGCTGGGCAGCATGTCCATCTTTGCCCTGCCGCCTCTCCCGCCACCCCACTTTGCCAGTGCCTGCAGCGGCAGGGTGGGCAGGGTGCCAGTGGCTGCACCACCTCGGGGGCTTCCGCCACCTGAGGCGGCTGCTTCACCCTGCTTCATGGGTGGGCCAGCCCTGGTAATGGGAATTGTACCACTGTGGGGGTGTGCTTTAAATATGCACTGAATATGCTTTAAATGTGCGCAGTGGTGAATCTACTCTGAAGTGTGATTTCTTTGCAAAACGAAGTTAGAAAGGCCCCGAGACAGCCTGTATACTCCTTAAAAACAAACAGTAAAATGCAAACATTGGAAGAAAAGGCTGTCAGTAGTTTCTAGCTACGGTGGCTATATTTCCCCTCCACAGTTGGAGGCAGTGTGCTTTTGAAGGCCAGGCTTCTCCCCACAGCAGGTGGAGAGAGTTGCTCTCGCACTCAGGTCCTGCTTTTAGGCTTCCCACTGGGCCAACTTGTTGGTCACCTCAAGAACAGATGGCTGGACTAGACTGGCCCTGATCCAGCAGGGCTTTTCTTGCTTTCTTACGGCTAGACTGGTCTTATGGCTGATCCAACTTGGATGGCTTTATAAAAGGTTTAGACAAAAAACCAAGGAGGACAGAGCTATCAATGACAACTAGCCATGACAGCTGCAATCCATCTCTACTGTCCAAGGCAGTATGCCACTGAATACCATTTGCTGGGAATTACAAGTAGGGAGAGTGCTGTCACGTTCAGGTCCTGTTTGCGGGCTTACCGGAAGAGGCGTCTGGTTGGCCACTATGAGAACAGGATGCTGGACTAGTTGGGCCATTTGCAAACCCTCGAACATTCCTCAGTTGAAAATAGGGACATTTCTCACTCTCCCCTCCCAACTGACCCTCCTCGACTTCCAATTCCCCTCCGCAGAGCATTTCCAATAAATAATAATAATAATAATAATAATAATAGTAGTAGTAAAGTAATAATTTATTATTTCTACCCTGCCCATCTGGCTGGATTTCCCCAGACACTCTGGGCGGCTTTCAACAGAACATCAAAAACAGAATAAAACTTCAAACATTAAAAACTCTCCTAAACAGGGCTGCCTTCAGATGTCTTCTAAAAATTGGATAGTTGTTTATTTCCTTGATATCTGATGGGAGGACGTTCCACAGGGTGGGCGCCACTACCGAGAAGGCCCTCTGCCTGGTTCCCTGTAACCTCACTTCTCACAGTAAGGGAGCCGCCAGAAGGCCCTCAGCGCTGGACCTCAGTGTCCAAAAGAAGGGGGAATTCCATCACCAGTACACCACTCCACTGTTCTGAGAAAACCCGGTAATCCCCCTTTCATTTGTCCCCCTTTCTTCCCACCCAGGGTGGCGCTGCTCTCCTCTGCCTGCCCCTCAGAGCCAGCCGCTCATCATGCAAGGCTGGGCCTTGGGGGTGGCAGCCTCTCCTCTCCTGTTCTCCAGCAGATGCTACAAGCTGCCCAAGGGAGGAGGCTGGCAGAGGTGGCCATGGAGAGGCCAGGGGATGCTCCCTCACAGCTGTAGCAGCCGCTCAGCCCAAGTGCTGGTTCATCCTCCACCCTGAACTTGGCAGCAGTGGGGCTGGCAGGGAAAATAGGGACATTCCAGGATCAAATCAGAAGCCAAGATGGCTTTCATTATTCTGGGACTGACCCTGGAAAACAGGGACACTTGGAAGGTATGCCATTGACTTATGTCCTGCAAGCAAATCAGGATGAATGTTCAATAAACAGGTTCTCTGGAAGTGTCCCAAATTCTAGAAGGCCACACAACAGAAGCAGCATAACCTATCCATTCTAGAACTGGATACAGCACAATGGAACAGAACAGAATTTCAGGCATAGGAATAGATGAGGTGTTTTTTTTGTCTGTATATATACAGGCTGCGATCCCTAGAGGACTGAGTTCCTCTTGTTAATCTTTCATTTAATGCTTAAGAGAAACTTGTGGACATTATGCTTATAATGGAACTTATTACCTAGAGCACATCTTCTTGTGGCAATAAAAGAGCTTAAAATGGAATAAACTGCTAAAGTAAAGGAGGAAACAGTCAACACTGTCAGATGAATTAGTTTGCATTTTCTGATTTCAGGCATTTTAAATCAGGGCAATCGTGATCTTTTGAGGGGGAACAATATTAATTTTTTCCCAACTCTACCTAGCAATTTTACAGTCCCTTTTAAGAAGCAACTTCCACCTCAAACTGGCATGTGCATATAGAAGAAAAGAAAACAAGGAATTGGACAGTAAATCATGACCTAATTCTCATTCCAACATTATGGATATTATACTGTTGTTTAGTTTATCGCTGATGCAAGATTTTAGTCAGCAAGGTAAGCAGATCATTCTTTCTGTTAAAAAAAGATTATTCTATATTCCAATACAAAAGGTAAAGGAAGGAATCCAAACAAATTATACAAGAAAAAAAATACAAATAGTGGGTTCAGTTTCTCGATAGAACATGCAGAATGCATTTAACTCATAAGAAAGTTCCATTGGGCAAAATGGGACTTTCCCAAGGTTGCGTGTCCAAAATTACAGCCAGTGTGGAGTTGTGGTTAGAGTGTCAAAGTAGGACCATACAGCCTAACACACACATACCCCAAGCTCACAACAATATGTTCATAGAAACGTGAGTAAAACACATGTGGTGGTTGTTTCTTCTAGGGCACATTTGGGGGACCTTTGGCCCTCCAGATAATGCTGAACTACAACTCCCTCGCCCCCATAAGACTTTTCCACTGTAGGGTTCCAGGTGCAAATTACAGGCACACCCCAAAGGAGCCACCAGGAGGAGAGTTAAGCACACTCTACCTCTCCCTTCCCAGCTCTGTTTTTCCCTATAAGGGGGCCAACTTCAGGAAAAAGAAACCTAGTTTGGTAGAGCAAAGGACCATTATAGACATTGCAGACATCTCAGCTAGGAACAAACAAATTGGAGAGGAATGTATATAAGGCTGTTCATCCATTCTGCCCATTCCCTTTCAGGACTCCAGAACTATCACTGTTGCGTGCAAAGATTCTCTGAACTCCTTCCTAAAAGCACAAAAAGAATATCCATCATACTGAAAGGTAGGAGAGCTTCAGGAATGCCTTCTCCTCTGGAGAGGCCGCCCAAACCACTGAGATTTCTCAAGGAACCCTCTGTTTAAAGCAGGGATGGGGAGCACATACAGCCTTCCAGGTGTTGTGGGACTCCCAACTCCCATCAGCCCTTGCAGCCAGTGTGGCTGGCAAGCAGAGTAGGATGGTGAGAGTCATGGTCCAGCAACGTCATCTGTGGGAAGCCACAGGTCCCTCACTTTGGCTTCAAAAAGAGGTTAATTCAGGTTGCTTCCTGATGACCTGGTTATTGAGCATTCGTATTTGTTTGCACAAATTTTGCAGTGAACATGTATAACATCATCTGTTTATTGAACATTCATTGCTTTGCATTCCACCACATACATCATCGAGGCAGGAGGCATTTTCAGCATTCTGCTCTCACAGCGACCACCCAGATGCCGACAGGAAACCTGCAAGTAGGACTTGAGTGCAACAGCGCTCTTCCCTCCTGCTGTTTCCAGCCAACTACTGGAGGCAGAACATAGCGGCCATGGCTGGTACTCATTGATATTCCTCCATGAATTTGTCTAAAATCCTCTTTGAAAGCCACACAATTTGGTGGCTATTAGTGCCTCCTGTGGCAGCGAGTTCCACAGGTTAAGTATACACTGCTGTGAGTAAAAGTGCTTTCTTTTGCCTCTCCTGAATCTTCCAACATGCAGCTTCTTTGGATGTCCCTGAGTTCCACTGCTATGAGAGATGCAGAAAGCTCTCTATCCATTTCTCCTACACACCGTGCATAATTTTATCAAGTCGCCTCTTGTTAGCTGAGTCGGTAGAACGTGAGACTCTTAATCTCAGGGCCGCAAGTTTGAGCCCCATTTTGGGTGGAAGGTTCCTGCATTGCAGGGGGTTGGACTAGATGGCACTTGTGGTCCCTTCCAACTCTACCATTCTCTTGTCTTTTCTCTAAACTAAAAAGACCCAAATGCTGCAACCTTTCCTATACTGTATAGCGGACTTGCTTCATCCCCTTGATCATTTCAGTTGCCTTTTTCTGAACCTTCCTCAGCTCCACAATATCCTTTCTGAGGTGCAGTGAGCAGAAATGCACACAGTATTCCAAGTTGATTTCTATAGCACAGCAAGTCACACTGGACCTAACTAGGTCTGGGGCCCAGAGATTCCCCACCCTTTCCGCAGAGAGTGATCTCACATGTGAATCTGCCTCTTCTTTTAAGCAAGTGTGCAAAGAAGTGAGAAGGAGGAGAAAGGAAGGTGAGAAGGGCACAAACAAGCTGGAATGCAAGGAAGGTGATATTTCGGAGGTGGCAAGGCATAGGCTGGATCTAGACACATTAAAGAAGCGTTTAAGTTAAGTGCTTTGTAAACTTTGTATGAGAAATCAGGCTGGCAAAAACGGAACTCCACAGCACCATCTGGTGTTACAGTGTTATAATGCATATACAACTCACATAAACACTTGTTCTTTGCCAATGCAGCTGAATCCTAAGGCCAACTTATTAAATTCCTTTATCTTAAGTAACAACTGATTTTGGGTTGTTGTTGTTTTTACTTTGTCTTTCCACAGAAAGTGAAAACACATCTAGAGAGGCGTTGTCCAGAAATCACACTGTGGCTGCTTTGCAATGTTCTGGACCTCAAGGCACCATGCAAGTGCACTTCATTGTTTCCGAAAAGATGTACAGAGGGAAACTAAAAGCTATGGATCTCTTCTATGGCCTGAAACAAATCACGGATCCTGATGAGAGGGGCTGTGCTGCTAAATGCTGCTTGATATCGGCCGATCACAGAAAGAGCCTCCAGCGTCAGGCAGAAGCTAGTATTATGGGGAAAGGTAAGGAAAGGAAGGAGAGCTTGAGGGCCATGCATTGGGCTGTATTCCATGTCAGTTCAATTCAGAATAGACCCACTGAACTTAATGGACATCGGCCTGTTCATTTCAGTGGGCCCACTCTGACTAGAATTAGTTAGCTAAAACCCATTGTCCATTTTTGCTATCTTACCCTCTTCTATGACTCATCCCTGACACGAGTGGCAAACTTCAGGCCTGGGAGCTGAGTGTGGCCCTTTGGACCTCTGTATCTGGCCCTTGGAACTCCCCCAAGCCACGCCCCTCACTGGTCTTGCACTGCAGCCTGAGAGTTGTGTGCCTGGCTGGAATGTGTCCTTGGATAATAATGCCTCTTGCTTGTCAGGAGAGAGGGCAGAGAAGGGGGTGTGAGTGTGTGTATAAACTAGCCTACTGTTAAAAGGTAATTGTTCCTTTTTGCCTCTGACCCTGCATGTGGCCCTCGTATGGTTGTTCAAAGGAGAATGTGGCCCTTGGGCTGAAAAAACGGCACCCAGGTTTTTTAACATATGTATAATGCTGGGGGGGGGAGGGGGGGACATTACAAGATGCAAGCATTCTTTTTCAACTTTTCTAATTTAACTCCCTGGCAGATAAACACACCCCAGATACAATTTCTGTTCACAGTGCTTCTCCCAGGGGTGTCGGATTGTTTCATCATCAGCAATCAAACTAATAATGACAATTTTGCAAGAAGTTTGGAAAAGGCAACTGAAATCCGAATCAATGCAACATGTCAAGGTAACTAATTTGGTTTTTTCCCCAGTTTTGCATGAGTAAGGAGGATAATTAGCCGAAATAAATACTGCATACTGTGCTATATTGCAGGGACAGAAGTCAGGGGAGACTTAAATTGTAATATGTTTTTTTTTTTAAAAAAAAAGCTTAGATCCCACCTTTTTGCATGACTTGAGGTGCACAATTCGCCAAGGAGTTATTCTGTGGATTGAAGGAATCCCATCTCAAAGTTGCTAACAGCCCTAGTGAAATTAACAAGCAACAGCAGAATAGTTAGTAAAGATCATAGAATTGTGGAGTTGGAAGGGACCCAAGGGTCATCTAGTCCAAGCCCTGCAATGCAGGAATCTCAGCTAGATCATACATGACAGATGACCACCCAACCTCTGTTTAAAAACCTCAAAGGAAGGAGAGTCTACCACCTGTATGGAGAGTCTGTTTCACCACCAGTTCTTACAGTCAGAAAGTTCTTCCTTATGTTTAGTTGGAATCTCCTTTCTTGTAACTTGAATCCCTTGGTTTGGGTCCTGCCCTCTGGAGCAGGAGAAAACAATCTTGCTCCATTCTCCATGTGGGAGTCCCTTACCTATTTGAAGATATATCCTCTTAGTCTCCTCTTTAGAAGACTAAACATAGCCAACTCCCTCAACCATTCCTCATAAGGCTCTGCACGTGCTTCAGCTTGTCAATATCCTTCTTAAATTGTGGTGCCCAGAACTGGACACAGCAAGTCCTCAGATTGCCAAATACTTAACACAGAGGGAGTGTCAACAAATTAAAAGCTCTTTCCTTACAATGCCAGCTACCTCCTTCTTATTCTCTATTTTGCCATTGTAGAACTCAACGAAGAGGAGGACTAAAAGTAGTATTATATGGCTCCGCCCATCATTAGCTCTGGCTCCACCTACTGTTAGTCTCCCTTCCTTCTGACCCACCAATCACTGTTGGTGTACTGAAAGGTGGGAAAATACCACTCAGATTTTTCTACCTCAGGCACCAAAATGTCTTGAGCAGGCTTCCTCAACCTTGGCCCTCCAGATGTTTTTGGCCTACAACTCCCATGATCCCTAGCTAGCAGAACCAGTGGTCAGGGATGATGGGAATTTGTAGTCTCAAAACATCTGGAGGGCCGAGGTTGAGGAAGCCTGGTCTTGAGACTACAGATGTGTTCACGTTAATGCTTACTCCACATCCAGTGGCTCCCAGTGCTACTTTCTGAAGCCACATTCACATGTTAGCCATGGTCCATATTGAACCTGCAGTTTCTTGACAAATACTGCTGTCCGATGCGGTGTGTTCCCCCCCCCCCCCGGCCCTGATCCAGATTAAATCCGACTAGAAAACTTAACCCACCGTATCTGTGCTGTGAACATTTAAGACAGCCATTGCACATGCACAGATGAAAACATATGCTAGGCTTGCCATACGTCAGGAAAATTCCTGACGTGTCCTAGTTTCCGGGTGTAAAAATGGTGTCATGGAGGAATTTTGCTAAATCTGCAAAATTTCAGGGGAAATTTGGCGATGTGATGGAAAAAGCAATGGAAACAGCTCCAAAAGCTTAAAATCACTATTTTGCGGGGGAGGTTTTCCCCCAAAAAGCTTAACAATTTTGATGAGTTTCTTTAAAAAAAGCTTTGCAGATGTGAAGAATTATACTTTTTGAAATATGGCAACCCTAGCATATGTTTCATGAGTAGGCGTTGGAGGGGGGTGTTTCAGGGGCAAGGAAGACAAAAAGGTCATGCATATTGGGTGAAAACATCCCCACCCCCTCTCTGATGTGAGCAAGACTCTGCAAATGCATCTTGAAACGCAGCAGGGGGAGCGACTGTTCTGCCTTTTCAAGTTGCAAATGTGAACATACCCTACAACACAGCTCCTATCTTTCGTTATTACATTACCTCGCCTATTTTATGCTTCGTATTTCTCGTTCTGTCCCCAGAAGCAGATGAGATGGAGGACAGGAAAAAGATAGGTGTCTTCCTGAAAATAGCCGTCTTGTGTGTCATGGTGCCCCTGATGTTCTTCTTTATGGTATTTGGTGTATGCGAAGTCCCCTGTCCTGTAAGTTTGCTTGTGCCGAATCACTGCGACAATTTAAAATAAGTAAGCTGCTTTATATCGTGTCAGACTCTTGGTCCATCTAGCTCAGTGTTGTCTACACTGACTGGCAGCAGCTCTCCAGAGTTTCAGGCGGGGTTCTCTCCCGGCCCTTTCTGGAGATAGCAAGGATTGGACCTAGGACCTTTTGCATGCAATGCGGATGCTTCACCATTGAACTAGGGTCCTTACCCATATTTGCAGAGGATTCAGTGTGGAGGAAATAGTGGTGAAATTTCATGTACTGGCTAGGATTGGGGGAGAAATTCAATTCATTCATTGCATTTAAAGATGAACCTACCTAATTTGCATTTTTCTAAACAATAAGCAAACCGAAACACAGCTATCCTTTGAAAGTTGCACAATCTCTGAATTTTGCAATAGTTATACATTCACGTAAAACGTGCAAAAATGCATAACATGAGCATAAAATGCATATATTAGCAATAATAAATACACTGGGAAATTGCTTTGCAAAAATGTGTATAATAGGCAAAACTGCATACAAGTATGTGTGTATTGGGATAAATTTGCAATAAAATGCTAATTGATTTTCATGAGAATTTTAAAAAAAACAAACACAAATTGATGTGGAAACGTGGAGAACTGAACTCAAGACTGGAAAAATGAGAAACTGAAACCAAAATAGACAGATTCACCCAACCCAAGTCCTGGCCTGTCCAAGTCCCAAGGAAATTGAAGGGTGGACAAGGCAGGCTTCTTTTGAGAGGGACTGTCAAAATGTGGCCTCAATACCTGTCATGACCCCAGAGTGCAGCAATGACCGGGACACTGAACCAGAGGAAGTGGACCAGGGGCACTCAGGATGAACAGTCACTAAACAGGCCATCTGGAAACACGCCGGTACCTGGTTTTGAGCCTAGTACTAGTGATTAGGAGCCAATGGAGTCTGGGGCTGGCAGGCAGGAGGCTAACGAAACACGCTTCACAGCATTGCAATGCACAGGAGGCTAGTCCCTTAGGGCAAATGAGGCCTTGCCCCACCCACCTCAGCCTGCCCTCACCCAGCCCCTACCTGCCGTACCTTATTTATGACCAATATAGAGGGTAGCATTGACTGCCAAAACATCTGGAGGGCACCAGGCTGGTGAAGTCTGTCTTGAAGACATGGGCTTAGGCAGGGCTTTGTGACGGAGTTCGACCAGCTTAGCCATGCTGATAAATTTCTTCTTCACTCAGTGTTCCCTTCCTCGTTGGACGCAATGTCTCTTCCCTACGCAAAAACATGAAGCAAAAGAGAAGAAAATGACGGAAGCCACAAATCCTGCAGCACACGGAATCCCCACCATGGTCTGTTTGTTTTTAACAGTTCAGTCGTGCTTATTCCATTCAGCTAGACGAGACTTCCCTGGCCGTAGGACGAGAGCCCTGCGTCATCAGGCTCATCTAGTCCAGCATCCTGCTCTCACAATGGTGCAGCAGGTCCTCCAAAAGGAAGCCTACAACTTGGGCTTGAGGGCGGTAGCCCTCTCCCCACTTGTGATTCCTAGTAGTTGGTATTCAGTGGAGGTAGAACATAGCCATTGTGGCTAATAGCCATCAAAAGCTGTATACTCCATGGTTCTGGAACAAGTAGAACCCTGCCAGATCACACTTAAGACCAATCCAGCCATAAGAACTTAAGAAAGGTCTTCTTAAACCAAGCCAGTGGTACATCTGCACCACCACCCCAACTCACAACCAGTCAAGAAGGTGGTATTTGCTGCCAGCTTCCTCCTCCTTTGTTTTAGGGTTGCCCTTGTTAGAACTCAAATGAGAGAAGGATGGAGACAAAATTAATTGGCTCTGTCTCTCCCTGTTATGGACTCTGGCTCCATCTATTGTTGGCCTCCTTTCTTTCTGTCCTACAGTGATGAACCAGATACTCATGGGAAGCCCACAAACTGGGCCTGAATGTGACAGCCCATTCCCCACTTGCAATTCCCAGCCCAATTTGTGTAACCCCCCTTTCAAAGTCATTCTCTAAAAAAAAAAACATGTAAGTTAATTATTGCACATGGAAGTAAAAGATTTGGAATTGCTTTTCCAGTCCTGCATTGAACTGACAAAATCCACCCCCATGTTAGCAGTACTGTTTAATATGCAAAAGTTGGACTTGTTATATTATAAATTAGATTTTTCATTTGTTTTCCAGGCAGAAGTTTAACAGCAAGTCCCAACACCCCCAAAACATCTTAATTCAGGAGTGTTTAGGCATTGCTTCTGAAATAAGTGAAATAAAAGGTGTTTTCTCATTTACTGGGTCGTGTGTGTGTGTGTGTGTGTGTGTGTGTGTTTAAAATTCTCAACATGATCTCAGAAATAGCAAATTCAAGCTACATCTCCCCCTTTATGTAATCAAAATTTCTTTTTAAAAATTCTCTTTATTTGGGCTTAAGTGGGGCAGTGTTTTCATTTGTCTGAGTTATTGTTCATTTATGTGTTTATTTTTTATTTGTTGTATGCATATATTTTGTACAGTTGTCGAAGTATTTAATCATTTACACAAAGCCTTTACACACACACCTGACACAACTTATTGTCAGCACATATATAACACACTACCATAGACACCATCCTATACATGTTTCACACACATAAAAACCTAGAGGCGGTTGGTCATTTTTCCATTTTTATATGTGCCAGGTGTTTGCAAAAAAAAAAATCCCTCCCCTATTTATATTCAAAAGGGACGCTGATGGCGCTGTGGGTAAAACCTCAGCGCCTAGGACTTGCCGATCGCATGGTCGGCGGTTCAAATCCCCGCGGCGGGGTGCGCTCCCGCTGCTCGGTCCCAGCGCCTGCCAACCTAGCAGTTTGAAAGCACCCCCGGGTGCAAGTAGATAAATAGGGACCGCTTACTAGCGGGAAGGTAAACGGCGTTCCGTGTGCTGCGCTGGCTCGCCAGATGCAGCTTGTCACGCTGGCCACGTGACCCGGAAGTGTCTGCGGACAGCACTGGCCCCCGGCCTCTTAAGTGAGATGGGCGCACAACCCTAGAGTCTGTCAAGACTGGCCCGTACGGGCAGGGGTACCTTTACCTTTACCTTTATTTATATTCAAAATATTTTATTCTAAAAAGTACTTGTGTCTCAACTCGGCAGTGTGTCAAGTGGATGTTTATTTTAATACTGCTGAACTGCTTTACTTGGTGCCATCAACGTTTGCTTCATTTTATTTAAATTATTTGTGCAAGTTGACCAAACATTTAAATTGTAATGCAACAACACCTTAAGCCACCACTTCACATTTTGCTTAAGCAGAATCCTAGACATGTCAATACTCTTCCTTGTAGTGACCATTATTACTCAAAGTTCTCCCAGTTACCCAAAGGTAGTTTACCCCTCAAAGAGCTATAAATCTCCAGCGTCTAAGCGACAGTTCCCAGTATTATTTGGGGGGAAATAAATCTATTACCTATGTGCTTTAAATATATGGCACGCATAGAGCTTTCTCAACGTATATTTCTTTACAGGCGCTCATTTTTTCCTCAGCAATGTATTGTCATTTCCGTTTGTCGTGCCCCACAGCTGTGTAATCCGTTTTCCCTTATTGGTTTATTATTATTCATTTTACATGAAAACCAATTTTTTTTTAAAAAAATGTGTTTACTCCCAAGTAATCTTGGCATATTACGAATATATTCTACGGCTACCGTGAGCCTTCTTCGTTCTACTTATGTGCGTTCAAGGTGAGAGGAGAATAAATATATACAGTATACAGTACAGTACAGTATTCTGAGGTGAGGAGGAAGACGGGAGGGGGAGGGGAGGAGGAGCGCGCGCACGCGCACGCGGTCTCGACAGCCCACGTGCACAGCCACCCGTCGGGCCCGAGCACGTTCCAGAGAGAGAGAGAAAGAGCGTGAGCGCAACGGACGGCTGCGAGGGGGAGAGGGAGGGGCCGCCTGTGCCGCCCCGTTCTGCGTGGAACGCACGTAATTTAAAGCCGGGTCGAGTCGGCAAAGCAAGCGAAAGGCGAGCAAAAGCGAGGCAGGTAATCAAGGGGCGGGGCTGCGGTGTGCTTCGCGGCGGGGAGGGGAGAGGGAGAGAAAAGGGGCGGGGCGGCTGTGTCGGAAGAGCGGAAGTAACCGGGTGGCTTGTGTGTTTGGGGGGGGGGGGAATGAAAGGAACGACACATTCAGGAGGGGAGGGGGGAATGGAACGAAAGCCAGGCGCGCCCCTGGTCAGCGCGTGCGCTCTCGCTGTCTGAGGCGGAGCCCGGATGGAACTCGCTCTCGCGTGCGCTGCCGCCTGCTTCACCTCATTGGCCAAGGGGGGGGGGGAACGAGGGAGCGCGTGGTTGCTGTGACGTTGAGGCGTCAGTTGGGGAGGGGGGAGTATAAAAGGTTGTGGGGAGGAAGAGAAGGTTGATTTCGAAGGGCCTGACAAGACCTGTGTCTTGATGGAGTCTGGTGATGGAGGGGGGGGGGAATTTACCCCCCCCACCACACAGACACACCTTTTGTTGTTCTTGATTTATTTTTTCCATAGAGTGTACACCTTACACCAGGCTTCCTCAACCTCAGCCCTCCAGATGTTTTGAGACTACAATTCCCATCATCCCTGACCACTGGTCCTGCTAGCTAGGGATCATGGGAGTTGTAGGCCAAAAACATCTGGAGGAGGTTGAGGAAACCTGCCTTATACCATGCTGCCTCCCCTTCCCACTAGCCACATGCTTCAGCTGCTCATTGATAGAACTGCTGTTAAAATCAAATTTGATTTTTGTTCCATCTTATGTTCAGTGTTAACACCTGTGACCCTCCAGATGTCTTATCTATTATTTATAAAAACACACACACAGAGAGAGAGAGTTTACAACAATGGAATATAAAAATACAGTAAAAGCGATATAAAAAGTTAAAATCAGACATTGATTATTGTGGAAAGATGTATTCGTAATTGCCTGCATGGGCCTGGCGGAATGGAAAAGATTTCAACAGGCTTTTGGAGGTTCATTTTATTTTATCGACTTCATAAAATGTATATACTGCTTGATTGCAGAAAAACCTCAAAGCGTTTTACAAAAAGGATAAAATAAAATTACTACTAAATATTTAGAGCCATCATTTAAAACATAGATTAGGTTTAAACTACAATGTAATAGATATAAATTAAAATTTCTACAGTTATACACAATCTAAATGAGAATGTATTCAGCAGCCATAGAAAAGGATGGGTGAAAGAGCCTGTTTGATATCAATTGGCAGGGAGTTCCAAAGTGTCGGTGTTGCCACACTAGACAATCATGTTCTTACAGAAGTGGTGTGGGCATTATGTAAAAATAGCAGTTCTGCCAATTGAAGTGGTCAGGTGGGCACAAGTTGAAACAGAAGGCAACTGCTGAATCTCTGTTTGCAGAGTTTTCCACAATACTGGACCAATGGTGCTGACGGCTCTTTTTCTTCTTGACGGCATTTCCAGGCAGAGCTGGGTATATCCCCTGCCTGAAACCCTGGAATGCTACTGCCAGTCAGTGTGGACAGTATTGAGCTAGATGGCCCAATGGTCTGACTCAGTATAAGGCATCTTCCTGTATTCCTATATTTTTCTTCCAGGGGCCTACAAACGGGCACACATCTTTATTTTTCTTTTTTCAGGGGTTGAGCGTCACTGGAAAGCTTAATTCAATGAGAGATTGTAGTCTTTAAGTGAAGTTCAGGTGCCCAAGGGAGGAACATGGAGCGTCTGACATCGTTCAGCAGTAAGTAGAGTCACTCAAAGGTTGCTGATAGTGCTTGCAATGTGAATCCCCAACTTTCATAAATAGGTAGTGCTAGGTGAAAGATACCACCTGATCTGGCGAGATCATAAGTGAATGTGGAATGATATGTGGCTATGCAACTTACTTCTGTTTCTCATGTTCCGAGAACATGTTCCTTATTGTAGCCAAAATGGCCCCAGCCACATTCAAGGGGGAGGTAGTAGCAGCCTTGGGAAACCCCAAGGTTTACAGAGGAAACCCAGAAATCCATATAAAATCCATTTCCTGGCATTCCATCTCAACTAGTGCAGGCAAGGGGAACCTTTGGCCCTCCAGATGTTATTAAACTACTACTCCCATCATCCCATGCCACTGGCTGTGCTTGCTGTGGGTGATGGGAGCTGTAGTTCAGCAGTGTCTGGGCAGCCAAATGTTTCCTGCACCTGCGTAGAATGGGGTTGAACAGATATGAACCAACTTGAGTTTTGATGGCTGGCGTCACTAGGGATATGTAGTAGTTTCAGTGTCCACCCTACTAGTGTCTGTTGGCACAAAAACACCCTGGCCTACGCAGAAGGTCCCAGATTCAAAACACAGCGTCGCCAGAAAGGGTTGGGGAAATGTTCTGATCTGAAATTGAGTTAGATGGACCAATGGTCTGATTCAGTATAGGGCAGTTTCCTATCTATCTTTTTCTTTTTAATTTTTTTTCTCAATAAAAAAATCACAATTACACGCCTTTCAAACAAATACATCCGGTACAATAACATATTTCACTTCCCTCCCCCCTTTTGTGGTTTCTTTTCTGATTTAAATTTTTAACACTGCATTTTCCAGTTTGCTCCGTTTTTAAGTTATTCTTCCATTTCTCTTGATAATAATTTTAACTGCTTGATTTAAGTTAACCCTACTAATGAACTTGCTTGCATACTGGGATTTTTCAAATATTCCACAAACTTTCCCCACCGTGTCCTATTTACCTTAACATGTAGATGTATTACTGTGTCAGTTTCTCCGCCGACAACAAGTGAAGGAGTTTGCTTTGCAAAATGGCGCCCAAGCTTTATTACGTATTGGTCTTGTTGGCTTTACAGATGACCCTTTTGACAAGCCGCCATGCCGAGGGTGTTCCTCTTACCTCGCAGAACCTTACATAAAGTGTGCAGAGTGCGGCCCACCTCCCTTCTTGCTGTGCTTGCAGGTAAACTTACATTTACAAGGAGAGAAATGAAGGAGGGTTGAGTTACCAAGCCTGTTGTGTTCTCCCAGGATGCTGAAAGCCAAGTAGCCAGATCACCAGGAAGCAGACTAGGGCATATCAATAAGACAAGAGCTCCCAGCTCTTGCTGCTGCTTTTTCTTTTTCTTTTGTATAGCTGGCAGTGGCTCACATAGGGGGTCACCAACGTGGATCCCGAGGCACCAGTGTGCCTGCCATTATCTCCTGCGGTGCTCTGAAAGGTCTCCGAAAACATTTCTTCAGAAATCAACAATACCTGAGAAACTGTTTGTGCTTCCTGATCAGTCCCTGTTCGTACCAGCTCAGCCTCTCCTATGCTGAAGTTAGCATGCCTCCATAGCATGCCTCCATAGCAGCCATTTTCTGTCTCCCATGGCACTCTCTCATAATTACAAATCTGCCCACTAGCCTAAAATGGCTGCTGACTCCTGGGCTAACAACTCCAAGCTGCGCCAAAGTCTTGTTGGAAGTCATCTGCAAACAGATTGCTATTCTTTGTTGTAAAGCAGTCTTCTTGCCAACGTGAGCCTGTGAATTATAGTCAATGGTGTTATATGCTGGAGTCAGCCCCTTTTCAGTGTGTTTAACAGTTTATTTATTGCATAGCACCAATAAAAGGAAACTGTTTGTTAGAAAGGTTCCAGGAAATAACTATAGGGAAGGGATGTTTTGTTTCTGATCGAGGCATCCCAGTGTCCTTTTCATTTTACCTCTTTATAGTCAGTATAAAGTCCCTGTTTCCCATCTACAGAAAGAAGGAAGAAAAGTAACCTAGTGGCAAACTCCTTTGTTTTGCAGTGCTTCACGATAGGATTTGAGTACAAGAAACACCAGAGCGACCACACCTATGAAATAGTGGTAAATGCACCTTTCTGATTACCTTGCTTTTTCTTCTCGTTGTCAGTCTCTGGGGGACACATCTTGATCAGGCATCCCCAACCTTTGGCCCTCCAGATGTTTTGGACTACAATTCCCATCATCCCTGACCACTCGTCCTGTTAGCTAGGGATCATGGGAGTTGTAGGTCAAAAACATGTGGAGGGCCGCAGGTTGGGGATGCCTGAACTTGATAGAACGGGGGTTTGAGGTCAGAAGCCAGTGGTAGTTGTGGCGATGCCAGATTTGCGCACACAAGCACATAGGATGCACAGTCCCCCTCCTCAGCCAATGCTTGCAGATCAGCCCTTTGATATTGCCTCCTTTCAGCTCTTCTAATGATCACTCTGGCAACCAGAGAGGGGGCAATTTGCATCCTCATCAGGGGGCTGGCTTGGCCTTAAATGACTGCCCACCCCAGCATTGTGTCTAATTAAAAGAAGAAGAAGATGTTTCCAAAATGAGTGGGGTCTTGGGGATGGAGAGCAGAAAAATTTGCTTGGAAGGCCCAATCTAGTCCCGCCTAGGCGAGGTTTTAGCCGCTTTGCATTAGAAGATTCATTAGACCAGGGGTAGCCAGTGTAGTGCTCTCTTGATGACTGTGAACGACAACTCCCAATTCCCTTCAGCCAGCATGCCAAATGGTCAGGGATGGTGGGAGTTGTAGTCTAGCAAGGGGGGGGGGGAAGGGCACTTCATTGGCTACCTCTACCCTAGATATTACTTTGTAGAACAATAATGTTTTTCCTCGTGTACTGAATTAACCAGAAAACACTTTAGTTAAATTGTTATGTCACGAAGAACAGTTACATTTTCTGTTCCATTGAAACTCCTAAAACAGGTTTCCCATTGAACAGTGGTTGTTTTTCTGGGGGGGTAGTGGAGTGTGTTTTGTTTGTGTTTTAATCTGTCATGCCCATGTTACTTCTGGAATTATAGCCACAGAGAAGTAAACGAAGAGGTCTTCGTTGTGTTCTGTAATACCACTTTCAGGAGCTAACCGTAATTATAGCTTGTGAGATATTTGCATTACATGATAATAACTTGAAATTCCTGCGGCGTGCTGTTGGAGCTTTTAAACTGTCATTCCAGAAGCAGCAGCCTGATCTCTTGTTCCCCAGGTACTGGAATAATTTGTTTTCGTACATGTAGACCTAAGGAAATGTACTACTCAGCAATGGACATTTGCAGCCCCACATACCAGATTTGAATGGTGCCTCTGGAGGAAGTCACTGAGTTATGAACACCATTTACGAACATAAGATAGCCTGCCGGATCAGGCCAAGCTACATTTTTGAGCATCCTTAACAAACTGCAGTTCCTGGAATTCTTTGGGGAAAGCCGTGTGCTTTAAATGTATCTTATGCATGTGATCTGTATTAATAAGAGAGTATGTTGTGGTTAAGGGATGTGGGTAGCGCTGTGGGTTAAACCACAGAGCCTAGGGCTTGCCGATCAGAAGGTCGGCGGTTCGAATCCCTGCGACGGGGTGAGCTCCCGCTGCTCGGTCCCTGCTCCTGCCAACCTAGCAGTTCGAAAGCACATCAAAGTGCAAGTAGATAAATAGGTACCACTCTGGCGGGAAGATAAACGGCATTTCCATGTGCTGCTCTGATTCGCCAGAAGCGGCTTAGTCATGCTGGCCACATGACCCGGAAGCTGTATGCCAGCTCCCTTGGCCAATAAAGCGAGATGAGCGCCGCAACCCAAGAGTTGGCCACGACTGGACCTAATGGTCAGGGGTCCCTTTACCTTTTTATGTTGTGGTTATATTCTGATGTCAACACAGATCAGTCATCCAGTGAAGCTGAATGTTGGAAGATGCAGGACAGATAAAAGAAAGCATTTATTCACACAGTGCATGCTGTATTGGCCCGAATATAAGCCACACTTTTTTCCAAATTCTGATTGTGAAAAATTAAAGTGCGGCTTATATTAATGACCTTATGCCGCTGGCAAAGTGGTACGGCTCCCCCAACCCACAGGAGCGCAGGGCAACAGTGCGCAGCCCACCCGCCACTCCCAAGCCTCCCCTACACCGGCTGGGGGAAGGGGGGAAGGCCGCCGGCAAAGCGGTGCGGCTCCCCCCAGAAAGCAGCACAGGGCAATGGCGCTCGTCCCATCCATGTCTCCCAAGTCTCCCTGAAGCCACCAAATATTAAAGGTGCAGCTTATTTGCGGTCGTGGCTTATATTCGGGCCAAGACGGTAGTTAAACTTCAGGTCTCCCTCTCACAGGAGACATTGATGCCCACCATCTTGGATAGCCTTATCCTCCCATGAATTTGTCTGATCCTCTTTTAATGCTATCAATGGCTACTAGCAGTGATTGCTGTGTTCCACCTCCACAGTCAGAAGCCTTATGCCTCATAGTACCAAGAACAAGAAAATGCTCTTGTGTTTGGGGAAGAGTGCTGTTGCACCCGGGTCCTGCTTGTGGGTTTCCGACACGCATCAGGCTGGCCACTGTGAGAAAAGGATACTGGACTAGATGGGACACTGGCCTGATCCTGCAGGCTCTTCTTGTGTTCTTAGGCAACTTTAAAAAACCAAACCAAACCAAGAGGGTGTGCATTCATCTCTACTTGGCCCACTGGATTCAAAAAATAAAAGAAAAAAGTCGCAAAATGTGCAGAAGCTGTGAGTTGCCCCAAATCCAGGATGGTGTAGCCACCCTGCCCTTCTCAATGGCACTCCTGCAAAAGTGGATGTGGTATGTGGCACCCACAGCACATGATCAGATCTCCAGTAACAAACAGGGGAAGTCTCACCACCTATGCAATCCAGTGAATATACATGGGGAAGTGGCTGAATCTGGCAAAAAAAGTACAGTATTCCACCCCTGCTGTGGTAATGGTGTCTCTTCCACCCCCACTTTGAAGGGACAGGGATGTACTGCACAGTATTTCTGTTCCACAACTGGAATTCATTCTCCTGAAGACCCCCAGCACCAGGAGCAAAATTACAAGACCATTTTTATTTGGGCTGAGTTTGGTTGTCACCAGGAGACGGGGATTCCTGAGCTGTGTTGACGGCCAGAGCTCAATCGGTTGCAAGTTGGGGCTTTAGTGTACCATTTGTATATATGTGTTCTAACGTGTTGTTCCTCGTCTTGATTTTTGGTGACAAGGCAAGTTCAAAATGCCACTAAAGGCTGTGATGGGTGGGATTTAAGCTACTGAACACCATGCTCAGAATCGCAGCCAAAATTAGTTCCGTTCCTTGTTTCCCCATATCGCCAGACATCCAACTTCCCCGTCCTTGATCCGACTTGGACAGCTCAAGAAGAAATGGCCCTCTTAGAAGCTGTGATGGATTGTGGCTTTGGAAACTGGTGAGAGTTTTATGCCTGATTAAACATTGAGATCTGTCCCGCTTTGGTGGGTACTGCAAACCAGACAGAGCAATCCTCCTTCTGATTGATGCATAACCAGAACTATTCCCCCTCCTCTCTCTCTTATAGGCAGGATGTAGCAAATCAGATGAACACAAAGACGAAAGAGGAGTGTGAAAAACATTACATGAAGCATTTCATCAACAACCCCCTCTTTGCATCCACGCTATTAAATCTGAAGCAAGCGGAAGAGAATCAACACAGTGACACAGCCATCCCGTTTTATTGTAAGAGACCATGGCAGGGACAGAGGCAGCATTTCACATTCCTAGATTAGCCAGTGTGGTGCCCTTCAGGGGCTGTTAGGACTACAACTCCCATCAGCCCTAGCCAGCACGATCAGTACAGTCGTACCTCAGCTCCCAAACACCTTGGGAGTCACACGTTCTGGCTCCCGAATGATCGAAAACTGGGAGTGAATGTTCCAGTTTGCGAACGTTCTTTTGGAAGCCAAACATCCGACGGGGCTTCCGTGACTTTTGATTGGCTGCAGGAGCTTCCTGCATCCAATAGAAGCCATGCTTTGGAAGTCAAACATTTCAGAAGTTGAAGAGACTTCTGGAATGGATTTTGTTCGACTTCCAAGGTATGACTGACTACAGTCATGACTCCAGATGACTGGAGATGCAGACCTCTGTGTTAGCTACCCATGCCTTATTCTGTGTCTAAAGATGGGCCTTCAGGGACATGAATCAGTGACAGGTACAGTTAGGCACTACAGAAATTCATAACAAGTTATTAACTTAAGAACTTTAAAAAAAAAAGCTAACAAATGCGCTTCCTTCCCCCTGCATGCTATTCACACCATTTTTTCCTCCTTTGCTTTGAGAGGAGGGGAGGTGCAAATAAATTTTTTTTAATTGGCCCGACTACTAAAACATGCTTTCCACCCCCTCCCAGCTGCTGAAGATCCTCCGCGGCCTACCTTTGATTCCTTGCTCTCCAGGGATATGGCTGGATACATGCCAGCAAGAGCAGACTTCATTGAGGTAGGAACTCATTCGGTGTGGCTCTTTGCCTTTCTTGCTGGAAACAAATAGGATGAATGTCGTTATGGCTGGGATAGCTCAGTTGGTAAAGCATGAGAGCGTGCTGGGTTCGAGCCCCACGTTGAGCAAATGTTTCCTGCATTGCAGGAGGTGGGATTAGATGACCCTTGTGGTCCCTTTCCAACTCTGCGATTCTGTTTGTTATTTTCCTGATTCATCTTCCCCCCCGCCCCTTTGTTTTCGTAAACCACGCCGAGAGCCAATTCATGAAATTGGGGCAGGGAGGTGGCTGAATGAATGAATGAAATGAGAGCCTTCTTGTCCCTGCATGTGATACTTCTCAGTACCACTTGCAATGTATTTCTCAGGTCATATTTTGGAGCTTATAGTGGGATTTTCGGCTTGTGGTGGTGATTCAGAGCAGGGTTGGGGAACCAAGGGCCACATTCTTTTCTGACAAACCTCCCAAGGGCCACATAGTGGGCGAGGCCTGAGGCAAAGGTGGACAGAGCAAGGAATACATTTATTTATTTTTTACTTTTGTGCAGTAGGCTATTTTCTACTCACCCTCACCCTCCCCTCTCTACGACAAGCAGGAGGCATGTTCAGAGTTGAAGGCGCATCCCAGTCAGGGAAATACACTTGGGGTGCAAAATAGGAGCAGTGAGAGGTGTGAATCGGGGGATAAGGGGTGTGGCTTGTGGCGAGTTCCAAGGGCCAGATAGGCATGGAGGGCCACACTTGGCCCCTGGGTCTGCTGTTCCCCACCCCTAGTTCAGAGGCTTGGATTTGGTGGCACTGAGCACTTAATAAACAAGCATAGGATGCAATACCGCTTGGAACCCGCTGGGGGAGCAGCAAGATTGACTAAATGCACAGTCTGTGCAGCAGAGATGCTCGCAACTGGAGAAGAGTCGCTGCAAATCGTCTGCTGCTATTGTTGTTATTGTTAGAAGCTGATGAATTGGCATCAAGTTCCTGCTAAATTCATATCAGGATCTGGAAGTGGGGGTATCAACAAGCAACATTTTTTGCTTTGTCTTATTTTATTCCCTACCCTCCTACACCAAACCAGAGCACACAGCTGTGCAGGAGTCTGGTTCCAAGTCTTCAAGGCAGCAGAGTGACCCAAATCGCCAAGGACAACCCCAGGAATTGTGAGAAGAACTGCTGGTGGTGTGGTCCATTTGCTGCCTTGAAGACTTTGGGAATGAAGGGGTTGTTGCAAAGCTCTTTTGTCATTTTTGCTATCTCTGCCTTTGCATTAAATCGATGGTTCTTGAGACCTTAAAAAAAAAATCCACAAATTTCTTTTTTAAAAAAACAAACAAATGCTTTTGTTTATTTTCAGAGTATTAAATGCAAACCACAGCAAAATATCAACTTAAAGATGTCTAAAACAAGGCAGGGCAAATAAAGGAGTAACTGTACAAAGTCACAACACCCTATCTTAAATCCTGACATCCATATTTCTCTGGATGGTGCAGGAAGAGATTGCTGCATGTCAAAATCCGGAACATGAAATAAATTCCCACTAAACTGCATAGAAGTGTTCAGGGCCCTCCTTTCCCTCGGAAACCTGTAATTTAAGTGTTATTTTTTCCTGCGGCAATCAAATTCCGTACGTTTTTATACCACAGGGAAATGTTCAAGTTCTGTTATGCTTTCTGTTGTTGAACAGTGGAAATCCTAGCTTCTGCCAGCATCTGTGTCAATAGTTGTTGTTTTTTCCTCCCACAGGAATTTGACAACTATGCTGAATGGGATTTAAGGGATATAGACTTTGTGGAGGATGACTCGGAACTTTTACACGGTGTGTTTTGCATTGTGAAGCTATAAGAGGAAATGTGGGGTATCTCCACTCAGAGATTGGAAGCAACAAGGGATGGTTTAGTGGTTCTCCAGTTGCTTTAGTGGTGCAGTGACAAAACTGCTAGCACATTTGCAAAGCTAAGCAGGGTCCAGTGTGGTTTCAAATTGGATGGGGGACCATTTGTGGAGATTCCTGCATTGAGGGGAATTAGGCTCGCTGACTCTTGGGGTCCCTTCCAACTCTACAATTCTATGATTCTACATGGTAATGTTTTTTACTGTGTTGATTTGCTGAATATTCCCCCCCCCACACACACACACATGTATGCTCGCATACACACAAACAGAGCAGCTTTGCAGGGGACATCACTCCCTTGACCTCCTGGCAGCTGAGTGCCTGTCGTTTACCAGGAAAGAGTGGGTGAGGCAGCAGTGAGGCCAGCATGGAGCAAATGCAGCAGCAGGAGCTCTGGATTGGCTCTGCTGAAGTGTTTGCACTACCCCTACCTTCCTGCCACCTCACCCCTCTCCCTCCTGATAAGCAGTAGTGGCTCAGCTGTCAGGAGCTCAGGGGAGGACCACTACCGCCCCAGAGCCACACTGTTTGCTACTGCAAAATTTCAGCCTCGGTTACGATTCTTGATTTTTTGGGGGACCCATGCTTGGATCCCTGAAACACTGGTATTTTATGTGCTATCTGGCTTTTAGCAAGATGCAGGAATGTTAACCCTTCTTCACATGCACATCCTGCCGCATGGGAGCCACCTCAGTGGGGCAAGGTCCCACAACGCAGGGGCACATTATACATTTCAACATTTTTGTGCCGCCTCTCAGAGCAAGCCCTCCTAAGACAGCTCCCAGCTATATATTCGTCACACGTTTTACCCTAAAACAATAAGGATCACCACACACACACACACACACACACAGTTCATAGGAAGAGCTTGCTGGGTCATGTATAAGGCCCCTCTTCTCACAATGGCTGGCAAGTTGCCCCTATGGAACGCCCCACAGGCAAGACCCTGAGTGCAACATCTAAATGCAACTGCTTGTGATTCCTAGCGAGTGGCATACAGAGGCATTCTCCCTCCAATAATGGATTGCAAATATGTCATGTACCAAATCAAAGCAGCTAAAAATAAGACTCAAAACAGCGGCAGTTCATATACAGACTTTGGAACTGCTTCCACTGCAGTGCCTTGAGAAGGTTTCTCTCTTGTAACATCTCAAAAACCAGATTTGGCTAGTCTCTTCCCTGCTGAGGCCTGTGTCGTTTTTTCACGCTGTGATGAAAACAGGTTGTTGTTTTGGGGATTTGGGAGATAAGCTCTGTGCTAATTCTCTATATATTTCTCTGTAAGTGTGAAGGATTTATTCTTTTCATCTATTTTGCTCCCCTCTCCCCCGGAACTTACACAGCTTTGAAGATTGCAGTTGTAGATATCTATCACTCGAGGTTAAAGGAAAGGCAACGAAGGAAAAAGTGAGTTCCTGGCTTTTTCATTCTTTCAAATTTAAGTGTGCTTGCTGAGTTCTGTGACAAAGATTTTGCAGAATAGCTATTCTGGGCTGGGTGTCGAATTTGAACATCAGCAAACCATGGGGAGAGAATATGGGGTTGTGTGGCAGATATTTACACCTTTCCCCTTGGATATAAAGTTGTTATCTGAAGGAAGGACTGTCACGGGCAAGGAATTCCAAACTTTTTGCTTTGCTTTTTGCCTCCACATCCGTCCCCCAATAACCAAGGTTTAGGTTTATTCAGTTCATTGCTTCCCACTAAGAAAGTCCCAAAGCAAACTAACAATCACAGTAAAAAAAAATACAGTAATAAAAACCACATTAGCAATGGAGCGCGCCTGTGAGGATGAAGTCAAACTGCTGCATTAGCAGTGCCGAAGTGACCTCGTTGGGACGCAAGCCTGGGGAGTGTGTCTGGAGGTTCTGGGCTGCCCAGAAGATGACCCCGCTCTCAGCCTCACTGATGTGGTCCAAAGGAAAGCAGAGCAATACTGTAGCCTTATTGGAGTTCACCGATTGGGTCTGCGTTGCTCCGGGACAGGAGGAAGGAAGTCAAATGACACCAAGGTTGATTCCAAGAAAGAGTTTATTCTGCTCTCCGGATAGCAGTAGGCACTTGCGTGGTGAGTCCACAGCAAGTCCAAAGAAATAAGAAATTTCATGCAGTATATATATCCTCCAGGCACCCCCTCCCTCCTTCCCTAGGAATCCAACCACGTCAGCCTATGTACGCAGGTTGACATCACATATGTTCTTGCTCTGGTATTCTTAACCATAAAAGGGTATTCCTTCCTGTACTTCTGACCATAAAAGGATCTTCCTCTTCCTACTCTTATCTTGGAGGAAGAGGTCATCATCTCCGAGAACGCACTCTGGCTTTGTTCCCGGACTGAGGTTTGTGCGTCAGGGTTGTGGTAAGATAAGACCTAGAGTGTCATCCCTGTTCCACTTTAGAGTGGACAAGGCCATCCTTATCGTCACAGACTGATAAAGGAGAGAGCCTTGTTTATGCAGCTGTGTTCTTGTTATGCATTTGCTCAACAGCTCAAGTTAAAGCATTTTAGAAATGCTAAGAAGAAAAGGGGGGGGGGTTTGAGTCAGTTTTAAACTGACTGCATAGAAACCCATTCCTTCAATATGTTGGGCACCAGCTCAGCTGCAGGTGTTGCTGGAAAGAGTCATACCTCTATCTGAGAACCTCAAACATGGATATATCCAGTAAGTGGCAAGCCATCCACTCTCCAGCTGTACACGTGATGTCTATTCTGGTATAAAGACACCGGTACTCTTAACTCCATCCTCTTAATTACTGCAATCCGTAGATAATTGACACCACAGACTTTGCTACAGTGGACTTCCAGCTTGAGGCCGATGAGTTGGCTAATTAAAACATTCTGTGTCAGCAGCTTAGCCAATTAGCTGACTCTCTGTAAAATTATTTAGTGACACTCCCAACATCTCAATATTTTTTCAAACGTGTAGTTCAAGTCGAGGTGCGTTATTAAAAAGTAGTTAACTTGATGGAAGTCTAGTGCATTCCCTCCCCCCCCCCCCCCAGTTAAAATGCCCTTTTCAGCAGATAATTTAAAGTCAGTATGTGGTTGGAAGAGACTCACTTGTCAGACCTCAGCCTAAAAATATTAAAATGACTTTTAATTTGAGTTGCATGCAAGAATCCCAGTGTAATGGAAGGGCCATTTACTGCTCTTGTTCAAGTCTGGGCAAACACTAGGTTTTCCCATGATGCTTTAGGGCAGGAACTTTAGGGCAGCAACAAACGCTAGGTTTTCCCATGATGCTTTAGGGCAGGATGTTCCCAAGTTCTAGCACTATGAAAGAGTGGAGAAAGAACCTTTGGCTATCCACTTCCTCTACTCTATGCATAATTTTATCATGTTGCCTCTTATTCGCCTTTTCTCTAAGCAAAAAGGCCCCAAATGAACTTGTAGCCTTTCTTCATAGGGAAGCTGCTCCAGTTGCCTTCTGAGGCAACCCAAACTGTGGACAGTTCCAAGTGTGTTCGCACCATAGATTTGTATACTGCCATTAGGATATTGGCGGGATTGTTAGTAAAATCTGTCCTTCACCAGCAGATCCCAGCGCAGGTGAAACAATTTAAAACTACAGTAGTACCTCGGGTTACATACGCTTCAGGTTACATACGCTTCAGGTTACAGGCTCCGCTAACCCAGAAATCGTGCTTCAGGTTAAGAACTTTGCTTCAGGATGAGAACATAAATCATGCTCTGGCGGCACAGCAGCAGCAGGAGGCCCCATTAGCTAAAGTGGTGCTTCAGGTTAAGAACAGTTTCAGGTTAAGAACTGACCTCCGGAACGAATTAAGTACTTAACCTGAGGTACCACTGTACAGCCAAATCAGTTACAGCAGGGGTCAGCAAACTTTTTCAGCAGGGGGCCAGTCCATTATCCCTCAGCCCTTGTGGGAGGCCGGACTATATTTTGAGGGGGGAAATGAACGAATTCCTAAGCCCCACAAATAACCCAGAGATCCATTTTAAATAAAAGGGCACATTCTACTCATGTAAAAACACGCTGATTCCTGGACCATCTGCAGGCCGGATTTAGAAGGTGATTGGGCCAGATCCGGCCCCTGGGCCATAGTTTGCTGACCCCTGAGTTACAGGAATAGGGTGGGTCCCAAAAGCACACATCTCAGGTGCCAAAGGCCAGGGGTGAAAAGAAGCATCTTCAGCATTTGCCAAAAGCTATATAATACAGGTGTGAGATGCACCTCTGTGGGGAGGGAATCCCACGACAGAGAATGCCACCAACCCTGAACTTCTGAGGGCGGCAGAACTAGCAAGAGGACCCCCTCTGCTGATCTTAACACCCGAGGAGGTCTGTAGGGAAGGAGGAGGTCTCAGATATTTGGGTCCTAAGTCATTTCTGACCCTTGGTTTGGTATTCGCCATTTTCGCAGCTGCCACGCACTGGGCTACCCAGCGGAGAAGGCGAGAGTAAATCCCAGCTTGGCAGGCTGAACGTGCTACCAGGGAGTAGTTGGGTGGAGGGAGCAGGGAGGAACATAGGAAGCTGCCTTGTATCGAAACAGGTCCCTGTCCTGGTTTCTGATCCACAATTGACTTCTGACTTCTGCTCAATGATTGAAACTAAGACCTTCACCTCGAATCTGACTAGGGACTAACATGAACTTACCTCTACTCATAAACTCTTTTCTCTAATTCTGTAACAAATTATTGTGTCATACATATCCTTATGAGTTTGAGTTTGTAATCTCTATTTGTGTTTGTAATCCTTGTCAGAATACATACTTTTGAATGGATTAGTTTTTGTTACAATTGTCTATTGATTTGCCAGTAGGGACCACTCTCACTCCTGAAACTTATATTGGCCAGAGTTCTTGGTGTGATTTTTTCTTTGATTTGAGTCAGGCCCATTGATCCATCTGGCTCGGTACTGTCCGCATTGACAGGCAGTGACTCTTCAATGTTCTGAAGCAGGAGGAGATGCTAGGGAGTAAACCTGAGACTTCTGGCATCCATGGCAGGATGGTCTAGCACTTTGCCAATAGGAGTGATGCAACTTGGGCCTGGGTGAGGAAGAGGCGGCACATGGGGGTGTAGAACGCAAGCGGGCACATCCAGTGAAGTTTCTAGGTTTAGAGAGGTGGGTGTGCTAGATCCACAAGCACGGCACAGTCCTATCAGGTTTGAGAGACCCGGGGGTAGAAGGAAGGCAAGGAACAGGGTGTCCCACGCAGGACACAACTGCCCAAATAGGTTTGGTTTTTTAAAATCTATTTATACAATTTATGTACCACTCTACTACTATAGGGGACGCGGGTGGCGCTGTGGGTTAAACCACAGAGCCTAGGACTTGCCGATCAGAAGGTTGGCGGTTCAAATCCCCGCAACAGGGTGAGCTCCCATTGCTCGGTCCCTGCTCCTGCCAACCTAGCAGTTCGAAAGCACATCAAAGGGCAAGTAGATAAATAGGTACCGCTCCAGCGGGAAGGTAAACAGCATTTTCGTGCGCTGCTCTGCTTTGCCAGAAGTGGCTTAGTCATGCTGGCACCATGACCCGGAAGCTGTATGCCGGCTCCCTCGGCCAATAAAGCGAGATGAGTGCCGCAACCCCAGAGTCGGTCACGACTGGACCTAATGGTCAGGGGTCCCTTTACCTTTACCTACTACCATAGACTTAGCAGCCTACAAATATCACAATACCAAAATAAAAATAAAATTCAGTTAAAACGTTAAAATCAAACTTGAATTAAAACATTCCAGCAGCTTTTCCAGTCAGGAATAAAGATGTAAGAAAACATCATGTGCACTTACAGGTGTCTCAACACTGGTAATTCTCTATGGTTTTAACACAGAGTAAGGAAATGCCAGGCCCTCAGGCCTGGAATCTATTTCCAAGGCTAAGTCATGCAGTAGAATATGAAGTAGGGTAGGAATTAATTAGCATCTCCTGCTAAAGGAGTAACGTTGATGTTCCCAAATTGGTGCTTTTAAAAACGTTTGCGCCTTTTCCGTGCTATCACGTTGCCTCTATTTATAGAAAGCTGCAAGCTACATAAAAGGTTTATAAATACCTTCCCGCTGCCCTCTTGGTGTAGCAAATCAAAACTGCTTCCAAAGGCTGTCTTTCTGCTTACTTATCAGTTGGGTGTCTCTTTAACACACACCTTTTTCAATAGCTATTTATCATTGCAATTGCTCTTCGTATCTCCATAAAAGTGTGCACAAAAGCAAAGACTAACAAGAAGTTTTGGCCAGTTTTGGGAATTGCAGTGGTACCTCGGGTTAAGAACTTAATTCGTTCTGGAGGTCTGTTCTTAACCTGAAACTGTTCTTAACCTGAAGCACCACTATAGCTAATGGGGCCTCCTGCTGCCGCTGCACCGCCGCTGCACGATTTCTGTTCTCATCCTGAAGCAAAGTTCTTAACCCGAGGTACTATTTCTGGGTTAGCGGAGTCTGCAACCTGAAGCATATGTAACCCCAGGTACCACTGTATAAATAAAACAGGTTTGGTCCCCAGCCTCTCCTTAGCCAGGCCTCCTAGCAAGAGAAAGAAATGCCATGGGCAGTCATAGTGCTGCTCTGTGCAAACACGGGGCAGAGCTATCATCACTGTGCCTTTACAGTTGTGGGAACACGTGTGGAAGCAGTTTTATTTGGTACAGTCAACCAAGGGACAGGCTGTCTACAAGCCTGTAGATATATGCTGCTTTCATGGACTTAGACACCAAAGCCTGATCTACACAGTAGCATGTGATAGTGGAATGTGCGATATCACTTTGAATTGCAAGCATGTAAGGAGGTGTCACATTTTTGAATGCTCTCCCATGTGAAAAAATTCCCTGCAAGCAGAAATCTAGCACAACAGGAGAGGTACTGTGGTTTTTTTACCTGGATGCCGTTTAAAGACAAAGCAGAACATGGGTAAGAACTTTAAAAAACGTGTTTTCCATCCTTGGAGACTGAACTGTCCTGGTCATGGGAACGTAGGGAGCAGCCTCACCATTTGACCATCTAGCTCAGTATTGCCCACACTGACTGGCAGCAGTTCCTCAAGTTTGAGGCAGGGATTATTTCCCAGGCCCACCTGGAGATGCTGGGAGTTGAACCTGGGACCTTCTGCATGCAAGGCAGACCCTCTACCGCTAAGCTACAGCCCTTTGCATGCTGCCACCTCAGGATTCTAGCACCTCACTGCTTGTGTAGAGAAGGCCTCTCACCACGCCCTGAAGACAGCTGATGTGTCTAAATACAGTCATACCTTGGTTGTCGAATGCCTTGCAACTTGAACATTTTGGCTCCCGAACGCCACAAACCCAGAAGTGAGCGTTCTGGTTTGCGAACATTCTTTAGAACCCGAACGTCTGACACGGGTTCCGTGGCTTCTGATTGGCTGCAGGAGCTTCCTGCAGCCAATCAGAAGCAGTGCCTTGGTTTCTGAATGTTTTGGAAGTCGAACGGACTTCCGGAATGGATTCTGTTCGACTTCCAAGGTACGACTGTAGTCCTAAGAGAAGCTTTGCCTGGCCTTTCCTGGAAAATATTATTAACGAGGAGATTCTAGGAATTCCCAGGATAACTTTTCTGCTGCAGGATTGCTTGTTTATAGTTGGGCAATGGTCCTAATACAGGCTGTACCTTTTTCAATTACAGAATTATAAGAGACCATGGACTCATCAACCTCAGAAAGTTCCAGAGTGAGTATCTCGGCTGTCAGCCTTAATGGCTGTGCTGCCTGGCTAAAATTAGCCTGAAAGGATGCTGCCTGATTAACCCTTTAAATACCTCGGTGTTGCTATTTTCTGTTTGTGAAATTACCTCTGGGGGCAAATAGTGGTTCAAGCGAAGGTTCTGACTCTGCAGCATTGGGGCGCCCCTGGATCAGACCAAAAGCTTGTCTAGTCCAGCATCCTCTTTCCCACAGTCTCCAACCAGCTGCTTATTTGATTTGATTCATTTATATATATGATTTTATTTTTTATTTTTTTGCCTGCCCTTCACCATAAGCTCCCGGGACAGGTTATAACAATATATGTACAATTATAAAAACAGAAAAGAACAATATAAATTTCGGCAGAAGAGGTGGATCCTGCAAAACACACATACTTCGTTGAAGGCCAGGGTAAAGAGGTGCAGCTTCATTGCACAACAGAAGCTGTAAAGTGAGACTGCTGGATGTGCCTCTATGGGGAGGGAATCCTCCACAATCCCACAATCTAGGGGTTGCCTCGGAGAAAGTCCCCAGCGGGTGCCGTTGCCCGGACCTCTGTGGGTGGCGGAAAAACCAAGAGAGCTCACCCCACCCCTCTGCAGAGCTTAACACCTGAGAAGGTGTGTAGAGATGGAGGTGGTCTTTCAGGTACTTGGGACCTGCGTTGTTTAGGGCTTTAAGCATTGATGGTAGGCAGGCAAGCAGAGCATGTGCAAAACAGCTCTCTCCTGCTATAGTCACCCAGTGACTGGTATCAGAAGGCTAGTGCCTCTGATTCTGCCGGTAGTATATGGCTATAGTAATGGTGGGGTCTTATCAGCCTCTTGGATGGGAGGCCACTAGAAGCCCAAGCATATTAATCCATTTTTTCAAAAAGCCTACTTAAAATACACGTGTATTTTTGTTACTATTGTAACTGCTGTTATTAAGCTGGAGACAAAACACCCAATAGCCACATACTATGGTCACCCACAGCTTTCGCCTGCTGGGATTGTCATCTCGGTACTAATTGGCCCAGAATGGATGGATTCTGCTAAGCAGAAAAATGTCAGTCCATTCCTGATAACTCACAGCCCCAACATCTGCATGCTTACAAGGTGTAATACCTGTGCCCCACATGACCAGATGTTGCGTTGGTGTTGCTTGAACTGAGCAGCTGCAAATTTTTAAGAGGAGGGGTTCTACAGGTAGATACATGAACACACAAGCAGGCTAACACCATGGAACGCATTTCAGTGATTGAAAATAGCACTGGAGGCTGATCCATTAGGGAAAATGGCACACTGCCCCACCAAACTCAGCCCCCGCTCCCTCAGCCAGCCCCCACCTGCCTGCCTCCCTGCTTAGTTACAGCCAGTTTGGGGTGCCACCACTGCCCGCCTGCTTTCTCCTCCCCCTTAGTCTCAGGGTTGCTCTTGTAGAAACCAGCAGGGAGGAGGAGGGCCAAACTGGAATAAGTCGGTCCCCCTTGTCATTGGCTCTGACTCTGCCTACCATTGGCTTCCCTGCCTTCTGCCCCACCAGTCCCAATGGGCACCAGCCACCACTGGAAAATGGACCAGAGCCCCAGAGAGAACCCATTTAAGGAGAATGGTTAAGAATAAATAGCCACAAATAGGGAATTTTCAGCTAAGCACATGATCACTTCTATCTGACCTGCGCATGGTTCACGGACTCCACCCGAGAAGAGGCAGTATCGCATTCTTGGTCTTTCCTTGAATCTGCATTTTTCTCCTTTGCTAAGAAAGCAGCTTTCTTTGTCCTCCCTTTGTCTTGCAGTTCTGGAAAGAAGGTACCCAAAAGAGGTTCAAGATCTTTACGAGACCATGAGGCGCTTTGCAAGGATCCTGGGACCGACGGAGCACGACAAATTCATAGAAAGTCACGCATGTAGGCATCACCTGGTCTTCTGTCTTTCATGCTTGTGTTCCTCTTTCATGTTGCACCATGCTAAGGATCACACATGAATTCTCTTTCTATATATATTAGCAGTAAAAGTCCCCCTCCCCAAATATCATTGGCATATACAGTTTCTGCCACAATTGTGGTACAGTAAAAAAGGCAGGAAATTGTGAAACCTTTTTATTGAATCAGCCCCTGTGCCTTTGGCCCTCCAGATGTTGCCAAATTGCCATCATCCCTGGCCATTGGCCGTGACTGCTAGGGCTAATGGGAGTTGTATTTCTGTAACATCTGGAGAGCTGAATGTCCTCCATTCCTGCCATAGCGGGATGCAAGCTTTGGAGCTGTGCCAAGCCCTTAAAACAGGCATCCCCAACAGCCTTCCAGCTGTTTTGGGACTACAACTCCCATCATCCCTAGCTAACAGGACCAGTGGTCAGGGATGATGGGAATTGTAGTCCCAAAACAGCTGGAAGGCCGAGTTTGGGGGTGCCTGCCTTAAAAGAAGCACAGCTGGGTGTGGACACACATGTAGGCACACACACAAAATATTTGGTTTCTTTTCATTGCTTGAGTGATGGATTCTGCTTACCAAGTTTTTAGCATGGTAGTGGGCAACCAGATGTTGCTGAACTCCAGCTCTCATCAGTCCAAGCCAGCCTGGCCAGTGGTCAGGGATGATGGGAGATGAAGCCCAGCAACATCTGGAGGCCAACAGATGTGTTCGTGTCCTATCCAGTCTTTAGCATTTCAAATATAAAGTACACTCACCAGTCTGGCTATTACAGCTGCTTCAGTTAGAAGATCAATAGTGGTATTATAAATAGCTTTATTACAGGCTGTTTTATGGCCACAAAGTCTGTCGAGGGCTTGTTAAGGTTTTATTTCCAAAAGCACATCTCGTAAGGAAGACAGCGGTCTGGAGAGGAGTGGCCAAACCTCTGGCGTTCCCAGCTCCCATCACCCCTGACCCTATTGGCCATGCTGGCCACAGATGCTCCCAACCCCTTCTTTTAGGACAGGAGATCAGCAAGGAAAATGGGTTGAGAGAAATGACCACACACAACCTGTTCTGTCATTGTTGAACAGATACTTGAGGGAAGGGATCAAAACCTCCTGCTTTGCCCAGTGACTGGTTTGACGCAGTTCGCAAGTTTGTTCCGACTGCGACAGCTATATTTGTTGTTTCGTTTGCCCAAGCTAGCATGCAGCAAATATCTGTGTTGGGTTCTTTTTGCATGTCTTGAAGCAAAACTCTCATGTATATAACACAGTTGTGATTCATGTGCCTGGAACAAAGCAACAGGTTTCTAGGCAGTAGTTGCTGACACATGTACATACACACAACGTCTTGTGCAAGGTGTTGTGAAATTAACCCAGTTGTCCAGAGTAGAGAAGCTGGCCCTCATTCAAGTACAGTTACTAATTGCTCTCTGCTTTGAATAAGGAACAGCATAAGCACAAAGGAACCACCCACAATTTAAGCCAAGTCTCTGCACTTTTACCCCGAAGGAAACAATGAAAAGTGATATATGAAATCGTTCTCCCTCACGGAAACCAAATATTCAGTTTTGCAGATAACCACCCCAAGCATGTGAATGTCACTTTTTTGTGGGGGAGGGGGAGGGGAAGGGATGAGACAGAAACAGCTGTAGAAATGAGGAACTCGGAGGCTCCTGAACTTCAGGAGTTTTGCAGCCTTCCAATGAGTTGTTTAGGGATGCGGGTGGCGCTGTGGGTTAAACCACAGAGCCTAGGACTTGCTGATCAGAAGGTCGGCGGTTCAAATCCCCCGCGACGGGGTGAGCTCCCATTGCTCGGTCCCTGCTCCTGCCCACCTAGCAGTTCGAAAGCACATCAAAGTGCAAGTAAATAGGTACCACTCCGGTGGGAAGGTAAACGGCGTTTCTGTGCGCTGCTCTGGTTCGCCAGAAGCGGCTTAGTCATGCTGGCCACATGACCCGGAAGCTGTATGCCGGCTCCCTCAGCCAATAAAGCGAGATGAGCGCTGCAACCCCAGAGTCAGTCACGACTGGACCTAATGGTCAGGGGTCCCTTTATCTTTACTAATGAGTTGTTTTATTATTAGAAAATCTGTCCCAGAAAGCACTTGCTGGCCGAATTTCAGCAAGATTTTGACAAGGCTGCCGCTAAGTGTCAAGTTGTGGGGATCCCATGACTTGGCATCCTGTCGGCGGCTTTGCCTTTTAAAGGTACCTCACTCTTCCATCATCTAACCACTCATCTAGTTTGCATAATTAACAATCTTTAATTGGCCTCTCTGCATTCCAGCAGAGGCAGTTGTAAACAATTATTCCCCTCTACGTTTCCTCTTATTTCTGTTTGATGAAACTCCCGCATCAACAACTTCAAAGCTGTTTCTGTGCTCCACGCCAGGGACTTTTCACAGAAATGGGCGCGGCAGTTTCTGCATAGCTGTGGTTTTATTGAGATCTAAAACTTTTCTAATTAGTTACTCAGGAAAGGTTTTTTTTTAAAAAAATTAGCTCATAATGTCCCTTAAGGTGATCAAGTGCAGGTGCTGCTCATATATCTGAAAATGCAGCAATCAATAGGCCAGTTTGCCCTCCTCTCCTCCCCTTCCCTGACGCATCGGCATTAATTTCTTGGAAGCAAATAAACATTAAGAGTAATAATAATAATTTTAGCATTTATATATAGCACTTACATAGCACTTCAAAGAACTCCGTGTGCTTCATAGACACATGTAATAATTATATATGCCCTTCAATTAAAAAACAAACAAACCTTAAAGCAGTTTACAAATAAAGCCAGTTTTATTTTTTTTTATTACATTTATATCTCACCTTTCCTCCATGGTGACATGCCTGGCTTTCTCCCTCTCCAGATTATCCTTACAATATCATGAGGTAGGTTAGTCTTAGGACCTCAGTCAAGTTTCTGGCCAGAAAAAAAACGGGGCACTTCCAACTCGCCCTCTTAGCTTTTGCACACTGTCACTCATAAGAGTATACCATATTCTATAATCTGTAGTGCAGGGGTGGGGAACCTCAGGCCTGGGGGCCAAATGTGGCCCTCCAGGCTTCTCTGTCTGGCCCTCAAAACTCTCCCCAGACCAAACCCCTCACTGTCCCTGGTTCACACCCCACAGATGTGCCCTTGAGCTCTGACAACACTTCTATCCAACGGAGGATAGAGAAGGATGTGTGTGTAGAAATTAGCCTAGTGCATGAAGGCAGATTTTACGTTCATTGCTGCACCCTTTTGTCTCTGTCCCTACTCACCACTGGCACATGGTCCCCAGAAGGCGATGCAGCCCTCGGGCTGAAAAACTGTTTCCCACCTCTGAAATTCGTTTTTTCAAGCGGTTTTACAAGAAGCCGCTCTTCCAAACACTGGTGCCTAATCCCCGTTCGAGACGGCTAGCACGGACTTGGGTTACATTTCTGGCATCACCGATCTACCTTGCCTGGCTTTGCCGTCTCTCTTCTCAGGCCCCGGATTGGCTCACAGAGACCCGGTTTCCCCTTTGTCACGTTCATTAACATGTCTGCAGCCACTTGGCTCCCACGCCAGCTTTTCGAGAGACTTGTTGCATTAAAGTACTTCAGCAGTTGTCTCAGCCTGTCTGCCTGTCCCCGTCCCCAGGGATGCTCTCACCCAATGGAAGCAATGTAGATCTGAGTTCCTTTTTATACATTGAGGGGGGGGGGTGTTCCCCACATTTACAACAAAAAATGAATATAAATAAATGCCTTTTCAAAAGACAGCTAGAAACTTGGTAAGGCTGAATTTCTGAGGGATCCAGACTCGACTCCAGCTACCGCATTACGTACGAAGAGCCAGGGTTGTATAGTAGTGGATAGGGCACCCAAGGGTGAATTTTCCCATTCCTTTTTTAATATATATGTCTCTGTTATTCTACCCAGTGGAGTTTGAGCTGCGAAGGGAAATCAAACGACTTCAGGAGTACAGGACAGCGGGGATCACCAATTTCTGCAGTAAGTACATGCTGAATAAGCCATGGCTGGGCTGCTGTGGCACTTAATTCAAAGCAGGACGTTATCGTAAGTAATTTCCATCCGAAATATGTTCATTTGCGTGTCAGTCCGTTGTACTTTTGGGGGTGGGGCAAGCAGCAATTTGAACTGCTTTGAATCCCTTGATTGTTTAGGGAACGCCCCACAAGGCAAATGGCTGGATTCTGCAGCGGTGACCAGTTCTGAATGCGTTGGGGAATTACCTGTTTGACTCATGAATGCAGGAGTGCCTTTCATCAGAGGGAAGACTTTATCTACCTGCCTAGTCATCAGAGTCTAGCTTCCTGCTTTGAAGAAGCAAGGAGAGAGACAAACCTCTCTGCTGTGTCAGCAGACAAACTCACATATCATAATCATTTTATTTGTTTGTTTACGTATTTATACACCATTTCATGCCAAGGTGGCGCCTGAGTGGTTGCTTTGGGCTTTTTGATTTTGCTCACAAGAAAGGACAAGCCTAGCCTAGCCGTCTCTTGAATAAGGAGTTTCTAAGCCTTTGGATATTCAAGACCCCCCCATAAGGAAAGCTGGTTTTCGTGACAAATTATCCCTGAGCAACTAACCGTGAGCTCACTTCAATCACAAATTTCAATCTCAAATTGAAAACAGGTCAGTAATTCACTGGCAAGACGAGAGACCCTTGGCTCTTGCAGCTGATTATGTAAATCACATCCCCCCCAAAAAGCCTCTTTTATCTGGCCCTTGGGACACTCCCTAGCTCACATCCCCTCCTGGCTGCTTTGCACCTAGAGTGTTTTTGCCCGGCTGGAATGTGTCCTTGAACTCTGATAATGCCTTGTTTCCCTGGATGGAGGAGAGGGGTATGTATATGTGTGGAACACAGCCTACTGTACAACTCCCAGCCTCCAAATGCATTCATTGCCCCGCCCACATTGCCTCTGGCCCCGCCCACCATTGGCACCAGTGGCCTCCAGAAGACTGAGCTGAAGGAGGTGCGGCCCTCGGGCTGAAAAAGTTCCCACGTGTAAATTATTGCCGCTAGAACTAGCAAATGCTGGGATTTCCCAGCACTACAGCATTAGGACTCGCTGGTGAATGTCAGCATCTGCCACGTTTGACATCTAATGTACATACGGTTTGTATCCAACATCAGCCCTTCTCGGGGCAGAGCCATTGGAGGTGCATGGGTCTGGCTAACTTGGGTCAAAGTTGCTTTGCCGCCTTAGCATGGGTCAGCTGCCTGTGGCAGTTCGCTTGTTTGGCGAGCCGTATCAACGCCTGTTTTCTTGGCGCAGGTGCAAGAACGTATGACCGGCTCAAAAAGACCCGCGAGGAGGAGTGCCTGAAGCGCACAATGCTCTCCGAAGTCCTTCAGTACATCCAGGACAGCAGCGCCTGTCAGCAGTGGCTCAGCCGGCAAGCGGACATGTATGTCGACCAAAAATGAGGGTTTGGGGGTGGTTGTTTTTAGTGAAACCAGAGCAAAACTGGCATGGAGCAGCTGTCTCATAAAAGTAAGTGGTTGAATCTGCTTTTGAGGTTCTTCTGTATCAATTTTGCCATGAAATATCTGCCCAGGACCAAGATTCTTGTTAATGAAAGAAAGGTGGAGCTAAGCGACTTTAAGAACATAATCTGGTAAAACAGGAATTCGTGTTTCCTACCCAGGTGGGAGCGCCTGTTCTGGGAAAACCCAGGATAAGCCTTGCCAACCAGAAACATGTATACTCTGTGCCAAAATAATAAATAATGATAATTTAGCCCATTCTCTGCCTTCTGAGAATTCAGCAGGCATTGTCCATGTGCTTTCCAGTATAACTTGTTTCTTACTTTTCATGAAAGCTCTGTGCCTTCCCTACCATATATTCCGGGCCCTTTCCTGCACTTTTGCCTGTCACAATCCTGCCTTCCAGTAACGCTGGCGCAGGCAACCAAAAAGCCCCGAGCCACACGCCCCTGGCCAAAAGCCCCAGAGATGGCAGCTCTGGAGCCACTGAGGGCTGGCATCCTCAGCCATCAGGGCCCCACTGCTACTCTTGAGCTTCCTGGTCCAGGCAGACCATATACTCACAGATGGGGGTGCAGCACTAGACTCTAGGCCAGAGCTCTGCCCATTTAAGGGCTTTCCTTGTAAAGCCCACCAACCTCAGCATGAGATAGTCAGGCCCAGGAGTATAAAATGGCTCAAATGAGATTGAGATGGGGGGCGCATTTTTGCACAAGGAAAAAATGTGTGCGTGACGCCGTCTCATGCCACACGAGGCTTATTCATAATACGTTTTGTTTTAAAATTTCATTTTCAGAGATTCTGGCCTGAGTCCCACAATGCCGGTGACCTCAAATTCAGGTGAGTGTTTTCCAGGCTCCGCCCACCTTTCCAGCCCTTGCACCAGTTTCAGTGCTGTTAGAAATGGGGAAAACAAGCCATACCCATTAGCAGTTAATGCGCTACTAATCCCACACCACCCTGTTATTAAAAGGAAGGACTGGGTTGCTGCATGCTGGGCAGCTGCAGATTCCTCCCATCCAAACTCCTTGCTGACCAGGAAACAGGCATTGGAAAGCCACCAGTCCAATCGCAGCAGAGCAGGGGCCTCTCAGAGGTGCTACCCCTGGGATAGGAAACCTCTGAAGGTCTATTGACTCATGGAAAAAGCCGCCGTCTATGGTACAACATTCCCCAGCGTCTCCAGGCAGAGCTGTCGTAGGAAGGAGCCCTGCCCAAAACCCCGGATTGCCACTGCCAATCAATTCAGGCAGTTCAGAATAAGTTCAGGATAAGGCTTCCAAATTTCCTACATCTTTGGCAGCCAACAAGGGACGCGGGTGGCGCTGTGGGTTAAAGCCTCAGCGCCTAGGGCTTGCCGATCGAAAGGTCGGCGGTTCGAATCCCCGCAGCGGGGTGCGCTCCCGTTGCTCGGTCCCAGCGCCTGCCAACCTAGCAGTGTGAAAGCACCCCCAGGTGCAAGTAGATAAATAGGGACCGCTTACTGGCGGGAAGGTAAACGGCGTTTCCGTGTGCTGCGCTGGCTCGCCAGATGCAGCTTCGTCATGCTGGCCACGTGACCCGGAAGTGTCTCCGGACAGCGCTGGCCCCCGGCCTCTTGAGTGAGATGGGCGCACAACCCCAGAGTCTGTCAAGACTGGCCCGTACGGGCAGGGGTACCTTTACCTTTACCTTTATGGTGTGGTGGTTAGAGTGAGACCTGGGAGACCAGGGTTTGAATTCCCACTTAGCCGCTTGAAGCTGACCGGGTGACCACAATCTCAGCCAAACCTCATTCACTGGGTTGTTGTGAGGATAATCTGGAGAGGGCGAGAACCATCCTGAGCTCCTTGGAGGAAAGGAGGGATATAGATGCAAGAATGAATGGAATAGACGAGCCAAAACAGAATGCTGGGAGAACAAGCACACACACACACACACAAACACAAACGCAAACACACACACCCTTCTCTTCCAGGGTCATGAGCTCAGTTCTGGCTTGACAAGGACTAATTTCAGTGCTGGCATCCCATGGCAACGAGCACTTCACATGTTGCAATCAAGCGTGTGGCTGCCTGCGCATACAGGGGCTGTGAGCTGTGTCTCCAGCTCCTCAATTTGCACCTTCCTGTGAAGAGGTCCCTCGGCCGTCTTTCCCCCAAACCAGTGGTCCGTATGCAATATTTGACGTTGGTGGAGCTGGAGCCAGGAACGTATTAAAAGACATTAGTAGTTAATGCTGCTTTGGGGCCCCTCAAGATGGAGGCGAAAGGGAGGCTGCTTGAATGTGGGTACTATTTTTTTAAAAAAATAAAAACACATGAGATTTCTCTCTTGCCAGCTCGTTTTCTAATAGGGGCTCTTAGCCATTACTCGGCTGCAGATTTCCAGTGATTAAATCTCGCAAGCCTGAATGAGCTTCAGTGTGTTACGCAGCCACATTTCAGCTCTGCAGCCTGTAACTTTTTCCACGCTGCACGCCTCAGAGGAAAGGTGGCCGAGCCTAATAGACATGTCTCAGTCACCCATCATTGCCCCACTTTGCACAGTGTGAGGGTTAGGTGTGGTTCAGGTGCATTCACAGCTGAATGTGCCAGGTTCAAATCCCCACTTAAGCAGCTGAGCAAATTGCACTTCCCTGCTTTTGCCTGCAGTCCTGAGCACATTTGCCAGGAATTGCATACCGTGAAAACCCAGCGGCACTTACTTCCTGGTAAATACACTTAAGTACCATTGAGCTCAGTGGGGCTTTTAACTGCTGAGTAAATAAACACGTTGATAGGGATTTTTTTATCCTGCTCAGTCCCAGAGGCTGGAGTAGCTTGCAATCAAAAGCTATTATGCACAGCAGGGCAGGGGAACATCTGGGCCCTCCAGATGTCGCCGGACTACAACTCCCATCATCCCTGACCGTTGGCCATGCTGGCTGATGGGAGTTGGAATCAGCAACATCCAGAGGGCCACAGGCTCCCCGTCCCTGATATTAAGCAAAATCCAAGTAGATTCAATGTTGAAGCCCATTCGGCATCTAATTCCCCATCAGTGCCGAGAGTCCTCATTCTGGTCGCAGCAACCCAGACACATTATTGAAGGCCCCCAGCCACAAACATTCCAACCCTCCAACCTCTCCCACACCAGTGGCTTTCTGGAAGGCTTCTCGCACTCCCTTTAATACCTGTTTTGCCCAAACCTGACTTATACTTCCCATCCCCAAGAAGGTACAGTGCCTAGGCGTGTTGCAGGAACCAGAAACAAACAATGCAGAGTGCAAGGCACACTGAGCGTCTTACTACTGGTCCATCCAGCCCAGTATTGTCTGCTCTGACTGGCAGCAGCTCTCTCCCGTTCTCAGACATCTGTGTCTCGCTACTCTGCTACCTGAAACCTTTCATCACTGGAGATGCCAGGGACTGAGCCTGAGCTGTGGACCACCCCCCATAAACTTTAAAAGATATTATTAGCCCAAACAAGGAGGTCGATGCTGTGTCAAACTCATAAAGCACACACAACTCAAAACCAGATTTGGGGGGAAAACAACAGCATATGATGTATTATCTCAAATCCTTTCCGCGCCACCGTCATCACTTTCGGGGCAGGGATCCTACGGCCCTCTAGATGCTGTCAAAATTCCCACCAGCCCCAGAGCACATGACTGGTGCTGTGGGGCAAAGAGTGTTTCACCCTGTTATCAATCAATCAATAAATCAATATAGCAACATCTGGAGGGCCACAGCATTCATTTTGTTCTTTCTGCATTGTTACTATAATGCCAGTGAACCTTTGTCATGTGCATCAGAGGCTAATGTGGTGGGGTGTTTTTTCCCCATCTTGGTGCTCTCAAAATAGCACACTAGGACTGTAGATACTGTAGTCATCAAAGGAGTAAAAAAACAGCAACCATAGTTGATGCTCTCTGCAGGCACCGCTTTGACTGTCCTGACTTCCCACCCCCCTCCCACCTGCCGCAGCATTTTCAGGAACAGCAAAAGTTGATTTTCAGAGCCACCAGCTCCTTGTTAACCGCAGTTGGATGTTTATGCTGCTTTTATTATCTCCTCGCAGGTAGACGGAGCGCACCGCCGCTGAACCTCACTGGTCTCCCAGGCACAGAGAAACTTAACGAGAAAGAAAAAGAGGTAAACGGGGAACAGATGCTGTCTGGGGAAACCGCAGTTTTAAAGGGCCATTGGCCTCTCGGGCAACAGTAAACCATAAGCCCAGTCAAAAGCAGTTACAACGCAGGTAGCTGATTGTGGAGCCTGCATAGGAGCACGGGAAGGTGCCTTATACCAAGTCAGATCATTGGTCCATATAGCTCGGTACTGTCTACACTGACTGGCAGCAGCTCTCCAGGGTTTCAGGCAAGGGTACAGTTCTGCCTACCTGGTGATGAGCTTGGGACCTTCTGCAAGCAAAGCAGATACTCTTCTCATTGAGCCACAGTCCTCCCCACCACAACTTGCTCTGGCTGAAAGACGTGAAATTATTGCAATGAGAGTTTGAGGCACACATTGCAAGGGATCATTTGCTCTAGCATTTAAGAGCTAGCTTGGTGGCCACAGGCAGTGAGGAGATGCATGCAGGTGAGTGCATAGAATTGCGCACGGGAGGCAGCAGCCTTGCTTCTCCCCTCTGTTGCACTTAGCATGGAAGCAAAGCAGGCTGGCAGGGGAGCAAAGCCCCCGCTCTGTGCACAGCATAGGTTGTCAGTGAGCTGCTGCAAAGGTGACAAGAGTGCCTGAACCCTCTGCCACCTGCTAGCAGGCTAGTAACTTCCATGGGCTTGTTTACAAGGCTGCCCTAATTACCGGCTCACTTGATTCTTTGTGACGTTACCCATCGTTACAAAACCACAAGTGTGCTACTAGATTTGCCTGCGACTGTGGGTCAGTTATGGATAGTATTATATTGCTGGGCGACATTCTTAAGAGAATGTCATTAGCCCCACACTTACTTTATTTACATAACGTATATACAGTGGAACCTCTGGTTGTGAACGGGATCCATTCTGGAGGCCCGTTCGCAACATGAAAAGAGTGCAACCTGAAGCGCCGTATCTGCGCAGGTGCGCAGCATGATTTGGTACTTGTGCGTATGCATGAAGCACGATTTAGCGCTTCTGCGCATGCGGTGAAACCCAGAAGTAACCCTTTCCGGTACTTATGGGTCGCCTGAAAGAACGTAGCATGAAGCAAATGTAACATAAGGTATGACTGTACAGTTTAAAACTGCAATTTCTAAGCAGTGTGCAATAGGAATATAGGAGGGATACAAAAGGGACGCAGCATAAAATCGGTTAAAATTAACCGTAAAATAGAAGGGATGGACACTTCGTCGTCACCAGGCACCAGAAGTTCAGCAGGGGCAGGGCCTGCCTGATCTCAGCCAGGAAGGGCTCTAGCTCAGTGGCAGGGCGTCTGATTTGCACTCAGAAGGTCCCAGGTTCAGTGCCTGAGCATCTCCAGGCAGGTCAGGGAGAGAAACCCCCGCTCCTGAAACCCTGCAGTCACTCAGCATAGACAACACTGAGCTAAACGGACCAGTGGTCTGACTCTGTGTAAGGCACCTTTCTGTGTTCCAGCATCTGAAAACAGGGTCTGAATACCTCCTCCACCTCAGCTCAGCTAGTCTTATATTGAAAAAAGACGTGTGTGCCCAAGTGTGGATCTATGTGTCTGTGCTGCCGTGTGTGTGTGTGTGTGTGTGTGTGTGTGTAAAAAGAAAAAGAGTTGAGGGTAAGTGAGCTTGTTCAGAAGAAAAGGGCCAGGATTTATTTTCAGGAGACGGCAACAATACAGTGGTACCTCGGGTTAAGTACTTAATTCGTTCCGGAGGTCCGTACCTAACCTGAAACTGTTCTTAACCTGAAACACCACTTTAGCTAATGGGGCCTCCTGCTGCCGCTGCGCCCCCGGAGCACGATTTCTGTTCTTACCCTGAAGCAAAGTTCTTAACCTGAAGCACTATTTCTGGGTTAGTGGAGTCCGTAACCTGAAGCGTATGTAACCCGAGATACCACTGTACTTCTCCAGCCCTCCTCTGGGGCCACTTGATAACACCACTTCCCTTTGGGGCTGCTTTCCTTTGCTGCTCCCAGGCAAATCATAGATGTCCAGCCTTTTCCCATAAGCTTTCCCGGCCTGACAAAACACACCACCAGTTAGCTACTAAATTGGCATTTTGGGTGCCTTCCCGCGTTACAGGTGAAGCCGCCTTGTCTGCGGCACCGAGAAGGAGCTGCGTTTCCCCAAGACGTTCTGCTCTTGCCGTCTCGTTCCTGGCGGAGGTTTTGCCAGAGCATTTCCTTATTAAAAGGAAGGAGGAGCGGGGGAAATAAGCAGCTGGTGTCTCCAACGGGGTCATTATATAGCACTGGGAACTTCAGAGGCGAGCTGGATTTGGGGGACCAGCTGCTGCTGCTGTTGCCGCCTTGCTAAATTGGACTGCGGGCCTTTTGCAGAAGCCCCATTTCAGTCTCCGGGAGAGGCTGGGGGTTTGCCTAATAAACTTCCAGGATTTAAGAACTCCCGCCTGCAGAGCCTTGCTCCGCAGAACTGTTCTGGCTCTGTTATCGCTGGGCAGAGCCGAGTGCCAATTTTGTGAAAAGATATAAAAGGGAGCAGGCTTGGCCCGACTGCGGGGGATTAAGAGGCAGCTGTCCTTATTGGCATGTCTCCCATCAGGCTCCGTCAGTCATTGCTAGCCCCCTCGCCCCAGGTTGGTTATATTTCCTAGTGCTGCGAAGGAGCAAGCTCTTCTCCCTCCCTGCCAATGCGCACAAACGCAGGCAGAGATTTAGAAGCCTGGGTTTTGCCCACCTTCGGCGGATGATAAACACATGGCCTTTCTGGATTATTGGAGGGCATGTGTTGTTCCAGTCATGTCTTTGGGAGCTCTCCATTTGTAATGACTTGCTGAAAGACACCCACCTTGGGAAGCTGTGTCTAGAATGCTGCAGTAGAGGATTAGGGAGCCACAGCCCAGAGGCCAAATGCAGCCCAACTCCCCGCCCCAGGCCACACCCCTTCGCCAGCCACACCCTCCAAGCCCAGACTCCACCCCTCGCGGGGCTCGCTTTGCAACCCCATGGAGCGCTTGTGTCTGGCTGGAGCAGGGTGGTGGATTCTAATAACGCTTTCTGCTTATCTGGACGGAGGGTGGGCAAGAGGTGCATAGAAACAAGCCTACTGCACGAAATACAACGTTCATTTTCATTGCTCTGTGCACTTTTGCCCTTGGCCCTGACCACTGCTGGCACGTGGCCCCCAGCAGGGTTACCCAGAAGGGAATGCGGCCCTCGAGCAGAAAAGGGTTCCCCAACTCTTGTGTTCTATCTCCCCACACTCCATTTCCCCATTCTGCAGCTGGACTCCATCTACATGTTATTTTTGGGTGGCTGCTCTCCCCCCCCCCCCCCGATTTTGAAATATTTCCATTACAGTGGTACCTCTGGTTACATACGCTTCAGGTTACAGACTCCGCTAACCTAGAAATAGTACCTCGGGTTAAGAACTTTGCTTCAGGATTAGAACAGAAATCGTGTGGCAGCGGCACGGCGGCAGCGGGAGGCCCCATTAGCTAAAGTGGTGCTTCAGGTTAAGAACAGTTTCAGGTCAAGAACGGATCTCCAGAATGAATTAAGTTCTTAACCCGAGGTACCACTGTACCTGGAAGGGTTACCGAGGTAGTGCAGCCTTGGGGAAGTTGATGGGCAGGGTGGGGAAATGTTTGACGGGGCGTGCGTGACCTCTGACCTTCTCTCCCAGCTCTGCCAGGTAGTTCGCTTGGTCCCCGGAGCCTACCTGGAGTACAAAGCGGCCTTAGTCAACGAGTGCCAGAAGCAAGGGGGCCTGAGGCTTGCCCAGGCACGAGCCCTCATCAAGATCGATGTGAACAAAACCAGAAAGATCTACGACTTCCTTATCCGGGAAGGATACATCTCCAAAGCCTGAAGGGAGAAGCGGGAGCCTTTTGCTTTTACTCAAAGACCCTCCGTTTTGCTGAACGGCGGATAGGATGGCGAAGAGCTCGCTACGAAGGCTGGCTTCTCATCCTGTTCTAAACTGTACTATGTAATGTTTTGTTGGCATTCTGCAGCGATGAACTTTTGGGAAGC